>NC_080068.1:25962239-27418993 GCF_949987535.1 Balaenoptera acutorostrata | reverse complement strand
AAAAATTTTAATAAAGGTAATTATTTAGGGAGCTCTTTACTAAAAATTTTCCTTTCTTAATGAAATTTTAGTATTGTGCCTTCTTTACTGTATTCAACACACCTTTTAAAAACCACAAATTGTTCATATCGCTTCTGGCTTAAAACTCGGTGGAGGTGAAGGATCAAGTCCAAATCCCTTGCCAGGGTCCCCATACCCAGTCTGACCTGGGCCACTAGGCCCCCACTCCCATTTCAGCTCACACCACACTCTGCCTCTGTCTGAGTTCCAGCTGCACTGTCTTCCTCAAAGGCACCACTGTACTCTTGCATTTACCCTTTTCCTAGAAGGTTCTTTCCACTATCCCCATACTCTTGTCAGAAAATAAAAAAGAAAAAAACTTTCATAGAAGTAAACCCTACTCATCTTTCAGATTTCAGTTTAAATGTTTTTCTTCAATGCCACTTTGCCTAACTACCTGTCTACTCCCTCCAGATTAGGTCCTGTCCTCTTGTTAAATATTCTCATAGCTCTTTGTCCTTCTTCTTTGTAAATACTCGTCTTCAGTTGTAACTATGAATTCCTGTGATCATTAGTTTAATGAGAGGCAGTAGAGTTGTACTGGTTACAAAGGGAAAGTGAACCCACGGTGCCTGGATTCAAGCCTCAGTTTGGCCATTTATTAACAGGGAGGGCCTGGCCCTGTTACTTAAGCTCTGTGTCTCCTTTTCCTCTTCTTTATAATGAGCATGAAATAATAGTACCTACTTCTGGGAAATCACTGTTTCTCTACCGTCTCACACAGATCACTTCTGACCCTAGACGTGCGGGGTTTTTTTCCCATAACAAGGCAACTCAGTTCCCCGGTGGACCTCTACTGGGTGTCCTACAATTTAACTCAGTTATGACACTAACTGCCTGGAGTTTGCACTGACTTCACAGGTTAAGGGCTCAGTCCAGCAAGACTGCCCCCACTTCAGATACCAGTCACAAGTGGTGGATCCCGAGGGTACCCACAACTTCTGTCTGACTTGGCTACAAATCAGGGGTTTCCACCATCCCCTCCTCAGGTGTGATAATACGCTACAATGGCTCACAAAACTCCAGTAAACATTTACTTATGTTTATCAGTTTATTATAAAGGAAACAGAGGAATGGCCAGATGAAGAGGTCCATAAGTGAGGTCTGAAAAGGTCTTGAGTTCAGGAGCTCCTGTCCCTGTGGAGTTGAGGTTTGCCAACCTGGTAACTCATCAAGTCTCTTCATTAAAGAGTTTTTTATAGGGTCTTAATTTCCAGCCCCAGCTCACCCCCCACCCCTTCTGAAAGATTGGTGGCTGAGGCTGACCATTATCACTTAGGCTTTCTGGTGACCAGCCCCATCCTGAGGCTAAGTATGTAGATTCGGGTATGATCAAAGGACTTGTTATTAACAGCAAAAGACACTTCTACCACTTAGGAAATTCCAGGAGTTTTAGGAACTCTGTACAAAACCCAAATATTATAACAAAAGATGCTCTTATCACCCTTATCACTCAGGAAATTACAAAGGTTTTAAGAGCTCTGTGACAGAAACTGAGGATGAAAACCAAATCTATATCTATTATACCTTCTTCATATGGATGTTATGAGCATTAAATGAGTCAGTTCTATGGAGTGCTTTGTATAAAGGGGGATCATTCTTAAATTTAAATGAAAAACAGACTTACTCTTAAAATAGGTTCCTTGCAGGTAAAGCAAATAGAAAGACGAAATGGATATGCACAAGTCCATACACGTACACTTTTCGGGACTGAAGGAAAGTAGTAGACTCAGATAAACAGATTGAAAGCGTCATTTTGTAATATGGCTTCTTCTTTGAGGCAGAATGGTATGGTCATGAAAACATAAGTTTAAAAAATGGGTTTCAGTATCCACTGACCTACTTGTTGAATTATGTGTAGTTATTCCTTTTTAACCAGTATGAACGACAACTATTTAAGTTGAAGGTCAAAAACGTAAAATAATAAATTTAGTCAGGGGAAAACATATTGATAGATTCTAGAAGGCAGTATTTTATTTGTTAGTCAGTCATGTGATACCCTCTAATCTCTCTCATTTTTTTGCAGTCCACAACTATAGCCTCTTGCATGTCTAAAATAGCCAAAACAATTTTTGAGAACCATGTTGTGAAACTTACCCTACCAGATATTAAGGCTTATAAAATTAAGACAGTGTGATACTGCTGCAAGTATTGAAAAATAAACAATCAAAGGCTAGAGGACCCAGAAAAAGACCTATGAGTATGTAGAACCCTGGAATAGGACAGAAGTAGCATTAAAATTAGTGCAGTAGGGACGAACTACTTAACAAACAGTTCTGGAATAATCATTTATCCACATGCAAAACATAAAATCACATTTCTGTCTCATAGATCTACAAAAATAAATTCCAGATCTATTACAGAGGTAAACATGAAAAAGTTCAAGACTTTAAAAGAATACATAGGAAAATATCTTTATGACATGTAAAAAAGGATTTCTTAGATAAGACACAAAAAGCATGAACAAGGAAGGAAAAGCTTGATACATTTAATGTGAAATTTTTTTGTATAGCAAAAATAAATGTATACAATTGTCCCTCAGTTCTGGTGAAGATTGGTTCCAGGACCCCAGCAGATACCAAAATCTGTGGACACTTAAGTCCCTTATATAAAATGGCATGGTACTTGCATAAAACCTATGCACATCCTCCTGTATAATTTAAATCAACTCTAGGTTACTTGTAATACCTAATACAATGTAAATAGTTGTTAATACCATGTAAAAGCTGTATAAATAGTTGCTGGTGTGTGACAAATTCAAGTTTTGTTTTTGGAATTTTCTGGAATGGGGAAGGTGACATTTTCGATCTGTGGTTAGTTGAATCCTTGGATGTGGAACCCATGGATATGGAGGTCCGACTGTATATACCATAGCCCAATAATTACACTCCTGGGTATACCCTGGAGAAACTTACATGGGTGAGTTTCTCTTACCCATGGGGAAAAGGGTAGTTCCCTTTTCCCAGGGCATAGTTGTACTAGTAAATATCAGCCGGTGCCTTTGGGGCAGCCTAGGTGACATATTTATAGTATGGACCTGTGGCCGTGTCTCAGCTTTCTTCTTCAGGTGATCCTGGCTTCCTCATTCGTGGGACTTTGGTCTTCAGATCTGGGAATTGGGCCAGCACCCTTGGTTCCCTATCATTTTGACACAAGTCAGGCCACGATTTATCAGCCAAAGAGGCTTTTTGGCTTTGCTGGGGGGTATGGAGAATAGGGCAAGCTGTTCTGACTATCCCCAAAGTCCTGCTTTTTATGTAATGAGTCTACTCCTTTACCTCTAGTTGTTACCTGCTGCTACATGGTCTTTGCTATTCTGGGATGGCCTCATCCTAATTTAACTCAGGATTCTATTTCTGGGGAAATATCTGCTGCCTTGATTCCCAGCCTGCAAAAAATGAGGCTGCAGTGATTTTCAATGTTTTGGTAAAGGGAGGGTCCTCCGAGCCCTTTCAAGGCTCACAGCTGTGTGTGGGTAAGTCAAGCGTGTTAAATTTTCTCCAACATCCCTACCTCCCAAAGTCTCTGAAAACTTTCCTCTACCTTATATCAAGGAATTTCTAGTACCTAACTTTATTTAGTGTAGGCCACTGTTGAGTTCAGCTTCAGTTAACCAAATGAGTGAACACTTTATTTTTTTTTTATTTTTTATTTTTTTTAAAGGATTTTCTTATTTATTTATTTATTTATTTATTTATTTTTTGGCTGTGTTGGGTCTTCGGTTCGTGCGAGGGCTTTCTCCAGTTGCGGCAAGCGGGGGCCACTCTTCATCGCGGTGCGGGGACCGCTCTTCATCGCGGTGCGCGGGCCTTTCTCTATCGCGGCCCCTCCCGTCGCGGGGCACAGGCTCCAGACGCGCAGGCTCAGCAATTGTGGCTCACGGGCCCAGCTGCTCCGTGGCATGTGGGATCTTCCCAGACCAGGGCTCGAACCCGTGTCCCCTGCATTAGCAGGCAGATTCTCAACCACTGCGCCACCAGGGAAGCCCGAGTGAACACTTTAGATTACTTCCACTCTGGGAACTGGGACACTGAATCCAGAATCTCTGGTAAAAGCATCTGTGTTGATAAATTCAGCCTCAACTATCGCTCTCAGAATTCATTCCCAGAATTCTCTAGGTATTTATTTATTTATTTAACTTTAAAAATTTAATGAGTTTATTTTTTATTGACGTATAGTTGATTTCCAATTTTGCATTAGTTTCAGGTGTACAGTAAAGTGATCCAGTTATATATATATTTTTTCAGATGATTTTCCATTAGAAGTTATTACAAGATAATTGAATATAGTTGCTTATCTATTTTAGGTACAGTAGTTTGTATCTGTTAATCCCATATTCCTAATTTATCCCTTCCCCCCTCCCTTTCTCCTTTGGTAACCATAAGTTTGTTTTCCATGTCTGTGAATCTGTTTCTGTTTTTTTTTTATAGATTCATTTGTATTATTTTTTAGATTCCAAAATAATACAAATGAATCGATATAAAAAAACATATTATATAAGTGATATATAACATTTGTCTTTCTCTGTCTTACTTTACTAAATTTAATGTTCTCAGATCCATCCATGTTGCTGCAAATGGCAGTATTTCATTCTTTTTTATGGCTGAGTAATATTCCATTGTATATGTATACCACATCTTCTTAAGCCAACCATCTGTAGATGGGCACTTGGGTTGTTTCCATGTTTTGGCTATTGTAAACAGTTCCTCTATGAACATTAGGGTACATATATCTTTTCAAATTAGAGTGGTCATCTTTTCTGGATATATACCCAGGAGTGGGATTGCTGGATTGTATGATAGCTCTATTTTCAGTTTTTAAAGGCACCTCCATACTGTTTTCCACAGTGACTGCAACAATTTATCAAGGTTTTTATTAATACAACTTAGCAAAATCTTAAGACTATTTTTTTGTGTAAGATTTCTCCTCTTCTGTCAGATTTTGTGCTTACCCCCTGGGGTCTGCTGGGATCTGACTCCATGTCTGGATTGAATGAGGTGTGGAAGGGTGTAGCATAAGGAGAATTGGCATCTTCTTGCAAGGTAATTACTGCAGGTGCAGTCAACAGTGGGTCCATAAACATGGCAGATTTATCGGATAGAATTGGGAGAGGCTACACTTGCTAGAATGGAAAGCTCAGTGGACTTGGAGGTTCGGGTACTCAGAGTCATCTAAATCCATTCAAATACCCTTATTCCAATTCATAGTGTCCCACTCTTTCCTATTAATGTGCTTTCACATAAGAGGCCAAGTGAGGCTATGAATTTAAGTTGTATTTCAACAACTTGTTGCATCTGATAGTTAGTTATATCTGCCCTACAGGTAAGAGGTAAGGCATTCATTTAGGCCAATGATTCTCAAAATGTGGTCTCTGGACCAACAGCATTAGCATCACCTTGAAACTTGTCAGAAATGCAAATTCTCAGGCTCCATCTTAGATCTACTCAATCAGAAACTCTGGGGGTTGGGGACCCAGCAGTCTGTATTTTAAACAAGCCCTTAGGGGTTTCCTAATCATGCTGTAGTTTGAGAACCATTGTTTTAGGGTAATTATAATAGTTCTCTGATCTGTGTACTGAGTTAAGAATTTTAAATATGGAGCTTGCTCTTATCTTTGTTTAAACTCTCCAACGCAGTTAGAATTAGCCAACTCACCCCACATTTCTTTTATCCCTCATTCTCACCATAAGTGGTTATTCAAGTAGCCAGCTGATCTACAAGCCTTCCATTTGGTAGGTAATTCATTCTCAGCAAGCATAATTTATCATCTGTCGTTAATGGGATTGTCATGGCTTTCAAACCCACACAGGTGAGATAACCAATTCCAAGAGTTCATTTCCTTGAAAATTTGTTGCATGCAACCCTACCTGGTATTAATTACCCAATCATGTAGAATTCCACTGCAGAGAACAGAATTCACTTTAGCTAGTTTAAGCAGTCGATTTATTACTGACAGAGAAGGATCTAGTTGTTTGGGGGGCATGAATTTAATATAAAAATTGGCAGCATCTTTAGGAAAAAAATACAACTTTACAAATACAAAATTAGGTATGAAACTCAAAATTTATTCATAGTGAAAATTACAACAAATGACGAATTCTAAAAAGCTGACATTTACCACAAACATCACAAAATCCAGCAAACTGATACAGTATTTTTATTAATCAAATGCTTAATGCAGCTTTAAAGTTTTTTTTACATTTTTGCATTTATTTGATAATAATTTTGTAGTGTCACTTTTATAGAGTGAATAAGATATTTCCGTCTTTTTGTTGTAACTGAAATTTTGTTTTATTGATAGTTTAGAAAATGTCTTTCATCTTTCCAACTCATTATTGATAATGCCATGTAAAGTTTTAGAACTATTGTCAGACTGAGAAACAACTGTCAAATCTCTTTTTTTATATGATCTATAAGATTTGAAAGTTTTCTACAGATTAGCCTCTGGCTCTGTCAGTTTTAAACTTCGTTACTCTCCCACCACCCAGTTGAAGGTGCAAGACACCTTCAGACTGTGATGTGACCTCTGGATCTGTCCCCTCATGTCACAAAGCTGGATGAGTCCACACACTGGGCATTAGGAGAGATCACAAATACAAAACTATGTCTGTTAACCCAATCTAAATATGTACCTAACTCAATTTCATCTTAGCTAGATCCACAAAATGCCTAAGGCCACTCCATCAACACTGGAGACAAATGTCACTGAGGGGAAGTTTAAGTGGAAAGAGACAGTAGCCTTAACTTATAGTAGTTAAAATATTGTACTTTTGCAGTTTTTATAAAAAACACAAAAATCCATCTCTAATGATAGGGTATTCAGTGAAATCAGTAGGATGAAAAAATAGACTCTCGGTTGAGCTTTCAGGTATGACATCCAAAGCTACACTACAGAATGGACTACTGAGGTCATCTCTTTTATGAGCAGGAAGCTGCCAGCCATAGAACTAAACCACCCACTACCCTGAGCAAGAAACTGCCACAATCAGAAGACTATCATGTCATCAGGAAGCAGTTGCTGCCCCTGCCAGTTCTAGACCCACAGCAGGGCTGCATTGATTCACATTGACAAAATGGACACACGATTCCCTGCCTCTCAAACCTCATGAAGTAACTGGACATTAGGACCCCTTCCATCACTGTGTAGAAAAACCCAGGGTGTGATAAATGATACAGCTTCTAATGAAAATTTTTAAGAACTGACTCATGGCACATTTACTAAGCATTCTGAGGTCATTAATTTTCACTGGCATTGCTGCTTGGACTCAGGATTCTGATAGTTGAACAATAATTTTTTTAGTTGAATTTTTTTTGCCTTGGTCTGAAGTACAACAATAATTACTGCTAACATTTACTGAGTACTTACCGATGTGCTAGGCACTGTGGTAAGTGCTTTATATACAGTAATTCCTTTAAATCTCACAACAGTTTTAGGAGGTAGGTAGTATTTTTTTTTATAAATTTATTTATTTTATTTATTTATTTTTGGCTGCATTGGGCCTTCGTTACTGCATGCGGGCTTTCTCTAGTTGCGGCGAGCGGGAGCTACTCTTCGTTGCGGTACACGGGCTTCTCACTGTGGTGGCTTCTCTTGTGGTGGAGCATGGGCTGTAGGTGCACAGGCTTCGGTAGTTGTGGTGTGTGGGCTCAGTAGTTGTGCCTTGCGGGCTCTAGAGTGCAGGCTCAGTAGTTGTGGCACACGGGCTTAGTTGCTCCGTGGCATGTGGGATCTTTCTGGACCAGGGATCGAACCCGTGTCCCCTGCATTGGCAGGTAGATTCTTAACCACTGCACCACCAGGGAAGTCCCAGTAGGTACTATTATTATCTTCATTTTACAGATGAGAACATTGAGTAATAAAGGTTGAAGAACTTGTCCTAGGTCACATGACCAAAAAAGTGATAGGGCTGAATCCAAGTATAGCTGACCCTAAAGCTTGTGTAAATGTTCCATCTCTAAGACACACTTTCCTAAGTTCTCTTTGATAGTTTTTCACTCAGATGCTGTAGAAGTAGATTCCCCACTTCCCCTTAACCTCTACCTTCCAGATTTATGCACCTTAAATGTTTAATACTCTAGGAGATGTAACTTCCATCCAGGGAAGAAAGTCATCCTAGAATATCAAGTTGAAGATTAGTCAGTAGACAGAAAGAGGACATTCTAATGTTACTCTGGAATTCACTAAAATTTATGCACACCACACCCACACATATATTAAATTCTCTTTAAAATGAGGGTTTCTGAGTATTAATTTCATATTATTTACATAGTTTGGTGAGTATAGCCTTTTTCCAAACCTATCTCTCATTCTATTTTGCGGTTTGTATAACTGATTGTTTGACCACTTCTGAAATAACTCTCCAAAGCTACATGGAAGAACCCACCTCAAACATTCCCATCTAGTGCATTTATCAGGGAGAAAAACATCTGGCAAGTAGCAAAGTGTATTCATGGAAATATTATGTTTTCAAAAAACAAACAAATACAAGCAGTGAGACCTTGGGTCCTGGGTCAAAGATTTGGGGTATTTTGTGCATCATTTTCATGGGTGTGGGTCAAAGCCTTTCTATTTTAATAGTTCATTTTAGAGAGATTAAAAATGATTTCTCTGAATGTTGACAGAGAAAGAAAATTCACAGAGGCCCTTTACACTCAACCTTGGCCCAGCAGCAGTAGCCATGGGGGTTAGAGGTTGCTGTAGCAATGACCTATATTACATAATGCCTCCCATCTGCCCACAGATGTGAGAGTTTGCTCAAATGTTTTATTGGATTTTTATTACACTTTCATACAGCTCCAGCCCATCTGCATTTGCCAGGCTGGGTGCAATTTCTAAAATACCAAATCCATTAGCTCTTCAATACATGCAGATATATCTTGAGATATGTTCTCTGACCAGGTCCCTGGTGCCGTTTGGGTGATACTAACACATGTTTCATGGATATAATAAATAAAATTGATAGGGTAAGCACTGCAGGCCTCCTGATTGGGGATGATGATGTTGATGACAGGGATGTCTGTCTGGATCAGCTCGGAGCCAAAGCCTCTAAATGAGAGTCAGTGTTCTGTGGTTGGTAACATTAATCCTACTCCCATCCATTCATAATTGATCTACAGGGAGAGAAGACAAGAAAAACATAATAAAACAAAACAAAAACAGTTCACATCAACTCTGCCTTAGTTCAGGCTGCTATAACAAAAATATCACAGACTCTATGGCTTATAAACAGCAGACATTTATCTCTCTGTTCTGGAGGGTTCTGAAGTCCAGACTGTTCTCCAGACAGTTCTGGAGGTTAGAAGTCCAAGATCGAGGTGCCAGAACGGGTGGGTTCTGGGGAGAGCCCTCTTCAGGGTATAGACTGCTGACTTCTCCTTGTATCCTCACATGGTGGAGAGCAGAGAGAGGAAGAAAGCTCTCTTGAGACTCTTTTAAGGGCACTAATCCCATTCACAAAGGATTCACCTTCATGAACTCATCTAATTCTAATTACCTCTCAAAGGCCCCACCTCCTAATACCATCACTTCGGGAAGTAAGGGTTTTTTGGTTTTGTTTTTAAATATCCACTATTGTGGTTTCTTCACATTAGTGGAACACTGTACAGCAGTGAAAACAAACTATAGCATCATGGATAAACACGAATGAAATTTTCAAACACAATATTGTGCAAAAAAGAAAGTTATAGAAGAACACATATAGTATACTACTGGAAGACTTGAAAACATGAATCACAATACCTTTTTTTAAAAAAAAATTTATTTATTTATTTTGGCTGTGCCAGGTCTTAGTTGCAGCATGTGGGCTCTTCATTGCGGCATGCATGCAGGATCTAGCTCCCCAACCAGGGATCGAACCCAAGCCCTCTGCATTGGAAGCATGGAGTCTTACCCACTCGACCACCAGGGAAGTCCCACAGTACCTTTTTAAAATTGAAGTATAGTTGATTTACTGTGTTGTGTTAGTTTCAGGTGTACAGCAAAGTGATTTAGTTATATATATGTATTCTTTTTCAGATTCTTTTCCATTATAGACTATTTTAAGATATTGAATATAGTTCCCTGTGCTATACAGTAGGTCCTTATTGTTTATCTATTTTATATATAGTAGTGTGTATATGTTAATACCAAATTCCTAATTTATCCCTCCCCCTACCTTTTCCCCTTTGGTAACCATAAGTTTGTTTTCCATGTCTGTGAGTCTATTTCTGTTTTGGAAATAAGATCATTTGTTTTAGATTCCACATATAAGTGATATCATATGATATTTGTCTTTCTCTGTCAGACTTACTTCACTTAGTATGATAATCTCTTGGTCCATCCATGTTGCTGCAAATGGCATTATTTCATTTTTTTATGGCTGAGTAGTATTCCATTGTTATATGTACTACATCTTCTTTATGAGAGGTGGGGATTTAACATATATATCTGGCAGGGAGACACAAACATTCAGTCTATAGCAAACTCCATGTAAAATTTTTTTTTACTAATAAAAGTGATTTGAACAAATTTTTTCTCTGTACCCCATCAATCGTTTGGTCTTGAGAGTAATGGAACTAAGAGTTCTCTCATTCTGACACCAATGATAATAGCACCTTCATCAATCTGAGATGTCACTACCATGTATAGCTTGGCAAGTCCAGGATGACAGACTCAAACCCTTTTCCCTCTCCACAAGAAGAACCCATGTCTATCTCGTTCTCACCCCAGCTTCCAGCATGATGCCCAGCATGTGGTAGGCCCTCAATAAATATGTATTGAGTCAATGACGGAACAGATATAGGTTTGTACTGGGTATGTCTTTTCCGGCTGGCTCCTAGTTACCAAATGCTTCACGACTCAATAGATTTCTAGTCTACTGCCCACTTTATATTTTGTAGTAGAATTTTAGTTAGTCATAACCACCATTCGTCATGAAAAATTCAATCGTGGAACTCCTCTGAGATCCTAAGAAAACTTTCAGTTGCATATTAGAGATTCCATGCTGGATAATAGTGGCTTTCTTAGGCTGAATTATTCGTATGGTTAGTTGGAAAGGTCTGCATAATAAAGCTGGGTGATTTTCATCTTTCGATTAGGGGTAAGATTTGTAGGAGACTAATTTTATTCCTTAGCTTAAACTGAGAAAGCTTTTGGGTTTTTTAGTATCCATTTCTGGCAGCCCTCTATCAGTGGATGGGGTTTCTCTTTCACAGTCACATAAGCAACTGTTCTATTCAGATGCCATTTGTGAATGTAATACATTTTCAAGCTGTTTGTTCTAGTTCAAAATGTGTTTCACGTATACTCGAAAGCCAAGAAACAATGTCCTCTCTTTTATATTGTAGCACATGCAAAGTTCATCGAGGTGTTATCATGTGATTCATTTCATTTTTACCTAAAAGGAAAATAACATCGAAGACATGCTGAAGTAGCATTCATTTGGCAGGTAGGTCCCTGGCTTCCTAGTTCCGATTCCATGCTTCGCTGTGCCAAATCCACTCAGAAAAGCAGAACGTTTGCAGGTGTCATGGAATTCCAGTGTTTCACTTGCACTGGGTAACCCTAGAAAGGAGAATTTCTGTACGTGAAGCCAATGGTGATTTGTCCAAAGAAAGCATCCTTGAGTCTCAGGCTGAAAATAAGGTATTTGGTTGTGTGAGAGGATGAGCCCAGCAGCTGGTATCCCAGCAGGAGATTCTTCCCTGAAAAATTGTGATTATTTTCACATGTAAGGAAAGAGACAAATGAATATCATTTTCAAACCTCTATCTGACTAAACACACCAACCAGAAATGCATCTACCTACATCATTTTAAAAGAAATCCCGTGGGGCTTTGACAGCATGTGAGCTATTCCCATTGACCTTCTTTCACTGAATGTTTCTCACACTTATTTGCTCTTTATTTTCATGTTTATAAAATGTGTTCCCAAGCCCTTTAGGATAAAATCAACAATAGTGCCCAGGGCTCCAGCTAAAGATTCCCAGTGGGAGGGTCTGAGCCTTTTGTTCCGGAGGATCTAATAGAGTGCGAAGCTGACACAGAAATGGGAGGACCATTCAGCTAAAATTAAAGTCTTTGTCCCTTCATTAGTTGAACTTGAACTTCACATTTCTGAAGTTCTGCTAGGTTACTTTTTCTAAAATTTTGATTTAATCAAGGTGAACAGGGAAGCTCGTTAAAATCTCTCTTATTTTTAAAAAGAGAGTGCAAAAAAATCCTGTTTGTTTGGTACAGCTAACATTCCTGATTTTTTAAAATGAAATTTTGGAGAAATTGACTTGAATCTCAAGGGTACATTATTCTTAATCATTAATAAAGGGTTTTAAAAAAAAAAATTCTGACAGAGACTTCATTTTATTTTATTAGTTTATTGACTTTCTCAGCCCCATTGGGAAAGGTGAAGTGTCAGCAGTCGGGCCTTTATGTGATTAATGAGCTAATATGATTAAATAAAATTTATATTATTTTTGGTTTGAGGGAACTCTTGAAAGTGAGAGGAAACTTTCGACTGTAAGTTTTATATTGATCTCCTAACTTCCATATCAGACTTGCTGTATCTTATTTCTAATAAGAGCTCATTTCTTGCTTTCTTCAGTTAGCAGGAAAAAAGTGAGAAAATTAAAATACAGTGATTGAGGATGTGCAGACAAGTGGCTCTGGCATTTCTATGATCTCGATTATACAGTTTTTTTGTATTTCCAAATTGCAAGAAGAACTTACTGCCAAAACCAGTGGAACTTTGTCAGATTCTGGTGCAATAGAGTCTATGAGGTAGCAGTTTTCGTTCTCTTTGAGAATGGAAATTTCTCCCCTTTCTACCTCCCTTACCTCTCCAATCATCAAAACATATGATCTCAGTTCTTCTCTATTATCTTTCCAAGCGAAGGCTGGTAGGGGAAATTAAGGAAAAGCCCAATCAACTGAAAAGGAAATTTCTTTTCATAATTTTTTTGGGTTTTATTATATTCTTTGCATGACATAGAACTCCCTATATTACTTAACTCTGGGTATGCAAATTCTTGCTACTCACAGCAGGAGGTAATAAAGATCATATAAGATCTTCCAATTTTAAGTAAATTAGACATGTAATAGGCCGTTACTGTTTTATTACTCTGATCAGAGCAGATGTTTAAGGTGATGACAGTGAACAGGGGGAATGAACTATGAACATGCCATTGGGTAAATTAACATCAAATTCAGGTTTTAAAAGGTACAATTATATACAAACACTGACTTATCCGAAGCCAAAAAGAAACACCAAACCCAAACAAACAAGCAAACAAACCCCTTCAGAAAATGCTTAGGGGATACCCATTATGTGCAGAGCCCAGGGAAGAGTAGGGTACTGTGAGAATAAAAAGATGAATAAAGCTTTATTTAGTGGGGAAAAGATACTGGCTTATAAGGAGCTGTAGCAGGAGACAAATTCTTCCATTTCTAGACCTCCTCTCTGATTTTACCCAGAGGGTCATAAATTCAGATGCCTACAGGGAGCAGACAGGTAAATAAAATTAGTGAAACCAGTGGGACCAGTGGCTAACTGAGGGACACATGGTCATTGTAAAGGCAGCCATTGCTTCTGAGTTCCCTCTAATTATTGCCAAGTGGAAACATGAGCCCAGTGTTATCATAATTTCTAATATTTTCAAGAGAAGCTGGAAATTGATTTTGTTGGATGAAATCTCCCAATTTTTAGATGTAGTTAGATAACACTGTTTTTAAAAACACTGTCCAGGGCAAATAAAACTCATGTATTGGCTCAGCCAAAAACAGGCTGCCATCTGTGACCTCTGCTTTTCTCCCTGTCTTTGGGTTGACCTCATCCATTCCTATGGGCTATAGCTTATATGCCTATAATTTATAGCTTATATGCCTATAGCTTACAAATTAGATATGTCTTTATAGCCATTGGTGCTAGCTGATCCTGCTTGGGTAGCTTTTGAGGGTATCTCTTAGGCTTGCCACTGTTTTCCTTCCTGCTTGGGCAAGGTGTTGAATCAAGTAGCATTGATCTGGAGGAGGACAAGACAGCAGAGTAGAGGGACCTTGCGCTTACCTCCTCTCACAAGCACACCAGAGTCACAACTAACTGTGGAACAACCATCGATAAAGACTGGAACCTACCAAAAATGGTATTCTATATCCAAAAACAAGGAAGAAACCACAATGAGATGGTAGCAGGGGCGCACTTGCGATATAATCAAATCCCATACCCTCCAGGTGGGCGACCCACAAACTGGAGAATGATTATATTGCAGAAGTTCTCCTATAGGAATAAGAGTTCTGAGCCCCACATCAGGCTCCCCAGCCTGTGGGTCTGGCATTGGGATGAGGAGCCCCCAGAGCATTTGGCTTTGAAGGCCAGTGGGGCTTGATTGCAGGAGTTCCATGGGACTGGGGGAAAGTAGAGACTCCACTCCTGGAGGGCACAGACAAGGTCTTGTGTGCACTGGGACCCAGGGCAAAAGCAGTGACTTCGTAGGAGCCTGGGCCAGACCTTCCTGCTGGTCTTGGAGGGTCTACTGGGGAGGTAGTGGGGTGGGGCAGCTGTGGCTCTCTCTGGGGTCATAAAAGCTGTTGGCAGACATATCAGGGAGTGTTCATCTGCATGAACTCTTGCCAGAGGGAGACATTTTGCTAGGGTCATTAGCACCAAGACCTGGCCCCCCCCAACAGCCTATAAGGCTCCAGTGCTGGGATGCCTCAGGCCAAACAACCAACATAATGGGAACACAGCTCCACCCATCTGTAGGCAGGCTGCCTAAAGACTTCCTGAGCCCTCAGCCACCTCTAGACACGCCCCTTGACATGGCCCTGCCCACCAGAGGGCCAAGACCCAGCTCCACCCACCAGTGGGCAGGCACCAGCGCCTGCCACCAGGAAGCCTACACAAGCGCCTAGACCAGACTCACCCACCAGGGGGCAGACACCAGAAGCAAGAAAACTATGATCCCGCAGCCTGTGGAACTGAGTCTGCAAAAACAGGTCAGAACCTACCCTGGGACCAACTGGTCCCTGGCCCTTGGGTGATGAGAGGGGAGTGTACTGCTGGGACACATGGGACATCACCTACAGGGGGCTACTTCTCCATGAGAAACATGACTAACCTACTACATACATAAAAATACAAATAGAAATTTAAACAAAATGAGACAACAAAGGAATATGTTCCAGACAAAGGAACAAGATAAAACCCCAGAAGAACAACTAAGTGAAGTGGCGAAAGGCAATCTACCTGAGAGAGAGTTCAGAGTAATGATTGTAAAGATGATCCAAGAACTCAGGAAAAGAATGGATGCACAGAGCAAGAAGTTACAAGAAGTTTTTAACAAAGAGTTAGAAAATATAAAGAACAACCAAACCGAGTTGAAGAATACAATAACTGAAATGAAATGAAATAGCACTGATCTGTGTGGAGCTGGTCTGCAAGAAGCATGTGCAGGATGTTGACAGCATGGAATGGAGACTCACATGCATTTGTAGTCCCTGTGGCAGAGTATTGCCCTCAACCCCAGCTTCGGCTCACAGGACTTGGCTAGCAAGGACACCACTTTTGCTCTAGGTACTGAGAAAAGACTGGTGAGTCTTCAAGCACCCTTTGACCAAGGTATGAATTCCTAAAATGACCTCAACATTTCATGGTTAGAACATATGTATAACCCTCAATTTTCTCATTTATGCTGCGCTTCCCCCGTAAACTCCTCAAATTCCTCAGAAATTATAGTCACTAAATCCCAAATCTTTACCATTTTTGTGAGCTCTAGGCTCCATAAATTTCTCTAAAAGTTAGTCTTTTTTTGCAGTAGCTTGCCTATGAATGGTGGAGCAAATACCTTTGTGCTACCTCAGTAAACTCATCTCAGAAATCTTTTAAAACATTCCAGTCAAAGTACCTGCTCCATCAGTGGATACACTATACAATTTTCTCTTAAAATATGTTTTTGCTAAATTTACTATTGACAGTAATGAAAGCTCCATGAGTGTAAGAGTAGGTACTCAATAAATATTGGTTGAATCACTGCTATACATTCCCTAGTATATATATATTTTGTGGTGCCTGTGCACTGATGCATACACTTATACACACAAATCATTGTATATTTAACTATTGAAAAAGGATCTAGCAAGTACCATAACCTGAGATATGTAGAAACACCAGTACTTTCATTCATCTGTAAATCAAAGTCCAACGTTGCACACACACTTTAATTCTTATTTCTTAAAACTTTAGCATTTTTTTCTATGTGACAAAGGAATATACCTTTATTTGTTGCCAGATTGTTATACATATATTATTTTGCCATTTTAATACAGGGGAAAGAAAAAATGAGGAGAACTCAATAGTATGTGGCTTTTTGTATTTTGTTATTAATCAGAAATCTTGAAAGAGGCTTCTAAACGTCTGTCAACAAGGTTAATAAATTTTTTCAAAGTAAGAGATTGGGTATAGCATGACTTTAAACTGCAGATAAAATTATAGAAGCTTGTCTCCAGTTTATTTTACAGTTGCTTAAATATTTTGCTAATTATGATATGTTCACATTCTTATTAGCAATGTTATATATATGTATAATGTATATATACATAAATATATATAGTGAGGTTTCTTATTATAAAAGTGGATGTAAACATGCATTTTAAATAAACTTACTTTCTTTGAAAATTTTTGATCTGCTTCTGTTCAGAAGTAATTTAATAGTCTTTTTTTTTTTTGTAAACCTCAGACTATGGCTGATAAAGAGGGAAAAATATAAGATGCTTCGGGTCTGGCCTTTTCTTATTATTGGCTTGTGCTTGGATTATTAGTACTATTTTCAATTTGTGGCTTTTGGTAGGAATCTTTGTAAGCCACCTGTTCATTTTATGAGATTAAATTTCATTAAAATGGTTAACTCTGTGTAAGAGGAACATGTAGATTGTGATATATTGTAATACACTGAGTGGATAAGGGCACCTGTGGTGGACGCTTCGGGCTGTTCGTCAGGATCCATTTTCCTCTTCTTGGGCCCATAACCAAATACATTTCCTGGCCCCTCTTGTGGTTAGGTGTGGCTATGAGACTAAGTTCTAGCCAGTGGAAGGTGAGCTGAAACAATGTGTACCTCTTCTAGGCTGGGCCCATAAAAAACATTCGTAGGACTGATTCTCCATGTCCTATCCTTCTTCCGACTGGGAGAGGTGCAGATGGCCATGTTGACCTTGAGCAGAAGTTGGCAGAGTTTCATTAACCTGAGCGCCCAAGTGACTTGAGCTATTCTGCTGATCTGATCACCAAACGGCTACCTGAGCTAGAAATAAACGTCTGTTGTGCTGAGCCGTTGAATGTTTGATCGTTATTACTGCAGCCCAGCCTCCCTGAACTGAGGCAGTCTTTGCCACACCCTCAGCACTGTTGAACTCTCAGCCTTCCTTCAGGAAGACTCACAGCCCCTGGGTGATACGGGACCGTCTGTCTATATCTGCACCAAGTGACAATACCTGTTGTCATTCTTATTTTGTGTTAGTGAGGCTTACTTTCTTATTGTTTAGATGAAAAGTCAATAGAAATGGAAGTTCTAATTTTTCTTCCTGCATCCTGGGATATGTTGCGTTTCACTTAGCAAACTATTACATTAAGAAACTTGACTCTGTGGGTTTCACGTTTCTTCACTGGGTCAACGTCGTAATTGCTATAAAATGACAATGTAAGTAAGAGTTTGGCATTGTTAGGAATGCATTATTCTTAAGAACAGGGAAAGAGATCTGATTCTCATTCTATTGTCCTGGCAACAGAAATAAGAGCAGCATGAAATGTGACTTTCATTTATTTTTCATCGTTTATATGCCTTATATGGGATTTCGTGACTGACCCTCCTTATTCCATAGATCCATCAGTTGTTAATTTGCCATGTGCAAAGAGTTTCATTGTTGCTACCATTTTATTTCTTTTTTGCTTTTCTTTCTCTCTCTTTCTTTTTTTAATTGAGTGATGGGAAATAGAGCTACACATGAGTTCCAATCCCATTTGGTGTGAGACTGGGCAACTTGATCCAGTCCAGATCTGACTGTCTCTCACTGGGGTTAGTTTGTGAAAAAATGTTCTTCAATAAGCCCTATCCCCTGCCCTCCCACCCGTGGAATAAATCACAAATGCAAAAGAGAACTGCTCTCCAGTTGATACACTGCCACTAAATAGCTTCATCCTGTTTTCCTGGCCCCTTCCCCACCTGCCCATCTTCATTTTATATGAATTGATATTAAGCAAATCTACAACCACCCAAAGTAGATGGCACTTTTAAAATGAGTAGGGCAGGCGGAATCTCTACGCCCTGGTTGACAGAATTAAAACTGATGAGAAAGTAAAACATTACTTCAAATGTTTGCTTAAGGATGGGGAAGTTGGGCCCAACCCCTTTGTATTGCCAAATGTTACATGAAGCATCGTAAAATCAAATTCTCACATCTTGTTGTCCTCCCATTAGATCACATTAAACTCTGGCAGCGAGGCCAGCCCGCCTTGGTGGTTTTCTGATTTGTGGTTTGCACTTGGCTCTCCTCACAAGCTTTAAAAATGATTTTATTTTGTGAACAGTCAGTGATAGTCAGACTCTAGAGTAAACTTGCCTGGGCCAACATTTGCAGTAATAACATTTCACATTATCAAGAGTTTCCTGAAGGACTGCAAAGAATGAAAACAAAGAGGAGCTTTTCTGGTAGTGGTTGTTTTTCTTCAGATGCTAGTAACCTCCCGCGTGGAGAGGCTGTGAATTTAGGCTTTGAAGAGCTCTTCACAAGCATTTACAGTTCTATGCCTTTAAGGTGAAACTGGAGAACTGGAACAGATTTGCGTTTTCTTGTTCCCTGCCTTGCTGAATGTGTAACTGATTGTCCCTTCTTCTTTTCTTGGGTGGTTTTTTCTGATTATCTCTCTCTTTCAGTCTTCTTCTGGCTGGGAGGTGGAGGGTGCTGGGTGGGGGAAGGGAGGGAATGCTGAGTTTAGGTGAGTCCGTCTAAGGATTCCAAATAAGGACTTTCTCAGTGCTCTTCTAGTGTTTTCACCAAAAAAATATGTCTGCTGCTTGTATGATAAAATGAAAAACCATCTTTAGAGTAAGGCATACAACTGGTGTCCTAGACCTGTCTGATGATGATAGTCATGATGAAAATGTTGATTATGATTATAATAATTCATTAATTAAAAATAACAAATAAATGAGCTTAAGAAATTTAAAATGAATGTCAGATAGGTACACACTACCTTGAAGTGTTTAAAGATTCAACTTCTTTTATATGTAGTTTTTTTATTGTTTATTTTAAAAATTGTGGCAAAATATACATAGCATAAAATTTTCCATTTTACCATTTTTAAGAGTACAGTTCAGTGGTATTAAGTACATTCACATGGTTGTGCAACAATCACCCCCATCCATCTCCAGAGCTATTTTTCATCTTGCAAAACTGAAGCTCTGTACCCATTAAACAATAACTTCCCATTCATCCCTCTCCTCAGCCCCTGGCAACCACCATTCTGCTTTCTGTCTCTATGAATTTGAGCTCTAAGTACCTCAGATGAGTGAGATCATACAGTATTTGTCCCTTTTTTGACTGGCTTATTTCACTTAGCATAATGTCTTCAAGCTTCATCCATGTTGTAACATGTGTCAGAATTTCCTTCTTTTTAAAGGCTGAACAATACTTCATTGTGTGTGTGTGTATATATATATATATATATATAAATGCCATGTTTTGTTTATCTATTCATCCATCGATAGACACTTGGGTTTACAGACTCAATTTTTTTCAACTGGGTTTGAATGGCAAGGATTGATCTTTTGGAGAGAACTGAATAGCCATCCAAATTATCTTGGTTTGAAATTCTTGTAAGCCAAGCTAGGTGAATAAAACTATATCAATCAGTTTACCAACATGTATTTACCAAATGTCGTTAAGTGACCTCTTTCTCTCTCAAAAAAATAGTCTTTTATTATTCCAAAGATATGTCATTGTAAAAAAAAAAAAAAGACATACAGGAAAGTATGAAGGCAAATATAAAGGACACATAAAATTGTAGCCTGTTGGCACTGTGAATATTTTGGGGTATGTTATATCAAAAATTATGTAAATCTAAATATTATAAGCATTGTAGATATAAATATAAATAGGGATTTTTGTAATTTTACAGAACTGGGAACAGGTTCACATGCTTGAAAACTGCTTTCCTCAATTAGCAATATATTGGGGACATAAATAAATATAGTTTTATTTTGGTGGCTTTTAAATATTTTAAAGTCGTGGACCCTTCCTTCATAGGAACGCTCAGAATACTAATTTATAAAAAATGGAAAGTTTCTAGTTGAAGTGGGCAAGAGAATTCCAGTATTCACCATCTCAGGAACAACAGTTCCTCTATAGTGGTTTTTGAGGCACTCCTCAGAAACTCTAAGACTCTGTCGTAGGTTAAATTGTATCGTCCCCAAAGATGCTGAAGTCCTAACCCCCAGCACCTGTGAATGTGACCTTATTTGAAAATAAACTTTGCAGATGAGTAAGTTGAGATGAGGTCATTAGGATAGGTTCTAATCCAATATGACAAGTGTCCTTATAAAAAAGGAAAATTTGAACACAGAGACAGAGAGACACACACGCATACACAGAGGACACCATGTGGAGATGAAGGCAGAGATCAGGGTGATGCATCTACAAGCCAAGGAACACCAAAGATTGCCAGCAACACAAGAAGCTAGGAGAGAAGCATGGAAGAGATTCTCCCTCCCAGCCCTCAGAAGGAACTAACGCTGCGGACACCTTTATCTAAGATTTCTAGTCTATAGAACCGTGAGACAATACATTTCTGTTGTTCTAAGTCACCTGGTTTCTGGTACTTTGCTGTGGCAGCCCTGGGAAACTAATGCAGACTCCCAAAATCATGATTTGAAAACTACTGCTTTATACTATTATTTTAAAAGCCTGCAGGTGTTCCATTGTATGGACGAACATAATCTACTTAATCATTCCCTTATTAATGTACATGAATAGTGAGAGTGTCCCAATATTTTAAAGAATGATGCTGTGAACATCCTTTCATTTAAATCTTTGCATATTTGCCCTGTTGTTTTCCTCAAAATCATTTGCAGGAGGAGGAACTGTTGGGCTAAGTCATAGGAGCATTCGAAATTTTGATATTTACTGCCAACATGCTCTCTAGAAAGCTCATAATAATTTACTGTACTGTATTCTCTCCCTGTAGTGTCAGAGTATACACTGACAGAGTGTACACAATATACATCTCTCTACATCCTTACTGGGTATTGTCATTCTTTCTTTTTCAAAATCTGAATTTAACGTTAATTTTTAATCAAAGTAATATATTTAAATAAGTGAATGAATTTTAGAAGACTTACAACAAAACCCTGCAGTCCTGCCCACGTCCCTCTCCACTGCTGCCACACCTCAGTGGCACCACTACCAATTCTTAGAGCTTCTTCTGGTTTTCACATTTATATTTCTAAATATAAATATTTCTAAATAACATGCTTATGCTACTATTTTGTTTTAATTTTAGGTATTATCTACTGACTTCCTATTATGGAAGATAAGGAATTAGCTTTCATATATGAACAATCCCTCCCCTCACCCCATTCTCCCAAACAGGTTATATCACAGTTGTGGCTAAATCAATATTGAGAGTTTACATTTTACATTATTGTGATGATATATATTATTTGCAGCTGAGTCATATAGTGTACTATAATTCAACTATTTTTCTTAAATAACTCTCCCTCCCCAGAGTTAATAGTTAACTATTTTTTTTCTTTGCTTAATTTTCTAGATTCCTATTACTAATGCACATGAAAACTCTGCCTGAAGTCTCCATCTCTTCTCAAAACATTCTAATACTGTTCTATCAGTTTCTTCTTTTCTTTTTCTTGGAATTATCCTTCCTGTAGCCATTCAACCTCCTACCTTTACTCTCTAGATCTGCTGCACATCTGTCAGCCTAGATTTTTTTTTTTCACCGTATTTCTGGGGCTCTCCTTTGCCTTTCTCCTGTGTTGAATCGCCTGTTTCCTGGATCATATGTCTTCCTGTTTCTTGATTTGCAGCCTTGCAGTAGAATAGTTTCTACTGAAGAGTTACAAGAGTGGCGGAACCCTTCACTTTAGTGGGAATGCTCTTTATGATTCATCTAAGGCATCATGTAAGTTTCTGGTAGTATCTTCTATCAAGTTGTGTAAGAAAACTTTTCTTATCAGGAATAATTGATAATTTTAGCAAATGTCTTTTCATATGTACTGAGAGAATGATACAAGTTTTCTCTTTTAAGCTCTTAGTGTAGTGAATTATAGTAAAAGACAGGCAAATGTTAAACTATCCTAACATTTCTGTGAAAAAGACTACTAATCCATGACGTAATTCTCTTAATGTAGTGTTGAGTTAAATTTCCTAGTATTTTATTTGGCATTTTTGCCTCTATTTGTCTTTGAGTTTCTTGTTTTGTTTGTGGGTGGTTTTTTCCCCTCTATTTTTATCTGCTTATGATTCAGTGTTATACTATATTTGTAGAATGAACTGAAAACTTTCCATCTCTTTTTATGTTCTTTAACAGTGTAAATAATACAGGAATTATCTGTTCTTTGCAGGTTTAATACAATGTGCCCAGAAGATTGTCTGGGCATTGTGCCCTTTTTAGGGTTTTTATTTCCTCTTAAATTTCTTTTATAGTCTTTTCAGGATTTCAGTTCCTTTATGAGTCAATTTTGGTTACTCAGTTTTTCCTACAGAATAATTGATTTCAACTAATTTTCAAATTTGTTTGGTATAAATTTTTATTTGATTTGCTTATAATTAATATCTTTTCCCACATCTTTCTTTCTCAATCCTAAGGTTAATTATATGTCTTCCTTCTTTTATCATTATCACATTTGACAAAGTCTGTTTATTTAATTGCTCTAGAACTAGCTTTTCATTTGATTAGTCATCTACTTATTTTTGTTTATTACTTTCATATATATTAATTTATTTTTTAGTTAGTCAATTATTTGTTCTTCCCCCACAATCCCACCCCCCATCTTTGTCTCTCTCTTTAGCTTCTTGAGTTGGTACTTGGTTCATTTAGTCTCAGGATCTTCCCCCTACTCCAAAATATAGGTTTTGATCTGTACACTATTTGCATCATTGGTAGATTCTGCAAATGTATCAATGTAATTTATGCCAACATCAATATAAATGTTCTTCTTAATTATTTTTATCTTCTTCCTGTTTTTTCTGATATTAATACTATACAGAATTATTTTTCTAGTATTTATCTTTCTAGTTCTTTGCAGTAAAATTTTCTGTGTCATATTATTTTACAAATATCTATTATAATCATCATATAGCTGATTCCTGCCTCCTGTCTCTTCACTCTGAGTTTTGCTGTATTTTTATATTATGATTAATGATATGTTTGGATTTATTTTTTCTATTGTATTTACTATGCATTTTTTTCTTTTTCTTTCTGATTTCCTGCCATTGGCTTCCAGCATCCAGTGTTGGTGATGAGAAAATGGATACCAATCTGATTCTTATTTCTTTGTGAGCAACTCCTTATTCTGCTCTGGACATTTTTAGGATTTGTTCTTTACGCTTGGAGTTCTGAAATTTCACCAGAATGTATTTAGGTATTTTTTTTCTTCATTACTTCTAAAACTTTAAAATCTATGATTTCATTACTTTGGGTAATTTTCTTCTTTTATTTTTAATAACTTAATTATTTCCATTCTTTCTTTCTTCTGGAATTCCTATTTGACAAGTGTTAGAACTCCTACATCTATTTTCCATGTCTCCATTTTTTTCTGCTTGTGTATAGTACAGTGCTATAGCACTGTGTTTTGGGATAAACTTTCCTTTCAATCTTCCAGCTAAAATATTTGATGTTTCTCTATGTCCATACTCCTATTCAGTCTATATATTATTTAAATGAATCGTTACATCTTAAATTTCCAATTATTTCTAAAATAATTTCATATTATTTTTCATACATCTTTTATTGATGCAATATTTTCAGATCACTCTGAGAATATATACATATTCTGATATACATGTGTATATATACATATATATGCATTACAAAAAAGTTTTCTGATGTTTCCTTGAGGCAAGCAGGCATCCAGCAGTAGCAGTTTCTGCATCTCCCCTGGTGAGAAAGTCCACATTGCTGAGCCAAGCATCACTTCCACCTCTGCTATTGGGACCAGTCAAGCCCTAGGGTAGCCAGGGAAAGAGCCTGACTGAAATTCACAGAACAGGTTTCATCCCCCTGACTAGGTAGGCTTCTCCTCTGTAGTTTCCCATTGAATGTTTGGTGAACATTCATTGGAACACAGATATTGTTCCATTCTCTGCCATTTTGAGGAGTCTACCCATAGGCCTTTTCTCCAGATCTTTTCATAACAAATTCTCTAATTTTGTTCCTTTTCCATCCATGACCATCTGGCCAAACCATATTCTTTTGCCTATGAATGGCTGAAGAATCCATACCTCTCTCTATCTCTCCTTCAGGCAAAGTGAAGAACTAGGTACACAGCTTAAAGTTTTGCCTGTTGAAATCCTGTTGATCTGTCAGGGCTGTCTCAAACATCATTTCCTCTAGTTAGGCTTTAAGTATACCTCCAGAAGGAGATGCTTCCTTCCTTCTTTAAAATTCCTTCACATTTTGTACTTTTCTCATGATACTCCTCTTACTTCACCTGACATTATTGTAATATTTGTACATCACTAATCACCTTCTTCTACAGTACAAAGATCTTGGGAATAGGGATCATTTCTTAGTCACCTTTATATCTCATGTAATACTAATAAAGTATTTTATTTTATTTTATTTTTATTTTTATTTTGGCCACACTGCTTGGCTTGGGGGATCTTAGTTCCCTGACCAGGGATTGAACCCGGGCCCTCAGCAGTGAAAGCGTGTGGTACTAACCACTGGACCGCGAGGGAATTCCCACTGGTAATGTATTTTAGACTTGTATGCCCAATAAATATTTGTTGACCAATTGAAATACATCCAGTAACACTCTAGTAGATATTGTGCTAAATATCAAGATGAATATGGATGGTACATTTTAAGGAGTTTGTAGACTGCTCAAATTGAAGAATATCTCAGCGCTGTACCTTCAAAGAGGACAAAGTTTACAATATTTTAAATGGGGCTACAATTAGTGAGTTGCATTCTTCACAACTTACTGGGGCAAGATCAATAGAAGTGTGGGGATAAGTAAATGAACTTATTTCCTTCAAGCTTATTTTTCATGAATAAGACTTTGCTGTAGGAAGTAGTTGAACCATAAGAAAGTTAATAAAATAGTCACAAATTTGCTTTACTTTCTAGCCAGTCCTAGCTTAAACATGGTGAAAAAGAAGCTTTTTGGATATATTAGTCATGATAGGATGTACTCTGTCTTCTCAGTTCCTGCAGTACATGCAACTTCCCGGTGTGTGTTATTCTCAAGTTCCATGACAATTAACTGGCGACATCCCTCCCCAGTTCCCCTTCCTCCTTCTGATGGAAGAGACTCCTGATTGATTTTGACTCCATTTTGGGGCCATCTTCAACTGAGTTAGCTGTTGACTTGACAGTCACAGGGTTTTTCTTCTGCCATATTCTATTAAGAAGGGAAAATGGGTGGAGAATAAACTTATTGTGCCATATTCTATTCAGCTACTGGTTGTGCTTTGGGAAATGTAGGAAGCCAAGAAGGAAAGGGAGAGGTACAGTCTGTGGTGACTTTGAATCCACCAGATTGTGGGTATATAAATTTCTCCTGTCTCTGCCTGAGTGAGACGGATGTTTTGCAGGTTCGCAGAAGATGATCTTCTCTCTATGAAAACATGGATGTCAAGTGTTATATTCAGACATGAGCTATGACTGGCCTCTGTTGTCCCCGAACTAGGAAAATGGGTGTCAGTGGAAAAATCAACAAGTCGAGCTGTCACTGAAGAAAACAGTTCAGGGAGATTTTGTTTTACCCTCTGCCAACCTCAGTTCACCAATGTGCAGGCTACATATGTTTAGAATTAGCAAGTAACGTTTTATCCTTCATTTCCCCATTGCCCATTCCCCCACTCTTGAGGTTGCTTATCCAAAATGGAACTAAGCTTCCAGGCTCCTTGAAGGTCACCCATCTCTTAATACAGGTGCAGTGGAAACAGCTCCCTCCCAACTTAGCTCTTCCAACTGACCACCTTGCTTACTGAGCTCTCATTAGGTCTGGAGCTGTTTTATTTTCCTAGTTCTCCGGAGGGCTAACGAGCGTTTAAGAAACACCTGCAGCAAGTCCAGATTCTACACAGCCACCTAAGTTTTCAGAGAATGTTTTCAAGAGTAGTGTGTGTGGGGTCGGGGTGGGGTGAATTCCTTGCCCAGATAAATGGAATCGCGACTACGAGCAAAGTTAATCCAGCATCCACATTCACTTTTTTTTTTTAACTGATATACCTAAGCTCTAATGCCTTCATTTCCCCTTCATTTACAACAGCAAAGCCTCCTTGACCAGAAAAATAAATGTGTAGTTGGCAAGAGCTGAATAGAGGTCTGCTTAAATGATTTTTAATTTATGTTAAAATGCTAAGAGCAGTTTTCCAGGTCCCCATTGAATACCTCACAAAATGAAGTTTTTCACAGCCTACCTTTAAAAAAGGAACTAAAAGATTTAAAAACATTCCCTTTAATTTTAGCTGCCCCAACTCTATCTTTTATTCTTGCCCTACTGGGATCCAGCAGCTAGTTCGGAGTTTATACTTAGTTCGTCTTAGAGCCCTGGTCTGGAAGTCAGAGACCTGTTTTCCATTCTTGCCTCCAAAACAAAAAATGGTGTTAGTCTGAGCTTATCACACTGCCCTTTTGCTTGTCTTCTTATAAACTGAACAGTGACTTTATGTAAAGAATCATAATCATATCATTGGAAAATAGCGTTTCTGCTGGGTTTTTTTACATTTGTAACATGTATTCTTCTTTTTTTTTTTTTTTTTGATTGGTATCTTCTTGGAAAGAAACCATGAAATAATTGACCATCTAAACTGTGAACTCTTTACACTCTTGATTATTATGGCCTAATTTTTAAACCACTGCCACTTGACATACATCTAGCTTAAAGTTTTAACAATGTTTATTGAACAAATATATAGTCATGGTGATGTACCCCAGGAGATAAGTGCTTAAAAAATGAGAATTATCTCAAAAAGAGCCATGTACCACAATGTTCATTGCAGCACTATTTACAATAGCTAGGACATGGAACCAACCTAAATGTCCATCGACAGATGAATGGGTAAAGAAGATGTGACACATATATACAATGGAACATTACTCAGCCATAAAAAGAAATGAAATTGAGTTATTTGTAGTGAGGTGGATGGACCTAGAGTCTGTCATACAGAGTGAAGTAAATCAGAAAGAGAAAAACAAATACCATTATGCTAACATATATATGAAATCTAAAAACAAAAAACAAAAAATGGTTCTGATGAACCTAGGGGCAGGACAAGAATAAAGATGCAGATGTAGAGAATGGACTTGAGGACATGGGGAGGGGGAAGGGTAAGCTGGGACAAAGTGAGAGAGTGGCATTGACATATACACACTACCAAATGTAAAATGGATGGCTGGTGAGAAGCAGCTGCATAGCACAGGGAGATCAGCTTGGTGCTTTGTGACCACCTGGAGTGGTGGGATAGGGAGTGTGGCAGGGAGACGCAAGAGGGAAGGGATATGGGGATATATGTATACGTATAGCTGATTCACTTTGTTATACAGCAGAAACTAACACAACATTGTAAAGCA
This sequence comes from Balaenoptera acutorostrata, assembly GCF_949987535.1. NCBI lineage: Eukaryota > Metazoa > Chordata > Mammalia > Artiodactyla > Balaenopteridae > Balaenoptera > Balaenoptera acutorostrata. Next base: position 27,391,152 of record NC_080068.1, on the reverse strand, counting down.
ATTATACTCCAATAAAGATGTTAAAAAAAATAAGAATTATATTAATTGTTGAAACAGTTTAAAAATGTGCTATTTTAAAGAAAATTAATGAGGCACTCTCCACACAAATAGAGATACCTTTCAAAAATGATCTTTACAGTGATGCCACTTCATGATTTAGGACAATAGTTGTTAATTATTATTCTTCACTGAGGTGGTTAATCATCCAATGCATTTTTACTTTTAAAAAAAAATCATTTAAGTTTTTAAAAATTTAGGTTTTTGCCTATAACTATGCTAAGTTCCACAGGAGACATTAAAGACATGTAAGGTTCTTATCCTCATGCAGTGTATAGTTTAGTGTATGGCGCAAGATCAATGTGTTGGGGGGGGTATAACACAAATGATCAGCATTAAATGAGGCACACTGATTTTTTTTTTAAATGTTTTATTTTATATTGAAGCAGAGTTGATTAACAATGTTGTGTTAGTTTCAGGTGTATAGCAAAGTGATTCAGTTATGCATATACATGTATCTATTCTTTTTCAAATTATTTTCCCATTTAGGTTATTGCAGAATATTTAGCGGAGTTCCCTGTGCTATACAGTAGGTCCTTGTTGGTTATCTATTTTATTTTATTATTTTTTAGGTAAACATTTATAGGGCCTTTGTTGAACACCTATTAAGTCTCTAAGTGCAAAGATAATCAAGAAACATAGTTTCCAGTTTAGAGAAATTTCTCATGTGAATGGGAGCTGTGAGTAGCTGAGGACATCTCTAATTGTTCAGATAGTGTTAACTAGTCCTTCTTATTTGGGAACTTTATAGAATATTGCTGCAGCCACAAGGTGGAGACCCCTAACTTGCTTCTGGCTTTTATTTTTTTGGACGCACCTCGCAGCTTGTGGAATCTTAGTTCCCCAACCAAGGTTTGAACCCGGTCTCTCTGCAGTGAGGGCCCAGAGTTCTAACCACTGGACCGCCAGAGAATTCCCTGGTTATCTATTTTAAATATAGCAGTGCGTACATGTCAATCCCAAACTCCCAGAGGCACGCTGATTCTAAATGCAAGCAGCTCAGAGAAAAAAGACAACATGGAAATGTAAACGATCATGAAAATTTAAGACTTAGGCTAGGTAAGAGAGGAGAGATGGGGCATTTGGGGATGCGAAAACAATGTAGAAGACAAAAGGGAGGTGCCTCGATAGCTTGATATTCAATTCTCTACTAGGCATGTCCACCTAGATGGCTCCAGTCTAAAAACCAAACCAAATTGAACTTACCATCTTCTCTCTGAAACTCTCTCTCCTTTTGTGTTCCAGAATCCAGCAGGTGACACCAGTAACTACCCAGTTTCTTAGACTAGAAAACCGGGAGGGATCCTAAATTCTCTCCTGTCCCTTTCCTCCTGCTTCAATTCTATCCTTCTCTCTCTGTTCTGGGGCTGTCTTTTGAGAGCCCCCAGGAAGCTCACTGCCACAGACCTGAGATCAGCTCCATGTTGTCACTGACCGTGCACCCTCCCCCTCATTTCAATTCCTCTCTTTCATTAATTCCCTTTCAGAGATGTGTCCTTGAATTTCTAATCTTGGCCGAATGTTTTCAAATCAGTGAATAGTTCTCGATTGACTACCCAGCTCTATCCGGCTCTTCCCTGAGTTAAAGCTTCTGGCTTAGTTTCCTAGTGTCCCCACGTGGCAGTCCATCTCCACCCAGCCCAACTAGCTGTGACGTCAGACTCTGGCTATGGTCCCAGCTTTCCTGATCCCCTCTTGTCCATTACTACTCTGTCTACCTTAGTTTGGGTGTTCATAATCTTTAGCCTGATATGGTGGATTGAGTTAATAAATTTGGCGAATATTTACTCTCCCCTTCCTCACCCTATGGGTGGAGAAATCCTACTGTGCCCTAGAGACACTGAGCTTGGCCATGCAACTTTGGCTAGTGTAATGTGGGCAGAAGGGAGAGTGTGCTAGCTCTGAGCAGGGGCTTCAGGAGACGTTGCATGTTTCTGCCCACCAGTCTGTACTCCTGCCATCCGTCCATAGGAGAGCGTGGTGTAGAGAAGCCGTTGCTCCTTCATCCTGGGTCCTGAAATGAAAGACCCACGGAGCACATGCGAATCCACCTGGAGCCTGCAACCAAGCCCAGCTGAGTTAAAATCAACCCACAGTTGACCCACAGACCCAATGAGTAAAAAATAAGTGTTTGTGGTTATAAGACACCAAAGTTTTGGAGGAAATGAATATTTGTTTTTGTAAGCCACTGAGATTTTGGATTGTTTATTACTGTGGTAAAACCTGACACATATGTCTGAATGTTTGCAAAACCTCCTCTCTAATCTTCCACTCTCTGGTCATATCTTCCTCCCACCTACCCTTCACATTGGATTAAATAAAAATTCTTCAGTACCTCCCATGTCCTGCAGGATAAACATCCAAGATGGAATAAAAGGCTTACCTGCCCAGGCTCACCTCCCACTTTTCTCTGTCTGTCATTTTAAACTCTAGCCATGCCTCACGACCTAATGTTCCAGTGATTTCACATATTTGAATTGTATTTGTCTCTCTGTGTTCTCTTTTGCAAATGCTGTCAATTCTGAGCCAAATACCTCTCCCTGACCCCGCTCCTTCTACTACCCCCACCCCCAATCCAGCATTTTCACCTGCAAAGCCCTTATAAGTTTTCAGTGTTGCCACCTTCTGGGCACCTTCCCTGGCTTCTCGAAACTCTCAAAACAATTGGTACAGTTCCATGATAGCATACTTTGTTTCGAAATAGATTATTTTTATACTTCTCTTTCAGTTAGATTGTGAACAATTTGCTGATAGGAAGTTTCTCTTTTCATCTTTTTACTCTCAGGACTTAGCAATAAATGAAGCAATGAATGTTTAGTTGATTTTGAAGTTGGATCTGCATAATGTCTCTCTCATCTGGTTGAACCACTTACGCTGAATGTATAGCATGAATTTGATCACCCCATCTTTCTCACCAGGATGCTACTTCTCAAACTACACTTGAAACATCGAATGAACACTCTCACGTACCCAATGACCAGGTCAAGAAATACAGCATCCCTAGCACCCTCCTTCTTCTCCTCCTGATCACTACAACCTCTTGGCAGAGATAAGCACTGTTCTGACTTCTAACACCATAGATGTGTTTTGCCTATTTTTTTTTTTATAAATTTATTTATTTATGTACTTTATTTTTGGCTGCCCCGGGTCTTTGTTGCTGTGTGTGGGCTTTCTCTAGTTGCGGCGAGCGGGGCTACTCTTCGTTGAGGTGTGCGGGCTTCTCATTACGGTGGTTTCTCTTCTTGCAGAGTATGGGCTCTAGGCGCGTGGGCTTCAGTAGTTGTGGCGCACGGGCTTAGTTGCTCCGCGGCATGTGGGATCTTCCCAGACCAGGACTCGAGCCCATGTCCCTTGCATTGGCAGGCGGATTCTTAACCACTGCGCCACCAGGGAAGTCCCTGTTTTGCCTATTTTAAAACAATACCTGGGGGCTTCCCTGGTGGCGCAGTGGTTGACAATGTGCCTGCCAATGCGGGGGACACGGGCTCGAGCCCTGGTCTGGGAAGATCCCACATGCCGCGGAGCAACTGGGCGCGTGAACCACAATTACTGAGCCTGCGCGTCTGGAGCCTGTGCTCCGCAACAAGAGAGGCCGCGATAGTGAGAGGCCCGCGCACCGCGATGAAGAGTGGCCCCCGCTTGCCGCAACTAGAAGAAAGCCCTCGCACAGAAATGAAGACCCAACACAGCCATAAATAAATAAATAAATAAATAAATAAATAAATAAATAAATAGCATTTCAGTTAGCTAATCTACGAAAACACCTTTTTTTAAAAAAAAAAAAAAACAATACCTGAACGGAATCACAGGTGCACTTTTGTGTCTGGCTTCTTTTGGTCAACATTATAATTTGTGAGATTCCTTCAAGCTATTGTGAACAGCCGTAGTTCATTTTCACTGCTGCTTAGCACTCCTTGGCATAAATATAACACAGTTTATTTATCCATTCCCCTGTCAATAGATATGTAGTTTGTTTCCAGTTTTTGACTCATGAAAAAGGTATTATGAATATTTTTATTTGCGTCTTTTTGCTGTGCATATAGGAATTTCTATTGAGTATAAAGCTAAGAGTGGAATTTCTGAGCCACAGAGTATGTGTACATTCACTTTTGGCAGATACTTTTAGACTCTTCTTCAAAGTGATTGTACCAATTTGTGTCCCCATCAGTGGTGCATGAGAGTTCTTATTTTGCATCCTCACCAACTCCTGATATTGTCAGTCTTTTTAATTTTAGTAATTCAGGTGGACATGCTTTGGCTTTAATTTGCCTTTCCCTGATGACTAATGACATTGAACACTTAAAAATAGTTTATTTGGATATTTTTTGTGAAATCCCATTTTTCTATCAGATTGTCTTTTTCTTATCTATTTATAAGAATTCTCTGAAGTCAATTTGCTAATATTTTATATTGTGTTTTGCTTCTGTCTTCCCAAGAGAGATTGGCTTGTAATTTTCTTTTTTTTTGTTATATCGTTGTCAGGTTTTGAGTAAAGGTTATTCTGATCTCATAAAATGAATTGAAAAATGTTCTTTATTCTCTGGAAAAGTTTATTTTTAATTTATTTTATTGAAGTATAGTTGATTTACAAGGTTGTGTTAATTTCTGCTGTACAGCAAAGTGATTCAGTTATACATATATGTGTATATACACATACATTCTTTTTCATATTCTTTTCCATTATGGTTTATCACAGGATATTGAATATACTTCCCTGTGCTATACAGTAAGACCTTGTTGTTTATCAATTCTATATATATGGGAAAATTTATTGTAAGAGGGGTGTTATTTCTAATTTCTTCTCTAAGAGTCAGTATACATAGTGCTTAAGCTTATGGACCCTGGAATCAGACTACTAAGATTGAATCTTGGCTTTCTGCTTTCTTATGTTGACCTTGGGGAATTTATATAACCAATTTGTTCCTCAGCTTTCCCATGTATAAAATGGTGATAATAAAAGTATCAACTTTATAAAATTATTGTCAGGACCTTATGAGTTTTACATGTAAAGATCTTAGTACTGTGCTTGGCCCGTAGTAGGAGTTTAATAATTATAGCTATTATATTTATCCATTAAATCAATGCTTTTGCTTATGGTGTCATCATTTATAGAAGCTGAAGCTGTCTTCTCTTTATGGTGTTGGTTCAACAATAAACCTTACGTGGGTTGAGGATGTAAGTAGAACCTTCTAAATGGGATGCCAACAATCTGATTTTTCTTCACACTTGGCTTTTTCTAGGGCATACTTTTCCTCTCCTTTTTCTCTATTTTGTAAAATGTCAAGGAAGAGACATCAGAAGCTTTCTGTAGAAATAGTACCCAGAGAAAGACATGGATCTTAGTCACGGTACTTGCGGCAGTGTCATAGGTGAGTGTGGGTCCACATGGCAAATATTCCAGTGGTTAGAAGGGAGTCAGGACTTTTGATTTTCACTGCCTGGGTAACTGACCTCAGAGATCCTCGGTTTTTCTTTTTAACAAAAGGAAGCCCAGCCTTCCCAGGGTGTGGTTTGAATTCCTGATTTGGTGGTTGTTAGGGGCTCTGAAAGTACTGTGGAGCTTTAGGGCAAAGATAGAGTCATTACTATGCAAATCTTTTTTTTTTTTTTCCTTTCAGCCTTTGTGCCACTAAAACACCACTTAAGTGGGATGTCTGTTTTCATCTGGCTTAGAGCTGAGGTTTAAGATACATGGCTCTCTGATTAACTCTGAAACTATTAGCACCACATCTTCATCAGAAAAACCACAGAAATTAGGGTTAAATGTGTCCCCCTGTGACTTTTATCTTTTTCCAGCCTTACTGGTTTCTCTTTGCTTCCACTATGTCTTCTCTCTGCTTTTTATTTGGGAACAAATTATCTATTCCAGACCTCCACACATAGTCTTCCTTTTGCACAGTTTCTGACCTACGGTAAGTATCTCATGCAAGCAGTGTTCTTCTCATCGTTTCCTTCTGAGCAATGAAAAAACAGAAAGATAACAACAAAAACTGCTGTGGACTCCTATTGTTTACAAGTTTCTGGTCTCTTGAAGAGAATCATTCCCCTCTACACAGTCAATGCAGCGACAGAAATCTCTGCCATTTCAAAAACTAATTTTTATAATTTTGTGCTTTCACTTAACCTCATCTTTTATAGCACAGATCACATACACCTTACTAGTGATGTGATTCTGATGTCAGAATGAGATGATGGATTTCCTTTGCATTTTGTATATCTCCCAATTGTAATATTTCTAACTGTCACAGATATGAATTTCAACTCAAAATCCTAGATGTGCGAGCAATGTGATATTATTTTTAATTACTAATTTTTATCTTCTTGCAATCAAATCATTGTTTTTCTTTCTCCTCTTCCAGGGGTTTCATCTAAGATTGAACGTGATAGAGACAGAATTGGCGGCCCTCATTCTTCATCTTTCCCTTGTCATGTAACTTTGTGTTGCCCTTGACTGTGGGACTCGCTTTAGTCAGTGGGATATTAGCAAGTGTGGTGTGATCAAAGGCTTGAAACATGTATGTAGAGTTGGGTTTACTCACTCTTGAGTCTTCACTGTCACCATGAGAAGGAAAAGCCTGAACTAGCCCACCAGCCCCAGGAAAAGTGTGAGAACATATTAAGCAGAATTTACCCCCAGTCACACCAGCCTAGATCAGCAAGTTCCCAGCTGACCTGCAAACACATAAGCTAACTCAATGGTTATTATTTTAAACCACTGAGTTTTGGGATAGTTTGTTATGCAGCATTTTTCCAGCAAGAGCTAACTGATATATTATATAAATTACAGTCAAGAGAGTGGCATCTTAGTAAGATTCTTTGATACATCCTTGTTCCCATCTGCTCTTTGATCATCAATGCATTGCAATCACTGTCATGTTTTTCTCATATTGACCCAATTATCTCTGGAGTCCAGCTCTCCTGTCTCTCAGCAACTACTGTGATTTTCCCATGCTTTGCCAGCCTTAGTTACTCTGTGCTATGTTGAGGCAACTCTGAAGGACATGTTGCTTCTCTGGGCTCCACACAAGGACTGAGGCACAGTTTCCTCTGATATTTCACCCCCTAACCTATCTGAGGCTTCTGTTATTTCCTCTTCCTCCCCCAAGACTCAGCCCAGGGTTGGTAGAGGTGGAGGGTGAGGAATAGGGCTCTCTATCAGAGAAACAACCGAAGTCTAATGTCTGTCACTTCAACTCTTTTCTACTTCATCCCTCAAACCTCTTATCTTTCCTGGGGCAAAAAACCGAATTCTGACTGATTATGCATTCTTCTGAATCTGTTGTTCATGATGTAAAATTTAGGCCTTTAGTTCTTAAAAGCTTTCACTTAGAAGTCTAGAAACTTGACATTTTTGTTTGTTTGTTTGTTTTCTTAATGCAAATGGTATGCAATGTTTTCTTAATGTCATGGTAAAGTCCTATTGCCTGAATGGCAGAGGGTTATAGGGTAAAAGAGAATTCGGAGGGAGAAAAACAGTGTATGTTAATATAGAAAAATATTATCCTCTAACACATTCTGTTATCAATAAAAAGTAGACTTGCTAATGACCTGTATCTCCAGCCTCAGGGAGTTTTACATATATTCACAAACTCATACTTAATCCGTAGAATGATATATAAATGCTAGTTACTGTTATCTGTTCTACGGTTCAAGTTTATTTGTAAGAATGGTAGTCTCTTCTATGATGCTCCTCCTAAGGGACACATACAAAATATTTTCATTATCTGCACATGATTATGTGTACTTAAAATAGACCATCCCCTTTGTGAGGCTATTACCAAGCTAATACTTTGTTATGGATACTAATCTTTTTCTTCTGTTCTGTTCTCTCTATTGATATATAACCTTTTCCTTCTATGTGTGTGCCCTACTTACATTTAAAAACTATTCTGATTACATAAGTATCACATGAGTACATTCTCCTTTTTTAAAATTTAAGACATTATAGATAAAACTAAGATCCCCTTTGATCAGCACTTTCAATTTGGAATGGATCTTTTTCAGATTTTTAAAAACATTTTTTATAAATGTGTATGCCCTTGTGAAATTCACAATATTGTTTTTGTGTGTTTGCATGTGTTTTTATCATAAATGGTATCATATTGTATGATAACTTCTATAACTTGCTAATTTTACTCAACAATATGAATTTGATATTCATCCATATTAATACATGAAGATCATGTTTATTTCATGTAGTCTATAATATTTCATTGTATATATATATATATTTGATATTTTATTTACTGTTTAATGTAGAGGCCAAATGTGCAGATTGTCTGGATTCAAATGCAAGCTCTACCACCTTGTATGACCTTAGGAAAATTATTTAATCACTGTGTGCTTCAGTTTCCTCATCTACAAAATGGAGGTAATAGTTCCTGTATCATTGTTACTATAAGTAAGCAGTCAATGATCTTTTAAAGAAATGAAAAAATCAAGAAAATTGTCTTTCATTTTTACCCCCACATTTACTATTTCTGATGCTGATTACTCCTTTGTTTAGTTACAAATTTTTATTAGGTATCATTTTCTTCCCATTTGAGGAACAGATTTCCTTCTAGTGCAAGTGTGCTGGTGATGTATTTTCTAAGCTCTTATTTGTCTGAAAAGTCTATTTTGCCTTCATTTTTGAAATATATTTTTGCTAGGTATAGAATTCTAGATTGACATTTTTGTTTTTTACATATATACTTTAAATATGCCACTTCACTGTTTTCTAACTTTGTAGTTTCTGGCAAGAAGTTTGTTAAAATTCTTATCTTTGTAACTTTGTATGTAATATGTCCTTTTTTCTTGTTTCATTTCAGATTTTCTCTTTATCACTGTTTTTCAATAATACTAATATAATATTGTTTGGTGTGGTTTTCTTCATGTTTATTTTGTTTGATGTTTGTTGAGCTTCTTGGATTTTTGTGTTTATAATTTTTATCAAATTTGAAAAATATTTATCTAATAGTTCTTCAAATATTTTCTATGCCTTTGCATTGCTTCACATCCCCTCCTACTAAGACTATAGTTACTTGTATATTGGTCTGCTTGATATTGTCCTACTAGTCACTGAGGCTCTGTTCATTAAAATTTTTTTTCTCTTTGTGCATTATTTTGGGTAGTTTCTCTATTTTTGTTCACTAATCTTTTTGCCTTTGTGTTTTATTTTCCATCTCCAACAGTTCCATTTGGGTTGTTTTTATATCTTTCATTCTTCTCATTATATTTATTTTTCCTTTAAATCTTTGAGTATGTTTGTAATATTAATAATTGGTGTTTTAAAGTCAATGTCTGGGAATTCCCTGGCAGTCCAGTGGTTAGGACTTTGCAGTTCCACTGCAGGGGACATGGGTTCTTCAATCCCTGGTTTGGGAACTAAGATCCCACAAGCCGCACAGCACAGCCAAAAAAATTAAATAAATAAATAAATAAATAAATAAAATACAATAAAATAAAATACAATAAAATAAAATAGATAACTCAATGTCTGATAATTGTGTCATATTGATCAGTTCCTTTTCTATTTTTAATCTATGGATTTTTCTCCTGACTATGTAATGACATTTTCATGCTTCTTTGTGGGCCTGATTATTTTCTTATTGGATTCCACACACTAAAATTTACATTGTTGAGCTCCTGATTTTGTTGTCTTCCTTTAACAAGCATTGTACTTTGTTCCAGCAAGCAGTGAAGTTATGCAGTGCTGTTTGCTCTTTTTGGTTCTTTTAGATTTGCTAAGGTCAGTTTAGAAGAATCTTTACTCTAGTGCTAGTTTAGCCCCAGTATAAAGTCTGATCTTTCTGAGGTCCCTACTAAATGCTCTTCATATCATGAAGTTTCTCTGCTCTGACTGTTGAACTAGCTCCATTCCAGGAATGCTTCAGCCCACTGCTTTTCTACTTCCAGCCTCAAGGAGTTTTATCCCATGGATGTGGAGATTGGTACTCTGCCAAATGCTCCAGAGCAGGGGTTCCTAACCCCTGTTAGGATCCAGGCTGCACAGCAGGAGGTGAGCAGCGGGTGAGCCAGTGAAGGTGCATCTGCTGCTCCCCATTGCTTGCATTACCGCCTGAACAATTCCCCCTCCCCCCAGTCTGTGGAAAAATTGTCTTCCATGATACCTGGTCCCTGGTGCCAAAAATGTTGGGGACCGCTGCTCCAGAGGACTATTTGCAGATCTTTAGAACTGTCTCTTTACAGTTTCCTTGTCTCTGGTACTCTGCTCTGTAAATTCTAGTCACCTTGACCTCCCTGAACTATAATCTCTGTCCCTCTTAACTCTGTTAAGATACTGAAGATACTGGGGTGTATATAGTCCCCTCCTTGAGCTGCCTAGAAACTGCCACCTGGCAGAAAGCCAAGAAAATCATACGGCTTATCTTATTTGCTTCCCTCTTCCCAAGGATCATAGGCCAATGCTGCCTGTTTCCCAATGTCTGAAAAGAGTTGTTTCATATATTTTGTCCAGTTTTCTTGTTATTTTCCGTGGGAGGATAATTCTCATAACCCTTCCATGATATTTTTGTTTTCTATTAACCACATTTAAAAATTATATTGTTCTTTCCTTCTTTTGAAGCAATTAAGTTTTCTTTGTTCCATAATTTTATTATATTGGTCTTCTAGTGTTTACCCTTGAATTTAGAGTTCTTTCAGCAAGGATCTTGGCTCAGGGTTACCACATACACTGAACAGGCTGTGCACTTAATGACTCTAGGGAAAACCATTTACATGTACTTGTGTAACATTATAGCTGGTATGCAGTAGGATCTTTTTATATGTGATCATATTTTTATTTTTTTCCTTACTGTTGAATGATAGTTTTTCTGGATATAGAATTTTATGTTCAAAATTATCTCTCTTCAGATATTTAAAGATATCACTCCATTAAAAAAAATAGTCTCCTGTGTTACTTTTGAGATGTTGGGTATAAATCTGATTTTCCTTCCATTTCAGATTATCTGTGTTTCTGGTAGCTTTTAGTATTTTCTATTTATCCTTGATATTCTAGAATTTCAGTGCCAGTACTCAAAGTATAGATTTTAAAACACTTGTTTTGGGGCTTCCCTGGTGGCGCAGTGGTTGAGAATCTGCCTGCTAATGCAGGGGACACAGGTTCGAGCCCTGGTCTGGGAAGATCCCACATGCCGCGGAGCAACTAGGCCCGTGAGCCACAATTACTGAGCCTGCGCATCTGGAGCTGTGCTCCACAACAAGAGAGGCCGTGATAATGAGAGGCCCATGCACCGCGATGAAGAGTGGCCCCCACTTGCTGCACCTAGAGAAAGCCCTTGCACAGAAATGAAGACCCAACACAGCCATGAATAAATAAATAAATTAATTTAAAAAATAGAGAGAGAGAGCAAATTTAAAAAAAAAAACAAAAAAACAAAAAAAACACTTGTTTCTGCTTGGCAATCTGTTGTTTTTTTCTATTTGAGGACTCATGATGTTAAGTTCTGAGAAAATTTTTTGCCATTATTATTTTATTTGTTGCCTGTCCTACAATCTCTCTAGTCTCTCCTTTTGAAAGTACTACTAAACAAATGTTGGTACTTTTATATCTATTCTTGTCATTCAAATATTTTTCATTAAAAAAACCTTTTATTTTATTTCTTTGCTGTGTGCTAGAACTCTTCAGCCACACTTTCCATTTCAATAGTTCTTTAACTTTGTCCTATTGCAAATTATCTATAGATTTTTTTTTTAATTACAGTTTTATGCTTACACAGTTTATTTTATTTTTTAAATGAATTTATTTATTATTTATTTTTGGCTGCATTGGGTCTTTGTTGCTGCGCGCAGGCTTTCTCTAGTTGCGGAGAGCGGGGGCTACTCTTCATTGCGGTGCGAGGGCTTCTCATTGCGGTGGCTGCTCTTGTTGCGGAGCACGGGCACTAGGTTCACAGGTTTCAGTAGTTGTGGCTCGCAGGCTCTGGAGCGCAGGCTCAGTAGTTGTGGCACACGGGCTTAGTTGCTCCACAGCATGTGGGATCTTCCCGGACCAGGGCTTGAACCCATGTCCCCTGCATTGGCAGGCGGATTCTTAAGCACTGCACCACCAGGGAAGTCCCTATAGATTTTTTTTTTTTAAAAATCTTATTTTGAAATGATTTTAGGCTTAAAAAAATATTGTAAAAATAGAGTTCCCATACATTTTCACCCAGTTTCCCTTAATGTTAACATCTTACATAATCATAGTACAATTATCAAAACTAGGACATTAACATTGGTACAACAGTATTAATTAAATATAGACTTTTCGTGAATATTACCAGGTTTTCCACTGATGTCCTTTTTTGTGTTGTGTTTCAGGATCCAGCTCAGTATGTCACATTGCATTTAGTTGTCATGTCTCCTTATTCTCTTCCAGACTGTGATAGTTCTTCAGTCTTTTGTTGTCTTTCATGACCTTGACACTTTTAAAAATAGCTTTGTTGAGGTATAATTGACATATAGTAAATTGCACATATTTAAAATGGGTAGTTTAATATTTTTGCATATGTATACACCTATGAAACCATCAGCACAATCAAAATAATGAACACATCCATTATTTTTGAATTCCAAAATTTCCTTGTGCCACGTCAGAATCCTTCCCTATCGCCTTCCTTCACCTCCTGTGACCTTGCAACCACCGATCAGCTCTCTGTCACTTTACGTTTTAAAAATGTACTTTTTATTTTTTAAAGGTTACACTTCATTTAAAGTTATTACAAAATATTGGTTCTATTCCCCGTGTTCTACAATACATCCTTGAGCCTATCTTACACTCAGCAGTTTGCACCTCCCCCTCCCCCCACCCCATATTGCCCTTCCCCCCACCCCACTGGTAGCCACTAGTTTGTTCTCTATATCTGAGTCTGCTTCTTTTTTGTTATATTCACTAGTTTGTTGTATTTTTTAGATTCCACATATAAGCAATGTCATACAGTATTTGTCTTTCTCTATCTGACTTATTTCACTTAGCATAATGCCCTCCAAGTCCACCCATATTGCTGCTAATGGCAAAAATTTTTTTTTTATGGCTGAGTAGTATTCATCTATATATATCACATGTTCTTTATCCATTCATCTGTTGGTGGACACTTACTTTGATTCCATATCTTGGCAATTGTAAATAATGCTGCTATGAACATTGGGGTGCATGTATCTTTTTCAAATTAGTGTCTTTGGTTTTTCCAGATATATACCCAGGAGTGGAATTGCTGAGTCATATGGTAGTTCTATTTTTAGTTTTTTGAGAAACCTCCATAGCTTTTTCCACAGTGGCTGCACCAATTCACATTCCCATCAACAGTGTAGGAGAGTTCCTTTTTCTCCCAACATTTGTTATTTGTGTTCTTTTTGATGATAGCTATTCTGACAGGTGTGAGGTGATATTTCATTATGATTTTGATTTGCTTTTCCCTTGTGATTAGCAATGTGGCTCATCTTTTCATGTGTCTGTTGGCCATCTGCATTTCCTCTTTGGAAAAATGTCTATTCAGCTCTGCCCATTTTTTAATCGAGTTGTTTGTTTTTTTGATGTTGATTTGTGTGAGTTGTTTATATATGTTGAATATTAATCCCTTATCAGTTGTATCATTTGCAAATATTTTCTTGCATTAAGTAGGTTGTTTTGGTTCTGTCAGTGGTTTCCTTTGTTGTGCAAAAGCTTTTAAGTTTAGTTAAGTCCCATTTGCTTATTTTTGCTTTTATTTCCTTTACTTTAGAAAATGAATCCAAAAATTCTTGCTGCAATTTATGTCAAAGAGTGTTCTGCCTATGTTTTCCTTTAGGAGTTTTATAGTATAGTCTTACATTTAGGTCTTTAATCCATTTTGAGTTTATTTTTGTATACAGTGTTAGAGAATGTTCTAATTTTGTTCTTTTACATGTAGCTGTCCAGTTTTCCCAGTATCATTTTTTGAAGAGACTGTCTTTTCTCCATTGTATATCCTTGCCTCCTTTGCTGTAGATTGACCAGATTAATAAATAATTAACTGACCAAATTAAAATTAGTGTTAATTTTATAGAAATTTATATGAATGAAATAATGCATTATGATGTATTCTCTTTTTTTCTTTTGTCTAGCTTCTTTCTCTCAGCATAATTATTTTCAAGTTCATCCATGTTGTAGTGTGTATCAATAGTTCATTCCTTTTCATAACTAAAGAACATTTCATTGTATTGATACACCACAGTTATATATTCACCTGTAGATGGACATTTGGGGTTGTTTCCCATTTTTGGTTATTAAAAATAAAGTTGCTATGGACATTCCTGTACAAATTTTTGTATGGGCATACGCTTACATTTCTGTTGAGTCAATAGATAGGAGTGGAATATGGTGATTGAATGATAGATAGATGTGTGTTTAATTATTTAAGAAAACTGCCAAACTGTTTTGAAAGTGGTTGTACTTTTTTAGATTCCCTCTAGCAGTTTATGAGATTTCCCCTTTTTCCACATCTTCACCAACATTTGGTATGATCAGTCTTTTAAATTATAGCCCTTATAATAGATGCATAGTGGTATATTATTGTAGTTTTCATTTACATTTTCCAAATGACTAATGATGTCAAGCACCTCTGAAGGTGCTTATTTGCCATCTGCATGTCTTCTTTGGTTAAGTGTCTGTTCAAACATTTTGTTCATTTTTGCTGTTGTTTTTGTTGTGTTGTGTTTGGTTTTCTACTATTCAGTTTCGAGAGTTCCTTATTTATTCTGTATTCAAGTCTATTCTTAGTTATATATTTTGTAAAGACTTTATCCCAGTCTCTGGCTTATTTTTTCATTCTGCTAACAGTGTTTTCCAAAGAGCAGAAATTTTAAATTGTGATGAAATCCAACTTATCAATTTATTTATTTATGGATCATGTTTTTGGTGTCGCATATTAAAAAAACACTTTACCTAACCCAAGAGCATGGAATTTCTCCTATGATTTCTTCAAGAAGTTTTACAGTTTTAAGTTTTTATCTTTGGGTCTATGATCCATTTTGACTTAATTTTTGCATGTGGTACAGGTATAGATCAAAGTTCATTTTTTTTTTGCATCTGGATGTCCAATTGTTCCACCATCATTTGTCAAGAAGACTATCTTTTCTCCAGTCAATAGCCTTTGTACCTTTGTTGAAAATTAGTTGTCTGTATATGTGGGAGCATTTATAGAGATTTTTATTTAAATAATTTATATTTAATTTCTAAGATTTCCAATTTTTTTATGTCTGCCTCATATTCTGTATCTGCATATTACTTTTTCAAATCTTTTTACCATTTTTAAAAAACATTTCCTTCAAAATTATACATTTATGTAGTTTAAAGAATCAAATAGTTCTACAAAGATGATTATAGAAAAACAGCAACAGATCCTGCCTTCTGGTTTACGTTCCTCCTACCCAAAGGGAACTAATTTCTTTTAGCTACTTTTTTGTTATTTAATTTTTATGTGTCTAAATAACATGCTGTACTGCTACCTCTTGATCCCCAGTTGTAGGCATTACTATTCATTTTTCTTAAGGGAGAATGAAGCTTTGACTATCTTTTCCCTGTGTCAAACATACATTCATACTTTCTATCCTCAGCATACCTTCTCAGAATAGTTGTATATTTATGTTGTTGAGAGCAGTCTTTATTGCTTTTGTCTTTATGAATTTACAAAGGCTATGAAATAACCTATGACAGACAACTACTTGTATTTTATGTTTTCTGGGAGTTTATTTTCTTTGGGGTGGGAGATCATTTGCTTCGTTTTCTAGGTATAGTTCCAGCTCCAAACACTGCCAACCAAGCATCTCCTGATGTTAGATATAATAGGTACGTATGGTACAATTTCACATTTTTGAAGGAATTTCAATCCTTTTAGAAGTTCTAATATGGACAGGTTGTCCTCTGTTACTGAAGAGAGGTCATTCTAGGATCACCAGCACCATCAGTTCAAAATTCCTTTTGGCTCTGAATTTCCTGTCTTCAGAATCCTATGTATTACTTCTTCTTTGTGTACCCCTTCAGTTTGGTGGAATATTGCCTCTAATAACTTCCTGAGAAAGGATCTGTGGGAGATGATAGATTTATGGGATCTTGCATGTCTAAAATATTCTTTTCTTCTACGATCACACTTTATTGTTAGTTTCTTTGGATATATATGCCTAGTTATAAATCCTTTTCTTAATAATTTTAAAAAACATTTCTCAATTGTCCTCTAGATTCCAGTGTTGCTTATAAAAACATGGAGGACATTCTGATTCCTGAAGTTTTATCTTTGACCTGTTTTTCCTCCTGGGAATCTGTCAACAAACCTTCCTTAGTTTGGCACCATTCACCTGCTTCCATTTTCAATAGTAACTTCTGCACTAACTCATGAACTTCTTGGAGGTTCTGTGGTGTACACTAGGTTAGTATTGGCTTTCTCTACTGGTAGCTTAGGATTTATTCTTCTCGGTACAGTTATTTAACTCTTGTCCAGTGGCTTTCTAGCTTCAGATATTTTATAGTGTCTTTTCATGTTCTCCCCATGCTTGTAGATTGTTGCCTTAAAAGCTATTCCTTTAATTCGGTTTCAGAATGAACCAAAAAGAGATGTGTATGCTCAATTTGCCATGTTTACCCAGCAGTATCCTGTTTTTAAAGCATTTTAAATGGATGTATAATATATTTAAAGTGTGTAAAACACTAATTTTAAGTTTACAGCTTGATGAATTTTTACATCTATCTACCCGTCTACCTACCTACCTCCTTACATCCCTAGATATCTGTCTACACATCTATCTTATCGCTAGATAAATCAAGGTGTAGAATATTTCTAGCATCCCAGAAAGAAGTTTTGTGTTCCTTCCATGTCAATGCCAATTTCCTATAGTGATCTCTTCTGATTTCTATCATCATCAAATAATTTGCTTGTTCTTTTGATTAATAGAAAGATAATTATTATGCAATCTTTTGTTTCTGGCTTATTTCACTCAACATAGCCTCTGAGGGATTCATCAATGTTGTTACCTGTATCAGTAAAGCAGCAGTGGGCTGAAGCTGACTCATACCAGCTTGCAATTGTGTGCCTTTCTTTCTGAATTCTGTGACTTCATGTTGATAACTTGAAATTGGCCATGTTGGGAGTATTTATACCACAAAAATTAGAGTAAGCTACCAGTCAGGATTTTTCTCCTCCTTGGGGAGCCAGTTGTTAAATGTTTTTGAGCATATCACTGCAGTAGTTTTTTTTTTATTGCTGTGTAGTATTCCATTATGTGACTATGCTATGTAACTTATTCACTATCTTGTTGATGGACATTTTTGTTATTTTTAGTTTTTGCCTATTATGAATCAAGCTGCTATGAGCAGTGTTGTTCATATCTTTTTAATAATATATATATTTCTTTCTTTTGGGTACACACTTGGAAGTGTAATTGCTGGGTCATGCATTGGGTAGATATTTTGCTTTAGGAGATAACTGCCAGTTTTCCAAAGAGGTTTTACCAATTTATACTTCTGCCAGAAATGCAGTTGTTCCACATTCTTGTTAACTCTTGGTTTATCAGTCTTTTCAATTTTGCCATTTTGCTGGATGTGTGATGTCTCTCTTTGTGGTTTAAATTTGCTTGTGCTGATGAGTAATGAATTGGGGGCCCTTTTCATATATTCATTGGCCATTTGTGTTCTTCTTTTATAACATATCTGGTCTTTTTTTTGTGTGTGTGCTCAATTTTAAATTGCTTTTTAAAAGTACATGCTGCATAAAAGTCCCTTGTTGGATTTTTGTATTGTAGATATCTTCTCCCACTCTATGATCTGTCTTTTCATTTCTTACTGATGTCTTTTGATGAATATAAATCCTTAAGATTAATTGAACCTAATTTAACAATTTTTTTTCTTTTATGGTTAGTGCCTTTTGCATCCTGCTTAAGAAATCTTTGCTTATTCCAAGGTCATGACGATATTCTATATTTTCTTCAAAAGTTTTTTTTAATGCTTTTACTTTTTATATTTTTGTCCATGAAGAACTCAAATTAATTTTGGTATATGGAATGAAGTAAGCATCAAGCTTCACTTTTTTTTTTAATATGGATATCTAATTGCTCCAGCATTACTTACTAAAATTTTCATCTTTTCCCTACAGAATTTCAGTGGCATTTTTTGGATAAATCATTTGATTGTATATGGGTGGGTTTAAATGTGATTCTGATTTTTTATTCCATTGACCAATGTTACACTGTCTTAATTACTGTAGCTTTATACTAGGTCTTACAGTCTGGTAGTATTATTCCTCCAAATTTGCTCTACTTCAAGATTGTTTTACTAAGTTCTTTAAATTTCCATATAAATTTTAGATTCATTTGTCGATTTCAAAAAAAAAAAAAAAAAAGATCCCTGCTGGGATTTGGTTTTGGATTTCATTGAATCTATAGATAAATTTGGGGAGAATTAATATCTTAATGATCCTGAATTCTTCCAATCTATTGACATGTTGTGTCTCTCAATTTATTTAGGTCTTTAATTTCTCTTTAATATTTTGTAGTTTTCAGTGTAATGGTCATACACATCTTTTAATAGATCCATTTCTAGTTATTTGATTTTTGAATAAAATTGTATATAGTATTTTCAAAAATTTCACTTACCAGTTGTTTGTTACGTCCTAAAAATACAATTAATTTTTGTATATCGATTTTGTTTTTAGTGACACTTTAAATTCACTTATTCTCATAGTTTGCAGATTGTTTTTGATTTTCCATGTATATAGTCATGTTTTCTGCAAATAAAAGTAGAGCATTTTTCTTCTTTTCCAATCCTCATACCTTTTCCTTCCTTTCCTTTCCTATTGCACTTGACTAGGGCCTCCAGAACAATGTTGAAAATATTTGATAATGGTGTATTTTTTTGTCCTTAAGACATTATTGGTTTTCACCACTGGGGGAAAGGGTGTGCTACTGGCATATAGAGGGTAGAGGCCAGAGATGCTGCTAAACATCCTACAATACATGGACCGTATTCCCACAACAAAGGATTATCCGGTCCAATGTCAACAACACCAATTTGAGAAACCCTGGTGTAAGGGAAAGTAGACTAACAGCTCATAAACCTTAGGGCATGGCTGCTGATATTCATAACCTTGACCTTGAATCATTAGGGAAACATTAGATTATGATCAGCACACTCTAAAATGTAATGCAGTCTAGAAAGATTTATGTAAAAATGGTTAAGATTTGCAATGATTTGGGACTTAAAGACATGTTTCAATTGTCTAAAAAATTAATTTATGTGGAAGATCTCATTTCCAAATCGTGCCAAATGCAAGAACTATTACAGAAAGGCAAGACCTCGTTACAATTTTTATATTGTTCAACGATAATTTAAAAAACATTTCTGGCTTACTGGTTTGATATTTGCACAAAGAGAGTATTAAAAAAAAAAAGAAGTTCTAAAACAAACTGCAGTTTGGACAGCAGGACCCCAGTGAACGTTTTCCTCTCTATAGAGACCTTTACACAATTGTGGGCCCAGACATCAACGGCATCTGGTTATCAGCTGGGAACTCACTCAGAAGGGACTTCTCCTGCAGACCCATCATCCCTTTCACCTTCAGGGCTGGGGCACCCTCAGCTGGTGCATGGAAGAGCCAACTAAATTTGGTGTAATTGCATCAGGTTTCTGGAATTCATCTGGATGGGGTGGAGGAGGGAAGCGAAGGTGGTATAGAAGGGAACTATGCAGAAGTTCAGGAAAGGACAAACTGTGCTGAAAATAAAAATATGCAATAACATCTGGAAATTGATTGAAAAAAGGCAACAACTGAAGAAAGTGCATCTGGGGGAGAGAAAACAGGACGCAGATTGCCATGGATCTGGAAAGATCAGGAGAGCAGAGAAAGTTCTATTAAAAAAAAAAAAAAAGACCCTGTGGTCATGCAGCAGGAAGCAAACAAACTTGGCTTGGCTTCCTGACCAAGAAATCTCTATCTGTATCTCAGCATGCTTTCTGAGTTATGAAATATGTACAGGAAGGAAGCCCAGAAGAGCCATAAATTCCAGTGGTAAGGAAAGATGGCACTGCTATGGCAGAACACAAAAGGTGCAGAGTTGAGTGGAAATCGTCTCTGTAGCTAACAGGTCATCTGTTAGGCAGAAATAAGCAAATTTCATTGCCTCTTTGATCACTGCATTCCATCAATCTCCTCAATGAAATGTTTTCTTGAGTCCTGGATCACAATATCACCAAATGGCTCAGATGACACTGGTTCGTGATGTGGCATATGTGTATTTCTCTGTGTGTTTATAACATAACAATGAATAATAACCACATCAGCCCTGCTGGTCATAAATCATGCTATCATCACAGTTTCCCGTCATACAGAGCCAATCACGTTCTCCCTGTCCATCTGAAGAATGAAGAGAGCCCAGCATTATTCACTGGACCTCAGTGTCCTCATTTAAGTCACGAAGGAATGAGTGTGTAATGCAATCTTCATATGCAAAGTGAGTCTGTCATATCAAATCTCCAGGGACGATGAGGTGAGGACCACCAGAGCTGCTAGCTGGTGTTTCTCATGGAGACTCAAAACTAGGACATAATTCCCTTCTCTGTTAGGACTGTGGTAGGACTCTTTGTCAAGAACATGGTCATGTTTCTCAGGAAGCTCACAGATTTCTTCCTGTTGTGGTATTTTCATTCCCCTTTGTTAGCAATCTCTTTCCTTTAGTTCTTTTGGGAGAGGAAGCTTGGCCCACTCTACAATGCCGAACCTTGAATTTTAAAGAAAGGATGCTATTCTGTAGTCCCTATTATATTCATCTGTGAAAAGGAGGAAGGTAGGGAAATCTACTATTTGGAAAACATTTTGCCTCTAAAGACAAAAAATGACACAGTACACAGACACCTACTATTATGGGTTGAATCCCTCCACCCCAAATTTGTAACTCCCAGTACCTCAGAATGTGATTGTGTTTGGAGTAGGACCTTTAAAGAAGTAATTAAGTTAAAGTGAGGCCATTAAGGTGGGCCCTAATACAACATGACTGGTGTCCTTTTAAGAAGAGAAGATTAGGACACAGAGGGAAGATAATGTGAAGATATACAGAGAGATGGCCATCTGCAAGCCAAGGAACAAGGCCTCAGAGAAAAACCAATGCTGCCAACCCTTTGATCTCAGACTTCTAACCTCCAGAACTGTGAGCTAATACATTTTTGTTGTTTAAGCCACCCAGTCGGTGGTAGTTTGTTATGGCAGCCCTAGCAGACTAATACACCCATATACAGCTTGATGTGTTTTTCTGGATAAATGGTAGGGGAGTAGAGAAGTGAAATAGAAAACTTGTGTTAGGAAGCAGGCTACCATTGTAGGCAACTAACTGGGGCTCATTCCCACCAGAGAACCCTGGGAGAGGGTACAGAACAGGCCTTAGAGGTGTCACTCTTGAAGCCATATATCTAAGAGTAAAATTGCTGGGTCATGTGTTAAATCCTTGTTTGACATTTTGAGGAAGTGCCAAACTATACAGTAAGTCCCCTACATACAATCGAGTTTGGTTCTGAGAGCACATCCTTAAGTCCAATTTGTTTGTAAGTCCAACAAAGTTAGCCTAGGTACCCAACTAACACAATCAGCTATATAGTACTGTACTGTAATAGGTTTATAATTCTTTTCACACAAACAATACATAAAAAACAAATGCAAAAAAATAAAGAAAACATTTTTAATCTTACAGTACAGTACCTCGAAAAGTATAGTAGTACCAGCTACATCACCGCTGCTTTTACACTTGCTTCCGGACATCCTGGGCTTGAAATAAAGATACTGTACCACTGTACTCTATACAGTACTGTACGGCAAAGTACACAAAAGCACAGCCACTTGTAGAGGATGCACACATGTGACAATGTATGCCAGACGTGAACTAACTCACGTGATTGGACACGTGAACCCATGTTCGGATTTTTGAAGGTTCGAAACTTGAAGGTTCGTATGTAGGGGACTTACTGTATTCCACAGAGGCTGCATCACTTTAAACACCCACTAGCAATGTTTGAAGGTTTTAATACTCCACATCCTCATCAATATTTGCTATTATCAGTCTTTTGTTATAGTCATCCTAGTGGTTGAAAAGTGATATCTTGTGGTTTTTATTTGCATTTCTCTAATGAGTAATGATGTTGCACATCTTTTCATGTGCTTATTGGCCATTTATATATTTTCTTTGGAGAAATATCTATTCAAATCCTTTGTTAAATTTTTTTTTTTTTTTAAAGATTTATTTATTTTTATTGATTAATTGATTGGTTGATTGATTGCTATGTTGGGTCTTCGTTTCTGTGCTAGGGCTTTCTCTAGTTGTGGCAAGCGGGGGCCACTCTTCATCACGGTGCGCGGGCCTCTCACTGTCACGGCCTCTCTTGTTGCGGAGCACAGGCTCCAGACGCGCAGGCTCAGTAATTGTGGCTCACGGGCCCAGCCGCTCCGCGGCATGTGGGATCTTCCCAGACCAGGGCTCGAACCCGTGTCCCCTGCATTAGCAGGCAGATTCTCAACCACTGCGCCACCAGGGAAGCCCCTTTTGTTAAATTTTTAATGGGGTTATTTGTCTTTTTATTGTTTAATTGTAAGAATTCATTGTATTCTGGATACCATTTGTTGAAAAGACAATTCTTTTCCTCATTGAATGGTCTTGGCACCCTTTTCTAAATCAACTGACCATAGATGTATGGGTATATTTTTGGACTCTCAATTCCAGATGCTTGATCTATGTCTATCTTTATGCAAGCACCACAAAGTCTTGATTACTGTAGCTTTATAGTAAATTTGAAATTGGGAAGCATAAATCCTCCAACTTTGTTCTTTTGCAAGATTATTTTGGCTATTTTGAGTTTCTTGCAATTCCATATGAATTTTAGGATCAGCTTGTTAGGTTCATCAAAAGGAAAACTTTCTTTGCATTTAGTTTGTTCCTCTAAAGGTGGAAGGATGGGTTATTGATCTGAGATCTTTCTTTTTTCTTAATATAGGCATTTATAGCTATAAATTTCCCTCTAACAACTGCTTTAACTACTTCCATAAGTTTTGGTATGCTGTATTCATTCATCTCAAAGCGTTTTCTAATTTCCCCATGATTTCTTCTTTGAAACATTGTTTTTTTAAAGAATGTGTTGTTTGATTTTCACATACTTGTGAATTTTTCCTATTTTCTTCTGTTATTGATTTCTTATTTCATTCTGTTGTGGTCAGAGAACATACTTTGTATGATTTCAATCCTTTTAAATGTATTGATACTAATTTTATGTCCTAACATATGGTCTCACCTGGAGACTGTTTCATGTACAATTGAGGAGAATGTGCATTGTCCTGTTGTTGGGTGGAGTGTTCTATAGATCTCTGTTAGGTGTAGTTGGCTTATAATGCTATTCCAGTCTTCGATTTACTTGCTGACGTTTTGTCTAGTTGTCCTATCTCTTATTGTAAGTGGAGTATGAAATCCCCAACTGCTGTTGAACTGTCTATCTCCCTTCAGTCTTGCCAGTTGTTGTGTCATGTATTTTGGTGTGCCATTGTTAGGTGCAGTTGTCTTTTGAATCAGATAGGAGAGAAAAAATGAGTTATAAACAAAATTTTATTAATTCAGTCTTTTATTTTTACCTATGTCGTTATCTTTACTGGCACTTATTTTTCTCATATAGATTTGCCACTGTCTATTGTCTTTTAATTTCCTTTTAGTATACTCTTTAGTATTTCTTGTATGGCAGGTCTCAGGTTCATTTATGGCTTCTCATTTATTTCTTTCAGAAAGAAGACCATGTAACCATCTGAATGGCTATGAGAATCATTAGAAATGACTGATAAAATGATAAAACAATAATGACTCTTTATTACAAAAATATTTCATGTTCTTTGGAAAATAATGTAGTCCTTTTATTTTAAACCAGTTTAAAAAGTTCTCGTTTTTAAAACTGAAAAAAAAAACTTTTCCATAAGAGTGATGGAAAAACGCTTCCTGACTGTAGCAATACTAATAACTAAATTATGAAAAGCACTTCAGTTTAAATTATGAAATAAATTCTTTGTGAAATCAAATCTGGATCTGCAAACAATGGTGTTTGTTTAAAAAACTGAACAAGAGACTTCCCTGGTGGTGCAGTGGTTAAGAATCCACCTGCCAATGCAGGGGACGTGGGTTCGAGCCCTGGTCTGGGAAGAACCCACATGCCACGGAGCAACAACGCCCGTGCACCACAACTACTGAGCTTGTGCTCTAGAGCCTGTGAGCCACAACTACTGAGCCCACGTGCCTAGAGCCTGTGCTCCGTAACAAAGAGAAGCCACCACAATGAGAAGCACACACACCGCAATGAAGAGTAGCCCCTGCTCGCCGCAACTAGAGAAAGCCCGCATGCAGCAACGAAGACTCAACGCAGCAAAAAACAACAACAACAACAACAACCAAAAAAAAACCCCAAAACTGAACAAATAATGGAAAGCTTGGAGAAAGGCACAGAACATAATTCTTGAATATTGAGTGGTACGATTGTCTCTCATAACTCCTTTCAAAGTGTTTTATACATATTAATTTAAACCTCACAAGTGTTCACTGGTAGATCATTTATCTACAAGTGTTGGCCAGTAGATTATTTATCCCAGAGATAGGAGATGGAATCAAAGATACAACTAATGAAGTCTGGAGTCATAATTTTCTTACCAGAAGCAAATGTTGCTCCCCTCCAAATAGCCCTGGACGTTTAGAAAGAACTAGTAGGCATTTTCCTAATAGCATTTTCATTTAATCACAGACAGAGTAGAATCTAGAATAGGCCTTGGCACGTGGAAAGTGTTTTTAGTGGCCTTACGTCATAGACACACATCTATCTGTAGTGTGCTGTAATCACACACTATTTCTGACCCTGTCCATCACAACTCTCATGTTTCCCTGGCCAGGTAGGCAGAGGGCAAGTCTACCCCTTCAAGTCACTGAGGAATTGATTGCTGTCATACCACATCCTTTGCTATCACTGGGGCCAAGCATGCATTGTAGATCTTACTTGAGAAGAGTACTTTGCTCCAAGCCTTTCTGGAGTGTTCCTTCTCAGCATGACTCATCAGGAAGTTTTCTCAGAAACTTAGGGGCTATCTGGGAGGTCCGGCCATTAATGATCTACCTGCCTATTCAGACAGGATATTTTCTCTTAGCCAACTAAAGAAATCCTTTTTATAAAGAGTCTCCCTGCTGAGCTTTTGCAGGATTAAGTGCCTAGTTGAGTGCCCTCTACCAGGGAAAGCTGGAATGGATTTGGTTTATTTCTTAGTTCTGTGGAATCCATTTTGAAAACTGTCAACCAAAGCAGATTAACAGAGCGATTACCATAAGCTATTTTGTGGATTTCACCCATAGTTCTGAGGGCTTGAACTCAAGTCTTTCTTATCTTGAATGTCGTGCATTTGAACAGTGAGGAGTAAAATGACCTATTTTGGTGCATCTTGACACTTTATTAAAATCAGGTCTAACGTTAACACAGTATGATTTTTTTTTAAGGGAAGTCTTATTGGTAGAGGAGTTATTTTTTTCCCAAGATCTCTCCATCTAGCAGGTTACCTGAGGTCTGTTTTATTTACTTCTTCCACTAAGTAGTGGTAGGACTTTTTAAATAATTAATTAATTAATTAATTTTTGGCTGCATTGGGTCTTCCCTGCTGCGTGTGAGCTTTCTCTAGTTGTGGCGAGCGGGGGCTACTCTTCGTTGTGGTACATGGGCTTCTGATTGTGGTGGCTTCTCTTGTTGCAGAGCATGGGCTCTAGGGGCACGAGCTTCAGTAGTTGCAGCATGCAGGCTTCAGTAGTTGTGGCGCACGGGCTTTGTTGCTCTGCGGCATGTGGGATCTTCCTGGACCAGGGCTCGAACCTGTGTCCCCTGCATTGGCAGGTGGATTCTCAACCACTGCACCACTAGGGAAGCCCTAAGTGGCAGGACTTTTAAGCAATGTTGCAAATGTGTCCCAGAAAGTTCTCTTGGAACAGAATAATTAGAATTGTCAACATCTGATGCAGGTCAAGGGGTTTAACTGGATTATGCCTCTGGGTTTCTATGATTACCTTGCTCTACATTTCTCCCTGTTATGCAGTTTATTTTTCCAGGCAAACAATGCGTTAAGAATGTGTTTTTCTTTTGGCATCATGTCTCAATTGCAGAATGATTTAGTCACAGATCATCGACTGAACCATCTGTGGTTTCTTGTCTTGGAGAAGAAAGAGGAATGCACTTTGGACTTTGAAATGACAAAGGATAGACTCTTTCATTGCCATCTAAAATGGCAAGGGAGGAGGATGCAATGCTGGGACTCGTGGAAGAAAGTTGCAGTGTTGGAGCCTGAATAGAATGAAAATGCATGAAAAGAAATGAAAGGAATGATACTAGGATGTAGCAAGCACTACAACTGTAAGAGAAAGTCCATTGCTTATATGAATTAGAACCTTGTGGAATATTGGGTTCAAACTATGTTTTGATTTAATTTTATCACTGAATAAGGGCCTTTTGGGCCCATGATTCATTGTAAGTGGCATTTGGGGTGATCCTGGCTAATTAAGTTAGTCAACATGCTTTAGAAATCATGTCATCAAATAGAAGTGGAAAATATTTTCCCAGCTATCTGAAAAATAAACAAGTGAAAAATGAAAAGGTCAAATTGCTATAATTTGACCTTTGGCTTTTGTTATGGGCAGTTGCGAATAGCATCACTTACTCTCAGATAACTGGAGCTTGAGTTACATGCAATAAGCCTTTGGAATTAAGTTGATGGGTGGTCTTTAGTGTGTTACTCTAGCACTTGGGTACCAATACTTAATATTCATGATTAAATCCAAGGAGAAAAATTCTTGAAATTGCAACCTCCTTTGGTGTTTGGCGAAGAATCTAGTTTCAGCCAAACTTTTCATTTAACCAACATGTTTTAACCTTCCTTAACAGAGAAGGGGTAGAGTTCCAAGTACTATGAAATGTTTACCTTTGGTTCACTTGCTGGAGAATGTGACAGGTTTGCAGATGTGTTTCTAATACTAAGATAAGGAACCTGTTTCTCTCTTTCTCCTGTAACACAAAACCTCACAAAAGCCTCTGTAGTGCAGATCCAGCTGTTGGGAAAGTTCAGGCACAGAAACTCCCCAAACATGTAATCTATTGTCTCCTTGCTCTGCCTATGAATGTCTGGCTTTCACAGACAGGTGCCCTTATTTATAAACTCCTCCTGTGAAGACAGCCAAAGGTATGAGATGTGCCTGTCAGGGTGAGTGATGGGTGCAGTACTGAGGAGAAAATGGGTGGGACAGTCCTGAGTTGAAACCTGAGCTCTTCTAATCCCTCGGGGCAGGACACCTGGAAGCTCCTCCTGCCAGGTCCCCCTAACAGCCTTGGGTTTTGTCAGATATGGGAGGTGGTGAGAAGTAAACAAATAGAGGGGGAATGGGATGAAGGATGTTTGGGGAGTTTAATCCCAACCAGTGAACTTCAAAATGCCTCTCACGACTGAAAACAAAGCTCTCAGGGGCGGTTCTTTGATTTTCACTCGGGTGGCCCCTCCATGCTACAAGGCATGCCTTTGACCTACTACCCTGCCTGCCATGCTGCTCCTTCCTGCTTCTTTTGCCCCTTGAAACTCTCCGGGTTGAATCCAGGGTGAGGTAGGGAAATACTTGAAAGAACAGCCAGTGTGAAGTCTTCTCAGTCTGCTGGGGAATCCCTTGGGTGGCTTTTGAAACATCTGTTGGATCTTTCACAAGGGCGATCCATCACCCCAGCTTGTAAAATACGAAATACTCTTTTCTCTTTTATTTTAAATTTATGTTAGTACTCCTCGAATCCAAGAAGTGGTGCCTGATGGTTTAAGTAAAGCATTAGAATGACATGACTCTGTCTGCAGTTTGTCTTAAGAAAGGAAACTTAACTTAGGTACCATTAATGCTAATTTTTTTTTTAAATTTTCTTTTAAAAATTTTTTAAATTTTTAATTTTCAAATTAAAAAAAATTGAAGTATAGTTGATCTACAGTGTTTCAGGTTTACAGCAAAACGATTCAGTTTTATATATATATGTGCATATATATATTCTTTTTCAGGTTCTTTTCTATTATAGATTATTATAAGATATTGAATATAGTGCCCTGTGCTGTACAGTAGGTCCTTGTAAGCTAATCTTTTCTAAGTGGCAAAGCACTGTGTAAACAAGCTCATATGTTGTAGAGGAAAGGTTTGATAATTAGACACATTTGGTTTAAATTTCTGTTCCGGCATCTATTACATATAAATGACTCTGGACAAGTTGTTATACTTTGTGCCTTAGTTTCCTACCTCTATAAGATGGGGTATACCCTACTGTCTCTCTTTAAGTGCTGTGATAGATGAGTCCGTGAACGTTACCCACGGAGCACTCATTCTGATGCAGAGGGTGGCTCAGGGCATTCTAGCTCCCTCCTCTAACAATTCGTGATGGAACCTGTTTTAAAACAAGGATTAACTGAAGCAATGACTCCAAAAGGTTATCTATCTCCTTGGTTGATTTTTTTTTTTGTTTTTTTAAGACACAGGCACCCCAAAGTTTAGGGCTGCTCTGTTTATTTATTTATTTATAGCTGTGTTGGGTCTTCGTTTCTGTGTGAGGGCTTTCTCTAGCTGTGGCGAGTGGGGGCCACTCTTCATCGCGGTGCGCGGGCCTCTCACTATCGCGGCCTCTCTTGTTGCGGAGCACAGGCTCCAGATGCGCATGCTCAGTAGTTGTGGCTCACGGGCCTAGCTGCTCTGCAGCATGTGAGATCTTCCCAGACCAGGGCTCGAACCCGTGTCCCCTGCATTAGCAGGCAGATTCTCAACCACTGCACCACCAGGGAAGGCCCCCTTGGTTGATTTTTTAATCACTGTAGAAAAAACTTCCCTGGATGCACCTGAGTTTTCTGTTTTCACTCTCTCCTGGAAGAAATGCTGAGTACAGAAAGCAACAGTTAAAGACGATGTTTGGTGAATGGGAAATGGATAGAAACAGAAGTGTCCTAATCAGGAAGACTTTTTTTCCTGTTCTTAGAACTTTGGTTTTCCTCATTAAACCCATCTCTAGAGATATAATCATGGCTTTTCTCCACCCATGTGTCAGCCATTTGTGAAGATATTTTTGCCTGTGTGATAGAAATCTAATTTCAGGGATAATAAAATAAGAATATTAGAGCTGGAAGAAATTATCCCTGTTATTAAAACAGAATGTCGATGGACCCAGAAGGGATTTGGGAACCTAGAGATGCCACACAGTGAGTTCATGGCAGAGAAAGGATTAAAATCCAGATTATTGGATTTTTAATCCAAGGCCCTATATTTCTGGGCTTCATCATAACTGTTTTTTCTCTCAGTTGCTGCTCTTGGTTAACTGGAAAGAAGCCGATATTTAGAAGGTGAGCTTTTTTACTCGCCTTCAAATGATCTTCTAAGTGATTTGAAAGAGAAAAGGCAGGTGGATTCAAGTTGGAAAAAAGGAAAGAATCAAGAATGGCCTTTCCAGGTTGGAATCCCCACAGCAGTTTCTGTTTGGGGCAAATATTGGAATGTTGAACCTTGAGTTTATCATTTATTCTACTCATTGATGATCAGCACACTCACTGATTTGAGGAGCAATGAATTTATATGATTTGTGGGAAATCAGAGGAGGGTTTCTTAAAGCTGTGTAAGGAACCATCTTATACGGATTTGTTTTGATTGTTGTACGAAACTAAATCATAGTGAGATTTCTCAGGCTTTACAACCATGAATTAAAAATTAACAACCAGTCTCTGGCCAAAATCTTCTCCCTAACCTGTGTTCTGCATCTTGTTCCAAGAGCGACACACCCTGCCAAGCACACCGGATGCAGCATCGGCAGCGAGGACTGGAAAGGAGCATTTTGCCCTGAGTTTGAAGGTGTTATTTTTCCCATGGTCTGATTTGCCTGGCATTCTTTGCCTGGCATTTGTTTTTTTCCTTTCCTTAGTTGCTGACGAAGTCGAGAGGGCGCTGAGGCTGGCTGGGTTTATTACTTTTGGCAGATGAATGGTGTGATGTGGTTTTACTTCCTATTTGCAGAGCCTTTCTAGAAACCTGGGCTCTGTTCTCCGGTGAGTCCTCCTTGTCCGCTTATATATATTAAAAAAAGAGAGAATGAAAATGCGAAAGGAGGAAAGGAATTTTAAAAAGCAGATTCTTAAAGAGAATGGGACCCCATGGGAAAGCAGGGGCATCAGAAGGGATGCAGCAGAAGCCGATCGTCAGCATGCAGAAACTGCCTTTCTTTCCAGCACCTAATTTGTAGAATTTGCATGTGTCCAGTCTATCTCGTAGCCCGTTGTAGCTAATAATGACAATAACAAAAGCATCAATTACAAATGACACATGTGTGGTACGCCCCAGCTTACAGATGACTTTTTGCACACATTATTTCATTTAAACAAAGAAAGTATGGAACACAAAGCAAAATTTTTGAAGATTCATAGTAAAACCCCGAGAGCTTGGGCCCCAGGATGATGGGCCAGCGCAGCACAGAGGAGGAAACGGTGGACCTGGCATCCGGTGTATGGTTTTTGCTCAGCTGAGACATTAAAGCCTTGGATAAGAGACGAGTCCCCAGGCCTGTTTTTCTCATCTTTAATATGATAAAATTATAGTAGATGATGTCTAGGAATCCTCCCAGCACTAATATTCTAATTCTACGAGCCATTTCTCTGGGTGGGGAGAAAATTTCATCTTAAACAAGGCACCATTTGAATGTTCCAAGGCTCACTCTGCTCTTTGAGGAAGTCCCTTACTGCAGCCAGCAGTCTGTCCGAAGGTTTACACGTGGTTTACAAAACCATGATCTTTTTAAGCATGCAGCTAGATAAAAAAAAAAAATTAGAGCTTTCATCACCACCACTTCTATTCTGAAATGAAAAATTCTCCCTGAAAAAATGTGAATAGGAGTGTGTCCTGTACATATAGTGTAATGACCTCACAGTGTCGCAAGTCTAACAAAAGCAAGAATCCCTTATTGGATGCCATAAGCCAGCTCTTTTTTAAAAGTATCTTAATACATTTCTTTTTTTGTTTAATTTTTTTCTTGAAGTATAGTTGATTTACAATATTGTGTTAGTTTCAGGTGTATAGCACAGTGATTCAGTCATACATATATAGATATTTAACTATTCTTTCTCAGATTCTTTTCCCTTATAAGTAATTACAAAATATTGAGTAGAGTTCCCTGTGCTATACAGTAGGTCCTTGTTGGTTATCTATTTTATATATAGTAGTGTGTATATGTTAATCCCAAACTCCTAATTTACCCTCCCCCCCCATCTTTGCCCTTTAAGCCAACTCTTCCTGAATGTAATTCTAAGTCAGAAAGATCTTCAGGGCTTCCCTGGTGGCGCAGTGGTTAAGAATCCGCCTGCCAATGCAGGAGAGAGCAGTTCGAGCCCAGGTCCGGGAAGATCCCACATGCCGCGGAGCAGCTAAGCCCGTGTGCCACAACTACTGAGCCTGCGTTCCACAATTACTGAAGCCCACGTGCCTAGAGCCCGTGCTCCGCAACAAGAGAAGCCACCTCAATGAGAAGCCCGCGCACCGCAACGAAGAGTAGCCCCCGCTTACCGCAACTAGAGAAAGCCTGCACTCAGCAATGAAGACCCAATGCAGCCAAAAATAAATAAATAAAAATTAAAAAAAAAAAAAAAGAAAGCTCTTCAGTCTGCGCATATGAATCCTCGTTGTGTTACTTAAAAAGAAGTTTCTATACAGCCAGGCAAATACAGGAAAATGAAGAGCGAGCATGCAGACAAGGAAAGGAAAGGACAAGTTAGCTGTTTTTCAGCAACGATCTGGAGTGTGTGTGTGTGTGTGTGTGTGTGTGTGTGTGTGAATTAGGGAAGGTGGTAATGATTGAAAGAATGAGTGTTATAAATTCAGAGGGTTTAAACTTAAAACGATAGGAATCTGGCCTCTTTAACTTGGGACATATGATTCTTCTGCACACTTGTCCTTTTCACATACGCCTTCAAAGGAGATCTTAAAACCAGTGAGAGCACACTCACCGTAGCATGAGAGAAAGAAGGGAAAATCCAATGAGAATATTGCCTTTAGTAGAATACCAGTTTCTGAGTTTGGCGTTTCTAGATCTATTTCTCCTTAGTTTCAAGAAAAATTTGTCGCTTGTCATTGCGAGCTGTATCTTTTTTTCCCACATCTGCTATGTTTTTTTTTCAAAAGTAGCTTTTTATTGTTCATTTTAAGGATTCTGTTTCATAAGCAAACATTTTTCAAGTAAACTTTATTTTGGAGTAGTTTTAGAATTATAGAAAAGATTTCTAAATATTTAGAAGACACAAAGATTTCCTAAATATCCCTCACCCTGTTTCCCTAGTGTTAATGTCTACATTGCCATGGTACATTAGACAAAACTAAGAAATCAATATTAGGATATTAATATTAACTAAATTCCAGACTCTATAGATTCCACCTGTTTTTCCACTCGTGTCCTGTTTCTGTTTCAGAACCCAATCCAGAATCCCACAAGGCATTTAGCCTGCCATGTTTTATAGAGACAAACAGAAGGGTCTGGGGAAGACCCACAATGCGTTTAAGAGGTATTGCCTTTTATCCAGATTTTCCCCATTGTTCTGGAGGTGGTGTTGCACAGTGATTAGCTAGACTCTGCTTTTTTAAAAAAAATTTATTTTATTGAAGTAGAGTTGATTTACAATGTTGTGTTAATTTCTGCTGTACAGCAAAGTGATTCAGTTATACATACATATATACATTCTTTTTCATATTCTTTTCCATTATGGTTTATCACAGGCTATTGAATATAGTTCCCTGTGCTATACAATAGGACCCTGTTGTTTATCCATTCCGTATATAATAGTTTGCACCTGCTAATCTCAAACTCCCACTCCATCTCTCCCTCACCCTTCTCCCCCCTTGGCAACCACAAGCCTGTCCTCTATGTCTGTGTAGACTCTGCTTTTCTGACCAAGCACTGATTGATCCCAAGGTGGCTTTGGTTGTTCTTCCTTGATAGTGCCATTTGCAAACCTCTATCAGAACACTCATCAGGCTGGACTGCAATCTCACTGGCAGATACTGGAAGTTATTTAGCATTAAAACTACACCTGGGGCTGAGAAGAAATGCTGCCTGTTCAGATAATGTAGTTTGTTTCACATGGCTTTGGTGGCATTGAGTAAAGGAGTCTTGAGACCTTTGCTTATGGCTAGAACCTCAAACTATAAGCCCCATGAAGCAAGGGATTGTTTCTGTTTTGGTTACTACAGGCTTTCCAGGCCCATCTGCTGCCTGACCCAAAGGAGGCTCTTAATAAATACTTGTTGAATGAACAAATGCAGGAGAAGGTAAGAAGCTGCAGAACTGAAGGAACACCAGCAGAGACAGGGAACACCACAGTTGGCAAAGGAAGGGCATTTGGCCCTCGCGGTCCCCACCCAGGCGGCCTTGGCAGTGAGGAGGAAGGAATCCTTCCCTGTGGGGGGCAGCTCCGAGTTCTTCAGCTGTTCTGAGTTGGAAGGCTCACTTCACTACATCACACCTGGCTATATTACAAAGATTAATGAACAGCGTCTTGTCAGGTTTAATATATTGCACTTGGGGAGTTTACTTTGACTATGTAATCATAAATTCCCTGAGCTGCGAATTACACCTTAAGGACTTAAATGAAGTTCTAGTGAGAACCAAGAAACAGGAATCACCGTAAAATGTAAAAAGTGCCAGTTTTGAGAGAAAACTGTAAATTTTCTAGGACATTAGGTTTCAAAAGAAGGATTACATGCAGACTAAACAAAGTAGAAGTCATAAAAATTTAAAGACACCACAAAACATAACAAAAATAAGATCCTTTTTAGTTATGACAGAATTCTAAAAGGAAACTTACACCAAATTGTGCCACCCAAGCAGAGCCATTAATTAACCTAATGAGAAAATATCTTCCATTTCCATGGCCAAAGCATGTCAGGAAGACTTTGACATTTTAAAATAGGAAAAAAGAAAGAAAGAGAGAGAGAGAGAGACAGAGAGAGAGACAGAGAGAGACAGAAAGAAAGAAAGAAAGAAAGAAAGAAAGAAAGAAAGAAAGAAAGAAAGAGAGAAAGAGAGAAAGAGAAAGAAAGAAAGAAAGAAAGAAAGAGAAAGAAAGAAAGAAAGAAAGAAAAGAAAAAGAAAGAAGGAAAGGAAGGAAGAAGGAAAGGAAGGAAGAAAGGAAGGAAGAAAGAAAAAAGGCAGTTGCACCATTCTAAAAAAGTTTTAAATATTCACTTAATGGTTCAGGAAATCTGAGGTACTTTGATAATATTCTCAATGACCCCTTTGGGAAATTTTTGCAATTGTTGCATAAATAAAATGTGGATTACAAAAACAGTATTGGGAAAAAGAAGTTGGAGTCAAGGGAACAATCAGGAAACTAAGGATCAACGTCTTAAGTAGAAGCTTAGCCACTGACCTTTGGGCAGAACTTCAGAAGATGAACTTGAGTAATGTGGAGAGAGATAAAGCAATGACCTCCCTTCAGCCCTGTCCCTCCCAAACCCTACATTGACCCGAGGAAAGACTCAAGCAAAGCATGGAGATAGAAAAATATGTACTGTGAAACAAAACAATGACAAAAAAAATTCCCCAAGCCACCCCCCTTTCTGTTTCCTAGTACTCTTATTGGTTCTATGATTCATGTTGCTTACATTACAACCAAAGTTGTTTTCTCTCTGGATTGCCATATTCCACCCCCTTTCTTCCTGGACCCCTCAATGCCCCAAATCTCTCTACCGGCTCTCAGTCTTGAGCCTAGTTATGAGCTCAGAGTGAGACCTGGGTAATTCAGTGATGCCCTCTTTTTTCCGCCTGAGAAATGGAGACAATAATATTTCCCATCTATTTCTCAGAAGTTATTTTAAGGATTAGTGAGGTCACGTGGGTAGTGCTTTGAGGTCTTCAGATGAAAAGGGCTATAGGAGGCCAACATATTATTAGTCAGCTTTCTTCAATTGCTGTACATTCTTGTACTAGCGTAGTTACAGTCGAGACGGTATTAGTCAGGGCTTTATGTATTTCTCCCCAAGATTATTCTTAAAACTGAAATTGCAAAGTGGTCCCAGTTGTGAACGTTGAAACCAGAGCAGGTAACGAAGGCTCTAGTCCTGATTCACAGGAATCCCGGGCAGTGCTTTGTGGCCTGGACAGGCTCCAGGTTCTACCTTCTCTGGTGACCTGAGGGGCAACCTGCCTGCCCTTTTGCCCTTTCAGAGGTGATAGACAGTTAACAGAGTCCTGGCAGCCCTGGAAATTTTGCCTCAAGGTCTGAGGTCATAGATGTTTTTCCAGCCTATTCTGGGAAGGTAGTCTAATTCTTACCAGCCTATTGATGCTGCCAATCATTTCAGGAGGTCCTCCATTTGGCTGACTGCATTCAAACAGAAGAAATGAATCTTGAGTCCGCCCTTTTTCAGTCTGACATATTACCGAGTCATCCGTCCTCCTCACTTTAGGGATAACCCCAAGGCCACTGGAAATGTTCAAAGACGTGCCTAGACTTCAGGAACTTCGGTGCTCCTTGGCCTGGTGTCCATACCTGGGTATTAAGAGCTTGACTTTCATGATTTTGAACTTGGTCAAAGATCATATTATTGAATCAGAAGATCTTTAAATGAAGGTTGAAAGGATTAATCTTTTTAAATGTGAAAAAAGGCTGAGGATTTTTATATGGCAGTTGCAACTTGATGATGAGAGTGAAACATTTTTGAAATGAATTTAAGTGCTAAAGTCTAGATTTGTGTTAAATACATCAAACTTATTGATTCTAGACTTGATGATTGTTAGATCTAAGTTTGGAGACAGTGGCTAAAATTCTTTAGTTCACCTGAGTGAATCTTGAGAGTGCCTCCCTTCTCAGACTTCAGGATGCATCTGAATTTCCAGGAGGAAATTAAGATGTTTAGTGCTGAGCAACACTGCGGAAATTTCTGATCTAGTAGGTCTGGGGTGAGAGCTGAGAATTTGCATTTTTCACAAGTTCCCAGGTGATGCTGGGTGTTGCTGGTCTGGGGACCATGCTTTGGGCATGGGCTATAGAATCTGGAGTCTAAACTAGACTCTTACTACACTATGTATGGTCTTGGACCAGGGTGTCAACATCACATAGAAGCTTGTTAGAAACGCAGAGAGTCTCAGGCCCCACTCCAGACCTATTGTATCTGAATCTGCATTTTATAAGATGTCCAGGTAATTAGTATGGACATGAAAGTTTGGGAAGCGCCACTCTCAAGCTCCCCATGTGTACTTGTTACTATCCAGTAACCCGTGAATTGTTCTGCATTCTCAGGACGGAAATCTCTCTGAGCCACGTAACTTTCCATTTGAATACAGCTCTGCTTGAACATGACCAAGGACTTTAGGAGAATCAGCTTAGCACAATAGAAAGAAAACTCATCTCGCACTCATGTTACATCAAAGAATGAATTGGGACCTATAAAAATGGCCAATGAACAAATTCAACTGGCTTCAGTACACAGACAAGCTTGCTTTTGCTGCAGGCACCAAAGCCCAAGGAGAGACTCTGTACTTCTGAAATCATCAGTGGGGTGACTCCTTTTGAGCCAAACTCCCCTGAACCAGACGGGAGCTCATGGGTGTTCACCTTTGTCGCACAACTCTGTAGAGCAGAGATGTCAATGTCTCTCTTGGCAGGGCTGGCCGCAGCTCTCCCTGTGTGAAGACAGGTGTTCAACATCAAATAACACTGCCCCGGACCTGAGCAACCCAGCGAGAAATGTAAATGAAACTAAACAGTTATGATAAGAGCCAGTCGACCACCCCATCCACCCTTCCCCCAACTCATCCCCTCCAACCCCCCACCTCCCTTCTTTGCTCACAGAGCTGAAATGACAGGAGTGTCTTCATAATTTCAAATGCTGTTTGAAAAAACAAACTTCACAAACCTCAGAAATCAGGGCAGATGAATTGAAGGTCCTGGGCACAAAGGACTTCAGGCAGAAGAACCCATCAAACTATCCAGTGAAGGACACAGTGGGCAGATTACAGTTTACTAAATGGGCAGATTGGGCTACTCAATCAAACATTTGGTGCATATTTCATGAGTTTGTTCTAGCAAGTCATTCATTCAAGAAGTATATACTCAGTGGTAGGGCCTACGGGGAAATACGAAAATGCAGCTCTTTGTAGGGGAAATAAATGTGAAGATAAAAAAGTAGAATGCAAGGTTGAGAGGGTTCGGGAAACCCAGTAGAGACTCTCACGGGGTGGGAGAGGATCTTAAGGTACAAATCTCTGAGATAAAGGAGACGTGGGCCATGGCAGTATGAGCAAAAACTGGTGACTTTGGTTGTGGCTGTACTGTCTCTTGAGGTCACTGCATTTTGATTTCCAATGGAAACCAAATTTCCAGCCACCAGGTAAGCAGTTGGACCACCCTGGGGCCAATAGGCTGTGAAAAAGCTGAAACTAGCCTCCGTGGAGAGACCACGAGGAGTACAGGAAGAAGAGTGGTGTCTAGCCAGGCCTGCTGGGGAAGCTCCAGTCACCTCCTGACTGCAACTGCACGAGAGCCTCTGAGCAGAAACCGCACAGCCAAGCCTTTCCTCATTTCCTGTCCTAAAGAAACTTAGAGATATAATAAAATGATTGCTTTTGCTTTATACCACTAAGCTTTGGAGTGATTTGTTGCCTAATCATTGATAAACAGAAGTTAAGAAGGAAATGAACAGGTTGATGGCATAAAGGGTAACCGGGAACAAGAGCTACTTTAAACGGGGGGGGGGGGGGGGGAGGGACACAGAAATTCCATCTCAGGAGGAAGGTGTGAAGAGTGGAAGAGGGCATCACAGACAGAAGAAAACACCAAGACCTGAAGTGGGGGAAAGGTCTGGTCATGGTCACAGAGGCCAGATGGGCTGGAGTATTGGAAGCAAAGCAAGGAATGAGGTTGGAAATGTAGGCAGGAGACAGTTATGCAAGGTCTTGGAGGCACTGATAAGGAATTTGGGTTTTATGTTAAGTGCATTGGAAAGTCCTGGGGTGACTTAAGGCCACTAGCTAACCCCAATCCATACCCATTACTCCAGCTGCCTTGGTTCCAAGCCTCTCTCTCCACAGGCCACAACTCTCTTCATGCATGATCATTAATCCAAATAATAAGCTTCCACGTCCATTGGAAACCAAAATTAAGTGACGTCTAGAGACCATACATCCACAACCCCAATCATGAGTTTCTGCTCATTACTGCCACAGCCCACGCACCCTCTTCTCTACAGGGTTTGGTTATTCTTATACCACTAGCCCAAAGTGGGTGTGCATTCATTGTTTAGCTGAAAGTTGAATGAATGCCCAAATGTCAGGATAAATGGATGCTTCAACTCAACTCTTTCATGAAACTAAAACACGTCCTTTTTGAAATGGTCTTTCCCCTTTGACCCACCCACTTCCTAAAGGATGTAGTAGTAACTACACAGCAGCAGTAAGAAGCCTCCCCTACCCCTTCTTCCTTTTAAGCTGACATTTCTCCAATGCTATTTAGTTCTCGTTTGAAAGACACAGGCATTCTGAGCACTTCCTGTGTTCCCAACAGGGCCTGGACTAGTCTTCAGTAATTACTGATCAATGGATTGGTGGATTGTTGTGTTCTCAACACTATCCTTGACAAATCAGTGTCTCCTGGTCCTAATGTCAGGTTTTATTGTGTAAATGAAAAGAGAGAATATGTATGAAGGAAACCTCTCGATTTGTCCCTCCTCTCTCCCTTCCTCCCTCCCTCCATCTTCATTCTTTGATTTTTCTCTCACTATAGAAATGTAGGGCTAGGTTTATTTTGTTTTTGTTTTTTCTCAGACCCTGGTGATCAGACTTCTCTATCTCCCTTTACACTTGCAGTCAGTATAGTACATTGATATGAATCTTTTTTTGAAATCTAATATTGTAGGGGAATCAATCAGGGGAAACACATCACTATGAGCTCCTAAGTCAAAACAAAAAGAGGTGAACTACTACTTTAAAGCAAACTTCTAAGAAACAAATCAAGTCATTTCTCACAGTAAAACAAGGGACTATAGAGGCCAGTCTTCACATATATCCATGCTGTGACAGAAAGCGGTAAAAAAATGTGAGTTCATGTCCAAAATGATATCACAATGCTTTTTATGAGGTAAATGCATAGACCTTCCACACCTGCTGTGTTGGATATTCAGCATGCCTTTGAAAAACCCTGTGGACTTTCTTTTTACCAAAGTTGGTAACGTAGTGAGTCAAGCTAGATAATGAGCAAACTTACCAACAAAGCACGATTGCACTGTAGTGTATTAAACTCATCATCCGAAATAAATGTTTGAAAACAAGATGAAAATAAATATTATTATTAACTTGGTAGTCACATTGTGGGAGGCAACCCAAATACCTAGAAGTGTGGAGTGATTAGGTCATAAGAATCTTAGTTTTTTTTAAAAAAAGCGGATAGACAAATGGCAATAAACTCCATGTCCTCCTTTCCCTTTTCTCTTTACTAGAAACCACCGATGTGGTAACTATTATTCCAAAGAGATACCGGGCCCGTGTGGTCTATCAGCTTGCTAATAAATTGTATTTACATCCATGAAGCACCATTTTCAAAGCACTTTTGCTATGTTATCTCTGATGTTTGCAAAAATGTGGCAGTTATCCCTATGTTCATTTTATCAGATATGAAATATGTA
This sequence comes from Balaenoptera acutorostrata, assembly GCF_949987535.1. Lineage (NCBI taxonomy): Eukaryota > Metazoa > Chordata > Mammalia > Artiodactyla > Balaenopteridae > Balaenoptera > Balaenoptera acutorostrata. The sequence goes on along the minus strand of NC_080068.1, from coordinate 27,351,417 downwards.
TAGATGATGATTTCTTCCAAATGTTAGCCTTCCGGGGTCTGTTGAACGTGACATTGGAAAGACCACTGATCAGTGACTGCTGAGTTTCGGACTCAGTTTTCATTGCTGGTCCTGCAACCCAACCAACATGCTATTATCCAGTCCAAATTATCTTGGGCCTCAAACTATGAACACAGATTAATTTACATAGTCATTGTTAATTCATAGATATCTAGTTAGAATAGCACACGACCTTGAGTTACATTATGAGGTCAAAGGGATATAAGAATGGCCGTGTTGGCCCATCTTTCCCATATTCTCTGGCTGAGGCTCTTCCCGGAAGAATGCTGTTGCCCTCTTTGAGGCCATCCTTCAAACTCAGGTAGATTTCAACCTCAGGATCCATTTAGGGCTTTTCCTCTTGCTCATGTCCACCGGGGAAAGAAGACAACATTCAGCTTATCCTGTAATTTCTTATTCTACCAATTTGGAGGTTACTTTGGGAGGAGTTGGAATGATAAATAGAATTTCCTAAAATTTTGCTACTCAAAGAGGGGTCTGTGGGGCAGTAACTTTGGAGTGACCTGGGAGCTGGTTAGAAATGCAGACTCTCAGGCTACACTTCATACTTAGTGAATCATAAACTGATTTTGCCAAGATTCCCCAGATACCTGGTAAGAAAGGACATTAAAGGTTTGAGAAGCACTGGCCTGAAAGACAGGGTACCACTTAACGGTGCTGGGGATGGGCGATCTGGGTCAGACACAGCATCTGAGGTAGAAGAAGTAAGCACATCCTCCTTTCAGACGTTCGGTGTTCTGGTGGTTTCGGTTGGTGATGCCTGATGTTCAAGGTTTTGGGCACTAGAGGGTGACATTGGGCTGCATGGCTAAGTGAGCAGGGCCTCTCTCCAGGAAGTATCTTGAAATGGGTATCTTGAAATGATGTACAATTAAAGTTTTTTTTGCTCTCTCATATTAAATTTAGTCCAGTTACCAAATAATGATTGACATTTATTTAGCATGAACGATGTGCCAAGCACTGTGTCAGGGCATTTACGTGAATGGGCTCATTGAATCCTCAGAGGTACTATTATTGACCTACTTCAAAGATGAAGAAATTAGGGTTTCAGGAGGTCACGTTCATGGTCACACAGCTGAGAAGTGACGCAAAGTGATGGAGCATGGATCAGGCTGGGTCTGTCTGTCTGACCGTGAGCCTGAGGTCTGAGCCTCCGCCCTGAGCTGCCTTCTCTTTGCTCCTCTCCACAGCCCTCCAGGGCAGGCATCACAGTAACCAATGGTGATCCCTTTAAACAATTGAAATAGAAGAACAAGGAATTAAATAAAAATTCTGTACATTTTTAATGCACTTTCTTTGTGAGGCAGGAGAGCACAAAGGTTATTGCACAGGCTCTAAAGTTATTCAGTCCGTTATGAAAGCCACTGGCTAGGGATGGTTATTGAGCCCTTGAAATGTGTCTGCTGTGATGGAAGAAACGAATATTTAATTTGCTTAATTTTAATTAGCTTACCTTTAAAATCCGATACTTGATTATTGGAAAGCTTTTAAGTATGTTTGGAACAGCTTGGGTGTGTGAATCTACTTTTTCAACTGTCAAGTTTTTTCGTTAAAAATTTTGTATCTCAGATAAATTGGGAGGTTGGGATTAACGTATACACACTACTATACATAAAACAGATAAGCAACCACTGTATAAGGACCTACTGTAAAGCACAGGGAACTATATTCAATATCTTGTAATAACCTATAATGGAAAAGAATCTGAAAAAGAATATATATATAAAAAATGTATAACTGTACATTGCTGTACACCTGAAACTAACACAATGTTGTAAGTTAACTATACGTCAATAAAAAGAGAAAAAAATGAAAACAAATTTGTGTCTGAATGAAGATGTGCTGTAAATGTAGCATACACACTGGTTTTCAAAGACAGTATACAAAAGGAATGTATTAATATTTCATTAATAATTCATATACTGATTACACATTGAAATGATCATATTCTGGGTACATGGAGTTATATAAAATATATTATTAAAGTTAGTTTCACCTGTTTCTTTTTACTTTTTTAACGCGGCTACTAGAACGTTTGAAACGATGCATGTGGCTCACGTAATCTTTCTATTGGACACTGCTGCTCCAGAGCCACATTATTGGGTTCAAACCCTTACTCTACTGCTTAATAGCTGTGGGAACTCTGTGGCTTCCCGTTTCATTTGTAAAATGGTGTAAAAGTACCTACCTCACATGGTTGTTGAGACGGTTAATGACTCCGTATATGTAAAGTGCTCACTGGGTGACAATTCTCCATGGGCCTTTTGTGTTTCTGCACCTCTGGTAAGCAGAAGCCCTGAAGGCCTTTGTTCTAATCTATCTTATCAAGGATGCTTGCATAGCAAACGGCCTTGGAAAATAGATGTAGCTTCTCCCTCTAACGCAAAGACCAGGTGTGTTTGCCTGCTGTCTATTATAAAAGATTTGGTCACCCTAAGCGCAAAGTTCCTCTTCTGAAACTCAACCCACTGCACGAGCAGGTACCACCTGGGCCTTTCTGCGTCACCCTGTGGGAACTGGAGCTCAGAGAACCAGTTACCGATCATGACTATTGCTGTGAATAATAAACTGTCCATTGTCTCTGAACCAGGAGTCTCCTGTCTTCTGCCAGCATCCATGAAATTGTGGCAGGCTGACTTGTGTACTTCACCAAGTAGAGTGAAATGAACACCTGAAACTAACATAACATTGTTAATCACCTATACTCCACTAAGTAGAGTGAAAGTCACACAGCATTGTTAATGGACTATACTCCAATATGAAATAAAAATTAAAAAAAAAAACAAAACTCAGACCCTTCACAGTTTTGGACAGTACTTGGAATAGGTGCCGGGCACACAGCACCATGTAAGTGTTAGATTTTATTACTATTTTACTGTTACTTTTTATTACCCCCTCTTACTTCCATTTAGTTTAGTTGAATCACTACCATCTTCTGCCTTTTGTGTCTGCTTCCACTTAGGGAGAGAGATTTCCTCACTCTCTCTTTGGACCTCTGGCATTCCCATTGGCTGTACCTTATCGCTCACTCCTCATGGTGATGTCAGGTTGCATGTGGTCTAATTGTTAGAGCTGAATCTTATAGATCAGCCTAATGCATTTGATTTTCTCTCTCCAAATATTGTTTCTTATTGCTCCAAAATTCTTCTCTTCCAGGAGAACTTTCTAGAAATAAGTATTAAGGCACAGAGTGGCAATTTATGCCCTCTGTTCCTCTGACTGTACTTCCTCTAATACAGAGGACAGTTTGGCACATGACAAGTTCAGCCGCCACCACTTCTCTCCACCAACAATTCCATGTGTCTAGTGCTACTTCTTCCCTTGTTTACACTCAGAGACGTGCAGACACACGATCACGGTGTGTAGTTTCCACATAGGCATAATAGATTTTGACTGTACTATAAAAATATACCTAGAGTTAACAATTTCATTGGTTTCCGTCAAAGGCCAATGTGAAACATTTCAGAGCAGAGTATGTACGTTATGCTATTTGGAATAAGCTACAGGATCAAAACAGAACAAAGTTAAAGGGAATGTGAAACGTTTCATTGTGAATTATGTATAAGGGATTATCACACAAACGCATTGCTAAAACGTTTTAACTGAACTCTCTGAATTGCCTTTAGCTCTGGTTTTTAAAGTAGACACCTACTTTATATAATATAAAAAGACACCTTATTTTTATATTGGCAACAGACATTTAAATTTAACTAAAATTAAATAAAATTAAACATTCAGTTGCTCCGCTTGATAGCCGTATGTGGCTCATGGCTACCATATTGGACAGTGCAGATATAGTACATTTCCATCACAGAAGGTTGCATTGAGGATTCCTGCTCTCAAATTACATGAATGTTGGAATCAGATGGTAAATATTGTTCTTCAGCAAGCAGCATTAAAAGTTGCGTCCAAGGTATTTTGGACATAATTCTAGATATGTTTACAACTCTAAGTAATGTGATTATATCTTGGTTTTAAGATAAAGACATGAAACTTTAGCTATGAAAAAATTCAACACAACACAGAATTCATTTGCTATTGTGTCGAGGGTTATATCTTCATTTAAATCTATTTGCTCATAGTGATATTTTCCTTTTTAAATGTTTTCTCTTGACCGAAATCTTCCACAGTTTTGTTATGACTACATACCATCTTGGCACAATTTACACAGCTTAAAACTAGCATGTATTTTATTTATGGTGCATACTGCTTTAGCAACCCAATTTAAGTTTACTCTGAACAGATAAATGAATTGCAATGTACCTAAAAATATTGTGCTTGTTTGTGTGATTACGACGCTACTGCTGAAAATCACAGCAGCTGAGTAACAACAGCAAGCAGCCCCAGCATCACAGGAATAACTGACTGCCAGGTACAAGTATTTACCCTGTGTTGTGTACATTCTACTCAACTAAGCACAAGCCTGATATGAAGATATGGGACGTATCATTTTTTTCTTTTTTGGTGACAGAAAGCCATTATTTCCATCAAGGTTTTCCAATATTACTGTTCTGTCCTTAAAGTGAGAACAGCCTGTAAACCATCCTTTAGATCTTTGCTTTTCAAAATGTGGCCCAGGAACCAGCATTAGCATCACTTGGGTGTTTGTTAGAGATATGGAATCTCAGGCACCCCCAGACCTACTGAATCAGATTGTGGGTTTTAGCAAATTCCCCAGGTGATGGGAGGTACACTGAAGTTTGAGAAGCACTGCTTTAGACACTGAAAATGAGACCTCAGTACATTTGATGCCATTTCTGAGGCACAGTGTTATGGATTGAATTGTGTCTCCCCTCAAAATGCCTGTGTTGGAGTCCTAAACCCCTGTACCTCAGAATGTGTTCTTATTCGGAGACAAGGTCTTTACAGAGGTAATGGAGTTAAAATTAGGTCGTTAGGGTGAGTTCTAATCCAATATGACGGGTGTCCTTATATAAAAGGCGGAACTTGGACACAGAAACACGTATGAAAAGAAGACTATGTGAAGACACAGGGAGAAGATGGCCGTCTACAAGCCAAGGAGAAAGGCCTTGGAAGGGGTCCTTCCCTCCCAGCCCTCGGAAGGAACCAACTCTGCCAACACCTTGATTTCAGACTTCTAGCCTCCAGGATTATGAGACAATAAATTTCTGTTGTTTAAGCCACCCAGTCTGTGGTAATTTGTAAGGGCAACCCTAGTGGACACATGGTTACTCTTTCTTTTGTATCATGAATTGTCCGCCTTTTAGATGATGCCTGCCAGGCGTTTGCCCTCTTGTATCTGCCCAGAATGTGGTATCTATCAGTCAGGTAGGGTGCCTACAACAGTCCTCTTGGGAACACAGATCATGGAAGAGACAATTATGTTTCTAACAGTTGCAAAACTAGATATTAAGGGCCCTGGAAGGAATGGCAGCCTCCCTTTAACCCTTTAACAGTGCGCTTCTTCAGCATGAAGAAAATAATGGCCATAGATCAGAGAGTGCTTTAGATATTTAGAGCAAGAGCTGCAGGAGACATGAAAGGATTATTCAAGAATGAACCATACTGGGATGGGAGGAACAGAAAAAGGTGATTTGGAGAACACATCAGAGAAAGCAACAAAGAACCACAGAGGGCAGGAGGAGAGGAGGCTGGGAGACTGGAAAAAAATGAGTAAGAGTGTCTTTTCTAATCGTTTAGACACCATAAATTCATGCAATGGGATAGTTAATGGAGTCCTATCTAAGATTTGCAATTTCCAATCTGCAACTCACATGGATCCCGGGATTAGGAATATCTAATAACAATACCTGTTACAGCTGGAAAGAACCTGTCTCTCATTTTACACATAAGGAAACTGAGTCCACCTAATTAGTTGGAGAAACAAGCCCAGGATCCCCATCTCACAGCTGTAGCCCAGGGCTCCTGCCAGCACACCTGGCGTACATGACTTTTGGTAGCTGTAGATCATAGAACAGGGCATCTATGATAATCTAAATTGCTTTACATGAAGCACATGGATTTTGCATCAAGTAGTTTTAATTATAAGGCTATAAATGTGTCAAAGGGATCTGATGACATCTTATTAAATTACAAGAGTGAGCTCAAGTAGTTTCTGATGTGGGCATAGTCCCAAGAAGAATGAGTTTTATAGTCAAGTGCTATCCAGGCTTCTCTCCGCCTCTCCTGGCCCCCTCCTTTCCCCTTTTAAATTCTGTTTGTTTTAATCATAGAAAATGTCATAGAGAAATCAAGCATAAATCAAATTATGAAAATACAGAAGAAATATTGCATCCAAATTGTTTTTCTTTCTTTGATCCTTTCATTCCTTTGAATGATGGCAGAATTTAATCTCCAGAGAGACCTTTTCAGACCTCCATATAGAAAAAAATGTATTTTTTTCTGATGAGATACTCAATGTAGCTGCCATTTTAAGTTGTTCTTCCATTGGAAATAATACATTAGTGTATACGATTCTAAAAAAGAAAAAAATGAGTGTAAAGAAGCAAGTTCATAGAATTCTCCCTCATATTAGCCGTCAGACTCCTGGACAAACTGGAAGCTGATAGGTTTAATAGTACAAATGTGCGTTACGAAAATTCTTAGTGACAACTGTGGGAATAATGGCCTTTTCCCTTGGTAGCTGCCTAAGTAATTGAAGGGTTATATATCAGGTTTGGCACTAGGATCCCTCTGACTACATCTTGCTGTAATCACTTTGGGATTCTAGGCAGTGGTTCCTTAAGGTGTTCTCCTAAAGGAGATCTCATCAAGTCCCTTTGTAATGCCACCCTGTTATCTCTCTTCTCATCTGTGTCTAAGTCACTCATTAACATATGTATCAATCAGAATCTAAAAAAAGAAAACAGAAACCACTTTCGTGTTTACAACAAAGGGAATTTAATGCAGGGGATTGATTGTACTGGTGATGGCAGAGCTGAGAAGCCAAGCAAGGGACAGTGAAGAAATCCAGAGAGATTATTAGCATCAGGAAAAAAACCCACTTCCATCTCTAGGCTGTTATATACGTATTATTATTTTCCTTCTGGCAAGTAGGCAGGAGCTGCTCTAGATCTGTCAGGGATTCTAGGCAGAAGGTATGTCCTCAGGAGATTTATAATCTCGTCGGAGAGACTAGGCACGCACAGAAAACAGATTGTGATTAAGGGCTAAACCACAGGGACAGAGTCTCAGAACTGGAAAGGCAGTTGCTGAGGGAGAGAGACCTTTGGTGCTTCCTGGGCCACTGAGGAATGTGCTAAGGGACACTTTTCATGGTGTCACTTTGCCTAACTTAACACTCCAGAGAGTAACCTGAGTTTAGGGACTCTGTCTGTGAATAAGCATCTGTAACACGTTTTATTCTATTAGAACAATCATCTCTTCTAGGGAAACAGCTTTTCCTCTCAACGAGTCAAAGAGACGTATTTGTTCAGGAAGGAAGGAGATCTAGATGAAAGCATTTTGCTCTTGTAAAGAATGTTGACAGATTTAAAATTCATGTTCAAAATAGCATAGTTGACCTTGTACAAATACTCTTGATACAGTTAACTGGAAGCAAAATGGCAAGGTCAACCAGGTTTTACTGTATCTACAATCACTTTTTTCATGTCTCTCCCCTTCTACGTGCTTCTTTCCTTCAATGTGGGCACTTAGGACTCTCAACTGCTCTTTTGCATTCTTCACTTATTAATTCTTACTTACTTGAAAGGATCAGATTTAAGTCATTTACAACTTAGAATAAATTTAAGTCAATATTTTTACACAGTGAAACTGACCCTTAACATTGGCCTGTATTTGGGGGAGTAAATTTAAAAATTAGAACATGAAAAATGACAAAAGGCAAGAATATTTTGAACAAGTAGTTTGGGTACGGAATATTTAAAAATTAGTGTTTATATAGTCAGTATGGATACTTAGGGAAAACTTTTAAAAATTCCAAAATAAAAAAGAATTTTAAAATAGCACATGTACATCAGGTCATAAGATAAAGTTTAATACATTTGATCATGTTAAAGGACACAAAACACAGCCAATCTAACCAAATTTCAGGCATGCATTTACATAAATATATTAAATTAAGAAAAGAAATTATACACTTAAACATCCTTTTCACCTAAAAATCATTAAATCCACAGATCAACAATAAAAACCAATTCTCTGCATTTATCACTTCAAGATACAATTGTTCTATTTTAAAGATAACACAAATACACTTGTTAGAATTTATATGCATTATACATATATTATATATTACATAGATAGTGTGTATACATATGTAGTGTTTGTACAGATAGATAAATATATATACATGGGTGTGTGCACACATACAGATACACACAGATGTACTTTAGGCCATCTGTACTATTATTGCTGGATTTTGATGTTGAACTGAATTGGAGCTGGATGGGTGTGATTATTATCTTTTGCTTCAAATGTGTTCATCATACCCATGGGGCTCACAATCCCCCATTATAAACATCCTTGCCTTTTCCATAGTACATAACCGTGCTGGGCACTTCAATAAATCTTTGTTGAATTATTGAATGGATGGATGGCTGAATAATAGATCAAGCAAAGAGTACTGAATATTTTAATAACTTGGTTAAGTAAGTCAGACTAATTCAAATATAGAAGGATTATCTGAGCCAATGACTTTGCATGTTACTTTTCAGAAGAACATTTACAGAAATTCCAACTAGTACATATATTAACTCTGCTCCCTTAAACGTGTATCTGCTTTAATTACTTGTGCCTCTTATTAATAGAAATCCAAGGAAGGTATCCTCTGTGAATAAGGTTATGGACAAATTGCCCAAACTGTCAACAATCTAAAGGAAAATGAACAACTAGGAAAAGCAAAACGTGTTAGAAGAATGCTAAAGTTAACCATACTTTAAAACTGGATAAAATTAATCACAGATAAAGCCAGGAAAGACACAGGGGTTTCTGTACTGATTTGTTTTCTGCTTATTAATTATAATGATTTGATAATTTTTTCATTCTAATTAGATGGGTTTCTTTAAAATAGTCTTCTTTAGCATGTCCTAGCGAATTAAGCTCCAAAAATTCCATAGTACCTTAGTATCATTTATCTTGTTACCACATGGTTCTTGGTGAGATGCACGTCCAAAAATGCCCTATGAATATAATGAGATGTGGGAAATACCTGATATCTTATAAGGTCGTCAGTTTGATTTCTCAATAATAGTATTATGAACAGAATGTATTAATGTATTAATAGTATTAGGTTCTACAGTACATGAACTCCTAATTTATTCTATGAAAATCATGCTTCTGATTTTAAGAATGTGAAGTAAAGAAATATCCAACGTCCATGTGGGGCACAGACTACCAAACCTGATCACACGGTGTTCCTGTGAACGGAAACTTTTGGCTAGTTATTTTTTAGTGCAAAGGGAAACATACAGCAATTAGTTTCTAACTGTGAAGATGAAGCGTATTTTCTATTTAGCCATTATGAATCTCCCATCACTGTTAATGTTCCATTTTTTCTATCCTATGTGCTAAAAATGTTTTTTTTAACTTAAAAGATTATAGTCAATTGAGATAACTCACCAAACATGTTTGTTAATTTGCTTGCATATGTATACATGTATTTTAAGTAATACATAATCTACATATGCGAAAAAAAAATCCTGACTGAAATGTGAGGTCTGTCTTTGTGATATACATGAGATGTAACTTTAGAATTCTTGTTGAGTTGGTACCTTTTTTTTTTTTTTTGGTACGTCTCTGTGTATTCTGGCTTAAAAAAGCAGCGATAAGATTTAGGCCTAAGGCTTTATGTTAATGCAAGGGATCATTATTTATTTTTTATTTATTTTTTCAACCAACTTATAGATGACCTATTCAAAAGAAAGCAAGGTAAATGATGGGTGTATCTTGGGCTGTCACTTAATGAAGAATTGAAGAAAAGAGCTAACCTGATAAATGAGTAAACCTTTTCATAGCCACTAGGGAAACAACAACTATGATTGAGAAGAAAACAACACAACACCTTCTTACAATCTCATGAGTACATCATACTCCCTGAAACAGTTATTTTAAGACAATTTTCAAAACTTACATATGAGTAGCTATTTAAGAGGAAGAAGTGTTGAAGTTGGCTAGGTAGGATTAGTGTTTGGCAGGTTTTACGGTTTTGTTTTTAATATTTTTAATATCAAAATGCTTCTATTCTTAGGTTTCCCACCTTCTTTGTCATCATATTAATTATTAGAGGTATGACTGATTTGTGTTGGTGTGATGATGAGAAAGAAGGTAAGAGAGCAAACATCGATTTCTTTAGGATATTCTAATGAAGAACTTTCTAAACGTATTGCCAGTTGTCACAGTGACAGGCCCACTAACTTCCTGTGGGTAATAAAGAAATAGGTACGTTTTCTGGGCATGGAACTTTGGTCTGAGTTCTCTGCAAGTTCAAGTCTCAAGGGTGGGGAAAGAAGGTTCTGAAGTCTCCATTGAGGAACTACTTATTTTTTCCTCATCAATTTCGGATAATCTTATTTAAAATAGACTCCACCGAGATGGTGGTTGCTTGAATAGGAAATAGCTACTAACTTTCCCTACTGTTAACTTGCGCTCTTGACGGGATATTCTTTTCAGCATCCAAGATGGAACCCCAGATGAGCTGGGACATCCAGGCTGGGAGTCATTTACGCTTTTTGTTACTTCTTTCAATGATTGTAATAGGTCAGTCTAGTATATTCATATTTGTCTACTGTTCTTTATGATATAGCATCTGAGCAAATGTGGTACTAGGAGAAGGTGTTTTCAGGAAACTAAAGAAAAGATCATCACCAGCAAAATCAATAGCAACCTGCCCCAGGGTATCTTTATTATGGGTGTACTGAAGACATGTCTGTTTCGTCAGAACCAATAGAAATAGAGAAGAGAGAAGTTAAGAGGAAGAGGGATACATGGGGGTGGGGAGGCAAAAAGACAGAGAAACAGAAAAAGAAAGATAGATATCTCAGGTAACGTTCTATAGAGCCACCCAGAAACTCTAATTTATTGATCAGCCGACTACAAATGCCTATGATACACCTTAGTTTCGTCTTAAAAATTTAGGTTTGGTTTCTCTTTTATGTTTCCAAGCTAAAAAAGTTAGACTAATAAAAGTTTAAATTAATGTGTTCTTTAAAAGTCCCTAGATGTAGCATCTAACCTGAAGTCCTAAACCTAGTAGGGTTCTTGTATAGTTTATGATTTGAAGATAAAAACAACATCACAAAAATGTTAAACATTATTAGTACATTATCATGTAATTATTTTCAAAGAAATAAATAGAGAAGAAGTGCCTGCTCTGAAGTATGTAAATGAAAAAGAGAATGGTTTTCTATTTAGGTTGTATGCATATGTTGCATGTGTAGGTAGGTTTCTTTGCTCTTTCTTTGTGAGATAGTCTGTTAACCTGAGAAAACTTCTGAGTGTTCTTTGTGATAAAATAAAAGATATATTTTACAATAGCCACATTGAAAGGAAATTCCAAGAAGAAAGGTACGAATGGAAGCACTTTTTATCATCGCTCAAGTTTCCTAAATCTTCCCTTCTTTCCACTTTAATGATGTGCCAATTCAGTTATCGTCTCATTACCTTAAATAACTTGCAAGAAAACGAAGTTCTATTAACCAGAGCAAGAGTCTGGCAGAAGCAGTGGCAGAAAGTTTTTTCCCAACTCTTTAAAACTACCGTAACAGCATTTCACATTAAATTGATACCCAAAGCTTAAGCTCTAGCATGGAAAAAGGGATAATAATCTACATTTTTCTGTTTCTTTATTTTATCTTTATCTCACACATTTGTATCCATACCAAGGACATTTTCTTCCATTTTGATTATGTGTTTTTTGAACCAAGTAGATGTTACCATTCGTGTGATGAAACAATCATTTTTCCCTAGCTCATACTTTTTAACCAATTCTTACTTGCCTCTCATCATGAATTATTTAAGATCATTCTCCAGTTACATATTTTAAAAATCTACTTGAAAGGAAAGGTCAAAAGATTTTTTGGAATGACCACTGAGTTTTAAAAAGGTGGCTATTAATTAGCCATTGCTAGTTACTTCTCTCCTAAGAACAGAGAGAAATGACTCCAATGACTGTCTTTGCTGGGGTTTAATATCCCTGGATCTTGCGATTTTCTTTTTAGAAGATTTTGATCTGTTATTCTAATGACTCACAATAGAAAAGGCAATGATACCTGGGGTACATATGTTTTTCTAAGTCATTTGAACCTCTTTCACTTGTGAAAGGGCTGTATAAAAAAAGCTGGGTCTGATGAATTTAATCTAGATATTTTTAAATAGGAGAACAAATGGCAATAGAACACCATTTCTTTTGGAAAGATTCTTTTGGAAAAGATGGAAAGATTAAAGATGTAAGAAGAAATGCTGGGCGTTTTCAGATTTGGCTGAATATATAGCAGTATCCTTATTGTTTTCAGTGAAACTATGTACAGGAGAATGTGTAATAAAACTGCACAATTTGACAGATTTAGACAGCTGGCTCCCTCACAAGAAGTTCACGTTTTGTGAATGTCACCCACGTTGAATAAGGGACGATGAGATGGTTAAGGTCCATTTACAAAAATGGTTGTCAGGACATTTTTTTTTTTTTAATTGTAAAACTTTCTGTGATGGAATTCAGTAAAAGGGCTATGAAGAGAAAGCAAAGAGGACAAAAGACTGCTATTAACCTACAGACGTGGGCTAGTACAGGGTTCACTGCAAGATTTGTCACACTGTTGGGCCAATGAAGTGTTCGTGTGACTAGAAGGGACCGACCACCCCTTTTCTGGGGTAAGAGGGCAATTTGGTCTCCATGCTCACTTAATCCTGAGACTTCTTTGAATAGACCGTCAGTTGAAATCTAAATTGTGCAAAATTATGCATGCACTTTTTAATGCAGGCTATTGTTCCCTAAGCACTGCACCAAGATTTGTCAACCCATTTCCATTGGGCATGAGGTCACTTGAAACTTAAGTAATCATATATGGGAGACAAGAGCAGAGTACTTAACCAACCTTTCTATGTTGTGGTTTCTCACTGTGCTTTATTTGCAAATCTCTCGCTTGAAAACAATAGACAAATATTACAAGTTACAAGATTTTGTTTATTTTTGAAATCGAGGCTCCTTTTCGTAAAGGTAAGGAGCAGGTTTGGGAAGTCAGTCTGTGCTGTATAATCTGTCCTGCTCTACAATTTAGATTCTGGAGGAACAGATGTTTAGAGAAGGGCAACCTATAGTAGGTGCCCACATGTCATGAGTCGATGTTTGTTCAGTGGGGCAAAGAGGCCTGATAATTTCGTTATAATCCAAACGTGGCAGGATGGCCTCAAAAACCATGAAGAAAAACGTGTACCAGACTTCTTGCAGTTTAACTTAGAACGTGGCATTTCTTGAAAAACCCGAACAGAACATTTACAGGAAATTTATTCATAAATGAACCAGAGAGGATTTTCACTGAGTTCCGAAGGAACGTATACATTGAAAGTCATATTTGGCAAGAATGATCATATTAAAAATTTGTACAAGTGACAGCTTACACAGGCAAGATTTGTTAAAAATGAGTGAACTCTTTTCCAGTGAGGCGATTCAGGGTGAAACCTGCAACGTTCCCATCACATATACTCTGACAGTCTTGCTATGGTGAAAAGCACTTTACAAAGGTTTAATGCTGGAATTTTATAAGGAGTGGCTGTTTTCTTGCTTTTTCATCCGTCGGTAATGATTACATGTTGGCACAAGGATACACTGCTAGATTAGATCCTCAGCACATTAAAGACTGTTTGCTTTCTCACTCCCCTTCTTTCCAATTAAGTTGGTGAAAAATGTAACTTTAGTATTTTACAGGACAGGGTAAAGGTGTTTCATCTAGGTGATGTCTATATTATAAAAATAAAATAAAAAATATAAATATGTAACACAAACCCAGTGCCTATTGTTAAATAAACTATACAATAAAAGCAGACCTTTTAGGAAGATTGGTTTTAGACTTTGCCATTATGATTTAATTTGAAAACAATCTTGAAATTAAGCTAGAGTAACCAGATTTCTCTGCCAATAAAAAGGTAAGTGCGTTAACATTCTGCAATTGGATACACTGATAAAAATGAAGATTACAATTTTATATCAAGTTGCCCACTTAGAAATTCATCAGGGAGCTCTGAAACATTCTCTCATATTATAGTCCTTTAATATAAAAATATGGCCTTTTAAAATTCAATCCATCAGATTGCACAGTAATGCTTTAAAACTCCGTTGAAGTTGACTTTAGTGATTACAGACAGAAAATTCCTGCGAAGGCAAATAATCTCTTCTGGTGACATAAAAAATTCTGTTATCAATTTACAATGGAATTTCTGGGGAAATTACTCCACACAAGGAAATATACATTTAAAAAAACCCATCTGTTACGCAACCACACTCACGGGGGTTGTGAGTGTGTGTGCGTACGTGCATATGTGAACAAACGTGCCTATATACACACACAGGGTCTGCACATTTCTGGAAATGACTTTTAAATTAATCAAAGAAAATGAAATCACAGGAGTGTGTAGCAGGATAACAGTCGTTCTTTTTAATGACAGGATAAAAAATAAATGCCCATTGGAAAGGAATAGTCAAACAGTCCCAGAAACTATACAATGTAACTCGTTAGATCCAGCAAATAAGATGTCATGTCAATGATCTGATCAAGAATACCTGCCCTGGTCACTCTGCGGAGGTTTCCGTCCACTTGTTCACACTGAGGACCAAGATATCCCTTTTTACAGAGGCACTTGTTGGGTCTAACACAGACACCGCCGTGGCGACACGCTGGCTCACATTTCGCTGGGAGAAAAAAAAGAGCAATACGATCACACTCCATTCTGTAAGTCGGAAACAGCACTGAGTATGAGGTCAATAAATATCTGACGAGTAAGGGAACGGAGGGAAAGGAGGAGGAGGCCAGTCCCAAAATGATCCCAAAGTTAATAAGTACAAAGAAAGAAGGCTTTCAGACTTCGAGTTATTTGGGGGCCAGAACGCAACAGACAGTGGGAGACATTTCGAGAGAAGCGGATCATCCAGATGATGGGAAACAATTTCAATCCCTTGCAGAACTGACTTTATGTAAAACGAGGATTTCAGTTCTTTAAAACCTCTGCTTCCCTAGGGCATCTCCAACACAGGGCCTGCCAAGTACCGCTCTGTTTCCGTCCCTCTGGGGTAGGACCTCACAGTGGGAAGGGCGTGGCCAGAGAGAAAGGCCCAGTGGCTGGAGCATCATCAATGTAACATCAAGAAATGGTCAGTTTTTTGGGCTTCCCTGGTGGTGCAGTGGTTAAGAATCCGCCTGCCAATGCAGGGGGCACGAGTTCGAGCCCTGGTCCGGGAGGATCCCACATGCCGCGGAGCAGCTGGGCCCGTGCGCCACAGCTGCTGAGCCTGCACTCTGGAGCCCGCGAACCACAGCTGCTAAGCCCACGTGCCACAACTGCAGAGGCCTGCGTGCCTGGAGCCTGTGCTCCGCAACGGGAGAGGCCACCGCGATGGGAGGCCCGTGCACCGCGGCAGGGAGTGACCCCCGCTTGCCGCAACTGGAGATGGCCCGCCTGCAGCAGCGAAGATCCAACGCAGCCAAAAATATATAAGTAAATTAATTAATTAAAAAAAAACACACTAGAGTTAAAAAAAAAAAAAAGAAATGGTCAGTTTTTGATTTTGGTTGGAGGGAGGATCCACCACATGGATTCCCTTGGATTCCTCCCTTTCCTTGTTCCCAGGGGGTGTAGTGCATATGCCCCTTTCTGATTACACCCTGAAGCCCCTTCTTGGGGTCAGTGCAGTTGCCCAGCGAAAGACGTTCTGAGCAATCCTTTACAGGGCTGCTCTGCGGAGCAGGATTGCTTCAGAAAAGAATGTTTACCACTATAATATAGGTAGGGAATGTAAAGATTTATTGCTAAAATGAGATGGAGACATAAAATTGGGTCTATAACTTAATTGTCTCTTGCTGATAGGCTGAATCTGAGGTGTGCAGCCACTGTAGACAGAATCAAATTCCTTGAATACATGTCCTTATAATTTTAGGGGACACAGTTATTATAACCTTTTCCAGGGCGTTAATCAAAATCCAGGGGTCTGTGGCTGATATATGGGAAAGAACAGGGAGAAAAAAGACCAAAATAGTCTTTTAAATTTGTGGGAGATGAGCAAACTATGTGAGTATATGAATAAAGTTCTTACTTGGGTCAAAAGTTCTTACTTGGGTCAAAAATACCACAAATATATTACTTTAATAAAATGGTTCTGGTTTCTCTTATATATTCGAAGTATTTAGTTGATTTAGTGGAAAGATTAAAGTACCGTATGACAGTGGTCCCCAACCTTTTTGGCACCAGGGACCAGTTTCGTGGAGGACAGTTTTTCCATGGACCGGGGTGGGGGGATGGTTTCGGGATGATTCAAGCGCATTACATTTATCGTGCACTTTATTTCTATTATTATTACATTGTAATATATAATGAAATAATTATACAACTCACCATAATGCAGAATCAGTGGGAGCCCTGGGCTTGTTTTCACTTGCCACTCACTGATAGGGTTTTGATATGATTCTGCAAGCAATTGATTTATTATGGTCTCTGTGCAGTCAAACCTCTCCGCTAACGATAATCTGTATTTGCAGCCGCTCCCCAGCACTAGCACCACCGCCTCAGCTCCACCTCAGATCATCAGGCACTAGATTCTCATAAGCACAACCTAGATCCCTCGCATGGGCAGTTCACAGTAGGGTTCACGCTCCTATGAGAATCTAATACCACTGCTGATCTGACAGGAGGCGGAGCTCAGGTGGTGATGCGAGTGATGGGGAGCGGCTGTAAATACAGATGAAGCGTCACTCGCTCACCTGCCGCTCACCTCCTACTGTGTGGCCCGGTTCCTAACAGGCCACAGACCGGTACCAGTACCAGTCTGTGGTCCGGGGGTTGGGGATCCCTGCTTATAAACTTTCATTTATATCATATATCATTATTAATATCTATTATAGTATGTATTAAGCCACCTATATTCAAAATTATGTTTACCCTCAGTTTAACATACTGTTACTAGCAGGCACTCAATAAATATTTGTTATCTGATGACTTGAGGTGACTTAAAAGGTTAGGCAAAATATAAGTAAGGAATAAGACAGAATGCACACCACGTAAAAGCAGAGAGAATAGATATTGTCAAGCATAGAAGGAAGCAGAGGGAAGATATATCATCAGGAATTAGAATATTATTGCATTTAAACACTGCTTCTCATTTTTTGGCCAACTGATGAAAAAGGAGACAGAATGGGTCAATAGAATATAAGCATTTTTAAAAAATAATGTAATTACTTAATTTCTGCTGAGTTTCAGTTATGATGGCTTTTTCCTAGATATGTAACCATGATATCAATCAATCACGTAATATTATTAGTGCTGAAGCAATTTAAGCTTCAAATGGATACTGTCTCTGTGACTTTAAATGTCTACTTTATTTTGACACTATATGAGGTAAACGAGGTATGGTTATAATTTTTGAAACAAACACATGTTTAGAATAAAGAAAGAAGGCATTTATGAATTAAGGATACTGTTAAATATTAATATGGGACTTGAATTTTCTTTGGCAAGAGATACTTTAATATAGCAGAGATCAAAATCTTCTGCAAGTAATATGTATATGCTGGTTGTTGAAAATGTACTTTCAATATACACATCTTAAACTTTAGGTATCTAAATTAATCTAATTGTCTTACTTCACACCAAGTAGAATTTAAACGCGATTGCATGTATCTGCGGAAGTCGCAAGTTAAAGGATAGAATAACCTTGGAATGAATCTCATTTGCTCTCTGAGCAGCTGCACACCACCTGATGGTCCACAAGGCAGTGGCAAAAAGAATGGAAAAATCTCATTTTATGCCTCTAGATAACTGCATTTTCCCCTTTTCTATAAAAACACCCACTGAAAACCCCTGTTTTTAGCACGCTGCAGCAAGAAAGCAAGCAGCAAATTTAGGGAGGGCCTTTACGGAGTGTCTGGAAAATACTGGCACTCGGAAAGGGGCTTTGCAAGCACCAGGTCATTGGCTGGTGTGAAAGCTCAAACCCAGGACTGAGAGTCCACAGGGATGATCTAGTTGGGCTGTTTTCACGTGTGATTTTGTGAAAGAACTCGATTATGTTTATGATGAACTTATATACGTGAACTGTTTCCAGTAGGAAAATGGCAATGATTTCAGGTGCAAGTTCAGAAACAGACCGAGCATTACTATTGTAAACGGCTACAGTTTTGAACACGAGGTCATTCTAGAAGAAGTAACTAACGTCAAGTTCTTGCAGGCCCCATCCCCCCCAAGCGGAAGGAACACTAACCGACTCTGCACCAGTCCCCTTCCCATCCGGGACTGCAGCAGCACTTTCCTGTGGGCGCGCAGTAGCCGTTCCGACAGAGCCGGGAGCACTCCGAGGTCAGGGTCTGGGCAGGCTGGACCGTGGCCCTGCATTCCTCAGGCATCAGAGGTCTGCATCAAAAGACAACCGTCAAGAGTGCATTTCGGTTGCAAATCAATATTGGAATGAAATCTAGTGATTTTGTAGCTTGCAAAGCACGTCTCTTGCTTTCCAAAGAGACCTTTCTTTTTACGCCACTCAGACAGAAGGGTCGACAACTTTCTAAGAGGAGAAAATACACACCCATGAGGAAACAAACTAACCAGTTTTGAACCAAAGGGAACAGATCAAACATGGTAAGAAACTTTATCATGATCAAAATTCATTGATTAAAAATGTAATTACGTTACATCAATATTTTCATAGCTAAGAATTCCTAGCAATTACAATTTAAAAAATAAAGATGAATAGATATTTTAAAGCTTTTTTTTTTTTTCCCCCTCAAAACTCCAGAAGTTTTTAGGAATAGCACCTGACATAGGTTTCACTTGTTATTGGCATATTTGGCAACATCACGAGGTTGAAGGCACTCATCAGAATGAACAGTGGTAGCCTAAAAAGCTTGGGAATCATTTTTTATTTCATTTTTACATTTCTTTTGAAATACTTTTTCCAGAATGACTGTTCTTAAAAGGACGTCATAACACATGTGTGTGTTTACTACCGACTCAAAGTTTAAACTCTTTATGCAAAGAATGATCTACATAGAGAGATTTTATATACATACATGTATATATGTATATATATTTTTATAATTTGATTTTGTCCCGCTATGAAGAAAAAGAATGCTAATAGTAGCAAACAAAAACATCTTATCTGTCATGTTAATTGTCACAGAACTTTGTTTTAATTGCTCTACGATTGCCATCATTTAGAGAGGGACAAAGGTGCCTTCAGAAGACGGTTGTTATAGTTCTTAATGTTTTTGAATAAGAGGCTGTCTTTCAAGTTGTTTCACGCTGGAATCATGATCACACCTGCTCATTACCTAATCTTTGGGAAAAAATGTGCAGTGGTACTTTGCTATCAGTCACTGCTACCTGTGCCTCAGTGTGGTGAGAAAGCTCTTTTCAGTGAAGGAATGTAAGTAAACACTTCATCACCAGTCAAATCACCACCAGGAGGATGGGCAAATCAGTTGGAGTCCTTAAGTACCATAACAAAGAAGGTGATAATTATAGGTCAGAACCACCACAGAGGTAAATGATATAGCTTTCCAAAAGAAGCAAATAATTAGGCCCTGAAGACTCAGTTTTCTTGAGACAGGTTATCTTGTTATGCCCCTGTAGCAATACGAACAGTGATAATAATTTAGAGCCTGACCTCAGGCTGTTTCTACAAGGACTCAAAACCATATTTAAAATATCTAATGACTTCTTAGCTCCTCTCTCCAATAAGATCCCATTCTCTGTTGAAGGCATTGTTCGGGATTGACATGTACACACTGCTATATTTGAAACAGATAACCAACAAGGACCTACAGTATAGCACAGGGAACTCTGCTCAATATCCTGTAATAACATAAATAGGAAAAGAATTTGAAAAAAAAATAGATACATGTATATGCATAACTGAATCACTTTGCTGTACACCTGAAACTAACATAACATTGTTGATCAACCATACTCCAATATAAAATAAAAACTGAAAAACATAAAATAAAAGAAAGTATTGTTTTGCAACTAACGTGACAATTCAGAAAACGCCCTTAAATCTATTCAACCTCTTATTTAAATCTAGAAATGGTCAGCTTATGTGAAAGGGACTTCAGGCATTCCATATTTTCACTCAGAACACAACATCAAATATTTCCTATGTGCCCCCAAGGGAGTCTTTCTGAGAGTAATGGCAGTGTGATAAGGTGGAGAAGATGTTAAACAGATATGCCAAGGGAAGTGAGGGCATGACCTTGGCCTTCTTATTGTTGAATAGCCCAGGTCTGCCTATTTCTTCCTCATATAAAATTCTTACTTTGTTTGTGAGACGATGGTGGCATTTGTGACCATCAGAAGAGCAGTTTCTCAGTAGCCATGACGTTCTTCTGAGTCACAGGCCATCACCATTTACTGAGTGATAATCGGTAAACAGGTATTGTTTCCGTTTTACAGGTAACTGAGATTCTGTTTATCCAATTCTATTTGTTACTCACTCGTTCACGCTCCTTCTGATTCATTCAAGAAAAGAGGCCCAGAAGCAGAGTGTGTCAAGAATATGTTACATGTTATATGCAATGCAAAAAAGGCAGGCACAGGGGCTTCCCTGGTGGCACAGTGGTTGAGAATCTGCCTGCTGATGCAGGGGACACGGGTTCGAGCCCTGGTCTGGGAAGATCCCACATGCCACGGAGCGACTGGGCCCGTGAGCCACAATTACTGAGCCTGCGCGTCTGGAGCCCGTGCTCTGCAACAAGAGAGGCCGCGATAGTGAGAGGCCCGCGCACCGCGATGAAGAGTAGCCTCCGCTTGCCGCAACTAGAGAAAGCCCTCGCACAGAGACGAAGACACAACACAGCATAAATAAATAAATAAATTAATTAAGAAGAAAAAGAAGGCAGGCACATAGCTCACATGGTACTTGATGATATGGTTCCTGCCTGAGCAGATGAATCTAAAGAGGAGAAGACACCATGTGGATTAAGAACGTAGGCGACTTCGAACAAACAACTACCACCGGAAGATATTGCCTGTTTGAGGCAAAGTGTAGGGACATTGATTCATGTGCACTGGGAACAAATAAGGGGGGTGTGACGACACTGGGAACAGATAAGGGGGTATGACGAATAGGGCTTCTCTGTGGAAGTTCAGTTCTTCAGGGCAGGGTATCTGATCCTTGTTTCCCGGATGATCCTCCAATTAGACACTTTGTCTGATTTTCACCAAACATTCAAATGTGTGGAAACTCAGATTATGGAGGGAATTCTAAGTTGTTTTTTTTTGGTCTAAGGTTGAGCAAATGCTTATCTATCTGTGGCTGTGACTGCTTCATGCTTGGGCTTGTTTAGCTTATATAAAACTGTGTGGCTGTCATATATAAACATTATGATGCCCTTAAATATTTATTTAATTACCTAGGAAAATAATTTTTTTTTCTTTTATGAAGTTGACAACTAACATTCCTCACTTAGCATGTTAAATAAATCCTCTCTCTCTCTGTTATTCTACTGGGGAGCCTTGAACATGAAAATGTACATAAAACATAGCCCATCACCTATAGGACTTCACTTCTCTTAAGGAATGAGTAATCCTATTTCCCCTTTCCCTTCCCCATTGAAACAAAAGCTTTCTGAGGGCAAAAACTATATATTTAATCCTCTTCAAGTCTAGTCATTGACTCTGCCAGGTACTGTGCTCTTCATGGGGATAAGACAGAAACAAAACAGGGTCCTGATCTTCATGGAGACCACTGTGGGGAAGACAGACAAGCAAACACAAAAGTATAAGGCAGTATGATCTTTGCTATGATACAGGTGCATATGAAGTATCACAGGAATACAGATGAAGGTGCAATTAATTTAGGATTGAGGGATGTTATAGAAAGATGATATTTAAGCTACCAAAGTATTTTATCTCCTCAACTACTTATAGTCATAGGAGGTAGGAAAATACCATAGGCATTCAATAAATATTTATTGAATTGAATGCATATAGTAGAAACTCTTTCAAATCTGGAATATAAATTCCATGAAGACAAATATTTCCCTCTCTTCTCTTGTGTCTTTCCAGGACCCAGAAGAGTGTACAGCGCATGGAAGATGCTTATTAAAAATCTGTTGAATGAATGAATGAATGAAATGAGTGGAATTTTAAAAGGGTGTTTGTTTCTTTAAAATGTTACTGAGTGACAATATTAGGAATATATGGACTATTTAGGGGAGGGATATCATTAAAATCGAATCACTATACTTTTATATCATAAGCATAAAACTAAAAACACTCACTGTATTTCTCTCTATTGGCTAAATTAACTTGTATTAATTACAAGTATTTGTAATTACAAATTACAAATGTGTAATATTGTATTACAAAATTCTTCCAAGGCATAGTTAAATTCATTTTAAATAAAGCATTTTTATACTAATTATAATCATAATAAATAAACAACAGGCTAAGAAGTAAGCATGACATAAAGAGATGGGATTACTTTCTCCTCCAGCTGGGAATTAAGTCAACATATCAACATTCATTTTTCTAGTAATACATTTGTTAAAGTTTGACAAAGATTTTTGGTGATCCCAACCATCTCTTTCCTCTCCACTCATTCTTTGTTCTAGGGACATTTCTTCTTTCTATTGAAAAGAGCAAGGTTCCTTTACATGGAATGAGGAGAAAGAAAAGGGAATAAAACAAGTACATTTGAACTTTATTATTATTGTCACCTTGAAATAAACCATCTTGTATATTCCTAATTACTACATATACACACCTCGATGGGATTTAAACAAAAATCTAGGGTATATACTTGTGATAGATGAACTCATTTTTCATTCTTATTTTTATTACACTGGGGAATTGAGCATCTTAATGTAGGCCTAATAAAAATTACTTAAATGGTCTTGCTCTCCTTTTAAACAATTACTTTTTAAACTTTTGGACTCTTAGGTCTAGTGAATGAAGCCTGAGATAGCTTTCAAAATAGAAAACTTACCCAAGAGGATATTCAGGTTTTTAATAAAGAATATATGGTGCCCATTTGTTGACAGTTATCCCCATAGTTCTCAAACTTAATTTAAATCAGAAAAACACATTTTCTAATCCCTTTACACATGACAGATAATGAAACACTAAAGGGATAGTGTAGAAAACTGCCCAACATTTTTTAACGTATAAAGCATTGTTTTCAGAAATGTAAGACATTCTCTTAGAAACCTACATTGGCTGGTTCTGTGTAGCAGCATAAAGCTTCAGATACTTTCCTGAAATAAAGGAGGAAGTTGAGAAGCCTGAGTAATTTATAACGCACATGATACTGTGATGACTTTTTGTGAATAGCTAAGGCCAACAGTGAATGTCTCTGGGTAGTGGGATTAACGAATGGTTTTAATTTTATGATACTTAATAAGTGAATGAATCAATCGATAAATGAGAAGTCTTCTGTGCATTTGCGTGGAAGCACAGGGATAAATTCTGTCTTAGCAGGTCTGATCTTTGGAGTGAGTTTTGCAGAACTCGATCTATTGTGTCCTTTATGAAAAGTAAAGGGGTTCATTCTGAAATTTTTGTTAGGGGTTCAGATTTTAAATTCATGTTATTGTAAAACAAGGTACATCGATCATGAGTAATACTCTTTTATAAAAATCCTGACTCACTGGAAATTTCAGATGTGCTAATTCTGTAGCTTCTCATAGACAACAGTCTGCTTGAGGTGATTAAGGACGTGATGTAAGAACTGTCTTATTCTTTTTTTTTTTTTTTTTGTCATGTGGGATCTTAGTTCCCTGACCAGGGATTGAACCCAGGCCCTCAGCAGTGAGAGCTCGGAGTCCTAACCACTGCACCACCAGGGAATTCCCTTATTCCTTTATCCATAGTCACATTGGGACACATGGAAAAGTGTTCCCTTGCAACTGTAACCTTTGCAAAACGACTTTTCTTCCATGCTTTTTCCTATCGTCATGAGGTAGGAAAAACTGATAAATCTAAATCCTCATCACTCAGTGTGGTCCCAGAGCAGCAGCTCTAGCAGGAGTTTGTCTGAAATGCAGACTCTCAGGCCCTCCCCAGACGTACAGAATCAGAATCTGCACTTCAGTCAGTTTGTCAAGTGACTCACATGCCTGTTCAAGTCTGAGAGGCCCCTTTCCTAATTAGGGCCATGCCCAGCCAAAAGTGGTTAATGGGGCCATGAATACGTGTGGTCAGGAGCTTCCAAGTACAGAATATCCTGGGATCTTGTGATTGGATGGAGTACGGCCTCTACACGAGGGGGCAGCCTTCCTGTGCCACCACAGATCCTGTGGTTTCATGGATTTCCTCACTCGGTAAGCATTCGATATACAAGCCATAACCCATAACCACTCAGTGTTCCTAAAACCATTACTCAGCACTTTTGCCTCAAAAAAAGTAAGAACATGGAAAATTTCTCCCATTTGTATAGCTTGAGGCATAGGAATGAGCACTAGTGTATTAGCGCTATGTCATCTTTTAAATTATTCATTTTAGTGCCTTTCTCCAAGGTCAACACACAAACTAATTTTTCCTTTTTTTTTTTTTTTTTTTAGTCTGGATAATTTTCTTTAGTCTGGATGTTCACTAAATGCTTCTTACTCATGTTGACATTTCTCTTTTCAGGGTCAGTTTACCCATGAGGAGTAGAATTTTGGATTCTGACTACATATAACCATTTTGTAGTACCTGGTAAAACGGTAATACATCATACAAATTCAATTTTGCTCTGAGGAATCTTATACATTCATAATACAATCCTATTCCAGGTTGGAGAACAGAGAAAATGGAATCTGCTTCTGTGTAACCATGCAATATCGTCCCACAGGACTTCGTGGCTGTAGAGATAGCAACACACATTTCCTAAGAATATTTTTCAAGTACCATTTGAGATATACCAAAAAATTAAACGTTTTAAGAGCTACTTGCTTTCACTTCATTCTTAAGGAATGCCTTCTTTGACATTATATCATATGTAAGCTGCTTAGAAAAATCTTTTTACATATGTCCTCAGTAACATATATAAAGTGAAGGAAAAGAAAACAAATTCAAGAATACCTCTGAAACATTGACATTATATCATATGTAAGCTGCTTAGAAAAATCTTTTTACATATGTCCTCAGTAACATATATAAAGTGAAGGAAAAGAAAACAAATTCAAGAATACCTCTGAACTTGTATACATTATGGTCATATTAAACATTTTAAATTTGTACTGTATATTTCTAGAATTCAAATTTAGAATGGGAAAGCCAGTGCTCTATCTTATTTCTCAAACCACTGCATTTCTCTGTTCTGAAATGCGCTGAACAGTGGGGCTGGGCCTTGGCTCTTTTCTCTGTGACCAAGGTTGCCTTCATCTTGAGGTCTGTGATTTAAATGCTGAGCACATGCTCACTCAGAAATAGTGTCGACTGGCTTTAAAACAGCAGTTTGGGATTGAGTAGGTGCTAAACTCAAAGAGGACAAAGGCAGTGGCAATTTGGTGGAGCTGTGAGTTGGACCGCCTAGTGTTAATGAAAGTATTAGAACTTTCACAAATACCTGCTCAATTTTGTTCTATGGTTAAAGATGCAACCAGAATGAAAGCAGGTGATGAAGCCACTTACACTTTCCAGTAATTTCATATTAAACTTTATCCTCACGAGACGGGGCCAACCTTGTTATTCCCAAATTTAGAAGATCAGAACACAGATGAAGATATGAAATAGCTTTCATACAGCTAATTCCAGATAATCTGGAACTCTTTTCTAGCACAGCTTTCTACTCAACTGGTCCTTTTTAGGAAAAAGGGAGCTAGGCACCTGTGTTTCAGGCCTTATTAATCTCCCTATCCAAACATCACTACCACTATACACAAGTATCTAAAAGGGTGTGTGGATCGCCTTCATTCAACTTTATCAGCTTACCTCAGTTTATATATTTCCAGGCGAAGATTAGGAAATGGAAAGTTATGTACTGCCTTAAAAGGAAAACCTAGGAGAAATGACTAATGAAACTGGATGATGAGGTTGTCTGCTTTTAGGGAAAAAAAGGATAAAGTCCAATTTTATTAAATTGCCTTAGGTGTTTCTTGTATTATGTTTGCAATGTCCTTAATTCAGAAACTGGTCCACTACAATTATCAGAAAAATAGGCATTTGCACTTTAATTCAGTGGACTTGTTCCTGAAAAATCTTGTATTCTACAAAATCGCGTACTAAAAATAAGGCTTATGGGAAAAATAGAGTTGGGGCAGACCCCTCGAGATCCATGCAACTTTGTAACTAAAGCACTAGCAAAAATAAAACTTGGTACCTTGGGAGAGGGCGGCCCAGGGAGCAGGTCGGCAGTAGCTGGGGGAGAGATTTGCTCAGGGGAGACTGAAGCACACAAAACCAAAATGGTGATGGACGTGACGCTTTGAACTCAGGAGGGAGTGAAACCTGCAGAGCCATGCAAAGCTGGAGGGATGTCTGGAGCCATGTCTCCTGGGGGAGGGAAACTCATTGCGGGCACTTATTTCTCATTTTAACAGTCAACTGAGAAGGCTTCTTCTGCCTGTACAGCAGCCGGGCTGAGGCCTTGTTCCCCCTGGTAGAACAGACTGGACCAAGAAGCCAACTCATGGTGAGTTTTACCCATCGCCTTCTGGACCATTATCTGGCAATTTGTAATGTACAATGTTCTGGCATAATTTTGTTGTCCCAAAGTGGCAATATTTATCTCAGATAATATTGTTCATGTTTTAGGTAATGGGTGCAATCTCCTGATTTAAGATAAAAATAAGCTCCTTAGAGGAAAGGACTAAATTCTCATGTATATTCTCCCTCCATAGCACATAATACAATATCTTGAACACAGGAGGCAAGCCAAAGATACCTGCAGACTGATTAAATCTCATGACTTAATCTTGTATAACTGTACTTTGATATGATAGAAAAATAAAATTAGGGTACAATAAAAAGCCAATGCCATTGCTTCCTAATATAAAGAAGGAACCACATTCTGTTCAGAATTTTACGTCCAAAACCAATTTTTTTTAACTTAAAAACTTGATTCATAAGCCATAATTGATAAAAATGTTAGACACTAAATAAGAAATTGTCTGCGACTGGGAAAATAGACATTTTAAGTAACACTTTGATTACAACATAATTCAAAAGACTTAAAGCCTATAGTATTTTTCTTTTAGAAGCCATCTAAAAAATAAATCTTTTTCCCACTTAAAAAACTAGATCTACTAGTGTTTTAATTTTATATTCTGTGAAGGCAGAAATTTTAAATATCACTAAATGTTTTAAATGGGAAGTAAAATTTGAAATGATTTTCTGTCCTTTAAAATAGCACAAAAATGTCAGTTTAAATTCTCTTTGAAGACTATTAGGATGACAGATTCCCAAATTTTGATGTTACACCTTTTGATTCATTTGTCAATGTTGACAAGAACGAGTCATTTAAGCAACAGATTTTTTTAGCTCAACTAAAATGAATTAGTAAAAAAATGATGCTAAGGTAGTTTTTTTTTTCTTTAAAAAAGTGTATCTTCCTCTAGAAACCATCTTTTTGCAAATTTGTGTGGCTGTTTTATGCAAGATTAAATCTGCCTTTATCTCGAGAACTGTAACATCTGATGATACACTGTCACAATAAAAGTAGAAGATATTCAGAAGGTCTAATAATATCAGATTTCCACCACTGTCCCAGGTGGGGGAGAAACATGGGTATTGAAAAGAAATGCTTTTAAGAGGCGCTTAACAAATGAGGTTCTTTTTGAAGAATATATTTTTAATTATTCATATTCTCCATTTTATGCCTTTTTAACAAATGCCATTTGTAAGTGGCAATTCAATCAAGTTTTCATAGCAATCTGTACAATTACTCTAGGAACTGATAGTCCAACATTTAAAATTGATAACTTAAGAAAGACTATAATTAGTATAAAGCAGAAAATTCCCTTGAATGCTGTGGTCATATGTCACATCTTCAGAAAATAGGATATAAACATGAGAAGCTTTATAGTATAGACTTTTAAAATAGCATGGTCGTTTAGAGAAAATTTTTTCATAAATTATGGTATAATATTTTGTGTATATTTTGAAATAGGTGACGGCTCTACATAGCCTTGTACGGAATACCTGAGTATGTTTAAGTGTGTTTGTGTGCGTATATACAGAAACACACAAATCTTGGTAAAGTATGAATAAAATTCCAGTTACACTTAGGCCATTACCATATATTATGCATGCATGCTCATCCAGTCGTTAGAAGTTTTGACTTTTTGATCTTATCTCATTCTTTTGCCATATATCTTTAAAATTTCAGATGGTATCTGACAGCATAGGAAGGATTTGGTCACTAAAAATATTGTGCACCACCACGTAAACTATAGCGTATTAAGAATAAAATATAAGCTGGCACCTAAGTGTATACCCTTTTTAGTTACTGGAAATGTAGAAAAATTATAGCAAAAATGTGGACCATGCTTCCTTATCCTTTAGACTTCAAATCCACCATGCTGAATGAATTTTTATAGGGCATATACTTGTTCATGACCTCTAGTGTTAAGAAATTCTGTCATGTTTGAAAACTAGTCCCTCGTCGAGCCTGTGTCCCTGTTAATAGCTGAAAGGTCAATGGAGCTGCTAAACAGTTTGTATTACTGTCAGGGTGGCCATGAAAACACCGCCTGCAGCAAGAGGACTTGGCAGCTGGGTCAACAGGCACCGTGGGGATTTATCAGCCTAGGGAGGCCACTTGCATAAAACTTTGACTGATGAATTGGGACTAGACTGGCTTATTGGGCTAAACCTTCTCCATTATGCATGGCTTTCTTTAGGATGGCAGAGTGGCCTGCCGGCTCCCTGAGACATATGCGAAGGATAAACAGAACCAATTTCCTCTCATGAAGTGATTTTTGTGAAGAAAAAAAAAAAAAGCACTCTTCAGCATCCAGTAGACTAAGGAGTAGGATGAAGATATTAAATAAATAAATAAACAAACAAAGAGCAGTAAGTGGGGTCATCACAGGGAGGGGCAGGGAGGAGACAGGAGGGCAGTGTTTTGATGTTGGTCACACAAGAGTCTGGGGACAGGACATTTCTGCAAAATGACCTCTGAAGCTGGGAATTTGCACTGTTAATTTATAGACCTCTTAAGGGAATGGGTTGCGTGACTTAGGGGGGTTAACAGATAAGCAACATGTTAAAATAGAGTAAGACTGGATACACAGGAATTAAATTGATATGTTTAAGAATGATTTTATTTTATGAATTCCTGGAGAAATAACCCTGGAAACATTTCCAGGTCAGAAAAGGTCATTTAGTTTTAAGTCCATCTGAAACAAAAACTAAAGAATCTTTTTCAATAGTGTGAAAATATTTGTGTGCTATAAAACTAAAGCTTGGAAAGCTCAAAATTCTGTTAGAATTCTTTCATCTCCATCCTTCAGGAGCGTTTGTGTGATTCTGAAAAGATTTAACAAAGAGCAAGCCTCTAAGACATGACTTGGATATTCGAATACTAGGTACTCAGGGCTCTTTAAAACTCCGTGGACACCTTGACCCCAATTTTGAAACGAACACTACCTCAAAAGTTGAGAGATCACCTGAAAATAATTCTTGAATGCATGAAATGAACACCAATGGTACTAAAGAATTGCATCTGCTTTAAATACATTATTTAATTATCTTCACAGCGCTCTACAGAAATGAAGCAGAGGCAGAAGGATTACCTGTTCTTTACTGACAGGCGAAGGAGCACAGTATGGTGACACAATGCAGCATCCACACTAAGGAAGATTCCGAGACAAGACCGTTTGACTGCCTATCCTGCCAGGATAGACTTCCTCATCTTGACAGGCTTCAGATGGCTCTACTAAGTGAGACTGAAATGAGTGTCCAGATCTTGTCCTCCATGCCTTGACATCTGCTGGCTGAAGGAACATCCCAGACCAGGGCATGCAGAACCCAGTACTTGAGGCTTTGGGGGACCCAGCAAGCTGAGTGATTGACTGTACTGATTCGCCTCTAACTCCACTCTGCCACGAAATGAGACTCTTCCACTTCTGAAGGTATCCCTGTTCTAACAGGGAGGCAAAATTCCTCCCTTTTCTGCTTTTTCTTTAAAAACTCCTGAGTTCTCGTGAAGCCATAGAGAAAGCTGGTTGTATTCTCATAGAATTTTCGTTTCTTTGATTGCAAACAATGGCATTTGTTTTTTATAACAGGTTATCTTGCCATCCTTTTCTGAGAAGGATGCCCACCGTAAATGATTTCAAACTTATGTAAATGATTATGTAACATATAGCCTGAGACCAGATTGCCCTTACAGGCTGAACTGGTCATGCTGGGACCTTGTCTGCCTTTGTCAAAATGACCAAAGAATATTACATATGGTTTCACAACTCCCTTATTTTTCTTATATGTGAGTGTGTGTGTGTAAGAAAAAAGAGAAAAAACGTAAATCTTATGGTGTGTAGGAATGTAACTTCCATGATACATCATACAGAATATAAAAATTTTATGATTTGTAGTAATTCTCTTTTAGAGTCATGAGTCAACTGAATGTTTGAAATTCATTCTGAAAACATTATTCTAACAAGTCTGGGGCTCTTCCACAAGAATACAGTTAATCTAAGATTTTAATTTGAGTTAGGTTTTTTGATGTAACAAGAAATGCCTGTGTATTATTTTTTTCCGTTGATGAGGCTCTTTCTTCAATTTCTCCCTCAAACATTTTAGGAAAACCGTTGTGCTCTGAAGCAGACATCCTGAACACAGCTAGGTTAGTAATTAGCTCGTGTTTCCAAAATAATCCCGTTCACATATACTAAAAAGTGTCTGCTTATATAGAACTTCCACTCATCTGGGAAGAACTACTATAATAACAAACGTTGGCATCCAAATCGAAACAGCATGAGGCTCCCAACGAATGTTTATGAAAACATTTGTTTTCTTATAGTCAGTTTAATTTTGAAATGTATGCCTGGGCCTGTGTACAAGGACTGTGTCTCTGGGACTCTGTTAATCCCCCCACCTTCTGAAAACCAAACACACATCTTAACCCTGGCCGCACGCATGACTCACCAGAAACAGGCACCATAATGAGAAGTCAGGCCTTTCAGGTATGTCACTCTGAGACCACCCTATGAGAGGAGGCCCCATGATCACAAAGCCAAGGTCCCTCATGGCAGCCCTGGTAATTAGACACTAATAATGGACTGAAGGTGTAAAATTCACCTCAACTCACCACCAACAGACTAAACAATCCAGAGGAAGAGAGAAACATTTCTGTGAGAAGCAGCGAGAATTAATAATAACACTACCAGAAAGCTTGCAAAAGCACATCAACTTTGACAAATATAATGAAATAACAATGGCTATTTTGAAACTAATGGCATTAGATCTGAGTGAAATCCGTAGACCTCATTCTGAATCGTTAGAATGCTATTTTATGAATTAACACTGGTTTGATTTTTGTTCTTAATATTGCCACCTTCAACAATCACCGAAGTGTCTGATTTTTTTTTTTCCATTCATTACTTTGCTTCTCACAGAAGGACACTGGTTTCACACTCAAGGAAGAAAAGAACGCTTACAGTGTGTAGATGGGTACTTCTCTTACTGTGAAAGAAAATGTGTACTGTTAAATAGAGAAGGAAAGCTGTCATTATCACTGTGTGATAGATGGGCGTATGTGATGCCTTCTATTATAGAGAGACCATTTTTGGTCTCTTTTTGTTCTGCAGCACCAATGTCAACCTATATTTTTCTCAGGAAAGATAGTGTTTTAGGGTACGGAAAAAGGACAAGAATCTCCTTTTGTTAGTCAGTGAATTTTTCAGAAAAACATACACAATTTATAACCTACAAATATTTTTAAAGTGAAATTAAATGAATGCTCTTAGCAAACTTTTCAGATTATTGGAATTTTTTCTCCTAAAAGGGACTTGAAATTTGGGAATTTAAATTTGCAGATGGGCTCATGAAGCTAAGTTAGCACAGAAAGAATTAGAAATTCACAGCACGGCGAAGCTAGGGTCTGACCACTACTGGCGTTCCACAGTAGTCGTATTTGTGAGGATACTGAAGTCCTATAATAATTGTTTCTAAAATTATGGCTAATATCTATTTGACAGTAGATAATTTTAGCAGCTTCCGAGAGTTCTGATTTTATCCATGAAATTAACAACTGACTAATGATGACTCAAGATAATTTGAAAGTTGTGCGTGTGTTGAAGTTGGGTGGGTGGGTAGAGAAGAGCAGGAGAGGGATAATTATATTCTCTAAAGGATTAAAACATTCACATCTTCCTTTTGCTGAAATAAATAACAAAATATTTCTTCAGTTTGCATCTGTTGAGTCACAGAAGCTGTGAGCATCCAGTTATAAAATTAGGCTCCAACGTTAAGCTGCCGAAATAACTTATCCTGATTACCTAACAAAAGTCATACTAAGCATACTGAGGTCTGCCAGAATGTTCCTGGTTTTCTCGAAAGGAAAGGAGGGTTTATTGCTTCCAACAAGAGAGCGGAAGCCGCTGCCTCATTCATCAGGGTCCTCCTGGGACATTTCACTGAGGACCCTAATTCCACAAATATAATGCTGCTTTCAGATGACCACAAAGATGCCATGAACGTGATCGAAATAAGGCCTTTAAAGTTCAGGGTGTTCAAGTCTAGGCCTCAGAGACTGGAACTGAGGGTCTCTCAGGAGAGCACTTAGCAGACGGACAGGGCGGAAATGTTCATCTTTGTTGAGGGCTAATTGCAATTCCATCACTAATTTGAAGGCACTGGAATAACTAAGAGAATATTACTTGACTTAACGGAATATTAAAAAAAAACCTCACCTTTTGGGATCTACAATTTTGTAGAGTTTTCCATTGTGAGTCTGGGTCATACTTTTACTACTTGATAGAACGTAAACTTCACCTATGAAGAGAGAAATACAATAAGTTATTTCACAGTATTACAAAGCCTTACCTTCTGTTGCCCAGCAGATTATTATATATATATAATATGTATGTATATATGTATGTGTATGTATATGCATATATTATATATTCATACATCCTCAGAAGATCACTTGCCTGAGTGCATCCAAATTCTGGTCGCTTCTCCCCACATCTCACTATTACTCCAGTGTGAGCAGATATTAATCTCTCACCTGGAAGATGGCAACAGCCTCCTAAACTGATCTCCCTGCTCCTACTCTTATTCTTCTATGTTTATTCTCAATATACCAGCCGCAGGGATTCCTTAAAAGGCAAGTTAGATCATATAAATTGGATCGCACTCCTCTGTTTCAATACCCTCCAATGGCATCTAATCTCTCTCCCAGCAAAGGTAAGCCCTGACAGTGGCCTACAATGTCCCCCCTTACTGCTCTGACCCCATCTGCAATGTGTCTAGCCTCACCTCCTGACTTTGGACATGCAAGGCAGGTTCCTGTCCCAGCCTCCTGTCTCAGGCCCCTGGTGTCCCAGGCTCGTCCTGCCTCAGCATCTGTCCCAGGTCTTATCTCAGGCTCCTGTCAGTAGACCACCACTAGATGCATTGTTCCCCTTTCAGGTCTGTGCTTAGATATCATCTTTCTTGACTGTTCTATTTAAAAGTACACTTGTCCCAACTCCTAGCCATCTCTATCCCTCTTTACAACTAGATTTTCCTCCTAAGCACTTATTACCAACTAATGTACAATATATTTTTTAAAAATTATGTTTATTGTCCTCCTTTAGGATGTAAACTTCATGAAAACAGTTTAGATTGTTATCTCTTTATCTGCTACTGTATCCCCAACTCCTAGAACAGAGCTTTGCACAGAATAGGTGCTCAATAAATAGCTGTAGAATGAGTGTGGAATGGCAAGTTTTATCTTGATTTATTCCACCCAAGATTCAAAGGTTTGGTTACCAAGTTGTTACTGTTAATTGATAATTTGAGGCCAGATGGCATTGGGTACTCCTTTTTAATTTTTAGCTTTTTAAACAAAATACATTAAAATAAATAGCTGGGGGGAGAGAGAGAGAGAGACCCTTGTGCTCAATCCCAGCTCCATGTCTCTGATTCCTGATGCCAGGCTGTGTTCCTGAAAATGAACTACAACAGATGGCGTACCCTCTTAGGAGAGAACCGCTCTCGTTTATTACCACTCCTTCCATATAATTCAATATATAGAACTGATCATATGAATAGGGAATTAGAAGCTGTATTTATGATTATATGTTTATAAGGCTTTAAAATTTATATTTGATTCTCATTCATGAAATAGGTCTTGATTTAGTCTATATTTCTCTTTTCTACTTTATTATTGTGTATTAAGCACACCCTACTGCTTTCTCACTTCTGGAAAGGATGTTATGGGATTTACATTAAAAACACAGACACAACAGAAAAAATAAAAATGACGTTAAAAAGCAAAGGAATTTAAGTTAAAAAAATCATATTTATTTCAAGTACTTTATGTAGTTTACCGCATTTAGTCCTTACAACAAACCCATCCTAATTTTATAGTTAAAAACACACACACACACACACACACAGAAAAAAGACTCTCAACACTTTTTGTTTTAAAAAATGAAAACTCTAACTCACTTTCTTATATGACTCTTAATTAAAAACCAAAGAGGTTTGCATTAAAGAGTGCAAGTATATTTATTTTTAATTATGAAATATACACTATGTTGTTGCTTTTGGACAGTAAGAACTGTATATGCTTCATTTCTTGGTTCTCCTCCCAGCACTGTATTAAGTGTGGACAGATATTTGGATATTTTAATGGGGGTGATGGTAATAGGATGAATGATGGTGAGTCACTGGCAGTAAGTTCTGGGGAAATCAAAATGATTCATCAACATGATTCTAAATACTCATCTCTAACTCTGCCACAAACAATGTGATCCTAATTTATATTTTAAAATCAGAATTTGCCAATGACGTTTAAATTACAATTACAGAAGATTTAAGCGAGAAAAGGTATCTTTCTGGTTCATTTGAATGGGGTAGGAGAATTTCAAGGGAAAATTGAATGCAAGATACTTTCAATGCTAGAACAAGAAAAAGATAGATTGGACTTCTCTTCTTTGAATCCTTATATTCCTGTGGCTTTGAAATCTGTGCGTTGTGTTTCAGGAAACTTGAGTCCCTTGGTAACCTAAGTGAATGGCATGGATGTGTTTCTGATGAATTCTCTGTTTGATGTAGGAAAACCAAATCTGCGTGTTTAGAGTAAATAATTCTGATTTAGGGACTTCCCTGGTGGCGCAGTGGTTAAGAATCTGCCTGCCAGTGCAGGGGACACGAGTTCGAGCCCTGGTCCGGGAAAATCCCACATTCCGCGGAGCTACTAAGCCTGTGCACCACAACTACTGAGCCTGCGAGCCTAGAGCCCATGGTCCGCAACAAGAGAAGCCACCGCAATGAGAAGCCCGCACACCGCGACGAAGAGTAGCCCCTGCTCGCCACAACTAGAGAAAGCCCGCATGCAGTAACAAAGACCCAACACAGCCAAAAATATAAATAAATAAATAAATTTATTTAAAAAATTTAAAAATTATTAATAATCCTGATTTAGAAAGAAACACAACTTTTCTTTCTTAATACCTAGAAATTTATCTCCAAGGCTAAAGGAGCATGGTAGCCATAGTTTATTTGGATATTATTCTTTAAAGGGAATCATTATGAAAACTACATTTATCTCTGAAATTTAAAATTGGTAGCATTTCACCCTTTGATTGGTAACATTCCAATAACAACTTCTTTTTGCTTGTTAAGCTGCATACAGTTTGATAACATACCAACAAATAAATTGTATGTTATCCCAGAGATTATCAATGAGAAGATAATTTCCATTCTGTTGGAAAGCAGATCTACAAAGTCAGATTATCTTGCACAAATTTCATGCCTCGATGGGCAAAAAAATAAGAGATAAAGTGAGATTCAGATTACAACAAATTTTAATTTATTCCAGGAGACATGGATAAGTGCAAAGGTTCAGATAGAGAATATAAACAAATGACTCAGCTGCATCAAAAATATCAGTAGACATTTAAAATTTTCTCTGTCTTCAAAACTCAAAAATTCTCTTTTGTTCCTGACTCCCATTTTTCTGCTTTATTACTTTCATATTTCTGGCGGGGGGGGGATAAGATTTAAAGACCCCCAGAGAAAGTTTATTGGAAGAGAATACTGAATTGGTCATCTTTGCTGTAGATTACATTTCCAACAAATGGAGGATGAGATCGTTATACTTATTTTTCAGAGCAGAACAGAGCCTCTTGGGCAAAGATTGAGAAGGGAACTTAACAGAAATAGTTTGTACAGTACCTAATTCGTCTTCTCCAAATCCCAAAATGTGACCTGAAAAGTAACCTCTACAGGAACCACCGTTGCCAAGACAGAGTGGTTTTTCTTGCCATTGCTTGGTCACAGGACTTTGCTGGAGGGTTAAGAAATTCCTACAACAAAACATACCAGAAACCTATGATGAAAATATGCTTTTGCCTAAAAAACACAATAAAATGTTTAAAATAAAACTCATAATAAATAATTGTTGTGCCACAGACCTGGCTTCTAAAGGGAAAAATAATATAGCCCATAATGTGTGTGAATACGCCGAAATTCCCATGTGAAGAGAAAGTACTTCAGATAATATTTGGTTTGGAGGCGGGGTACTAAAAGTACCTGAGTCTGAGAAAAGCCCTCCCCTTCATCCAGAGAATGATACTTCCTCTCCAGGACTAGACTCCATACTGTGCTATTAATCAGAGAGAGGGAAGATCATGGGGTCAGTACTCTTTTCTAGTTCCTTTCAGCGACCAAGCATATCAGCTCTGCCATATGCCTGAATGCCAGTGACTTGGGGAACAAGATTCTTATTTTGGGTTTCATCACAGAGTTTTTTATAATTATCCACAATGTGACCTCTACACTTTAGGCTAAAATTCAATTTTGTAGCATTCCGATGAATAGAGACAAATTAAGGTCTGTTGCCAAAAGTCCCAAAAGTCTGGCAAAAGCAAAAATTCTTAGCCTTCCAGATAATTTTTAAAATATTTATACAACTCATGTAAAACCACAGTTTTCAATTTACTCATGATCATGGTAAATTTATGTTAAGGATGAAGAGAAGACTCTAAATAATATGAAATGTCTATCTGAAGACCTCTCTGCTCTTAAAAATTATTTTATGAATTGGATCAAGTATGTTTAAAAAGCATGTTTTAGGAAGTTCTTGAATTATCCCACCAAACATGGTGGAACTAAAAGTAAATAATAATATTTATGTGTGTCCCACACCTGACTTCCAAAGGGAGGCAATCATTTGAATATTTTATGATGGTTTGCCCAGTAATCAATGGATATGTCATTTGATCTATCAAACTGTGGTATCAGGAAACCTACCCATTACGATCTCCAAACACGTAGCTTCCGTAGAGTCTTTCCGACTGGCAGCCTCGGTAAACAAATCCACCAACCAAAGGACCATTACTGAATGGCTTGAATTCTAAAAGTGATGGCTCACTTTCTGGAAATAAATAAACATAACATTAGATCAAATGAAACGTATTTTCATAAAGGAAAAGTAATGTAGGCCACACCACAATTATTACAGTAATGTACTTTAACTCTGGAATGTGTTCCATGATGCGTAAGATGGATCCTTGTTGTAGATATTTAGTGAAAATAATTAGCCCTTTTGCGTAAATATAATGTAATTAAGTATAATGGAAAGGGCTTCCATGCATAGCGGAATGAAATAAAAACGCTCTGCAAATGCTTGTTGTTATTATAACTGCCAAGACATATCAAATTTTCAATGACACTAGAATCTGGATATTTTGCAAAATCATGGACTTTAGAACTAAAATACTTAAAAAAATACTTAATTTTTTTAATATTGAATTTTTTGTAGAAATGCTTCTGCATATGCCTAGTAAACTGAGCCAGACCTCAAATTTTATAAAATGTTTAAAAGTTCAAGCTTTAAAGAAAATAAAGGTATGGTACATAAAAGGTCTTCAAAACCACATTTGTTGCATATTTTAAAACACTGTCACTTAGTCAAGTAATATCTTCATTTAAAATGTTTTAAGAGTTTTGTTTATAGAGTCATGTGGTTAGCAAAGTCTACTTCAGTCATTCCTTCAGAATTACATGTGGATAGACATGTATCTCAGTCTTTCCAGGCATGTCATTTTGTGCTTGAATACAGGGATGCCATTTGCAAAGGAAAAGATACAAAGTCAGCTGCAAATTAATCTGAAAATTACTTATTATGTACTTAAATAAGTCACTATCAACAGGAAATATTTTAGGCAAAAGCTTCTGTGGAAAGACAGTAATTCTAAAGTCCTTCCCCCTCCCCATGTGATTATGGTGAATATGATATTATAAAAAGTAGAACAGATATGTTTTAAATAACCAGGATACTGAGAGGCAGCGTAACTGAAAGACTAAGGTCATGAACTCTGGAGTCAGGTTCAAATCTAGGTCCTGTCACTTTACGTGGTGTGACAGTCAACCTTTCTGTGTCTCAGTTCCCTCATTTGTACGATGTGGCCAATAAGAGTGCCTACCACATACGGTTTCTCTGTAAATGAAATGAGTGAAGTTTGCAAAGTGCTTACTGCAGGAGCTGGCATGTAGTAAGCGTTGTGGATGTGGTTATTTGGTTTTTTTCCCCTGATTTATCGAGGTATAATTAACAAATAAAATTATATATGTATGTACATATATATATATGTGTGTGTGTGTGTGTATATATATATACACATTGTAAAAGGATTCTGTGGCTGTGTGTTTAATACAGAAATGTAAGGCCATCAATATTGTAACCAGTTTCAGCTGAATCCCAATTAATGTGATTGTAGAATTTAGTTCAATCTACAAATATAGCCAAAATTCCCACAAGCTAGTGACTCATTAGATTTTTTTTCTAACCACATTATTCTTTGGTTTGGCTTTTATAAGATGCGCACACACATACATGAATACCTGAAAAAAAATAAAGTAAAATAACTGAATACCACATGAACCAACACAGCTGCTTCATTCCTGGTACTAAGTAAATATCCGTATTGAATGAATAAATAGAAGAAGCAATCAATTTAATAATCTTCATCTACTATATTCCCTGAATCATAATCATATTTGATATATTGTTTCCTCCAGAAGGAGTATATACAAAAACAATGAAAAATATTAACTTTATATTTTAATATGTATCTCTAAATACTCTAGTAATCATGTTATTAAAAATAAGATCTAAACATTCCATCTTCATGACTTGGGTAAATAAGTCATGTTTTTTAAGTCTATTACTTTGTTTTCTCTAAAATAAACACCTTTAAAAATTACATTCTTTTTTGAAACACTTATAATTTTCCTAATTGCTGAGACTAGTACGTTGGGTATTGAGAAATTTCTTACCTTCAACACTTGTTTTTTTCCTCTGTATATAAGATGTTAAGACAAGTTCTCCCTTATATATTAAATAAATAGAAGGTATTCATCTCGATTCTCAGATGAGCAAAATATAAACTGCTAACTTTTGAAGGTCCATTAAATTTTTTGGACCTACAGAGCACCATTCAATCCACGGGAAAGGTAATTGCCCAAATGGAACCCCAAGAGCTTGTAAGAGTCACTGGACCTTTAAAAAGTGAGCAATTGACGCCCTCACCATGGTTAGGCCAGTATTTTGATGCTTTCCCAAATGCTCATTTTGCAGAAATCCTTTTCTCTTCAATTAATATACTAAAATAAAACAAAGCCCAAAGTAAAGCCAAATCAACAAATTATGCTCTACTTACCATAATCTTTTCCCTTAATTATCTGTAGGATTCTGGCTGATGATCTGTTCTTTCCGTTGGAGTCTGAACAAAGTATTGTTAAATTGATGTTTATGTCAGTGGGGTGTCGATCCACAGCACATCTGCGACAAAATGGGGGTGATACCCATGAATTCCAACCGGGGTATCTTCTAAGCTCAGACCAGGGATTCCTGACATAGGAATCCTTTGTGGGCTGGCAAGGATCCTATGGGCAATTTAATTTGGAACCTCTAGAAACCACCAAAGGAAACATCCTGTTTGCTTACTCTGCTGAAGTTTAATGATCTCTGGAGTGTATTTTTTAATTTCTCCTGGTATCTACCTCCATCATGAATGTGCACACTGACCTAGAACATTCGTTAGTCTGTTGTTAAGGAATAGCACATGTATAATACACTGGTAAAGTATAAGAGTAAGAATGGCGGCACCATCAATTCACATCTGCAACACGTGCTACAGAGCACTTGGTCCCCAACTTAACGATGATTCAGCTTTATGACGCTGTGAAAGTAGTACACATTCAGTAGAAACCATACTTCCAATTGTGAATTTTCATCTTTTCCCGGGCTAATGACACGTGGTACAATCCTCTCTCGTGATGCTGGGCAGTGGCAGCTGCAGCTCCCACCAGCCACTCTGTCACGAGGGGAAACAACAATACACTGACACCGATTCTGCATCCCCACAACCATTCTGCTTTCCACTTTCAGTACAGTACTCAATAAATGCCATGAGCTATTCAACATCAAACAGGCTCTGTGTTAGAAGACTGTGCCCAACTGTAGGCCGGTGTGAGTGTTCTGAGCACGTTGAAGGTGGGCTAGACTAAGCTATGATGTTCGGTAGGTGAGGACCATTAAGTGCATTTTCGACTTAACGGTATTTTCAACTGCCGATGGCTTCATCGGGACTTAACCCCATCATAAGTCACGGATAACTTGTAATAATTATAGTATTAGTTTTGTGTTTCTTACATAGAATCACTACGTTCTAAAGTGTGGGCTGCTCTAACGAAGGAAAGCATGCACTCCAGTTCAAGGAATAAAATAAAGCTGATCCCCACAACCATTGAGGTCTTTCACGTGGATTCTGACTTTGTGTTCACCCCCCAATCTGGGGCCAGAATATTTCTGTGACTTAAGCCACTGACTGTAAAGTCCATGGGGATAGGAACCACTTCTGACCTCTTTATCACTGTATTTCTACTCCTTAGTTCAAACCCAGGAATACAAGAGGGGCTCAATATTTGTTGAATGTTTAAGCCAGTGAGTGACTAGGTATGGGAGTTTGGGTTGGGGGAAGAATGAAGTTGAATAACATTTTTGAAGTTCTCACAAATTTGGAAAACAGTCTTGCACTGTTTTTAGGTTTCTCAAGCTTGGCATTATTGACATTTGGGGCCAGATATTTCTTTCTTTTGGGGGGAAGCGGGGGTTGTTCTGAGCATTATAAGCTATTTAGCGGCATCTCTGACCTCCATACACTCGATGTCAGTAGCATGATCTCCTCCTTCCAATCTGTGAAAACCAAAAATGCTTCTAGATATTGCCAAATGTCCTCCGGGGGCAAAATCATCCCATTGAGAATCACTGTTTTAGGCCAATAAAATACACTAATGAAGAAAACAAAATCACTGGGGCTATTAAATAAATTACAAAATTAAAAAAATAATCTGAGAGTAGATTCTGGGGCTTAAGAGACATAAGAGTCATATGCGGCAATTATTAAGCAACAACAACAGTGAAACAAAACCTGTTGGCTCCAAATGATCCTATTCATATTAGCCTGACCTGTAAAAGGTGGGTTAGTGGTTCCGTGGCCGCAGTCACTTTCTTGTCCTCATTAATTCAATGATTCGCAGGATACGATGTCTGGCAGGGATCCTGACACAGACCTGCTGTGACTTAAGGTGGAACCAAGTCCATACAGGGTGAGAAATTTTTCCCGTACTGCTTTTCTTTTGAAAATGGAGAAACTATGACCAAAAAAGGTTTGTGTTTCTAACAAAGAAAGAGCAAAGAGACCTTTGGCCAGGTCTCCCAAAGGTGGAGTTGCTGGAGACCATGAGGTCTAGCTCTGACTGAATATCAAATCCACCAAGAACCACTTGGCCTTTGCCTTTTTAACCTTTAGTCTCATATAAAAAAGAGCGCAGACAGTGAAACTTCTCAGTATGATACTATAAGGATGGGTCCATGTCATTATACATGTGTCCAAACCCATAGGATGTACAACCCTAGGAGGGAACCCGAATGTAAACTATGGTCTTTGGGTGGTAATGATGTGTCAGTGTAGGGTCATCAATTGTAACAAATGTACCACTTGGGCGGGGGAGGTTATGTATGTGAGGTGGCAGAGGTTATATGGGAAATCTCTGTGCTTTCTGCTCCATTTTGCT
Organism: Balaenoptera acutorostrata; assembly: GCF_949987535.1. Taxonomy (NCBI): domain Eukaryota; kingdom Metazoa; phylum Chordata; class Mammalia; order Artiodactyla; family Balaenopteridae; genus Balaenoptera; species Balaenoptera acutorostrata. The sequence goes on along the minus strand of NC_080068.1, from coordinate 27,309,024 downwards.
GTGAACTGAAAACTGATCTAAAGATTAAAGTCTTTAAAAAAAAGGCGGGGGGAGGTGCCTGATGCCAGCTACCTCAGAGTGCTGGCTGACAGTCATCAATCAGATGATGGGCACATGATACGTGGTTTGCTACTCTGCACCAAGGTGCTTAGTAAAAGCCAGCTTTACTTTTAGCCAATAATGATTTTAGTTTCCTTTCTGCTTTATTACATTCTCCTTTGCTTGAAATACTCTTGGAGGGAGGCGGACTGTTCAGCCCTCTACCGTGGGAAGAGGTAAGACTCCACAGCACGGGGGTCCTGCCACACGTAAGGTCTGTAAGGCACCTCGCCCTGTGTTTTCACACTGAGGGTCGGGACCCCCCGGGAAGGTTGCATGAAGCCTCCAGTGGGATTGTGGTGACTCAGGCTGCTCGACTTCAAAGTGCTGCTTTGTGGTGGTATCTGCCGGTTCTGAGCTCTAGGAATGGAATGTGACAGTTTCATCCACATCCTGAAGCCACCTTAAGTAGTCCCTGTCGCCCAGATTTTAAGATCTGCTGAGATGCCAAAAAGGAAATGAACTGTAGACTTGGACTTTGATGGAGGGGAGATGAAGGGCAGGAGGGATTATAAAAAGAAAAAGTTCGACAAATACTCACCTTGCACGTAGTGAACACTCAATAAATATTAAATAGCAATAATAACTAGTAAATGAATAAATGTGGCCAGATACCCCTTAGTATGAATAACAGACCACAGATTAGATAAAGCTTTCATCATAGAATTGCTATATTACACTTCCTAGCAGTTTTCAAGTATACCCCAAATTTCTCATTCTACATTCTTCTTAGCGGTCCTTTCTTTATGGTTCATTGTAGTAAACGGTCAATCTGAATTCCTTTAGTATTTGTAATTTCTTTCAAGTAAAAAACTGTTAACATTTAGCTCAATTCCTTCCAAATGACACTGCGTCATCATCTGTTAAGTGAAGCTATGATAATAAGAACCGTAATTTATTTAAAATCCATCACGTCTGTCAGATACTCTATTTGATTCTTCACTTATAGATCTGTATTTAATCATTACAGCATCCTTGCAAGGTGGCTATTACCATCCTCACTGAATGTATTTATAAGGAAATGAACATTTAGAGCGGTTTAAGGAGACCAAGTTTATTATCTGTCTGAATTGTTCAGATTGAAGTCTTCATCCTGACACCCATCCACCAGTGTTTATCCAATAATAACTCTCCAAAATGTTAAGGCGATATTTCTCTGTGAACTTGTCCTCTGCCTTGTCTAATCTGCCTTCTCCATCTGCTTCACACATTAATAGAAGAAAGAGGGCAAAATACTGGGTAAGATAAGATAATGAACCAGTGTAATTTGAGAGGCATAACCTTGGATACCACTCTTGGCTGCTCCGCGCCCGGAAACCCTCTTTCTTTCCCCACTTTGTGAATCCCGGCCCTGCTGTAAGGCGGGAGAGAGGACGGGCTTGTGTTCTCACCTGCCTGGATCGTGGAGGCCATGGGCAAACACTTCCGGGGGCTGGTTGGTGCTGTTGAAGTGCGGGTTGCTCCTGGGTATGGAGTAAGGCACGTGGCACATGGCAGTATCCACGTCCAGCCGGAGCACGGAGCCTGTGAAGTCGCTGAGGAATCGGAGGACAACGTGAGTGCCTTCCGTTTTTGTTACGTATTGCACCTACACTCAATGCAGGGGAGTTGTCCTATGGCTAAAAAAAACCACCCGCCGCCCCCCATTGGAGACAAAATTATCAAAGTTCCAAATTCCATATCGTGGCAAATGAAACCAGAGGCAGTTTGGTTCCAGACAAGTGGCAGCACCGAGACACAGCTCGACAGTGGCTGAAGGCTGCAGCATTCATTGGTGGTGCGCCGCTTTTGGCATCCTTCCTCTAAAATGTTTTCTTTTTTTTTTTTTTTTTGCCAAACCACATATTTAACGTCCCCCAGGAAGCTCCGCTGGACAATGTTGGTCCATTAGGTAGAATGTCGAAGGCAGCAGGGGTGTGCAAGGCAGCTACTGCACAAACCCCACAGCAGGAACTCGTTTTAGGACATCTCAGTAGAGCGACTTTCAAAAATATTATAACAGCATATTTATTTGAATTCCTCTTCATGTTATAAATGCAGATGCTGATAATAAAAGTTGACTATTTAACCGAGGTGATATAATTCAAAGACATAAGTGATATAACTCACTTAAAACATTTTACCATCAAGGGGCACCTGTGTTTTTGTGTTATTTTTTTACCTTAACCCATCCATTTCTTCCATATCATCCAGAGTGATCATCCCATCACCGAGGATTATGTACAGAAAGCCGTCAGGACCGAAGAGCAGCTGTCCTCCCAGATGCTTTCTGTGGAGTTCTGCGACTTCAAGAAACACTCGGGCTGTTCTCAGATCAACCTGATGGGGATTTTTTCTACGTGGTGGGGAGGAAACAAACCATGATTGTGAAAGATGTAAGGTGAACCCACAGAAAGTAAATAGGGCACAGAGGGGGAAGCAAACACGTGGCATGTAAATAAGCAAACATACTGAAAATGTAGCCATTAAAAATTACTGAAAAATTACGTTAGCCTCTAGGTTTCCAAAGTGGCATTTAACTTGAAAGAGAATTGTGGAAAAGTGCCAAAGCTACCATTTTTCGCAATTTTCCTTAAAGACACACACGGGATTTTTAAGCCAGATGGAGATTGGGGTTTAATTATTGCCACCTGATGGTTAATTATTTGTAACTTCTAAACAAAAAATTATAAAGAGATAATGAGAAAATAAGGTTACATGTCTTTTACTGGTACCTGGATACTGTGTATTCCACAACTCTGAGAATATGGTCATGAGGCCCCATAGCCCACCGCTCTTGGTTGGTGGTATAAGACACATAGAGCTTTCCATTTTTCTTGTAATTGGGATGGAATGCAAGGCTTAGTAGTCCTCTTTCATCTCCTCCCTGCAGTCAAATGAAAAACACAAAGAATTGTGAAGTTAATTATGTTCTTTATTGTGTTTCAACTGGAACCCCCAAAAGAGTCTCTTTCTTTCTCTTGGATAATCTTTGCCCAAACTCTTTTCTTTTCTTCCTTGCCTACTGCACAAAAAGGATTATAAAACATTTCACTTTGCGGAACTCTTTAAGGGTTAGAACAAGACAATTGTCTTGTGTGGTTATCTATGCGCAAGACCCTTACACCACTTTTGTCAAGTGATTTGTGTATGTAATCTGGGGAAGCTAGGAAGACAAGTTTAAGTGCTGTGAAGAATTCTTTGCTGGGTTACTAGGTTGCCTGTAGTTCACAGAAGACAAATAAAAAGGTTCATAATCAGCAGTGACTTCTAATCCAAGTCTCCAAAACCTAAAACACAGTGTGGGCTGCCAACTCCCACTGTCTTGGCAATCTGTTTAGAAAACAGTTAAATTGCTTGTGTAATATGTAAACCTTTGTTTTACCCTGGAGGCTTCTACATCAGTTGTCACAACCGTGGTGGTCTGTTCATCATAGCTAGGTAATAAGCAGCCTTGGCCTCTCTACATGGAAATGAGGTATTTTTACATATATCCCTTCGCTGCCTGGAGTTTTTTTCCTTATAGAAAAATGGAGAAATGAAAGGAGAGCTAAAAGCCAGGGCTGGGATGGGGGTGGGAGAAATCCTAGAGAGGAAAGGAGACACTAGGAAATAAAAGAAAAATCCCAAACAACCTTCTTTTGTTATTGTATGAATGTCAAGAATTGTATACATTAGGCATGCCAAATGCTGTAACAATTAAAACATCATCGTGTGCTTAAATAGAAAGGCATTTTATCTTTATTTTCTGCTAATTCAGCTCGATGAAACTCAATATGGTCTTAGCATTTGTTTTATCCCGCAAGTAGTCTAGGAATTTCTATAATGAAATCAAAGTATCTAAAATTATCTAGATCAGAGACTTGAAGTTCATATTCTGGTGAGCCAGGGAGCACTTCCTCTGTACTCTGCTGAGTTATGCACAGCGGCGAAAAACGTGGCAGAAATTGAAGGTTGCGACTGCCGCTAGGACATCACCTTATACACACTGTTTCATTCAACAGCACAACATTCTTATGGCCAAAAGCTGTAAGTTACTCCTTAGAAATGTTAGAGGAAAAAAAGTCTCTAATACTGCCATTTCTTCACAAGGCTGTGCTCAATCATGGAAACGCTCTCCTGCCTCTGTCCCCCAGAATAGCATGTGTTACTAACAAAGCACAGAACTGTTTGTAGTTTGTGTGCTACAAGGATTTGTGAATTTAAAGCTTTAGGCATAAAAGTTCACTTTTAATAAACACTGTTTGTTTTATTTCCCAGATTAGAGAAAAACTGCTTTCAGAGGTATGCCATCCAAAGCGGAAAACATCCAAACTTTAAGAGTGTGTAAAATAATAAAGTGGATGCAAATATCCCAGACCTACCAAATTATTATTCAAATGTCAAAAAAGGCAGCCTCTTCATTTGCATATCACGACATGATTAATTTTAAGCACAAGAACAAGCTCGCTGAAGGGTAAGTCTCTGTGACTAGGATTTATGAATGAACCTTGGTTTTTTGGGTCATCTTGTTATGATGATTTTAATATTGACTCAACATTGCTGTTTTTCTTCTTATATCTTCAGTAAATAAACATCTCTTGCCTTTCTTATGAGATATTGAAAACCGGGATGTATAACTAAGATTCGATTGTAGAAAAGCCACTGCACATGTAAACCTCCTTGATAGATGTGTAAGGAGGCCTAGGGGTGGGATTTAGTTTGTGATTAATTCCTCTCCGCATATATTTCCCTCTAAAGCTGTGAATGCAGGGTAAGTACTGCAAACCCACTTCACAAATGTTTGCGTTCCACTATAAGAAGCTTTTGTTGAAAGTAGTTCTTTTGTAGTTTTTAATCAAATCATCCGAAAGACAATTTGAGCTGGCTAGCAACATTGTTTAAAACTGTGCTGGTTGCTTTTTGGGAATTAGGAACGTAGAATTCATGCACTGTAGAGAGACAGATGGGAAAACAGATTGAAATAAATCCACATGCGATAGAAGACAGTCGTTTACCTTCAAGATTCACCTATCACACGAATGAATTTACAGGGACATCACTGGCTTTTATTAAAGGACCAAATATGGAAACAGAATGAGACATCTGAATGACAAGAATATAAATCAAAAACGTCATTTTAAAATGTCCTGAATTTTTCAGGTTATAGGATTTACATCTGTGTAATCATTACACGTGATTTCATTTTTTTAAAGTCAACTTCCAGGTGCGAAGTAGTGTTCTGGGTGGTTTAGAAACATGACTAATGACTCAAGTCATTTCAGAGAAATACTCACTTTCATAACTATATTGATGAAAAAATTTAACGTTCTATATGTAAATATCCTAGAGTGTCTCTCGAAACTAGCTTTTAAAATTATATCTTATAACACAACTCTTAAATGTTCAGAGATTGGGAAGGAAGGATATATGACTGCTGTCAGGAGATTTAGCTTGAATTAGCCTGCAAGTTATGCTGTCCATTTAAAGTATGTTCCTGACAAATCATAAAGATGGAGAAGTATGTCCAAAATGTTTTCCTTAGTCACGTGAGAAGCAGCAATGTGTCCAAATATTCACATTATACTTTGTACTTTGTTACTAATACCGATAGCTTTGTGTACACATCGTGCTTCTGGGAGCCTACATCACTGCCTGAACCAAATGGGCAACAAGTCATTTACAAGCAATACTTTAGGGTTTCCTCTGTTTGCGTAACGCTTTTTTTCTTTTTTTTTTCCCAAAGAAGGTTTAACTTTGAACCAGGGTCAGAGGCCATAATGCCAGAACCACCACTAGACATTTGAGGCTTCCAGACCCTCTGTGGTGGCTTCAACCCTAGTCTTCACGGGCACATGGCCGCCTGACAGCCTGAGTGTTGCCCCTGGAGTCAGGACTGGACCAGCAGCCCAGCTCTCCCAGGCTCAGCAGAAAGCCCTTGTGTCAATGTTAGACTGTCTTCTTATTCCTTCTCATCCTTTCCCCTCGTTATGTGTAGCTTTATGGAATTGAAACCATGCCCTTCTTCCAGAAATGTCAAATTACTGAATTGTTTCTGCTGAGCATCTGGGGAGAATGAACCTCTAGTGAATTTAATTAGTTCAGCCAAGCTGTCTTAAAAGGGAGACAGACACGTTCGTAGAACGGCAAATGGAAGATCTGCGGTGCGGGGAGCCGCACCTTTCAAAAAGACACCGACTTCTGACATCATACTTCTGAAAACGGTTAACCCAATGTCCAAAATGTTGTCCTTAGTCATGTGAGAAGCAGCAATGTGTCCAAATATTCACATTATACTTTGTACTTTGTTACTAATACCGATAACTGTGTGTGCACATCGTGCTTCTGGGAGCGTATATCACTGCCTGAACCAAATGGGCAGCAAGTAATTTACAAGCAATACTTTAGGGTTGCCTCTGTTTGGGTAATGCTTTTTTTCTTTTTTTTTTTCACGCTCACTGACTGAAGCCTAAACCAAGCATCATCGTAGGCTACCATGAGCCCCTCTCTTCCCCGTGCTCAGCCCTCTCAATACCACATCAACTTCTGGACAGCCCCTCACCAAGCACCAATGACGCCTCAAAATCAGGTAGCTGAATGATTTGAAAATAACGTCCCTCTACACTCTGGAACCTTGAGATTAACCCAGGTTTCAGAGTAAATCCTAAAACCCTCCTTAGGGACTTTTAATAAGTAGTTAACTGCCGTTCTAATTCTCATTCAGCTCTCAGGAACAATTTCACAGGGTCAGCAGAAAAGAGACAAAACCCCAAAACAAAGAGTACTGATGACTTTCACGTAAGTTCAAGATCAGATCTAGTCCTATAGTTTTGAGATAAACTCTTCCCTGGTGAACACATGGAAGTTCTAACCAATTGACTACAAATATTCCTCCTTGAAGAAAATGAAGCATCTATTGAAAAACACGGAGAATCATAAGGTGATTCTAACAAGAAGTACGTTTTTCTTTTTTAAGAGAAATTGTGGGGCATGGCCTTTCATTATGATATTTTAAAGAAAACACTCCAGTGTGTTCATACTTTCAATGCGGTTAAAGTTAATTTTTTTCTGACTTCCAACTTCTTTAAAATTTGCCTTAATATATATACATTTTTTTCATTCCTGTGCCTTCATATTTCATATTTGGCAATTGACTTGTGTCTTTTAGGAAACAGGACTGGGCAGTACTAAGCTGGGAGCATCATTTCTCATTTTTCCATAGTTTGCTTAGTGACCCTTTGGCAAGTGACTGGCTTCAAGTTCAGTGATCTAGACAACAGCCTTATGGTATAGAGAAAGCAAGGAAACATAGATTAAAGTAACTAATGCACTGCTAAATTCAAGATATTCCTTGTTACCCCCTTGTCAAAACAATTGTGTATTTAACCTTCATTCGACAAATATTTATTGAATACCTACTACGTGTTAGGCATTGTACTTGGCACCAGGGATAAGACAATCAGTGAGAACCAATTCCTGCCCTCCAGGAACTTACCCATGGAAGCAGATAACAAAGTAAGTTTTCAGTTGTTTCATTTCTCCCATAACTGCTTTATGATGCTGATTTGGGGTGAGGGTATTTAAACAGTGCTACACTATTAGAAATATGTATGGCCCAAACACAAGTATTAAGGAGAGTAAATACCAACTCTGGGTCACTTCTGACACAGTATCACTGAGGTTTCTCCACCCTAAAACTTGGTAAGAAAAAGAAAAAAAATCTTGGTTTTATAACAGGTAAATTATTAATTGTCATTTATTAATTGTCATTTACACGTCTATGTTTCGCTGGCACACTCTCAGGAAAGGAACAAGGGGACTTGGAAACCAATGTGGGCCCCTCCTAGTGCAAACCTGTGCTTCTTAGACTGGAACCTTTTGCTGTTTAGAAATGACAGATAGGTTTGTTTGAGAATTATTAGCTCAGATACAATAGCAGGTGTATTGGTTTTCTCTTGCTGCTATAAAAAATCACCACGAACTTAGTGGCTCGAAACGATCCAAATCTATTATTTTAAAATTTGTAAGTTAGAATCAAACATGGGTCTTACTGGGCTAAAATAAATGTGTTTGCAGGGCTGTGTTCCTTTCTGGAGGCTCTAGGGGAGAATCCATTTCCTGTCCCTTCCAGCTTCTAGAAGCCATCTGGCATTCCTTTGTTGATGTCCTCCCCCCTCCATCTTCAAAGCCAATAACAGCAGGATGAATCCTTCTCATATCTCAACACTTTGACCTCTGCTCCCCCTTCCATTTTTAAGAATTTGTGATGACATTGAACCCACCCAGATAATTCAGTATAATCTTAATTCCAGTGCAACCTCAATTCCCCTTTGCCATGTAAAGTAACGTATTCACAGGTTCTGGAGATTAGGATGAGGACATCTTTGGGGGAGGGGCATTTCCTGCCTACCACATGGCTATTTTAATCTATTTTTTAAAAGGATCCAAAGCATTGATGACTTGAGCCATCTTGGCCGTGCCCTGCTGTGAACACCCTGAAACAGGGGGCGGGTGAACTTCACCTATACATTCACAGAGAGATACCTAAGGAGAGCGCTTTCACAGCAAGCATTCTCCCTCAGCTGTGAGTATTGCAAGAACAACCAACACTCTTCAGAGTGAAGTGAAAGCACTTTTCAGAATGGAGGAGGAGAAGGCGGAGACCATCTTTTAACATGTGGACATAGATGAATTCAGTCAAGAGCAAAACTCCTGTGTTAATCCCAGGATGCAAAGAAGGTAAAATTCAATGTGGGCAAACCATTTCCATGGAGGACTGGAGGATTTTAAATGGAGGATTTTAAACTCACTAAAACTGTGTTATTTTGCTTTGTTCATAAGTTTTGAAACACACTGTAGGGTATTCATTTCTCCAACAACTCCTGGAAGAGATGAGAAGCATTGCTTTTCAATAGTTCCAAAAGTCTAATTTGGTCTCAGAAAGGAGTCAATCCCCTGAGGCCCCTGACTTAGTTTATGGGAGGGACTGCATGATGTGGTCTGTGCTATACCAAAAAATGTACTTGGTCCTTGGCCCTGGATCTTGGCACAGAGCTCCTAAAACCATTGGAATTTCCTGAGTGAAAGGAGTGTCTTTTGTACTTCATAATGAGCCCTGTCAACCTTACCTGAGTTTATGCTAATGAAGGGACTCTTGGTGGGCCCCCAGCTAGCTTCAGAATGGGGGCTGGTAGCCAGAGGAACCAAAAAATGTGATTGAAGGATTGGAGCTTTCAGTCCCACCCACCAACCTCCAGGGAGGGGAGAGGGACGGGAGGTTGAATTCAATCATCGACGGCCATGATTTCATCAATCATAGCTGCCTAAGAAGCCTCCATAAAACCGTAAACAATGGAGTCCCGAGAGCTCCCAGGTTGGTCAACACATTGAGGTGCTGGAGGGTGTGGAAGTGCTGGAGGTGCCCAGAGAGGGCACGGAAGCTCCATGTCCCCCTAATTCCCATACCTTGCCCTGTGCATCTCTTCCATCCAACTGCTCCAGAGTTATAGCTTTTATAACAAACCCGTAATAGTAAGTAAAGCAGTTTGCTGAGTTCTGTGAGTCTTTCTATGAGTTATTGAGCCTGACGGGGAGCTTGTGGGAAGCAGAAATGTGGGTAGCATGGGCACCCCGTTTGCAGCTGGTACCTGTAAGGGAGACAGTCTTGTAGGACTGAGCCCATCATCTGTGGAGTCTGGACTAACTCCAGATAGTGTCAGAATTGAACTGAGTTGTTGGACACCCAGTTGGTACTGGAGAATTGGTTGATGTGAGAAAAACAAAACAAAACAGCTCTGTCATTTGGTGTCAGAGAACACTCCAGAAAAAATCCAAGAGGTTCTTTAGCCCATCCTCCTTTCTAGGGAGAAGGAGGTCATGGTCAACTCTATCAAAGAAGTTGAAGTTAGACTTGGAATAATTTGGTAGTGTTCCTGTCATACAAATTTTATTTTGGAAATGAACATTTTTATAAAATATCTTGTGCCATTTTATTACTCACTCTTTTGGCTTTTCTTACCTTCACTGTTCTCTGAGCATGAAACCAGCCACAATATACTGAGGACCTATCACTCATAGTACTAATTCTCCCCTTTTCTTTAACATTTCCTCTATTTTTCCACATTTGGCTTTTCTTTTAAATAAGTCTGTAACTTATTCTAATTACTCTTGGTTTCCTGATAACTGAACGCTCTTCACGGCATTGTCTTGTCTCTATAAGGCCTCTTCTCTGCTTAATTGTATTTACCCACTGTTCTAGTTCTTTAGGAAAGTATTTATAATTTTCAAATGCTGGCAGGGCCCATGCTTACCTCGACCATACCCACCTGACAAAGAGGTCTGTCCTGCTTCAAATGGATTTGGAGAGCTGCTAGGAGATACCCAGCAATTCAGAGCTTTTAGGAAGTGTTTTATGGGGTGTATAACTTCTGGTATGTAGCAATTGGTCCATGTCAAATCTACATTTAGGATTGTACAATTTATCTTCTGAAGGTAGCAAATGCAAAAACAGACTAGAAAAGTACAAATGAGAGGATAAAAGATACCCTAGATGGAGACCAGCTATCTCAAAGTCACAGTACCCTCTTCAACAATTCTCTTCCCCACTCTTTTCAAGCATAAACAAAATAAATCAGTCACAAAGGGTTTAAGTTATGACCTACACAGAGGGAAGATACTAGAAGCGGTTATTTTCTAGAATTTACAGCTTTCCAGCTGCTTCTTATTCCAGGTACTAATATTCTTTTGACATCTCATGCCTATGGGGAAAAAAGTATATACACATTCAGTTACATATGTAAAAACTGTTATGGTCACAATCATTTATGTATGGGTGTGCATGATTTATTTTATACAAACTTTATATTTGTCAAATGGAATCAACTTTCATGTTTCTATTTTTCCCTAGGCTTTTTACCATTTGAACTGTGATATTTGATACAGGATGGCACATTAGAGAGTGGATTGACTTGTCCCTTTTACATTGTTCCAGGCAGCAATTAGCTGCTGTAGAACCTTTAATATATGCTGTCCAATGAATCCAATATGGTATCAGGGAATGGCTTGAGCACTAAGGGCTCTTTGGCTCAATATGTGTCAAGTGTTAATAATATCTGTCATGTTCCAAAGTTCAGTTCTCCAAAACATCTTCTCTAAAAGAAAACAATGCTTCAATAAAACTAAACAGTGTGGAACATCTATTTGAAATGATTACAAAATACCAAAGCTACAAAAAGTATAATAAACTCTTCTTAAAAACAAAATCCTAAACCAGTTTGCAAGGCAGAAATAGAGACAAAGATGTAGAGAACAAACATATGGACACCAAGGGGGGAAAGCGGGGTTGGGGGGTGGTGGTGGTGGGATGAATTGGGAGATTGGGATTGACATAGATACACTAATATGCATAAAATGGATAACTAATAATAACCTTCTGTATAAAACAATAAATAAAATTCAAAGCGAAAACAAAAGCAAAAACAAAATCCTAGCACTAAACACTTTTCTGAAGAAGGAAATGTATAGAGACGTTGGCAACACTTAAAGAAAGCAAAGCTCTTATGCTGTATGTTTAGGGTACCTGAAAACAAATTAACAAAAGTTTGACAAAAACTACAAGAATATTCATGGAATTAAAAATGAATAAAAATGATAATTAAAAAAGACTAACTACCTTAAACTCTTCTATTGCAACCTACAGGTTTAATACTTGCTGGACCTTAGATTTTTAAAAGTACACATTTCCTGTATAAAACAGGGTATTCAAATATCTTGTAATAAACTAAAATGGAAAATACTCTGAAAAATATTATATAGACAGATATAAAAATTATATGTATATAAAGGAATCACTTTGCTGTATACCTTAAGCTAACACTATATTGTAAATCAACTACACTTCAAATAAATAAATAAATAAAAATGTTAAAAACACACATTTTTAGACTGAATTATAAATGAGTAAAATATTGGGCAGCTACATTATTAGTCACAGCAAAATGTCAGATATGTAAATTAGGAACTAGACCAATTCTCCACTAGACTGTAAGCTTCTTAAAGGCAGGGACTTCCTCTTGGTATTTCTAGTGTCTTACAAAGTAAGACAAAGTGCCTCACAGTGGAAGGCTTGTCATAAAAGGTAACATGTATTGAGCTCTTACTATGTGCCAGAAACCACACTAAGTAATTTGCAAGCATTATCTTGTTTAAAACTTTACAACAACTCTAGAGTTTAATACTATTTTATTATTATCTTTATTTTCTGGATAGGGACACAGAGGCATGAGGATTTGAGTAACTTGCTCCAAATGTGCAACTAGAAGAGGCAAAGCAGAGATTATCTGATTGGAGGAGAAATAATGTAAACTGTTATGTTCTACCACCTCACCAAATATTTCCTAAATGAAAACATGAACAAATACAAAATAGATAGTATTCCCTCATCAGCACCCATTGTTCACGGACTGAGGCAGTACTGAAACAGTCTTACTTAAGTTTACAAAACTGTGTGGGAGAATAAAATGAAGCTTATGTATCAGTTATTTTAACCCAAAGGTTAATTTAGGCTTAAAGCAAGGCGCTGATAAACTGACTATCTGGAAAAAAAATCCTGACTTATGTACATTTCCATGGTGTAAATACTCTTGCCATGGCCAATTTCAAACTGGCAACTTGATGTCTGACTGTGGTGTGTGAAGAGGTGAGCACATCAGCTCTGGTAAACCCTGGACCACCACTGCAGGACATTTCTATTCTCCTTCAAGCCTCTTTTATTCTTTTCCCCACTAGTATTGGGCTCTTATCTTTTATCTCCTGCTTTACAATTTTATCAAAACTATTCCTTTCAATGCAAAGCACTCAAATCTTTTTGTGAATTGAAACAGGGTTCAAAATATTAAATAAGTCATTAATTTAAGATGAGGGAGGAGGTACTTTTTTTTACTGGATTTTAGATGAAACTATACGTAAAAACTAGCATACCACCAAAAAATAGAGTAGAACGCTCAACAATCCTTTCAAGGAGTTTACTTGGTTATTTCAGGGGCAAGAAAGGCAACGGAAAACTCCTTGGTAATAATCTCTCCTCCCTCTCATAAAGTTGCTCAGATAATCAAAGAAGACAATAAATGCAAAATCATTTTGTAAATTCCAATGTGCAATCTGAATGGAAGATACAGCTATTACAATGGACAGAGAGGTAAGAGCCATCCTTAAACTCAATTGATCCATAAAACAATCAGATATTGGAAGGGAATGTGATTTTGAAGTAGAGAATGTGTAGCCCTACATTTGAATCAGATGAGGAATGCATTTAAATTATGTAGAGGGAATATTATCTTGCCGGCTACCATCTGAAGAACTTTTGGACTTCAGAAAATTGCAGGCATGGAAAGGCACAGTTATACTTATATTTAGCACCAGGCTTACCACATAGTTTTGATAAAGATCTGTCTATATCTCTTCAGAAGATTTAGATGGTATGTGTTACCAGTGGCTTATTAATGAATGATTTGCAAGACTCAAGGTAATCTGAATTTTTATCCTAGCGTTGAAACATATACACTTGGCTACTGTAGGAATCTTACTTTTTTTTTTCTCAGTTAAAAATATATATAGTGTTTGTATACTCTAAAGTTAAACATAAAGTGATTTCTTTAGTAGACAAGCAAAAGGAATGGGAGAAACAAATTAACCCCAATATTTGTTCTCTAGTAATACAGATGGCAAGTCACAATATTTTCTCCCCTCTGAAAACAAACTCTATGTAAAAATGCACTTCCAAGATTTATGATAGAAAAATATGCATTCTTGATATTGGCAAAGAGCTGGGAAAATTACCTCAGAGCAATATTACAGATAAAAGACACTGAATTTAGACGCAAATTTGAATATCCAGTTATGAACTAAGAACCTAAAATTATTCAAACAGTATGTGAGAGTATGTACATCCATTAAAAATATACATATAAAAGTATTAAAAATATACATATCCCCAAAGATTTGATTATGCTACAAATAAAGGAAATATTTGTTTATGTTTGGGGAGTTTCAATTTTTACTTCTCTCACTCCCTCAAGGATTTCCTTTGTAGGATTATTCTTAAAGTGTAAATATTTTTAAAAAAAATATTAAGTTGACAAATATTGGGCAAGCCTTGTTAGAAAAGCAACTAATTCCTCTGGAACAAGGAAGACGATTTAGAAAATATCTTAACTCCTTCAAACACCAAAACTGTATTTTACTTAATAGGTAAGAAGAAGTGTCATTCTATCGTTTCACAGCTTGGAAATATCTTTCTTAGAATGACTTGGTCTGTCATAAAGAAAAATATTTTTTCATAGTTTATTAATAAAGGTCTAACAGATGTAAGGATTATTAACTTTTATAAGAAAAAGAGTAAAAATTTTAATGAAATTATTAGAAATATTAAATTTTCATATTGAAAGCTAAAGAAATAAAATGGACTCATATGATTTCATTTACCATCTTTAAAGCTAAAATCTTTGCGGCATAAAGTCTGACCATTTTATTTTAAACATTAAACCCAAGGCTATAAGCATGTTTCCTTGATATTTTCATCTGATTTATACCTTTGTAGTCTGAAAAATCTTTTGTCTCCTGTCAGAAAATGGAAGATTCAGGGTCCTTCCAATGAAAGAAAAAAAAAAATCACAATATTAAGGATTAATGCCTCACTCTAACTAAGGGTACAAAATTGTTTTAAATGAATTTGACCTCTTGCTTTTATAAAGTTTGCTTTTTATGACGTGTGGCTAATATGATGGTCATGCAGCTAAAAGCATTATCTTCACATCATTATATAGAAATACAACACTAGGATACTTGAGTTTCCTAGTCATGTTTCACTGCTCTTTGCCATTATATATTTCCTATTGTTACTCGAAAGAACTCAAATTGACTTATATGAGAACAAACATTAAACAATTAAGTAAGATTATTGCTTTGAAAAGAAACCTTGAAAAAACCCCCAAGAGTTTAGACCACCAAGGAGCACTAATAAATTTAAGAAAATATGAAGTTTCCTCTATGTGACTTCTCTTGAAAAGTTATGCAATAGATTGCTTCAACTTCAAGGTCATATAAAAATTATGGTACTTTTGAAATTACTTTCTGAGTAGAGTTTGCACTTACATGATTTAGACGTCAATTAAACTTGCAATTTACCCAAAGAGTAAAATGAAATTCTTTGAATCTGATATTTTCATTAATCACTATTTTACAAAATGATCAAATTCTAGCAACAGAGCAACATTAAAAAATGATCACTCCAAACCTTCATTTTTACATTAAAAAATCATTCTTACTCCAAAATATCATTAGTTACAAATCAACATTTAGTAAACAAACATTTGCTATGCCTCAGATATCCAAATTAAGCAACTCTTTTTGAAATTTGATATATTACATATTTACAGTAATTCTGAATAAAAGTAATGAATATATATTTCTGGAAAAATGCATCTTGAATATTAAATTAGGTAACAATGTAAAATATAAATTTTTGCCGTTCCATGTTTTCTATAATCAGGAACGTATGATACTATATGGCATTAAGTGTGGGAACTATATATTACAGATATCTGAAAAATCTGAAGTCCAGATTAAAGATATGAAAGTAATTATAAAATCAGAATAGGATTTATGAAGAAAGACTAAAGGGAGGGCTGGTATTTCTTAAGTTCACAAAAGAAAAAAATCTGAGTGCACATAACTTGCTTCAAATACATGAAGATTTATTTTAAGGAGGGCAGTGTCTAGCTGTTCACCTTTTCCAGGGAAGTTTCACCAGGAGGACAGTTTTCAGTGCAAAAGAAGCTCTGTTCCCTATAATTCTTAATATAATGGAAAATTTGCTTTACATATTTAGGGATAATATAATTTCGGACCAAAAGGCAGAACTTGAGGACACTTCTGATATTCAAATTGCCTGAATTAGTGTTCTTAGTGAACTGAGGGAAGAGCCAAACAGGAAAAAGAGCAGAGTTTTCTAATATGTTTATAATTCGACATTTGTAGCAATGTGGACAGAACTGATGACACACTAATTGCCCCGTTTTCATTCACAGAATCACCATGCAGAGAGTAGTTCCTGGTTCTCAAACATGGGGCAAATGAAGTGTTTATAAAGGTTCCACTTTCCCAACTGCCAGCGCCACCCCCTCCACCAACATCCACAGCGCGGTTACCATTTATCCTCACTCACTGCACAGCTTTGCTCTCAGATTCCAGTACTCCACTCAATCATCGGGGGGCAAATATGGTGAGTCAGTTGCTCCCAGTTCATTAGGCATCAAATTCCTATTCGTTGGTGTCGAGGATGGGCCCAAGGATTTAGACAGCCTAGGTTTGCAACTTGGCTCTTCCACTTGTTAGCTTTTTACATGAGAAAGTTACTCAGTTGACTCACCTTCAAAACAGGGACATTTGCTATCTCAAAAGTTGTTGGGAGGTAGTTAATTGAAAGAGTGTAGAGTGGGCCCTGACACAAGATGATGTTCATCAGAAGTCATCCAATGTTACTATAGGCCACGGCCAGCTATTGTATTCTAGTTGGGGGAAGAGTCTTTAGACAAGTAAGCCTACAAACAAATGCATAATTCAATGTTGGAGAGGACTAAAAACAAAAGAATAGGGTGTTATTGGAATGCATATCAGGGGGAATCCAATTTAGACTAGGGCGGGTCAGGGAAGGCCTCTCAGAAGACATGCATTCAAGTTGAGACTTCAGGAGCCAGACAATGAAAGGGAAGAAAATTCCAAGGAATGAAAGAATAGAATCTCCCAGAGAGACACTTCATTAATATTGGGTATAATTCTTTGGGAAAAGAGAAATGTAAGGAAAGAGTACAAAAGTACACACACTCTTCCATTCCTGCTCTCTGACCATGGAGAGGTTTAGGGATCTGAGGTCATGGATGAATAGAGTGAAATAAAGGTGGGTCTTTAATATGTGAGCTGGGTTTGAATCCCTGCTTTGTGACTTAACAAGCTGTTTGACTTTGGGGAAGTAATTTAACACACTGGAACTTCAGGTTTTGTTTTGTTTTTTCTTATTGTAAATGAATTATAACTTCTACTTCATCAGGTTTCCTTTTTTAATGAAAAATACAATAAAAATTTTAAGTTACTAACACTCAACTGGTCCATATTAGCTGCTCACTAATTAGCTCTTTTCTCCCTCATCGTGAGGCATGGAGCGATGGGCTTGTAGTTCATGTACATGACAGTAGGCAACAGAGTGCTATCCTTAAATGTAAGGAAGGATTGAGAGTTTAGGATTATATCCAGGGATGAATAATCATTTATTCATTCATCAATTATTCTAACAGAGCTATAACCTCAAACCAAAATGTACAATATAAGATCAGCTGTAAAAGAAGTGATAATTTGATTATTCTTCCTAAGCACTTATAGTTTTTTTCATCTTGATAGGGAAAACTATCTTTTCTGTCTTGACGGTTTCAAGTGGAAAACTATGGTTGGGTAAAATGTTTGGTTTGTTTCTCATTTGATGGCATGTGTGACAAAGTGACTTTCAGGGTGAGGACCTTGGAAAGGGCATTGCTGATGGCCTTTGGTTTTCTCATGTGTGGCATCTGCAGTAAAGCTGCTTGTTTTACTGTATATTTGTAATTATGTGAAATCAAATTAAGGAACCAATTTTAAAAGGCCATCTTTATATAGGAAATCTAAATCTACATACTTATTTAATTACATAAATAAAGATACTTAATGTTTGTATTTATACATAACGTGTGAATATAAAAAAAGAAAATATAAACATAAACACATTAGCAAAAACTACATAGATACTTTAAGAATCATCATATGGTTAAAAAAGCAAATTTCCAGAAGCAGCAGTTCATCAGCTGAATTATGGACACAAATATCAGTAATATCCACAAACTGCCTTGTTCTGCTCTTTCTTAAATATTTCCAGACACAAAATATATTGCCTTTTATGTTACACCTATAAGCCTAGAGAGTGGGAATCAGGAAATGTGAAATTACCAATCAAAATTAATATGCATAATATAAAACCTTTTAAGGAATTTTTTTCTTACACTTATAGCCAAAATGTAAGGCCATGTTGATGTGAATATTAGAAATCCAAGTATCCAGAAACCCACATTTTATCACTGTAAAAATGATAAAGGAAGTCATTTCTTTTATTGGAAAATGGGTAATTTTTTCATTGTGTGATAAACAGCAGACTATCACAGATACATGTGAGACTGTCTGGAGAACTCTCAAATATACAAGGAACATTCTTTTGTATAATACCACACATGATCCTAGAGTCGTCTAGAAGCAGGAAATGGCCTGAGACAGAACTGCCCTTACTGATGCTGGGGTGCCTTTGGCATCCATCCTTTGCTGTTGAGCTGCTGAAAACACAGATCAAGCTAAGTTTTCTTTGAATCAAGTAATTTCCTGATATAAATCTAAACGGAGGTAAGAAAACCATGGACAGGATAAAGGACAGCTCATTTTTCTTCTTCGGCTATGAGAGGTTTTTGTTTCTGTTGGCTGTGTCTGACGATAAGAAGAGCCTTACCCCACTTCCTACACACAGGTTTGTAAAAAGCTCATCTGATCATTTAACTCTGCTTCCTTAAAACAATAACAAAACAAAGCTTTCTGACTCTCATTACCTAAAAAATAAGTTCAAGGGATTAGAGAGGGAACACAAGACCCTTTACAAGACAGCCCTAACCTCTTTTTCCAGCCTCAGCTTCTGCCATGCTATCTCAATGCTACCCAGGTTTTCACATCCTGATGCCTTTGCATGTGGTTATTTCCTCTGCTTGGAAGACCATCCCCATCTAGTTGCTGGGGAAGAACTTATAGATCTTTTAAGACCCAGCTCCAGCTCTTCTGCAGTCTACTCTGATCCCAGAGCATGCCTCTCTCTTTTTCTTCCTAGCACTTTCTACATATTGCTAGGACACCATATCACTAGCCTATTATGTTGTGTTGATTGTACTTACCAGTCTCCCTACTCCATAAAGAAGAAATCTTGAATGGAAATCAAATCTGATTATTCTTTGACTGTATCCCAGCACTCAACCCAATGGCTGACACCTAATAGGCACTCAAATAGTTGGCAATATGAATAAAAGACTATAAGACCTATAGCTCCATCTCATGTATTATATATATCTTTGCCCCATGCTCTTCTAAGGCTCAATTTTATCAAATAAATCATTTAAGAGGATTTATCTAGAAAAGGTATTAGAGTAAAGCCTCAGTAAAAATAGAAAGTTAACTTCCACTTGGTATTAGTAGAACAAAGGAGCATATTGCTAAAATTTACATTGGATGGTTATGAAAAGCCTTTCTCTAATTGCAACTAGTAATGGTCTGTAAAATATTACTCTAAAATTGTTCTTCGAGTTGTAGACTTATCCAAGCAGTAGTTCAGACAAAAATACAAGGTAATTATTTCCCATTATGAGTTTACTATCATGCTGGTTTTCATGATAAATGTGTAAAAGAGAACTGATGATAATATAGTGGTCTTAGAATTACTTCCTAGAATTAATGTCACTAGAAAACATCAGGTAAAGTATTAAGGGATAATGCCAGACAATTTGTTTTTCTTTATAACTACTGGTCTAGAGCTTTAGAGCTTCAGAGCAAAAACACTAATAAAAGTCAGTCATCATTATGATGTCATTCTCATAATTTCCTTAGAAATAAACCAGCAAGTACAAAAAATATTTATAATGTACGACATCATCTATGTGCCTTTCCATTGCTTAAACTTTGGGTTATATTTAGTGAGATTTTCTGTTTGTTATAAAGAACATCTTCTAGATGAAACAAAATACATTACTAAAAGCCCTCTAAAGTCAAACTACCTTTGTGAATTGCACGTGTGCAGGAGTAGCTTAAACGCTATGGACTAAGCTTAAACTGTATGACCTAATCCAACAACTTATAAAAATATTTTTTTTCATTTTTGTGACCCTAACTCTTTGGAAGATATTTATCTGTCATTGAAATGGTTTAAGTATCTAAAAGGAGCTCCTAAATAATATCTGTCTACTGGTATGGCATGGGCCCTAGATGACATTTATAACATACCAAACTTGTTGGAGAAATAAGTGCGCCAATGACATTTATAGTTATAGTTTTTGGTGCTCTTACTTTAAACCCATAAAATGTCTATGGCCTTTAACCACATCCAATTTACGAGTAAGGACAACTTACACAGAATAGGAGACACAGGAGAATTGAGAAGTTTTGTGTATATGAGAAAGAACTCCCAACTCTTCCACTCCTGCATACAGCTTCTTAGATGATGCATTTCCTCATTTCTCCCATTCTGCAACTGTTTCATCTGGCAGAGTTCATTAATGTCTACCCACTTGACACAGTCTCTTTGACATTTAACATGCTCCCCATGACATGTGTCTTTTGGTGTGCGAAATGGAGTTGGAGAAACAACAGAACAAAAGAGCCTCAGGTTTCTTCAAATACATCAGACAGGCATAACCCTTCTCCATAAGTTCTAATATTTAGACTCCCAATTTGTTTTGGCAGAAGAATCAAACTTCCCATTCATCTAAGATAGGGAAAGCCTTATCTCACCACAGGTGAGCCTTTTCCCCAAGATTTGCATGAATAATGTATTTTCACCTGTTGGCTGCTCGGGACTTCAAAAAAAGAATCTCCAATTAATTCTACAGAAGGACATTCTGTCAACCAACATCAAATGGACTCTTCTAGCAAGCCACACTTAACTTCCTTTACAATCACATTGCTCCAGGCCAAATCAAGCTTAGCTTCTTTTTCTGCTTCAACAAGATGTTCCAGGGTTGACCCATACTTGGGAACAGAGGCTGATGGGAGCAGGAACATGATCTGAGTCTAGCTTTGTGTTAGTTCATTATGGAATGCTCAGTGGAGAGAGCAGAGTTGGAAATCAATGCTGATTCTGGAGCAAAATTTCTTCGAATGTTCACAGGTTGGTTTTTGGATGGTTATTGCACAATTACTAGAGTCAGACAGACAGGAATTTGAATCTTAGTTCTGCCAGTTTCTAGATATATATCATTGAGAAGATTATTAACTTTTCTGAACATGAGTTTCTTACCTATAAAATAGGAATAAAAATACCCAGATTATAGGACTATTAATAACACCCAGAATTAAAGGAGGTGTACCTTAAAAAGTCTCTGAAATAGAGTGAAACTTCAAAACGGTACATCCCTTTCCCTATCAAGTTAAAAGGTGTATGTAAATAGAGTATAAGGTATCATATTCAACTTTGATAATGCTGAAGTGGCCAATAGACCAATAGCAAAAAGATTCCAAAAAGTTACTAGGTACCTGGAACACCAAAAGCACTCAGCAGATCAAATGACTTTTATAGCTTTATGGTCGGGAGATAATTCCCGATTGTGTGAAGAAGGAAGACATCAAAGCATCAGTTTAATCTAGGGCTACTCCACATCTAGAGCCAAAGAATTGGCAGATGCTCACTGATTCTTGAGCATATCTAATACGTTTTCTTGGTTCCTACTTGTAGAAGACTGAAATATCCTCCTTGAGGTTGGTAGAAATTAAGCATTAAGTTTGTACTTGTTTACAGTCAATGCACTAATGTTTACCCTGAACTCTTCTACTTCTAGGTAGAAGACTGGTTGTCTAAGAGATGGATTTGCTTCACATTCAGGCCCTTGATTTGTCTGACCAGTACCATTTGTGGGGTTGTACTTTATAGTGAGCAGTAGCCCTTCTCCTCCACCCCAAAGCACTCTACTTCTATGAAAACAATGCTTATTACAAGGTAGCTTTCCTGGGCAGGACACACGAAGAGAATATTATTAGGCTATCCAAGGAGTTATCACACGGATGGCTGATGCCTAGACAGACAGACACAAGCAGGATTACCCGCTACATTATTCAGTCAAAACCAATGAATGATAAAAGGACTGACTGAATATAACAATCTATAGAGTGACAAAGCTGTGGTATATTACCAAAGAATAAATCACCCTTGCCCTGAAGACTTGATCGCTTATCTTAAGCCAATCTGTCATGGAGCCTAAAAGATAAAGAGTGATGCCTTGAACAGGAATGATTTGGAAAGAAATCCAGGCTAAGTATCTTTCTTTTCAGTGTTTATGCTTTCATATGTATTCTGAGAAACTTTTTGTCCCTGTGACTGCTGAGGCCCGATTAAGGTCTTCTAGGGAAGCTCTGACAACTACACGAGCTGCTTTGCTGAGTGTTGTGGCCTTAGGGCGAGGCAGCAAATAGCCAAATAGCTCTACATTCTCATTTCTTTGTCTTCTTCTTTCCACTCAGAGTCACTCACATCTTTAATAACCTTTTAGTAGTCTATATTAAGTCTATACCTTAATAGTCTAAGTTGTTATTAAAAACTTTATTTCTAAATACAATTTATTATGCATAAGCAGAGAGCAAAAGTCTTCCCGATAATTCCTTCTAGAAACATTTCCTATTTTCCCTTTGTTTTCAATATTTCAAACACATCTTTAATCCTCCATTTCTTCCCCATCCTAACTCCAATAGCATCTTTAATCCCCCAAACACTACTCTTTTGAAAGATAATGACTTAATATACTCAGGCTCACAAGATAACAAAATATTGTATTTTAACCAGCCCTTTTCCTTGAATAACTTTTATGCTGTTTCTACTGATTTCTTTCTTTCTTTTTTTTTTTTTTTGACTTTGCAACATTTCCCCAGGGACTGCTTCTCACTAATTTCCTGGCTCTGAAAAAATTCCCTTTCTTTAAGCTCGGTGTCATAATAATACTTCTCCGAGCCTCCAGGGAGGATACGGAACTTAATTATATTATGGCCACTGTACTTTGGTGGCTCAACCACACTTATTTCTTAACCAATTCATATGCTACCAAAGGCGAAACCAAGAGTAACCACTCTTTATGCTTCAGCAACAAGCTGTTCCAAGAAAGCCGTTGTTTATAGTATTGAGAAACTGTTCCTCCAAGCCACATCCCAGTGTAATGTTCAGTTGGCAAAAAGAAGGTTGTATGTTGTTCAACAGGGAAATCTGCCTCATTCGACCACCCAAGAGGGCAGCAAAAATAAGTCACCTAGCAAAGGTGGTCTTTTATACAAAGGTCAAACAGAACTTTACTGGAAACTTTGGGTGGATTGGAAAGTCCTGGCTTAATATAGTGAACTGCATAATTTACCATGTGCTCAAATGTTACTGTTTAAGTAAAGCTTATTGTAAGATCAATGCATGCTCCGTTATGCTTTTTCTTTAAAAAAAAAAAAGTGATTAAAAAGGAATAAAAAATGAAACAAGATGGCTTGTGCAAGATATTGCTTCCAAATCCTGGACACAAGCCTTGATCAGCCCCCTTCTTACTCCTGTTTTCATTTTTTTGGGTTTTTTTTTCCTTCTTCTTTTATTGGACTCTGTCTATAGTGACAAAGTGACAATAAAAGAAGAGGATTGAAAGGAGGAGAGGATACTATGGAAGTAGAAGAGAAAAAGAAGGAGGCTCGGTCATCATGTTGCTTATATCAGGCACAAAATATCAAGCTCAAGTTAACTGAAATTCCCTCAATTTTTAAAACATTTTGTTTTTAGTTATTTTGCTGCCATCATCAAGGTCATTTTTATGTCTATTTTATGATAACGAGTGAGTTATGATCAGCCATGGTATAATTAAGGAAATTTGGTAATTTAAAAATTTATAAAGCTTAGGGTGACTATATGTCCTAATTTGCCTGGACACAGTTCTGGTCTATGTTCTAACAAAACTCTCCTTTCACTCGCAGAAGTATCCCAGTTTGGATGATAAATTAAATGGTCACGCTTAACTTAATACGTACTTCAATTATTGAGCATGCGCGAATGCGCGAAGAGGAGAATTTGGAAAGTATACTTTTAGATGAAAACATCAGCTCTTTGTACTGCAAATGGTGCCACCAAAGTCTGGTATGCGGGAAGATGATATCAGTAGAGTCCCTGTTCCTCAGGAGAGACAATGTCAGTGAAAGGTGGTTAGTGCTACAGTAAAGGGTGTAACTTATGAAGAGTGCTCTTGGGCTATTCTGCATAGGGCAGAAAGAAGGCTGCAGTTATATAGAGGCAGACCTCGGAGATATTGCAGGTTCGGTTCCAGACCACCACAATAAAGCAAAAATCACAATAAAGCCAGTTACACAATTTTTTTGGTTTCCCTGTGTGTATAAAAGTTATGTGTACTCTATACTAGAATCTATTAAGTGTGCAATAGCATTCTGTCTTAAACAACAATGTACATACCTTAATTTTAAAATATTTTATTGCTCAAGAGTGCTAACCATCATCTTAGCCTTCAGTCAGTCGTAGAAGTAACATCAAAGATCACTGATCACAGATCACTATAACAAATATAATCAAAATGAAAAAGTTGGAAATATTGTAAGAATTACCAAAAACGTGACAGAGAGACACGAAGTGAGCAAATGCCATTGGAAAAATGCGGCCGAGAGACCTGCTCCACGCAGGGCTGCCACAAACCTTCCATTTGTAAAAAACGCTGTTATTTGTTAAACGCAATAAAGCGAAGTGAAATAAAATGAGTTGTGCCTGTATAGGCAAGGTTGCACTGTTAATGGTAGGAAGCAGCAGTGTATCCAGGGAGTCAAGATAATGGGTTGGGATTTGAGGTATATATACAAGCCCCAGGGGTGCCAATGACTAATGGGAATCCTACCTAAGTCATTTAGAGTAGAAAGCTACAGAATGCAATCAAAAACACCTATACCATTTTCTTTTCACTAGTTCCAAATACAGAACTCTCAAAAATAGTTCTTTGTAATGACGTCCTAAAAAATCAAAGCCCTGGAAATATAAACCACACAAAAAAATTAGGATTCGAGATAAGACTAAAATGTGCATTTAGAGAAACGTGCTTTTTCAAGAAATCCCTAATTTTGTTAAAACATCATTGTGTAAATGAATGTGGTGTCTTCAAAGATTGAAAGCAGCTTAACTTCTAAGAGAGGAGTGTATTGAGAATAACTAATTGACCACCTAAATCTGGGGTCAGCCAACTTTTTCTTAATGGGTCAGATAGTAAATATTTAAGCTTTTGAGGGCCGTATAGTCTCTCTGTGGCAATTACTCAAGTCTGAAGTTGTAGCACAAAGGTAGCCATGGATACTACATAAAGCAATGGTGTGGCTATGTTCCCATAAAACTTTATTTATA
This sequence comes from Balaenoptera acutorostrata, assembly GCF_949987535.1. Lineage (NCBI taxonomy): Eukaryota > Metazoa > Chordata > Mammalia > Artiodactyla > Balaenopteridae > Balaenoptera > Balaenoptera acutorostrata. The sequence continues at coordinate 27,283,736 of NC_080068.1, read as the reverse complement.
AAAACAGGCAGCAGGCCAGATTTGGTCTGTAGTTTGCCGACTCCTAATCTAAGTCATTACCACATAGTATGTCTTAAGTACACTTTACTTTGGCCCGCCAGTGGTATAATATCCACATATGTAGAGGCAGTTGGTATAATTTATTAATGCTTTAAATTCAATTATTTAACTATAATCTTAATTTCCAAAGACCAACCATTACAACCACAGTGATCTTTTGTTAATTCTTTAACATTACTAAAACAAAAAGAAAATGATGTAATTAGCTCCTGTTTTTTTAACCATGGATCAACTTTTATACTTAAACTCCTCATAAATATAATCACACTTATTCTTTATTTCTTCTACAAAAATTAAGACTAAAGTAAATAGCACTTGCTCTGGTCATTCTGATCCGAGGTTCTTTATTTTAAAAAGAAAGTGAGAAACATTGGATTGCATATCAATCGTCTAAGCAAATTAAGAAGGTTTCAAAATTCTTGGACAGGAACATAAAATCCTATGATCTGACAATGGAGCTTGATTCTGGACGTTACTACTTTAATGTGTGACAGATTACAAAATCAGAGATTTGATTTCAGTGTCTAAACTCTCTCAGGTTCTCCCTTTCTTTTTCTCTTTAAAACTATTTCTTCTTCTCTGAACCCAAAGATTCCCAAGCTTTGTCACCACCAAAACCTGCATTTGAGAAAAGAGCTGAAATTTGTTCCCACTAAACCAAAAAGACTGGTAAGGATAACAGTCAGCTTTCTCAGGGACATCTGAATTTTAACAAAAATCAAGCTAGTAAAAATCTGACTGATAATCTTTAAAAAATATATTTCACACATCCTTGCTTTTGTAAATACAATTTTAACATTTTCTTAACGTCTTAGTGTTCTCCTTTAAAAAAATGATCTCCTCTGTATTCTGTTTTCACACATTGAGACTGTTTTCCTGAAGGTAACTCTAATTATCAACAACGCTAATCCTGCCATTCCAGGTCTCTCTTTCCTTAGGAAACTCCATTTAATTGAAATATCATCGAGAAGACAATGCAATTCTCTTTTTACACTTTGATATTGGGGGATGTTTCGAAAGAGATAAATCTAAACCAAGGTGAATAGTTTGGCAACAAGAACTGCCATGTAGAACTTCACTTTGCATTCATGGAGAAACACCGCATTTCCTTTAAGAGCACCTGAACAAGAGACAGGTATCGCCACCCTGACATGAATCTGCTGGCCGTGCTGTCTAGCCTTCAGGGAATGTATACAGTTTTTTTCTGCCCTGCAAATGTGCTGCTTTCCTATCCTGCTCTCAGTCTCCACTTCTCAGTAAATCAGCCTCTAGGGTGCCCTGTGTGTCCTTCGTATTTCTAATCCACTGTCCACTGTCACTCAGAAACCTGAGCATTCTGGGAAAACTAACAGCAAAACACCAGCCTTTTTAACTAATGAAGATTAATTTTATATTATAATTCAATGTCAACATAGCTCCATGTAGCTAACCAAACTCAAACAAATGATTTTATTTTTCCAGGCTCTCGTTTCCTCAACTGTGAAATGATAGAGCTAGGTTGAATGATTCCAAAGGTTCCTTCGACTTCGAAAGTTTTATAATTTTATGACTAAAGCACATGACACTCAGTGACAGCTATTTTCTTGGAAGCTCAGAAGCCATTTTTGCTTAATTATGCTTTCCCAGCTCTGTCCCTAAAAGTCGATGTTGAACTCACAGCCAGACAAATGAGATGCTAAATCACAGTGCTGTGATCTAAGGGTTCCAGAATTTCTCCTAGGCAGTTCTGAAATCCAAACAGCTTTGATAAGCAAAAGCTCTTTTATAAGTTTTGTGTAAAATTTATTTGCCCGCAAAACTAGATCTGAACTGTTGGGAAGAAGTTTACAGTCTTCCTTTAGTCCACTCAATTTGAATATTCAGATTTTTCTGCATATATATTAATATATTTTTTACATGGTGCTATCCCAGACCCCATCAGGGTTGTTAGATAAAATAGATAAAATGTAATATGTGAACCATACTGACTAAGTATAAATCCGGAAATCCCTGAATTCTGAAACTTATCTAGCTTCAAGGGTTTCGTGTAAAGGGTGATGAGAGATGATGAACCTGATGTACTTCTAATGATGACCTGAAATCTACAATATTTCAAATTTTGCATCTAAGAATAAATGGTCCTTCGCATTATTTACATGTTTTCGTGATACGTTCATGTACATTCTTTGAAAACTGATCATTTTCACCATGTACCTTTTAAATTATTAATCAAAATATTCAGTTAAGAAACTAATACAACATTGTAAATCAATGATACTTCAATAAAATAAATTTAAAAGTGTGCAGTTAATAAGAAGTCCTCATTCCCTGTTATAAATAGAAATTTTATGCATTTTAGTATTTTTCAGGTCAATATTAGGAATATCTCATAAGAAACAAGTGAACAAGTAAATGGGGAGATGTTTGAACTTGCTTCGAAAGTAACCCTGGAATGCAAATCCAAAGGCCCTCATTTCCTCCATCTTTCTCTCCTTCTAATTCTATAAATCTCTATCTTCATGTTTACAATCAATTCATTGTGTTCCATCAACGTATAAAGACAGAATTTCTGGACTTTCCCCAGTTCCCCCAGCTCAAATAGAAGAAATCCAATAAACATTAACTCGATGAATGAATCGGTCAATGAATGGATGACACACCTATAGCCATCTCCCCCATGTGGAGCAGAGCCGTGTTATTTTTGCAGATCCATAAAACACAGGGAAAACATTCAGTAAGTTCCTACACAGAGAACTTCGAAAAACAGATTATTCCTTTGAGCTGAATTCCACAACTCTGTCGCCCTTTGGATCAAACAGTAGGTAGCTTTATTACCATCTCTGGGTAATAGTCCTCTAGCTGGATTCCACCTGAACCTTCCATGGGTGAAAAGCCAGTTTCAAAGAAAAATACCTTCCCATCATTTGACATAATCAAATGGCAGAATGAAAAGTCTGACAAGGGGTCAGGGTGATGAAATAAAACAGAAGGGTCAAGTCATTGCCACTTTCTACATAAGCAAATTAAACACTGGTTTTAGAAAGAATGGATATGACAGACAATGGTATAATATATGCTAAGGAAAACAAGTTAATTTTTTTAGTGAGGGATAATGAGTGCATAGGCATGTTTTTAGGCAGAGAAAAGTCTGTCATATACTTATGTAATACTATTCCTATTTAAAATTCAGATATATGAGACATAAACTAGTTTTTTTCCATTAAAAAGAAATTTAACTTTTAATTTTTGAATGCTTATTGCATGTAGTTAGCATTAATTTGAAGAACATGTTTAAATGTGACAAAGGCTTTCAATACGAAAACAAATAACTAATTTAAAGATTTTCCTAATGTTAGAGATAAAACTATGCACATTCTTGGGTAGTCAGGATTTGTGTTTTTCAAACTTTCTCTTGCTTTCATTTAAGTGAGTAAACAAGAACAGATTTTAATGTGCTTATTAAATACCTAGCAAAGGCATACTAACAGACTCATGAGAATATTCAGAGTATAAAAAAAAGAATGACAATATTACTCTTTAAGTAGTCTACAGCACATTAATCACACCATTATGACTAAAGACAAATTAAAACATGTCATACTTGTTTACCAAAGTTAATTAAATTGCACAAAATGAGCTCAACATCATTGGAAAGAAAACGTGAACTTTAGAGCCATAGGGTGCAAAATATTCCAAAATTACATGCTGCCAAAATACAAAACATTATCATCAAATGTTTCATATTCTCTATTTAAGCATTTTGAAGGCAGTTCCCTACACGCTTCTGGAATTCTTGCAGGCTTGGATGCAAACTCTACGGTGACTCACTAATAAATATGATTAATGGATGGAACTGAAATAGAAATTTCACAAAAGCCTTTCAAAATAAGGACAGGACTGTGGGTTGTGTAGATGTGTTTCTTATGGGGCCTCAGGTACCCTGTTTTGGAGATGGGTCATTTTCTGTGATTTAAAAGCTATTAAGTCAGTCTTTTTGGCCTCATTGTTTCTGCTGATTTAGCAATGCTTCCTGATGCATGTTTTATTGGTATATCGAACCAAGGTATCTTGAGCTACATGTCTTAAAAATAAACATAGACATAAGCAAGAAACTAGTATTATGTGAACAATAAGAAAATACCACCTACTTAGGTATCTTGTACCAACAGAAAGCTTTAGTTGGGCTGCTTTACAACCCTCAAATGTCCTTGAAATATGACCCAGAGGAAAGCCCAGTAATCAGAAGCATGGGGAGGAAGGAAGGCAGGATTGAATATTAAAAGTCTGGACTCTGATTCAGAGTAGCCTTCTATGCCCAATGAGTAGTGGATGTCTGTTGTGTAGACTGCCCGAATCCACTCCCTCCTCCTCTGGTAACAATACTCCGATTTTCCTTTGGGGTATTACCCCTTCCACACTTGGGGCGTAGTGCTTTGGACTGTCCTGATCTCTGCCCCTGGCTCCAGAGATGGGCACATGACCCAGGCCAGGCCAACCATGGTAGCACATGACTGGCCCCAGGGTGGGTGTGGGTCCTAAGACTGGAGCATCATTTAGGGAACTTCTGATGGAACTCTTATGGGAAAGCAGCTCTTGTTCCCCTGGATTTGCTAAACTGGAAGGACGTGAACCTGGAACTACCACAATCTGTGCCACAGGAAGAAAGCCTGGCAAAGAATGAAGCTAACACAGGGGAAAGCAAAGCCGGGGGTTGTTTTGTTTTGTTTTGTTTTTTGATTAAGCCCATTTGAATTGAGTTTCTGTTTTCCCTAGGATCTTCTCCCTTTGCATTCATTTTTAAATTCTTTCTAGATTCAGTTCTTGAGCTGCCTTGCCCTCCAGAAAAGGAGAAGCTCCCAGATCCCCTACAAGGGGAAGTAGGGCGGTCACAGCAGCCTAAAGAAGGCAGCTGGTTACACGAGAGCCTAATACATCACTGGGGGCTGGCCAGAACTGTCCTTGCTGTCTACTCTAGGAAGAAACTCAGAATCCCTGAGTATACAAGACCCTTTATGGGGGCTGTCTCTTGCCTCAGTTTACACGTCTAGCCCCATCTCAACCCTTTCATGATGTTTCCTGCATGAAAGCCTCATCCCTCTTTTCTGCCCATACCCTTAAAGAGTCATTCCCTACGTGAGGCGCCACCATCCTCAGATGGATGGAGTTCCCTCTTCTTTCCCCTGGGACCTCCCATACTCAGCTCAGACTTTCGTTATAGCATGCACTAGGTAATTTTTTTCTGTTTCCTCTCCCTTGTTAACTTGAGTTTCTCAGATCTCTATTGCTTTTCCCGCCCACCATCCATTCCTTTTGGTCAGAGCACTCTGATTTTCCTTTGCGGAACTACCTTCCACACACCAGGTCCTGTGTTTTTTTGGTCGGGTTCCAGAGAATGGCTCCAGAGATGGGCCCTTTTCAGTACCTAACACATGAATGTGTCTTCTGGTCCATGTTCAATGGTAATCGAACAGCAAGTCTCCAGGCAATAATAAAGCAGAACAGGCTGTAACGGTCAAAACCGTCCAGATACTTCCCTGCAGAATTTTTGACAAAACAAAACAAAAACAAGCACACACACAAAGAAAAAAACGCCCAGCCATATCTCAGTAGGAGCATGCATGATGACAAACAAATGCTTTTGGTAGGATTAAAACAAGCAAACAGCCTAAGATAGTTTGAATTTTAGTGTCATAACGTGCCATTTATTGTATTCTAACTAGTGCTTCCAAATTCATTTCAGAATTGTGAGATTGATGGCCATTTTCTCAGCTAAACTCTTCTTAGGGTTATCAACAAGCTACATCTACATCCTGCTTGACTGTTACTTTACTGTTGCTACTCCTCCCACATCCAAAGGTAAACAACTGGGGTGGGGGAGGAGGAAGAGGACCTTCCGTGCTGCAGTTTTTGGAAGCACGTGCCTATGTATTCCTAAAGTATTGTCACCGGTTTAATATTTTCTTCACCATTTAAAGACTGCTCCCTGTCTCTGGACAACTTCTTTACCACTGAGTTTTTCTCCTGGGTGGCATTTAAACTATATTTAAAACTTACATCTTGTTTATATACGCTCTTGAGCCAGAACCTTTGGTTTACAGGAAAGAATTTGCTGATCTCTCTCCTTCCCCACTAAAAAACTACTGAAGTTACACTAATTGCTTCTACGACTGCATATCGCTGGACTCCTCGAAGGGCTGACATCATATGCAAAGCTTAGACCACTTGGCTTTGCTTATGTTACAATCTGACATATAAGTCAGAGAGATTATAGAAATATTCTACATTTAGTCTATGTATTTAAATACCTAAACATTGTCTGATTAAAAATTAGGTGTATAATTTTTTGGAAAAAGCTTATCTTTAGCAATATTTCATTCAGCCACACAGTGTTCTATTATATATGTGTGTATGTATATACAGACATACTTACATGTATGTATAATACACTTATAAACAATAAAACTGAGCAATGAAGTACTTTGCTTTAGGAAAGAATTAAAAATACTGGTCTCTTCAATGTCATCCAAAACTAATGGGAAAAGAAGAAAAATTAGACATTCACAGAACTAAAACATAGACATCTGGGTCTACCTAACTTATGCCCTGATCATTAACAAGAAATTAATGATCACTTTGTATTTTATATCCTGTAAAAGAGCATTATTTTCCAATGTTTTCAGTATAAGACAGCCAAAGAAGGATATATATTTTTTCATCTAAAACTGAATCTTAATTCCTACATTTGATAATTTTGATGTAATTATCCTCCCAAAGCACAATAAAAACTTTCTCATAATGGAGACAACACAAAAATTGACAAGACTTGTTTTCAAGAACTAAATAGATCGTGAAAAAAACATGTATTCTGATGCAATATCTTCAATCATCCTTAATGGCTCTTATAAATTTTCAAGTGCCACGATAAATTCAAATCAGCAAAATTACAGGGATTAAATTTTCTACAGTGTTTCCCAAATGTCACCCAAGGCAGTCATAATTTAACTATGCGTCCGTTCTGAACTCATTTATATTTCAACTCATTAAATGTTTGGTATTTAAAGTCAATTGTAGAAATAAAAAAGCGTCCTGGCATGCTTCATTGGGAAGTTTAGCAACAAATGGGTGGTCAACACTATCTTATGGGCACAGGAGAGGCCTCCCTTTTCATAAGATATCCAACAATGTGACTAAATGCCTCCTAGAAATTTAGAATTAGAAATGCAAAGGTTAGATAAAGTTAAAGGTCATCCCCCTACAGGCAAGAGGGGGCCAGCTCCCTACCAAGTTTCTAGCAGACTTGCTTCCCTAGGGCACGTCATAAAAGTAATTTACTGACAACTCACCTTACCAGGGGTCATCTGGGGCCTCAAGTCTTCTGGAATTCACTTTTAAGAAGCATGATTAAGTGGGGACAACTATTGGCCCTAAAGTATTTATGCTGAGAACAAATGTCTGTCAGAATTAAATCCTTTGTGTGTGGTGGTTTCAGACTTAAAAATGATGTGTGCCCTGATGAAAAGCACATATATTCTATTCACCAAATTAAATCTTAGAATGAATACTGGTTAATTGATTTATTAGGTTTAAAACAAATACTCCAGAAATCCAAATAGACAACACAGCCTAATAAAATGGAGAATGTATTTACCAAGTTAGTTAAATCCTTTTCTAGTCCAGTTTTGTCTCACACTGGAGGAAAAACGTATTCACGTTATTTCAAAGAAAAATGAAGATGCTATTTAAACCAAGCCAGGAAAGTTGACTTATTGCAAAGTTTTTGCAAGAAAAAGCGATTTCCCGATTAAAACAAATCTCCTGCTTTGTTTTTGATAATTTTGACATGAAATATTTGGTTTCATACTAGGTAGAGAGGGATTTTCCACATTGAAATAATTACTAAAGGTGAAAATATGTGTGCATTGGACAAAATTAAAACAGATTATCTGACACTGTGTGTGGGATACAGCTCTAATCTATACAGTGCGTGGAAGTGAAGCTGGTACTTTGAATCGCCCAGCACACATCTTGGTAATAACAGGGGATGAGGCATACGATTTCAAGGAACACCCACAATGAAAATTATTCTTTCTAAACAGAGAATTGTTTTGGAATACGTTAGGTTAATTGGCACCATGGGATTTCGTTCAAGGAAACACAGAGCACTGAAATCCTTACACGTGCAAGTAAAATGATGGAGCGTACCCTCTTTCCCTTTTCAATTTTTCACATCTAGTTACTCTGTGCACAACCGAATTAACTTTTGTAGATTCACACTCAGGTAGAAAAGGAGCCAGTTTTTTTTTGTTTTTTGTTTTTTACCAGCTTAATTTACAGCACGAAAGACTGATTAGTTAAATAAGGTTCCATTGGCATAAACAAAAAAGAAACTCACTGACTATATCTGGGAATATTCTACTTTGGAGAGTGAATTATGGATATTTTAGAAGTCAAGTCATTATTTTATTTTATTTATTTTATTTTTATTTTTTACGTAATTATTTTATAATTTAAATAGTTAGAAATTCCTTACAATAATATTTGTGTATCCTCCTTATTAGAAGGCCATAGTTTTGTATTCCATCATTATTTTAATATTCTCTGACTTAAGGATACCTGGATTTTGGCCTCTTATATACTAAACCCAATTATAATTACCCTTTTAAAAAATAATCACCTGACCCCCTTCCTCTATGTAAATGTACATTTCCCGAGGAGGAACGTGTTTGTGAGTACACAGATAGTCTTTATTTTATTTTTATTTTTTTAAAATATTTATTTATTTATTTATGGCTGTGTTGGGTCTTCGTTTCTGTGCGAGGGCTTTCTCCAGTTGTGGCAAGCGGGGGCCACTCTTCATCGCGGTGCGCGGGCCTCTCACTATCGTGGCCTCTCCTGTTGCGGAGCACAGGCTCCAGATGCGCAGGCTCAGTAATTGTGGCTCACGGGCCTAGTTGCTCCGTGGCATGTGGGATCCTCCCAGACCAGGGCTCGAACCCGTGTCCCCTGCATTGGCAGGCGGATTCTCAACCACTGCGCCACCAGGGAAGCCCCACAGATAGTCTTTAGTTGTGGTTACCATTTTCATGAATTAACATTTACGACTGGTATAGAGTGAGCCCTCTTCTTTATATTAAATACCATAACTGATATTTTCCTGTAATTCACAACCTTTCACCGGAACCAATTAAATGTCCTATGTTGTTAATGTACTGAGTTTTAAAATCTGCACTTTAAAACTATGGGAAAGAATGTATACATTTGGTAAACACCATGTGTAAAAATGCTTACCTTTAACAGGGTAAATTTCTAAATATTTCTCCAAGTGTTGACGCACTGAAAGTTGGAAATGGAAGGAAGCTCAGCTATTCCTGATTCGCTCATTTTACACAGAAAAATTGAGGCTCAAGTGGTCAATGACTTGCCCGTTGGCACAAAGCACTTTCAGAGCAGAACTAGTACCAGGAGTCGATATTCTCCCCTGTGTCCCTCCTTCCACTCCTGCCCCGCCTCGCCGGCTATCTCTACACCGCCGCTATTGGTCTTGTTTTAAAAGGCTTAAGTCATTGCGGCAGCTTCTCTTGTTGCGGAGCATGGGCTCTAGGCGCGCGGGCTTCAGTAGTTGTGGCTCACGGGCTCCAGAGAGCAGGCTCAGTAGTTGTGGTGCACGGGCTTAGTTGCTCCGCGGCAATGTGGGATCTTCCCGGACCAGGGCTTGAACCCGTGTCGCCTGCATTGGCAGGCGGATTCTTAACCACTGCACCACCAATGAGAGGCCCGCGCACCGCAACAAAGAGTGGCCACTGCTCGTTGCAGCTAGAGAAAGCCCGCGCACAGCAACGAAGACCCAACTCAGCCAAAAATAAATAAATAAATTTATAAAAAAAAAAAAAAAAAAAAGGCCTACATCAGACCATGTCAGTCTTCTGTTCAAAATCCTCCAGTGATTCCCCCTTTCACTCACAGGAAAAGCCAAAGACCTTAGGAGAGCATGTAAGACCCTGCATTATCTGATGTACACCTTCCACCCCGCCAGCACCACATAGGTGCTCTGCAATCTTATCTCCTATGATGACTCTCCTCTTCCGTCACTCAGCTCCACAGTGTGTCCTCCCCAGCACACCAAGTACTGCCCACTTCAAGGTCATGGTGTATCTTTACCTTCGAACCCAGGTTTGAAAACTTAACCACCCTGTTATCCCTACACATTAAAGACATCATGCTTCCATTAACTGAAACCTGAAGTCTCACTTCATGCTGAGTTATGCAGCTTTTAAAAATTAACTGGAGTGATGGTGACCTTCCGGAAAGCTGAGTGCACCTATCTGTCAGTGTGGTAGGGTGCCCAGTGGGCTCTGCACTGGGAGACACTGCCTGTGTTTCTGTATCAGTGCAAAGGAAAAAAATCAGAATAAAGCAAAGTAAGCCCCATGCCCTCTGAGCCTGGGCAATGGTGGAGTTGCCAATGCCTGAACCACACTGACCACTTCTCTTTACCATAATTTTCTTGGAAAATGTTGGAGACTTGCACTGCTTTCTATTTCGCAGAATTTTAGAGCTAGAAAAGACCTAAGGTATCAGTTAGCCTAGTCCTCTGATTTCAAAGATGAGGGCATAGAGAATCACAGAAGGTTAAGCAGATTGCTCCAAATCACACAACCACTGGCAGACTCCGTGGATGAGCGCCATAGCCGCTCAGAGATTAGTTCTCACACGTACCCAACTGAGGTGGGATATTACAGGAAAGAGACACAGGAGGAGCCAAAAGCATTGACAATGTGATGCTGTCGCCCAAAGTTTTAATAATTACAAGGGAAGGAGCTCACCTAGTTAGTCATGCCCATAAGCCTTTTTTGGGTGTTTTTCTTTCTTTGTTTCGTTTCTCTGCTTTTATGCAGAAGTTTTATATGTACTGACATTTAATCAAAGTCAAAATCTTAAAATACACACACACATAACCTTCCTTGGACAAGAAGACATTGTCTTTAGGTTGCAATTAAGGAACTTATGCAATTAAAGAACTATGCCAACTATTGGGTAAATCTTTTTGGAGCTGCCTACGTTACTGCAAGTCACAAAATCCTAACTAAGATCAGCCCCAGGGTGGTGTGTGTGGAAACCCTGGGCGTAAATACATTATTAATGTCATGGGGTCAACCTGGTCTTCCAAACCCCTGGAGATTTCAACAGAAGCTTTACCAGTGGTACAGGGTAAAACCACAGACTAGGTAAGAGACAGAATGAGCTACGTGGCTTTTTCAACCTCAGGTCACAGGCTTGAGTCCAGTCTAGGCTAGTAATTGATAACTTATGACAGATGTTTGGTGACCTGTGTGGGAAGGGAGTCAGTTCAAGTTTTGTTTCCCTTTTCCTGAACAGGTGTGTTCACATCCATCCACAAAGATGTTTGCACTGTGGGAATCTCATCACCAAATCTTTCATAGAAAGGCTACGAATTTAATGGGAATTAAATTCGGTTATCTTTTTATCCTCTTAAGGGTTAGTGCTGTCCTAATTTTTTCCAACCTCAAGCATCTTCCCTCCGCTCTCTGTACATAGTCTTTTCTTTTTTTAAAGAATTCTTCTGAACAGTTTCAAACTGTTGGCTAAGAGTTCTTAGAACAGATGTGTTTTCCCTATCTAGAAATAGCCTGAGGACAGATGTCACTTTATTTAACTGTGTGATCCATTTGGATCAAAGGTGCTTTAGGATAAGAGGTTGGTTTGGAAACAGCTTATTAGAATTTTTTTTTTTAAGTACAGAATTTAGTTACTCTTAAAGAGAAAGCCAGAATATTCAATATTTGAATACTTGGAAGGAATATTCTTTTCTCAAGAATTTTGTGACAATATATAAACCTTTAAGATCCTTTGTCATCATGCTTTATTTTTATATTAGTTTCAGCTTATTGGGTTCAGTTTTACAAGCAGATTAAATATAATGTCAACCGCAAGCAATCATGGTATTAGTTTAGATCAAATTTATTGATGTTCTCTTTTTCTGTTTTTGTGCTACTACATATATGTATGATAGAATAATTAGCTCATATTTTTTTGTCTTAAACAAATAATTATTTTTTACAGATTTTCTGTGATTTGAAATTTAGGCCTGTGGAACTGCACAACATTTTAAAATGAGTAAATGGATGAATTTAAAGTTAGTTGTATACAACATGCCCAGATAGAGTAAAATGAAAATTCACTAGGAAAAAGAGTCAAATTTTACTCCTTTTGGATGGTAATTCCCGAAAGCTACTGTGGCCATATGTATTGTCACCTAGTATCACAAACACAAGCTGGGACAGAAAATGACATGATTTAGAAAAAGATGTTCTCAAACTTTTCTCATTATAACACATTACAGAATGGTCTCAATAAATAGCATTTCCAAAGATGATTTTAATTTCTAGTCAGTGACCCAGTTTTTCAAAATGTCCTCAGTATGGCCACTTTGATATTATGATAGTTCAACATAATTGCAGACTTTCAGATTTTAAAAACAAAACAAAACAAAACTAAATGCCAATTGGCGAATACTACCAACAAATAAATTAAAATGTATTATAGTAATTGATAACATATTTACGTACATATTTATTTTACATAAGTATTATATATTATATACATAAATCTCTCTCTATATTTAGTATATAAATGTAAAGATGAAAGAAGTCTGTTAAAAGGCAAATGCTACATAAACAAACTCCCAAAATTGGTCTTAGGTAAGAAGACAAATCAAGGAGCAAACATGCTTACAGATTTAGGAAGCTTTCTGTAAAATACTGAGTTGATGTGATAGGAAAAGGGTCTACTGCAGCCTGGGGTCTAAGAGGGAGGTAGCTGAGATCATTTCATTTATATATTCTCGCACCTGACCTCTAGCACATTTCATGATAAATTAACTGATGTCTGTTATGTTGTTTAATTCTGAAACCTTCCTTTAAACTTCTCTCTTCCCTGACCTCATCTGCTTCTTTTACAAAAATATTTTGTTGAGTAATACACTCTTTGTATCATGACATTACATGTTAATTTCAGAGCAACTTTGCCCAATTGCTCCCCTCCCAAATCCTGAGATTCTTAATCTGTGCTTTGAGCAATTGTTGCTGGTGGGCAAAAATATGTGCTTTCTTAGTTTTCAGTCTCAGTATATTTCCTTTGCAAATCCTACAATTTATTAACTCTATGGCAGAGTGACACAAACCATGTTCCAAAATAAACACACAAAAAGACCTACATTACTATAATATCCAGGTTGAGAAAAACTACTCTGAAAGCAAGGAACTGCTGAGGAAGCTTGCTGCCATACTTATGGGTCAGCTGCTTTGTGCTTAATCATCGTCAGGCATGTGCTCTGAGAAACTCCAGACCTGGGGGGTTTTGCATAATGAGGTAGGTAGCAATGCCCTACACCTAATGCCAAGAGGTGATGATCTAAAAATGAAGATGTTCTCTTCCTCCAGTTATACATTTTGATAAAAAATATATTCTAGGTTTATCTTTTTGAATGGAAGAAAACCCACATACATACATCAGTATAACTTTGTTTCCATAAGACTGCCATGTAATTTCGGTGCAAACACTATCATGGAATTTCCATAAATTGTCATCCAATCCCATTTGAGGGGGGACTGTTAAATACTACAGAGTATAGTTAACTGTGACCACAGGAGCTTGTAAGTCATTCTGAGGGCTGGGCACCTTTTCCTTTCTTTCCTTCCTCTTCTTTTCATGTTAGTGTAATAGATGATGATAACAGCTAATGCTTACAAAGTACTTCGGATTCATGTGAGATGTACACGTAAAGTCGTAGGTGCAACCTTTTGTCATCTCTATTCTACAGATGAAGAAACCAAGCCTAGAGGTTAAATAACTTGTCCAGAGTCAAACAACCAGCACGTGGTATGAATGCAGTGACTAACACCCAAGTCTGTATGCTTGACGTTAGATCTAGGCCCTCAGCCTCCCCACTGTCCTGTGAGCCAGGACGAGCAGCACTGAGCATGTCTACCCCAACCGTCACCCATCTCTGCTTCTTAAACCTGCTACCCAATCTTTCCTCCTGTGCAGTGGCTGCCGATCAAAAGCACAGTGCAGCACGGCACCGTGGTTGACAGCATGGCGTCCGACAACTGCCTTGCAAATCCGGCTCTGCTACTGGCTCTGTGGTGTTCTCTCGGGCAGTTTCCTTAACTCTGGGTCTCAGTCTCTTCATCTGTGAAATGGGATATGCATACCTGCCTCACAGGGTTACCAGAAGGATTACGGAGGTACTCTATGTAATGGCTTAGCGAAGTAAGTGCTTAAAAGAATGGTGGTTATGATTAGTAAGAGAGAAGACTAGAGTACAGTAAGTCCCCTACATATGAACCTTCAAGTTGCGAATTTTGAAAGATGCAAACATGCGTTCCATCAACGTCAGGTGTGAGTGAAATTGCAGCTTGCCTTGCATCTCCTATTACTGACGATCCTTCAGCTCTACCATCTCCCACCTCCTCTCCCTCCTCCAGTCAGTAACTCTTCTTGCCTGTTCACTTGATGCCAGCCCCTGTATGCCAGCTGTTGTACTGTACTACTGTACTTTTCAAGGTATTGTATTGTAAGATTAGAAATGTTTTCTTTATTTTTTGTGTTTGTTTTTTATGTGTTATTTGTGTGAAAAGTATTATAAACCAATTACAGTACAGTATATAGAGCTGATTGTGTTATTTGGGTACCTAGGCTAACTCTGTTGGACTTAAGAACAAATTGGACTTAATGAACGCACTCTCGGAACAGGACTCGTTCATATGTAGGGGACTTACTGTATCCTTGCTAACAGCATGGCTGGCTTGAAGACTATCTTTAGTACTGGGAAAGAAAAGCTATTGCCTGTCTCTAAAAGGGAGTACTGTGCTACCTTCTACTATTTAGAGGCAGTTTCGGGACACCTGTGATTTCCTTTTCATTAGATAATAGAGCCACTGGAAAGTCGTGCCAACTGTTATCACCAGCAGCCCTTCTCTGTTCTCTTTCTAGTCAGATACAGTGAGGTGGTGGTTGCCACGTCCAGACAGATGCTTTTGAAAGATGGCAGTGACCTCCTCTAGGGTCCAGACTTCTTGGTTTTTCACTTGTTTTAAATGATTACCATAGGACTTCTGAGATTTATAGGCTCTATTTCCTTTGCCCTTCAAGTCTTAGATAAATATAAAGACATTCATGTAAAAGCTTTCCTCACCTCAGCTGTGACTTAACAGGACCTAAAATGTAGGAGAAAGCAGGTTTTTCTTTACTCAACTGGAGGGACCCTGCATACTGCAGTTTCGACTTCAGTAAAAAAAAAACATGATGCATGCTGGAGAGTACTTTATAGATTAAACCAGTTTATACTGGCATACACCATATCGATGTCCATTGACATTTATTAAAATACTTTATCAATAGAATTGCAAATGCCAAAATAAAAAAGTAAGAGCACCAGCAATGAAATTAACTTAACCAAATGAAATTACACTGAGATTATTTCACATGAGCAAGGGACAAAAAAATTATTTCTCTGTGGACTTTTGTATTAGATTTAAAATGAGATTAGACTTATTTAAAAATTGAAAACAACATTTATCTCAGAGTACAGGGCATTCTGATGTAGGATCAACAACACTCAATAAAATAAAGTTGGGTTTAATGCCGCATCATTACTACCTTGATATATGTTAAAAAAAAAAAAACGCAGTAAAAAATTTTACTTGCGGATCTATATTTTAATGATTTGGAACCAGAATTTTAAACTCCATGCAAAAGAAGGCATTTAAAAGTTTTTATCTGAGGGAAGACTCTTCAATTAACTTTCTACAACTTTTAGAATGAATTTATCTCATGGTTATTTCTACCACTACAGCAATTCTCTTTCAGATGAGATTTAATAAATCCTAATGCAGTAGTTTGATAGGTCACCAACTTTAAAAATATCACATATACAACAAATTGCAGAATGGTGACTCTTCTATTGTAATATTTATCAAATATATTAAATAGATTGCTGTCTTCTTTCAACCGAACACACACTTTCTTTCAACCTAAAGCATGCTTTAAAGGGGAGTTCTAACAATTTTCCTGAGGAAGCATTTGATATGGGACCCAATCACTGCCATATACATGTGTACGTGTGTGCACACACGCGTGCTATGTTTCCAATATCAGTTTTCAAAAGTAAATTGCTTCTCATTTATGTTCTGACTCATTTCACTTGAAAAAAAATACACTAACATTGCATGGGCTGCCATAAGATCACCAGTTAAAGACAGAGGAAAATGTAAAAGGAAGGGTCTCTAACAAACTTCAGCAAAGTAGGACATCAATCCCAATGGGATGATGAGCAATGGATTTCACTGAACTTTCGCTGCTCATAATTATGCATGTGATTTACAAGCATGTGAAATCAGAGGCTGCCCGGCCGGGTCCTGCCCCGGCGCACACTGCGTCCTCCTCCACATGCTCTTGTGGCTCCTGGGCACCTGGGCCACTGTCTCTCAAGAGCCCCAGCGTCAATGGGCTCAGTCACCCGGACAATCAGCAGCTTTCAGCCTTACGTCCTCTCCTCCCTCGGTAAAAGGACTGCTTCGAAAAGCATCTTTTGAAATGAGGATCCAAGTAGATAGAGAGGGACAGGAGCCCAGGTACACTTGTTCAATGATCGACAAGTCTTTAGCTCTGTCTGCTGTGGATGCGAGCCTCTTGGTTCTCTGACTGTCCCTGAGAACTGGGGTGCAGAGAATGGTGTGTGTCGGCTTCCCTGGGGGGGGGGGTCCACCCTGTAGGTGACAGGCGCAGGCCTGTCTTAATTGCCACACACATGCAAAGCTAAGGCTGACTTTCAGATCCTTGGTGGTCAGGGGAAGTTTGGTAAGATTTGACTAGAGTAACTTCTGGTGTAACAAGGGTTTTCAGATATAATAGCAAACTACAGATTTTAGGAACAGGAATGAGAACAGTTTTGCCAACTAGCTGAATACCAAATTCCCAAAAGGAACAAAAATAGGAAAATGTAATAGGTAAAGCAATTGTCCAATTAGAATGAATTGTTGAGATTTCTAAATGTCATTTTCCGAAACTGTCTATCAAGAATCTTACAATGCTGAGAGTTAACTGCTCATCTCCTCACTCAGAGTGGACAAGTAATATGTGTAGGTCAGGTAAATGACAGAAGGTACAGGACAATGACAACTGGTGTCCAACCATTTGCTCCCAGTGGTCATTTCAGTAATATGACCTGGCCATGGATGGGCAGAGAAAATGTGTCTCATTCCTTATTCAACTGATCCAGGGGTCTGGCTCAGTCTAGACCAGTGCTTCTGAAATTACCTGTAAAAGCTTTAAAAATGCACCAATGCCTGAGTCCTAACTCTAAATATTCTGATTTAATTTGGGCAGTAGAATTTTCTAAAGCTCCCAGGCGGTTCTACTCTGCAGCCATTTTTGAAAACCACTGGTCCGTCATCCCCAAGGACTTCAAGTAGATGAGGCTGGTTCTAGTACTTCCAGAAGTTCTGACTACTAATTCAGATATAAGCTCAATTTAAAGATTTCAAATCACCAGGATCTTGGAATTTCCCTCTTTGGGAAAAACAATATCAACAACAAATAAGGTATATGCCCTCCCCCCGACACTAGACACACAAAATGAAGATTTTAAAGTTTGCTCACCAGTTGGACACTTGAGCCATTCTTCATAGCATCAGTATGAGTGGTCAGCTTGTACAATGCAGTACCACCAAAGATCTAGCAAACCACTATCTAGTTTTAAAACCTATTTTTGACTTACTCTTGGCAATTTCACAAAGCTCGGTCTTCTAGGATTTGAGCTGTTGTGAATGGAATCACCTCTTCCTAAATGGCAGTTTAAATTCATATGGCATAGAGTTTACTCCATTAATCCAACTCCACAATTTATTTCCTATAGCAGAAAGAAGTCAATTCTTTAGCGGGTGCTTTGCATTTTTGCTCATAACTTTTGCTCGGTGCAACTTAGTCACACTCACAGGGTACCGAAGTCTCCTACAGTCTGGGTGTTAGATAAAAACCAGATGCCATATTTTTAGCTTCAGTCAGGACCCATTTAGGGAGGAGTTTTCCAAGTTCCCGAAATGACTGACTCTTTGCTGGTGGTATCAGAATCAGGGCTGGTAGAGATTTAAGGAGATCAACCAAGTCCAGCTTTTTGCCACAAAAAAGGCCAGTCCTTAACCAGGTGACAGATATCCCTGTCAATTCTTAATTGACAATTAGCAGAAAAGGAATTCCAAATTCCCTTATAGCCAGCACTAGCTTTTAGAAACTCTTATAATCAAGAGTTCCTCTTTATGTCTGATTTAATATACTCATACTGGTCATTAATTAATATCATGGGGGGATCATCACTGTGGTTCGTCCTGTATTTATTTCAAACATACCAAGGTTGGGTTTCATATACATTATTAATTCTGTGATTTGAAAATTGCAATCAATACTTTGGTCTGTTAAAACAGCTTTATTCCCTCTCTTAGGATTTTTAAAACTGAAAGACTAGAGAAGTGATATGCATAATAATTTATGAAAAATTCCTATTTGCATTATTAATGCAAAATGATCATTGACAAACACAGAATACACTAACTGTACACTAACATGAACAACTAGCTATTCACATATCAAGAAGCCTGAAAAATGACTGTGAAGTAACTGTGATAATGTTTTCACTTCAGAAGTCTCTGAGGGGCATACCACAGAAATCAATGGCATAATCCTAATCAACTCATGAATGTGTTGGCATTCGCCCCATCAAACCAACAGTAGCCACTTCTAACACTTCCAATCTGTGACTTGTGACAGGAGTTCCTTGGAGACTGAGATAAAGGCCAGTTGTTGTATAAGCTACTCGAAGTGATAAGGATGTGGTCTTGTTACTCCCTTATCAGTATACACTCAAATATCCATGTGATAGATTCCTATCTTATTGATATCACTGGTGCCAAATACTAAGGGAATCCAAAATATACACTTTGAAATATGTCTTTAATTTAGAAATATGTATTCTATCAATACGTATGTAGAAGAATGGATTCTGAAGTTTATTTTAAGCCCCAGAAGCCCTGCAGCTCTCCTAGGAAAGGAAGCCCAAAAAGGGTTCTGCAGAATTCCTAGAGGCCTGCAGAACGTACTGCAGAATCATGGCACTGTCATAACCGAGTCTGTATAATTTTACTGCATGTTGAGATGTCTCAAAGTCAGAGAAGATAAACTTTCATTCATATCCCAATGAATGGGTGTAAATGAAGAGGGCGTCTGAAGTAACTCTAATTAGAAGCAGGGCATTCTTTAGGCAGTTAAATTGAAGTAGAAACAAGAACATCAGTTTTTTCCTTCTTACAACAAAATTTTCAAGTATTCTGAGCCCATTTCTTTCACCTACATTTTATCATACACAGATTTTTAATACCAACATTTTAAGTAAAATGGTATTTGAAAACTATGTGTTATTCTCTCAAATACCCAAAGATATATTAAATTTTAGAGCAAATTGGCAATGTGTATTGTGGCATATGTCCTTCAACTCAGTAATGTTCTTTCTATCAGTGAATTTTAAAGAAATCATCCATGATCAGGTTAAATAATATATACACGAATGATAAATAACATTATTTACAATGATAAAAAGAAAATACTGGGGGTCTTCCTAAATATCTCATAATGAGGAAATGGAACACTCAAAAAAGATAAAAAACTAAGTTTTTGAGAAAAGTTTCCAAATCTGGTAACATACTCATGACATACTGTTAGGTGAAAAAAGAAGGCTAAAAAGATGTATATATGGTTTGATTTCAATTTTATTTTAACACTTCTTAGGAAAAAAGCTATAAGAAAACATGTTCTTCTGTGTTTCCACATTTATTAATATGGACCTGTGTTACTTTTGTAGTCAGGAAAAATTCATTTAATTTTAATATAAAAACTGGAAGAAAGTATATCAAAATGTTAATAGTGATATTCTTTAATTGATGGGATTATAGGTGATGATTTTTAAAATACTTTACTTTCCCCAATTTTTTATTTTATAGAGAGCATGTTTAACTTTCAAGGTAAGTAAAACACTTGTAGTGAGTAATGCACTTGCTGCTGCATCTTTATTCCTTCCTCATGAGGTACCACTTGCAATGAGTTATCAGAACACATTTCAGAATGTATTTATTGAACTCTGATGTGCAAAACACTAATGCTTTATTTTAAGAGGCTTTGGAATATTTGCTGTGAATTGTAATGAAAAATTTTATTGGGAGAAAGTTGAAACTACTGATTTAAACAGCTTTTCCAAATGATCTGTGTCTTTGTGCCAAAGTCCTTTTCCTTAAAGGACCACAAGTACCATAAAATACTTGTCTTATGCAGTATGTCTTGGTGATGCTGTCATAACATGGCCTTGAGGCTGGGTGGTCCCAACAATAGGCATTCTCTGTGCTCTAACTGAGTCACCTTAATTATTTCATGTGGTAGATATTGAATAGATAGATATGAGGAATATATTTATATTTTTTTCTGATTTGTTTCTGCTGGTTTTGATGTTCTTACCTTTGAATAGAGCTTAACAAAGCAAAGAGGAGCTTATTTCGATATGAGTAGCAGAGTATAAATCCTCCTTTGATTTTTTTTTTCCAGTTTAGAAAAAGATAACCAGTTCTTCCCCAGTCATACTTAATTCGTTTCATTCTAAAACGGTCATGAGCTGTTAAATGTCTTAATTTAGACTGCCACAATTTGCCTTATAGCTTAGTACTGCTAATATTGTACTGTGTTACTCTCTTGTGAAATAAACTTGACAATAATTTTATTTATATACCTACTAGGTTATTTGAGCATGAGAATTCAAATTGGAGAAGTGGGAAAGAAGGCAATAGATGTGCTTATATATTATAAAGGTGGCTAATTATAGATAAAAATATCTGACTTACCTGTAAAAATAGTGTACAAGGAAATCACAGTATAAGTAGCATTTTTTTATGACACAGACTCGAACACAGATGCGGTAAAAGAATGATTTGCAATTGCCAAAGTAACCCAAAGACCTCTTTGTTTCTGCTAGCAAATGCTGATATACAATTCTAATGCCTGTTAAACAATATTTAAACAAATACTTTATAAAACCAATAATTATTTTAAGTATGTAAATTACATAGGGAAACCATGTCAAAAATATCAATCTGATTGCACTGCTTAATAGTCACCAAATCACATTAAAAATTTAATGTCATTGTCCCGATTTAGTTGCCGTAATTATTGTTCCCTTATGTTGTCTCCTTATTTTCTCCTATATTATTTCTTTTATTACAAAGAAATACCTTTAGTGAGGAGAACACTAAAATAAAATTAACATAGCCAGAGCAAAGATAAATAAAATTTAAAAAGCCAACCTTTATTCCACTTTGAATAAGTTTGTGAATGTCCAAATAAGGCTCCTTGAAAATTTCTCCCTCAGGGGTAAGTATCTTCACGTAACCTTCTTTTTCCAGAATGAAGAGACGGTGTGAGCCATCCCCACTATGCAGGGCGCTGACGGGCTGGCGCAGCCCACTCACAACCTCCTGAATACAGAAGCAGTTGTGTTTGTGCTTTCTAAACAAATTAAAGAAAACCAGTAAGCTTTTCTTGAGATGAAGGAGGTAAGGGATGCACTTAGCATCCTTTTCAAAATATATTTCCTCTAGGAATCAACGGTTTTGATAATCACGAAGGGCTGCTAACCCAAGGTCACACTCTGAGTCTTTTAAATTCTTTTCAATGAAAAAAAAAACACAAAAAACCAAAAAAGCCTTCTATTAGGAAGTAAAGGAGAGAATCAAAACACATATGTATTTTAAAATTTCACAAGCTCACTATCTCATCTTTCAGTGACTCTAATTAAAACTGACTTTACTCATAATAATTAAACCTTACAGAAAGGCATTCAGAGAGAAAGTTCTAAGATCTATTTATAAAACTCTGGTTTGCTACTAATAATTGTGCTGAATGTTTCCACAGTGCCATAAGCTAACAACTATCATAAAATTCAAGTTTAAAACTATACTCATAAAATTCCCATGAATCAGAGAGAAGCCAAGCTCATAACAGAAGATTAGTAGTCTCAGCATTAAAAGCATTTAAGCAAATATGATTTTAGAGAAGCAAACTACCAAAAAGAAAACAAAAAGCATCTGGAGGATATAGCTGCTGGACATGAGCATAGCCAGTTGACTCATTGTTAAAACCACAAGACTTGTCGGGTTTTTTCTTTTTTTTTTTTTAAGATTAAAGAACATTTATCTTTATGAACCTGCTGATCTCTTCCACTTTGTCGTATTCTTCCATCTGGTCCAAGTAGTTAGATGCTGGTCCTCTGATTTGTTTTCTTGGAAAATCTGGAAAGCACAAGCCACCATCTTTTCTTGCATAGTAAAAGCAAAACTCATCAGCAGTAGTTTGAAGGAAACCTTTAAAAATGTAAAAGGACGCCTTAGAAATATTTAGTGTCATGGTAAAAACAGCGCATTTGAAAGACAAAATATAGGTAAAGAATTTTTTAGGAACTATATGAATATTCTAGGGAAATATATAGACAACAAACAAAAGGAAAGAAGAACATATTTTTTGGCTTGGGATTTCCATTTCTTTTTTAACCAAAATTTAAAAATTGCAGTAAAAGTGAAATGATATTGTGTTGGATGTCTTAAAAGGCTCATATGAAACAGAATTGATACGAACACAGCATTAATCTTGTTAGTGCATTGACTCTATTTTCAAGCCTCCCTGGTTACTATATGTTGTACTTTCAAGCTCATCTGATTACTATTCAGCACTTTTTTCCCACAGTACTATTAACTTCCTAAGAAGAACAAATTGCGATCAGGAAAGAGATGGACCATCGGGAGCCAGTTTGGGTCATTTTACAATTCTTATTGTATTGTCACTCATATATGATTAAATAATAAATCTAGTTACTATCCCAAGGTCATTCATTATATGCTACAGTAAATGACTGACTCTCTGCAATGATCAAGCAATGAATTGATGCCAGTAACAGAGCCTCTATATTCAAATGTGTTGGTGCCTTTTTCTTGCTCACTTACTGGAGACAATGATTATTTTGTAATACAAAAATTTTCTTTAAAATATCCTTTCAATATTCTCAAGCAGAATAGCTGACATACTACCCCTCAATGAAAAAAATATTAAAACGAGCCAAAACAAAAATGCAGGGTAGACTTAAAAGGATTTGAAAGACCTTTTTTTTCTATTTCTTACATAGTGAGAATTTTTATCAAATAAAAAGTTGAATAAGAAAGAAGATCCTATTACAAAAAAAATTTTGACATTACTTTTACAATTTGAATTAATAAGGTAGGTTTTTATTGGGGGGAGGGCATATTAATTAATCAGATTCACTTCCATATTCTGATGATTTTGCTATTAAAATATGATGTTGCTATCAGAGTTGACTTTATATGATGTCCCAAATTCCTGCTTCTGGTTTCATACCTTTAATTATGCTCAAGGTCTTGATTTTTTCCTAACAAATTAGATTATTGTACTCCCAATCAGTTTTGTAACAAAGGCACCTGGTAACTCAGGTGAGGTTTAGAAGTTGTATAATGGATGCAAGTTTGCAAGGATTTGCAAGAACAAGAATTTGGGGACAACCAAGTGAGGTGCATCAATGGAACATGAAAGACCCCAAAAAGTTGATTTTCTGTGAGCTTGACCTAGGTCCCCTTCAAACCTAAAGCTAATCTTGGAATCCGTGGGTCCCAAATGGTTAAAACATAATATACATTTTGACCTAACTTTTGGGTGAAATGGATCACCGCTAAATTTCTGAGACAGACTCTTCAAGGCCAATATCTGACTCAGCTACTGGGAAACATCTTGTCTTTGGGAAACTGGCAAGTAAAAGCAGATGTCCTTGGGAGTGTGTGTGTGTGTTGTGGGGGAGGTAGGCAGAATAAGGAGGCAAGGAGGCTGTCAGCTGGGGAGGAGGCAAGGAGGCTGTCAGCTGGGGACAGCTTTCTTTGAAAAAATCTTTGAAAAAATCCAGGGATTAGAAATTGGGGAGAGGAATGACGGCTGCAACAGCTTTTACTCATCTTCAGCAATTCACTGTTTGCAAAAGATAACTTTTCTCCTCCATTCTTTAATGGCTAAGCATCAGATGAAAACTGCCCGGTTGGGGTTTCCCTGGTGGCGCAGTGCTTAGGAATCCGCCTGCCAATGCAGGGAACACGGGTTCGCGCCCTGGTCCGGGAAGATCCCACATGCCGCGCAGCGGCTAGGCCCGTGAGCCACAACTACTGAGCCTGCGCGTCTGGAGCCTGTGCTCCTTAACGGGAGAGGCCGCGACAGTGAGAGGCCCGCGCACCGTGATGAAGAGTGGCCCCCGCTCTCCGCAACTGGAGAAAGCCCTCGCACAGAAACGAAGACCCAACACAGCCAAAAATAAAATAAAAAAAACAAAAAACTGCCCGGTAGTGTGAAATAATTCTGTTTGAGGTAAAAAGAAGAGAAGGAAAACTGAGTTGCTAAATCAGACTTTTCACAGTTTGGGGCTAGAAGTTTTTTGGGGCTAGGTGTTTTATATATAAATATATAGAGATATGTAGATATATATATATAACCTTCAGGTAGGGAGTTCTCCATGTCAATCTGATGCATGCAGGAAGACTGTCATACTATGGATCTATTTATAACTGAATGTGTGAAGGAGAACTTTTGTTTTAATGTGATTATTTGCCTGCAGGGGTCACAGAAAAATTCCAAAGTGCAATTCAGAGGAAATTTTGAGTTTGCTTTTTAAAAAAATATTTGTTTTCCAGCATTACAGTCTGCAAACCAATACCATCTTACGGGAAAATTAATGAACAATGCCGGTGGCTAATTCCATTTTATAAGGAATTATTAGCTGGGGACAAACATGAGGAAATGAGAAATCATTTTCAAATGGAACATCTGAAGATGAATGAGTACAGATTCATAAACTCTGTCGCTCCAGAGATACTATGCTCTCTTAGCAAATTAAACAAAACAAAACAAAACAAAACCAGAATGTTAACAATGAATTATTCCGAGCTTTTTACAGTATTGAGACAAACTGAACAATCTAAGTGGGAAGAAGGGAGCCAACTCAGAAGACTTTTACATAAAAATATGGGCATTTTTTCTGACAATTATGTTACTTTGAATTGAAACATCTAATACTTTTGTTAGTACTTTACCTTAAATGACCCGATTTTATAAGCAGGGATGAGTAAGATATATTTTCCTGTGAAGAACTAAAAGCGATCTGGTTTCAGGACATGGGGCTAACATTTATTGCCAGGGAAGATATAATTTACCGAATGGTACCCTTCTGTTTGGAAGGAAACACTGAAGAGCATTTTACTGAAGGTGTGCAGCTCACTCTGGATCATCATAATATGATGAAGTCCGCTAACAATGGAAGTCCACTGATGATTCCAGCAGCTGTAATTTTTTTACAACTCCTGATAATTTATCAAATGTTTTGGTACTGTAACTCTTCTCCTGGATCATAAACCCCATCCTACGATACCACAAAGCACCCTATAAAGTACTGACATGTAAATAAATATTCTCTGTGCAGTTTTCTAAGCTCTAGCTTTTCTCTGAGCATGTATGCTACAGAAAAGTTATTTTTTCCTCATTATATATGCTGTTCATCATGATAAGGAAAAAATGGAAAAACCCTACCATCTGTAAGGCTTGCACTAGACAGCATTTTCTAGCAGAGGGAGTAGACTTTGGTGTATTCATATATCCGCTCTGGTTTGCTCTCTTGGGCACTAATGAGACACACGTGTAAGATATCTGACTGGGTCAGGAGTGGCTGTGGACTCGAGAAACTCGGTGGAATCAAATTCTTGACCTTGGCCTCTTCAGCAATGGGATTAAACCAATTGAACTAATTGTGTACAGACAGATATTTCACACTACCATAACCTACAGCTGAGATATGATGGTCCAAGAGTGATAAAAATCACTATGATAACAAGTATAAAGGGAGAAGCAAGGCCCAGAGATGTCCTTTCCTATCCTTTCCACAGAGGGTATTTATTAGGCCATCATTTAGTGAACAGCAAAGCATCTCCTCTGTTCATCGTAATTCAGGCAAAAGACGAGACCCATGGTATTGAGAAAAGAGTTCCTGTGGTTTTTTTAAAATGAAATTTGGGTATTTTTTTAGAAGTTTTAAGAGTTTATCTCCCTAAGTAAAGTCACAACAGGAGAATATTATGATTAATAAAACTCTAGTGTATCCTCACTGTAGTGATTTTTAACTTCCTTCTTTCCATTTTTGTGGAAATAAGCAGACCATGAATGTTTATGAATTAAAGTTTCTAGAGAGTAGCTGTCTTTCAGGTATACATGTATCCCAAAGTGAGTGGCACTTTCTTAAAGCCAAGAGGGTGAAGCAAAGGGATAGACCATTTATGTGTTTAATTCTTTACGAATTGGGCAGTGGAGGAAGAAATGAAGATGTCTCTAGAATTACTTTCTCTCTTTCAACCCCTTTCAGCAGTTCCCTTCTCTCAGCAAACTACAACCCTTAAGGTCCCTTCCTCTTCATGTTTTTGATTTGCAGAAAGATGAGGCTAACAATGAGGATAGTAAAAAAAAAATAAAAGAAAAGAATCACAAAGTAGCTGTTTCTCACAATTTCGAACTTTGGAGAAAAGCAATCCATGTCATTAAATAGACTTAAGAAGGTGAAATTATTACAGATTTTGAGCAATTTCTGAAAAACGAGTGTTCTAGAATTCTAAAGAGCCTTCTGTGCTGGGGGCCAGGGCTGAGGGGAGGATTATCATCTGATTCATCACACTTTAGGAAATGGTAACCTACGTGCCAAGGATCAGTCTGGCTAACAAATTGATCAACCTAAGTAACACAAAGAGTGTGTTATTACAGCTCACTTTTGGGACAAGTATTTAGAGCAATTATTAGCATTTGATGGATGCAGAGGAAGCCCCCTCTGCTCGCTGCTAAAGCCTGCTGGCCTGGCCCTGAAAAGTACCCTTGTTGCTCCACCCACCACTGGAGTGGAGCTTTCATCTGGTTATCTTTCAAGGCAGCCTGGGTGGCCACCAAAAGCACTTGACATCTTGATGCACTTCAGCAGTTTTACATATATACAAACTTTGTAGAAAAATAAATTTGTCATTCGTCACCACATATGTTGATCTGGGGAGTGAGGTGCTTGCAGCTCTGGCTCCTGAGTTGTTTGCTGTGCTCTCTCTTTCAGTGGATATTGCTTTTTGTTGTTTGTTCTGGAAGCTAAAATAACTTCAAATATAGGAAGCACCCCACAGATGAGTCTCTAATTCCAGCCTGGTGGTATTTATCGCAAGTAGATAAAGGTAGATAAAAATGCCCACTGTCAATACCATTTTCAATTTATAGTGGTAAAGGCAAACCTTCCAGAGTGGAAATTTGCAGCAAAACTTTATTGGACCTAATCTGTTATCGCTTCTCGGCAGGCCATCTAGGCAACCGTGACCTATTCTACTTTGCTTTGGGGAATGTGATAAAGAGAAAGAAACAGCTGGTTTAAGGAAAGCCTTAGAAACATGGCTGCAGTTTAAAAAAAAACAATAATAATATTTTCACATTGAATGGGTTTAGATACTTGTTATGGTACACCAAAGGAAGCAAGCAACCCTAGTCAAAATGTTTTCTTAGGCTATTAAGAGAGCTCTATAAAAAATACAAAAATCTACACTTTTCTGGGTCAGAGAAAAAAGTAAAATGTGCATAGCAGTTAAAAAAAATTCTCCAAGTGCATGCTACAGTTCTTAAAGCTTGTCTTGTCCTTCAGTGCCATTGAGTTTTATAAACTGTTAGTTTCAGTAGATTTGTTTGTGTGTGACACTGCCTAACTAAACAGAATCGGTCTCGTTAAATTCGTTTCTACCTCTGTGTTGATTCTTCCAACCTAAAGCAACAACCACCAAGGTTTACAAGCTTCTGATGGTAAAATTAATCAATGCCCAAGAGCCTATATGTTTATTAGGGTCCAAAAGACGATAGTGACCAGGTATATCTGGGTCATTATAAGCATAAGAACTTGAACTTCTTTTAGTCTATCACTTTCTCATTGTACAAGTTTGGTTACGGCATTTAACTTCTCCTGAGGTTCAGTTTTCCTCATCTGTCAAATGGAAATGACCAGACCTTTCCTATCTACCTCACAGGGTTTATGAGGAGCAAATTAGTCATTATATATGAAAGTGCTTTGTAAGGTGTTACTTTTTGAGGCCTTTTGAATGATATTTTATTTAAGGAAATATCTTAAAAGTCGGTGGACAATCTGCACTTATGTATCAGCTGTGTAGAAGGGGAAGCTGTCTTGATATCAACGCTGATGACTAAAGACACCAACAAGAAATTTGTGCTGATAATCCAGCGTGTGTAAAGATTACCAACTGTATTATCTATTTAACAGGAAATGTTAAACCCTTCAACAAAACAATGTATTGTTTTGTAGTCTGAAATGACAGCAGCAATTTTAGCAGCAATAAAAGGTTCCAAGTTTGAACAGTTAATTATGAGGTAAAAATAGATACTGTGAAAGGCAGATAAATTTTACACTCTCCTAAGCAAGCATTTAGGAACAGGTATCTTGGAAAGCTATTCTGCAGTAGTTGATTTAATGTATCTTTTTTTTTTTTTTTTTACCTGGAACATGGCCTCGGCAAGTATAAAAGAATTCTTTGCAATAGTCTTTGCAGAGCAGGGGAAGTGCCAGGTCTCTTTCCAAGGATTCTGTCTCAGGTGAGTAGAACAGGCTCTGAGAATGTGGAGAGCAAAGTGCACATTTGATTTCCTCCAGTAACTTCCCGCATTCTGTGTTGTTGGTAACAGAAAACATCTGAAAGCCATAAATTAGAAACAAACTTCTTTTTAGTTCCATGAAGTTAGGTTTAGTTATGTTTTTTGGTCATCATGGAAAGAGAAAAGTGTCATTTAGCTGTTGTCTGCAAAGAATCACCAAGTCACAATACAGTATGTCTTTATAAGGACACAAGTGCAGTCTCTTGGGTTGGGATGGGAGGGCAAAGGGTAGGAAGGCACAGACATGCTTCTTACTCTTGCAAATCCAAGTCTGTTTATCTGTCCTTCAGGTGTGAAAAATTAAATGACAATTATATATAGATTCTTGAACCCTTTTTCTTACTCTGCCTCAAAGTATACACTGACTGATAATTTAACTTTAAAACTCCAAAAACCTTTATACAACTGTATGTAAAGCAACTTTTAAGACATGGCTTATTTGTGTCTTGGGTAAAAATCTATTTCACTCCTGAAATTCCTAACGACATTCTCAAAGATATTACTTGAATTACATTGTTCTCATTTTAATTAATTTTCAATATACAGATTGCATAGGGAAAGTTTTCTAAAGTGGGAGAAATATCGCCCTTTCATGTTCTATAAAAATAATACCTGAAGCTGAGTCAAACAGTTTTAAGACCAATTTTTATTATTCATTGTATTTTAGCCAGGAAAAATTTTCTAACTAGGTCCTCAGGTATGTTATATGCACGAAAAACACAAGAGTTTAATAAAAGTGATTTTGTATAGTATTTAGTGAGTTTCAATGAAAAAGGGCATACTTTTACCTTTGTTTATACAGTATTATTATGTCTTTTATATCAATAAGACTAATTTGAGAGTTACTGATTCATTGAGGTTAGTAATTTGCAGATAAAATAGGTTTCAGTGTCTAGTACTAACTTTTAAAAACTGACTTCAGGACCTCCTCTAATAAATATAAATATAGAATATCAGCACAATAATTGAGATGTGAAATGTAGTGCTGTCTAAATTAAGCATTAATTTTTTTATATTAAAAAACACCATATGGTGTTAAAAAACACCATAATGGGATTGAATTTTATGTTTTCCCAGTTTATACAACTATGTTTATACTTAATTATTTCTTTAGAACTATGAACTGAAATTAACATTTTAAACTCTAGATCACTGCTTAAAGCAAATATTTCATTCTTCAGTTGAGATTCTAATTTGAGTAAATTGAGTGAATCATATGGCTTCTACTTTTTAGGATAAAGATATTCTAAGTGATCACAAAATTTGGATCTGAAAGAGCAAAGCAACTAAAAAAAATCGTTGAATACAAGGCATGCTTAAATTTTAAAAGTCCAATAGAAGCTACCCTGTTTCGGAAAAAAAATATATGTGTATAAATATGATGAGTCGTAACTATCTACAATATTCAGAAAAGTTATTATTAATCACAATTATGTTTGCATTTTGATTTTTATCAATTTATTTAAATGACAATGGCTTAAATGGTTAAAGTTTTCTAAGGGGAAACATACACCAGACACTTAGAATTTGCATTCCAAGAATGTTTTAAATGTCTTTTGTTGTCCATACTCTGGCAGACCTCACCAGATCTATTCAATATTAATACTGTTCAACTTTGTTCTGTTTGTTTATCATACGGCAGTCCACTAAGAACAAAACAACTGCAGGATGCTGAAGCCACCGCTTTTGCTGGCTGAAAAACTGGAATGTAATTACCTTTGGTTTTATGGAGAACATGCATGCTTAGATTTTTTTATAGCTGAAACAAAATGATCCCCATATACTCTCCCAGCTGCTATCCAGGAAGAGCTTGATTTTAGGGCCTCAAGAATTTTGTCTTTTACAATTTTTGGAATGTGTCCTGGCCACAAGATCTCTCATCAAAAGTGCAGAAATAGGATTCAATAAATTATCTGAAATCAAGTATAATATTATTCTTTGTAAAGTTTCATGCTGTTCCAACCCAGCAGGATGGTAACATTTTGCTCTGTGTGAGGTCTGCAGTGTAAATACCTATTTGAAGATAGATAGAGCCATCATTCTGGCTTTGGTTTCAATGAACCAATAGTCTTACTGAAGTCAATTAAACTGACTCAGCCCAAGCTGCAGCGCTGTTTTAGACAGATGAGTGCTGCTGTGTGTAGGGTATTTTTTTCTTCTTTTTTGCCTAAGTGTCTGTGTCTATACAGGTCCTTAACTTTATGTCTGACAATGTCATCAATCTTAAGAAGAAATTTAAGCTAATATCCTGTTTCAATTTTTAAAAGCCATATATGAAACCATCAAATTATAGCGGTTTAAACTAAATATACTTTGGAAATCATGTAAAACTTTGAATCATTATTACAGTGTGCCTAGTAATGATTGTGGCTGTTGCTGACTAATTTATAACATCTGGCAGGTCATCCTCTAATCTTCAGCCACATGAAAGTAAAATCCATACAAGGAAGGTAAGATAAATCCTGGAATACACAGTGAAGCGTGGCCTACAACTACAGTTTATCAACAAATAGTAAAATGGGTGACAGAGACCTTCTGTATTTCTCTTTATTTATCAAGTAACTAAACAGAGAGGATAAAAAGGCACCCACATGGGTTCGATGAGGGGACAAAAGGAGAAAATACAGGACAGTATATTAAGATGACGCCTTAAGATCACTTGGTACACAAAAAGTTATTTCTAAAACTCATATGCCTACAAGGTTGTTCAGCTGTTGGGTAGAACACATGCGTCTCTGGACTGTAGTGCTGGATTATGTCATTAAAGAGTTCAGTTTCAATTTTAGGCTAATATGTAAATAGATCATTGTACTAAGGCAGCTGTTAAAGGGACCCCAGGATGAGTTATTTGTTTAGTTGGATGTGTTCAACAATAGCCTTTGTCCCTGAAAGAGCCAGAGCAAACAAATGATTGTAAAAGGGCACACTTGAAAACAATTACTTTTCACCCATTCCTTGACAGCTTTGGCTGTGAAACCACCCAAGGTAGAGAGAGCTTCTATGCCTCTGTGGCTACAAGTTAAGTTTTAGAAATGGGGGTATTTCATTTGGCTGCAGATTCAATTTGGCTAATGGGAATTAGATCCTTTTAGCATCTTGTATTTAGGAGCTGCAAAAATATTGCTAAGACAATATAACTTCCTAGATATTTGCAGTACTTATTTGTAACAGTAGTTAACCATCTCGTTACAGTATACAAAACTATTAAAATATACAAAGAAATGCAAATATAGAATAACTTAGAAGAATAATACCATGGCTAAAGAATTGAACTCAATTACATTCAATAGTTCATTACATATTAAAGAAAATGGGTTAGCCTGGAAACTGGACTTAATCGCACAGCTAAGCATGATCAATATTCTACCCAGTTTGCTACTATCTATTTGCCTATGAAGTTTCTTCACTTAGGAAAAAGCTACTCCTGTGGTTTCTTGAAAAGTTGCAGAAATCTTTCTGGGGAAATTTTTTTTTTTTCATGAACAAAAAAGGGCCCTTTCAAATAGCCATCATCTCGCCTGCACACACATTATGAAATAAGACCCTAACATATATTATAAGCCAGGAAGGCTTAGGGGGAAAAAAGGGAAACACTGAAGTTTATTATAAAATAACATGTTTTAAAAACTATTAAAACTTGAGAACTAACGTGGGTCAAGAACGCATATGCATAACTATATCAAATCCCTGATTGGAACAATTTGAGTACTGTTGGTTTATAAACCACTCGTAATGGAACCAGCAAAGTCTAGTGTACCAAATTTAATTCAGACACGTTTCCCAAATGAGTAGGGGTTTGTTGGAGATTGGAAGCACATAAAACGGAAAGGAATGTGGATAGCTAACGTGGCAGAATGATTCCTAAAGAATGATTTCTTTAAAAAAATTTATATAACTTCTCTTAAGGGTTATAACTCCCCTCAGCCTCAGCGTCCCCCCGCCCTCAGCTCCCCACTACATTTAGTTAAGAAAAAGTTTTCACTCCTCCTGTACCTGGAAGAGTTCAGTATTGCAGGGGTCTTCGGATCATTGGTATATTCATAGCATATATTGCACACGGGGAGGCTTAATGCCAAATATTTCGAATCCTTTCTCTCAATTTCCTGGTTCTGTCCGGCTCCTGGTAAAAACCCTGGAGCTGATGTGAATGTAGCGATTTTGTACTTTAATTCAATTACAACACAGGAGCTTAATGACATTGTTTGGAACAAAATGCTGGAATATCTGTTCCCTGAATCTCAGACTACTGCTGCATGTGGTAAGAATAAAGAGAGTGTTACAGCTGAAAACCTGCAGCAAGACAGTTCTCACTCAGCTGGGAATAGAGGGAGTTGGACAAATGCTCCCTCAAAAGGCATGAACATTTGGACAGAGCTGGGGACTGAAAGAGAATGATGTTCTCTAGTTTCACCCATTAGTGAACCAACTAACAAACACAATGGTGTTGTTGTTATTCTTTTGCCATAAGCAACAGGACTCTGTGTGTGGGCAGCAGTTTAGTGGGGAGGAGGATAAGTCGACCCCTTTTTGTCCTATTGATTTTTTCCTATTTGCATGACTTGAGCAAATTAAATGATGCAATATGGCTTTTTGTTACAAAACAAAGTGAGAGATACCACCCAGACACATATGTTGATTCGTAGGAGCTGTTTACATGAGAATAGAGTGAAATCTACCGTGAACTGAGCATAAAAATTAGATTCAGCCTGGGTTTTTTTTTTTTTTTTTTTAATGCCTGGGCCAGCAAGACTGAAGCACAAGTTTTCCAAGAGTCTCTCAGACCTTGACAACTGCAGTGTTGTAACAGAGGAATTCTTAATTAAACCTAAAATGGGGGAAGCGAGGGGGGGCGGGCAAAGACACCTGATTGTTTATTTCACGCGCAGGGATTGTTAATGACTGATCCCCGGAGTCTTTCCTTGGAATGCAGTAGAGAACACACATTACTGCAACCCAGGGCAAGAAAGTTGTTGCAAACTCAAATATAAGCATGTCTTTACACCCAACCAACACTTTTCATATTTGTTTAAACTTATTAACATCGGGAAAATGTAAATGCCATTACCCCTAAAACAAGTTTCTGGAGAAGATCTTCCTAGACAACTAACTACCATTGAAAACCCGAATTTATAATGTTACGAAACGTGACAGGAGGAGAATCGCCTCGGTTTTACGTGATAAACATGCCCCAGCAAAATCTTTCGCCAATTTTGGGGTTCTCAACTGGAGTATCAGGAGTTCCTTTTCGCTGTTTAACTACTGTAATGCAAGACACTCCCCCCCCCCCCTCTGACGGGGCTGGGGATCATAAACCAACCGTGCTTCAACATCCTTTACGATTCAATCCTCTCTCTAACCGAGCACGTGGAGAAAACTGCACAAATCTTTTTACCCTAGAAAAATAAACCAGAAACCACAGCCACCTTCACTTACAGTTTTACCGCAACCAATGCCCGATTCGATCCAAAACACACTGTTAATCGCGATTCTTATAAAATATTTACCCAGCCCAGAATGCGGGTACCACAGAAGCTTCTCTTTTCTGAGACAGGCAGTTTTGCACAGCATCCCGACCGGGGACTCTTGGGGGCGGAGGGAGGTATCTGCGCACCCCAGAGGACCACACAAACGAATCACGCTAGCGCTTTAGAAAAGTTATCAGAAAGAACTCCCCACAGAAGTTTCGCCCCTCTTCCAGTCACCAGCACTGCCGGCGCCACAAGGCACCCCACCCAGCCAGTGTGCCAATCTCGCAGCTGCGAGGCGGGTGCGTGCCTACCTTGCTATCCAGGCGCCCCAGCCCGGGGCTGTCACTCCGCAGGCAGCAGGACAGCCGAGGGTAGAAGCCACCGCACAGCATCTCTCCCCCACTCAGCAGCTCCAGCTGGGACATCATCCGCCTATCTCTCCTTTTCAGGCGCTTCGGAGGGTTCCCATTCAGGCACCTTCTCCTCCTCGCTCCGCTCCCTTCGCTTCTTTCCCCAAACTTAGCATCTCCTTCAAAGAAGCCCAGAGCCACGGCTAACAGCAGCAGCTTAAAAGACAGCATCTTCAGCATCGCCTGCCCCGCGCGGCAGGGGCTGGGCGCGGGAGGATGGGGGCGCAAGGCCACTGCCCAGCAGGGGCACTAGGGCGCAGCTCCAGGAGGAGGCTGCGGGGCGGCGGGACACTCGAGAGGCAGAGAGAGGTGGCGGGGGCGAGAAGATGTAGAGCGATGCAACTTGGCAAAAAATAAAAGACCAGGCGATGGGCCCAGTGCCTCAGGGGAGCCCGAGGACCGAGATAAAGTGCGGTTGACACCGTTTGCGGTGGTGCCAGTGTCAGTTGGGTGGGGGGCTTTCTGCGGCGGCTGAGGAGTGGGAGGAGGAGAAGGAGTTGGAAGAGGAGGAGGTAGAAGAGGAGGAGAAGACGGCCACAGAGGTTCACTTGTCCGTGTAACGGGAGTTGTTTAGGTGAGACAGTAGTAGCAGGAACAGAAACGGCGGCGGCGGCGGCGGGGCAGGCGGAGGCAGGGCCGGCGCTGGGCTCTAGATGATGCTGAGGTCTCCTCTGCCGGCGGCTGCAGCTTCTCACACAGCCTCTCATGTTTCGTTCCCTCTTTTCTTCTTCTTTTTAACTAGCGCGCGGGGAGGTGCTGCCACCGCGCGCCCCTTGACGTCACCGCTGCTCGCGCGCCCCCGCCCGGGTGGGGGGGAGGGGAGGGGGCGGCCCCGGCGGCCTCCGGGGTGCGGCGGGGAGGGGCCGCGCGGGCCGCGGCGGCGGGCGGAGGGGGAGGGCCCGGCGGAGTCCTCGGAGCCGGCCTGGAGGGCGCGGGACGCCGCGCGCCCGCTTGGCCGCGCCGTCCGGGTGGGGGCGTGCACGGCCCCGGTCCCCCGGCCGGCCCGCCTGGGACTGGGGCGCGGCCCCTCCCCGCCCGCTCCCCGCTCCTCGCGCAGCCCCTCCGTACGACCCCGGGCGTGAGGCGGCCGAGCTGAGGCGCCGAGAGAAAGTGAGTAAGAGAGGCTGCGGGAGGCGAGAAGGGGGGGGGGGGGGGCACCCTTCCAGGGCCTCCCCTGCCCCGGTCCCGGTCCGCGCCTCTCCCGGGAGGGAAGATGAACCGAGTGGGCTGGAGTTGGCGGGAGGGAGCTCTCCGGCCCCTTTCCCTCCCCTGGCCCGCTTGGACTCCCCCCAGACCCCGGTGTTTTCCAAAGTGAAGCTCGAGCCGGTAAAAATCTTCCTGGGGGTCTGATTGAGAGGCGGGGGGGAACAGCCCAGATGCTGCAAGCCGCTGAGTATGTGGAGGTGGTTTGAAGACTGTGCCGAGAAGATGTAGCCATCCTTGCCGAAGTCCTGCGCGCTCTTGGAGTGGCACAAGCGCGTGTGCGTGAGGTGGGGTGTCGGGGCCTCCTGGAAGGTTTGCTCTCGCCTGGGTCCTGGGTGGGCTGGCCCCGGACGCCCCGTTCGACGGCCCCACCTATGCCCTGGAACTTAGCCGGGCCCCGCTGGTGCCTCCCCGGGAACGCAGGAACGCAGGTTCCCCTGCCCCAGGTGGAGGAGCGGAGAAGAAGCTGGCCTTGGAATCAGCATTCATTTTAGATGGAAAAAAAAAAAAAATCCTGGGGAGATTTCCTTAGGGGTGTAAACACAGAGGCATCAACTCCGGAGGATGAATTAGTAGTGGGTTTGCAGGCGTCTATGAGTGGGGTGCGCTACGTATCCCTGGTACCTAAATAAGTTAAATCGCTCCCGCCACCCCCGCTAGACAAAGTCTGCGTAAAGAAGGTGTTTCTAAAGTGATTTGTGCCTTATCAAGAGTGGTGACTTGGCACTGACTGGATCCCCGCAAGTTGGCATCAAGAGGAGTCTCTTTGGGATTGCGTCACAAAATGTGCTTTCTGCCCACTTGAGTATTTAACAGGGGAGCTGATGTTCTGGTAGATGGGTTCTGAAGAGGAGATAAGGCAGTTTTCTCATCTTGGCAATGGAGGAACGTTCACCATATTTGGATTTGCTTCACTCTTCAGGCACAGATTTCGCCAAGCTAATGTAAAAGTTGGTGACGGTGGGTGTGGATAGCTGATTAAACTAATTATTGTTAAAGTGGTCGCAGTGGCTAGATAAGACTTCGGCCCCTTTCTCTTCCTGGGCCCGGATTTACTAGTGGAGCTAGGTTTTTCCCAAAAGAGGTGACAGATTAGAATAGCTGAGAAGAATCTGCTGAGATATTCAGTCCAGACCTGAGCTCATTCATTGGAGGGCCCCTATGACTTACTTAACGTTTCTCCCAGGGGCTGTGGGTATACACAAGACTTCTGTATGCTTGTGATCACAAATGCTTCTTCTGATCCCACAGACTGCTTTATCTGACATTCTTCCTGCTTTGAAGACTTTTTAATATAAAGAAAATCATAGAGCTATAAAGACTTTAAGACTTTAAACTCTCATTTAATAAACGAATCTATAAACGAATCCCATCGAGATTATATCACTTGTACAATCTCATCTAATTAGGTAGTTTAAAAACCAGGGATCCAATCTAGGTTGCTTTCCACTATCTAAAGCTTTATTCCCAAACACCAGTTTTATGTTGTTTTTCCAAAATAAAAAAATCCTTTAAAAATTCTATTTCAGTGCTGTGAGCTCCCACCCCAAGTGATGAATTCATCTTAGTTTTGGAACAGGCCTTCCTTATGGTTCGTACTTAAAGACTAAGGACGTTTAAAGGTAAATTAATTTTGGTTTTAAAAGGTTATGCAGATGTTATAAACTGTGACCCTAAGTTAAAGATATAGAGTTCATGAACGATTACTGAAATGAGACAGACTTGTCCCTTCTTGATCCTTGGGAGCTAGAATTGATCCCATCTGCTCTTAGTCACGACAGTCCATAAATCGGGTCACTGATGAGTTAGCTGCATTTATTTTCAGCGCCACTGATAGAATTTCCAAATAGTCACTAAGCAGTGTTATACAAGTGAACTAACTTCTGATTCGTTTTTTGCAGAGGGAAATTGCAAAGCTCATCTACAGCCAGATCACAGCATATTTTTTTTTCGGAATCAAGAATCAACATTGGGCTATTTCCTAAGATTAAACCATGAAAGCCCACTTGGAGGCTGCATGGCCATCTGCACACTTGAACCTGAAAAATGGACTTTTTCAATCGGGGAGATCTCCTTCAGCTAAATCATCAGAAGTGGTGAGAAGAAAAGACCCCTACCCGACCAAGCTCCTCCAGACAAATTAAATCAGTCTAGCAAGGAATGGAGCTGTACAAGGGTGACCAGAACATCATCTTCTGCTTGCACCATCACTGGGCCGTCCCTCTAGGACTGCCACCTGCATGCCGGTTGCACTCAGTGCAAGGCATCCAGCTGTGTCAGGGAATGGGAGCTGAAGTCCTGCTCCACTCACCAAGCCGAGTTTATTGGTGCATGGCCGTGTCTGCCCAGACGACGTGCCTCCTTTTTCTCATTTGCACCAATGCCCCCTGTATGGGCTAGTGGCATGTCTGACCACCCCACTCCCATATCCCAGTCCTACCCGGGATTCTATTCCTTACCTCGGATGGATTCAAGATTTTCATGAACAAGTTAGGTTTCTTGCAAAAGATGAAATATTTGACCCAAATTGAAATTAATTTCATAGGTAAAGCTCAAAATATTACCATAGATGTGAATTACATATGTATTTATATACGCGTGTATAAACAGTCATGTAGATAGATATACATGTCTGTGTATCAGAAGTTAGCAAAACTTAAATTTGGCAAATGTTTAAAATAAAACTATTTTGGGTATTCGAATGGGTTTTATATATGGATTTCTGGACTTCCCAGAAATATGTGCTATTTAATTCTATTTCAACAAACATATATTAAGCAGCAGCCACTGTGCTAAGTGATGTGTACCCGGTAATGAAAAGTAGTACAAACACCCTGCCTCTAGGTAGCTAATAATCTAGTAAGGAAGACAATCTAGTAAGGTCACAAGTAAACTTATGATTGAATAATTACGGTAAAGGCTATGAAAGAAATGCTAAGGTGGAGAATAACAAGGCACAACGATTTCAGATTAAGTGACTGGAAAATCCTCTCTGTGAAAATGACATTTCAGCTGGGACCCAAGGATGCGCTGGAAGGAGTGTATGAAGTGACTCCTCCCTGCCATTTAAAGTACAGAAAAAAGAATGAAACCATGCCATGTGCAGCAACAGGGATGGACCTAGAGATGATCATACTAAGTGAAGTAAGTCAGACAGAGAGAAAGATAGATACCATACGATATCACTTACATGTGGAATCTAGAAAATAATACAAATGAACTTATTTACAAGACAGAAATAGACTCACAGACATAGAAAACAAATTTATGGTTATCAAAGGGGAAAAGGGGGGAGGGATAAATTAGGAATTTGGGATTAACAGATACTCACTACTATATATGAAATAGATAAACAACAAGAACCTACTATATAGCACATGGAGCTATACTCAATATCTTGTAATAACCTCTAATGGAAAATAATATGAAAAAGAATATATATATACACACATATATATTTATGTATAACTGAATCACTTTGCTGTACACCCAGACCTAACACAACATTGTAAATCAACTATACATCAATTAAAAAAATTAAAGTACAGAAACAATCGAATTCAGAATAGAATATGATACATTTAAGGGAAAGCACAGGATAAAGTAGATAACTAAGAAAGGAGAGGCTACAGGCCAAACTCATAGGGTAGTTTACAGACTCTAGGAAATTAATGAAGTTATATTCATGCATTTGTCGTTTCCTTTTGCAAGTACCTTATCCTCATTGATCTTTGTCTCTTTCTTTAAATCCTGGCTTTTCACTCAACTTCTAGGGATTTTAGCTCGAATGGCATTTCAGCCATTGATTCTCATCTCATCAGCACTTATTTTCTTTGTTTTCATTTGTGCGTTGTTAACGGGAATTGAGGTTTTTTCATCCGTGGGAGTTGAATATCCATGCAATTGTAAACTCCATGCGGGCAGGAATTACATTTCCTTCTTGGTCACTCCAGCACAATCTCAACAATCTCGTTCAGTCTCATGGTATAGTGCCGACCTCTCGATAAATGCTGCTGACTGTCCAATCCTGTTTGAATTAATACTTTTTAAAGGTTTTAAATAGAGGAAACATTTGCATTATAAAAATTTTTAATTGTTAAACAGAAGAGGAGACACACTTAAAGTGCACTCTCACCAAGGAATTTCAGGAGACATTGTTACCGAAGTGTGAGTACACCAAGGAAAGGGCAGCCAGTAAAGCTAAAGAATAAATACACATCCTTTAAAAACTAAAGATTGGTTACAGTTAAGGTACGCTGATGACAATGGTAGGGCTGCTTGTAGGGGTTTTCCTATAGTTATTCAGTCTTTCTTTCAAAAGTTGGCACCTGCTGGGTGCCAGATCCTGTTCTGGGTGCTGGGAACACATCAGAGATCAAAATTTCTTTCATGGAGCTCGTGTTCCACTGGAGAGACAGATAACAAGTAGCTATAGAGTATGCCGGAAGATGATGAGTGCTGTAGAGAAAGGGGGTCATGGGGAAAGAGTGCAGGGGTCGAGAGAAATAGTAATTTTATATATAGTTGGCCCTCCGTATCTGCAGGTTCTGCATCCGGGGATTCCACTAATTGCCATTGAAAATATTTTTAAGAAGTTCCAGAAAGTTCCAAAAAGCAAAACTTGAAGTTGCCATGCTGGCAACTATTTATATAGCATTTACATTATACTGAGTATTATAAGTAATCGAGATGATTTAAAGTCTGTGGGAGGATGTGCATGGGTTATATGCAAATACTATGCCATTGGGTATAAAGGACTTGAGAATCTATGGATTTTGGTATCCAGGCATCCTGGAACCAATCCCCTGTGGATACCAGGGGCGACTGTACATTGTCAGGAAAGGAGTCTCCTGAGGTACGGGCAGAGACTGGGGCATAGATACTTGGACAGAGGCTTGAAGCAGTGAGCCTCTGTTCACTTACATAAATGCATGCGAATGTCCGTAAGCACAGGGAACAGCAAGTCAAAGGCCATAAAGCAAGCATGCTTGGTATGTTTAAGGATTAGCAGAGAGACCAATGCAGCTGGAGCAGAGTGGGTGACAGAGGAAATGACAAGAAATGAGGGCAGACAAGTAGCCGGCGTCCCGCATTGCATAGGATTTTATGAACTATGTTACAGACTTTGGCTTTTCCTCTGAATGAAATGGTTATCACTCTGGGGTCTTGTCAGAAATAAAGAAATTCTATTTATTAATTAATTATTAAATAAATAGTAGCTATTTCCTATTTCCATAGAGCAAATTAAACACAAGGAATTAGTTAAATGGGTGTTGGGAAACTGGAAAAGGGAAAAAAGATGATTGAAGTAAAATAGCGACTGCAGGAAGCAGCTCCCATCCCTGGGAATTGGGGAACAAGCGGAGTTGGGGTTACCAAAACCTAGAAGCTGACTAAAGAGCCCTGGTGGAACTGTGGAGTTGCAGTCGTTGCCCAGCTGGTGTGGATACCTCCCAGATCGTGACATGAAGTCGATTACGGGCGTGCTGGGAGAAAACAAGGCTGGAACCAACTGCCACTGACAGGATGCATTAGTTTCCTAGGGCTGCCATCGCAAAGTACCACAAACTAGGGGGCTTAAAGCAACAGAAATGTTTTCTCTCACAGTTCTGGCGGCCAGAAGTCTGAAATCAAAGCATGGGCAGGGTTGGCTCCTTCTGGGGGAGAATCTGTTCTGGGCTTCTCTCCTAGTTCTGGTAAGCTCGGGAGTTCTTTTCTTGGTTTGTAGATGGCGTTCTCCCTGTGTCTTCACATCATATTCCCTCCAAGCATGTCTGTCTCTGCGTCCATATTTCCCCCTTTTTCAAGGGCACCGATCATGTTGGATTAAGGTCTACTTCATCTTAACTCACGCAACTGCCAACACCTTATTTTCAGTTAAGGCCACATTCGGAGGTACTGGGGGTTAGGACTTTAACATCTATTAGGGGGACACAATTTAATTCATAACACAAGATAAGGGGTCATCGCTGGGCTGATACAGACAGGAATGGCAAGGAAGGAGGAAGGAACAAGTCCCTTCTCTCATCATTTTGCCTTCCAGCCTCCCTCCTGTTCCTTGTCTTAGGTCAGGCTGCCAATAAACAGAGCTCAAGGCAGAGATCCTTGGCCAAGTAATTTATTGAAAGAGTACTCTTAGGGAAGGATAGTGAGGGAAGCAGGATAAGGCAAGAGAACAAAGCTGAGTAAGGATGTAAGCTGGAGACTACCTTCAGTCTCATCCCACAGGGGCCTCTACAGCATGAATTGCACCACAGAATTGGTCCCAACTTGAGGCAACGGTGAGGTGGGATGGAATGATTTTTTTTAACCCATGTATCGGTTATTATTTGCAGGTTGCCACCTAGGGAGACATAAGCCCCCAGGTAGACAGGTCGCATTCTGCCAAGAACAATGCTCTGGAGAAGTGGCAGCTGTGAACTCTAGTAGCCTATATTTTTCAAGGAATTTGTCCATTTCATCCGTTGACATGAAGTTGTTCATGATATTGCCTTGTTATCCTTTCAGTCTATAGAATCTGTAGTATTGTTACTTCTCTTATTCCTAATATTGACAGTTTGTGTCTTCTATCTTATTTCCTGATCAATGTGGCTGTAGGTTTATCAATTTTTTTGGTCTTCTCAAAGAACCAGTTCTTGGTTTCGTTAATTTTCTCAACTGTTTTTCTGTTTTTTATTTAGTTGGTTTCCCTTCTGATCTTTATTGTTTACTCTTTTCTGCTTACTTTCGGTTTAATTTGCTCTGATTTAGCCAGTTTCTTACAATGGAGCCCAAGGTCATTAATTTGGGACCTTCCTCTTTTTCTAATGTAGGCATTTAGCAATATACATTTCCCCCATAGTACTGCTTTTAGCCACATCCCCCAAAATCTGAAATGTTGTGATTTCAATTTCATTCAGTTCAAAGTACTTTCTAATTTCCCCTTTGAGTTCTTCTTGACCAACAGGTTATTTAGAAGTGTCCAGTTACTTGGGGATTTTTTTTTTTAATATGTTAATCCACTGATTTCCTTATTTATTTATTTATTTATTTATTTATTTATTTATTTATTGGCTGTGTTGGGTCTTCGTTTCTGTGCGAGGGCTTTCTCTAGTTGTGGCAAGCTGGGGCCACTCTTCATTGCGGGGGGATTTTTTAAAAGCCTTTCTGTTGTTGATTCTAATTCAGTTCCATTGTAGTCAGAGAGCATACTCTCTTAAAATTTTTTGAGAGTTTTTCATGGGTAGGAAAATGGTCTATCTTGGTAAACATTCTGTGTACAATTTTGCTGTTGTTGGGTGGAGTGTTCTATAAATGTTGACTAGGTTGATTTGTTAGATAGTGTTGTTCAGTCTTCCATCTTTCCTGAGTTTCAGTCACTTGTTCTATCAGTTATTGAGAGAGGAATAAATATTGACAGTTCTGAATGTATTAGGGATTTTCCTGTTTCTTCTTGCAGTTCTTTCAGTCTTTGTTTCCCTTTCATTTTGAAACTCTTGTTAACTGAGCACATAAGCATTTAGGACTGTTGTGTCTTCCTCATGAACTGTTCCTTTTGACATTATGAAATGTCTTTCTTTATCCTTGGTAATAATCTTTGCTCCAAAATCTACTTTCTTATTAATATAACCACTCTTCCTTTCTTTTGATTAGTGTTAACATATTTTCTCCCATCCTTTTACTGTTGATTTATTTCTGTCTTTATATTTAAAGTGCATCAACTGCAGGTAGCATATAGTTGGGTTTTGCTTATTTTTGCCAATGTGATAACCTCTGACTTTTCATTGAGGTGTTTAGACCCTTTCCATTTGATGTGATTACTGATCCAGTTGGGTTTAAGAGTCATCACCAGTTGTTTTTTCAATTGTCCCATCTATTTTGTGTTCTTTTTATTTGTTTGCTCTTCTTTTGGATTGAGTATTTAATTTATTCCGTTTTCTTTTCTTTGTTATTGGCTTATTAGCTATAACTTTTATCTCTTCTGGTGCTTACTTTAGAGTTGGAGTATTTTTAGCTTGTCATAGTGTATCTTCAGTTAATATTATACCACTTCATGTGTAGTATAAAAACCTTAACAATATACTTTTATTTTCCCCTCCCAGACTTTGTGCATACGCTCCACATATGTTATAAATCTCAGTATGTATTTCTGTTTTTTCTTTGGACAGATATTTCTTTTTTAAACTTAAAAACAAAATAGGGCTTCCCTGGTGGCGCAGTGGTTGAGAATCTGCCTGCCAGTGCAGGGGACATGGGTTCGAGCCCTGGTCTGGGAAGATCCCACATGCCGCGGAGCAACTAGGCCCGTGAGCCACAATTACTGAACCTGTGCGTCTGGAGCCTGTGCTCTGCAACAAGAGAGGCCACGATAGTGAGAGGCCCATGCACCGCGATGAAG
The DNA here is from genome assembly GCF_949987535.1 of Balaenoptera acutorostrata. NCBI lineage: Eukaryota > Metazoa > Chordata > Mammalia > Artiodactyla > Balaenopteridae > Balaenoptera > Balaenoptera acutorostrata. The sequence continues at coordinate 27,239,355 of NC_080068.1, read as the reverse complement.
AGTGGCCCCCACTTGCCGCAACTAGAGAAAGCCCTCGCACAGAAACGAAGACCCAACACAGCCATAAGTAAATAAATAAATAAATTTATTTAAAAAAAAAGATAGGAATAAAAGTATTTTATATTTACCCACATAATTACCATTCCTGGTGTTCCTTTTTCCTTAGTATAGATCCAGATTTCTTTTTTTCTTTGATAGCTCTTTATTTTGTTTTAAAAAAATAAATTATTGGAGTATAATTGCTTTACACTGTTGTGTTAGTTTCTGCTGTAAAACAAAGTGAATCAGATATACATATACTTATATCCCCATATCACTTCCCTCTTGTGTCTCCCTCCCATCCTCCCTATCCCACCCCTCTAGGTGGTCACAAAACACCAAGCTAATCTCCCTGTGCTATGAGGCTGCTTCCCACTAGCTATCTATTTTACATTTGGTAGTGTATATATGTCAATGCCACTCTCTCACTTTGTCCCAGCTTACCCTTCCCCCTCCCCGTGTCTTCAAGTCCATTCTCTACATCTGCATCTTTATTCCTGTCCTTCCCCTAGGTTCTTCAGAACCTTTTTTTTTTTTTTTTAGATTCCATATATATGTGTTAGCATATGGTATTTGTTTTTCTCTTCCTGACTTACTTCACGTTGTATGACAGACTCTATGTCCATCCACCTCACTACAAATAACTCAATTTCGTTTCTTTTTATGGCTGAGTAATATTCCATTGTATATATATGCCACATCTTCTTTATCCATTCATCTGTCGATGGACACTTAGGATGCTTCCATGTCCTGGCTATCATAAATAGTGCTGCAATGAACATTGTGGTACATGCTTCTTTTGGAATTATGGTTTTCTCAAGGTATATGCCCAGTAGTGGGATTGCTGGGTCATATGGTAGTTCTATTTTTAGTTTTTTAAGGAACCTCCATGCTGTTCTCCATGGTGGCTGTATCAATTTACATTCCCACCAACAGTGCAAGAGGGTTGCCTTTTCTCCACACCCTCTCCAGCATTTATTGTTTGTAGATTTTTTGATGATGGCCAATCTGACCGGTGTGAGGTGATACCTCATTGTAGTTTTCATTTGCCTTCCTCTAATGATTAGTGATGTTGAGCATCCTTTCATGTATTTGTTGGCAATCTGGATATCTTCTTTGGAGAAATGTCTATTTAGATCTTCTGCCCATTTTTGGATTGGGTTGTTTGTTATTTTGATACTGAGCTGCATGAGCTGCTTGAATATTTTGGAGATTAATCCTTCATTGTTGCTTCATTTGCAAATATTTTCTCCCATTCTGAGGGTTGTCTTTTCATCTTGTTTAAGGTTTCCTTTGCTGTGCAAAACATTTTAAGTTTCATTTTGACCCATTAGTTTATTTTTGGTTTTATTTTCATTTCTCTAGGATGTGGGTCAAGAAGGATCTTGCTGTGATTTGTCATAGAGTCTTCCACCTATGTTTTCCTCTAAGAGTTTTATAGTGTCTGGCCTTACATTTAGGTCCTTAATCCATTTTGAGTTTATTTTTGTATACGGTGTTAGGGAGTGCTCAAATTTTATTCTTTTACATGTAGCTGTCCAGTTTACACAGCACCACTTATTGAAGAGGCTGTTTTTTCTCCATTGTATATTCTTGCCTCCTTTATCAAAGATAAGGTGACCGTATGTGGGTGGGTTTATCTCTGGGCATTCTATCCTGTTCTATTGATCTATATTTCTGTTTTTCTACCAGTACCATTCTGTCTTGATTACTGTAGCTTTGTAGTATAGTCTGAAGTCAGGGAGCCTGATTCCTCCAGTTCTGTTTTTCGTTCTCAGGATTGCTTTGGCTATTTGGGGTCTTTTGTGTTTCCATAAAAAGTGTGAAATTTTCTGTTCTAGTTCTGTGAAAAATGCCACTGGTAGTTTGATAGGGATTGCACTGAATCTGTAGATTGCTTTGGGTAGTATAGTCATTTTCACAATGTTGATTCTTCCAATGCAAGAACATGGTATATCTCTCCATCTGTTTGTATCATCTTTAATTTCTTTCATCAGTGTCATAATTTTCTGCATACACGTCTTTTGTCTCCTTAGGTAGGCTTATTCCTAGGTATTTTATTCTTTTTGTTGCATTGGTAAATGGGAGTGTTTCCTTAATTTCTCTTTCCGATTTTTCATCATTAGTGTATAGGAATGCAAGAGATTTCTGTGCATTAATTTTGTACCCTACAACTTTACCAAATTCATTGTTTAGCTCTTGTAGTTTTCTGGTAGCATCTTTAGGATTCTCTATGTATAGTATCATGTCATCTGCAAACAGTGACAGCTTTACTACTTCTTTTCCAATTTGGATTCCTTTTATTTCTTTTTCATCTCTGACTGCTGTGGCTAAAAGTTCCAAATCTATGTTGAATAATAGTGGTGAGAGTGGGCCTTTTCTGGTTCCTGATGTTAGTGGAAATGGTTTCAGTTTTTCACCTTGAGAATGATGTTGGCGGTGGGTTTGTCATATATGGCCTTTATTATGTTGAGGTAAGTCCCATCTATGCCTACTTTCCAGAGAGTTTTTATCATAAATGGGTGTTGAATTTTGTCGAAAGCTTTTTCTGTATCTATTGAGATGATCATATGGTTTTTATCCTTCAATTTGTTAATATGGTGTATCACATTGATTGACCTGCATATATTGAAGAATCCTTGCCTTCCTGGCATAAACCCCACTTGATCATGGTGTATGATTCTTTAAATGCGCTGTTGGATTCTGTTTGCTAGTATTTTGTGAGGATTTTTGCATCTATGTTCATCAGTGATATTGGTCTGCAGTTGTTTTTCTTTGTGATACCTTTGTCTGGTATTGGTATCAGGGTGATGGTGGCCTCGTAGAATGAGTTTGAGAATGTTCCTCCTTCGGCTACATTTTGGAAGAGTTTGAGAAGGATAGGTGTTAGCTCTTCTCTAAACGTTTGATAGAATTTGCCTTTGAAGCCATCTGGTCCTGGGCTTTTGTTTATTTGAAGTTTTTTAATCACAGTTTCCATTTCAGTGCTTGTGATTGGTCTGTTTATATTTTCTATTTCTTCCTGGTTCAGTCTCAGAAGGTTGTGCTTTTCTAAGAATTTGTCCATTTCTTCCAGGTTTTCAACTTTTTTGGCATGTAGTTGCTTGTAGTAATCTCTCATGATCCTTTGTATTTCTGCAGTGTCATTGTTATTTCTCCTTTTTCGTTTCTAATTCTGTTGATCTGAGTCTTCTCCCTTTTTTTTCTTGATGAGTCTGGCTAATGGTTTATCAGTTTTGTTTATCTTCTCAGAGAAGCAGCTGTTAGTTTTATTGAGCTTTGCTATCATTTCCTTCATTTCTTTTTCATTTATTTCTGATCTGATTTTTATGATTTCTTTCCTTCTGCTAACTTTGGGGTATTTTTGTCCTTCTTTCTCTAATTGCTTTAGGTGTAAGGTTAGGTTGTTTATTTGAGATGTTTCTTGTTTCTTGAGGTCGGATTGTATTGCTATAAACTTCCCTCTTAGAACTGCTTTTGCTGCATCCCATAGGTTTTGGGCAGTCTTGTTTTCATTGTCATTTGTTTCTAGGTATTTTTTGATTTCCTCTTTGATTTCTTCAGTGATCTCTTGGTTATTTAGCAGCATATTGTTTAGCCTCCATGTGTTTGTATTTTTTATAGTTTTTTTCCTGTAATTAATATCTAGTCTCATAGTGTTGTGGTCGGAAAGATACTTGATACGATTTTAATTTTCTTAAATTTATCAAGGCTTGATTTGTGACCCAAGATATGTTCTGTCCTGGAGAATGTTCCATGAGCACTGAGAAGAAAATGTATTCTGTTGTTTTTTAGATAGAATGTCCTATAAATATCAATTAAGTCCATCTTGTTTAATGTGTCTTTTAAAGCTTATGTTTCCTTATTTATTTTCATTTTGGATGATCTGTCCATTGGTGAAAGTGGGGTGTTAAAGTCCCCTACTATGATTGTGTTACTGCCAATTTCCCCTTTTATGGTTGTTAGCCATATGTATTGAGGTGCTCCTATGTTGGGTGCATAAATATTTACAATTGTTATATCTTCTTCTTGGATTGATCCCTTGATCATTATGTAGTGTCCTTCTTTGTCTCTTGTAGTAGTCTTTATTTTAAAGTCTATTTTGTCTGATATGAGAATTGCTACTCCAGCTTTCTTTTGATTTCCACTTGCATGGAATATCTTTTTCAATCCCCATTTTCAGTCTGTATTTGACCCTAGGTCTGAAGTGGGTCTCTTGTAGACAGCATATATATGTGTCTTGTTTTTGTATCCATTCAGCTAGTCTATGTCTTTTGGTTGGAGCATTTAATCCATTTACATTTAAGGTAATTATCAATATGTATGTTCCTGTTACCGTTCCTTAATTGTTTTGGGGTTTTTTTTTGTAGGTCTTTTCCTTCTCTTGTGTTTCCTGCCTAGAGAAGTTCCTTTAGCATTTGTTGTAAAGCTGGTTTGGTTGTGCTGAACTCTCTTAGCTTTTGCTTCTCTGTAAAGGTTTTAATTTCTCCATCGAATCTGAATGAGATCCTTGCTAGGTAGAGTAATCTTGGTTGTAGGTTTTTCCCTTTCATCACTTTAAATATGTCCTGCCACTCCCTTCTGGCTTGAAGACTTCATGCTGAAAGATCAGCTGCTAACCTTATGGGGATTCCCTTGTATGTTATTTGTTGCTTTTTCCTTGTTCCTTTTAATATTTTTTCTTTGTATTTAATTTTTGATAGTTTGATTACTATGTGTCTTGGCATGTTTCTCCTTGGATTTATCCTGTATGGGATTCTCTGTGCTTCCTGGAGTTGACTGACTATTTCCTTTCCCATATTAGGGAAGTTTTCAACTATAATCTCTTCAAATATTTTCTCAGTCCCTTTCTTTTTCTCTTCTTCTTCTGGGATCCCTATAATTTGAATGTTGGTGCATTGAATGTTGTCCCAGGGGTCTCTGAGACTGTCCTCAATTCTTTTCATTCTTTTTTCTTTGTTCTGCTCTGTGGTAGTTACTTCCACTATTTTATCTTCCAGGTCACTTATCCATTCTTCTTTCTCAATTATTCTGCCATTGATTCCTTCTAGAGAATTTTAAATTTCCTTTATTGTGTTGTTCATCATTGTTTGTTTGCTCTTTAGTTCTTCTAGGTCCTTGTTAAACGTTTCTTGTATTTTCTCCAATTCTATTTCCAAGATTTTAGATATCTTTACTATCATTACTCTGAATTCTTTTTCAGATAGACTGTATATTTTCTGTTTATTTGTTTAGTCTGGTGGGTTTTTACCTTGCTCCTTCACCTGCTGCATATTTCTCTGTCTTCTCATTTTGCTTAACTTACTGTGTTTGGGGTCTCCTTTTTCTAGGCCGCAGGTTCGTAGTTCATATTTTTTTTGGTGTCTGCCCCCAGTGGGTAAAGTTGCTTCAGTGGGTTGTGTAGGCTTCCTGGTTGAGGGAACTGGTTCCTGTTTTCTGATGGATGAGGCTGGATCTTGTCTTTCTGGTGGGCAGGACCACATCCAGTGCTATGTTTTGGGGTCTCTATGAACTTATTATTATTTTAAGCAGCCTCTCTGCTAATGGGTGGGGTTGTTTTCCTGTCTTGCTTGTTTGGCATGGAGTGTCCAGTACTGAAGCTTGCTGGTCGTTGAGTGCATTTGGGTCTTAGCATTGAGATGGAGATCTCTGGGCGAGCTCTCGCCAGTTGATATTATGTGGGTCCTAGAGGTCTCTGGTGGTCCAATGTACTGAACTTGGCTCTTCCACATCAGAGGCTTAGGCCTGACACCTGGCCAGAGCACCAAGACCCTGTCAGCCACATGGCTGCACTGTTCATAGGAATGCAATTCAGTGCAGCCACTACTTAAAACAGTATGGAGGGTTCTGAGCCATTTCTTGGGAGTGTGTTTGTAATGAACAGCTGTGGGGAGAGAGGTAACGTTTCTCCTTCAGACACACAGGAAGCTTGCTATCCTCTCATTTTAAAAGCAGTGGAGTCCTCAAACTCAGTGTTCCTCAGTGTAATACAACCAAGTACATGCATAGCACCCAACTGGATCCCTCTGTGTCATCCCAGTGGGAACTCCAGATTACTATTTGGTATGATTTTTCTTCTGACTGAAGAACATGTGTTAACAGTTCTTGTAGTCTTGTAGTAAGATTCTGAGTGTGATGATTCAGCTTTGATATGTCTGACAAAATCTTTTTTTTTGCCTTTGTTTTCAAGAGACATTTTTTCTGGGTATAGAATTTTAGGTTGACAGGGCTGCTGCTGTTGTTGTTTCCCTAGTACTTTAAAGATGTTGCTCTACTGCCTTAACTGTATTTTTCCGAAGAGAACTTGGTCTCATTCTTATTTTGTTCCTTTGTGTATAATGTGCCTTATTTCTCTGATTGTCACATTTTCCCTTTATCGGTGGGTATACGTCTTTTAATTCTATTATGCTTTGGTACAATTTTCTTCATGTTTCTTGTGCTTGGGGTTTGTTGAGCTTCTTGGATTTGTAGGTTTACAGATTCATCAAATTTGGAACATTTCTGGCCATTATGTCTTTAATATTTCCTCTCCCCACCTCCTTTGGTGACTCTAATTATATATCTTATCTATTAAACAACTTGAAAGTTTCCCACAGCCCACTGAAGCTCTCTTAATTTTTTTCTTTTTTAGTCTTTATTTTCTCTGTATTTTATTTTAGTTTCTATACCATCAAGTTCACTGATCTTTAATTCTGCAATGTCTAATCTGCTCTCTCTTATCTCAGGTATTTTCTGTTTCAAGCATTGCATTTTTCATCTTGAAAAGTTTGATTTGGGTCTTCTAAAAATCTTTCAAGTCTGTACCTTACATTCTTGAACATATGGAATATAGTTACCATAACTGTTTTAATGTCCTAATCCGACAATTCTACCATCCATGCTGATTCTGGAACTGTGTTTGTTCATTGATTTTTTTGCCTTATTATGGCTTATATTATCCTATTTCTTTGATAATATAAGCAAATATAATTTGCTTATATTATCCTATTATCCTATTTCTTTATGGCTTATATTATCCTATTTCTTTGTAATTAAAGATTAAAATCTTTAATTTTTTTATTAAATTCCAAACCTCATGATTTTTACTTTGTTAGATGCTTAATATTACATTCTTATAAATATTCTTGAACTTTGCTCTGAAGTTTGGTTAAATCACTTGGTAACAGTTTGATCTTTTCAAGCCTCCTGTTAAACCTTGTTAGGTGAAACCAGAACCACCTTTAATCTAAGACTAATTTCTTCCACTATGGAGGTAATACCATTGTAAATACTCTGCCTGATTTTCCTTGAATTATGATGTTTTCCCTCTGGCTGTTTGGAACATGAACTATTATTGGACCTGTCTGAGCTCTGAGTATCTGCTCCTTTCAAGTGGTTCTTTCCCTTTCCTCAGATAATTTCTCCACAGGCCTATGCTACTAAATATGAAAACTTGAGGGGGTATTGCCTGTGAATCTCCATAGCTCTTTCTCTGTACAACTGTCTTTTCCCCAGGACTCTGCTTTTTTAACTCCAGCTCTTGGCCTCACTAGACTCCATGTGTCTCTCCTCGATTCAAGGTTACTGCCTGGTTCTGTTTGGATTCCCTTTCTTTGCACTGCAGCCTGGAAAATATGTCTGGGCAGTAAGCTGGGACTGTCATGGGGCTCACCTTGTTTGTTTTCCCTCTCTCCAGGACCAATGTCCTCTGCTTACTGAGTTGATGTGCAATGCCTGAAAACTTTGTCTAGTTTTTTTGTCAGCTTTGTTAAAATAATATAATATTAACTGTTTAGTTGTTTCAGGAAGGGTGGTCTAAATGGTCCCTCTTACTCCATCTTGGCTAGAAGCTGAAGTCTTATCTTTTGTTTTTTTTGGTGATATTTTGGATAACCAATTCAATTTCTTTAAAATTTTAGGATATAACCTATACTTGGTGACTGTTTTTATTTCTTTTCAGTTTCTTCTTGTCAGCCAGTGATCATGTTGTTCTGCCTCCTTGGACCTACTGCTTCAAATAATCTACACCCTCACAAAGTAGTTGGCAGGTTTTTTTTCCGTTTTTGCCCTTCATTATGAGTAGTGATCCTAATGAATTCTATTCACATTTCCTTTTGTTATATCAAGCCCTTTCCTCTCTGTCCACCCGCTTTTGTTTCTAGAGCTGTACTCAGGCCTTCTTCCCTCCTCTGCATTACTCTGGGGAACCCTGACTCTCAGAATGTTTTCCTTCTCCTGCTCGGACAGCAACAGTTACTTCTTTTGTTTATGCTAGACAGTGTGTTAAATTTATTTGGAAAACACACAAAAAACCCTTCTTCTACTTTTTTTTTTTTTTTTGCCTAGAGGGTAACACCTGGCTGCCATGTATTCTGAATATATGGATGGGGAAATTGGCAGCAGGCTTTCAATAACTGCTCCTGTTTTCAGCCCTGTGTGGTACCCTGCTGCTTATCACACCTGGCATCCTGAGTCTATCACCCTCCCACCTCTGAAAGGCAGGATGGCTCCCTCCTTAGCAGCAGCCCCTCCATATTTCTTCTGGGCTGTGCCTTTTCCTGGCTTGCTTTATTGAGCTGCACTCTTCCACTCACTTTCCACCCTCTAGAACTGTGTTGAAACAGTTCATCCATTGATAAACTCCCTCTTGTTCTTTTCACTGCTCTGTGCTTACCCCTCTTCTTTCAACTGGTGTATTCTTCTTTTAATGGGATCTGAGGAATGAGAGGAGATCAATTCATATGCTCAGTTTGTAATCTTGACCTGACACCAGTTGCTATTTAGTTACTAAAGCCAAGGATTATTTTTTTTCTAGAACTTATATTTAATTTTTAAATTCACACTGTTGACCAATTCCTTTTCCTGAAACCATGTCTTTCCTTGTTTCAGTAACTCCAATCTCTACTGATTTTTCTCTTATTTCTCTGGATATTACTCCTCTGTCTTCACTTTCTCTCTACATCTCTTTACATGTTTTTATATCCTGGATTTATATCCTTGAGCTTCTTCTCTGCTTACTGTACCTATTGAACATTTGCACATGGATATCTACCTGTATCTCAAACTCAGCACACCCCAAACCAAACTTGCCATCTTCACTCTGGTATCTGCTCCTCCACCGACCTGTACCTCCTTGATGAACAGAACTTCTGTGCCTCTAACCACCAAGACAGAAATTTAGACACCATCTCTGCTCCTTTTTCAGATTCAATTGGCCATCATGCCTTGCCTGTAACATCTCCTAAATAGTGTTCAGATTTACTCACTTCTTTCTATTCTCTCAACTATTGCTTCTTTTATTCCTATTATTTTTAATTTTTATTATAGAAAAATTTAAACACAGTAAAATGTACCTGCCACTCAGGGTCAGCAATTACCAACATTTGGCTAATTTTGTTTTATCATCCCCCTGCTCCCCATTTTCTCCTCCATTATTTTAAAACACATTCCAGATGTCATATCATTTCATCTGTAAAAATTTCAGTGTGTCTTTCTAAAAGGAAAAGATATTTGAAAACATAGGCACAAAATCTTTATCATCATAAAATAATAATTCCTTAAAATATATTCATATATCCAGTAGGTATTTATGTTTCCTTGTTGTCTCATAACTTTTTGTTTTTACAGTAGATTGGTTCAGATCTGGAACTAAGCAGGAACCACATGATGTATTTGGTTGCTATGATGTAACTGAGTCTCCTTTAGTTTAGAGGTTCCTCCTCCCTTTTTGTTTTCCCTTCCCTTTTATTTATTGACTCAATCAGGTCATTTGTCCTGTAGAATCTCCCACATTGTGGATTTTTCTGGTTACGTCCTCATGGTGTCATTAAAGACGCTTCTCTATTTCTCTATTTTCTGGAAACTCATATTTAGATCTAGAAGCTTCATTAGAATTTTTGTAAAAATCGGGATTCCCTGGCAGTCCAGTGGTTAGAACTATGTGCTTTCACTGCCGGGGCCCTGGTTCAACCCCTAGTCGGAGAATTAAGATCCCACAAGCTGTGCAGTGTGGCGGAAAAAACAAAACAAAAAAAGAATTTTTGTAAGAAAGATCCATAGATGGCTCCTATGTCATCATATCAGGGGGCATATAATGTATAATGTATGGTTGTTTCTCTTTTTGTAATGATATGATTTTTCAGTGGCTTAGTGTGTTATTATTCTAATCCATCCATTTAAAAAAATCCCTATAACCTCTCACTTAGTGGTTTTAACAGCTATTGACTATCATTGCCTAGGTCTGTTATTATTAGGGACCTATATTTCTTACCAGCTTTACTGCAACAACTTCTTAAGATTGCCACTATAATTTTTTCCCCTAACTTGACCCCATTATGCACACTGCCACCAAATGGATTTTTGCATACCACAAAGCATTTCATATGATTTCCCTGCATAAAATTCTTCAGTGGATTCTTAGTGAATTCAGAACAAAATCCAAATTCTATAGCAAAGATATACGAGAGTCTTTATCATTTGGTCCCTGCTTACCTGCTGTTATTTGCTTTATATTTATAAATGCTTGAAACTTTCTAAAATAGAATTCTTCTTGAGGTAGACAAAGTTACAAGATGTTAGTTTAACACATGGGAAATGAGGGATGAGGTGCTGCACTGCTGATATACAGGCAGATGGCAGGATTATTTTCACAACAGAAAATAAGCTTTGAAGAACCAGAGCATCTTAATATTTCACAATATATGTAAATCAAATCATTATTCTGTATACCTTAAACTTATAAAGTGCTGTCTGTCAATTATCTCTCAATAAAGCCGGGAAAAATACTTATAAATAAAGAAGAAAAAAAAAACCAAAAACCCGGGTCTTTGACCACATCAACAATGGTAACGTGGCATCTCAAGGCTGTGCCCAAGGGTGTTGACTTTAGGGCAAGAAACCCAGGGAGGGGATATAGGAGAAGGGGGCAATGGCTTTTGGAAGAAAGAATAGTTATATTTTTTCCCAGCTTTACTGAGGTAAAAATTAACAAAAATTCTGTATGTATTAAGGTGTACCACATGATGGTTTCATATACATAATAGTTGCACTGTGAAATGATTACCATGATCAAGTTAATTAACACATTCATCACTTCACATAGTTGCCAGTTTTTGCCTTTTTTTTTTTTTTTTTGGTGTGGTGAGCAAAGTTACATTTTAAAATGTATTATTTATAAATTTGCTAGAAAAGTATATTGTTTGCCTCGGTTGTGTTACCATTTCAAGCTTCCTTCCCATGATATTTCTCTTCAAGTTATTATGTAGATGTAAATAACTATGATTTAATTAATTAACTCATGAAATCGAAGTATAATTTTATAATGAATTTTTTATCCTCATCTACATGTTTTATTTAGGTTCATGTTTAATAAAAATCTCCCAAGAAATATATATTGTAACATCATAATGTTTACTCATCATGATAAATTTACTAGCATCCATACATTTATTCTCTACATCTGTGTCTCCATTTCTGCTTTGTAAATAAGATCGTCTATACCAATTTTTTCAGATTCCACATATATGTGTTAATATACAATACTTATTTTTCTCTTTCTGACTTACTTCACTCTGTATGACAGTCTCTAGTTCCATCCACGTCTCTACAAATGACTCAATTTAATTCCTTTTTATGGCTGAGTAATATTCCATTGTATACATGTACCACATCTTCTTTATCCATTCCTCTGTTGATAGACATTTAGGTTGTTTCCATGTCCTGGATATTGTAAATAGTGCTGCAGTGAACATTGGGGTGCATGTGTCTTTTTGAATTATGGTTTTCTCTGGGCATATGCCCAGTAATGGGATTGCTGGGTCACATGGTAGTTCTATTTTTAGTTTTTTAAGGAACCTCCATACTGTTCTCCATAGTGGCTGTATCAATTTACATTCCCACCAACAGTGCAAAGGGTTCCCTTTTCTCCATGCCCTCTCCAACTTTTGTTGTTTGTAGATTTTGTAATGGTGGCCATTCTGACCTGTGTGAGGTGATATCTCATTGTAGTTTTAATATGCATTTCTCTAATAATTAGATATGTTGAGCATTTTTTCATATATTTGCTGGCCATCCGTATGTCTTCTTTGGAGAAATGTCTATTTAGGTCTTCTGCTCATTTCTTGATTGGGTTGTTTGATATTTTGATATTGAGCTACATGAGCAGTCTGTATATTTTGGAGATTAATCCTTCGTCAGTTGCTTCATTTGCAAATATTTTCTCCCATTCTGAGGGTTGTCTTTTCATCTTGTTTATGGTTTGCTTTGCTGTGCAAAAGCTTTTAAGTTTCATTAGGTCCCATTTGTTTATTTTTGTTTTTATTCTCATTACTCTAGGAGGTGGGTCAAAAAAGATCTTGCTGCGATTTGTGTCAAAGTGTGTTCTGATATGTGTATATATATATATGTATAGCTGATTCACTTTGCTGTAGAGTAGAAACTAACACAACATTGTAAAGCAACCATACTCCAATAAAAATTTAAAAACAAATAAATATAAAGCAACAACAACAACAGAAAAAAAATCCTATATCAAACATTCAAGGAAGAAATAATATCAATTCTACACAAACTTTTCCAGAACACAGGAGTATGAACACATCTTGATTCATTTTATGAAGTCAGAATTACCCTTTTTTCAAACAAAACCAAAGACATTACAAGAAAAGAAAACTATAGGCTGATATTTCTCATGAACATAGATGCAAAAATCCTCAACAACATATCAAATTAAATTCAACAACTTATAAAAATATTATGATACCAAATTGAGTGGGATTTATCCTGGGAATGCAAGCCTGGTTCAACATTCAAAATCAGTGTTATCAATGTATCAGTAAACTAAAGAAGAAAATCCATATGATTGTATTTATACAGAAGAGGTATTTGACAAAATTCAACATCCATTTGTGTTAAAACCCCTGATGAACTAGGAATAATTTATTGTTTTCAACCCAATAGAGAATCAACCAAGAGAATAGGGCTAACATAATATTTAATTGTGAAAGACTGAATTATTTCCATCTAAGGTTAGGAAAGAGGAAAGTATGCTTACTCTCACCATCACTCTTATTTAACATCATACTGGAAGTCCTAATTAGTGCAATAAGGCAAATGAAGAAGGAAGTAAATAATAAACAAATACCATACAGAATGGAGAGAAAGGAATAGACCTCTATCTATTCACAGATGACATTACTGTCTATGAAGAATCTACGAAGAATCAACAATAAGGTGTTAGAACTAAAATGTGAGTTTAGCAAGGCACCGGATGCAAAGTCAAAATACAAAAATCAGCTGCATTGGTACATATTAATAATGAACAATTTGAAATTGAACTGAAAACCTAGAAGAGTTTATCTAATGACTGGCCACTCATTAATTTAGTAAACAACTTATTTTTCTTTGTACATGAAGTCATTAAGAAGTTTGGTCAGGATTTGGCATGAATTTTCATAGCCTCCCAAAGAAAATCACTTATTCATTGGGTTGGGCTTCTCATGTTTCAACATACCCTTAGTCTTATTTCAAATCTCTGATGACACAGTGACAACTCAACTGTTGTTATATGTGACACAGATTGACAGGAACTATTATTTTCAACAATAGATCTGAAACAGCTTTGGTTGAATTCAAATAAATTGTGGACAGAAAAGACTTGTGTTCTGCATCATGGCATCTCATCACCCCAAAGCATACGTTTAATAAGTTATGAGGAAGGGACATAAAATGAAAGATTTCCTGAACAGGACTGTTGAAGGTGACAGTTAAAGAGAAATTTAGATTCCTTGGAACCCAACATGCCACTGTGCATTTCATTAAAACTGTCTGTCTTTCTGAATTTCTTATAGGGTGAACCTATTATGCAAGTAAAATATAGATGTGGTCTGGATATGGTTCAACTTTTGTTTACTTTTAACTTAAATGTTAAATTTTCTTTAAATCGCTGACTTGAAACATGTCGAGTTCCTGTCTCTTTATATAGATTTTTCAGCCTATGTTTTGCAAAGTGCATTAAAAAAAATTTACTAGCATCTTATATAAAACATTTTAATTTTTAAAAAAACAAATTAAAATATACATATGACTTTTTAAATGAAACAATACAGGAAGGCTAATAAGAACACAAACCCTTCCACCCATACTTCCTGTTCTAATTTCCTCTTTTCAGAGGCAACAATGTTTAACCCTTTGGGGTTTCAATTCCTCTTATGATTATAATTAATTTGAATTCTATTCCATTTATATTTAATTTATTCATAATTCATTATAATATTTGGCTAAATATAATTCTTTATAAAACAACTTTTAAAGACTACATCTTAATTATACCTTATTCCTTATACTTTACACTTTATATTTACTTATTCAATTCAACTGAGTAAAATTTTATTGCTAGATATAAATTCCCTAAATGTAGCAGCATCAATTAGCAGGTGGCATTTACGTGAGTTTCCTTACAGATAGTTGGCCTTTGCTAAATATCTGCAATTGGTCCTTAATCATGTCTGACTCATAAATGGAATGATAGAATCATGTCTAAATCAGATGGATTCTATCTGCAACGTTCCCTGCACCAGCCACAGTTACAGGGGCTATGACCGGCCACTATCATCTAGCCTCTTTTATGCGGCCAGCCCCACAACTCACATGTGTCCCTGAGTCTCCAAGACTCTGCTGATGCACCATTGAACATCCCTGACACTGATTTGCAATCTGCATAATGCCTGGAGTTGGTGTCAGTGAGAGGGACTGAACTGGGATGGAGATCCCTTGGGCCCTTGTGGTAGGAGTCACTCTTGTAGAATTCTCATGAAAGTGGGGAGGTGTGTCTCATGAAATTGAGTCTTGTCAATTCAGATTTATTTTGAAAAAATAGTCTTATTAATGGTAGTGACTTAAACTGTTATTTTTATAGTCCATGCTAGATTTTTTTTCTTTAGTAATTGTCAATTTCTTATAATACTTGAATCAGTTGCAGTGGTGTAATTTGCTAATACATTTTCCTTTGATGGAATTGGAAGGGTGAGCTAATGGGACCAGAGGGTGTGCAGAAATGGTACCTAATTATACAATAATGGAAAACAGTCTGCATAATGAAATTACCTCATAAACAGAACGATCACAACCGAGATGATTCAGTAATTAATGATTACATTAAGTAAATTAACTCGTTTGTATCTCAACCCTACATAAATGATGTGAGAAAGTATAATACCTTAACTATGTAAACAATTAATAAATATGGAAGACATTATAAATTCACAGAATTGAAAGCCCACACAGCTATAGAATTAATTACTTTTGTGTGCGTTAGGTGTTTTGGAAACTAAGCATTAATTTTCTGGCTTTGACTCAAATCAAGACCACCCTGTAGGAAAGTTTAATTCCTCAGTGAGTACCTATTTATCATTTAGCGGAATGTTTGGCAACTAAGCCACCAAAACAACATATGCAAATGAATGTTTACTAATGATTGAATGAAAACATGCTCTATTTCTGAATGTGCTTAATTCAAGAGTAATGTAAAAATACAAAGACTTTTTTACTCAAAACAGGCTACCTTAATTAAGATGCAGAATTAATCTTCAAAGATACTAAGCTGTTTACACTTTTGGCAATTTGACAATCTGGCAAACATTTCTTTGAAAATGTGAGCGACAAGTACAATATGAGTCTAATTAGATCAAACCTAAATATATGATTATTTAAACATTTTCAAATAAACATTTAAAACTTTATTTATCTTATAAATAATTGTCCTGGAGAAAGTGTTACGTTATAAAACCTTTATCGTGTAATTTAAAATGTGAATTTGCAGTAGTTTTGTGGTTATTTGGTCTGGAAGGGGACAGATATTTGTGAAAGAATGTTCTGACAGACTAAAACAAAACCTTAGCATTTAAATTTTAGGACCAAAGAAATCATTACATCTAAAGCGACAATATATCTGATTTGATAGAATGTGATATAGTTAAAAAATTATTTGTGTGGTGTGGTTTGAGACTACAAATTCTTCCTTATTCAAAAATCCATGAACTGCATGTATCATTTTATTTTCAAAATGGATGGTTTACTTGTGAAGAAATTCTTCAGTTCTTTATTAGAAATACATCTAAATTTTATGTCTTGCCCAAGGGCGTGAAATTCTGCAAACATTTTCATTTATTAATAGTTGTGAACACTGGGCATTTATAGACATTACTGATATTTTTACATGTATAAATTTAGAATAAATGTTGGATATAAGAGAAGGATTTTTAACTTTAAAATCTATTTGTATTTCATAAGACCATAGGTTCCACAAGAGTCAATGTTTTGCTGTTTTGGTTTGTTTACCTTAAATAAAATATGATTTTTCTATTTAAAACATCTGAAAAATATATTCTCAAATATCAACTAGTTCTTGAAATATATCTGGATAGTTATGAGTGTAAATTAACCCAAATATCAGGATTACATTTCCTTTAAAACAGATTATTTTTTTTTCCTTTTTGGTAAAGGGATGGAAAATTGTGGGTTTATTCTTGGGAGCATGAATCCAAAACATATTAAGCCAGACTTTATTTTCCCTTGAAAAATAATTCTGTCCTAATTACCACATGTGAATTGTTTATTGCCTTTAAAGAATGACTTAACATGATTAATAAGCAAGCACCTGAGAAAGAATAGTTTTATTTTCATCCAGAAAAAGTGAGAGGCTCTCTGTGTGAGACCACCCCAAAGGCCAGCACTACACTGGACGATAGTCCTAAAATAAAGTCTTCACTCACAGTTAGGAAAAGAAACTTTCAAAAATGTACTGAGGTAGAGCTTCAAGATGGCGGAAGAGTAAGATGCGGAGATCACCTTCCTCCCCACAGATACATCAGAAATACATCTACACGTGGAACAGCTCCTACAGGACACCTACTGAACACTGGCAGAAGACCTCAGACTTCCCAAAAGGCAAGAAAATCCCCCACGTACCTGGGTAGGGCAAAAGAAAAAAGAAAAAACAGAGACAAAAGAATAGGGACGGGACCTGCGCCAGTGGGACGGGACCTGCGCCAGCTGTGAAGGAGGAAAGGTTTCCACACACTAGGAGCCCCTTCACGGGCGGAGACGGCGGGTGGCAGAGGGGGAAGCTTTGGAGCCAAGGAGGAGAGCGCAGCAAATAGGGGTGCGGAGGGCAAAGCGGAGAGATTCCCGCACGGAGGCTCGGCGCCGAGCAGCACTCACCAGCCCAAGAGGCTTGTCTGCTCACCCGCCGGGGTGGGCGGGGCTGGGAGCTGAGGCTTGGGCTTCGGGCGACTCGCAGGGAGAGGACTGGGGTTGGCGGCGTGAACACAGCCTGAAGGGGTTAGCGCACCACAGCTAGCCGGGAGGGAGTCCGGGAAAAGGTCTGGAGCTGCCGAAGAGGCAAGAGACTTTTTCTTGCCTCTTTGTTTCCTGGTGCGCGAGGAGAGGGGATTCAGAGCGCCGCCTAAACGAACTCCAGAGAAGGGTGCGAGCCGTGGCTCTCAGCGCGGACCCCAGAGACGGGCATGAGACGCTAAGGCTGCTGCTGCCGCCACCAAGAAGCCTGTGTGCAAGCACAGGTCACTCTCCACACCGCCCCTCCCGGGAGCCTGTGCAGCCTGCCACTGCCAGGGTCCCGTGATCCAGGGACAACTTCCCCGGGAGAACGCACGGCGCGCCTCAGGCTGCTGCAACGTCACGATGCCTCTGCCGCCGCAGGCTCGCCCCGCCTCCTCCGTACCACTCCCTCCCCCCGGCCTGAGTGAGCCAGAGTCCCCAAAGCAGCTGCTCCTTTAACCCCGTCCTGTCTGAGCGAAGAACAGACGCCCTCAGGCGACCTACACGTAGAGGTGGGTCCAAATCCAAAGCTGAACCCCGGGAGCTGTGGGAACAAAGAAGAGAAAGGGAAATTTCTCCCAGCAGCCTCAAGAGCAACGGATTAAAGCTCCACAATCAACGTGATGTACCTGCATCTGTGGAATACCTGAAGAGACAGCGAATCATCCCAAATTGAGGAGGTGGACTTTGAGAGCAACGATATATATATATATTTTCCCTTTTTCTCCTCTTGTGAGTGTGTATGCAAATGTTTCTGTGTGTGATTTTGTCTGTATAGCTTTGCTTTTACCATTTTTCCTAGGGCTCTTTCTGTCCGTTTTTTTTTTTGTTTTTTGTTTTTTTTAAGTATAGTTTTCAGCACTTGTTATCATTGGTGGATTTGTGTTTTGGTTTGGTTGTTCTTTCTTTCTTTTTTTAAAATTACTTAAAAAATTTTTTTAATAATTATTTTTTGTTTTTTATTTTAATAACTTTTTAATCTTATTTTCTTTAATCTTTTTCTTTCTTTCTTTCTTTCTTTTTTCTCTCTTTTATTCTGAGCCATGTGGAGGACAGGCTTTTGGTGCTCCAGCCAGGCGTCAGGGCTGTGCCTCTGAGGTGGAGGAGCCAAGTTCAGGAAATTGGTCCACCAGAGACCTCCCAGCTCCACATAATATAAAACAGTGAAAATCTCCCAGAGATCTCCATCTCAACGCCAAGACCCAGCTTCACTCAATAACCAGCAAGCTACAGTGCTGGACACCCTATGCCAAACAACTAGCAAGACAGGAACACAACCCTACCCAATAGCAGAGAGGCTGCCTAAAATCATAATAAGGTTACAGACACCCCCAAACACACCACCAGACAGACAAGATCCAGCCTCATCCACCAGAACACAGGCACTAGTCCCCTCCACCAGGAAGCCTACACAACCCACTGAACCAACCTTAGCTACTGGGGGCAGACACCAAAAACAACAGGAACTATGAACCTGCAGCCTGCAAAAAGGAGACCACAAACACAGTAAGTTAAGCAAAATGAGAAGACAGAGAAACACACAGCAGATGAAGGAGCAAGGTAAAAACCCACCAGACCTAACAAATGAAGAGGAAATAGGCAGTCTACCTGAAAAAGAATTCAGAATAATTAGAGTAAAGATGATCCAAAATCTTGGAAATAGAATTGGAGAAAATACAAGAAATGTTTAACAAGGACCTAGAAGAACTAAAGAGCAAACAAACAATGATAAACAGCACAATAAAGGAAATTAAAAATTCTCTAGAAGGGATCAATAGCAGAATAACCGAGGCAGAAGAATGGATAAGTGACCTGGAAGATAAAATGGTGGAAATAACTACTGCAGAGCAGAATAAAGGAAAAAGAATTAAAAGAGTTGAGGACAGTCTCAGAGACCTCTGGGAAAATATTAAATGCACCAACATTCGAATTATAGGGGTCCAAGAAGAAGAAGAGAAAAAGAAAGGGACTGAGAAAATATTTGAAGAGATTATAGTTGAAAACTTCCTTAATATGGGAAAGGAAATAGGTAATCAAGTCCAGGAAGCACAGAGAGTCCCATACAGGATAAATCCAAGGAGAAACATGCCAAGACACATATTAATAAAACTATCAAAAATTAAATACAAAGAAAAAATATTAAAAGCAGCAAGGGAAAAACAACAAATAACATACAATGGAATCCCCATAAGGTTAACAGCTGATCTTTCAGCAGAAACTCTGCAAGCCAGAAGGGAGAGGCAGGACATATTTAAAGTGATGAAAGGGAAAAACCTACAACCAAGATTACTCTACCCAGCAAGGATCTCATTCAGATTCGATGGAGAAATTAAAACCTTTACAGACAAGCGAAAGCTAAGAGAATTCAGCATAACCAAACCAGCTTCACAACAAATGCTAAAGGAACTTTTCTAGGCAGGAAACACAAGAGAAGGAAAAGACCTACAATAACAAACCCAAAACAATTAGGAAAATGGTAATAGGAACATACATATCGATAATTACCTTAAATGTAAATGGATTAAATGCTCCCACCAAAAGACATAGACTGGCTGAATGGATACAAAAACAAGACCTGTATATATGCTGTCTACAAGAGACCCACTTCAGACCAAGGGACACATACAGACTGAAAGTGAGGGGACAGAAAAAGATATTCCATTCAAATGGAAATCAAAAGAAAGTTGGAGTAGCAATTCTCATATCAGACAAAATAGACTTTAAAACAAAGACTATTACAAAAGACAAAGAAGGACACTACATAATGATCAAGGGATCAATCCAAGAAGAAGGTATAACAATTGTAAATATTTATGCACCCAACATAGGAGCACCTCAATACGTAAGGCAAATACTAACAGCCATAAAAGGGGAAATCGACAGTAACACAATCATAGTAGGGGACTTTAACACCCCACTTTCACCAGTGGACAGATCATCCAAAACAAAAATAAATAAGGAAACACAAGCTTTAAATGATACATTAAACAGGATGGACTTAATTGATATTTATAGGACATTCCATCCAAAAACAACAGAATACACTTTCTTCTCAGTGCTCATGGAACATTCTCCAGGATAGAGCATATCTTGGGTCACAAATCAAGCCTTGATAAATTTAAGAAAATTGAAATCGTATCAAGTATCTTTTCTGACCAAACGCTATGAGACTAGATATCAAGTTACAGGAAAAAATCTGTAAAAAATACAAACACATGGAGGCTAAACAATACACTACTTAATAACCAAGAGATGGCTGAAGAAATCAAAGAGGAAATCAAAAAATACCTAGAAACAAATGACAATGAAAACACGACAACCCCAAACCTATGGGATGCAGCAAAAGCCGTTCTAAGAGCGAAGTTTATAGCAATACAATCCTACCTTAAGAAACAAAAAACATCTCAAATAAACAACCTAACCTTACACCTAAAGCAATTAGAGAAAGAACAAAAAAAAACCCCAAAGTTAGCAGAAGGAAAGAAATCATAAAGATCAGATCACAAATAAATGAAAAAGAAATGAAGGAAACGATAGCAAAGATCAATAAAACTAACAGCTGGTTCTTTGAGAAGATAAACAAAATTGATAAACCATTAGCCAGACTCATCAAGAAAAAAAAGGGAGAAGACTCAAATCAATAGAATTAGAAATGAAAAGGAAGTAACAACTGACACTGCAGAAATACAAAGGATCATGAGAGATTACTTCAAGTAACTATATACCAATAAAATGGACAACCTGGAAGAAATGGACAAATTCTTAGAAATGCACAAACTTCTGATTCTGAAACAGGAAGAAATAGAAAATATGAACAGACCAGTCACAAGCACTGGAATTGAAACTGTGATTTAAAATCTTCCAAGAAACAAAACCCCAGGAATAGATGGCTTCACAGGTGAATTCTATCAAACATTTAGAGAAGAGCTAACATGTATCCTTCTCAAACTCTTCCAAAATATACAGAGGGAAGAACACTCCCAATCTCATTCTACGATGCTACCAATACCTTGATACCAAAATCAGACAAAGGTGTCACGAGGAAAGAAAACTAAAGACCAATATCACTGATAAACATAGAAGCAAAAATACTCAACAAAATACTAGCAAACAGAATCCAACACCACATTAAAAGGATCATACACCGTGATCAAGTGGGGTTCATCTCAGGAATGCAAGGATTCTTCAATATACGCAAATCAATCAATGTGATACACCATATTAACAAACTGAAGGAGAAAAACCATATGATCATCTCAATAGAGGCAGAGAAATCTTTTGACAAAATTCAACACCCATTTATGATAAAACCCTCCAGAAAGTAGGCATAGAGGGAACTTACCTCAACATAATGAAGGCCATATATGACAAACCCACAGCCAACATCATCCTCAATGGTGAAAAACTGAAACCATTTCCACTAAGATCAGGAACAAGACAAGGCTGTCCACTCTCACCACTATTATTCATCATTGTTTTGGAAGTTTTAGCCAGAGCAATCAGAGAAGAAAAAGAAATAAAAGGAATCCAAATCGGAAAAGAAGTAAAGCTGTCACTGTTTGCAGGTGACATGATACTATACATAGAGAATCCTAAAGATGCTACCAGAAAACTACTAGAGCTAATCAACGAATTTGGTAAAGTAGCAGGATACAAAATTAATGCACAGAAATCTCTTGCATTCCTATACACTAATAATGAAAAATCTGAAAGAGAAATTATGGAAACACTCCATTTACCACTGCAACAAAAAGAATAAAATACCTAGGAATAAACCTACCTGAGGAGACAAAAGACCTGTATGCAGAAAATTATGAGACACTGATGAAAGAAATTAAAGATGATACAAACAGATGGAGAGATATACCATGTTCTTGCATTGGAAGAATCAACATTGTGAAAATGACTATACTATCCAAAGCAATCTACAGATTCAATGCAATCCCTATCAAACTACCAGTGGCATTTTTCACAGAACTAGAACAAAAAATTTCACAATTTGTATGGAAACACAAAAGACCCCGAATAGCCAAAGCAATCTTGAGAAAGAAAAACAGAACTGGAGGAATCAGGCTCCCAGACTTCAGACTATACTACAAAGCTACAGTAATCAAGACAGTATGGTACTGGCACTAAAACAGAAATTTAGATCAATGGAACAGGATAGAAAACCCAGAGATAAACCCACGCACGTATGGTCACCTTATCTTTGATAAAGGAGGCAAGCATATACAGTGGAGAAAAGACAATCTCTTCAATAAGTGGTGCTGGGAAAACTGGACAGCTACATGTAAAAGTATGAAATTAGAACACTCCTTAACACCATACTCAAAAATAAACTCAAAATGTATTAAAGACCTAAATGTAAGCCCAGACACTATCAAACTCTTAGAGTAAAACATAGGAACACTCTAGCAGAACATAGCAGAACACTCTATGACATAAATCACAGCAAGATCCTTTTTGACCCAGTCCCTAGAGAAATGGAAATAAAAACAAAAATAAGCAAATGGGACGTAATGAAACTTAAAAGCTTTTGCACAGCAAAGGAAACCATAAACAAGACAAAAAGACAACCCTCAGAATGGGAGAAAATATTTGCAAATGAAGCAACTGACAAAGGATTAATCTCCAAAATTTTCAAGCAGCTCATGCAGCTCAATATCAAAAAAACAAACAACCCAATCCAAAAATGGACAGAAGACCTAAATAGACATTTCTCCAAAGAAGGTATACAGATTGCCAACAAACACATGAAAGAATGCTCAACATCATTAATCATTAGAGAAATGCAAATCAAAACTACAATGAGATATCATCTCACACAGGTCAGAATGGCCATCATCAAAAAATCTACAAACAATAAATGCTGGAGAGGGTGTGGAGAAAAGGGAACCCTCTTGCACTGTTGGTGGGAATGTAAATTGATACAGCCACTATGGAGAACAGTATGAAGGTGCCTTAAAAAACTAAAAATAGAACCACTATATGACCCAGCAATCCCACTACTGGGCATACACCCTGAGAAAACCATAATTCAAAAAGAGTCATGTACCACAATGTTCATTGCAGCTCTATTTACAATAGCTAGGACATGGAAGCAACCTAAGTGTCCATCGACAGATGAATGGATAAAGAAGATGTGGCACATATATACAATGGAGTATTACTCAGCCATAAAAAGAAACGAAATTAAGTTATTTGTAGTGAGGTGGATGGACCTAGAGTCTGTCATACAGAGTGAAATAAGTCAGAAAGAGAAAAACAAATACCGTATGCTAACACATATATATGGAATCTAAAAAAGGTCATGAAGAACCTAGGGGCAAGACAGGAATAAAGATGCAGACCTACTAGAGAATGGACTTGAGGACACGGGGAGGGGGAAGGGTAGCTGGGACAAAGTGAGAGAGTGGTAGTGTATATATGGACATATATACACTATCAAATGTAAAATAGCTAGCTAGTGGGAAGCAGTCGCATAGCACAGGGAGATCAGCTTGGTGCTTTGTGACCAGCTAGAAGGGTGGGATAGGGAAGGTGGGAGGGAGGGAGACGCAAGAGGGAAGAGATGTGGAGATATATGTATATGTATAACTGATTCACTTTGTTATAAAGCAGAAACTAACACATCATTGTAAAGCAATTTTACGCCAATAAAAATGTAAAAAAAAATGTATTGATCTTGTGAGGTATGGATATTGATTTATTATCTCCTGGCGGGGGAATGAGATAATATTTCTGAAATTCAGTGTTACATTCTATAAGTTTGTAATTCAGCCTTATCTCATTTCTTTTAAAACTAGGATTTTCCTCTTTCTTCATCTCTGCTGGAACATAGTGGATTTCTCAATTCCTTTTGTGCTCTTCTATTCATATAGATGAATGTCTATTTTTATTTTTTGTATAGGTTCTTCTAAGAACTTCCTCTCTTTGATTGCCTATGTGACATTTTCCTCCAGTCTTTGAACCCATTTGATCAATTATTTTTGTGAAACGGAAGTTTCTTCTGTGAAACATAAGAAAGAGCTATATTTGAGCCCTTACTTTATGCCAGGTGCAGCAATCAGTGTTTTGCATCTATAACCTCATTTCATCATTGAAGCAACCCTACAATGAAATAAATACATTTCATATATAAGAAACAGAAACTCAGAGAGGTGAAGAAATTTCCCATGGCTACATAGCTAGTCAATCACAGAGCTGTGGTCCAAACACAGATGCGTCCAAAGACCATGCTCTAGTTCACTGTGGTGCTTCCAAAAGAGCTGGGCTGTGATGGTTGTCTTATCTTAAACACAGATGTCTCAGTACTGTGCTCATCTTCCCATGAACAGTCTGACACTGTATTTTTCTGTATATGCACTGCTAAGAGTTCTCAGCATCTGCTGTTATCACGTTTCTTTAAAATCTGAAGTTCAATGCATATGTAACTTTTTGGTCCTTGTGGAACAGACAACACAACCTGTTTCTCTAAATTGTTCTCATTTCCACTAACCCCTTTCTTCATGCCACCCCTTTCACCTCCTCCTGAGATAACTTCCTGTGCTTGTCATCACCTCTGCTTTGACGTTCCTCTTTGACCACATCCTCTCTATTAATTATTTATGCTTCGTAATAATATCATCACAAATTTAGCAGCTTAGAACAAATCACATTTATTATCTCAGTTTCTATGAGTTAAGACATCAGGCTCAGCTTCAGGGTCTCTCATTGCTGCTATGAAGGTGTTGACCAGGCTCCAGTCTCAACTAAGGCAAAACTGAGGAAGGAGCCACTTTCTAGCTCAAGTGGTTGCTGGCAGCTTTCAGTTTCTTACAACTTATTGGACTGAAAGCCTCAGTTTCTTGTTGACTGTTGGCCAGAGGTCCTCTTCAGTTGCTTCTCACATGACCCTTGACATAGGTCATCTCACTACATGGCAGCTGTTTCTTCAAGCCATCAAGGGAGAGAGAATGCCCTCTCAAGATGGCCATTACAATCTTGTGTACTGTAATCACATACATGTAATCAGGTACATCCCATCACCTTTGCTGTATTCTGTTGGTTAGAAGCAAGTCACAGGTCCTGCCTGCACTCAAGGGAAGACGATCACATGAAGGTATGAACACCAGGAGTTAGGCATCCTGGGGACCACCCTAATGTCTGTCCGTCTCCTCCTCCTACCTATCAACATTTCCTGCTTTGCTATCTAGGCCATGACTGTTCTTCTACCTCATTTGATCTCCAGGCCATTGATCTCTTTTCTTGGTCCTGATATACATCTCTTCTAGTTTTCACGCCTCCCACTGTCCTCCTTAGATTAGATTCCTTGCTTCCATATTTCAATTACTGTCCTGCTAATATCCTAACTCCCTTGATCCTTCTCCTGTTGGCTGCATTTACCTGGAAAGACTCCAACTCCAGATACACCCAATGATTCTTCCCCCGAGTCTAAACTCAAATGGCACTACTGTAAATTCATGCTCACACATTTCACTTGGCTCTCCACAGTGCTCAGCAATCTTACCATGTTTTTCAACTCAGCTTGCTTTCCTACTTACCACAAAAGCTGTTCTAAACTTTCTTCACTCTCCTTAAATCTTCAAGGCCCTCCTCCTTTACCTCTTTATTATCAGCATATGAACTTACCCCTGTATTATATACATGAAAAGAGAAAACATCATGTGGGATTTCTCTCAACCTCCACCAAATTTACAAATCTTCCTGCATCTGCATCCATCCTTTCCTTTCTCCCCCACTGTCACCAGACAAAACATCTGACTCCTATAAAATGTCATATCCTCCGCCTGAATTTCATCCCTCTTTTATTTAACCTGTAGTTTCAATGTCTTCATCTTTACCAGCTCCTTCTTATTAATATTTAAGTATGTAAATATTTAAGCTATTCCTTAGTCCCATATTCCCCTACATAGTCACATGCTTATTTTTCTCCTCATCTTTACAGCCTGACTTCTTTTTTTAAAAAAATTATTTATTTATTTATGGCTGTGTTGGGTCTTCGTTTCTGTGCGAGGGCTTTCTCTAGTTGTGGCAAGCGGGGGCCACTCTTCATTGCGGCGCGTGGGCCTCTCACTATCGTGGCCTCTCTTGTTGCGGAGCACAGGCTCCAGACGCGCAGGCTCAGTAGTTGTGGCTCACGGGCCTAGTTGCTCCGCGGCATGTGGGATCTTCCCAGACCAGGGCTCGAACCCGTGTCCCCTGCATTAGCAGGCAGATTCTCAACCACTGCGCCACCAGGGAAGCCCCAGCCTGACTTCTTGACAGAGTTGTGCACGCTAGCTGTCACTTTGACCTTACTTTCCACTGACTTCTCAACCCGTTCCATTCTGGCTTCCAACTCCAGTTCTCCTCAGGGGTTCTGCTCATCTCACCAGTGGTCTCCCAGTTACTATATCCGAATAATGCTTTTCCATCTTCAGCAACATTCAATAGAGTTGACTATCCTTTTCTTAAAATATTGTTTTCCCAGGGTACCCTACTACACTGCTGGTGGGAATGTAAATTGGTGAAGCCACTCTGGAAAACAGTATGGAGGCTCATTAAAAAACTAAAAATAGAATTACTATATAATCCAGCAATCCCACTCCTGGATATATATCTGGAGAAAATTCTAATTCAAAAAGATACATGCACCCCAATGTTCATTGCAGCATTCTTTTTACAATAGCCAAGACATGGAGGCAACCTAAATGTTCATCAACAGATGAATGGATAAAGAAGATGTGGTATATATACACAATATATATGGAATATCACTCAGCCATAAAAAGGAAAAAAATAATGCCATTTGCAGCAACATGGATGGACCTAGAGATTATCATACTAAGAAGTAAGTCTGACAGAGAAAGACAAAGATCATATGATATCACTTATATGTGGAATCTAAAACATGATATAAATGAACTTATTTACAAGATAGAAACAGACTCACAGACATAGAGAACAGATTTATGGTTACTGAAGGGGAAAGCATGTGGGGGAGGAATAAATTAGGAGTTTGGGATTAGCAGATACAAACTACTATTTATAAAATAAACAACAAGATTCTGCTGTATAGCACAGGGAACTATATTCAATATCTTGTAATAACTCTAATGGAAAAGAATACAAAAAATATATTTATATATGCATAACCTAATCTTTGCTGTACACCTGAAACTAACACAATATTATAAATCAACTATACTTCAATAAAAAAATCTTTTTCCCCTTTTTTCATGGGAAGACACATCCCAGGTTCCCATTTTCCTTGCTGTTTCTTCTTCTTTTTTTTAATTGAAGTATAGTTGATTTACAATGTTGTGTTAATTACTGCTTTACAGCAAAGTGATTCAGTTACACACACACACACACACACACACACATATATATATATATACATTCTTTTTTATATTCTTTTCCATTATGGTTTGTCAAAGGATATTGAATATAGTTCCCTGTGCTATCCAGTAGGACCAGGTTATTTATCCATTCTATATATAAAAGTTTCTTGCAGTTTCTTCTTAATCTTTTTAGCTAGATTCTCCTTCTCTAATAAACCATTAAGTGTTATCATTCCTCCAAATTCTGTCCAAGGTCCTCCTTTCTCTTCATTTACACTGTCCCTTCTCTAGTCAATGTCCTCTACTTCTATGTGGCTTTAACAGAAATTAAAATAATTCCAAATTTATATATGCAGACCAGAATCTCATGGAGCTCCAGAATCATATATCTACCTTTTTGATGTTTCTACTTTAATATTTCATGAGCATTTCAAATTCTACCTCTTTAAATCTTATGTCACAATCTTTATTCCATAAACCTCTGCTTTCCATGTTCTGTAGCTCAATAAATGGCACTTTTATTTATTGATGACTTGCTCAAGTTAGAAAATGAGTTATCCTTGATCCTCCTCTTTCCTCACTCCATAGTTTTAATCAGTTAGCAAACCCTGTGCTTTCTAAATCTTAATTAACTAATCTCTATTCTTTGTCCATCGATACGACCTTAGTCTAAGTCACAATTATTCCTCACCTGGACTGTTGCATCAACCTCCTATCTTATCTTTCAGTCTTCATACTTACCCCTTCCAACCCACCCTCCACATTGTAACTAGAACAATCTTTTAAAAATGCAAATAGCATAAATTGATCCCTTGCTTTAAAGACTTTTAATAGTTTTTTAAATTGTCCATGTGATGAATCAAATTTCTTAGTATGGCCAATAAGAAGGTAAGCTCCATGAGGGCAGAGACTTATGTCTTGTCCACAGCTGCATCTCCAGTGCCTACTTAGCACACTACCTGGTACATAGTGCTCAATAAATATTGGATGAATGAATAATAACCATAAAATCCCATGTAATCTGTGCTGTCTACTTTTATCAGTTAGCTTTTGCTGTGTAACAAGTTATCTCAAAATGTAGCTGCTTACAACAATCATTTATTTACTTATAATTCTGTAGTCTGCTAGGCATTTCTCAAATGGGCTGTTCTGATAGATTGCTGAGGTCATCTGGCAGCTTTGCTGAGGCTAGTTAGTCTGGGACAGCCTCACTTATATGTCCAACCATTGCAGGCTGGTTGGTCTCAGGGGGCTCAGCTGGGACAGCACATTTCTGCTCCACGTGGTCTCATCCTCCAGTAGGCTAGCCCAGGCTTGGCCCAAGTGGTGGTCTCAGGGTTCAAAAGAGCAACATGAGAGCAAAACCCAGCACATAGGCACTTTGCAGGGCTTTGCAAACAGTGTCCAATTTGAGACTGTTCAATTGTCCAAAGCAAATCACATGGTCAGGCTGAGAGTGAGTACCCAGAGGCACAAACAAACTGAGGGTCATTCTTACAACAATCTACTGTAGCACCTCTGCAGCTTCATCTTGACAAATCCACCCCTTCCTCTTTCTATACCAGTCATATCGAGCAATTTCAGTTCCTTGAATGGGTTGTGCACAATTATCCACTTGTCTAGAAGGCTGTCCTCCTCTTCTACCTCTGGATTACTTAGCCTCTTTTTTCAAGAAAGTATTAAGATATATGTCCAACTGTATGTCACAGAGAACAAAAGTAACAGTAACTTAAACAAAATTGAATTTTATTTCTAAGTTGGTATGGTTGCTATGCTGTGAATATCATCAGAGGCCCATACTCTTTTCTTCTTACTCTCCTATCCCCATAGTTTGTTTTACTCACATTCTCCAAGATGTCTTATCATCATGATCATATTCCCCCAGCAGAAAGTGATTAAAAATGAGGTCATGTACTTTCCCTCTAAGGGTACAAACCCCAATACATTGTCCTATTCATATTTCATTTGCCAGAAATTAGTCATTTTACTTCATTTAGCTGTGAAGAAAGCAAGGAGTCTTCATTCTGAGTCTCTATGTATCCAGGTAAAGTTCTGTTACATGGAATAGGGAGAAAATAAATATTGGAAGACAACTGCCATTTGGTCTTAGTTTAATATAATTTTCTCCAGAGAACCTTTCCTAAAACCCCAGTTGATATTAATTCTCCCTCATGGGATAACATAGTATTATGCATTTCTTCATAGAACTCATTATTTTTGGTCATTATTGGTTGAATAACAATTATTTTTGTTAGAGCGTAGGTAGACTAGAGATAATATTCTTCTTAGTCATGCCATTAGTTCCTCAGGACCTAGCATAGTGCTTGACACATTGTAGGCAATTGATGCATTTTGATTATAGAATAATTGTGGCCTGGGCCAAACCAATTACAAATGGGTCCAGGAGAAATGAAAGCTGGTTGCTTTTATAACTTTATTGTCCACATTAATTTTCTGAAATTATAATGTACTGAAAATAACATTAAAATACGAACCAAAAAAGAATCAAGATTTGGTTAATAGCAAGTAAGTAGCTGTTGCAAATAATTGGTACAGCATCCTCATTAGCTGAAATTAAAAGTAGTTCTTGGTGGGACAGAATAGAGAGGTTTTGACTGCATATTCAGCAAAACAAAACAAAACAAAACACATTATCAAACAATTTTCATAAGAATATGTGAAGTAGAGATAACCTCTAAATTGCAGAGTAAATCTGTATAAATCCAATTTCTTTTGGAAAGCAATTTCATAATTAATGAATTTCTTTTGGAAGCAATTTCATAACATAATAGATCTTCTTATCCACAGAAAATAAAAGCAAATTCTTAACATTGTAGATGTTCTCAATAAAGTGATTATTGTACCACTCATTCTGTTATAAATTTCTTCAATAACTAAAAATGCTTTTGGAAATATTCTGTCCTTTTTTTAAAAAAAGTCTCCTTATTTGAAGAACTAAGAGACATGAATCCATGTATATTTCTTCCTTTTTGTTATACCTACAAAGTAGTAGTATAATAATGATAAACTACTTTTAAAATATATGAACAGAAAGAGAGCAATATTTTGGAACCCTTGATAAAGAGCCAGAGAAGAGAGAACATAAAAATATAGTTTTTAAAAAAAATTTATTTTATTGAAGTATAGTTGATTTACAATGTTGTGCTAATTTCTGCTGTACAGCAAAATGACTCAGTTATACATATATACATATATATACATTCTTTTTCATATTCTTTTCCATTACAGTTTATCACAGCATATTGAATATAGTTCCCTGTGCTATACAGTAGGACCTTGTTGTTTATCCTTCCTATATATACTAGTTTCCATCTGCTAATCTCAAACTCCCAATCCTTCCCTCCCCCACTCCTACTCCCCCTTGGCAACCACAGGTCTGTTCTCTATGTCTGTGAGTCTGTTTCTGTTTTATAAATAGGTTCATTTGTGTCATATTTTAGATTCCACATATAAGTGATATCATATGGTATTTGTCTTTCTCCTTCTGACTTACTTTGCTTAGTATGATAATCTCTAAGTCCATCCATGTTGCTGCAAATGACATTGTTTCATTCTTTTTTATGGCTGAGTAATATTCCATCGTATGTATATACCACATCTTCTTTATTCATTCATCTGTCGATGGACATTTAGGTTGTTTCCATGTCTTGGTTATTGTAAATAATGCTGCTACGAACATAGGGGTGCATGTATCTTTTTGAATTATAGTTTTGTCTGGGTATATGCCCAGGAGTGGGATTGCTGGATCACATGGCAACTTTATTTTTAGTTTTTTGAGGAACCTCCATACTGTTTCCCATAGTGGCTGCACCAATTTACCTTTTACCACCAACAACACTTTTCCCACCTTTTCTCCACACTCCAGCAAAAAATACAGTTTTTAATGTATGTTGTGAAACTGCAGCAGTTTCCTATTGCTTGATCCCTTACTGTTCAGTTGGCTCTAGTGTGCCCATGTGTAACATCGTCTGCTTGACAGGGTCCCTATAACTCCAAGGACAGGACTTCCTGTAAAGCAGAGAGGTAGACTGAGGGTGTGGAAGGTAGGTTACAAACCCCTAGAATGTTAACATGCTTTCTGCTAATCCTTTCTCAAACAGATTCGTCTGAACTTAGTAACTCGATAACCTCTTCAGGGCCAACTGGGGCATTTTCTGTTTCTGGGTTGGCCTGGAGGACAAGACAGGGACCTTCTCATAGACTCTGACCACAAGGTGGTTCTGCTGTCAGTGTGAGTGTATCTCACCCAGAGAAGCACAAGGCTCCTAGCAAGTGGCTTGGTTAGGTCTTTTGGCCCCTCTTCTCCTAGTGACTAAGAAATTGTTTCTAAAACCAGTGATGCTATGAATTAAGAAAACAAAAACAAAACCATCAGAACCTTGAGCACTCCAACTAAGGCAAAGGAATGATTTCTAGGAATTGTCTTCTTAAATTTTATGAACACTTTCATAAGAAAATAGTACCACAGTGGATGTATATTTCTTATATTTTCTTCATTTATTTCATACAGATATTTACATCTAGATAACAATATTCATGAATAGAAATCT
The DNA here is from genome assembly GCF_949987535.1 of Balaenoptera acutorostrata. Classification (NCBI taxonomy): domain Eukaryota; kingdom Metazoa; phylum Chordata; class Mammalia; order Artiodactyla; family Balaenopteridae; genus Balaenoptera; species Balaenoptera acutorostrata. The sequence goes on along the minus strand of NC_080068.1, from coordinate 27,207,107 downwards.
AGTGAAGTGAGATGAGCTTGACATTTTCACATAATGAAAGATGTTCCAGGCTGCTAATACTTTCTTAACTGATACCATCTCACACTTGCTGTTTAGATGGAGGTTGATGTCTATGTACAGAACAAAAATAAAATGGAAGTGATTTATTCTTAAAACATATTGTCAGGTAAAGCTCAGTAGCTGTTGTCTAATAAAGAACCACATGGAAAAATACGTATTTTACTTTTGCTTTGTTACTAAATTAATATCCACTGGCAAAATCAGATTTTCATGTCTAGTCTAGTGTCCTACTGATAATACAATATATGTTAGAGGGCAAAATATTGAATCATATATTTAGAGAAATAGTGCACGTTGATTCCCTGATAATAGTTCCTTATGGAGCTGGAGGAAAACTATGAAAATCAGAAGAATTTAACTTTCATTCATCAATATATGACAGTTATGTCAGGTTTTATATTGTTATCTAAACCAGCAGAGCGAATGTTAAGAGGAATAAAGAGGAAAGTCTTCAAGGTAGTGAAAAAGTTGGGTTTGTAATCACATTACAAACATATAGAATGATTTTTAATGGATACCCATTTGAAAAGAACCTTAAAAAACAACAAAGAAAAGGCTTGCTCATGTCCCAAGTTGGGCAAATAACATTACTCTGAATGAGAGAAGTAAATGGATGGATAAAACCTTTCTGACTATTTTCTCAAATGCTTTGTGTTATGAAACCCCCTGTGTGCTTTTTCTTGAAATGAGGTCCTCCTTAATTTAAACCCAGGGACTTTTTATGGGAAATTTAATAAACACGTGCTTTCCTGGCCAAAAAGAATTCTATGCTATGCAAATGATGAAGAGAACCATGACAAGATGCTGAGTCCTGCTGGGCCAGGTTTAATTCCATCCCCTGGATAGTTGGTCCACACACCAGAACACTCTGGAAGTCAATGAGAGGAAAGTAATGTGCCACCCAGAGCAGAGAAAATTGAAATATGCTGAATTAATGTTTTGAATCATAAAAGTCACTCAAAATTCTTTCAACAGGGTGCCAACCAGGGTCTGGTTTTATAATTTTTATAGAAACCTTATTTTTTCCTTCTGAGAGGACATTTTGGTTTTCTCAGAAAGAATGATGGTACTGCTTTACACCCCCAGAATACAATATGAAGAAGCTTATTTCAAAAACCATTCTTAATTTTTTTTTCTGATTATGAGAGAAATACATGCTCAATGTAGAAATGTGGACAATACGTAAAGCCACAAAGGAAACAGAAATCACAATAATTTCACTGTATCCTACACCCCAGGATAAAAATTGATAACCTTTTGGTATATATTTTTAAATTGTATTGCTTTGAAGCTAATAAAGCTGATCTTTTAGTGCTGAAACATTTGAGTATATTCTATCTGAATGATGGGTATGTATAACTTTTAAATAGCAAAATTAATTTTTTAAACAGACCTTTCAAAACCTATAAAAACAAGCTGGTAGATAGTCACCTTGGAAAACTAGACACTTCCTGTACTGATGCTTCTTTAGCTCACACAGAATTTAAAGTCACTTTCTTGGAATTTCCCTTAGAACCAGTTTATGAAGCACAAGAAAAAATCATCTTGTAATTTCATAACCTAAATTCTTCTTTCAAAATAGGTCATTTAATCCTATTTTTTCATTTGTTTTTTGTTTTGTTTTTCAGTCTTTTTTATCTGGAGAAGCAAAGCAGAGCTACTTATGGATCAGTTGTGGGAAACAAACGTCTTTGAGTAAACTACTGTGGTTTTTATTAGTGTATTTAAGGTAAGTTCAACCTCAAATATTTCTGCTACTGTGAAGTGACACCTTGCATACCAAAATTTCATATTAGTCATTGGTTTCAAACTGTGCAATATGTCTGTTCCTGTCACATTTGTTAAAGAGCAAATCAACTGCTACAACCCTGACAAATTTAAAATTGAATTTTCAATGCTATATTGATGGAGACAAACCTTTCTCTTTTCTTCTTTAAAGATTAGTCTTTTCAAGCACAGAAGTTGCAAGACTTCTTGAAAGGACTGAGGACACAGGGGACTGCATTAGCATTCTTAGTTAAAAACGATGAATGGTATATAGCTGTGGCTGTGAAGTAAAGACTTGATGTGTGCAGGCAATTTGTAGAATGTCTCTATTTATAATCACACCATATACTAAGTGACAAATGGATGTAGTGGTTGAGTGGTGGGGAGTTTTCAACTCCAGGGTCGTCTTCTAATTGAGGAGATAAGAATGAGAGGCACAAAAGAGACTTAAAAGGACACTGAAAATAGGAGCCATGGGTAAATTCATCACTCAACACTTCTGACTGCCGCCATCTTGAAATTCACCTTCTTGGGTGTCTTATGGCTTCTCAACATTGTAATTTTTTTCTTACTTCTCTTACTACATCCACACAGATTTTATTCTATGGATCAAAATTCTCTACTGGTTTTCATGAGGAGTGTTAACTAACTAGTTATGTCCCTACCTCATGAAAAACACTGTTACCTGTTGTTCCTCTCTGTATTCAGTTGGGTGTGGCAGCACAAAGAACAGAGTTGTTAAACAGCAGAAGTCTAAGGATTGATATTCCTACCTTGTTACTTGTTAACCTATCTGGCAGTGAGGAAACGACTGCCTTCCCTAAGAAAATTACCTCAACAACTCCACAGTTATAGACAGAGAGAGAGATTTTCACTTTGAGAACAGTAGGTAGATTTGGCTAAAACCCACCTTCACCTGCTCCCACCACCACCTTTATCACCATGAATGACTCAGGGATACAGGTGTGAATGCATGACACCTTTGTTCTCTGTAATTCCACTGAAAGAGGAACAACATACAGGTTGGGATTGGGGAAGCGTGAAAAGTGGAAAACAAACAAACAAACCCAGAGAATAGCATGAACTGAGATGGTAAGGCTTATGAAATGTTGACGCTCTCGGTCTAGCTGGCTGTGTCCTATCTGAGCCCCTGTCCAGCCACTTTGTGGTGGGCATGTTCTATACCAGTTATCAGGAGTCTCCATCATCCTTGAAGAATAAGATGAAGCCAGTGAGGCCCAAAGCAATAAAAGTTCTTACTTCTGTGGGCCAGTAGCCAGAGTTCTGGGTTCTTGTCTGGGGTCCTGCTTCTTTTCCAGTTGCTTAACTCTGGCAGTGCCCTTACCCGTCAAGGGAGATAGGCCAACCCATGGCCTCATCTGGTCTTCAGTATCAGTATCTGGTTTTTGGTATCTAGCTCTATCTAAACATAGCGTGATAACTTTGTAAGAGCAAAAATATTGGGGGGGGGGCTGCCTCATTACTGTGACTGTGAGAAAGTAATATTTGAATTTGCTGAGCTGTTGGACACTCATCTGTAAAACAGAGATAACAAGACCAGTTTTTCAAATTGATTGTCAGGATTAAATGAACTATGTAAACAAAAATTCTGTATACTGGTGTATCATACTAATTTAAATCTCTATCATCCCTTCAATAAATTCTTTCCTTACTACCCACTGGTGGACCTAACCAAGGTTTTAGTTTTGTACATTTTTATATGTCTATGGCTTGTCTTTGGAACTGGTTTGCCAATATCTTGAAGACAGGAATATATTTTGTAACCCCCTACTGGGTATCACATCCCATAAACACACTTGGTACACAGCTGTCCATTGATTTTCTCTGTTTAACCTTGCCATTGCTGTTAAGAAAGGGTCTGCCCCTCTAATTTATTACCCCTGCTACTTTAACTCCACTGTGGCATCTGGAAAAACGATAATCAGTCTTTTTTTCCTCTCTTGACTGTATGACTCAATACTGTGTTGTCATCGTTCCCACATGACTCAAAGGGAAAGATGGAAATGAGTCTCACCCAAGACAACATAAAAGCAAAGATAACACAATAAATTAAGACTTCGGCTTAGACCTACAAAGGAAAAGTGGTGATTCTGAGAAAATAAATGTTCAGTCTTTTGCAATTTGTTCCAACTACCCCCTCAACCCCATCACTCCTTCTTTTTTTTTTTTTTTCCTTCCAGAGGCTATTTTCTGAATGAAATGGTGGGGGTACCAGGATGGTCTTGGTGAGTGATGGCTGTGGAGCTTGTTATGATAACGTCAGTACTCTGTGTGTGTTTTCTGGACTATCCTTTGGAAATTATGATGCTGTTAGCCAAGAATCTCCTCGCAATGCAAGAATGTCATGTGCAAAATAGGTCATCTTGTTTAAATTAGCAATACCCTGAAAAAACTAAATTACTTTATGAACAAAATTATTGCGAAACATGAGTTAATTTACACTTAACTCATTCGAAAGATGTATTCTTAAACTTCATTGTTAAATGAACCAAAAATCATCATCAATTTAAAATGGGAAAGGATACTAACACTCATGTGCTTTACAAGGCTGTCTTAATTGTTTTCTTTTCCACAGGGTTCTTTAATATGCAAAGAGAAAATTCAATCTTGTAGTCAGAAGTCACATTCTAAAGAAGCCATTTTATTTAATTACATTTAATTTTGCTCGTTTGAACGTTTTTATATTTTATCTACAAAATACCAACAACTGCTGCCTTCCTTTTGCTGCTTTCTAAGAATAATGGCTTTTTAAAATAAAAGTTTTAGCATGATTTGGTGCTTCCCTCTTTCGTGCTGTCAGGTTTCCCACCCTGATCGTGCTTTTTACATTGTTTTGCAATTTTTTGCTTCGTATTTTCTTCCCTCTCCTAATGAAGGGGAGTGACCATATTTTAGTCCTTTTGTATACTCAGTGGCTGGTATAGTCCCTGTCTCTTTTTACCTGAAATTTTCTCTACAAGCTAGAGAAAAGGGAAATAGTGCCAGCCTCCTTCAATGCCACAACTTGAGGCAAGAGGTTCAGGGTATGAATAAGACCCAACTATAATATGGGCAGAGTGTAGCTAAGAATTTGGAAGAAGGAGCTGTGGAAATCCTAGCTCAGGACTTGAAAACAGTTATCCTTCCTTACCATGATGAGACCCTCAGAGAGCTCATGGGGAAAGAGTTCAAAGGACCACAGAGTCCTTCAGGTTTGGGGTGAGGATGGAGGAGTAGAAAACTTCTGAATAATTGTACGGCTTCCAGTAGCCCTAATCCCTCAGAAGTCAACACCATCACATACCGTCAGAAGTACGCTGACATCCTCCTCAAGTCAGCCGGGTTTGACTGGGCCACGGTGGATTGGAAGAGGCAGATGAGGGGAAGGGAGGGAAGATTCATACACCTAACCCAGGCTGGGCCACTTCAATTCTCTGTCACAGGAGTTTGACCCCTGGATTCATAGGCAGCGTGTTAGTTTCTGCAGTGGCTGAAAGTGAGATGATGTAAACCAGGAAGCTCAGGGCAGCCATCTTTGCCTACTGAGAAGTAGGGGCAGCTAGGAGGCACAGAGGAAATAATAATGCGGGTGTAAAGAGAGATGAGAGACTGAGAGAACAAACACTTTCTTGGCTTCTGAAAGCTTTCCAGTTACTAGTTTCAGCTCTTTAAGAGGCCTCATTACCCTTGGCTTCCATAAGATATGTCTGTCTCATTTCAATACATTGTCTCTTTCAGATGAAGCTATTTTGTGTTAGTGTCTTGACTAAAAAAGGGGGAGAATTCAAGGCCCCACAACTACCTCTGCAGAACTAAAGGACAGGGGGCTAATCCTTCCTTATAGTTCATGTTTTCTTTTGGTTCTTTATCCTGCATTCCTTTAGCGTTCCTATAGTCAATTCAGAGCATGCTATTTTTACATTTATTGTTTCTATAACTGTTTTCAAATTATGTTCTATTGCATTAGTGTTTTTTAGAGCACTGCATGTCTAGGACATGATTTAAGTTCCTAGAGTGCTTTACAAGCTCATTAACTACCCCAGGGGGCCAAAGTCTACTGGTATGTTATTCTGAGGTCCCCTGTTATCTATAGGAAGCTCAGGCTTATAAACGGTGAAGCAGAAATGAGTTTGAAATCTTGTCCCAAACCTGCCTCTTTCCCTAGTAAGGCCAGAAGTTAGGGACAGTCCTTGGCAGGACTGAATTCCAAGTTTGTCTGTCTGTGAATTGAACAAGAAAAAGTAATAAATGATTACTTTTCTATAAGGAGAAGTGAAAATAATCAAACTCTAGGAATTAGTGTTGGGATGGCTTATTTAAGATTTTTTTCCTTTTAATGATCTGGAAGAAAAATAAATGAATGATGAGATCTCCAAGTTTGCAGATGACACAAAATTCTTTCAGAGAAGAAATGGTAAGTTAGAACATTGTAAAATTCAGGTCTATAAGTTGTAGCATGGTAATACCTTTGGGAAAAAATATCTTGCACAATTTGGAAGCTCTGAGCTCTCAGTTACAACTCAGGAGAGAGATCTGGAAATGTTTTGTCCTGAATGGAATTTGGCAGTCTTCTAAATTAGGATTCAAATTTGCTTATATTTTTATGTTTGTGGCTAATAGTGCATTTTTATTCTATGCCAGACAGTGTGCTCAATGCCTTAAATACATAATCCCATTTAATTCATGAAACTGTCCAGTGAATCAGGTGCAACTGTCCCCATTTTATTCAGAAAGGTAATTCATTTGTGTGAGTTCCTACAGCTTGTATGTGTTGGGATACATGAAGAGTTAAAGCTAATGAATGAAACTATATTTATCTCTTCATCATTCAGTAAATTTGAGTGCTCACTATGTAGTAGACATAGTCTAGAGGCATGAAGTACACTAATGAGCAAAACAAAACAGAAAAGATCCCTGTCCTTATGTAGCTTATATTGTAAAGAGAGGAGACAGAAAGCCAACAATACATACATTAAAATAATAAATTATATGGCATATTAGAAGGTGATAAGTGCTATGGAAAAAGAAAGAAAAAATTGGGAGTTTGGGATTGACATATACACATTACTATATTTAAAATAAATAACCAGGGACTTCCCTGGTGGCACAGTGGTTAAGAATCTGCCTGCCAATGCAGGGGACATGGGTTCGAGCCCAGGTCCGGGAAGATCCCACATGCGGCGGAGCAACTAAGCCCATGCACCACAACTACCGAGCCTGCGCTCTAGAGCCCACGAGCCACAACTACTGAGCCTGTGTACCACAACTACTGAAGCTCGCACGCCTAGAGCCCATGCTCTACTACAAGAGAAGCCACCGCAATGAGAAGCCCGCACACCACAACAAAGAGTAGCCTCCAGTCACCGCAACGAGAGAAAGCCCGCACACAGTAACAAAGACCCAACACAGCCAAAAATAAATAAATAAATAAATAAATAAATTTAAAAAAATAAAATAAAATAGATAACCAACAAGGACATACTGTATAGTGCAGGGAGCTCTGCTCAATACTCTGTAATAATCTAAATGGGAAAAGAATTTGAAAAAGAACAGATACATGTATATGTATAACTATATCACTTTGCTGTACACCTGAAACTAACACAATATTGTAAATCAACTATAGTCCAATATAAAATAAAAATTAAAAAAAAAGAAAAACATATAGCCAGTAAAGAGGAGCAAGAGTGTGAGGGTGGGGGGAAACTGAATAGTGATTAAATTGGGTGGTAATAGTAGGTCTCCACAAGAAAGTAACATTTGCTCAAAGATTTACAGAAGCGGGGGATGCCTGTGTAGATGTCTGGGGGAACAGCAATTCAGGCGTTAAGTAAAAATAGTGTCAAGGCTATAAAGCAAGAATATTCCTTGTGTTTTCAAGGAAAAGCAAAGATGTCAGTGGGGCTGGGCTGGAATGAAGCCGGAGAGGTAAGGGATGGGTAGATACAGATCATGGTGCTTCCTTAACGTCATTGTAAGACTTTTTGGTTATAATTTTAGCAAAATGGAGAGGTCACCACAAAGCCTGACAACTGTGTTTCTCTGTGTCAACCATTTTCTTCTAATATTCTGGTGATATAAGCAGAGAGAGACCAGGTTAAGAGAAAGACTATGACAGAGAGCAATAGAAAACCTCCCTCCCATCTTCGCCCACCCCATGCCTCTACCTTAGAAACATTCTTTTTTTCTCACAGTTTCAACAATTGGAATTTTATTGGGGTTTATATATCATCTTGATAGGCAAATAGTGTCGACTCACTGTCAGTGTTCATGTCTTTTTTGGAATCACTTCACTTACATAATAAAATTGGTCTCCTTTCAATATCTAGTAGAGATATGCTCTTTTTTAGAAAAAATCCCATCCTCCATTATCAGTTAATCTGTTATAGGAGTGATATGTCCTTTTTTTTTAACATCTTTATTAGAGTATAATTGCTTTACAATGTTGTGTTAGTTTCTGCTGTATAGCAAAGTGAATAAGCTATACATATACATATATCCCCTCTCTCTTGCATCTCCTTCCCACCCTCCCTATGCCACCCCTCTAGGTGGTCACAAAGCACCAAGCTGATCTCCCTGTGCTATGCGGCTGCTTCCCACTAGCTATCTGTTTTACATTTGGTAGTGTATATATGTCCATGCCACTCTCTCACTTTGTCCCAGTTTACCCTTCTCCCTCCCTGTGCCCTCAAGTCCATTCTCTACATCTGTGTCTTTATTCCTGTTCTGCCTCTAGGTTCTTCAGAACCTTTTTTTTTTTTTTTGATTCCATATATATGTGTTAGCATACGGTATTTGTTTTTCTCTATCTGACTTACTTCACTCTATATGACAGACTCTAGGTCCATCCACCTCACTACAAACAACTCAATTTCGTTTCTTTTTATGGCTGAGTAATATTCCATGGTGTATTTGTGCCACATCTTCTCTACCCATTCATCTGTCGATGGACAATTAGGTTGCTTCCATGTCCTGGCTATTGTAAATAGTGCTGCAATGAACATTGTGGTACATGACTTTTTTGAATTATGGTTTTCTCAGGGTATATGCCCAGTAGTGGGATTGCTGGGTTGTATGGTAGTTCTATTTTTAGTTTTTTAAGGAAACTTCATACTGTTCTCCATAGTGGCTGTATCAATTCACATTCTCACCAACAGTGCAAGAGGGTTCCCTTTTCTCCACACCCTCGCCAGCATTTATTGTTTATAGATTTCCTGATGATAGCCATTCTCACTGGTGTGAGGTGATACCTTATTGTAGTTTTGATTTGCATTTCTCTAATGATTAGTGATGTTGAGCATCCTTTCATGTGTTTGTTGGCAATCTGTATATCTTTTTTGGAGAAATGGCTATATAGGTCTTCTGTCCACTTTTGGATTGGGTTGTCTGTTTTTTTTGATATTGAGCTGCATGAGCTGCTTGTATATTTTGGAGATTAATCCTTTGTCAGTTGCTTTGTTCACAAATATTTTCCCCCAATTTGAGGGTTGTCTCTTCATCTTGTTTATGGTTTCCTTTGCTGTACAAAAGCTTTTAAGTTTCACTAGGTCCCATTTGCTTATTTTTGTTTTTATTTCCATTTCTCTAGGAGATGGATCAAAAAGGATCTTGCTGTGATTTATGTCATAGAGTGTTCTACCTATCTTTTCCTCTAAGAGTTTGATAGTGTCTGGCCATACATTTAGGTTTTTAATCCATTTTGAGTTTATATTTGTGTATGGTGTTAGGAAGTGTTCTAATTTCATTCTTTTACATGTAGCTGTCCCAGTTTTCACAGCACCACTTATTGAAGAGGCTGTCTTTTCTGCATTGTATATTCTTGCCTCCTTTATCAAAGATAAGGTGACCATATGTGCATGGGTTCATCTCTGGACTTTCTATCCTGTTCCATTGATCTATATTTCTGTTTTTGTGCCAGTACCATACTGTCTTGATTACTGTAGCTTTGTAGTATAGTCTGAAGTCCGGGAGCCTGATTCCTCCAACTCCATTTTTCTTTCTCAAGCTTGCTTTGGCTATTTGGGGTCTTTTGTGTTTCCATACAAATTGTGAAAAATTTTTTTCTAGTTCTGTGAAAAATACCCTTGGTAGTTTGATAAGAAGTGTATTGAATCTGTAGATTGCTTTGGGTAGTATAGTCATTTTCACAATGTTGATTCTTCCAATGCAAGAACATAGTATATCTCTCCATCTGTTTGTATCATCTTTGATTTCTTTTATCAGTGTCTTATAGTTTTCTGCATACAGGTCTTTTGTTTCCTCAGGTAGGTTTATTCCTAGGTATTTTACTCTTTTTGTTGCAGTGGTAAATGGAGTGTTTCCATAATTTCTCTTTCAGATTTTTCATCATTAGTGTATAGGAATGCAAGAGATTTCTGTGCATTAATTTTGTATCCTGCTACTTTACCAAATGCATTGATTAGCTCTAGTAGTTTTCTGGTAGCATCTTTAGGATTCTCTATGTATAGTATCATGTCATCTGCAAACAGTGACAGTTTTACTTCTTCTTTTCCGATTTGGATTCCTTTTATTTCATTTTCATCTCCGATTGCTGTGGCTAAAACTTCCAAAACTGTGTTGAGTAATAGCGGTGAGAGTGGGCAACCTTGTCTTGTTCCTGATCTTAGTGGAAGTGGTTTCAGTTTTTTACCATTGAGAATGATGTTGGCTGTGGATTTGTCATATATAGCCTTTATTATGTTGAGGTAAGTTCCCCCTATGCCTACTTTCTGGAGGGTTTTTATCATAAATGTGTTGAATTTTGACGAAAGCTTTTTTGTGTCTATTGAGATTATCATATAGTTTTTATCTTTCAGTTTGTTAAGATGGTGTATCACATTGATTGATTTGCATATATTGAAGAATCCTGGCATTCTTGGGATAAACCTCACTTGCTCATGGTGTATGATCCTTTTAATGTAGTTTTGGATTCTGTTTGCCAGTATTTTGGAGGATTTTTGCTTCTATGTTCATCAGGGATATTGGCCTGTAGTTTTGTTTCTTTGTGATATCTTTGTCTGGTTTTGGTATCAGGGTGATGGTGGCCTCTTAGAATGAGTTTGGGAGTGTTCCTCCCTCTTATATTTTGGAAGATTTTGAGAAGCATAGGTGTTATTTCTTATCTAAATGTTTGATAGAATCTGCCTGTGAAGCCATCTGGTCCTGGGTTTTTGTTTGTTGGAAGATTTTTAATCACAGTCTCAATTTCAGTGCTTGTGATTGGTCTGTTTATATTTTCTATTTCTTCCTGGTTCAGTCTTGGAAGGTTGTGGTTTTCTAAGAATTTGTCCATTTCTTCTAGGTTGTCCATTTTATTGGCCTATAGTTGCTTGTAGTAATCTCTCTTGATCCTTTGTATTTCTGCAGTGTCAGTTTTTACTTCTCGTTTTTCATTTCTATTTCTGTTGATTTGAGTCTTCTCCCTTTTCTTCTTGATGAGTCTGGCTAATGGTTTATCAATTTTGTTTATCTTTTCAAAGAACCAGCTGTTAGTTTTATTGATCTTTGTTATTGTTTCCTTCATTTCTTTTTCATTTATATCTGATCTGATATTTATGATTTCTTTCCTTCTGCTAACTTTGGTTTTTTTTTGTTCTTCTATCTCTAATTGCTTTAGGTGTGAGGGTAGGTTGTTTATTTGAGATTTTTCTTGTTTCTTGAGGTAGGTTTGTATTGCTATAAACTTCCCTCTTAGAACTGCTTTTGCTGCATCCCATAGGTTTTGGGTCATCGTGTTTTCATTGTCATTTGCTTGTAGGTATTTTTTGGTTTCCTCTTTGATTTCTTCAGTGATCTCTTGGTTATTTACTAGCATAACATTTAGCCTCCATGTGTGTATTTTTTACAGTTTTTTTCCTGTAATTGATATCTAGTCTTATAGCATTGTGGTCGGAAAAGATACTTGACACAATTTCAATTTTCTTAAATTTACCTAGGCTTGATTTGTGACCCAAGATATGATTTACCCTGGAAAATGTTTCATGAGCACTTGAGAAGAAAGTGTATTGTGCTGTTTTTGGATGGAATGTCCTATAAATATACATTAAGTCCACCTTGCTTAACATGTCATTTAAAGCTTGTGTTTCCTTATTTATTTTCATTTTGGATGATCTGTCCATTGGTGAAAGTGGGGAGTTAAAGTCCCCTACTATGATTGTGTTACTGTCTGTTTCCCCTTTTTTGGCTGTTAGCATTTGCCTTTTGTATTGAGGTGCTCCTATGTTGGGTGCATAAATATTTACAATTGTTATATCTTCTTGGATTGATCTCTTGATCATTATGTAGTGTCCTTCTTTGTCTCTTGTAATAGTCTTTATTGTAAAGTCTGTTTTGTCTGATATGAGAATTGCTACTCCAGTTTCTTTTGCTTTCCTTTTGCATTGAGTATCTTTTTCCATCCCCTCACTTTCAGTCTGTATGTGTCCCTAGGTCTGAAGTGGGTCTCTTGTAGACAACATATGTATGGATCTTGTTTTTGTATCCATTCTATGTCTTTTGGTTGGAGCATTTAATCCATTTACATTTAAGGTAATTATCGATATGTATGTTCCTATTACCATTTTCCTAATTGTTTGGGGTTTGTTATTTTAGGTCTTTTCCTTCTCTTGTGTTTCCTGCCTAGAGACGTTCCTTTAGCATTTGTTGTAAAGCTGGTTTGGTGGTGCTGAATTCTCTTAGCTTTTGCTTGTCTGTAAAGGTTTTAATTTCTCTGTCGAATCTGAATGAGATCCCTCCTAGGTAATCTTGGTTGTAGGTTTTGTCCTTTCATCACTTTAAATATGTGCTGCCACTCCCTGCTGGTTTGCAGAGTTTCTGCTGAAAGATCAGCTGTTACCCTTATGGGGATTCCCTTGTATGTTATTTATTGTTTTTCCCTTGCTGCTTTTAATATTTTTTCTTTGTATTTAAGTTTTGATAGTTTGATTAATATGTGTCTTGGCGTGTTTCTCCTTGGATTTATCCTGTATGGACTCTCTGTGCTTCCTGGACTTGATTGACTATTTCCTTTCCCAAATTAGGGAAGTTTTCAAGTATAATCTCTTCAAATATTTTCTCAGTCCCTTTCTTTTTCTCTTCTTCTTCTGGGGCCCCTATAATTTGAATGTGTGTGCATTTAATGTTATCCCAGAGGTCTCTGAGGCGATCCTCAATTCTTTTCATTCTTTTTTCTTTATTCTGCTCTGTGGTAGTTATTTCCACTCTTCTATCTTCCAGGTCACTTATCAGTTCTTCTGCCTCAGTTATTCTGCTATTGATCCCTTCTAGAGAATTTTTAATTTCCTTTATTGTGCTGTTCATCATTGTTTGTTTGCTCTTTAGTTCTTCTAGGTCCTTGTTAAACGTTTCTTGTATTTTCTCCATTCTATTTCCAAGATTTTGGATCATCTTTACTCTCATTACTCTGAATTCTTTTACAGGTATACTGTCTATTTCCTCTTCATTTATTTGGTCTGGTGGGTGTTTACCTTGTTCCTTCATCTGCTGTGCAATTCTCTGTCTTCCCATTTTGCTTAACTTACTGTGTTTGTGGTCTCCTTTTTGCAGACTGTGAGTCCATAGTTCCCGTTATTTTTTTGTGTCTGCCCACAGTGGGTAAGGTTGCTTCAGTGGGCTGTGTAGGCTTCCTGGTGGAGGCGACTGGTGCCTGTATTCTGGTGGATGGGGCTGGTGGACAGTCTTGTCTTTCTGGTGGGTAGGATCATGTCTGATGTTGTGTTTTTGGGTGTCTGTGAACTTTTTACGATTTTAGGCAGCCTCTCTGCTAGTGGGGGGTGTTATGTTCCTGTCTTGCTATTTGGTTGGCATGGGGTGTCCAGCACTGGAGCTTGCTGGGCGTTTAGAGGAGCTGGGTCTTAGTGTTGAGATGGAGATCTCTGGGAGAGCTCTCACTGATTGATATTACATGGGGCTGGAAGGTCTCTCGTAGTCCAATGTCATAAACTCGGCTCTCCCACCTCAGAGGCTCAGGCCTGACACCCGGCCAGAGCACCAAGACCCTGTTAGCCACACAGCTAGGTATGTGGGGAGTTTCTTGCTTTTGGGAAGTCTAAGGTCTTCTGCCAGTTTTCAGTAGGTGTTCTATAGGAATTGTTCCATAGTTAGACGTATTTTTGATTTATTTGTGGGGAGGAAGGTGATCTCCATGTCTTACTCCTCCACCATTTTGAAGGTCAGGAGTGATATGTCCTTGAAGGACAACATTCTATTTGTGCTCTGGAAATACAAGTGCTCATGATTACATGAACTCTATTCTTAAATAATCAATCTTAAAAATATCAACAATCCTGTGTTTTACAATAGCTCTAAATACTGACGTTATGATAAGTTTAGAAGGGCAATGTAAGAGTCTTCACAGTAGGAAAAAGTTAACCACTCAATAAATATTTGAATACTTCTTTCTCTACTGATTACTGAGCCACAATTCTCCATGGGTCTCTTGCATTTCTGCAGGTCTTGGGAGTAGAGGCACTGACTATCTTTCTTTCAGAGTATCTTGTCAAGGATGTTTGTAGGGACCAGCCTTGGAATATATAGTATCTCCTTATGGAGCAAAGGGTGAGTTTGTTTAGTATCTGATAAAAGAAAAACGATGTCTCTTTCTGGGACCAAAGGTCTGGAAGGCTTATTGCCCATTATAAAATTTTCAGTTCCCTTCTCTCCTGTAACACAACCAGTATACATGTCAGTGTCAATTTACTCTTTGGCAACTGGGGCTTGGGGAACTTTAAAAAAATGCTGATATTCCAGCTACTGTTATGGATGTGAGCACCAAACTGTCCTTTGTTTCTGATCCAGGAGTGTCATGTCTCTGCCAGCAACCATGGCAGGATAATTTGTTAGCTTGCAGGTTGGGTAAAATCGCACACCCTTCACATATTTTGACATTGATTTTGCACGAAGATTACAACAACAGAAACTTTACTTCATTTTTGATGTATTATACATGTGCTTCCTTTATTATATTCTTAAAAGAAGGTCAAAAGGTCTACCTGTGAGGGTAAGCAGTTTCTTTTTTAGACCAATTTCTCCCTCAGACCAGATGAATTAGTTGCAACTCTTGGTTTTAAGTGGCAGAAACTAACTTTTTTTTCTTTTTTTAAAACAATTTTTATTTTATATTGGAGCTTAGTTGATTAGAATCTAACTCAGTCAAAGAAAAATGTATTTATTTATATATCTAGGAAACATATATCTAGGAAGTGTATTGGGATAGCTCCTGTAGGAACCAGCACTTGAAGGATGAGAACTGAACCCTTAGCATGTGTCCCTCCTCTGCTTTACTCCGGTTCTGTTTCTGTGTTGGTGCAAGTGTTGGTGGGACGCTCTCCTCCTTTTCATGGCAGGAGGAACATTTTCAATGGCAACCTTAGCTTAGCAAGCTGAAAAAAAAGGAGAATTTATTTGCTCTTATTGATTTCTGGACATGTTGTAATGTGCATTCCTATAGCCATTAGAAATACATGCTGGAGTTGAGGTTCACTGAAGGAGGAGATGCTGAGCAGAAGAAATAACTTATGTCCAACACAAGAGTGTGTTTACTCCTGATGAGTTAGAGGTAACTGAGCTTTGCATAGAAATGCCTATGTAGAGCCTAACATCCCTATATACTAGCGATCACAAGTCACCTAAGAATGATAAATGTCCTCAGGGTGCTGGGATGTCACATATAGCATTTACTATGTAAATAATTTACATAGTAAATTATTTACTATGCAAATGGTCTTATTTTAGCTTTCAAAGTATAGTGTCTAGTTATTTAGCAGATGAATATTGCTATGCTTATTTTATTTTATGGATAAATTATCTGCATTATAAAGAATTAAGTAACCTAGAAAAAGATTGCACAGCAACTCAAAGAAAAGCAAAGGATGAGTATCCATAATTTCTAGTTTCTGATGCTGTACTTGTCCAATTAGCCCAGATAGCTTTGGATTTAGAATGCTGAAACTTAAGAACAGAATGTCAGAAAAGTGTATACCACCACTTCGTTCCTGGGATGGTAATTTATTATTATTATTATGCATAATAGTAGTAGTATAAGGTGAACATAATAAAAGCAAGAATCCTATTATTTCATATATCATTTTGCATGCAAGATAGATGACTACAAAATTCATTTAACTATATGAAAGTGGTGATAGACGAACTTTTGAATTTTGTGCTTATATTTATAGAATTATTTTATTATTCTGTGATACATTTGCATTAATACATGCTAGTGGTGGCTGAAGTACTGTAAATCAATCTTCCCATGTGACTTGAAATGTCAGTGTGAGAATTGACATGTAAGGCAATTCAGATTGCTATAGCATGTTTTTAATTTTCAGCTGTGCATTTGACTTGGCTTTTTTCTTCTTTTTTGCCATTTGGCTTTGTGAAAATATTTAAATCTCAATGACTGCATACTTCATAGTTGAGAAAAAAAGAGAAAACTGATCAAGTTACTGTGTGATGTATCTTTAAAATATGGGAACATAGAGAGGAATTAATTCAGTGGTGTTCTGGAGCCAGTGCTTACTGACTCATGAAACTAATCTTAGCATCTCCTCCAGTGTTGGCAGAATAATGGACCTCCAAAGATGTTCACATCCTAATCCCTGGAACCTGTGAATATGTTACCTTACACAGTAATAAGCAAAAGAAAATTTGCAGATGCAATTAATGTAAAGGACCTTGAGATGGAGAGGTTATCTTGGATTACCCAGTGGGTCCAATCTAATCACATGAATTCTTAAAAATGGAGAACGTTTCCTGGTTGAGTGTCAGAGAGTGATGATGGAAAGAAGGTCAGAGAGATGTGATGTGAAAAAGACTTGACCCTCCATTGCTGACTTTGAAGATAGAGGAAGGGGGCCATTGACCAAAGAAAGTGGATGGCCTACAGATGCAAAGGAACAGATTCTCCCCTAGAGATTGCAGAAAAGAATGAAACTTTGATGACACCTTGATTTTAACCTGGTGAGCCATAGGTCAGACTTCCAACCTACAGAACTTTAAGGTAATAAACTTGTGTTGTTTTGAGCCACTAAGTTTGTGCTAATGTTTTGTTTTGTTTCTTTTTTTTTTTTTTTGGCTGTGTTGGGTCTTTGTTACTGTGCATGGGCTTTCTCTAGTTGTGGCAAGTGAGGGTTACTCTTGGTTGCGGTGCACGGGCTTCTCATTGCAGTGGCTTCTCTTGTTGCGGAGCACGGACTCTAGGCATGCGGGCTTCAGTAGTTATGGCATGTGGGCTCAGTAGCTGTGGCTCGTGGGCTCTAGAGTGCAGGCTCAGTAATTGTGGCGCACGGGCTTAGTTGCTCTGCGGCATGTGGGATCTTCCCAGACCAGGGCATGAACCTGTGTCCCCTGCATTGGGAGGTGGATTCTTAACCACTGTGCCACCAGGGAAGTCCCTGTGCTAATGTTTTAATGGCAGCAATGGAAAACTAATGGCAGCACTTCCCAACTCTACATTCAGTGACATCACGCTGGTATCTTGATATCAGCCATGGTGGGATTATTTACATTGCTGAATTACTATAAAATGGAATTAATTTTTTTTCTGAGAGCTAGTTGTTCAGCATTTTACAGCACACTACTGGAAATAATTCCTCTTCATTAAGGTTACTCAAGCAAAGTGAATTGACTTGAATAAAAGTCCAACTCAATCACTTTAGGAAATCAACCTGTAATTTGAAGAGGAAATTACTGTTCATTAATACAACAATATACGACAGTGGTGAGGGTGTCATATTGTAGGTTGGGGGAAGGGAGGTGGGTAGAAGGAGAGTGGTAATGAGTCAGAAGAGGGATACTAACTAAAATCTCACTTCATTTTACTCCTGTTAGCACAGCTTGAAAAGTATAAACTCATTTTCATGAACTTCTTAATAACTTGTACAAAACTAGGAGCAAAATAGTCTTGGAAAAGCCAAGATAATGTAGGACTGATCCATAAGTAGATTTCCCAGGAAGATGTTCTGGTCATGTTACACATTTGATGTTTGGATTTCTTACCAAATGGCTTCCTATCCTTTACTTGAACATCTTAAGTGAATGGAAATCAAAGTTGTTTTACAGCCATCCACTTCATCTTTGAACAGCTGTCATTACTAGATAGTGTTGTTTATACCGAGCTATAATCTGATTCACTTTAACTTCAGCAATATTCTCTAGTCTGGTCCTCTGAGACTATGTATATCCAGTCTAAATCCAATCCATAGTCACAGAATATAGTAGAATGATACTTTACTTGTTCAGTACGTCAGACTTCAGTTAATGAAGACCCAGTTTCAGTGAGCTTTTCTTGGAATGTTCCATTACTGTATCAACTTATAACAAGGCAGCTAGAAAAAGCACAAGATAAGGTGTCAAGAGACCTGAAATCAAAGGGGTCAGACACAATCTTACCTAGTGACGTAAGATAATTCAACAACCAGTGTACACTGCATGTCGACTAGGTGCCAGGTACTATTCTAAGTTCTCTGAATACAGTGAGGAACAAACAAAGATCCCAACTCTTAAAGAGCTTACATTCTAATGGGAGAGAGACAGACAGTAAGGAGTAAGCCTGATAAATTGTATGCTTTGAAGGTAATAGAGTCCTGGAACAGAAGGAAAAATAGGAGGATAAAGGGTGATTTAGAGTGCTGAGAGGGAGGGTGATATGAGTGGCAATCTGAAATAGGGGAGTCTGGGTAGGCTCCATTGAGATGATGACATTTGAGTGATAATGTGAAGAAGGTGAGGGAATCAGTCCTGTGGACAAGTGTGAGAAAGTGCCCCAGGGGGAGGGACCATTCAGTGCACTGGCCCTAAGTTGAGAGTGTTCCTGGTCCATTAAAGTTCTCTTATGTTAGTATTTGGATGTATATAGCTTTCCAATTCTTTTACTTTTAAACTATCTGTATCATTATATTTAAAGGGCATTTTTTGGTAGATGGCTTACAGTTGGGTCTTATTTTGTTATCTAATCTGACAATCTCTGCATTGCATTTTAATTGGAGTCTTAAGATTATTTATATTTAATATAATTATCAGTATGGTTGAATTTAAATCTACCATCCTTTTATTTGCTCCTCCCTTCTTTTTTTTTTCCTTTCATTTCCTGAAGTATTTTGGATTGAGTATTTTAAAATATACTATTAAATAAATAAATAAATAAATAAATAAATAAAATATACTATTTTATATTTATTATTAATTTATTTTCACTACCTTTTAATTTTATTATAGTTGCTAGGGTTTGCCATGTGGATCTTTATCTTATCACAGTTTACATTAAAATGATATTATATCACTTCATGTATAATATAAAATTTTTTCAGTATCTTATACATATGTTATAAACTGTAGAATACATTTTTATTATTTTTGTTTTAAACAGTCAATTTTCTTTTAAGTAATTTTTAAATGAGGGAAAATTCTTTTGTATTTCCCTATATTTTTATTATTTTTGGTTTTTTAAATTCCTCTGTGTAGATCCAAGTTTCCATCAGGATTTTTTGTTGTTGTTGTTTGTTTGTTTTTGTCAGAAAAACTTTTTTAACATTCCTTATAGTGTAGTTTTGCTGATGTTAAATTCCCTCCCTCAGCTTTTGGTTACCTGAGAAAGTTTATTTTATCTTTAGTTTTGAAGGCTATTTTGGTAGATATACTAGTCTAAATTGACAGTGTTTCCCTTCAGTACTTTAAAGGTATTGTTTCATTGTTTCCTGGTTGGCATAGTTTCAGTCAAGAAGTCTATGTCATCTTTATTTTTGTTTCTCTGAATATAATGTAGGTTTTCTCTTTGGCTGCTTTTAAAATTTTGAATCATCACTGGATTTTAGAAATTATTATTATTATATTTCTTGGTACGCTTTAATTTATGTTGATTTTGTTTGAGTTTTGTTGAGTTTCTTGGATCTTTGGGCTTATAGTTATCATTAAACTTTGAAAAATTTTGTTATTATTTCTTCAAATATTTCAATTACCTATATATTATATTGCTTGATATTATCCACAAGTCTCTGAGGCTGTCATTTTTTTCAGTCTTTTTTTTTGCTTTTTTGTGATTTACTATGGATAGTTTGTACTGCTAAGTCTTCAAGATCACTAATATTTTCTTCTATAGTATCTAATATGCTATTAATTAAATTGAGTGGAAAATATTTTTCCATATATATTTTACATCTTCAAAATTTCCATTTGGTTCTATTTTATATCTTTCATATATCTCATCATTATGTTTATATTTTTGTTTAACTCTGGGCAAATTCAGCATATTTACAAAATCTGTTTTTAAATCTTTGTTAATTCCATCATTTTTGTCATTTCTGCATCTATGTCTATTGTATGATATTTTTCTTATTATTATGGGTCACATTTTCTTGCATCTTCACCTGTTTAATAATTGTGAGTTATACTTTGTTGAGTGCTGGATTTTGTTATCTTCCTTTAAGGACTCTTGGATTTTGTTATGGGTGGTAGTTAAGTTACTTCCAGATCAGATTGATCCCTTTAAGCCTTTTTTTTTTTTTTTTTTTAAAGACTTTTAAAGCACAAATCTAGAGTAGCCTTTACCCTAGGAAAAATTTAGCACTACTGCTGGGTTGTGAACCTTCTATAGTTTGTGTTCAAGTGAGGTTTCTCCATTCTAAGTGGAGGGAATTTGAACAATTCCAAGCCATGTGTGCACTCTGGGAATTGTTTGCCTTAAAATTCTCTAGTAATTTGTTCTTTACTTAGAACTTGTTTTTGCCTGGCCTTGTGGAGTTTCACTCTCCACATGCACATATTTAACCAAAGACTTGTGGGGTTCCTTCTCTATGGAGTCTCTCCTTTTTTCCCCCCAATTCTATCTGTCTCTGCTGTTCTGAACACCTATCTCTGCCACCTCAACTCAGCAATACTACCAGTTTGGGTTGTCCTCCTTGTGCCATGGTCCAGAAATTGCCTCCATTTGGAAGGAAAGAGGACAAAACAGAAGAGACTCCACAGGGAGTTTTTCTCCAGCTTTACTGAGATATTATTGACATATAACATATGTAAGTTTAAGGTGTACACCATAATGATTTGATACATGTATATATTGTGAAATAATTACCACAATAAAGTTAGTTAGTACTTCTATCCCCTCACATGATTACCACTTTTTTTATTGATAACATTTAAGATCTATTCTCTTAACAACTTTCAAGTATATAATACAATATTGTTAATTATGATCACCATGCTGTACTTTAGATTCCCCAGAACTTATTTATCTTATAGCTGGAAATTTGTATTATTTGAGAAATGTCTCTCCATTTTCCCCACCCTCAAGTCCCTGGTGACCATCACTCTACTCTCAATGTCTGAATTCAATTCAGACATTTTCAGATTCCACATATAACTGACAACATACAGTATTTGTCTTTCTCTGTCTGACTTATTTCACCTAGCATAATGTCTGCGAATTCCATCCATGTTGTCACAAAAGGCAGGATTTCCTTCTTTTTTATGGCTGAATCATACTCTATTTTACCAAGGTAAGGAAGTTCTCTTCTTTTGTTAGTTTTGTAACATTAAAGGAAAACACAAAACAATAAGCAGTGTTGAAATGTATAAAGCTTTTTAAGCACCCTAACCCTAACCCTTAATACTTTGTTCAGGTTGGGTGGTGGAGGGCAGTAGGAAGAAGCTTGTTAAGAACTAGAATCACCAAGAAGCTGTCTTGACCTTTTCATTAAACATTATGTCATTACTTTCCCCCCATGTCTTTCAATAGTCTGTAAAAGTAAGATTTTTAACACAATTATGCAAAGTATCAAACAAAAGCTAGAGTATATACCTATTTTCTGTATCTGATAATTCTAAATGTTTCTCTGTATTAAAAAACATATTCGTGACTTTATAATTTAGAGCACTTAGGAAGTGTGCCCCCAAATCTTGCCTTTTTCATATTGAAAAAATTCAAATAATAGAGCCATAATTATTACTATAAAAACAGCAACTCAAAATTAAGAATTGTATGTGTTTTAGGACTATAAACTAGTATAAAAAGTGTATTTAGAGGGAGAGTGAAAGCTAGGCCTCCATAAGGCTCTAGCCTGAAAAGTAATTGCTGTCAAATGTTGACAATTCAAATCACTGAAAAAAAATTCATCTATAAAGATCATTTGTCTACACTAAAATTTCAAATTTAATTAAAAAACATTTCAGGAGGTGTTGGTATCAGAGTAGATCTAGGCAGACAGAAGTTTCGTGTGGGTGTGTGTGTGTTCAAAATAATGAATGTTCTGAAAAATAACTTTTATTTTTGAAAGAATTTCAAAAACAATTTCAAAAGCAGACAGATCCAAGAATTTTCTGGATTTTCACAGGCTTCATTTTTCAGCTCTATGGGTAGAAAAGGAAGGCTATAAGACCATAATCAAAAAAGGTCACAGGCAGGTTAACTTTAGGATTTCAGGCACAATAAAACTGCAGTTCCGCCGTTTTCATGCTGCTTTGCAATTTTCTGGTTTGAGTATTGGGTGCCTGTGAACCTTTGACAGGATAGCTTTTTTGCTTCCACCTGCTCACATGAAGTGTTTACTCAACTGCCACTTCTCCACAGGAGGTTTTTTGGGGTTTTTTTTCTGCGAGAAATTATTTTCAAAAATACCTCAAGAAATACTCCTTATTTAAGAATGGAAACTTTACAACTGTTAGATGTGTCTTCTTATGGTGTATTCACATTTCCTTTTATAAAATAGTGGACTAAAGAGCTTGGAAGACTCTAAAACAAAGTTTAGAGTAATTCTAATTGTGTTCTCTTCAA
The DNA here is from genome assembly GCF_949987535.1 of Balaenoptera acutorostrata. NCBI lineage: Eukaryota > Metazoa > Chordata > Mammalia > Artiodactyla > Balaenopteridae > Balaenoptera > Balaenoptera acutorostrata. The sequence continues at coordinate 27,184,516 of NC_080068.1, read as the reverse complement.
ATGGGGCCACTTGTTCTCACCTCCAAACATTTGATTTGGGGTCAAGGACATGGTGGTTGGGAGTGGGGAGAGTTTTCAAATTAGAAAAAGATTTTAAGGTAAACATAAAATGGAAAATAGATAAGTAAGACCATCTTGCTCTTAGGAGGGGGGACCAGAATTAAGCCACAATGAAGAACAAAGAACAGATGACCAGGAGGTAGAATTTCCTCTTAACAACATTAAGTATGTATCAACTTGACACATTTTAGAGCCATTCCTTTCTTTCCCACCCCAAATGTCCAGCCTGTGCCAGCACCCTGCCCCCAAATTTCCACTTCCTCCCCCGACCATTAGAGGGTAGTGGGGAGTAGAAGGAGAAGAACAATGCAGCAAGACACAGTGGGAAGGTCATTGCCCTGATTGTCCCAACACTGGGACTCTGATACCAGCTCAGCTCTGAGCTCATTCTGGAATAAAGTTTAAGCTACTTTGCTTCTCTGAGATTCATTCTCATCATTTGTCAGGTGAGAACTAGATGGCTTCCATAGTTTCTTTTAGTTCAGGAGTTTGGTGACTGTATGTCTGAACCCCTCACTCCCCAGTTAATTCTGGCCACTGTTAGGGTTTGGCTCTGGTTCTCTTTCACCTAAATTATTTCCCTCCACACACTCTGTCAGGCTTTAACAGCACCAGTGCCCCTTTCCTGAACATATCATTTCCTGTGTGGATGCTGGTAGGCGGCAGAGACACCATCAATGACAAGAGAGAAGTTCTGAACCTGTAATCATTGGGAGGAACTTAAAAAAACTTCCCTAAGGGTTATCAGAGGAAGGGGAAGACAAATTACCAGGCTTCAACCCCTCTCTTTTCTCTATTAACTGGATGATCTAGGAAGATTCTTGACCCCTTTCAGTCTTAGTTTTCCCATCCGTAAAATGGAATAATCACTCACTACATCCTCACAGTGTATTTTTACATTGCATAATTAATGCTTATAAGCTTTGAGGTTTTGATGAGAGACACCATAGAAGTGTAGCATATCATTATAAATAATTACAGAACATCTGTGTAAAATATACACAAAATGACAATATCCTTACCTGGAGACATTGAAAGAGGAGGTTGGAGATGAATAGACAGAAAATGAATAAGGAAGAAGAAGTAAAGGGAAAAAGAAACATCAAAGAAGTGTTACGGAATGGAGCAAGGCGAAAGGAAAACAATTTTAAGAGGTTAAGTAGAAGAAAAGAGATGAGCGTAGTATCTTTGGAGAAAAACTAAAGGGACAACTTGTTCAGAATTTATTAGGATTTATAATAACTGTGATGTTATTACAAACAAAAATAAAAATAATAAATAAAATATAACAGTATGTGCAGCAGGTACAATTCTACGATGGCCCCACGATCTCTGCCTCCTAGTGTTATTCCTGTGATTATGTTATCTTACTTGGCAAAGGGATTTTGGAGATGTAACCGATCAGTTGATATTAAGATAGTGAGATTATCTGAGTGGGTCTATCCTAATCACAGGTGTTCTTTAAAGGCAAAGGGTTTTCTCTGGATGGTAAGAAAAGACAGAGTCCTAGAGATGTTCACTGGCTGGCGGGGAAGAAAGCAAAGGTCATGTGAACTGCCTATGGGGGCCACTTGGAAAGCGCCCAAAAATAACACATAGAGAGTAGCTAGTGAGGAAATGGAGACTTCAGTCCTACAACTGCAAGGAGCTGAATTCTACCAACAACAAATACGAGCTTCTAAGTGGATATTTCTTGGAACTTCCAAATTCAGATGGCTGACAACTTGATTTCAGCCTTGTGATATCCTCAGCAGAGAACTCAGTCACACCATGCTGGATTTATGACTTACAGAACTGTGAGCCAGTAAGTGGGCATTGTTTTAAGCTGCTAAGAGAACACCAGGATAGCATCCATGGTAATATAAAATAGAAATAACAACATTATAACATTACTCAGTCAGCTAAGACTCTCATGATTGGCTTCTGAGCCTCAGGTAAGGTTAAAATTTAAGAGTAGCAGTAGTGAAATTGTGGGTGTTCTAAGATTGATCACAATAGTCAAGTAGAAAAAGGATAAATGAAATCTTAACATAAACCCAGCTGAAATCTTATTTGGTGCAGTTTTAACATAGAAAGTAAGAAAAGTGTTGCTATACATGTACAGGTAACATTTTTGGATGTGTTATTTGTAAATTAAGCCAGATTGAGGAAGTATTCAAAAGGGTTTTTGGGGCCAACTGTTTTGAAAGGAGGAAATCTTTTTGCTTAATCATATGACCTGTGCAAATTAAATTTTGTGAATTCCAATTTTTTTAAATTAGGTTTCTTTATGGCGAACTCCTCCTGTAGTCAAAACTTTTGTTGACAAGTAGCAAAATGGGCTTATTTGAATTATACCATCCCTGTGTGTGTTATTCCATCCTCTAATGGAGCAATTGCCAAACAATGAAGGGATTGAGGAAAGGAGATCAAAGACAGACTTGGAGAGGTGGAAAAACTAATTAGTGTGTTTCTTCTCAGTCTCTAGCACTGATCTTTCCTGTTTTGTTGTCTCATCTTGTGCTAAATATCAAGGCTCTGCTTAAGGACAATTTTAAGAAGTTAGTAGTAAAGTCTTGCCCTTCCTCCCACCAGCTAAACAATTCCTCTTGTTTCTTCTAATGTGAATAATGCCACCGTTTATCCAGTTTCCAAGACTTCAAAGCTCTGAGTCATCTTTCACCTCACCTTCTTCCTAATCCCTCATATCCTACAATTAGTTGTCAAATTCCTACAGAATTCTTCTTTTTCTCTTTCTCCTTCTCCTTCTCCTTCTTCACCATCTTCTCTTTTCCTTAGCCCCAATGCCATTAACTTGAAGTCAAATCCTTTCTATGATTTGCCAAATTATTGCCATCACCTCTTAGGTCATTCAGTAGTCAGATTTCCTATCATAATCCATTCTACAAGTCACAGACAGGATATTCTGTTTAAAATATAGTTCTTATCTTGACTTCTTTTTTTTAACACAAAGATTTTCAATATCTCCTTTCACCCACAGAATAAAATCCAAACTCCTTATTTTGGTATTAAATTCTTCCACAACACAGACCCAATTATATCTGGTTTTTTTTCAGTGCCCTGTATACATGTACTCTATTCTTTAGCTAAATTAGATTCCTCTGTCCCCTGAAATATGAATTTTGGAATTAAATGGATCTTCAATTAAGTCTTGATTCCACCACCTACTACCTATGTGAACTTGCACAATCTCTTAAATCTCTGTCAGCCTCAATTTTGGCATCTGAAATGTGGGGTAATAATATCCCTTACAAAACAATCATTGTGAGAACTAAATACAATGATGTATGTAAATTTGGGGGCATAACGTCTGACACACAGTGCCTAATAAATGATACTTTTCATTGTTTTTTTGCTTCTCTTCCTTCCCTTCATTCTCTTGCTATATCTTCTGTATCTTATTCACATTTGTATTCTGATTCTCATACCCGATATTTTCTGACTCTTTGCTGTTGTTTGCGATGTTTCCTCCACAAGGAATGCCCAGCCCTTCATTTCTGTCTGTTTCATTGTATACTACCCATTGTGATGACTCCCCCTAGATACTTTTCACTGCAGAGGATGGGCAGTCTAATCCAACCCTGGGAATTCCCTGTCTTTTGCAGGGATTGGTTGAGGAAACTTTATATGGCCACCAAGAAGTAAAGGAAATCTGCTGGTAAAGGCTTTACCCTTCCAGTGAAGGAGACCATTCCTCTTCTTCATTTGAACATGGCTGCGTCTGGATGTGATGCCTGAACTACTGCCACCCAATCAGAGATGAAGGTGAAGATGAAGGATGTAAAATAGCAGAGGAGATAGAGAGAAACTGACCGATATCATGAAGTTACTCATGATGAACCCAGAGCCCTCTCTACCTTGGTCTTCTTGTTAAGTGAAACAAAAATCTTTCTTTATTGAAGCCAGTCTGAGTTGTAGCTTTTTCTTGCAATCAAAAAGATTAAAATTTTTTTTGGTAACTATGCGTGGGTATGGATGTTAACTAGACATATTGTGATCATTTCACAATTTATTCAGATAGCGAATCATTATGTTGTACAACTGAAAGTCATATGTCATATGTCAATTTATACCTCAGTTAAAAAAGAATATCTTTGGTTGTTGGCATTCTCCACTACATAATTCAGGAATGCACTCTCTCACAAACAGCAAAAAATCTGACTGAAGTGGCTTAAATAAATGAAGACTTATTTTTTTAAAAAAATGATACTAAAATATTCACTATCCTTCAAGGCTAAGTTCCAATGCCACTTTCTTGGTGAAACTGTTCATGGTTTCTCTGGCAGATGTAAGCGTGTTCTCTCTCCTCTGTACTCCTATTTGTGAATTATGGGGTCTCTACCTTGCACCTGCCACATGCTGCCGTGTCTGCAGGTATCTCCAGGTCACACTGGAGAGGTGTTTTGCTGAAGATAGTCACTGCATCTTAGGCCTCTTTGCATCCTCCACAGGGTGTACCATGATGCCTTGTACATGCCATGGTGATTTGTTCAATCGTACTTGTTCAACCAGATTATTTGTTCCTTGTTGGACCTTTGTATATTGATTTTTATAGTTTGGATATCATTCGGTGATTTTTTTTTAAAAAGGACAGTGGTCTTGGTATATGAGTGTGTAGATCCCTTCCAAATTGTCTTGTACAAGAGTTTTTTTTTTTAAATCAGCTCATTATAGGAGAAATTCAAATATACTACAACCAGTAGCTCTCTGATAGAAGAGAACCTGAAAGGTTAAGAGTTTAGGAAAAGGGGCTTCCCTGGTGGGGCAGTGGTTAAGAATCCACCTGCCAATACAGGGGACATGGGTTCGATCCCTGGTCCGGGAAGATCCCACATGCCACGGAGCAACTAAGCCCAGATACCACAGCTACTGAGAATGTGCTCTAGAGCCCACTAGCCACAACTGCTGAAGCCCGCACGCTAGAGCCTGTGCCCCGCAACAAGAGAAGCCACCGCAATGAGAAGTCCGCGCACTGCAAGGAAGAGTGGCCGCCGCTCGCCGCAACTAGAGAAAGCCTGCACGCAGCAACGAAGACCCAACACAGCCAAAAATAAATAAATAAATTTATTTTTTTAAAAAAGAGTTTAGGAAAAGAAGAGAGATGAAATCTAGGTACTCTGCTTAATGGAACCTGTTAGCAACGTTAGTGGATGTAACTAGGCAAACCCCTGGGCATTAATGTTTTCCAGATGTAGTGATGACCTAATTTGTAATAGAGGCGAATAGCTCTTCTTTTGCTGATATAGTTTCAATGAGGGAGGATAGAAAATTCACAGAAGTCTTTTTCTGAAACCAAAACAGTCAATAAAAGCTACACTCTCCTCTATTTGAGCCATCTCCTTATTTTGTTTTGTCTCCAAACATCGATCATCTTGACCCTCACATGCAAGAACACAAAATATTTACAGATTTTGACTTTACTGCCATCTAGCATCAATTTCTTAATATAAGCCTCCGAGAAGTTTAAACTTTTAATGTTATTAGTTCTAATTAAAGACCATGTCTTGGTCTTCATTGGGATGAGAAGTAAATCCCGTCCCTCCCCCCACAGTCAATGACTTGAGTTGTTATGAAAGATCATGGAATTTCTGCCTCCTGGGCTTAAAATAATATAGGTGGTAGATTCTTCTCTTCTAAAGTTTGTTTAAGTGTGTCTGAGTCTGAAAATGGAGAAGATGTGACTCAAATTACCTCTCAATGTCTCTTTCAGCCTCTGATTTTATGATTGATGTGTCTGTCATACCACGGGTTGCAGAAGAGACTTGAAGTTATTGGAGTTTGAGGAAACATTGCAGGGGAACACAGAGGAGGAAGTAAGGAGTAGCTCTGGACTGCCTCTAGGAGGGATTTACTTTACAGAGACTCTTCTCTGATGTAAAGTTTGGCATAAAGAATTATGCTTTGAAGGAGCCATGCAGTGTCTCCCCACTGTTGGGCAGGCTGGGTGGATTCAGTGCCTTGACCCAAAGGAAGGGCCCACCAGGCTGGGAGAGAGAGAGGGTTGTGGGCCAGAGCTGGGGGGAGGGCGCATTTATAACTGAGCATGACTGTTCCTTATGACTGCATCTCAGCAGCTGCTTTGCTCTTTAGCAAACACTTCTTATTGCCCCACTGGCAAACATCCCAGAACGAGGGCTTTCTTCCCTCAGTGTCTGCTGGTGGAGAGGCGCTGCTGGTGATCCAGTGAGCTACTACTGGCTCCCAAATTTAGTGGACAAAGCAAAATGGTAGAAGTTGGAGACCTCTTAGTGTCAATTTCACCAGCTTCCTCTGTGGTTTTTAAGATCTTGATCTTCCTGTGTGCCATGTTGATCTCCTCTGACCTAACCCTTTGATAATAAGCTACTTCATTTTATTTTGTTAATCAATCATTTTCATTGCTTCAACAAACGTTTTTTGAGCAACTCCTCTGTGCCAGGCACCTTTGACCACACTGGGAGCACAGTGCCACAGTGAACCAGAGAAACATGATCTCTAGAGTTAGTGAGTTTATGACCCAAAGTAGGAGGCAGAAAATTAAAGAATTAATTAAACCAAGCTTCAGCCTTTGGGTCATTGCTTGAGGGGCTCCTCCAGGTTGGCATGCTCTTCCCTCAGACTTTTACATGTGAGGCTTCTACACACCTTTCCTGTCTCAGCTCCAACATCATCTCCCAAGAGAGGCCTTCTTGGACCACACAATCTCAAGCCCTTCTCCCCTCCCAAGCCTCTCTTCATCCCATCCTCTTCATCCACAGTTCCCAGATCCAAACACCTCTGAAAACTAAAAGAATTTCCCTCTTGAGTGCAAACGTATTAGTACTGTAATCTTTATTTCATTTATTATGAATATTTATATAGTTTATTGCAATGACATTAATGTGTTTGACTTATGGGGAGCCAACTCAGACCCTTTTGGTTTAACAAATAGTATGAGCACTGTATTACCTTTCTAAATTGAAAAATCCTGAATTTTGAAATACTTGTAATCCCAGTGGTTTTGGATAAAGGATTATGAACCTGTCCTACCTAAATTTCTCCTTAGTACTAATTAGTTGAGGTCTTTATTTTCTTGTTCCCCACCTAAAATGAGAGCAGAGACCTTGTGCCTCTTGTTCACTCTATCCGGAATATAGAGCAGTAACTGAGTGCTTAATAAATATTTTTAAGTGAGTGAGTGATGGCTTTCACATGTAAAGTACCTAGTGTTCTAGTGTAGAGTTGGTTGGGGGAGGGGAGAGGTGATGTCAGAGAAAGCTTCTTGGAAGAACTGATGTGGAAACTAAGACTTAAATAATTATCCAAGCAAAGTTCAGGATGGGGAGGGGGAAGAGGAAGAGTTTGTGCAAAAGAGAGAGGTATGTTTAAGGAAGGGAAAGAAGTTCGATGTGACTGATGCCCAGACTTTTAAGGGGGGGAGAATGGCAAACGATGAGACTGGAGGGCAACTAAAGGGGTTTTAGACCATGTTAAGGGATTAGGATTTTATCCTTCGGGCAAAGGGGAGTGATGATGGTATAAAGGTGTCAACTATTTAATCCTGCCAACAACCTGGAAAGCAGGTACTATTATTCCATTTTACGCATAAGAAGTTTGAGAGTCAGGGAAGTTTAAGGGACTTGCCCAGCATGGTATGTTTAATTTGTGGCAGAGATGTGACTAATCCAGGTTGTCTGGCTCTGGCCTCCATGCTTCCTTTTAGAAAAATGGTGAAAACTCTATGAGAAGTGAAAGATCTGGATGATGAAAAGTCACCACCACCAGCACAAAATAACAAGCCCCAAGTGTCCTGGTGGCTGGAACACTAAGCTTAAGCCTCATGGGCTTGGTCTCTGAGTGTGCTAGTTAGGTTTGATGGTTCCACAGACAGAGCCTGTGCGTCTGCTTCTGTCAGCAGTTGCTGATGAGTACAAATGCATTAGTAGCAGAAGGGGCGGCTAGGTGAGGTAGAGCAAATGAACGTAGATCAAACATCACTGCGTTAGTTACAAACCATGGTGAGATATCACCTCACACCTCTCAGAATGACTATCATCAAAAAGAACACAAATAGCAAATGCCAGTGAGGATATGGGGAAAAGGGAACCCTCGTGCACTGTTGGCGGGAAAGTAAATTGGTGCAGCCACTGTGGAAAACAGTACAGATTTTCCTTAAAAAACTAAAAATAGAACTACTATGTGATCCAGCAATTCCACTCCTGGGTGTATATCAGAAAAAAATGAAAACACTAATTCAAAAAGGTACACACAACATAATGTTCATAGCAGCAGTATTTACAATAACAAAGATATAAAAGCAACCCAAGTGTCTATCAACAGATGAATGGATAAAGAATATATGGCATATATATATAATGAAATATTACTCAGCCATAAAAAAGAATGAAATTCTGCCATTTGCAACAATGTGGATGGACCTAGAGAATATTATGATTAGTGAAATAAGTCCAATAAAGAAAGACAAATACTGTATGATATCACTTATATGTGGAATCTAAAAAATACAACAAACTAGTGAATATAACAAAAAAGAAGCAGACTCACAGATATAGATAACAAACTAGTGGTTACCAGTGGGGAGAGGGAAGGGGGGACGGTCAAGATAGGGGCAGGAGATTAAGAGGTACAAACTATTAGGTATAAAATAAGCTACAAGGATACATTGTACAACTATAGCCAATATTTTATAATAACTATAAATGGAGTATAACCTTTAAAAATTGTGAATCACCATATTGTACACCTGTCATTTACATAATATTGTAGAGCAATTATACTTCAGTAAAAACAAAGTATCACTGCATTAGAAAAAGCAGCACAGAAACCCGACCTACTGTGTGTCAGCAGCACCGTTCAAGTGCATAGAGGACAGTGCATATTAACTACCGTGCTCAGGTATAGTGAAAGGTATGAGACACTTGCTGGTCACTCCTGGAGGTGGTATATATCTAGGAAACTGTTAGAAGAGTTTAAAAATCATATCCAGAAACGTGTATTCCTTCTTCTTCTTTATGAGAATCTACCGGTCTTTACTTTCTGTCTTTCAAGCTTTAAGACTCCATCCTGTAGAACTACATGTTGTTCAAGACCTACCTTATGGAAGCATGGAAATGCGTTATTTCAAAATGCCAAATGGCTAAGTCATATATATTTATCATAGTTTACAATATTTATTGTTGCTAACAACTTAAATTTTTCATATCAGCTTCTGTGAGTAACGTATTTCCTGGACCACTAGCTCCAACAAAGGCCCAGACTTGAACTTTATAGGTGATTGGGTCAGCAGAATCACTGCCCTCCAAAAAAAGAAAGAAAACCACCAGGAGTTGGTAATGGCTCATCTCTGTAATGTTTTCTAAGACATTTGGTATGCCTTTAAGTTTTCTTTGTCTCTTTTTGCTCATCTGGAAGGGAAGCCTTTCCTTCAGGGAAAAAAGAAATGACATATCTTGACATGTGCTAGAGGTCCTTATAAATATCTACCAATTAGCAGAAAGGAAAGGAAATATCTGAAAGGAAAGAAAGGAAATATCTGCCGATTAGGCACCAAGAATGTGGTGTAGGAGTAGGGGCATTGGTTTTGGAGTCAAAAGACCTCACCTGATTACCAATCTTATCAGGTTATCTAATCTCTCTGAGCTCAGTTTTCCCATCTGTAAAATGAGACAATAATATCCACCCATAGGGGTGTTGTGAGAATTAAGTGAGATTATACATGTGAAATGTGCATTAAAAATGTACAAATGTCTACTGTTAATATTAATAATACTGATGGGAATTGGAAAACTCAAAGTCTTTTAAATATCAGGATAAATTCAGATTTGCTTAGATGACTTCTGTGTGGAAATTGAGGGGGTTCTCTGGAGTGAGAGAAAGGAGTTTCATTTGTACAGTTTTATGAAAGTTGTTTCATAAGAGGCTTGGTTGAAGTAATGTGGAATTTGAGCAAAAGCTAAAGTGTCTTAGAAGAATACCCCTAGAGCAATACCATGGTTAACATTCAGCATGTCAGGTAACATGTCTGAAATATTTTAGTGATGTGTTTGAGAGAGTTTGCCACTGTCAGGCTGTTGTTCTACTGGGAAGGGTCATTACACTGCTACATGACAGGCCACAGGACTCAGAAGGTGACCTGAATTCAGTACGGAGACCTTACCTAGTTAAGGAGGGGCAGAAGCATGTTCAATTATCCTGGGAATCAATAGTCCTGATTTTTAAAAAAATGTAGGTAGAGGGCTAGCAAAAACAAAACAAAAAACCCCACAAATGCTGGCAGCTATGGTGCCTTAAACTCTAAAGGATCATTATGAGAGCTTGGACAATAATATAAGTTTATCTGTAAGGGAGGCTCCTTGGCAGGGCAGCTAATAACACAGGTTTTGGATTCAGTAAAATCTGTACTAATACTTCTGCTTTGTTATGTTCTCGTTTGAGACCTTCAGCAAGTTAGTTAGCCTGAACCTATTTATAAATCTGTAAAATGCAGATAGTAATAGTACCCTTACAATATTATTGAATTCATACAGTCCAGTGCCTGAAGTAAACACTCAATAAATGATTACTAAATTCACAGGTTATTTCAAAACTTTAAAAAAAACTGATCTTTTAATCTATTTCTGCAAATCCTTTCCCCAAAGAAGAGAATTAACCAACGAGGAACAAAATCTAATGCTCTAATTTTGATTCCATGTTCATTTCCTTCCTAATGAAAGAGTAAATAAAAAGAAAGGATTCAGATATGCAATCTCTGAATAACTGGGTCCACGGCCTGGTGAGAACTCAGGCAGGTGATGGGGCTTATGTGCCCAAGGTTTTACAAGTGCTTGTACTCAAAATGAAATTAAAAAAAAAAAATTTTTGGCATCGTATGCCATCCAATAGCACTTGTGGTGTAGTGCTTTTTGGAAAGAGCTCCTAGGTGGGGAAAAGAAATATGAAAGCAATGGAGTTTTACCAAACCTATGAGAGCTCAGAGGAAATCCTTTATTTGTTGAAGAAACGACACTCTTACTTTAGCAGAAATGGGCCAGGGGCCAGAGGAAAAGAAGAAGAAACAAAACCAGGTAAGATATGCCGTGATAATAAGCAGAGCCTGATGTGAACCACACACAGGAAGCCGCTTGCCACCTGCAGTGAGAAGCAAAAGCAACAACTAGAACTTTCTGGTCACAATCGACCTACTTAAAGCCCAGAGGGCCCAGCCAGAGACAACTGCAGTGTTGACTGAGCAGAGAGACGTCTCAGTGGGGCCTGTAAAAGGGAAGACATCCAAAAGGACTCTGGGATGGGGGATGTTGGCCTTAGAAAGACAGTAAAACACTTATGTTCAGAGATGGATCAACTATAGTTCTAGGCTCTGTTCCCTGGGGAGGCCTGGAGGAGAGACCACAGGCTTAGCTGCTGTGGGAAGCAGTACCTCTGTTCCCTTACTTGGCTCTGGACACGGAACATGGCAGAAGGAGAACACCATTTTGTACTTCCTGGCTCGGCTCTGCAATGCCCTGTGGTCCAAAAGAGACACATGCTCCCTCTAGAGATGAATGGGTGTGAAACTGTGAAGGTAAATAGGGCTTGCCTTACCCCTCTCTATTTCCAATACTCAATTGAAAAACAATCTTATAAAGAGAGCTTTATTGTATAACAACCCTGAAAAAAAATTGAGTGCCTCCGGGGATCAAGTATACACAGACATTATTTTGATACGCCTGTAAGCAATGCTGTTATTAAGCGTCTAGAGAATAAACAGCTTTTCTCTAAGCGCGGTTAATCGAAGGGATCAAAGCAACAGCGGCAATGAAAAGGTGGGTAAAAATGATACGGCATTTGGATCTTCAGGAACTCTCGGCAGGTTGAAAAGCACTTCTGAAATGGGCAAAAAAGGCAGCGTGATGTTGGGAGTCTGGGTTTTGAAATTATGGGGACTACCACCGTTGGAAGCAGTGTGGCTGGGAAGTTGGGGGGATGGGTAAACAAAGGAGCTGGCACGCAGGTGCAGGAGGTGTGAAGGAGCCGACTGTGTTTCTCCCCTTCCACCATTGTCACGATTTAGCCCTTTGTCCCCACCTTTAGATTTGCTACGTGGTGGGCTCTAGAAAGGGAGCGATAGGAGATAAGGGAAGGAAAAAATGAAGGTCAGATGAAGGAAAGATAAGAAAAGTTGTGGAAATCTTTCCAAACGCAGATGTGTAGTAACATTCAAGGATCCGCTGTGTTGTTCTTCCTCTCTTCACCCCACTTCAAGCTTTGATATTGCTGTTCTGTGTTGCAACTTCAAGTCATATGACAGCTTTGGGAGTGAATGATTGACAACGTTGGTTCGCATCCAACTACTGCTCACAGCAGAGAGAAGTGACCACCCTAGTGAGTTTCCAGATGGTCTTCAGGGACCATTTTCTATCTTTTTTCTCTTTCCTTCATCTTCCTCTTCTTCCCTCTCCTCTCTCTGTTTCTGTCTCTGTCTCTGTCTCTGTCTTTCTCTTGTTGGTGTTGGTTTTGCATTTAAGTTTACTTTTACCCACCACCCAGGGTGGCAGTTATTTATTTTCAGAACTGTTACATACGGGGGGAGAAGTGGGCACTCTGACTTCCGGAGGATGAAGCAGCAACTCAGGGGCAGAGAACTTACCTGATCTAACCCCCTGGACCTCTTGTTCCTTAGCCTCCATGAAAGTAAAGGCATCATTTAACACATAGTTGTGAGAAACAAGAGGCCAAACACTAAACTCTTTGGCAAATGCTGTACTCAGGAACAACGCAATTTTTCTTCACTTACCGTCATGACTGCTAAAGAAAGGAATACAGGGCACTTGAATTGCAGGGCACTGGGGAAAGGAAGACAGTTAAGCAAATATTAGTTCATATGTGGTGATCCTCTCCTTTGTGTACACTTTGAACTAAAACAACAGACTCTTAGCAGAATGGTTGAAGTTAAAGTGTTCTGACACACATTAAAAAAAAAAAAAAAAGAAGAACATTTTAAACAGCAGTCTGCCTCTGTGCTATACAAAGCCTCTCAAAGGTTCAGTAAGATGAAATTAATGTGCTCTTAAGATGTCTGCTTCTTGCACTGGTACAAATGTAAGTAGAATATAGTTAGTTATTCGGTGACATTGGAATTCTAAAGGTGATAAAAGAAAAGGAAATATTCTGGAGTTAGAGTGCCCTGTTTGACTACTGCCAGGGAGTTAATACATTAACGAGGAAATTCTGGACCTAAATGGACTAAATTCATTATTTTTTCTGCTGCTAAAATTTTGTTTGGATAACTACAAAAGATGAAGTGGAAAAAGGAGACATTCATGTCTCATATGGAAGGAAAGGCCTGGTTGTGTCTGATATTGGAGAACAAATTTTTCTAGGGCTATTCATTCTAGTGAAAATATTACCTTTGTGTCTCTGCCAATGGGAACGTTTTAATTTGTGATTCAGGGTTATTTGTCTTGTTGTGGTTGTTTCATTCTCCTTTAAAAGTCTTCCTTTTTCCTTTACTACTTGTTTTGCTTTCAAACTTCAGCAATGTACATGGCTGAATAGTCTTCCAGAAGATGAAGCTAAAATCTCAGTTGGCCTTCACCTATGGAACCATTGAAATTATTTCAAAGTTACACACCGCCTCCCATTTGGAAAGAGATTTGTGCATTTCTAACTTGGAAATTAGTCAGTGAGTTAATAAGGTCTCTTTCTTGGAATGGAGCCTTAACCCAAAATCTTTTGTTGTACATTAAGCTGAGGCATGAAAATGACATCTAGCCATACAGAAAGGATATTTTGCTCCTGAACTAGTCAGTGGGCGTGCCCCAGGGTCTGAAAGTTAGAGGCCAGACAACTGGGTTCTCTGTGTAGTGGGTCCAAATTGCTCAGCTCCGTGTCACTTATGAAATCTCTATGGAGATTCCAGGGAAGCACAGCTACTTTGGGGGCTTTTTTTTTTTTTAACACCTTTATTGGAGTATAATTGCTTTACAATGGTGTGTTAGTTTCTGTTGTATAAAAAAGTGAATCAGCTATACATATACATATATCCCCATATCTGCTCCCTCTTGCATCTCCCTCCCACCATCCTTATCCCACCCCTCTAGGTGGTCACAAAGCACCGAGCTGATCTCCCTGTGCTATGCGGCTACTTCCCACTAGCTATTTTACATTTGATAGTATATATAAGTCCATGCCACTCTCTCACTTTCTCCCAGCTTACCCTTCCCCCTCTCCGTGTCCTCACGTCCATTCTCTACGTTTGCATCTTTATTCCTGTACTGCCACTAAGTTCTTTAGAACCTTTTTTTTTTCATATATATGTGTTAGCATACGGTATTTATTTTTCCCTTTCTGACTTACTTCACTCTGTATGACAGTCTCTAGATCCATCCACCTCACTACAAATAACTCAGTTTCATTTCTTTATATAGCTGAGTAATAGTCCATTGTATATATGTGCCACATCTTCTTTATCCATTCATCTGTCGATGGACACTTAGGTTGCTTCCATGTCCTGGCTATTGTAAATAGAGCTGCAATGAACACTGTGGTACATGCTTCTTTTTGAATTATGGTTTTCTCAGGGTATATGCCCAGTAGTGGGATTGCTGGGTCGTATGGTAGTTCTATTTTTAGTTTTTTAAGGAACCTCCATACTGTTCTCCATAGTGGCTGTATCAATTTACATTCCCACCAACAGTGCAAGAGGGTTCCTTTTTCTCCACACCCTCTCCAGCATTTATTGTTTGTAGATCTCTTGGTGATGGCCATTCTGGTCAGTGTGAGGAGATACCTCACTGAAGTTTTGATTTGCATTTCTCTAATGATTAGTGATGTTGAGCATCCTTTAATGTGTTTGTTGGCAATCTGGACATCTTCTTTGGAGAAATGTCTATTTAGGTCTTCTGCCCATTTTTGGCTTTGGTTGTTTCCTTTTTGATATTGAGTTGCATGAGCTGCTTGAAAATCTTGGAGATTAATCCTTTGTCAGTTGCTTCATTTGCAAATATTTTCTCCCATTCTGAGGGTTGTCTTTTTGTCTTGTTTATGGTTTCCGTTGCTGTGCAAAAGGTTTTAAGTTTCATTAGGTCCCATTTGCTTATTTTTGTTTTTATTTCCATTTCTCTAGGAGGTGGCTGAAAAAGGATCTTGCTGTGATTTCTGTCATAGAGTGTTCTATGTTTTCCTCTAAGAGTCTGATAGTGTCTGGTCTTATGTTTATGTCCTTAATCCATTTTGAGTTTATTTTTGTGTATGGTGATAGCGAGTGTTCTAATTTCATTCTTTTACTTGTAGCTGTCCAGTTTTCCCAGCACCACTTATTGAAGAGACTGTCTTTTCTCCATTGTATATTCTTGCCTCTTTTATCAAAGATAAGGTGGCCATATGTGCATGGGTTTATCTCTGGACTTTCTATCCTGTCCCATTGATGTATATTTCTGTTTTTGTGCCAGTACCATACTGTCTTGATTACTGTAGCTTTGTAGTATAGTCTGAAGTCTGGGAGCCTGATTCCTCGAGCTCCGTTTTTCTTTCTCAAGCTTGCTTTGGCTATTCGGGGTCTTTTGTGTTTCCATACGAATTGTGAAAATTTTTTTCTAGCTCTGTGTAAAATGCCATTCATAGTTTGATAGGAATTGCATTGAATCTGTAGATTGCTTTGTGTAGTATAGTCATTTTCACAATGTTGATTCTTCCAATCCAAGAATATGGTATATCTCTCCATCTGTTTGTATCATCTTTAATTTCTTTCATCAGTGTCTTATAGTTTTCTGCATACAGGTCTTTTGTCTCCTTAGGTAGGTTTATTCTAGGTATTTTATTCTTTTTGTTGCAATGGTAAATGGGAGGGTGTCCTTAATTTCTCTTTCAGATTTTTCTTCATTAGTGTATAGGAGTGCAAGAGATTTTGTGCATTAATTTTGTATCCTGCTACTTTACCAAATTCATTGATTAGCTCTAGTAGTTTTCTGGTAGCGTCTTTAGCATTCTCTATGTATAGTAGCATGTCATCTGCAAACAGTGACAGCTTTACTTCTTCTTGTCCGATTTGGATTCCTTTTATTTCTTTTTCTTCTCTGATTGCTGTGGCTAAAACTTCCAAAACTATGTTGAATAATAGTGGTGAGAGTGGGCAACCTTGTCTTGTTCCTGATCTTAGTGGAAATGCTTTCAGTTTTTCACCATTGAGAATGATCTTGGCTGTGGGTTTGTCATATATGGCCTTTATTATGTTGAGGTAAGTTCCCTCTATGCCTACTTTCTGGAGGGTTTTTATCATAAATCAGTGTTGAATTTTGTCGAAAGCTTTCTCTGCATCTATTGAGATGATCATATGGTTTTTCTCCTTCAATTTGTTAATATGGTGTATCACATTGATTGATTTGCGTATATTGAAGAATCCTTGCATTCCTGGGATAAACCCCACTTGATCATGGTGTATGATCCTTTTAATGTGCTGTTGGATTCTGTTTGCTAGTATTTTGTTGAGGATTTTTGCATCTATGTTCATCAGTGATATTAGCCTGTAGTTTTCTTTCTTTGTGACATCTTTGTCTGGTTTTGGTATCAGGGTGATGGTGGCCTCGTAGAATGAGTTTGGGAGTGTTCCTCCCTCTGTTATATTTTGGAGGAGTTTGAGAAGGAGAGGTGTTAGCTCTTCTCTAAATGTTTGATAGAATTTGCCTGTGAAGCCTTCTGGTCCTGGGCTTTTGTTTGTTGGAAGATTTTTAATCACAGTCTCAATTTCAGTGTTTGTGATTGGTCTGTTTACATTTTCTACTTCTTCCTGGTTTAGTCTTGGAAGGTTGTGCTTTTCTAAGAATTTGTCCATTTCTTCTAGGTTGTCCATTTTATTGGCATATAATTGCTTGTAGTAATCTCTCTTGATCCTTTGTATTTCTGCAGTGTCAGTTGTTACTTCTCCTTTTTCCTTTCTAATTCTATTGATTTGAGTCTTCTCCCTTTTTTTCTTGATGAGTCTGGCTAATGGTTTATCAATTTTCTTTACCTTCTCAAAGAACCAGCTCTTAGTTTTATTGATCTTTGCTATTGTTTCCTTCATTTCCTTTTCATTCATTTCTGATCTGATGTTTATGATTTCTTTCCTTCTGCTAACTTTGGGATTTTTTTGTTCTTCTTTCTCTAATTGTTTTAGATGTAAGGTTAGGTTGTTTATTTGAGATGTTTTTGTTTCTTAAGGTAGGATTGTAATGCTATAAACTTCCCTCTTAGAACTGCTTTTGCTGCATCCCATAGGTTTTGGGTTGTCTTGTTTTCATTGTCCTTTGTTTCTAGGTATATTTTGATTTCCTCTTTGATTTCTTCAGTGATCTCTTGGTTATTAAGTAGTGTATTGTTTTGCCTCCATGTGTTTGTGTTTTTTACAGGTTTTTACCTGTAATTGATATCTAGTCTCATAGCATTGTGGTCTGAAAAGATACTTGATACAGTTTCAGTTTTCTTAAATATACCAAGACATGATTTGTGACCCAAGATATGATCTATCCTGGAGAATGTTCCAGGAGCACTTGAGAAGAAAATGTATTGTGTTGTTTTTGGATGGAATGTCCTATAAATATCAATTAAGTCCACCTTGTGTAATGTATCATTTAAAGATTGTTTCCTTATTTATTTTCATTTTGGATTCTCTGTCCGTTGGTGAAAGTGGAGTGTTAAAGTCCCCTTCTATGATTGTGTTACTGCCAATTTCCTCTTTTATGGCTGTTAGCATTTGCCTTATGTATTGAGGTGCTCCTATGTTGGGTGCATAAATATTTACATTGTTATATCTTCTTCTTGGTTTGATCCCTTGATCATTATGTAGTGTCCATCTTTGTCTCTTGTAATAGTCTTTATTTTAAAGTCTATTTTGTCTGAGATGAGAATTGCTACTCCAGCTTTGTTTTGATTTCATTTGCATGGAATATCTATTTCCATCTCCTCACTTTCAGTCTATATATGTCCCTAGGTCTGAAGTGAGTCTCTTGTAGACAGCATATATACGGGTCTTGTTTTTGTATCCATTCAGCCAGTCTATGTCTTTTGGTGGGAGCATTTAATCCATTTACAGTTAAGGTAATTATCGATATGTATGTTCCTATTACCATTTTCTTAATTGTTTTGGGTTTGTTATTGTAGGTCTTTTCCTTCTCTTGTGTTTCCTGCCTAGAGACGTTCCTTTAGCATTTGTTGTAACGTTGGTTTGGTGGTGCTGAATTCTCCTAGCTTTTGCTTGTCTGTAAAGGTTTTAATTTCTCTTGCGAATCTGAATGAGATCCTTACTGGGTAGAGTAATCTTGGTTGTAGGTTTTGTCCTTTCATCACTTTAAATATGTCTTGCCACTCCCTTCTGGTTTGCAGAGTTTCTGCTGAAAGATCAGCTGTTAGCCTTATGGGGATTCCCTTGTATGTTATTTGTTGTTTTTCCCTTGCTGCTTTTAATATTTTTTCTTTGTATTTAAGTTTTGATAGTTTGATTAATATGTGTCTTGGCATGTTTCTCCTTGGATTTATCCTGTATGGGACTCTCTGCGCTTCCTGCACTTGATTGCCTATTTCCTTTCCCATATTAGGGAAATTTTCAACTATAATCTCTTCAAATATTTTCTCAGTCCCTTTCTTTTTCTCTTCTTCTGAAACCCCTGTAATTCGAATGTTGGTGTGTTTTATGTTGTCCCAGAGGTCTCTAAGACTGTCCTCAATTCTTTTCATTCTTTTTTCTTTATTCTCCCCTGCGGTAGTTATTTCCACTATTTTATCTTCCAGGTCGCTTATCCATTCTTCTGCCTCAGTTATTCTGCTATTGATCCCTTCTAGAGAATTTTTAATTTCCTTTATTGTGTTGTTCATCATTGTTTGTTTGCTCTTTAGTTCTTCTAGTTTCTTGTTAAACGTTTCTTGTATTTTCTCCATTCTATTTCCAAGATTTTGGATCACCTTTACTATCATTACTCTGAATTCGTGTTCAGGTAGACTGCTTATTTCCTCTTCAGTTTTTTGGTCTGGTGGGTTTTTACCTTGCTCCTTCATCTGCTGTGTGTTTCTCTGTCTTCTCATTTTGCTTAACTTACTTGTTTTGGGGTCTCCTTTTTGCAGGCCGCAGGTTTGTAGTTCTCATTGTTTTTGGTGTCTGCCCCCAGTGGATAAGGTTCGTTCAGTGGGTTGTGTAGGCTTCCTGGTAAAATGGACTAGTGCCTGTGTTCTGGTGGATGAGGCTGGATCTTGTCTTACTGGTGGACAGGACTGCGTCTGGTGGTATGTTTTGGGGGTGTCTGTGACCTTTCTATGATTTTAGGCAGCCTCTCTGCTATTGGGTAGGGTTGTGTTCCTGTCTTGCTAGTTGTTTGGCATAGGGTATCCACCACTGGAGATTGCTGGTCGTTGAGTGGAGCTGGGTCTTAGCGTTGAGATAGAGATCTCTTGGAGAGCTTCCACTGTTTGATATTATGTGGAGCCAGGAGGTCTCTGGTGGACCAATGTCCTGAACTGAGCTCTCCCACCTCAGAGGCCCAGGCCTGACACCTGGCTGGAGCACCAAGACCCTGTAAGCCACATGGCTCAGAAGAAAAGAGAGAAAAAAAGAAAGAAAGACAGAAAAAATAAATAAAAATAAGTAAAGTTATTAAAATAAAAAATAAAAAAATTATTAAAAATAAAAAAATTATAAAGTAATAAAAAAAAAGAAGAAAGAAGAGAGCAACCAAACCATAAAACAAATCCACCAATGATAAGAAGCACTAAAAACTATACTAAAAAAAAAAAAAAATGGACATTCAGAATCCTAGGACAAATGGTAAAAGCAACGCTATACAGACAAAATCACTCAAAGAAACATACACATACACACTCAGAAAACAGAAAAAGGAAAAAAAAATGTATCTATATATAAAAAAGAAATGGAAGGGAGCAACCAAATCAAGAAAGAAATATACTAATGATAATAAACTCTAAATACTAAACTAAGATAAACATAAAACCAGAAACAAATTAGATGCAGAAAGCAAACCCCAAATCTACGTTTGCTCCCAAAGTCCACTGCCTCAATTTTGTTATGATTCATTGTCTATTCAGTTATTCCACAGATGCAGGGTACATCAAGTTGATTGTGGAGATTTAATCCACTGCTCCTGAGGCCTCTGGGAGAAATTTCCCTTTTTCCTCTTTGTTTGCACAGCTCCTGTGGTTCAGCTTTGGATTTGCCCCACCTCTGTGTGTAGGTCGCCTGAGGGTGTCTGTTCTTTGCTCAGACAGGACAGGGTTAAAGGAGCAGCTGATTAGGGAGCTATGGCTCACTTAAGCTTGGGGGAGGGAGGGGTACAGAATGCAGGGCGAGACTGTGGTGGCAGAGGCCAGCGTGACGTTGCAACAGCCTGAGGCGCCATGTGTTCTCCCGGGGAAGTTGTCCCTGCATCACAGGACCCTGGCAGTGGCGGGCTGCATAGGCTCTTGGGAGGGGAGGTGTGGATAGTGACTTGTGCTTGCACACAGGCTTCTTGGTGGCTGCAGCAGCAGCCTTAGCGTTTCATGCCCGTCTCTGGTGTCTGCACTGATAGCCGCAGCTTGTGCCCATCTCTGGAGCTCATTTAGGCGGTGCTCTGAATCCCCTCTCCTCGCGCACCTGGAAACAATGGTCTCTTGCCTTTTATGCAGTTCCAGACTTTTTCCAGGACTCCCTCCTAGCTAGCTGTGGTGCACTAGCCCCCTTCAGGCTGTGTTCACGCGGCCAACCCCAGTCCTCTCCCGGGGATCTGTCCTGCGAAGCCCGAGCCTCAGCTCCCAGCCCCTACCTGCCCTGGCAGGTGAGCAGACAAGCCTCTCGGGCTGGTGAGTGCTGGTTGGCACAGATCCTCTGTGCAGGAATCTCTCCGCTTTGCCTTCCACACCCCTGTGTCTGCGCTCTCCTCCATGGCTCCGACGTTTCCCCCCTCCGCCACCCGCAGTCCCCGCCCACGGAGGGGCTTCCTAGTGTGTGGAAACCTTTCTTCCTTCACAGTTCCCTCCCACTGGTGCAGGTCCCATCCCTATTCTTTTGTCTCTGTTTTTTCTTTTTTCTTTTGCCCTACCCAGGTATGTGGGGAGTTTCTTGCCTTGTGGGAGGTCTGAGGTCTTCTGCCAGCATTCAGTAGGTGTTCTGTAGGAGTTGTTCCACATGTAGATGTATTCCTGATGTATTTGTGGGGAGGAAGGTGATCTCCACATCTTACTCCTCCACCATCTTGAAGGTCTCCTGGCTAGGCGGCTTGTTTTGACCTTGGCCTTCTCCTCTTCCAAAAGAACATCTACTCCAGGTGTTATGAAATGCACAGGAGAAAATACTAGCCTCTAGATGATTGTAGTCATTCAAAGAGTCACACTGGACACTGATGATAATTTAGTTTTATGCAATTCTAGAAGTGCTCGCCCTGCCCTGCTCACATTAGCATAGATGATCTTATTTAAAAAGCAGAAATAGAGACACAGATATAGAGAACAAATGTGTAGATACCAAGGGGGAGGGGGGGAGGATGAATTGGGAGATTGGGATTGACATATATACACTATTATACTATGTATAAAATATGTAACTAATGAGAACCTACTCTATAGCATGGGGAACTCTACTCAGTGCTCTGTGGTGATCTAAATGAGAAGGAAGTCCAAAAAAGAGGGGATATATGTATACATATGTCTGATTCACTTTGCCGTACAGTATAAACTAACATAATATTGTGAAGCAACTGTACGCCAATAAAATTTAAAACAAAAAACAAAAAACATGGGTTCCTACATCTTTAGGAATTCTCCCCTCCACAGTGGTTGCAAAGCAGAATGAATTTCTGGAAACTTCTCTGATCCAAAGTTACATTCTCCAGAGATCCCCCAAATCCCCAGGGCCTCAGCTCACCCATGTATTAAAAAAACTGAGTATTTATTTGGTTCACACCCATCTGTATCTGGCTTTTGTCTCATATTCAGAGATCCTCTGTAGGTTCCTATCACTCCACCTGCTCTAGAATCTTAATTTGGAGGCAGTAATGATTCGGAAAGCTAAAGGTGATTTATATCTGGGAAGAAAAGTGTGTGTCACCAAAGTACCTTTTCCTTAAAATAATAAACCACTCACTTTTTATTCTCCTAGAAGGTAGCATAGCTCAGTGGATTGTTAGTTTCACTCTATTATTAACAAGGAATTTGAGATCTCACTCTTGTAGTCAAATCAAATCCTGTGTTTATGGCTCTACACTGCTTACATTTCCCTTGATAATAACCTGTAAATTCACTCAATTAAGGGTCTTGATACAGATATGACATCTGAAGTGAGAAACTCCTGTTTCTTTGATTCACATTGAATGTCAAGACTTACTGCTATTGCATTCCTCTAACATGTAGTTTTGAATTTCTGTATTAAATAGCTATGATATTGTGATTTATAAGAAATACATATTTGGTCATTCAGATGACCAAAATATATTTATCATATATATTTGGTCTTTGTCCACAGTTCCTGGCTCATAGCTCCCAAAACCCTTGGAATTTCCTAAGTGTGGAGAGTGGTAAAGGTGTCTTTTGTTACATTAATGAGGTAACTTTCAGAAAGCACCTAAGGATGGGGGCTGGTTGCCCGGAGAATCAATCACATGATTAGAGGGTTGGAGCTTTCCGTCCCACCCCCTGACCTCTGGGCAGGGGGGAGGGGATGGAGGTTGAATTAATCACCAGTGGCCAGTGATTTAATTAATCATGCCTATGTAGTGAAACCTCAGTAAAAACCCCAAAGAACAGGTTTCTGAGAGCTTCTGGGTTGGTGAGCACCTGGAGATTCAGGGAGAATTGTGTGCCTTCAGAGAGCACGGGAGCTCAACACTCTTTCGCCATGCTTTGCCCTGTATGTCTCTTCCATCTGGCTGTTCCTGAGTTATAGTCTTTCATAATAAACTGGTGGTCTAGTAAGTAAAATGTTTTTCTGAGTTATGTGAGCCACTCTAGCAAATTACTTGAACCCAAGAAGAGGGTCTTGGGAACTTCCAATCTGTATCCAGTTGGTGAGAGGCATGGGTAACAACCTGGGCTTGCGACTGGCATCTGAAGTGGGGGTGGAGCGGGAGCCTTGTAGGATGGAGCCTTAACCTGTCGAATCTGATGCTTTCTCTGGGTAGATAGTGTCAGAATGGAGTTGAATTGTAGGACATTCATCTGGTGTCCAAAGAATTGCTTGTTGGTATGAGGCACACCTCCTCCCCCCACATTGGATTTGGTACCACAAACTATTTAATAGCCTTCTATATTTCCAAAGAATATTTGGATAGTATAGGGACTTGAAAAACTACCTAAGGTTTGGTTGTGGGAACAGAAATAATTCATAATCAGATTCATGTACTTATTTTTACTGGTGAGTTTGAAAACTCAAGGACAACAGGAAGGCAAGTCACTTCTTTCTGAATTAGGGATAAGTGTGGTGGAACCACTTATAATACCCAAGTGTTTTGGTTTTTTTTAAAATAAATTTATTTATTTTATTTATTTATTTTTGGCTGTGTTGGATCTTTGTTGCTGCGTGCGGGCTTTCTCTAGTTGCGGTGAGTGGGGGCTACTCTTCGTTGCGGTGCACGGGCTTCTCACTGCGGTGGCTTCTCTTGTTGTGGAGCATGGGCTCTAGGCACATGGGCTTCAGTAGTTGTGGCTCGTTGGCTCTAGAGCACAGGTTCAGTAGTTGTGACACACGGACTTAGTTGCTCCGCGGCAGGTGGGATCTTCCCAGACCGGGGCTCAAACCCATGTCCCCTGCATTGACAGGTGGATTCCCAACCACTGCGCCATCACAGAAGCCCAAGTGGTCTTTTTTAAAAAAGGAATTTATGAAGGAAGAATACATGAGAAAGAAAAAAGTATGTATCAAAGTGGTATTTTTTTTCCTTAAAAATTTATTTTATTTATTTATTTAGTTTTTTACTTTTTTTATTGAAGTATAGTTGATTTACAATGTTTCACATGTACAGCAAAGTGATTCAGTTATATATATATGTATATATTGTGAATATATATGTATATATATGTTCTTTTTCAGATTATTTTCATTATAGACTATTACAAGATATTGAATATAGTTCTGTGTGCTATACAGTAGGTCCTTGTGGTTTATTTTATATATAGTAGTGTGTATCTGTAAATCCCAAATTCCTAATTTATCTCTCCCCCAACACAAAGTGGTATTTTCATTTTTATTAAGATCAGATATGGATTATACCTAGTAAATTACTTTGAGTTTATTGGTTGAAAAGAGATAATACAGAAATTGTGGTATAATTTATTTTTCCAAACTGATAGCAATTTAAGTTCTCTCAGCATCTAAAGACTGAAAGTAAAAGTCCACAGACAGGATCATTTGTTTCATTTTGAAGTAAAAAAAGTCCTGTATTTAAAATCGTCTTTGAACAAGGTTCTTCATCTTTCTGAGTCTCAATTCTTATCTCTAATAGGATGATATTATTTGCCTCACATACTAGTTGTGAGAAATAAGTATATTATCATATATAAAGCAGGTGGTATACTGCCCAGAACATATGAGGTTGCAACAAAAGATAGTAATTGCTTTTACTATTTTTATGGTCATTATTATTTAAAGCTAGATGATCCACCCAAGCATTCCACCCTAGCTCTTTTTCTAAGTGTTTCTTCTCATGTACTATCATCTCCTGGGTTCTGAACTCTTGGTTCTGTAACCCAGCCTCCTAAGTTTCCCATCTGCCATGCTTCCACATAGGAAATCTCTCTGAACCTTCTTATTGACTCTTCTTCAGCTATCTGGACCTTTGTTTTCCTGAAGGCTTTCTAGAGTCACTAAGTCTCCTGAAACACCAGCTGTCCTGGGGGAGGCTGACCATGTGGATGACTCTTGGTTTTGAATATATTTGATAAGAACCAAGGACTTCAGGATTGTAGAAGATCAGAATCGGTAAAAACCTGTTTTGGACATTTGGTTGGTTGTCTATTTGACATCCATTTTTTCCAACCATCTCTCTTCCTGAAAGGTGAGAGGAGAATTCCTCTGCAAATATTTGGTGATTCTGTCTCAGAACTATTTCTCAAAATTGGCCTCATCGGCTGGTGTCTTGGTTTAGTGCTCAAGGACTCTTCCAACAGTCTATTAGTCTCTGAATCATTGTCCCCTCTGGTCTCCAGTCCGCCCCCTACACTGTGCACATGTATCCAGGGAGTAACACCGAGGTCTTTGATGTGCCCGGCACTGGACTGAAGCTAAGTGGTGAATTAGTCTGTGCAAGCGCCAGAGGCTGGGACCCATATGCTGGGGGTGTGTAACCTCTCTCTCCCTGAGCCTCCATCTGCGCCTTGATGTGGATGAAGGCTTTGTTGCTGGAGACACAGGGCAGGGATTTTATGTGCATGAGAACTTTGAGGAGGGTGGGGGAGATGGAATGTCATAGTGTTTGGATCCCACCCTGTCCCCTGAAATAAATTTGAATACCCATCATTAAATGGGAAGCAATTGAAGGAATTATTTTGATAAAAGCTCACTTTGGGCATTGTTGGGCACAAGCGATTGTTTTAGAGCCCAGGAAACAAGAGTTAGTTGTGAGAGTCCTTCTAAGTCCCTCTGCATGGTACCCAGCAGGTCTCTAGAGCTTTGCAGACCAGTGGCTCCTTTTCTGCTAACAACATTGTTAGCGAGGTTTCTGTAAGTAGTTCCTCGGACAGTGGACATGGTCAAGGAGAAGCCAGAGCAAAGGAGGAGAACATGTCTTGACACCACTTGATAGTGACTACAGCTGACAATCTGGTTTTCAATATTGGGAGTCCAGAAAAAACTGGAGAGGCTTTGAAGTGTGTATATATGTGGAGGACAGAAGCATTGAGGTAGTGAAGTAGGGGCCATTGTAATTTGGCTATGCACGTGTATATGCACACATGAATATGTATATATATTTAAATATTCATTAAGTACATTTAATTAATATTGAATAATATTAAGTTAAATATTAAAATTTATATATTTAAACCACCCTATTGGGGTATGATTGTTGTACAAAAAGCTGTACTTATTTAATATATACAGTGTGATGAGTTTGGAGATAAGTATACACCTGTTAAACCATCATCACAATTTATCCATAGACATGTCTGTCACTTCCAAAAGTTTCTTCCTGCCCCGTTTATTTATTAATTTTTTGTGTGATAGGAACATTACCCATAAGATCTACTCTCTTAGCAAATTTTAAGTATTATACAGTATGGTATTATTAACTATAGGCACAGTGCTGTATAGTAGATCTCTTAAGACTTATTCATCTTGCATAACTGAAACTTTGTGCCCTTTGGCATTTTGTTTCCCCCTCCCACCAGCCCTGGCAACCATCATTCTACTCTCTTCTCCTGTGAGTTTGACTATTTTAGATTCATCACATAAGTGATGTCTTGTAGTATTTGTCCTTCTGTGCCTGACATATCATTTAGCATAAGTGATAGGTGCATTTATGTTGATGCAAATGGCAGGAATTCTTTCTTAAAAAAGAATAATATTCCAGTGTGTGTGTGTGTGTGTGTGTGTGTGTGTGTACATGTGTGTGTATCTATCTATTTATCTATCTATCTATCTATCTCACATTTTTTAAATCCATTCACCCATGACAGACACTTAAGTTGTTTACATGTCTTGGCTATTGTGAATAATGTTGCAATGAAGTGCAGGTATCTCTCTGAGATACAGATTTCAATTCCTTTGGATATATATACCGAGGACTGGGATTACTAGATTGCATGGTAGTTCTATTTTTAGTTTTTGGGTAACTGCCATACTGTTTTCCATAATGGCTGAACCACTGCATAGTCTCACCAACAGTGTACAAGGGTTTCCTTTTTTCCACATCCTCCGCAACACTTATCTTTGGTTTTTTGGATAATATCCATCTCAACAGGTGTGAGGTGATATTGTGGCTTTGATTTGCATTTTTCTGATGTTAAGCATATATAAACACAATGGAATATTATTCAGTAATGTTTTATAGTCAAACATGTATCATATATGTATAATTACATTTTATAAATATATATAATTTATTATAAATAAATACATGTATTATATATATTTATATGCCTAAGCCCCTCTATAGTCCTTTGATAACATGGCTTTGCATGCCTGTCAACATTTTGATTAAAGTTGACTGCATGGCAAATTATCTGAAACATTTTTTATTTGCTTGTAATATATTTGGAATCAGCCTCCAGCTTTGTTCTTTTTGCTAAAAATTGCTTTGGCTACCTGGGATCTTTTATGTTTCCATATGAATTTTAGGGTTGTCTTTCTATTTCTGCAAAAAATGCCATTGAGATCTTGACTGGGATTGTATTGAATCTGTAGATCACTTTGGAGAAAATATTTACAAACAACATATCTATATAAATTTAAATAATTGTTTGGTCATCTTGCCTACATACTCAAACTTATTATTAAATAGTAAACCCATGAACTGTTAAGAGACTTCTTAAATGATCACATCCCTGATTAGAAGTGAAAGTGGCAGCACTGAAAGTATAGGATAGAGTATGATTTATCAAAAAGGGGTTTGGACTAGGTGTACAGAGACCTGGGTTCTAGTCTCCACTTAGTCACAAGTATGCTGTGTGATCGGGCCTCAGTTTCCTATTCTCAGATTATTATAGGAGGGGAAGATTCATAATGTCCTGTATTAGCTAGAATAATTTATGTTGCAAGGACAGAAAAACCCAGCACAAATTAGCTTAAAGGAGAAGGATTTTCTGGTATGTATAGATGAGCCTTATGAAAATAATATGCAAACTTATGCCATATGATTTTCAAAGGAGGCATTTAAGACTCAACTTTTTTTTTTCTTTAAAGCAGAACTATAATATTAGCATCTCTGGCCTTGTTTATTCCCCCAAGTTACTGATACCAATTATAGGAATATTGTAGTAAGTTTACAATACTGGGTAGGAAGTGTCTAGTTCTATAATAGCTGATGGGAACAAAATATTACCCATTATATCAATAATAATGTGTTTAAGATGAAACAGTTATCATTGAGAGTTTATAAAAAGTGCTTCAGATAATTTACCATGTAGTCAACTTTAATCAAAATGTTGACAGGCATGCAAAGCCATGATGTCAAAGGACTATAGAGGGGCTTTGGCATATATATATATATATATATATATATATATATATATATATATATATATATATACACACACACACACACATACATATGCATAATATGTAATACATATACTTATAATATGTAATTTTCTATATAGAGATACATGTTTGGCTATAAAACGTAACATAGCATTTTTACATTTTCTCTAGTGTTGATGCATCTCGCTCATATTACATTATTTAGCAATATAACTGCACACTGGCCAGTGATCCCCTGATGAACTGTGTATGGCAAGCCATGCTTCCCATGATAAGCTGTGTTAAGTGTCTCACAGTCTAAATAAACTCCCCACAATGGTTTGGGAGCCAGTATGAGGCAAAGTTTATCATTTTTGGTTCCTTGTGAAGAATCAGTAAGAACATTCTGTTTACTTATGCAAAGAAGTGCTTTTGATGGTTCTGGGTTCCTGAAGGCAGTGGGGAGACCCAACTGCTTAACATTAAGAGATTGTGAATGTCCTTCTCTTACTTATGCTTTCTTTCTAAGCATCTATTCTTTCCTGTTCTTCACCTCTCCGTGAACAACAGCTGCATACACATCCCTTACCCTGACACTTGGAAATCAGACAAGTAGCCTTTTCTTACTGCCATAAATGCCACTCAGTGAACCCGCCACTAGGTCATGCTCATGTGCAGTGCAATCTGTTTCCTCCCTCTTGGGCTCCAGCCTCACCTCCGTAATGACTGGAGCCGGAGCGTCCCTCGGGAAGTCTGTTGTTCTACACTTAGGCTTTTGTCGGATAGTAAACATAAAGCCATTATTTTCCAAGTAAGTGGGTTACACAAACATGAAATTTCCAAGTTGGAAAATTTTCTCATCTAGGATCAAACTCAGTCGGTGGAATTAACTTCTTATACTTTATAAGAGAATGTTTAATGATGGAAAATATCCTGATTTTATTTGCTCATATAGAATACAATGCTTTTAAGAACACCTCCACCCCATACAATCCCTCTCTTCCATGTGCCCTTAAGGAAAACCGATGCTCTCTTCCCAGGCTCTATAGAGGGCATATCACAATAATCCCAAAGTTGACATCATGAGAGAGAGGATGGAGAAACTTGAAGATAAAGATTAGGAAGCATTGCTAATATAAAGTAAATCATAGCAAAAAATAAACCAGCTCTAAAATTATTTTGTTAGTCACTGGGAATATAGTAATAAATATGTAATGAATCTCAGCAGATTTCACATTTAAAAAGTAGGCTGCATCTTACCACTCCAAAATTATGACCTAGTGCTATTTTCTTCAAGTGTTCAGAAAACCATACCCATAGTCCAAATGTTCTACCTCTCAAAACACTCATGGGTTAAATTTAGACAGAAGGACACGGGTCAGCGTTTGTGGTTTATCATGCTTACTATGCCAGGGCAAGTGAAGGCTTCTCTTTTTAAAACATGCTTGCCTGCCACGAGTTCAATCGAAGAAAGCTGAGAATGCCCACCCCAAGCATTCCTTTCTGCCTTTGAAATCAATTCTGAATTTACCTTTCAGTGCCTGGAGCATAGTGGGGCCTCAAAAACTATTTGTTGCAAGGGTGAAGAAATGGATGAATAACTCCCTCTTTGAATATGCTGTGTTTCATCCTGCTCTGCCTCTCAGGGAAGGAAATTCCACTGGTGCTACCATGGATCAGACTACTTGACCTTGGGTTTTCCTCTTTGAAATTTCAAGGAGTGTCTCCTAGGTCTAATATGCGTAGACAAGTCCATGTTGCTTGTTTCCACAGCCGAAAGATGCTGACAAAGAAGAGCATGTGTTCTGGAGTCAGACAGGCCCACCTTGGCGGTCCCAGCTGTGTGATCTCAAGCTCAGAGAACCATTTCCGCCCTTGTAACATGGTTGGGACAATGCCTCCCTCGTAGGCTGCTTGGGAAGACCGAATGGGAAAACATATTGAACAAACTTAACATACTGCCTGGCTCACAGTAAACACATAGGACATTTATTATCATTGTTTTAATTTTGCACCTGTGAGAAAGAATCTTGCTTTCTAAAGTTTATTTTCATAAGCCTCCCAACCCCCAAGATCATCCTCTTCTTCTTTTTTCTAGAGGGTCAGTGACCATTAGTACTGCATATAGTATAGGGACTGTCCACTCTTGTTTTGAATGACATTTTCACCTTTGATGTCTTTGGCATTTTATTGCTCCTTTTGCCCACAGCAATATATTGGGATCTTAATTCAGGGAGCAGCATACAGTGATTGTTATAACACTTTCTTAGTTTTAACTGATGGCTCAGAGTCCTTCACTTATAAATATTCCTTGGATATTTCTTCCCAAATGCAATTCTTCCCATATGTGTAAGCTACGGCTCACCCAACAACTGAATGTTCTGTGACCTCAACATTTAGTTAACAGTTTCAGTTTTACATTTCAAAACTGCCTTCTATCTGGAAACAATGAATGGCATTTTCAATGCTGAAGATTTTAAGAAAATACTAACTCTGACCAGCACCAGTATTGGTTACAGGAAGAAACATTAGTAGCATTACCCCAATAAGCTTCCCTTTCTGTTTGTGGTCTTTAAACTAGTTCTCTGTCATGGTGGTTAGGGTTTGTTTTATTGATTTTTTGAATAAATTTGTATATTATAAGAACATTGACTCTGTTGTCATATTTATGGCAAGATTTTTTTAGTTTGGTTTTAATTTTGTTTATACATTTTTGAAGTTCCGTGTTTTTATCTAATTAACTCTAGTATATTTTTTTTGGTCTGTGATTTCTTTTGTTGCAGTTAAACTTAGAAGTTCTGAGTACTGAATTCAGATAAAAGTTCATCAAAAATTTTTTCTTGGGGAAGGGTAAACTGGGACAAAGTGAGAGAGTAGCATTGACATATATACACTAGCAAATGTAAAATAGATAGCTAGTGGGAAGCAGCCGCATAGCACAGATAGATCAGCTCGGTGCTTTGTGTCCACCTAGAGGGGTGGGATAGGGAGGGTGGGAGGGAGATGCAAGAGGGAGGGGATATGGGGATATCTGTATACGTATAGCTGATTCACTTTGTTATACAGCAGAAACTGACACAACATTGTAAAGCAACTATACTCCAATAAGGATGTTAAAAAAATAAATAAATAAAGTGCCTGGTACGCAGGAAAAAAATTTATTCTTGATATTAATGATTGCCTTTAAAATTTTTTGTCATATCAAATTTATCATTCCATCTACCATTTCTTTGGCATATGTAATAGCTAGGAACTTGACTTAAAAAGAGGTAACAAATTTTCTTAGCACCATTTATTGAATAAATCTTCTCTACAGATTTGACTTGTAAAGACAAGCTTATCATATGCTCAATTTAAAAAATAGTATCTAATATTTTTAGTATTCTAGTATCTGTTAACAGGTTGATACTAGGAAAAGAATGAAACTTTATATAACGACAGGGTTATTTTTTGGTGTGGAGGAGTGGACATAGTCTCAGTGTCTAGAGTAGTTCCTGGCATACAGTAAGTGCTCAGTTTTACTGAATGAAAGGGTTTGGGAATTTGAGTTAATTCTTTGTTAGAATAAAGTATTCTCTTCCCCCCACTCCCCCCATGGTTATTGCTCTTTTCAGGCTTTCTATTTCTTAAGACAAGTAATATATTTCTACACAATTTGTGTATTCACCAAATACCACTGAACATCTCCCTCTGGAACCAGCACTAAATATTAAGATTTAAATTTTATTACCATAGCGTTTTTTATAGCGTTCAATTCATAGCGTTTCCAATTCATTTCTATGAATTAAAATAATTCATCCCTATATGTTCTTATATCTTCTTTCTCACAATAAATTTGTTATTCCATTTAATTTTTCCTTGATTGAATTTTTATAGTTTTTTCTGTTTTCATTTTTTCATTTTTTTTCTTTTTTGTTGCTTCTTCTTAGTTTTCTTTTTTAAATAAGCAGAAATGGAAATGATATAATTTATAGTTCTAATAATTTACTCTCTTAAAATAGCATTACATTTTTCTAATATTTTGTGTGTGACTTTTTAAATTAACTAATTATTATTTTTTTATTGAGGTACAATTGATTTACAATGTTGTGTTAGTTTCAGGTGTACAGCAAAGTGATTCAGTTATATATATTCTTTTTCAGATTCCTTTCCCTTATAGGTTATTACAGAATATTGAGTATAGTCCTCTGTGCTATACAGTAGGTCCTAGTTGGTTATCTATTTTATATATAGTAGTGTGTATCTGTTAATCCCAAACTCCTAATTTATCCCTCCCCCCTTTCTTCTTTGGTAACCATAAGTTTGTTTTCTATGTTTGTGGGTCTATTTCTGTTTTGTATATAAGTTCATTGATATCTTTTTTTCTTAGATTCCACATATAAGTGATATCATATGATATTTGTATTTCTCTGTCTGGCTTACTTCATTTATTATAATAATCTCTAGGTCCATCCAAGTAGCTGCAAATGGCATTATTTCATTCTTTTTTATGACTAATATTCCATTCCAATATCTATGGATTTATGTATCTATCTATCTATCTATACCACATTTTCTTATCCATTCATCTGTCGATGGACATTTAGGTTGCTTCCATGCCTTGGCTATTGTAAATATTGCTGCAATGAACATTGGGGTGCATGTATCTTTTTGAATTGCAATTTTCTTTGGATATATGCCCAGGAGTGGAATTGCAGTGTCATATGTTAGTTCTATTTTTAGTTCTTTAAGGAACCTCCATACAGTTCTCCATAGTGGTTGTACCAATTTCCATTCCCATCAACAGTTAGGAGGGTTCCCTTTTCTCCACACCCTCTCCAGCATTTATTTTTTGTAGACTTTTTGATGGTGGTCATTCTGACCGGTGTGAGTTGGTACCTCACTGTAGTTTTGACTTGCATACCTCTAATAATTAGCGATGTTGAGCATCTTTTCATGTGCCTTTTGGCCATTTGTATGTCTTCTTCAAAGAAACATCTACTTAGATCTTCTGCCCATTTTAAAATTTATTTTTAGTCTTTATTTTTAATAAAAGTATTTACAACTATGACCTTATTTTTTATCGAGTTTTGGTGACAGCTGATAAATTTTGCCCTTGTTTGAATAATTTTTTTGTCTTTCAGGTTTTTTTGAGATATAATTGATATATAGCACTGTATAAGTTTAAGGTGTACAGCATAATGATTTGACTTACATCATGAAATGTTTATCACAATAAGCTTAGTGAACTTTCCTCATCTCATATAAGATATAAAATACAAGAAATGAACAAAATATTTTTCCTTGTGATGAGAACTCTTAGGATTTACTCATTTAACAACTTTCATAAATAACATACAACAGTGTTAATTGTATTAATCATGTTGTACATTGTATCCTTAGTACTTATTTTTCTTATAACTGGAAGCTTGTGCCTTTTGACCACCTTCATCTTATTCCCTCTCCTCCACCCCCCACCTCTGGTAACCACAAATCTGATCTCTTTTTCTATGAGTTTTTTTTGTTTGTTTGTTGAAGTATAATTGACCTACAACACTATGTTAGTTCCCTATGGTACACAACATAGTGATTCAATATTTCTGTGCATGTTAAAATGATCATCACATTAAGTATAGTAATGATCTGTCACCATCAAAGCATTACATTATTGTTGATTATATTCTCCACATTGTACATTTCATCCCCATGGCTCATTTATTTTGTAACTAGAAGTTTGTACCTCTTAATTTCCCTCAGCTATTTCACTCATCTTGTTTTATTAATATTGTAATTATCCTATAACTTTCTATCCAGTTAGACCCAACATTTATTCTGACTGTCCAGGAGTAACTGGAGCGTAGAGAGGTACACATGTTGATGCAAATATGTTCATTATATTATTCCAATATTTCGTGAGGTCTTGGAAACTGAAGATGGCAAAGGCTGAGAGGGGCATGCTAAATTCAGGGTAAGGTGGGAGCAGTAGGCGGGGGCTAGACATGCAGGGCTTCTTAGGACACACAAAGGAGTCAGAATTCTGTTCCAAGAGCAGTGGGTAGCAACTGGAGAATTTTAAGGATGATGCCATGTCTTATGGTTGCTGCATGAAGAGTCTATCAAAGGAGGCTAAGACAAAAGTTAGGGAGATCAATTAGGAAGTTATAGAAGCAGTCAGATGTGGGAAGAATGATGGATACTTGGACTAAGGATGTGATGGTAGAAATGAGCAAATTGGATGAAGAAGAGACATTTTGAAAGTAGAGTTGATGGAACTTTTGTTAGATTACATATGGATTATGCAGGAAAGGAAATAATTGAAATAATTCCTAGTTTTTGGCTCGAGTATTGGATGAACAGTTGGCCACTTAGAGGAATGGTGAGAGCTGGGAAAATAATGTTTTGGGAGGGAAAGAAGGAAAGAGTGAGATTTTAGCCACCTTCATTTAAGCTATGTATAATACATGTAAGGGATTTTACTACCCACTTCTCCCAATTTCTAAGTTTAAAAAATCTTATATTTGTAAATTCAGGCTATTGTATACAGTTTCTAGTTATGTAACCTAGGGCAATTTACTGAACCTCTTTGTGCCTCCATTTTCTCATCTGGAAAATAGGGATAATAATGGTACCCATCTTGTAAGTTTTATTGTTGAGATTAAATGAGTTCTCACAGTAAGAGTGTCTAGCACATTCGAACAATCAATAGAAGTTATTACTATTACAGTTGGCTTATATGTTTGATCTTTGAACTTTGCTTGGGAAATTTGCATTTCATTTTTCTACTTATTTATATTATTACTTAGAAAACTGTGTTTAATAGATTCAGGGTATCCTACCATAATTCTTTTAAAGCATTTTTTATTGAAGTATGATTGGCGTGTAACATTCCATTAGTTTCAGGTGTACAACATCATAATTTAACATTTGCATACGTTGTGAAATGATCATCAGAATAAGTCTAGTTTGTCTGGTCACCATCTATCACCATACAAAGTTACAAAATTTTTTTTCTTGTGATGAGAACAACTTTCAAACTTGCCATATGATATTATAGACTATAGTCACCATGCTGTACATTACATCCCCATGACTTATTTATTTTACAGCTGGAAGTTTGTACCTCTTGATCCCCTTCATCCATTTCATCCACTCTCCAACCATCCTCCCCTTTGGTAATCACCAGTCTGTTCTCTGTATCTGTGAGTTTTGTTTGTTTTGTAGACTCCACATATAAGTGAAATCATACAGTATTTGTCTTTCTTTGTCTGACTTATTTCACTTAGCATAATACTCTCAACATTCATCCATGTTGTTTCCAATGGCAAGATTTTATTCTTTTTTATGACTAGGTAATATTTCATTGTATATACATGTACCACATCTTCTGTATTCACTCATCTGTCAATGGACACTTAGCTTGTTTCCATATGCTGGTTATTGTGAGCAATCCTGCACTGAACATAGGGGTGCATATATTTTTCCAAATTAGTGTTTTTGTTTTCTTCAGATAAGTACCCAGAATTGGGATTGCTGGATCATATGGTATTTTATTTTTATTTTTTGAGAAACCTCCATGCTGTTCTCCACAGTGGCTGCACCAATTTACATTCCCACCAACAGTGCACGAGGGTTCCCTTTTCCCCACATCCTTGCCAACACTTGTTTTTTTGGTCCTTTTTTGATAATAGCCATTCTGACAGATGTGGGGTGATATCTCATTGTGGTTCTACCACCATTATTTTTTTTCTTTTTTTAAAATTTTTTTGGCTGTGTTGGGTCTTAGTTGCTGCACGCGGGCTTTCTCTAGTTGCAGTGAGTGGGGGCTACTCTTTGTTGCAGTGCGCGGGCTTCTCATTGCGGTGGCTTCTCTTGTTGCAGAGCATGGCCTCTAGGCACGTGGGCTTCAGTAGTTGCAGCATGTGGGCTCAGTAGTTGTGGCAAATGGGCCCTAGAGCGCATAGGCTCCAGTAGTTGTGGTGCATGGGCTCAGTAGTTGTGGCTTGTGGGCTCTAGAGCGCAGGCTCCGTAGTTGTGGTGCACGGGCTTAGTTGCTCCCCGGCATGTGGGATCTTCCTGGACCAGGGATCGAACCCGTGTCCCCTGCATTGGCAGGCAGATTGTTAACCACTGTGCCACCAGGGAAGTCGAGCCACCATTCTTTTATAGAATACTTTCCAATAGTTAGGTTTTTATTTTTGAATTAAATCTTGACCACTATGCCTTCTAATATTTTCCAGAAGGACATGTGACTCTTGTTTGTTTGTTTTTAGACCTGACATATGAAGAAATATTCTGTTGCCTTCTCACACTGGAAGCATCTTAGCTGGGATATCAAACTTTTAGTTCACAGACCAGACTTTTTCCTGAAAAACGTGTGTGGCTATGGTTCTATTACCTCGGACCTTTCTCATTTAAAAAAAAGCCAACCAGATTTCATCCTTCTTGTAGCTAACCTGTGTTTTCTGTTTAGATATTTAATAGGATGTTTTTCCTTTGTCCTTATATTTCAACACTTTATGCTAATGCACATGTCTCTGTGTGGATCTTCTTTCATTAATTTTCTCTCAACAACATAAGACCTTGAAGGGCAGCAAAGCTAGCGAAAACCGTCAGGTTCCTACACCAACAGATGTTCTTTCACACATTAAACCAATGGCATTCATGAAACCATACCTCCAGCAAATACTGCCATTGACTTCTCCCTATCTCTGTTCACCCAGGAAGCAACGTGCAATCACCAGTACATCTTTATTGCTCCTTTATTTTCTGGGATATATAGCTTCAAAACAAACATGTGGTTGGGGATATAGTACTCTGCTGGTCTCAGAGAAGACACCATCTGCCTAGGAGAAGGGAAATGGCCTCTTTTCTAATTAGTAAAGGGTGCTGGGTCACTGACCTGGATGGCCATAGAAGGGTCTTTTCCTCTCCTTCTAGGTAAATAGGGCTGCTCTTTTTCAAGAGGTAAGAATATGGCTAGGCTCTGAATTTTTGTGTTTTTTATCAGATTCGCTCCATTTATGAAAATTCGTCCCTAACTCTAGCAATAGATAATTGCCTTTGTTTTCATTTTGCATGTGTCCGTGGGAATTAAATGGGAGCTTGGGACAAGCCGTTAGAAGTGATTTCCTTGACACACCATTTTAAACTGCAAAGTGTCTTTGATTTTAATTTATTCGTCAGTGTTTCCATATTGCCCAGTCTCAGAAAAATGTTTCTCAGAATTTACATGCCATTTTAGGTCTCTATATTTTTTTAGACTAAACATGTTTTCTGTATTTTTTAGGCCTCAAACTGCAATTTACATTATCTGAATTGTTTGCCTACTTAGATCACATTCTCTAGACAGTGCTCAACTCTTTACTAGGCTGCAGATAAATAAGCTTATACACAAAATCTTCTATTTATAAAATCTCTCTTTGGGATAACAGCACGCTTTTTTGCAATTCATAGATCTCTTCTAGCTTTGGATGCCCTACAAACATGAATGTTTCCCTAAAGGAATACCTAATTTACAGTGATGTACAACATATATATTGGACATATCATATATATATGGTATATATATTACACAATAATGTTTATTTTTATTTGTTTTGTTTGAAAGAAATTTCCTCTCATATGTCTATAAATCTGATGCCAGAGAAGTCTTTTATGCTATAATAATATCTGTGAATCCTACCAATTGTTCATTTCATCTCTGTGTCCATTTCTCTGAGTATATGAAATGGAGTGAAGGAAAACATTTTATTTCAACCAGTAGAATTCAAAGTAGGCAAATGTGGTGCACTCAAGTTTTTAGCCCTTTACAAAAAAAACAAGGTTTTCCATTAGCAAAAGTGTGATAAAATAAGGGAAAGTTGCAGCCCAGAGCAGAAGGTGTAATGTGAAGAAGGAGGACCCTAGAGAGGGGCTTCTCTCTTATTCTGAGCACAGACTCTAGGGTGGCCCAGACTCAGCTGTCTTCTCCCCATTACCACCACACCTCATGTCCCCATCTTGTGCATTGTTTGCTTCTCAAAAAGGGAGTTTCTTTAGAAAGTATACATATAAGGCCAAGAAATTATTTTTCTCCTTTCAAAATTCTGTACCCAAAGTGCCTTCCTTTATCTTTTTGATGTCTTTTAAAGCATATATATAATTTATTTTTAAAAATATATTGTATATAATTTAAATTATATATATAATTTAATATATACATATAACTTATTTTTAAAAATATAAATATTTGGGGGTCTTTATGTCAGTTTTGGGTTCCATTCATTCATTCTTTCTTGCAACAAACACTTATCAATCATCTGTAAGTTCTAGATGTGACCTTGACCCTGGAAGTTCCACAGCGATTGAGGCATCATTACGGAACTTAAGGGCTTTATATTTTCAAATGGAAGACAAACATGTACCAAACCAATATAATGATCTATACAGTAAAACGTTATAAGAAATTTAACTGAACCATAGACACAGATATTGGGTACCATGGAGCACAAGGAAAACTGGTCAATGGTATTAGAATGGGGGTGGAAGGTGGCTTTGAAATGTTGTAAGGGAATCCAGACCCCAGTAGTTTTTCATATCACAGTGCTTTTATGGATGGGTGTGAGTGTTCAATTTTAGTGATTTCATACTTAGAAAAAATAACCTGAACGCTTCTCATACTGATTATTGAAGAAGAAAGTATACTCAGCTCATAATACGCTAGATGCAAATGCTGAGATTCAACGCCTCTCCCTTCAGCATGCTTCGGGGGAACACTCTAAATAGTTGAGATTCTTAAAAAGCTGGGCTATCTAGTTGATCCATATTTTTCTATAAATATTACAGAACACAAAAGACGGTGTCTATTTTGAAGAAGAAATAGGAAAGCCTGTGATCCTTTTCTGCCGCTCCGAGGATACGGATACTCTGAGTTGCATAGAATGTATTTCCATTTCCTCACCGAAAAAGATAATCTAACATTTTGAGAAGCCCTGGGAAGTAAAAAAATTTTCTTTTGGATACTTTTTTATTAGGTTAAAACAAAAAAACAAAAAACACCCTTTCAACTTTGTTGAAAATTTCCTCTGAAAATATACTTTTGAACACTGATTACATTTTTGTCACACTGGAAAATAGCATGATTTCACTCCCTCTATCCCATGGCTTTCCAGTGCAAAAGCAAGAATTACTTTGTGGGCCACCACCATGGGGAGAAAATGGCTTCTCTTGCATGGCATAACACAGCTTCAATCACTACAGCTCTCTCTCATCCTTGCTTAAGTATAGCTCAGGAGCTAGGTGGAGTTGTTGCTAAATGGGAAACACTGTTTTCCACAGAGAGCTTGTGGGACACCCAAGTAGGCCACCAGGGTGTTAGGGAGAACCAGAAAAACAAAGGTATGAGGCCTCTTCTCCCACTGCACCCTCCAATTGCAGGGCTATCAAACCAGAGCCCTGAATGGGCCAGTGGCTGAAGGCTTTGGGGTTTGGATGAGAGAAGGAACAGGACGGCGGAAAGCAACATTACAGAAAACGGATCCAATTAAATACCCAAAGCAAGTTCAAGATGTTTCAAAAGATCTCCTGGTGAAAAAAAAGAAAATCCTGTTTTGCTTTCCATGAAAAGTTCATGAAACAAAACCTAGGAATTTCTCACAGTGCACGCAGGCGGATGGGTGTTTCCACTTCAGAGCCAGCTGAATGAGAGACAAGTGATGTGGAATACTGTTTCTGCGTGTAGGAATATAGGGTACGCTTAGATGCTCCGGAACCCTTTGTACTTACGGCCTTCTTTTAACATGTAACAAGCTCTCCTGAGGCAAAGGCGATTCTCAGAAGCTCAGCCTGGAAACTGAAGACAGGATATCAAGGGGCAGATTACAATTTTGCCTTATCTGTAAGCAGAGCATCTGGCTGATGATCTCACTGCTCAGAAAAAAGTCACTTCGGTTTAATAAACATGTTTGGCTGCAGAATTCCCTTGAAGGAGTTCCCTGAGCATTCCTTGGGTATACATGGATTGTTGAGTTAGAGCCCCTTCCTGAGGTACGAAGAGCTGCATCCTCTTGTGATGGCCAGTCTCTCTACCAGCATCCCTGAGGGAGACTAAGTCGATCGTTTCAAACACACCGGAAAGAACTCGCAGTACAGTGTAGTTGTTTGTTGCATGGGGGCTGATGGGAAGTGCACAGATGGGTAGTCAGAAATTGCACAAAGGATGTTTCCGAAACTTCCAAACAGGCTCCCATCCCCTTCACTCCTTGCCTAAGTGTAAGTGAGCGCAGGCAGCTTCCCAGAGGTTTCAGATAATCAAGACACCGTTGGTAGGAACAAAAAGTTATGAAAATAGTTTCTGCTTTTCACGTTGCGGTCTGATTCCTCTCATTCTTAAGTTAAGGGTCATTCTGCTTTTTTTTCCTCCCTTTGTGCTTCTCTGCCCAACCACTTTTCACCCATTCAACTTCCTGCTCCTCTCTTGCATACAGTTCTTTGTGTGAATTGGCACCTCGGGCCTTCACATGTCCGGAATACTTTCTGAGCAAATATTTTATTGAATATCCTAAAAATACACAGGTAGAATGAAAATAGGGCCATGTAAATAAAGGCAGTGGAGTGCTTATGTTTACTAGAAAACGTGCAGAAATATGCTGGTGTAGGATTCTCTGATTCTGTCTCCACTCCGATTCTTTTCAGTGTTAAAGATGCCATTGGACAGAAATAAACTCACAGCCATTTTCACTTGATTTTCTGAACACCAATTTCTGTAGCAATATATTTTCTGAAGTTCAGAACAGTCTGTTCTTCCATAAGGCGATGGTTGCCTTCCTCATAAATTCCCTGTTATCAAAAAAAAAAAAAAAAGAAAATCACATGATGAAAGAGTTGCTTCAGTGGAAAAGGTATGGTTCAGAGTTAGAGAAATAAAGTTAATTTTTCTAGTGGTAATGTAAGTAAACGGGTGCATGCTTTAAAAAATACCTATATCATGCTTAGATATATAATCTAAAATGTATTCAGCAAGTCAGCATCTGATTACATCTAACTTTTCCTATTGTCACCAATACTTAACCCAGCATCTTCATACATTTAATCATTATTACTTTTGTCATTCATCAGTAGGATAAACCAAGTGAAAAGCCACTAGCCAAAATATCTGTGTCATTAGGGCAATGGCTTTCTTCTCACCCAGGTGCTAATACCTGTTCACAATTGTCCTGTCACTTAAAGCAGTCTCGTACAAGCAAATCATGCTTTCTCATTAGTCAGGTTCATTATATCTCCTCGGTTTTGTGGAAAGTTGGACTGCATTTGTAGAGGCAAAATGGAAGCCCTGAGTTAAAGTTAAATATAAGTTGATTTTGGATCAAAACAAGCAGGCTTTTTGAGGTTGAAATGTTACCTAACTGTTGACATTCACTGAGGA
The DNA here is from genome assembly GCF_949987535.1 of Balaenoptera acutorostrata. Taxonomy (NCBI): domain Eukaryota; kingdom Metazoa; phylum Chordata; class Mammalia; order Artiodactyla; family Balaenopteridae; genus Balaenoptera; species Balaenoptera acutorostrata. The sequence goes on along the minus strand of NC_080068.1, from coordinate 27,142,994 downwards.
TCTTTTATTCCTTTTCATGCTATAAACCATTGAGACAGGAGCCAAAAATGGTCTTTCCTAAGGAATGCTCCATCTTTCTCCTGGGACATTTATTTCTGTTTTATTTTCATCTTTTCTTTTTAATGGGATTCAAACACTAACTTTGTATTTGCCTATTTATAATTGTTTAGAACAGCACATTAAAAAATAATGGGAGAATGACTATGTCTCAAATTCTTTTTTTAAAATTTATTTTATTGAAGTATAGTTGATTTACAACATTGTGTTAATTTCTACTGTACAGCAAAGAGATTCAGTTATACATATACATATACATTCTCTTCCATATTCCTTCCCATTATGGTTTATCATGTGTCTCAAATTCTGGTGGATATACTTTTTTTTTTTTAATCAGTCATCAATTTTATACACATCAGTGTATACATGTCAATCCCAATCGCCCAATTCAGCACACCACCATCCCCACCCCACCGCGGTTTCCCCCCCTTGGTGTCCATACGTTTCTTCTCTACATCTGTGTTGGATATACTTTTAAAGTATATTTGCAAGTAAGTTTGTAGTACTGTGAAGAAGCTGCACAGATTTAATGAGGGTGAACCAGGTATTACTAAACAGCTTTACCAAAAAAAGGGAACTCTAAGTTAAAGGCAAGCAAGCAAAATTCCTTTTTTCCCCTCCTAACTAAAGAGACAAGTTGACTTGCCAAGTGAAAACTCGAAGTCCCAAGAAATACCCTAAACACAGAAAAATAAGCACATAGATGAATGCCTCCCCTTTTCCTCCTTGGTTTGAGGCCGACTGACAGCACCAGGTGGCAGCCCTCGGGAGCTGCCCGCTGCAGATGCCCTACCTCACAGCCAAAAGCTGGCAGGAATTAAGCAGAAACATGTACTTCCTGTGGAGGGCAACGGTCAGCAGGTGGGATTAGCAGACAGACTGCATTCGGAGCCCATCCTCCTGTGTGGTCATCTGGGCTGCCTTCCACGTGGGCACCCAGGGCCCGGAACAGGACATTTGCTCAGCGTTCTGTTGGAAGCTGTTCAAATGCAATTATGCTGTATGTCGTTGCGGAATAGATGACTTAGAGGTTCCACACAAATTGAATTTTGAGGCCAGCTTGAAATTACATTAGATCTGGGGGCTTTGACTAAAGCCTGTCTGAATCCCCCCTGCATTCCCCTTAGGGTCATCTTTCTTTAATCATTCACTAATGTTTTTCCGGTTAGGTCACTGATGAATAGATGACATAAGTCTCCCCCCCCCCCCACTCTTCCTTTTTAGTATTGTACATAACGTTTTATTAATTTGTCCTTTTTGGCTGCTGTCAAGACAGCAAATATGAAACTGATTTCCAAACCCCAAGAAATTGACTTTTCTCATTCTGCTTTGTACCGTTAAGTCTCAAAGGCAAAGAACAATGACCAGAATTTGATAAAAGTGAGGTGCTCTGATGCTTAGCTGTTGTCTGTAAGAACACTTTTATCAACAGAGAGACACAAAAAGAATTAAACAGATTTGACTCATGAGAAAGGTAAGAACTTGCCCCTCAGGCTGGGAAGCACAAATGCCCATTCTCAGATTAATAGAATCCTGTGTCTCTGATGATTACTTCATTTTTCTTGATATCCTATTAAAGCAATAAACGACGAATCTCAGAAAATTGTCAAAGGTACAGCAAAGTTAGAAAGCTCCCTCCATCCTTACATTGTCTCTGCAAACTTTAGCAGGTCGTGTAAGTATATTACCAATGCATTTGTTAGGTTGTAAAATTTCTCTGCTAAATTATCGAGTCGGCTAAGCTATGCACAATAGCTTTATTTTCATCATTCAATCAAGAATCTATTAGGAAACTTTCATGAGGAAGGTACAGCTCATGATGTCCTCTACATCCTGTCATCAGAAGAACTTAGTTAATAATATTCTAAAGCTGGGGAAAAGTGATGAATGGTTTGGGGGAAATTTGTTGGGGGTAGAACTCAGAAGACACTTGACAAAGACTGCTGGGTAGCCCACTTGACAAAAACTGATGTTTCAGCAAACTTGGCATCAAATCATATTTCTATAAAATATAAAGTAAGATGTATCTCATTTCCCATTTATTTATTTATTTATTTTAGCTTCTTTTTTAATTAAAAAATTTTTTTTATTGAAGTATAGTTGATTTATAATGTTTCAGGTGCACAGCAAAGTTATTCAGTTATATATATATGTATATACACACATATATATCTATTCTTTTTCAGATTCTTTTCCATTATCGGTTATTCTTTTCCATTATAGGTTATTATCCCATTAGTTTTATATTGTATTCATTCAAGAAACATTTATTAGAGGGCTACTATGTGCCAGGCTCTGGGTTGAACACTGGAGAGAGAATGATAAATAAGACACAGTCTCTGGCCTTAAGCAGATTATGGCTGAGTAGGGGAGACAGACACATAAATAAGTGATTTCAAAGCATTGTATGAGACACCAGGGTACCGGGTTAACTGGTGGCATAAAGAAGGGACTTCTCAGCAGTACCTGGGGAAGTAGCTCCTTCAAATATCTCAACTGTCTCTGTTACAGCTGTTAAAATGATCAAGACTCTTACTTTCATTGAAATATTTTTGAAGTTTAACACGTACACACATACACACATTGTGTGCATATGTATCCATGTGTGTGTACATACTGGCAAACGTTCACTAAGTGAACACTTATGTAATCTGTCCCCAGATCCACAAGTAGAGTACGAGAAGATTCTGGAAGCTCCCTTGTTCCCTCTCCCATTGCCACTCTCTCCAAAGACAGTGAGTGACTCTTCTGTCTTCTAACACCAGAGTTTACTCTTGCCTGCTTTAAAATTTTATATAAAGAGAATCATACAGCAGGCCTTCTTTGATATATGGCTACCTTTCTCGATATTATATTTGTGAGATTCATCCCTGTTGAACAAACCGGTTGTAACCACGGTTTGTTCCTTCTCTATGATATACAGCATTCTATTTTACGAATATATCACAATTTATTTACCCACGCTTGTGTGATGGAATCTGGGTTGTTTCCTGTTTGGGCTGTTGTAAATATTGTCTCTGTGAACATTCCTGCACACGCCTTTTGGTGAACATATGCATTCATATCTATCGGGTATATACCTAGGAGTAGAATTTCTGGGTCATAAGGAATGCATATGTTCAGCTCTCATAGATACTGCCAACCAGTATTCCAAAGTGGTTTTTAGCAGTTTACATGACCACTGTCTACATCCTCGAGTTCCATTTGCTCCACACCCTCCCCAATGCTTGGCATTGTCTATTTTTTCCACTTTAGCCATTCTCTTGGCTATATAGTGGTCTCTCATTGTGGTTTTATTTATGAAACCTGGGAGTTTTTAAATTATAAAATCAGAGATGTGTTCCCACAGACAACTGCTCTGAATAGAGAGCTGGAAAATTTTTGGAAAGGAAGAAGTTCAGTAATTTAATCTGCTGTCTGTGGGACTTTGAGTGCTGTGGTATTGTTGCAATACTCAGAATTGTGAAGCAGCTCCTCAATTCATGCCTCTTCCATAGTTTCTTTCATTTCATCATTCTGCTTTTGACCTTCCCGCTGGCTTCCTCAAACTTTGGGAATAAGAATAGAAATGATGGTAATAGCTGACAATTTTGTGGGCTACTATTTGCCAGGCACTGTTCCACAGCAGTTTGCAGGTACCCTCACAACAATTTCGTGAGTTAGATAGTGTTATTCCCTCCATTTTATGGGTGGAAGAATAAGGCACAGAGATGGTGAGTAACTCATCCAGGTTACACAGGAAGTCTTGGAGCCTGGATTTGAACTGGGGTGGAGAGATTGTGAACCCAGGGTCTTGATCCTTATACCACCCAGTGCTGGTGGAGCTTGAAGCCTGCCCCTTTTCTTTCCAGTGTGTATTTGTATTTTTCGATAGAAACAGATTAGAGAATCATAGCTTCTTGATAGATATTCTCATCTAAAACAAATGTTCCATCAGTTAAAGGAGACTTATTGGCAGTGTCCCCTGAGCTGTTGTTAGGTGCTATGGTGCATGTAAGGTGAGGAGTTTAATAAGGTTCTGCCCCTTGCATAGAACCCATAAACTTCCAAGTTCTTTTCCATCTATGTTCTCACTTGATCTTCATGATAGTTAACTGAGGAGAGAATTAAGACTGAGAAGTGAGTTGCCAAAGGTCAAATGGCAAGTGAATGGCAGAAGCAGGAACTGAGCCTAGAATCAGATCCTGGGTTTTCCTGATGAACTTTAGAATGTGATGCGCAGAGTCAAATTTGAATACTAGGTGAGAAAAATGCAAAGGGTAAAAATTCTGTATAATCGGGCCAAAAGTTTCCCCAGGTTCTATGCATGAGTGTATCTCTTAACTCTGTGAGCAAAAACCATCTATGCTGATTTTAATTCGCATTTGCATATTTTAATTGGTTTTCTCCCTAAGTTTCTTGTCTATTGTTTGGAGGGTAGGGGTTGTGTTTTTAGTAGTACTGATATCTAAATGGCTTCATAAGGACTAAATTCAGTGATTGAATTACTAATGAACAGAAAAAAAAAAAATGTATATATATAAGTTTGACTTAATAGTGAATAATAACCAATAACCAAAAAATTAGTACAGTCCTTTTGTGTTTTTGGAGCCATAAAAGTCTACTCTTTTAGATTAATTACTACAGAAATCTAAAGAAGTATCTCTTATTAGTGACTTTTATGCCATCCAGTGGACGACTCTGTAATTTTCCTAACACTTATTCACGAAAGAAAACAAACTTAATTTCCACGTGCCACCATGTTGATAAATGTTGCCTCTAAAAAGGGCATTAAGTATTTCAGTGCCACCCACCATGTAGACACCTATGTCATATGTAACTTCCAGACTTACGTCTGTAATGTTGACAGAAAAGGCAGGGTCAAAATTAAAATGTGAATCTTGTGGGCTCCACCACAATGATATTCCTTGTTTCCTCGCAAGAACTCCTCTGAAATCAGAAAAACAAGTCTTCCCATCCTTTCCCCACATTTTGCAAGTGACTCATAGAATTTTGTTGGAATTTGATAGGACTCCCTCTTCTCAACTGTGTACACTCTGCGCCCATGGAACCCCAGGAATCACCCACTTCTTTTTCATATTTGAGACTGTTCTAGGACATTAATGAAACCAATTAAGGGTGGTGTAAGCAGCATTTAAAGAATAGAATAGAACATGTAGTGCCTACCATTGCGGCACGAAGCTTGTTTCAGTTGGACGTGCATGGAAGTGTTATGATACTGAGTCCTGACGTGAATATATTTCTTACCGTGGTTGTGTCTGTGCCAGTTATCTACCTTTTGTCTCTCAACTCCAAATCCACCCTCTCTACACTGCTCTGTAATGTTGGCATTGGGATTCTCCTATGTTGTCTGGCTCTTGTTAGGTTCTGCAAGTAGGAGGTGCTAGAGAGAGAGGAGAAGGTGGGAGGAGGGGAGAAGGGGCTTCCTTTCTGTTCTTCTGTTTCCTTCAGCATCGCTCCAGCGACAACATCAGCTCCAGCCTCCAGCTTCTCTCACCTTCTTTCAGGTCTCCAGCAGTAGAGGTACCAGCCCAAATCAGACGGTGCACCTCCTCAAATGTATGGCGTCAGCTCCTCAGAACCCTTCCTGCAAGATCCCGGTTCTAACCACCCCACCTCTTATTCTTTGTTCCCCATCCCAGGACTAGGTAGCTGATCCCTGAAGTTATTATCTCCAGATATTATTTTAGTGCTCCCTTTCTGCTCTTTCTGCCTTTCAACACGGTTAACCAATTCCTTGTTTTAAATCCCTCTGTTTGAAATACCCACAGGGATTTTCATTTTCTTGACTAAACCCTGAATGAGACATAGTCAAAAAAAAAAAAAGTTGAAAAACCATTGCTTGGGGCATTGACTCTTCAGTCTTTTGTCATTCGTATAATGTGTATCACAGCAACTTGAGCACCTTGGTAAGATGCTTGGCTCACTTTGCTTTTTTTCCAAAAGCATAAAAAATGCGTACAGTGTAGCTCATTTAATTTTAGAGTTGAAGGCATCTCAGCATTTATCTTGGCATTATGACATGGGATATAAGATTATATCTAGGAAGGGGCTAAAGAGGAACTAGTACCAGCTTTCCTAACACTTAAGTTATCCCAGCTGCAAGATGCAGTGCTGTGTTGGAAAGTGTTGGTGTCTATAACTGTATTACTCCCCACCCTCCGACACACAAATGAAGTGATGAGTCATTTACATTCACCCTGGGCAGTGGCTAGTGTTTGATTATATGAATCCAGGACACCAAGAGAAGGCTACCATCTTTCACTTAGGAAGAGGAACTGAGAGATCCAGCCTGTAGCCATGGTTTTCATCTGGCTGACAAATTTTGTTTGGCCCACAGAGTATTTTTTTTTAAATGTAAATTACTTGCCAAGATGTAAAAAAGATCAGATTTCCAGGGTCTCCAGGAACTTAGGGAATACTGGATCTTCATTCCCACAGGGTACCAAGTACTTTATGGGGCTTTTTTTTTTTTTTTTTTTTTTTGTCTAGTTGCCATAATCCCCCCAGTCCTTTATACTTAGATTTTTATTCTTTCCTTTATGCTGCGTGCCTGGCTCCTGTGGGCATTTGTGTTTTGACTCTTGACCTAGAAGAAGCAAACTAGGCTGATGGGGGCTGGAGACAATGTGGCTCGGGAAGGAGGGAGGAAGAGGGGAAGTAAGATAGATAAAATAGATGCAGACTTCTTGGACGAGTGAGCTAGGAGGTATCAGACAGCTGCCAAGGGAAAGGGTACTTGGGAACGTGTGAAGGAGAGTAAATGTGCTGTTTATAAAGTTGTACTGTATCATCTACCCTGACTCTCCATCTGCCCACAAGAATATCAGTACAACTACCTTACTGGAGTTTGTGTGTTTGTGTGTGTGTGTTGCTTTCTTCTGTGGCCAGATCATTGACAATGGGCTAAGACAGTCATAGAGACAGGTGGAACTAGAGGAGAAATGGCTCAGGAAAGCCCAGGCACAGGCCAGTTACATATTTTCTGAGTGATTTTTTTTTAAAAAAAACGAGGTTTTTGAAGTCCATATGTATGGCTACCTAAATATTTGGTAATAGAAAATTAATTTTAATTGATAAGCCTCATTAACTTTAGTCAGTCAAAAATAGTACTGCAAAAATAACATTCCTCAACTGTTGCTTGATGGCATCACTGCTTTTTCACTTAACTTTCCCATGGTTTTAAACACTTATTAGAACCATTCACCACTAGGTGTCAAACTTTTAAATGTACATTAATTTATAAATAAATGAAGTATAAGTATAATCTATCTATATATAAATATAAACCATAAGGCGGCTTTGAAATGCATGGGTCCACTTACATGCAGATATCTTTCCATAGTAAATACTGTAGTGCTACGCGGTCCATAGCTGTTTGAATCCACAGATGCGGAGGAACCGCATGGGGGTCCGACTATAAATTATACTAACCCCACCTTGTTTAAGGGTCAACTGTATGTAGAGAATTATAAAACTATATGTATAAAATAATATAGAACTATATATAATTATATAGAACTAGATAAAACTATCTATAAATAATCCGGCTTTAGTGACATAGTTGGGAATGTGTACCTTTGCCCTCACGAAGTTTTGTACTTTCTCAGATTATACATACATATTGAAGTTGTCTTAAAAAAATAAGTAATAATGTAAAGTCATTTAAGATCAACTAGAATCCAGTTCCAGAGGTAATCAATGCTAAAATTTGGGTATCTTCAACTAACATTATAATCAATAGGGAAAAACTGAGAGCTTTTCCCTTAAGAGCTGGCACAAAGCAAAGATGCCCATTCTCACAAGTTCTAGTCAACATAGTACTGTAAGTCCCAGACAGAACAATTAGACAAGAAAAATTAGACAACTTCACAAAAAACTGTTAGAAATAATACGTGGATTCAGTAAAATTGCAGGATGCAAAATCAATATACAAAAGTCAGATGTGTTTCTATACACTAACAACGTACTATCCAAAAAGGAAACCAAATAAACAATTTCATTCACAATAGCATTGGAAAGAATAAAATACTTAGGAATAAATTTAACCAAGGAGGTAAAAGATCTAAACACTGAAAACTATAAAATACTGATTAAAGAAATTGAGGAAAACATAAATAAATGGAAAGATATCTTTTGTTCATGGAATGGAAGAATTAATATTGTTAAAATGTCTGTAGTACTCAGAGTGGTCCACAGATACAATGGAAAATTCCAATGGCGTTTTTCATAGAAATAGAAAAAACAGTGCTAAAATTCATATGGAACCATAAAAGACCCTTAATAGCCAGGGCTATCTTGAGAAAGAAGAGCAAAGTTGAAGACATTATACTTCCTGATTTCAGATTACTGACATTACAAAGCTAGTAATCAAAACAATTTGGTACTGGCAAAAAACAGCCTCATAGACCAGTGGAATAGAAAAGTGAGCCTAGAAATAAACCCGTACATTTATGGTCAACTAATCTTCAACAAGGGCCCCAAGAATGAGGAAAATATAGTCTTTTCAATAAATATTATTGGGAAAATTGGCTAGCCACATGCAAAATAATGAAATTGGACCCTTACTCTGCACAATACACAAACAGTAACTCAAAATTGGTCAAAGACTTAAATGTTAAGTCTGAAAACTGTAAAACTAGAAGAAAGTATAAGGAAAAACCTCCTTGACATTGGTCTTGGCAATGATTTTTGAATATGGAACAAGGAACAAAAGCAAACATGAACAAGTGAAACTACACCAAACTAAATAGCTTCTGGAAAGCAAAGGAAACAATCAATAAAATGAAGAGGAAACCTATAGAATGGGAGAAAATATTTGCAAACCATATATCTGATGAGTTAAATCCAAAATATATAAGGAACTCATAAAACTCAATAGCAAAAAACCCAATTACTTGTTTTAAAAAATGGGCAAAGGACATGAATAGACATTTTTCTGAAGAAAATATACAAATGGCCAACAGGTAAATGAAAAGGTGCTCAGCATCACGAATCATCTGGGGAATACAAATCAAAACCACAATGAGATATCACCTTACACCTGTCAGGATGGCTATTATCAAAAAGACAAAAGAGAACAAGTGTTGGTGAGACTGTCGAGAAAAGGGACCCTCTGTGCACCACTGATGGCTCAGCCATTATGGAAAACAGTATGGAAGTTCCCCCCAAATTAAAACTAGAATTACCATATGATCCAACAATCACACCTCTGGGTATATATCCTGTGATATTGTGACTTATGATAAGAAATATATACTTGGTATACATCTCCGTTCCTGATATAGAGTTCCTAAAACCCTTGGAATTTCCTGTGATGAGACCTATAAAGATGTCTTTCATTATGTTAATAAGGTGACTTTTGGAGCGCACCTAAAGATGGGGGCTAGTTGCCAGTGGAGCCAATCATGTGATTAGAGGGTTGGAACTTTCAGTGCTACCCTCCAACCTCCTGGGAGAGGAGAGGGGCTGGAGGTTCAATCAATCACCAATGGTCAATGATTTGATCAATCATGTTTAAGTAATGAAACCCCATAAAACCCCAAAAGGACAGAGTTTGGAGAGATTCTAGGTTGGTGAACCAGAAAGCATCCATGTACCGCTGTGCTGAGTGCTAAACTCCATGGGGACAGAGCTCCTTTGTTTGGGATCTAACCCAATGTATCTCTTCATCTGGCTATTGATTTGTATCCTATAATATGCTTTGTAATAAACCAGTAATCTAGTGAGTTCACTGGTTTCCTGAGATCTGTGAGCTGCTCTAGCAAGTTAGTAGAACCCAAGGAGGAGGTCGTGGGAACCTCCAAAATGTAGCCAGTGGTCAGAAGTACAGGTAGCTAGTAGCTAGACTTGCAACTGGCAAGTGGGGGGAAGTCTTGGGATACTGAGCCCTTAACCTGTGGAATCTAATGCTATCTCCAGAGAGTATTGGAATTGAATTGAATTGTAGGACACTCAGCTGGTGTCAGAGAATTGCTTAGTGTGGGGAAAAAAACCACATATTAGAGTTGATGTCAGAATCACATATCCAAAGGAAATGAAATCAGTATCTGGAAGAGATACTGTACTCATGTTCACTGCAGTATTATTTACAATAACCAAGCAATGGAAGCAATCTAAATGTTTGCCCACAGGTGAATGGATAAAGAAATTCTGGTATATCTATACAATGGAATATTATTCAGTCTTAAAAAAGAAGGAAGTCCTGCCATTTGCAACAACATGGATGGGATTTACCTCACCTCCAATTGTGGGAGGTTTGAGGAGGGATAAGAGATGTCCCATTCTCTTGGTTACAGGAATTGGTTCAGGGCTGGGAGATAAGAAATAAGTCAAACAAACCAGGACCCCAAGCTGGTTTTTGTTTAGATTTCTCTTCCCATATAACTTGAATAAGGGTACATGTAGCCCAGGAAGATCTCTAGGGTAGGACCTACCTGAGACTACCAGGTAGGAAAAGGAGTGGATTGGAGAAATGTAGAGAGAGAAACTAGGTCATGGCGCAGTGTTGGAACCTTGGGTCAAGGCTTGTCTGAAGCTACTTCTATCCCTGAATTGTCAGTTATGTTATCAATCATTCCCTATCCTATTCAAGCCAGATGACTTTAATTTTTCATTTCTATATTTGTAACTTGAAGAGTCCTTCTGACACAGTGTGTATATGTGCATGGTGTGTGTGTGTTTGTGGGTGTGTATAACAAAACTGCTGTTATCCTGAATATGAAGTTTTTATACTGTTTTCTCTTTCAAGTAATATTACATCAGGAATAATTTCTGATGCCATTAAATAATCCTCAAAAACATGACTTTAATAGTGTATGCTATTGCACAGAAGGGATGTGCTATCTTTTATTGAAATAGTTCCTACTGTTGAATATTTAGGTGGTCTCATAAGCTTTCAAGTATTTATGTCAATTTCCTCAATCTCTGTCTACAATTTTATAACATTCTGTTGTTCAAAATGTCCTTCTTCTTGTTTCTGTCTGCTTTTATGAGCCTTATGGTTTTTCACAGACAACAAGATGAATCTATCATGTTCTATCCATCAAGTAATCCTTCACTGTTTGCTTAAAATTTTCTTCAAGTGTCACTTTCTTCAAGAAGCCTAACCTTAAAAACATGGCTCAAAACCACTCATTACAATATCACTGACACATGATCAGTCTTTGCCAAATCACCCAAAGAAAAACAATTTCTTGCTTAAAAAGAAGAAAAGTATATGTATCCGGTGAAAACACTCTTCTTGCATTTCCTCACAGTGCTAGTACCTAGTAGGTATTCCATCAATATAGGACAACAGCAAGTCTGTGATGACTTGTGATAATTTCTAGGCTGATGACTTCTTCCTTCTAAACTCTCACCATTAGTCCATTCTTCAAGATCCTTTATTAATTCCAGAGGCAGTTTATTGAAAGTAACAAAGGACCAGGCATCAATTCATTCTCTTCACAGAGCAGACACAGAAGACTCCAGAAACCAACTCAGAGCCCTGGAATGTTGCAAATTGGTGCTGTTTCCTTTGCAACTAGAGGTTTGAACTGAAAGATTTGTAGCATTGAATGGAGTGGGTTTCTTTATTTTGGCAGGCAGTTCCACAGCCTTTGGTAGTGGTGAAGGTGATCATCTGAGCTGCATTTTCTTTCTTTTTACCTTAGAAGTTGAGCTCCAGAGGAAAGAAGCTGGTGCCGTTGGTCTCTATGAAGCCCCTTTCCTCTCTTCATCAAGTTTTTAATTTTAATGTAGGCTGCTAAATGTCCTATTTTAATCATTCATCACTTTTCAACTGTGTCATTTCTGATCTGTAAAATGGAGGTAAAATGCTTCACAGAATGTGAAAATCAAAGGACACCACATATGTGTAAATGCTTAGAACTGATGAACCATTAAAATTTTGTGGGTTAACTTAGAGAATGGAAATCTACAGTGGTTCTGAAGGTTTTCTAAAATGTGTACTTTATTAAGACAAATGATCTAGAATAGGCAAATTCATAAAATGGAATGTAAACTACTTACACTTTATTAAATAATTAACTTAGGATTATTTATACATGCAACAAAGTGCAAATACTCTTAAATGTAATCGTGATTCCACCTTACCATTACTCTTATTCAGGAATCAACTAAATGAAATTTCTGTATGGACTAGAGCACATTCTTTATTTATCAAATGGGTGAAAATAATCCTCTTCATGTAGCCTATTTTTGTTGTTGTGGCTATAACATTATCACTTACTTGTATTAGTGCCTTAACAAAAACTATTACAGAGACTTCTCAAATTCTTTGTCCATAATTGCTCACCATTCCTCACCTGTATTTCTGAAGAGGTTTGCTTTCTTAGATAATACATTCAAAAGGTACTTACAGCTAGTGTCAACATCTTCCTGTTCCTTGTTCTAGCTCTGGCTGTGTTCCACTAAGAAGTAAGCTCTGTGAAGGCAGGGCCCTTGCTAGTTTGTTTCTTGTGGGATCACAGTACTTATAGCAGTGTCTGTCACCTAGTAGGCCCTCAGTAAACATTTTGAAAGGTTGAATGAATGATCACAATTGTAATAATAGCAATTGCATCAATGGTATATGAGTTTTAATTTTCTATTGGTGCTGTAAAGAATTACTGCAAACTTGATGGCTTAAAACAGTATACATTTATTATCTTATAGTTCTTTTTTTAAAAATTTATTTTATTTATTTAGTTTTGGCTGTGTTGGGTCTTCATTGCTGTGCGCGGGCTTTCTCTAGTTGAGGCGAGCGGGAGCTACTCTTCGTTGTGGTGCGCAGGCTTCTCATTGCAGTGGCTTCTCTTGTTATGGAGCACAGGCTCTAGGCATGTGGGCTTTAGTAGTTGTGGCATGTGGGCTCAGTAGTTGTGGCTCACGGGCTTAGTTGCTCTGCGGCACGTGGGATCTTCCCAGACCAGGGCTCGAACCGTGTCCCCTGCATTGGCAGGTGGATCCTCAACCACTGCGCCACCAAGGAAGCCCTTATAGTTCTTTAGATCAGAAGTCCAAAAACGGTCTCCCTAGGCTAAAGCCAAGGTGCTGGCAGATTGCGTTCCTTTCTGGAGGCTCTGGGGAAGAATCTGTTTCCTTGCTCAACCAAGCAGTCAGTAGAATTCTATCCATTGCACTTATAGGACTGAGGTCCCTGTTTCTTTGCTGGCTTTCAGCTGAGGGAAGTTCTCAGCTTGTAGAGGCTGCCTGCAATTTTTGGCTCATGGCCTCTTCCTCCATCTTTGGAGAACAATGGAACTTTGAGTCTATCTGAGGTTGCAAATCTCTCTCTCTCTCTTTTTTTCTTTCCTGTCATTACGTCTCTCTCTGACCTACCCTTCTGCCTTCCTTTTCTGTTATTAAGGGCTCATATGATTACATTGGGCCCATCCAGATAATCCAGGACAATATTCTTACCTTCAGGTCAGCTCTTTAGTTACCTTGATTCCCTCTGCAACTTTAATTGCCTTTTGTTATGTAACATAGCATCCCACAGGTTCTGGGGATTAGGATGTGGACATCTTTGGGGACCATTATTCTTCCTACCATGCTGGATTAAGAACTTTTTAGTATTATTCCATTTAATATTCATAACTAGCTTATGATGGAAATTACTATTATTTTTATTGATAGATGATAAAATAGAGGCCCATAGAGGTTAAATAACTTGCTCATGACTATAACACTAGCAGGGGGCAGGCTAAGATTCCAAAATAGTCTGTTTGAGTCAATAACATACATATGAACCATTACCTAGGCATATGGCATTCATATGATTATGATGGGAATGATTCCCCTAAGAGCTGTTCAGTGCACAGTATGTATAACAGTGCATGGCTTTTCTGACTACTGATATATACTGTCTTTGGTTTTCCAAGTATTGTGGTGGTCGAAATGATGAGATCCCTCTTTATCTTCTGGAGGAAATGAGGAACTCCAGGCTGAGATTAACCTGAAAAGGGCTTCCCATTTCCTAAAAAAATTAAACTCCATTACTGACAAACATTCCTTTTAAGTGACTGTTTTACCAAATCACAGCAGCTATTATATAGGCTATACTTGCTGGTGGTTTAGCCCAGTACTCTAGTCAATGGTTCAGTCAAAACTTGGGTACATTTTTTTCTGTGGGAACTGCCTAACTGGCCTGTAAAACAGCTCTGACTGTAGTAGGGGGTATCATTAACTTATTTTAAACATGGGTTTTTCCATGGTAAAATAAGCAGTGATTAACTGAATAGATATAAAGCCCTAACACAAGCAGTCTCAGACTCCTGTAGCCTACTTATAGATGGATGACTTCTATAAACCTGCTCAATTAGCTCGGTAGCAACTGGCTACCATGGAGAAATCCCATCCCCATTTACTGCCCCTCATACCTGCTCCTTCCTTTCTATTCAAATTGTCTTTAGGAATTCCTCTTCAAGTTTCTTATTATCAGAATTGGCCATCAATGAGAAATTGGATGAAATCTCAGAAATGTGGCAGTCCTTGTTAGCACCAATCAGCCAGAGACCAGGAATATCCCAGGGCACAATACTATAGCCCAGCCCAAAGAAGTTAGTGTCTCTGCTCCAGCAATGAGGGTATCGAGGCTGCTTTTCTTTCCTTGCATCCCATGCCCCATTGGGCCAGCTCCTTAGATCTGACTATGCTGTAGTAGGGAGGAATCAGTGGGCCCAGGGATGCAAGAGTGAGGTAAAGAAGAGGCGTAGGGATAAAGGAAGTTGCCTACTCCTACTGTAAATGGTGAATTGTGAACAACCATTTGCTGAAACAGTGATCTGCAAGTTGGGGGTGGGTCACTTCCAAGGAATGTGAAGGTAGTCCAATGGGATGTGGGAAGAAAGCATAAAAAGTTCTAATTGTATTTATTTTAAAAGCTAGCCTATCTTAAAAATATGTCTGATTTTTGGCAAATATACATATATTAGCGGTACATTATTAGAGAAGAGAAATCAGGAAAACTTTGGAAATGAGTGTGCTCAAGCTCAGTTCTCAGTTCCTCTTAATCAGTTTCTAGGATATAGTTCAGTGATGCAAACTATTTTGTACTGTTTCTTTGAGTCCCAGAGGCACTGGGATCACCATGAGAGCAGAGAGGGTTAGCAAGGTTCATTCTTGTTCAATCAGACAGCTTTTCTTTTATTCCTTTTGTATATTATGGTTCTACATAAGATTTACTTCAAAAGATGAGTTACACTGATTTAAAAAAAAAGTTTATTTAGAACTTTGAACAGGATAGCATGCTAAATTTTCTCTAAGTATAGCCTAAATATTAATATTTTTATATTCCTTATGAAACAATGGCAGAATGCATCCATTGGAAAGAATGAGGCAGAAGTTTGCTTCTACCTAGGATGTAGAAAGCAAGAAAGAATGCCACCTCTACCCACACAATGGGAAAAAGACAGATAACTACAAAGTTACAATTTTTCTTGAAGCCATCAGTGTGCTGATGTTGTGGACCAATCAGGCAATCTGAAATCTAAAGAGGGACACCTCCCCAACTTCCCCAGGAAAGAAAGGATGCCACGATTGGCTTATCTTGGCTGGCAAAGCAGGGAAAGAAGGTGTAAGTGGGTAAGCTGAAATCAGCTAACATTCTGGTGAATTTCTAAAGGTTAAGTGTGGCCCAGCTCCAGACACAGGAGAAGTTCACGTTCATTGGCAGACTCTTTTCCTTGCACTTTTTCTGAATACTTCTAAGAAGGATTGGGAGCAGGGCAGGGTACCAGAGACAGCTTCTCTTGGGGGTGCAAGTTTGATGGGGGAGGATCAGTCATCATTGTGGGAAAAGGCATAAAGCCCTTTATCCTTTTTCTCTCAAAGGGAGCAAAAGCCTTAAGCCACTGGGGATAGGGCCGCAAACATCCATATTTGACCTACTTTAGTTTAATTCACGGCTGGATTGCCATCATGGAATTTTAGTGTAATAGTTTGCCTTTATCTTTTAAAAAATAGTCATAAAAATCTACAGGAAAAATTTACAAATAAAAAATATACTCTATACCTGTAACAAAAATTGTCCTGATTGTCTTGCAATTCTATGTTTCCAACTGGAATGATTTCCTGCAGTCTGGGAAATTCCTTTAGTATTTCTTCTAGTGAAGGTTTGCTGGAAGTACATTCTCTCAGCTTTTGCTTATCTAAAGCATCTTTATTCTGCCTTCATTTTTTGAAGGATATTTTCATTGGATATAGAATTCTAGAATTCTAGGTTGGTAGCTATTTTTTTCCTTTCAGCAGCTTCAAGATGTCATTCTCTAGGTCAATTTTCTTCAGTGGTAAATGTAGTTATGCTCTTATGTCTGTTAAGAGTGGGTGATGGGGGCAAGTCAATATCAATCTTTATCCACAATGTTTTCTAATCTGGAGAACAAAATCTTTCTTTCATTCAGAAGTTCACTTTTCAAGAGAAAATTTCTCCAATAGAGGACTTTTCTTCTCCTCAAGCTTAAACATCACCATCAGGTACCTAGTATACTATGATGTTGAAAAATGAAACAAATTAAAATTGAGTTCCAATAAATAGTATCTGATAGATTTTTTTAAAAAAGGTGTCATTCTCTTTTCTTCTGCATTCCCTGGTTTCTGTTGAAAAGTCAGCTGTCAGTCTTATTCTCGTTCCTTTAAATGTTGTGTGATTTTTTCTTTGGCTGTTTTTAAAATTTTCTCCTTCCTTTTGGTTTTCAGCAGTTTGACCATGATGTGCCTTGGTGTTCATTTTCTTTGTATTTACCCTCCTTGGGGTTTGATGAAACTCTTGAATCTGTGGGTTGATGTTTTCACCAACTTTGAAAAATGCTGGATATTATCTTTTCAAATATGGCTTCTGCTGTATTTTCTCCTTCTCTATTTTTGTCTCCTTCTGGGATTCCAATTACATGTAAATTCAACTTTTTTTTTTTTTTTTTTTTACTGATACCACATTTCTTTTTGTGCTCAGCTCCATTTTATCTAATCTCTTTTCTTTCTGTGTTTCAATTTGGATATTTTCTATTGACCTGTCTTTTAATGCAATTATGCTGTTTTCTGTAGGTCAGCCTGCTGTTATTCAAGGACTTCTTATTTTCAGATATTATATTTTGTAGTTCTAGAGTGTCAGTCTGATTCTTTGTGATAAATCCCAATTTTCTGTTGAAATTCTACATCTTTTCATCAATTTTTTCCCGTTTCCCTTTTTTTTTATTTGATATATTAGGACTGGTTATTTCAAAGCCCTTGTGTGCTAACTCCTATATCTGAATCATTTAAAGATCTCTTTCCATTATGCTCTATTTCCTTGATTATTAACCATATTTACCAGGCTCTCCACAAATCTAGTAATTTCTAATTATATGACAAACATTGTGTGCGTTTAGAAGCTCCAGATGATATCTCCTACCAATGAGCTTCCCATGTTAGGAAGATAGTGTTAGGTACTGCGCGTCTCATTCCAATCTGCACTACACTGAGTTGGGGCTGGGTTGCAGGTCAATATGACTCAGTTTGAATCAGTTCACCTCCATTTCTCAGGCATGTCCTTCCAAGTCTTTTTACTGAAAGCCTGGCAGGTCTCTATCATTTTAACCTTGAAAGGTTGTGGGAGATTCAGGATGCCCTTCAGAGGATTGGGACTTTGGTCTTTTGCCTCCTGCTTCCCACTGTTTCCAACTTTGGCAGATGTATTGAGGAGGAGTCCAGCCACGTGTTGGAGCAGGTCCCATCCTCAAGTGGGACTTTGTCTCTTAAAAACCATGATACTACAGGAGATTTCAGTTTGCTTTATAAAAGCTTCCTACTCCCAGAATTCAACAAATATACTGTGGGAAAAACCAACCATGTGTTAGGAGGCCTGAAGTTTCCAATTGTCCCGCCAACCCCATATGACCGCTAAAAGCTTTGCTGATTTCTCATTCTCCCAATGAAGATCCCCTGTGCGGGCCAAAGCCAGTCATCAGCCCATGTCTAGAATTGGCAAATCTTCCACAGAAAATTGTCAGGGACAGACTGCTCGTCTCAGAAAGACTTTCTCTTCTATGGATTGTTGAATTCTCCTGATTCCTCCACTTTCCAATGTCTTTTAAAATAGGATTTTATTTTTTGCAATGTAACTTTTAAAAAAAAGTTATGGTAGTAGAAACAGTAGAAATATTGTCACCTACTATTTCCTACTTGGAAACAGAAGACTAAATAAATATATTTGAACGAATGAATAAATTTCTCAAAAGGATGTTGTGAGAATGCAATGCTATAATACATGTAAATTACGTAGCATAATATTTAACATTTATAGATATGCTAAATTTATGTAAGTTATTGCTAAAATTGGCTTACGGTTTTCAACTTTCCAGTCTGTTGGTCCTAATTTTCATTTTGAGTATAGCCACATTTTTCTCCTTAGGCCTATAAGAACATCTAACTCTGCTTATATCTCATGTTTCTGTGGATCAGGGTAATTTTGTCCCCTTGCATAATTTGGAAATGTCTTGCTTCCTTAAATGTTCTTTTTTCTTTTTCTCTTTGCAGCGTGCCATAGAGTTAAAATAATATCTGCCATGATGTGGTTTCCACACAAGATGGTGAGTCACGTGTCACAGTGATCATGGCAAAGTTTTCTGCCTGGTACTCTTCAGCAACGTTGGTAAAGGGAAGGATCTGTTGTACGGCTCTATTCATTTTTCAGGAGTAAACATACTTTAGAAACATTGAAACTATTAGAGCACTAGACGCAGTCTGAGAGAACAGAGGCGGGGTCACGCTCTTGACTTACGGAACACAGTGGAACCTGGAATTCAAGATAACAGAAGCCAATGTCAATATTCATACGGCGTTCAAATATTCTTGTTGTACTATTGATACTAATTATCTTTTGGTTCTGTGACTAGTTTGCCATAGTCATAGAAGGTCCTTATTGGCTTGGTATCATTAATGACTCTTCTCCCTCACCAACCATTAAAAAAAAAAAGAACGAAAGCCAGGAGATCAATGAGTGTATTACTCCTACTCTCAGTGGACCTAGTTGCTACATTTTCAAGCAGTTTTCAGTAGCATATAGAAGTTGCAGGCAGGTTTAGACAGGAATTAACTACCTAAGATAATTCTTGGAACTTATTTAGTGTTATGTTAGGATTCTTCCCCCTTTGCTTGTCAATAGGTAGAGCAACGACATTAAGAAAGTGAGCTAGGGTTTGCTTTCTATCGTCTTTAACATTGAATGTGATATGAAGATCTCACTGCACTTTAATTTCCTTCTACATGAAAGTGGCTTAATATGGCCTTCCTACTCTGTAATATGTCACTATATTTATGAGCATTTGTCCAGAACACTGTACTTTCAATGTACTTTATAATCATGAATCAGCTATTCAACACAACAGCCCTGTGAACTAGGTCAGCTGAATTATCTCCACCCTATAGGTGTGCAAAGAGAGACGCTAAGTGATTTAGAGAACATGCCTAAGGGTATACAGCAAGCCAGAATCGAGAAGAAAGTCAGAACTCATGTGTTCTTCACGCTCAGCCCTTGCATGACCCTAAATGTGTTAGGTGTATCTTAAGATTTTGAAACAAAAAGAAGTTCTTAGTATTGCAATGCCAGAGCAATGCCAGAAATTTGAGAGGTGATGGCATTTTATCTGCACTTGGATTTTAAGTCTGCCTGCACTTTAAGACAATTGCAATCTGCAAGTTTCTCAAAATATGATTTTGAGAAATTTCACTGATTTTTAAAATGTGAATCGAGCTTCTTCTGAATTTTTGCATCATCAGCAGGTCACAGTAGCCCAACCAGGAAGGAGAACAGAGAGGCTTCACAATTTCAAGTTCAGTGATGAGTGTAGAACTTCTCCAACTCCAGCTCTCAATGTGATTTGCCCAAGCAAAAGCCTGTTATTGCTCTGGTCAGCCTCTCAGGGGAAAAGCCAGAAACCCACTCTCTCATGAATAAATGTGCCAGGTCTAGTGCTGGATCCTAGAGAAACAATTCTTAAGTAAAGGACAGTTAAAAACAAATAAAATAATGTTCAAAGTGTTTTCAACAATTCATGTTGTGTGAGCACGTTAGCTTCTTGGCCTATAATCGGTGGTTTCCTTACTTGTTGCATGTGCCATGCCCGTTCTGGCTTCAATGTGGAAAAGAATCCTGTGATTAACTGGCTACAGGAAAGGCAACAACAATAACCCCCTAACTTTAAGCCCTTGAAATGGCAGCTCTACACTGAAGCACAGCAAATACGACCTGATCAGAGGGGTTTTCATTAACCACACTCGATGGGAGGAAAAGGTAACTCTTAAGAAAAAATAGAAACCCTTTGGGCCTCAAGCAGTTATTCTGCTGTAGATCTGCAGGCTGGGAGGGATGACCACACAGGAGGAGGACAAGCAATTCAAAACGGGACTCTTCGTGGAAGTGAATCATGCTCAGAGTAACAAGTATTTTTTTCTGAATTACTGGATGGGCGCTCTTGAGCCAAATAGCAGAGGGGAAGGAGTGAGCAAAGAGACTGGAGTGGGAGTCAAGGCAGTTGTCCAAGATGGTACCAGTGAAGACTTGGGGGAATTTCACAAAGGGTAATACTGTGGCTGGTTTTTCCGACTAACTGCCTAGACTCAATTTTGCTAAGAGACGTCATTGGCGATTTTGTGCCTGCATCCAAAAGAATGTGAAAAACAACTACAAAACAAGCCAGTTGTCCCATTTCCTTTCCTTTTCTGAGTAATAATAGCTTTCTATCTTTTGATGTGCTGATTTAAAAAAAAATCCTTTTTTATAACACTTTGCTGCTAGCAGCAATTGATGGTTTGAAAGAGCCATTCAAACACACACACACACACAAGCTCAAACACAGCCATTTTGAAACATTTGGTCATTCTAATGTTAATTTTTCAAATTATGGAGAATTTTACCTACTTCTTCTCAACCACACTCAACATTCAAATGGTTTCTCTTATGCCTTGAAATATCTGTAAGGAAATATGGTTAGAGAATTGGGTGAATAGGGTTAAACTTTATTTCTTGCTACCTTATGCTAGTTAGTCCCTGCCCTGAAACTAACACCAGCCCAGAGGTTTGCACTAAATAACTAATTACCTGCAGGTTTCCTCATTTCTTTCAGAAACCCAGAAAAAAGAGAGAAGAAGATAAAAGGCCAAATAGCCTTTATGCTGTTAGTCTGCTTAAACTGACCAACACTCTTAGGCAGAGCTATTAAACACGTTCTTATGTCTTATGTCTTAATGTCTTAGGACAGAGCTATTAAACACTTTCTTCCTTTTTCAGGGGAGGAAGGGGGGAAGAGGAGGGATGGTGGAACTAAGCCTCCCATTTGGTCCTCTTCTCCGAGAGTCTCCCTATAGAAATAGGAAATTTGTATCCTGTGGAGCCAACTAGCACAGCCTATTCGTTCATCTTACTCTCCTCTTCCTTGCCTTATTAAGATCAAGTATCCAACACTCATCACTTTCCACTTGACTTCTGAGTTGGTAACACTGTCTCGCCAACCCCTTTCTCCATCAGGCACCTGGGAAAGGGATCCCTGACATTTGTCTAAAAGCTGCAGTAGGTTATCAGAGCCATGTTTGGAGTTTCTCTCTGATGGATGGTGTGACAGCCGTAAAGCAGAATGCATTGTAGATGTTAAAAATTTGCTGTATACTTATATCTATTGACATAACCGAGTTTCATGGTATGTTAAGTGGAGAAGGTAGATTACAAAACAGTATATACTGTAGAGAGTTTGATTTCATTTTATAACTGTATATGAATTTTTAAAAGCCTGAAAGCATATGTAACTGTTTCAGTGAAAAATCTTTGAGGAATTGGTTTTGCCTTCCTTCTTCTCTTATCATTGTTTAAATGTTTTTTAATACTCATATATAATAGTGTAATAAAATTAAATCAATTTTTAAATTTTTTCGAAGTATGTTGTAGTGATAGACGAAGAAGGACATTTATCAAGAAAGTGTGTGTATGTTCTTGTAGCCTAGAGGAAAATGTAGTGTCAATGTAACAACATTTTTCAGAGGAATGAAAATAACAATAATAGATAGCACTGTACTAGGTGCTCTATTAATATTATCATAACCTTCACAATAATTGGGCAAAACAGATATTACTCTAATTATCTCCCCCCGCCCCATTTTACAAAAAACTGAGGCTCATAGAGTCTATGTAACTTGTCCAAGTTATAGTAAGAAGTTGTGAAGTTGAATCTAACTTGCCAATTGGTAGAAATGCCTGATCATACTTATGATGAGGAAGTTGTAATGACATCTGTTTCACAAATAGGTTTATCTTTATTAATGGGGAGGGATTGGGTGTGAATGGCTAAAAAGGTTTATTGCTGTATTAGAGCTAATCCACTGTATTATTTATATTATAGTCTCTTCCCTGAAAGACATTTCCTAGATGAGAAAGATGACAAAATGTGGATGCATATACAAAATAAAGCAAATAGAAGTACACCCTTTCATTCACTTGGAATTCTTCAAATATTTTATAGGTAGTGGCTCTGTGCATGAAAATCAAAAGGACTTGAAGTATGTTTCATTTGGGTATTTGGGTATTTTTGGTGCAATAGTTTGGGGGAAAAGGCTCAGGGGGTAGGAGATCCTGCATGGATAATAATGTATAAAATGGGGAAAGGGAGGTTATTATGACAGTTGAGAAAAAAACTGGAAATACAAAGAGGAGTTAGAAGAAAGACAGAAGATTTATGGAAAGCAAAAATGAGTCACTTTGTTTCTAGACCAACTTTTTGAACTCAATCAGTTTATGAAATAGAAATTTTCAAGTTATTTTGGTGAGGAAAATGGCTGTGGAAGATGGAATTGTGGACGTAGAAAAATCAAACAAGTAGATATGAGGAAAATTATAAAACAGTGGTGTGCTGGTAAAGGTATAACAACTGGCTCTCAGGGGGTAAAAAAAAAAAGCTCTGCTTTGTTACCTTGCCCATTTCTATGGTGTAAATACTCCCACCAAGGCTGACTTCAAATGACCAATGTTGATGAAAATGAAATTGAGATGATACATATAACATTGGCCCTTGTGAGTGAGTGCTAGCTGGCTCAAGCACACCACTGAATGATGCTATTGAAGAATAAAGTTAGTAGAACAAGACAGCTAATTTCATGCTGCAGGTTAAGAATTAATTATTTTTTGAGACAGGTGACAAGCTTAAAATTTCCCTTAGCACATCCTCTCTTCATAGGAAGTATACAAGAACAACTTAAACCAAATTGTTGGGGGCAAATATATAAAATATGTACAAAAATAGTGTTTTAAAATAACATCAAGAATCCTTAAGTTAGAAGTGGTTTGTTTGTTTGTTTGTTTTTTATCGAGCTAGAATACACTAACCTGAAAGGTTGAGATCATTTTCCCAGTTCTGATGGCCTCTGTGGTTGTTCTGGGTCTGAGGTTTTACTGAAGAGGAATTCTGGACAGGGAACAGAGACGGGGATTCAGCAAATGACCAGGATTAGTTTTTGGAGAGTATATTCACATTGGCTAATTGTAGCATACAGTAAGTGCTCAATAAATGATGGTGCCTTTCCTTCCCATTCCCCTGACACACACACACACACACACACACACACACACACAGCTTCTTCTCCCCACTTGATCTATGCCTTCTTTGAACAGCTCTGTTCGGATTATTACCCAGACTAGGCACACTTATGCCTGCTCTGGTAGAAGCTGCTCTGCCCTCCTTCTAAGAACATGCTTTAATTGTAAAGTTCATTACTCTTGCGTAGAGGTTTATAGTGTTCCGGCTCTTTTGCATGTCTTTTCTCATCCTCGCTTGCAGTGAACTCTTAAGGTATATATTTGATGCGAGGCCGATTTATCTCCATTTTACAAATGAGAAAAAATGAGACTGACAAAGATAATGTGATTGATATAAGTGTTCACGTGGTTGCTGTAGCTAACATCTGAGTCTTGAGATTCCTTCTTCTCGGGCTCTTTCTACCACACCTTTATTTTTACAATAAAGTTGAAAAGTGGAACATTTATGGCTACACAGGTAAGTGCCCGCAAGAGAATAGCTGGGCACTGGAAATGGTGCTTTCCACAAACTAGCTGAGATGTTTTCCTTTCTTTGTGGTGGTCTAAGTTTGCCTTAGTGTTTTATTTTTGAAATAAGAAGAGTCAGGAATAGAATGAACAGAATTTTTAAAGGCCTTATCATTGATCTCTCACCATGTTGGAGGGGGTGGGTATTGGTGATGCATTCGTTTCATTTATTATTTCATTCATTCTAATATTTCTTAAAAGCCCATTCTGTGCCAAGCTCTGAGCTAGGAGCTAGGATACAAGTTTGTACAGGAGGGACCTAGTTCCTGCCATCATGGAACAAACTTGGGGATGACTAAATGTACTACCCATGTAGAGCCACTAAAATTCAAACTGTTAGAGAAACTAAATTCTTAGGGAGTTAAAACACTAGTCCATGGAAGTGATAAATGTGTAATGGGAGGTACCTGGGATGATTCTTGGGCAAAGTGTTCCTCTGCTAGGAGATGATCAATTTAGATTTCTTAATAAGCTTTGTTTAGTAAGAGAAGGGAGAGACAAACATTCATTGAGTACCCACCAAGTACCACTATCCCTCTCAGTCTCTACAAAGACCCCAGGAAGTAGGTATCATCGTCTCTATATGCAGGAAGGGGAAAATGATTTGCTTACGTCTACACGTCTATTAAGTGGTAAAAGTCAAACCTGAGTATACCTGCCTTTTCCACTGTACCATGCTGTCTTCTTTGCCCAACTCTTGGTCTTTCGGATTTTATTCTTCTGGTATTTCACTAATATGGAGCATTTAGCATTCTTTAGTCAGACAGAGCTAAGCATGTGCATCACCTCTAACACCCTCCCCCCCCTCCCTTCCACACACATGCCAGGTTCATGGGAGGGATATACAAAAGTAAAAATCATCCTGTTGTTGGAACTTCCACTAGAAGCTTGCCCATTCTTTCTATTTTAATCATCAAAACAGGGGGCGACTGAATTTGCCCCACACACTGTTATGAATACCAGCTTCTTCATTGTATATACTGCAGCTCTTAATTGTTTCTGGCTTGAGCTGGCATCAGTGGCGAGATACACTTTATCAGAAACAAGAAAGAAGGATTGATTTCAGAATAAAGCAAACATTTCCAAGAAATAAAGCCTCTTTACTCAGGGTAGTAGCTAGTAGAATTAAAACTGTTTCTCCTACCCATCTGCCATGGGTTGGAGACTTAAGGAAATTATAGTTCTGACCCCTTTATGAATGCTGTCTCCCGTAGAGACCCTATCTTATTTCTCTTGGATATGGTTCACCCAAGTAGTATGACCACCCTGTCACAGGGGAAATGGTTCCCAGCAGTACTGCCCTGTATTCCATAAATACTCTGCTGACCCCACCTGAATATGTACACAAAGGTTATCCACGAGTGTTAAGTGTAGAGAATGCCTCTGTAATTGGTGATACTTAAATACATGTTTTGGACACTCATGGGTGTTCTCTCTCCCTCTCTGTCAAGTAGACACACACACACACACCCACACACACCCACACACACACACCCCTGCTTCTTAAATTCGCAAGGCTTTTTTCAAAAATAAAATAAGAAAGAATATCTGTTTTCTGGGTAAAACTTAACTTTTTTTTTTTTTTTTTTTACTAAGGAGTCTTTCACAAATTATTGATGAGTTTTAATATTTAATCAGCATTCTCAAAAATATAAGGCAACTCCAAAATTAAAAATGCAATCCAATTGTAAGCCAAGAGCAGAGTCATTTCTTGTTATTTATACATACAATTAAAATACAACTTGATGTGAAAAATGTTCCTAACTCAACTTTGAACGTGCTATTTGTCTGAAGGGTTAGATTTTGGGTTGTTTTGGAAAGTTTTTTTTTTTTAACACAGAATTTTGTTTGTTTCTTTTTCAGTTAGAAAAGAACTATTAAAAACAAATAATTTGATTCATTGTTATTTGGAGCCCTTCAAGAGAAATATATGAAACTTGTATAGTAACCAGATTGGATAAAAATTCTAAGTGGCTGATGCTTTTAGCTAACTTGATTGAAATAGCCCAAAGATTAATTTTAAATTAAAAGGTATCTCCCCAAACAGAGTACAGCCACATAGGTGGGATATGTAGCCTAAAAAATGTTTCTAAAGCCAGTCATTTAACTATGTGATGGTAAATGTCATCACCTAGACTGAATTAAAGAGTGCCCAGCCCAGATCATCTCAAATTCTACAAAACTGCCAGCACAGCAATTGTTAAGTCCCATGGGGAAAAAGTATGTGTGGGCTCAAAGTTTGGACTTAAAAAAAATTAAGTATCTGATAAAAATGGTTTACTAGGATCATTTGTTAATTAAAATTATTTTATTATTTATCTAAAATAGCTTTGGACAGTTGATAAAGCAGAGTTTATGTTCATTTTTCTCTTTTCAAAATAAGAGAATGTTTTGTTTCATGTGCTTTGTGTCTCAGCGTTAGGATATTGGAGTTATATAAATTAATTGTATCTTTACAGCACTGACACGAATAGACTCTTTAGGAATAACATGTTGAAGTAGGGATAGTTTTTTCCTTTTACCACCCACATTATGTTATGAGTAGCACAGGGTATTTAAATGCTTTGGCACAGAACATGAATAAAGAGCTGATCTTGAAAATACCATTATCATTATTTGTTTTGAAATTGACACTCTGCTCTATTTTAAGGCTTATACCCAGTTTTATCTGTGTATTGCAGATAATCCAACACACACATTAGAAACAGCCCCAAATGTCTTTCTTTCTTCACCCCATCCATGGGTCTTTCCACTTAATTTTTGCAGGAAAAAAATGAAAGGTGAAGAAAACATGGGTCCATAAAAAGACATCAACTGAGGAATTTTGTTTGTTATGATTGGACAGCTGCTGTTGGTCTAGTAAGAATCATTTTATGTTTTATTTTGATTGAAGAGATATCACTTTGCCAACCATAATTTTTACAATTCAGCTTTTCAGTTGAAATGAGATGACCTTTAGATTTTCTTTTTCTATTTTTTTTCCAGCAGATGGTTGTTCCCTACAAGTAACGTTGTCTAACAGATGATTATGCTATTACCTTAAAAGTGACTAATTTGATGTCATATCAAATAGATTCTTCTTATTCCACCTTGGCTGAAACCCAGATATTGGCTAAATATGTTTCATCTAGTAGTATGAAAAAGTTCCATGGGGATTCTGA
This sequence comes from Balaenoptera acutorostrata, assembly GCF_949987535.1. NCBI lineage: Eukaryota > Metazoa > Chordata > Mammalia > Artiodactyla > Balaenopteridae > Balaenoptera > Balaenoptera acutorostrata. The sequence goes on along the minus strand of NC_080068.1, from coordinate 27,115,730 downwards.
GGGAAGGAATCTGACCCTCAGTCTTGGAGAGGAAGCTATTTATATCTTTATTTGACAAAGATTTTACTTTTGAATTAAGGAGGACTTCAAAAAGGACTTCAAAAGTATACTCTACAAAGTGATGAACATGAAGCAGGACTATTGACCTACCTCAGACTTTGGTTTTGGGCTAATGTGGGCTGGGCTCATGGCAGGCATCTTTGTGTTCCCATCGCCTGGCCCATTATAAAAACGCATCACATTTTGACTTAAATCGAAATGCTTTGCCTTTCACCTGCCTCTATGACTGTTGACTTCTTTGGAAAGTCAATATCGATATTTAAATATTGTGGAGTGGGTTTGCTATGGAGAGAATATTATTGTTCTCCCTTAAATTGATATGTTGAAATCCCAACCCCCAACATGATGGTGGTAGGAGGTGAAGCCTTTAGGAGGTGATTGGGTCATGAGGATGGAGTCTGCAGGAAGGGTCAGTGTCCTTATAAAAGAGACCACAGAGAGCTCCCTTGCCCCTTCTTCCATGTGAGGACATGGGAAGAAGATGGCCATCTATGAACCAGGAAGTAGGCACACCACAGACATAGAATCTCTCACCGGCACCTGCATCTTGGACTTCCCAGCCTCGAGAACTGTGAAAAATAAATTTCTGTTATTTATAAGCCAACCTATCTGTGCCATTTTGTTATAGTAGCTTGAATGGATTGAGACAGAGTTAATATAGTGAACTTTTAAAAGTTCTGAGTTGTATAGCTGAGTTTTATCTTGATACACCTAATTGAGCTTAGAACAAAAGCTGACTTTGAGAAAGAACTCGTAACCACATCGGGATGGATGTCTTTCCTGGGTAACTTAGTCTGAAGTCGTGGGGCTTCCATTTTTATTGACCATATCCTCCTTCCTCCTGAAGTGCTAGAGGACACATGTGGCATCTTATGCAGGACTATTTTGGGATGAGGTCTGGCATAAGGATGGTGAATAGAAATAGCACAACAAGTGAATTTTGCCAATGACACGCCAACATCTTTGCAAAATGAATGTTTGTGTCTAGAGTAGAGGAAAGCGAAAATGGAGATTCCATTTATTGGCAAGATTTCTAAAAAGAGAAGGGCTGAGATTTAAAAGTAAGTTGGTCACTCTTCCAGGACTACTTATTTTAGGGACTGCAGGTAAAAAGCTTGCTCAGTGGGCATCTTCATTCCATTAAATAAAACGCTGCAATATTTTCTCTCAGGATCGTAAACTGTTTCTTATAGAGGTAAAGTATTAAATGGTAATTAGTCTCCTGAAATTAGGTAAATTTTAAAGCATCCAGTTTAGTACAATTGAGAGATTAGAACTCATTAATTTATATACTTTTAATTTGGATGGAGGAAGAAGGTGTTTCATTTAGTCATATGTATGCTAATATGGAGCTCCAAAATAATGGAATAAATTTTATCCAGTCCCCCCACCATACACATTTCCATAATATTTGTGAACTCAACCCTGGTACTTGTGGTTTTTCTTTATTCATCCCTGCATTTATGCTTCCATAGCATTACACTGCATTTTAATTAATTTTTACATTTCTGTTTCCACCATTAGAATGTGTCCTTTATTTATTTTTTTTAGCCTAGTTTATGGAGTGAAGAGCAGGGCTCTGCAGCCAGACTACCTGGGTTCAAATCTCAGCTTCTTTAGGGACAGTCTATGTGAGCTTGAATGAGTGACTTCATTTCTGTGACCCAGGGCCCAGTTCTGTAAAATTTGAAAGACAATGAACCCAACTCATAGGTTTGTCATGAGGATTAAGTGAGTTAATTTATAAAAGTACACCAGTGCCTGGGACATTGTAAGTACTAAATAAATATTAGCTGTTCCTGGTACATAACACTCATTCAACAAATGTTGATTGAATGAATAATTATTAGAAATGTTTGAAAAGGCTTCTCTTACTATTGAGGTGATCCAAACTTTTTACATGGGTAGATGCTTATGGGGATGAGAAAGTTCCCTTGCAGATGTTTTGAAGTTGTGGCTATTTTCTTATTTAATAGTGGGAGTCACTGTTTTTACATATGAAGCAAAAATACTCCCTTGGGGGGCCAACTGGGTTCTTATTTTGGCATCACCTATAAAGATACTAGACAGCTCATGCAGCTCAATATCAAAAAAACAAACAACCCAATCAAAAAATGGGCAGAGGATCTAAATAGACATTTCTCCAAAGAAGACATACAGATGGCCAAGAGGCACATGAAAAGATGCTCAACATCACTAATTACTAGAGAAATGCAAATCAAAACTACAATGAGGTATCACCCCACACTGGTCAGAATGATCATCATCAAAAATTTCCAAACAATAAATGCTGGAGAGGGTGTGGAGAAAAGGGAACCTTCCTACACTGTCGGTGGGAATGTAAATTGATACAGCCACTATGGAGAACTGTATGGAGGTTCCTTAAAAAACTAAAAATAGAGCTACCATATGACCCTGCAATCCCACTCCTGGGCATATATCTGGAAAAAAACCGTAATTCAAAAAGATATATGCACCCTACCATTTGTTGAGACGTGGATGGATCTAGAGACTGTCATACAGAGTGAAGTAAGTCAGAAATAGAGAAACAAATATCGTATATTAATGCATATATGTGGAACCTAGAAAAATGGTACAGATGAACCAGTTTGCAGGGCAGAAATTGAGACAAAGATGTAGAGAACAAACGTATGGACACCAAAGGGGGAAAGCTGCGGGGGTGGGGGTAGTGGTGGTGGTGTGATGAATTGGGAGATTGGGATTGACACGTATACACTGTTGTGTATAAAATTGATGACTAATAAGAACCTGCTGTATAAAAATAAAAAAAAAAAAGAACCAAAACAGCCAAGACAATTTTGAAGAGGAATAAGAAGATGTGGTAGTGATAAGGTGTGGAGACTTATTTATGCAATAACAAGACTTTTAAAATAAAACTATTGTAATGTTGGCATGGGAGTGGGCAAGTACTGTATGCCAATGTAACAGTTCAAAGTGCTCAAGAAATGACCCACATATAATGAGAACTTGGTGTTATTATAAATTGGCATTATATTGATTAATCAATATATTATGCTAGATAATTTTGTATGAAAAAAATCAACTTAATTCTGTATCTAGGACTCTTCTTGGAGTTTCAGACTCATACTCAAACAACGTATCCCAAACTGAACTGATTGTAACTTGTCAAACTATTCCTTTTGTATTCTGTGTATCACTAGCAAAGAAATTTGAGAGCCAGTATTTATTCTTCTGCCTCCTAAATTTATCTCACACATCCAAGCAATAAAATATTTTGTAGAGTTTTAAAAAAAAGAAAAAAAAATATATGCACCCTAAATGTTCATTGCAACACTATTTACAATAACCAAGACATGGAAGCAACCTAAATGTCCATCAACAGATGAATGGATAAAGATGTGGTACATATATACAATGAAATATTACTCAGCCATAAAAAAGAATGAAATAATGCCATTTGCAGCAACATGGATGGACCTAGAGAGAGCGTCATACTGAGAGAAGTAAGTCAGACAGAGAAAGACAAATATCATATGATATCACTTATATGTAGAATCTAAAAAATGGTACAGGGCTTCCCTGGTGGCGCAGTGGTTGAGAATCTGCCTGCCAATGCAGGGGACACGGGTTCGAGCCCTGGTCTGGGAAGATCCCACATGCCGCGGAGCAACTAAGCCCGTGAGCCACAATTACTGAGCCTGCGCGTCTGGAGCCTGTGCTCCGCAACAAGAGAGGCCGCGACAGTGAGAGGCCCGCGCACCGCGATGAAGAGTGGCCCCCGCTTGCCGCAACTGGAGAAAGCCCTCGCACAGAAACGAAGACCCAACACAGCCATAAATAAATAAATAAATAAATAAAATTAAAAAAAAAAAATGGTACAAATGAACCTATTTATAAAACAGAAATAGAGTTACAGATGTAGAAAACAAACTTAGGGTTACCAAGGGGGAAGCAGGGAGAAGGGATAAATTAGGAGTTTGGGATTAGCAGATACAAACTGCTGTATATAAAATAGATAACTAATAAGAACCTACTGTATAGCACAGGGAATTACTCAGTACTCTGTAATGACCTAAATGGGAATAGAATCTAAAAAAGAGTGGATATATGTATTGACATAACTGATTCACTTTGCTGTACAACAGAAACTAACACAACATTGTAAATTAGCTATACTCCAATAAAAATTAATTTAAAAAAAAAGATACTAGATCCTGTTTGGGAGATAGGGTATCAGCATTGTTAATTAAATGGCCATAATATAATTCTGTGCCAAGCATATCAGCCGAGCTCATAATTTTATCCTCTGCTACATCATTATGACGCCTCTAGTTGGGCCAAGTGTGTACAGTTTGGGCCTGGATTTCAGACCCATCAGATTCCTTTGATATTGAAGTGCTATCAGTGGCGGAAGAAGCTATTCCTAGGTTTGATTCAAGACAAGGCAGTTAATCTCACAGTTAATGGAGAATGTACACTGGGGATTAAAACAAAGAACAATTAGCACATATATTAGTTTGGATCATGTTTATACTTTGTTGTCAACTGTCATCGTTTGTTTAAAATAAGATATCCTACATTTATTTGACTCACAGAGCTTGGCAGAGTATGATAAGGTATTTAAATTTCTCCAATTATGTTGAAATTTTGGTCTCTTACAGTTCACAGCAGGAATCTACTTTCCAGTCAGTGTTTTGCAAAATGATTCTTATAATCATCATGGATCTTAAATGATCCATCTTTGCTACTGAATCATAACCTTCAATGAATGGAAGGTCTTCATTTTACATCTTAGTTCCTGATTCTTCAAGAAATTATATATGCTTTGAGAATGTATGAGGTCCCATCTAGAGCTAAATTAACATGTATTTTTTAACTTAAATAAAAAATCTTTAAAGGTAGTAGGTGCCTGCTAAATAAAATAAAATGTTTAAAAAAGATTGTAAAGTGAAAAAAAGGAAGAGTCTTTCCTCATTCTAATTTCACTACATGGAAATTATTACCACTAACATTAGCAATCTCTTTATGTGCTCATATTAACACATGTACACATACACAGAAATAGGGTATTTTTTTTAAACAAATGAGATATCTCACTATCATTCTGAATTTTTCCCTTTTCACTTCACAATATTCATAGGATCTTTCCAAGTCAGCACGTAAAGACGTACATATTCTTTTAAATGTTTACCTAGAATTTTATCAGTATTATCGGGTTTTTTTCCCCCATTTTATCAGTTTTCTATGATTTATTTAACCATCCGGTATCTTGGTGGAAATTTAAATTATCTCTAATTTTTCTCTATTACAATCAATGTTATGGTAATCCTCTCTATATCTTTTTACATATTTCTAGGATTTTATTTCTATACGAGAATAGCGGATTGTTAGCTCATAAATTCGACGTTTTGGAAATATTAGCAATGTTTTCTCTCTCTCCCTCCTGCTTCTGCCATATTCAAGCAGCTAGGGTCTTCGATGTTCATTGTCACTGAGGAGGGCTGTTCCAATTCTGAAATCAGAGCGGGGACAGAAGTCTTCAAGGGCTTTGGTTTCCGAAAGCCCAAATCCTTAGGGGAATGAAGAAAACTGTCAAAGACAAAACGTGTGGGAGACACATCATAAAAGACCACAGAACTTCTGTTTTAGGTTAGAGAAAATTTCTCTGGCCTGGTGGAGGTGGGGGATGGAGGGGAAGTGAGGACAGCAGAGGCATTGGTAGGTCTCAGCGTCAGGCCAGGCCCTAAATTTCCCAGGTTATAATCTCAGAGAGGAAGCCAGCCTCAGGGGATGGAGGCAGCAGGGACTCAGAGAAAAAATGCTGAACGTGGCACCGAAGCAAATGATTCCGTGGCTCCAGCTGAGCAGGGGAACAGCAGGGTGATTGCCAGGCCCTCAAGCATAGCAGGGAAGGAGCAGAGAAAGTTGCCGGACATCTAGGGACCTTGCCACCGGGAACAATGGACATCTCATCAGTGACCTTCTGGGATAACAGCTGAGGACCAGGTGACCCAATGACTTCATTGGAGGATGCCGGTGTGGAAATGATGACTTCCTTGGAGGATGCCGGTGTGGAAATGATGACTTCCTTGGAGGATACCAGTGTGGAAATGATGACTTCCTTGGAGGATGCAGTGTGGAAATGATGACTTCCTTGGAGGATGCCAGTGTGGAAATGTTGACTTCAAGGATCGTGTCCCTCTCTGCCTCCTTCCCCACATCTTGACATGACGTCAAGACTTAGAAACGCTCGAGGGGAAAGAGGGGAACCCTGACTTGGCTGGAATTGAGTTTCTGTGATTCAGCAAAATATTTGAGTTTGGTTACTGAGCCTCTTATATATTCTATAGGATTTGTGCATTGAAAATGTTTTATAGCCACAATTTTTTCCTTCTCCTCCCCACCCCTCCGCAAAAAGGTGATTCTAATTCACACTCCCACCAATAATATTTAAGTGCCTGTTTCTTGCATCCTTGTCAACACTAGATGCCATGGCTCTTTTGAATTTTTTGTTAATTTACTGGGAGAAAAATGCAATCTTGTTTTAATTTGTGTTCTCCTGGCCATTGGTGAGCATTTTTTAATGTTTATTGATTATATTTCTTCTTATGCAAAGTGCCAGTGTAGTTTATTTTATTCTTTTGTATTGTTCGATGATGTATTTTATCTTCTACTTAAAGACTAACTACTGGCTAGTGACACTTAAGCAATGTTTAGTCTTTAGACATTACCCCTCAACCCAGAGAGAATATATCATGTTCTCCAAAGATAATTATTGTTCCACTGTAGAATCAGTCTTTTTAGCAATTCCCATCTCATTAGTCTTGATTGTTTTAATGTCTCAACGAAAGACATTATGATTTTCATATAGAAAAAAATTTGGGTGTGGAGGGGGTGGAAGGGACATAGAGAAATGATTTCAGTTATTTTCTAATTTTCTGTGTGTCACTAATAAAACATAATGTTGCAAAAATACATCCTTGATTTCTTAAGTAAGAAGAGCAAGACGATAAAGGACTATGGCGATTTGCTAAATTAGCTTTCCTTAAGTTCCTTTCCAGTGGATTTAAATTTGGTTTCAAAACTCATTTACTTGTGTTATGTTCTTGATTTTTTTAAAATTTTTATTGGAGTCTAGCTGATTTACAATGTTGTGTTAGTTTCAGGAGTGCAGCAACGTGAATCAGTTATACATACACATATATCCACTCTTCTGTAGATTATTTTCTGTTATGTTCTTTAAATTCTTCTCCAAGGTTGTCCTTTCTCTCCGTGTTCTGACAAATCGCTGCTTGATATTTTGGTGATTCTTTTAAAGTTTAATATGCATCATTGGCCAAATCACGGTTCTCTTGAATTGTGTACTGCAATGGTGTAACACTTAGCAATGGTTTATTTCAAGGTAGGGAAACTGATGTTTAGATGATGCCGACCAGTGGCACAGAAGCACCCGCAGTTCGGCTGCCTTATTCTCCCTTTTGCTTCTGTCCAGTACTCAACATACTCTCTATTTCTTAGCTCTCTTTCTGTTTAATCGGCTCTGAGAATTAGACAGTCTGAAGAGCTGCTAGCTATTCAAATAGAGGCCAGGTTGTTCGTCTCCACCATCTGAAAGCGGCTTTGATGGTCTCTGTAAAATGAACTCGCGGACACCCACCTCACCATTGGCATCCCGGGAGCAGTCTCAGCAGAGATCAAAGCCTGCCCTTTGCGTGGAGGCCGTCCCCTGAGGACAGTGTCGGAGCTTCCTGGCAGGCTCTCTCTGCTGGCTTCACAGGGCCACTACCTGTGCCCTGCTTGCTGGAGAACACCACTACCTGTCCGGGCTCCACGACGGATTAAAGAGGGCTTTCAGTGTTCAAACCCATTCTCTGGCAGCTGGAATTCCAAGTGTACTTAGAAACTATAACCGACTCTATTAATTTTAAAATGCAGCAAGAATACCACTGCCTTTCTTTCTCCAACACTGTCCCTTTGTCTCTTCTGGGCTGAAGCTGTTCCTTGGGCCATCATTTGCCACAGCTGAAATGATTTAAAATCTTACACAGTGGGGCACCGGGAGGCATGGCCAGGGACAAAGCGCTCCCTGGTTATCAGAATTGATGGCAGCCAAACTCTTCTCCTGATGTTCAGCAGGAGGCCTGAGGACACACACTGTATGTTTATTGTCCTAAAACCACATTTCTTCTTCTTGCTCGCAAGATCCCACATTCTTACCTAACCTGGTAAATAAATGCCTGGCATTTGGCATGAGCAAAAAAGCCGTTTTATTGACCTGGCTGTCCCTGAATGGGTCCCAAGCACTTTATAAAAGTGCTTTTCATATTTTTGAAAATATCCAATGCAAAGTAAGGATTATTAGACATTGTCCTTATCATTCTTAGCTCAGACACCAGGGAGCCTGGAAGGTTCCAACAAGGCAGATACTCCACTTGGTAACTTGGTTTGTCATTTTCTAGTGGGAATAAAAGACTCTTTTGGGGCCATCAGACGGCAGCATTCTCCTTCCCGGCTACCTGAGAAAACTTGTTTCCTTCACGTAAGTCCAAGTGCTTTTCTGCAGGCTTGAAAGCCAAGAAACGTGGCTCAAAAACTAATAGTGTGGGCCCCTACAGCTTGGGCAAGTAGATCTTCAGACATAACAAACTCCGTCTTAGACTTTCATTTTTTATCAGTCTGGGGACAGGAGCTAGATAAGCAGGGGGAAATCCAAAGATAAAGGAACTCTCCCAAGTTGAGGCTGTGGAAGGGGTATTTTCCAGAGTGACGACTCAGAGTATTGTGGATTTGTGAAGTAAGACCTCTCCCTCACGTGGCTATTGTGACATTCGTGTGGAAAAACAAAAAACAGAGCACACTGTGTCTACCATGGCATATTTCACATCAACAAGTAAGGGCTTCAGAGTACAGTGGAATTGTCTGAGGCAATACACCCTGCAGGTGTGTAGTTAACAGCAGGCAAACTGGGTTACTGGAAATGAATGTAGGAAAACACAGAGCTGGCTTTTTGGCTCGGCACACATCTGCTAGTACTGAATTCAGGAACAGAAGCGGAGAAGCAGACTGCATGCTGAAACTGGTGGGCAGGATTCCTTGTTAGGACCGTAGGGAGGCTGGAGCAGGTCAGGATGGATATGAGTAGGAAGGTGCCCCAGCTAGTTGGACCAGCCTGTGATTTGCTGTTTGTATCGTCTGCTGATTCCTGGTTCTTCTATTCACTGGACGGGCTTAACTTTTCCAAGCCTTTTCACTTGTATTATCTTACCTGATGCCCATAATCCTGGGAGATTATGTTATCCTCTAGAGGGACAGTGCTGTCCTCAGCTAAAGGTGGTGAAACCGAGACTCAGAAAAGTAAAAGGATTTGCTGATTCGCACTGAGACTGGGTGGGCAGAGCTGAGCCTGGATTTCAGGCCTGAAGCCAAGTCCGAAATTCCTTCTACGACTGGTCTCTCCTACACATGCAGGCGAGCTCTACCAGGCCACTGACTTTCAAGCTTCGTTTGGCTTCATTTACCTGAGAAGCAAAATAAAGCAACTCCCTCCCTTAAAAAAACCCAAACTTAAAAAAAAGTTTTATTACTACGCAAGTATATGTTGTTATGGTTAAAAAAAAAAAAAAAAAAAACAAAGTGAGAAAATATAAATAAGAAAACAAAGAAAGAAAATAAATATCATCCATAATCCTGCCACATAACTGTTCAGATTTTAGGGAGCATCTTCCTGCTTTGATTGTGCAATGTACACATTTAGGCGGGTTTTACCTTAAACCTGCCTACTTAAAAACAATTTTTGTTTTTACAAAAATGAGATCATTTGGTATAGAACGGGACTATTTTTTTTTTAATTCACCAACACGTTGGGATAGTCTGTCCAAGTCAATATTATAGACACTTTTACAATATATGCAGTTCCATGGCGCCTATTTTTTCATTCTATAGGCGTACAGATATATTTTGTTTTACCCTTGTGTGTTTTCAAGTTTGCTCTACCATAAACAATGCTGCAGTGACTATGCTAGTTATTAAATTTTTGCCCACATCCTTATTATTTCCTTAGGATTAATTTCTAGAATTGGAACTGCTAGGTCGAAGAGCATGTATACTTTTATAGTTCCCACCAGGAAGCAATGTATGAGAAGGCCTATTTCTCTACCCTTCAGCAGCACTGGGTTTTAAAATTAAAAATAAGGCTCCAGATACTTTATATAGTTGCAGACGAGTAGGTCCCCAGAACACTAGGAAGGAAACTCCTCTCCTCCTTGCAAAGGTATACCATTTATAAGCAAAATAAGCCCAACACGTTCTCCATTCTCCTAACCCCAGAAGATCAGCTACTGTAACAAAACAAGATCCATAAGAGGGAATATTAAGGAAGACTGTACTCAAGCCACAGTTCAAAGGCTCTAAGAAAACACAACCAAGGCAAAGTCTAATCCATCAGTGGCCCGTGGCCATCTACATTCTTCACTTTTTTACAAGTTAAGTAGGGTTAAGCCAGGTCAGCACTTGGATAAAAGTTCTCGAAAGAAATCCTAAGTACCACATAAAGTGTTGTTCATGATTGTGTAAATGTCAATCCTGTGCAAACAAGCTGGTAGAACTTTCCAAAATACTTATTTCATAGTGGAAAATATCTTCTGGAATATTGCTGATGAAGAGAGAGTAGGAACTAATTGGGCATGAGCTCTGTTCAGTTTGTTAGATTTCTTGGAAAGCTTGTGAAGCAATTGGTACAGCTGCACCGGATGGTTCTGGTGGTGGATTAACCACCAGAGTTCCTGATCCAGAGGGAAGACCACCCATTTTTACTGTAACAAGATGGTTCGAGAATGTTCCAGATAATTGCAGCCTGGGATGAGCACATCGCACTTTTAGGCTGTCAACACAAGCAAAAGGAAGAGCTGATGCAATTATCTAAGTACTCTAAGGAAAAAAAAAAGTAGAGAAAGAGACATTTTAACACAGGTTTGAAATCTTTAGTGGGCTCTCTGTTCATAAACTCTATCAATTAATACCCATAATTTTTTTCCCTGAATCCCTCAGGCTTATATAGAAAAATGTAAAGTGAAAGGGGAATGGGAGAAAACTGCAAGGAAGCAAACTTTTGCTTCTAAAGGGTCAATTATGATGGAGTAAAGTAGGAGGGCTGTTTAGAGATCTGAGGTAGGAGTGTGAATCTTTTGTGTTTTAAATGCACTGGTGTATTTTTACAGCACTGTTATATTATGCAAATCCAATTTGCAATCCCAGGGTTGTTGATAAGAATGGTGGTTCTCCAAAGCATTATGAATTAAACCTAAAGTAAATTTTAAAAAAATCCACTTCAAGGATTGGGTTATACTGTAAGTTAAGAAGATTTTCTAATAGTTTCCATTCTTCAGTAGGAAAGTTTCAGGTGCTCTTAGTAAAAGTAGGTGAATTATAGCGCTTGTTGATAATGGATGGGTTCAAAAAATACTTGAAAACAAAATGCAGCAAATGAGTGGAGAGCCAGTATATATAGAAAGAGGGTTGTTGTTTTTTTCTTTAACTTTTAAAGACCAATATTATTCATTTAATGATTCTGTTGACTTTATACCAACTAAAACTTCTGGGATGAATTAATAGTCAAAGCAAGTAAAATCAATGTATACTATATATGGTATTTTTAAATATGGGAGAGTATTTTATAGTACTTAATTTAGACCATGGTGCATAATGTTGTTTAATAATTTTCCACTGAATTAATTAATAAATGAATGAATGGCAGGTACGAAAGAACTCCTGACTTTATTAACGTGGATTAACGGTGAAATATTCACAATGCATACTTAACTTCCAACAGACAAAAGAAATGTTTTAAAGGAGAGACCTTTTGGAAGAAGTACCATGAGTGCATTCATTTTTTTCATCCAGCATTTCTTGAACATCTACTACGTGTCACATACCATTAGATACAGGTGCCAACTAAAAATTGTCACTTGCCATCTGCCTCTACAAGGATGAAGTCAATACCCACCGCAGTCGCTGACCTTCAACACACCCTGAAAGGAGTTCAGGGTGGAGATCAGGAATGAAGCCCTCAGTGCTCTGGGAAAAACTGGCAGAAGAGGCCTTCAGATAGAAAAGATTTTATGAACCCAATTCTTGCAACTTCTCTTATCTAGAAAAGCACTAAAATCATTAATGGTGACATCTGCTCCTCATGACCAGCGGCAAACCTCTGCCAAATGTGTGCTTGATGCATGTCCCTCCTTCACTAAAGTCATATGTAATACTGACCTTCCTTCCTACCTCTTTGGAGCCAGTACCTCGGGGCTATCTGAGATGCTGTCTCCAGGGCTATAGTCCTCATTTTGCCCCAAATAAAAGTTAACTCACAACTCTCACATTGTGCATTTTTATTTAGTCGACACAGGAAACAGGAAGTTGAATAGATGGGTGTCTCTGTCCTCAGGGAGTTTGCCTATTGTCCTCAAGAAACTTTGTAACTTTGACAAGTATCTTCCCCGAGGGAGAACTGCTCCATCCTCTGAGTGATTTCACATTTTCTAGTTTAATCTTTTTGCTGTTGTAGTAAATGAGTCCCAGAAAATTAGGGAATCTGGTTTTAAAGGTCGAATGACTGATATAATGAAATAACTACCTTTAATGTGTTAATGGCATTCTTATTCTCAAATTCCTTGTGCAATGGCTTTAGGAATGGATATTAGAGAAGTGGATGGTCAACCAGCTTTGGATAGCTTCTCAGACACAAGTTTTGAGGTGCACCGTCTAACCTCAAGCTCGTGTTATTTGGATCCCATCTAAAATAACCCGGCAACAGTAATCAAACAATCTGGCAGTGTCTCTTAGAGATGCTAATCCTTGTTTCCCAGCAAAATTCCAAAATGGCTCTGCTGGCTTTCTCAACTCCTCTTAGGAGGATTAGCAGGAAAAAGTCTTATTTTCTTTACTTCCTGTCCTCAACAGCTGGGGGGAGCTGAGTGGGCTTTTAAGGCGCGTTAGAAATACTGTCTACGACTTATACAGAATTTCAAAGTCTGCAACATTGCTAGGCTAGAAAGCCATTAAATAAATGGGATATATTTTGTGACACCCTGATTTATCTTGCTGGACGTCACCATTTGTATTCCCTAGGAGGAAAAACATGTTGTGGAGAAATAAACTTCTCACAATCAGGGAAAAACTATTAGCCTGATGTAAATTGCCCTCTCGGCAGCTCTCCACTTCGCCGTGGATAAGGTGTGCTGGAATAAGTCATTTGACACCAGCAAGCAGGCCTGGCCTTGTCCAGGTCACCTTCACCGTATATTCAGGGGTGGTTGGCTCTACAGATGGTGATTTCAGAGCCAGTGCCCCTCTGGAGGGTCCCACTGATGCTATTACACTTTGGGTGTCTTGCTGGAATGGTAGATTAGACATGTGAAACTTTGGCCTGTTTTCTTTCTGAAAAATATATATTTTTTAATGCTGAAAATATCAAATTTATTTTCACAAGCAAAATCCTAGGGGAAATGAGGAAATGGGCCATAAATTCCTTTTTTAAGTATCCACTAGTGCCTCTGTTCTGTTTATTTTAGGTTTTAGCTTGCAGTAGGCCCTCCCGCCTCTTGCTGCCCCCCAGTTAAGTTGTTGCCGTGCACTCTGCAAAGCAGACATGCCAATTCTTCAGGAATAAGGTTGAGCATTCAACCGTCCAGGCCCAAAAGACAACAAATCTAAGATAACAGGAAGAGGCTAGTCAGACAGTGAAACAAGTCAGGTTCATTTCAGTCGACAGAGAGAGAAATTTTATGCATTAAAGAGAATCTAAATGGCTTTATTAGACCACTAATGTTTAAAAACCTCCTTTTACTTCTGTAATGCCCTTTTCTCCTTGTTCTCTCTGATGGTCTACAATTTGATTTATTTCTCTGCAATACACAATTAACTTTTGATCATAAGCCTTTATTTTCCAAGACATGTTGTTTCAGCTTGGTTGTCATTTTTACTCTATATCTTTTTCTTTTCACCATAAAGAACTTTAATTTTATTTTTGGGGGTCATTTCTCTAACTTCAAATAGACTTAATTCCCTTTCTTGAAAAATATAATTGATGCTTGTCTTCTGTATTTTTTTCTCCCCTATTCTCTCTACTCAAAACCATTATCAACTGCCTTAAGAAGACTGCTTTAAGGGTTGATACTGGAACTCTGAGGAAGGCATTACATTTTAGAATGACAGCACATTTGTCATTTAAGTCACTATGGAACAAGTAGAGTCCATTTTATATAGAAACTTCATACTGTTGATACTGAAGTACCTTATGACTATCTCAGAATACTCTTTACAGGTGTTTTGCCCAGAGCTGTTAGTACAGTTAATTTGGTAACAATCCCCACTCTAAACGTTCCTAATGTTCCCAAATGTTCTTTGCTCACTGGCCCACCTGCTGCCCTCACACTACTCATTGAGAGCAAGAATGGACCCTCTGCCTCCTTTGAACAGAGGCCTGCATTTTATCTGTAGGATAAAACGTAGCACATGCTCAGGGTATTGACAACTATTCTTGGCTATTAGATCACACTGGAGTTTCTGCCTCAGTTCATCAGAAAGAGTTGTTCTTATGGTAGATATTTGTTGGCTGACTGTTTTTACATCATTCTCTTCATCCTTTTCCATAACAGCATCCAATATCTATGTGATTCTGAGAAAAATGATTATACCTCTGGGTCGAAGGCGGAGCACATGACTTAGGCCAATCTAATCAGTGTATTCTATTCATAGGTTATAATAATTAGTTAAGGTTTGGGCATATATCTTAAGCCTTCTAATTTAAGCCATGCAAACAGATTAAATGTCCTTTGTTTTCCTAAAAATGTTGGGACATTGATGCTGTTGTTGAAGAAATTAACAAGGGAGTGTGTTACTCTCGGTGCAGTTGCAGCTATTTTGGGACCATGAGGTAAGCCAGTCTTAAGATGAATCTTGTGGAGAAAAACAGAAAGAAAAAATATCTTGAATACATAATTGAGTAGCTCAATCAAGGTTTGCCTGTAGCTTACCCTCCCTCTGGTATTTTTAATTACATGAGTCTGTAAATCCTCCCTTGTAGTTTAAACACATTGAGACTAGTTTTCTCTACTTTTTACTGAAAGTATTCTCACTAGCAAAGATGGATACTGACCAACATCCCCAATAACATTCTTAACGCAGTGTAAAAGTGTTCCACTCCCATAAACAGATAAGGAAAATTGCCATGATACCACAGAATTAGACAAAATCGATAAAGATGCCTGGGCCTTCCCTCTGGAAGGGACCATAGCTACAGGAAACCCCATAAACCATATTCATTTGCATTTTAGGCTACTCCATTCCAGACTCTAAGCAACAAGGGAGTAGAGAACATGCCTACTTATATTGCTTTAAGTTGTACTGAACATACTATTATTTCTAAAAAACATTTAATGGTGTTGGTGACATTTCATTTAATGTTTAATTTCTTTTGCTAACTCTAATAAAGTAACTGGTACTTGACATAATACAATCTTCTAGGAAAATAAAATAAGGGAAAGAAGTTATGTAGTTTAGGAAACTCTTAGAATTAATGGCAGGGTCAGAAAGTTCAGTAGCATTCAATAAATGTTTTCTGAGGCCAGCTAAGCGCCAGATACCAAGATCAGTGCCAGAGACACAAAATGAATAATTGTGGTTTCTGCTCTCACAGTGCTCACATTTTAGGCCTGAGAAAGCCAGTGAGTTTTGTTGTGTCATGTGTTAGCTTTGAGAAATCCGTCATGGTTGCCTGCAGACTGGTGCTGAGAAAAAGGCTCAGCGTGTGTTTCGAGTCACTCAGAAAGGGCTACTGGGTCAAGATTCGCATGAAGCTTATATGACTTCTGTAACCCATTAATAATATTTGCTATGGGCACAAGAATGGCCGGTGATGGAATAAGCTTTTATATTTGCTATCCCCTGGCTAAGGGCACAGAATTTAGGTGTCAGTTCCAATCCCATATGCCTTCGACTAAGTCA
The DNA here is from genome assembly GCF_949987535.1 of Balaenoptera acutorostrata. Lineage (NCBI taxonomy): Eukaryota > Metazoa > Chordata > Mammalia > Artiodactyla > Balaenopteridae > Balaenoptera > Balaenoptera acutorostrata. The sequence continues at coordinate 27,099,689 of NC_080068.1, read as the reverse complement.
TTCCAATAATATATGTTCAAATCTCATGTGATAATGGTACAATGCTCAAAAACATAGTATGTTTGCACCCAAGACCTAAAGATGCCAAGAAGGGTTTGAAGAAAATCTTGAAACAAACTGCAAGAATATAAGAAAATTCTCCTGCAAACAAAACAAAACAACCCTAGACGTAGTCTTTCTCTTTGCTTAGTTTTATTGGAATTAATGAGTAGGATACTTGTGTTGTCTAATGACCTCTGACCATGCTGAGCCTGGGTAGATATGACACATGTGAGCCAAGCAAACACAAATTTTGGTGGCCCTGATAATTTTGTCCACTGCAGCTTTTGCAAGGCAGTTGGCTGAACCCAAATTTCCTGAAGAAGATCACATTTTCTCTAGTGGGACGTGGCCCAAGAAAGCAGTTCAAAATGGTTAGCGTGGATCTAGAAAAGAAAGGGTATTTTAGTATTCTCATGTCTCTAATTTAATTCCAAAATGTAAGTGTCCTACCCCCAGCACAGTTAAATGCTTTTTGTAGTATGTGGAAGGAGAGTAGGAGGGAATTCAACCTGCCAGAGCCACACAGATTTATACCTCATAATAGCTACCAATGCACCACAGTAAAATTTTATGCTTCAGCTAAATTACTAATGACTTTCAGGCCCGTGTCAGAAATTTTAGGGTAGGCTTATAAAGGGAGAGGAGGGAATGTACAGTCAAGCCTTCTTAGGAGCGGTGTGTGTGTGTCCGTGTGTGTGCAGACGTGTGTGTTTCTCATTTGGGATTATGGGACAGGTGCTCATCATTTTTTGCCATCTTGATGAAATGTAATTAGCTTCTGGCAAGCCCCCCTTCCCTCTCTCCCGACGCTGGGACTCTTTTGCATTTTCACATGGGTTATCCACAGGAGGTTAGAGCAGGGGGTTATTTTGTGGCCTTATGCCTTTACTCCAGGGGTGGTCACTTTTTAAAAATTTTTTTTTTTTGATGTTTTGGGCTTCACAGTGATTTACAGATTAAGGCTCTGGCCTGTCCCGGGGCCAGCAGGGCTGCTGTTCGCGGACACATCTTGCTGCTGGGAAGCAGTGGCTCTTTGCTTACCCTCTCATTATAGTTCTTAGCCCGCATTTCCTTTTGGCACAGAGCACTTGGTTATTTTGACTATGTGCTGGATTTCCCTCCCCCCTCTACCCCCTGCTGACTTGTGAAAATGACCACAGAAGGGGGAAGCAGGTGATGGGAAGGAGTTGCTAGACGGTACCCACCTGGGGCCCTTGAAATTTCTCCTTAAGCAGGAGGGTTTCTCCAGAAGAAGCCTCAGAGCGGCAGCTTTGCTTCACTCATGTTCATCCAGTCTACCCCTCCGCCCCTGATTCTGTCTTCATTGTTTCTTTCTTTTCTTTTCTTTCTTTCCTTTCCTTTCCTTTCCTTTCCTTTCCTTTCCTTTCCTTCCTTTCCTTTCCTTTCCTTTCCTTCCTTTCGTTTCCTTTCCTTTCCTTCCTTTCCTTTCCTTCCTTTCCTTTCCTTTCATTTCCTTTCCTTTCCTTTCCTTCCTTTCCTTTCCTTTCCTTTCCTTCCTTTCCTTTCCTTTCCTTTCCTTCCTTTCCTTTCCTTCCTTTTCTTTCCTTTCTTTCCTTTCCTTTCCTTCCTTTCCCTTCCTTTCCTTCCTTTCCTTTCCTTTCCTTCCTTTCCTTTCCTTTCCTTCCTTTCCTTTCCTTCCTTTCCTTTCCTTTCCTTCCTTTCCTTTCCTTTCCTCCTTTCCTTTCCTTTCCTTCCTTTCCTTCCCTTCCCTTCCCTTCCCTTTCCTTTCCTTTCCTTTCCTCTCCTTCCTTTCCTTTCCTTCCTCTCCTTTCCTTTCCTTTCTTTTCCTTTCCTTCTTTTCCTTTCCTTTCCTTTCCTTCCCCTCTCTTTTTTTCACTGTAGGGTCTTTAGGGAACACGAGTAGCTCACAGTGCTCTGGATAGGGAAGGGAGTCCTCCTTGGCTTGTTCTGCTGCTAAGGACACTGACCACTTCCCTCATGATCTTAGGGGTCTTTGACAATGTGCCTCTGTGGGTGAGCTTTACAAATGTGCGAAAGGCAAAAATGAAAATATAGCTAAAATGATCGATGCTAAGGTTAAGAGCAAAAGCCATCAAGGCTTCTGTGTAATGATAAAAAGCCACAAACCAAGTGTTCATAGAGATGGATTTACCCTTTGATCTTTTTTCTCTGGTTTTTACTCAAAACTGCCAACATATAAGGCTATTTTGATTTTATTCTGTCCTATTTCTTTTACAATGTACATTTTTTATATTAGCCTAGAAAGAATCCTTTTTACCAACATGTAATGCTATTTTGATTTTATTCTTTCCCACTTCTTTTACAACATAAATTTTTTATATTAGCCTAGTAAGAATTCTTTTTTGGAGTCTTGCCAACTCTCATCCTTTATGCTTTATATTTATTTGTTTGTTTTGCAGAGTCATTTTCATTTATTTCCATTGCATCTTTATACTTTGAAGATTAAGTTCCACCTTAATTTATTCCTGTGCAAAACGTTACCACAGTAAAGGACACATTTCTAGTGTGTATGAGAGCCCAGTGATATGTATGAACTTCAGTAGGACTGATTTCTATGGGAGTTTGCATTATTGGCGGTAGATTTGAAAGTTGTTAAATCCTGAATAACTTATTAACGTATTTGAGTAATCATTGTTCTTTTGATGATTTGAGTTTTCTCCAAATAGGCATTTAAGAAGGGGCCTTGTATCCTTCTGTGCCCCCATGTTTTACAAATGAGGAAACTGAGGCTTGGACAGGACAATGTGCCTCTTAATCAGCTCGTTCTGGTGACCCTGTTTAGGGCCGGCCTTATATAAGTGCAGTATTCTCTCCACTTCACCATAGTTGGCCATAATTAAGTTATATAGCTAGGTCACATAAATCATGAATGTCAAGAAGATATTTTCATTTAAAATATAATTTAATTTTGATAGCAGACAAGAAGAAGATGGGGAATCAACTCCTCCCTAACACATTTTGGGCTCATGTTAAAGCATTTATTTGGAAACTTGGGTCCATCTCAAGTCTATGTTCTCCTTTCTTTAGTGTTTGCTTCCTAACTCCTTTTCTGTCTGTTCTGGGCCTGGAGGCACAAGAAGACTGTAGCATCTTCCATTAAGTCTGTTGAACAAGCTCTGGGTTTACCCCACTGAGATGGAACTGGGGCCCTCTCTTGTCAGGGCTGATGTCTTAGTGGGGCTAACTAACTGAGCTGTGGGTCTGCTCATGAAGTTTACTCAGCTGGTTTCGCTTTGGTAGGGGGCCTCTGAGACCTTCCTCAAAACCGCCCACTCAGCTGCTCTGGGTTTCTTTTGAAACATCCACGGGCTTGGCCCACAAGGTAGGACTGAGTGGTACCAGGGTGTTCAGAGGTCTTCCAAAGACTCCCAGAAAATACCAGTTTATGGAGCTGATGGCCAGGAATGGTATTTAATTCTGAGTTTGGCGCTTGCAAGGAGGCTATCACCTCTCTGAATATTAAATCCCCCCAAAGGTGCCTAGCATGACCTATACTTTTCACATCAGTTTTCTGTGAGGAAGAAGGAATAGTGGCGGACCTGTGACTCTTGGAAACTCATCAGTGTGACTTGGCAGCTTTGGAAACTGTGGGCTATGTTCAGGGCACCCAGCCCCATTTGGAATGAGGGTTCTTGTTCCTTATTCGGGTGCAATGATGTCTATGGGACAGGAATTCATACAAATCTTCTATCTTTTCCTTTCTTCTCTAATTATATGAGCTTTTTTTTTTCATGGAGGATTATTACCTGCAGCTCTTTTTTACAGCTATTATTTTATTTCATTTTTACCATTTCAAGATGGTACCACCATGGAGTTCACAGAGGCAAGATAGAAACTCAAGACCCAGAGTCTACAGAGACAACAATAACCACAGCTTCTGATTCCCAGTTCAGCTGTCCTTCCATTATATTATGCTGCCCTCCACGGAGTGGAGCACAGGGAATGACCAGGTCTGAGATGTATCTATGCTCTGAGAACACAGTCTTAGGTAGAGCCATGGTGGAGCTTTCTGGTGATAGTTTGTGCAACGTGTAATGTACTCGTGTTAAGCTATCTCACCCCTTGTCAATTGCTTTCTTCATTAAAATAAAGTAAAACACACTAAAATAAAGGCAAACTATAAGTTTTTAACCTTTAAAAATCAGCTAGTCTTCAGATGATGTATTCATTTCCTACAGCCCCTGCAACAAATGACCACAAACTTAAAATGACAGAAATTGATTCTCTCACGGTTCTGGAGGCCAGAAATATGAATTGAGGTGTTGGCAGGGCCATAATCTCTCCAAAGGCTCTAGGGAAGAATCTTCCCTTGCCTCTTCCAGCTTCCAAAGGCACCCAGCATTCCTTGGCTTACGGCAGCATCACTCCAATCCCTGCCTCTGTCATCATATGGCTTCTTCCTTGTGTGTCTGTGATTATTCCCCCTTCTCTTCTCCTATAGGGACTTGTCATTAGGGTGGGATTTAGAGCCCATCCTAATCCAGCATGATTTCATCCTGGATCCTTAGCTGCATGACACCTGCAAAGACTCCTTTCCCAAATAATGTCACATTTAGTGGTTTTGTGAGTTAGGACATGTACATATCATTTGGGGATTCATCATTCAACCCACTACAGATAATTAAGGAAAATGCTCTGTATTTGTATGGCGTGGAGGTGAAAAGTATTGAGTCAGTATAATTAGATGCAGAGAGTAGAATATGGTAAGATTATGCAGTTCAGATTGCACTGATGTTTTACTGAGAAAATTCCTTTTAAGGAAAACAATTCCTTCTACAGTATGAGTGGATAGAATGAAGAGTGAAGGAAGTAGGGAAAAGGGGCAGAGAGGATCAACCAACATGCTCAGATGTGTATTGCCCTGGAAGATTTCCGTTTCCATATCCCTGAATGGCAGGAAGGATCCTTCAGTCTTGGAGTTTCTTGGAGATCCTGTTCCAATAGAGAAATCACTTCAAGGAATTTTAGGTCTGAGGCCAATTGTACTTGTCCCAGAGTTTCAAGGGAAGACACTTTCTCCCTGTGGTTCTGGTTGATTGTCATAGGGGAACCATGAAGATGATGAAGACTCTTCCAGACGGTAAGACAGAATCTGCCCGTATAGATAATATACACTGATATGAACTTCAGCAAAACCGGAGAACAGAGTCAGGATTTTTAGGGACAGTCTTAACTACAGTGTTCCTATGGCTGGTTCCTCATCCCTTCACAGCTCACCTCCTCAATGATGCCTTCCCCAAACAACCTTTCCGAAGGAAAAACCAGCCAATTTTCCTCTCTGCTCCTCAGCTGATTTCCTTTATGACACTTACCACAACTTGTAGTACAGTAAGTCCCCTACATATGAACGAGTTCCATTCTGAGTGCATGTTCGTAAGTCCAGTTTGTTCGTAAGTCCCACCAAGTTAGCCTAGGTACCCAACTAACACAATCGGCTATATAGTACTGCACTCTAATAGGTTTATAATACTTTTCACACAAGTAATACATAAAAAACAAACACAAAAAATAAAGAAAACATTTTTAATCTTACAGTACAGTACCTGAAAAGTATAGCAGTACCAGCTACATCACCACTGCTTTTACACTTGCTTCCAGACATCCCGGGTTTGAAATAAAGATACTGTACTACTGTACTCTATACAGTACTGTACAGTAAAGTACGCAAAAGCACAACCACTTGTAGAGGATGCATGCACATGACAATGTATGCCAGACACGTGAACTAACTTATGTGATTGGACATGCAAATGCACGTTCGCATCTTTGAAAGTTTGCAACTTGAAGTTTCCCATGTAGGGGACTTACTGTAGTTTCTTTTCTTATTTTGGATCTGTCCCTAGTGAGCTCCATGATGACAGAGATTGGGTCTTCCTTGTTCATCACTGAATCCTCCAAGGGCCTTTGTAGATGTCTGGCTAGTAGGACCTTATGAATAAATATTTGTGGAATAATGAGCAAGTGAGAAAATGAAGGAAGTAGCCTGCCTATTGGTGTGCTGAGACAGAGGCAGGAAAATATCCTGGGCTGAAATCAAGACAACGTTCGATGTAAAGGAAGTGGTGGGTTCAATGATCCAAGGAAGAGAATAGTGACAAAAATCTTTCATCAATTTCTCCCTTCTTACTACTACCGATATCCCTGCTACAATTTCCCATAAATAATAGTAGAATATTACAATTAAAAGACTCTTGGAGAGTTTTAAATTTAAGAGAAATATCAGAAGCACAATAAATAAAACCAAAAGTAATTAATGGGTTATGAGTTAAAGCTACTGAAAATATTATATATATTCACTGGAGTCAAATTTCCTGTTAGGAATGATAATAGGAGAAAGAACAGACTTTGATGTCCGGCCAAAAGCCACCAGTATGGTGATCCTGGTTACTGTGATGTGGGCACCTGGCCTACAGATTTCAGAATTCTGTGTGGTTTCCCTCAACCAAATTTCTGAAGGAGCCAGCAGAAAGGGGTAGGGGTGGGAAATGTGTTATCTATAAAAGTCAACCACAAAAATAATTTCCAAGTGCCACTAAAGGCCTCAATTTAGGCTGTAAAAGCCAAAACATTTAGAATAAACTATTGTAACTTCTCCCAAGTGTGGTAACACACATGGCCAACAGCATGCTGGATGGGGGAAATGCAGAATATGTCAACATGGGTGGGGAAGTGCAAGAGGCAGTGGGGTGGGACAGGGAAGTGAACTTCATGGGTTTTAAGATGTGCTCTGCCCTTGTGGGAATTTCACTTCTGACTTAAAATTAATCTCACTCAATCATTTGGCATTTATTGTGATCTGCCCATTGTATTTTTCAAAAGTATCTGTGGATGAAAGGATACATATACCACTGAGTAGAATATTTAGAAACTGTGATCAATGACATCAAAATCTAATTTCCTTTCTGGACACAACTAAAACCATCTATTTACTAACAGTTAAGAATATTCAGTCTTTCTTGATGACCGTTCTTCTAAATCAAGAATTAGTCATAAAAACTGCACCCAGGGAGTCAAGATGGCAGTGTGGGAGGACACGGAGTTCATGTCTCCCCACAATGAGGGCAACTGCCAGATGCTGGTGGGGGACCTCGACACCCAAGGAGACGGGAGGAACCCCCGAACGACCAGGTAGGATGTTGGGGTGAGTGAAGGAGGAGGAGAAGTGGAGGCCAGACAGGACCAGTGCCCCTGAGGGGTGGCTGGGAGAGGCGGTGGGGGGGGGGGTTCCCACACCTGGAGGAACCTCAGATCCTCAGGGGCTCAGAGGATCAGGGGGAGTGTGCCTAGCATTTCCCCTGCCCAATCGGGCCCCGGGAAGCCTGCTGGTTTCCCGGGCCTGGTCCTTGGTTCTCCAGGGCTCCCTCCAGCTGTGTGGGTCCTAGGGGCATAGGAGGAAGGGTGGAGGGGGGAAGAAGAGGAGAGGTGGATGGTTGGGGGGGAACCCTCCAGGATTGGAGGATCAGGGGAGGCGTGGCGGGCATTTCCCCTGCCCACGTGGGCTTGGGAAGTCTGTTGGGCTTCCAGGGCCCCCTCCGGCCACGTGGGTCCTAGGGTCATGGTGGGGAGAGAAGAAGATAGGCCAGCGGGGAAGGACCCTCCAGGATTGGAGGATTGGGGGAATGCTCCTAGTGTTTCCCACACCCCCTCTGGCCCAGGGAGCCTCCTAGGGTCCTGGACCTGGTCCTCTGCCCTCCAAGGCCGGAGGCACTCTTGGAACCCTCCTGCTGTGTTGAGCCTAAGCCCCACCCCCATCCCCCCAGGGCCTTTTTCTGCCCTGTGAGTCCTAAGCATAGACCCCACCCACTGCCTAAACCCCAACCCTGCCTAAGCCCCGCCCCACCCACAGCCAAGGCCCTTTCTGGCTTTTTTTTTTCTCCTTTCTTTTGCCATTGTGGTTCTCTTTTATCTTCTGGTTGTTGTTTCATCTATATTTTTATTTTTAAATTTTTTCTAACATACCTGTTAGTTTTCTATCTTATTTTATTTTTTACTCTTTGTTATTGTTCTGCTCCTTTTCTTTTTTCTTGCTGCCCCACATGGCTTGCAGGATCTTGGTTCACAAGCTGGCGGTCAGGCCTGAGCTCCTGCGGTGAGAGCTCTGAGTCTGAGCCACTGGACTAACAGAGAACCTCAGATCCCAGGGAATATTCATTGGAATGAGGTCTCCCAGAGGTCCTCATCTTGGCACCAAGACCCAGCTCTACCCAACAGCCTACAAACTCCAGTGTTGGAAGCCTCAGGCCAAAACAACCAGTAAGAAAGGAACAAAATTCCACCCATCAAAAAAAAAAAAAAAATGAGATGACAAAAAAATATGTCACAGGTGAAGGAGCAAGATGAAACCTACAAGACCAAATAAATGAAGAGGAAATAAGCAACCTACCTGAAAAAGAATTCAGAGTAATGGTAGTCAAGATGACACAGAATCTTGGAAATAGAATGGAGGCACAGATTGAGAAAATACAAGAAACGTTTAACAAAGATCTAGAAGAAGTAAAGAACAAACAGAGATGAACAACACAATAACTGAAATGAAAAATACAATAGAAGGAAACAATAACAGAATAACTGAGGCAGAAGAACGAATAAGTGAGCTGGAAAACAGAATGGTGGAAATAACTACTGAGGAGCAGCATAAAGAAAAAAGAATGAAAAGAAGACAATCTCAGAGACCTCTGGGACAACACTAAATGCACCAACATTTAAATTATAGGGGTCCCAGAAGAAGAAGAGAAAAAGAAAGGGTTTGAGAAAATATTTGAAGAAATTATAGTGGAAAACTTCCTTAACATGGGAAAAGAAATAGTCACCCAAGTCAAGGAAGCACAGAGAGTCCCAAACAGGATAAAACCTAAGAGAAACACACCAAGACACATATTCATCAAACTAACAAAAATTAAATTCAAAGAAAAAATATTAAAAGCAGCAAAGGAAAATCAAAAAATAACATACAAAGGAATCCCCATAAGGTTACCAGCTGATTTTTCAGCAGAAATTCTACAGGCCAGAAGGGAGTGACAGGATATACTTAAAGTGATGAAAGAGAAAAACCTACAACCAAGATTACTACACTTAGCAAGGATGTCATTCAGATTCAATGGAGAAATCAAAAGCTTTACAGATAAGCAAAAGCTAAGAGAATTCAGCACCACCAAACCAGATTTACAACAAATGCTAAAGGAACTTCTCTAGGGGCGAAACAAAAGAGAAGACAAAGACCCACAAAAACAAACTCAAAACAAAAGTCCAGGACCAGATGGCTTCACAGGCGAATTCTATCAAACTTTTAGAGAAGAGCTAACACCTATCCTTCTCAAACTCTTCCAAAAAATTGCAGAGGATGGAACACTCCCAAATTCATTCTATGAGGCCACCATCGCCCTGATACCAAAACCAGACAAAGATATCACAAAAAAAGAAAACTACAGGCCAATATCACTGATGAATATAGATGCAAAATTCCTCAACATAATACTAGCAAACAGAATCCAATAGCGCATTAAAAAGATCATACACCATGATCAAGTGGGATTTATCCCAGGAATGCAAGGATTCTTCAGTATATGCAAATCAATTAATGTGATACACCATATTAACAAATTAAGGAATAAGAACCATGTGATCATCTCAACAGATGCAGAGAAAGCCTTTGACAAAATACAACACCCATTTATGATAAAAAAACTCTCCAGAAAATGGGCACAAAGGGAAACTACTTAAACATAATAAGGGCCATATATGACAAACCCACAGCAAACACCATACTCAATGGTGAAAAACTGAAAGCATTTCCACTAAGATCAGGAAAAAGACAAGGATGTCCACTCTTGCCACTCTTATTCAACATAGTTTCGGAAGTCCTAGCCAGGCAATCAGAGAAGAAAAAGAAATAAAAGGAATACAAATTGGAAAACAAGAAGTAAAACTGTCACTGTTTGCAGATGACATGATACTATACATAGAAAATCCTAAAGATGCCACCAGAAAACTACTAGAGCTAATCAATGAATTTGGCAAAGTAGCAGGATACAAAATTAATGCACAGAAATCTCTTGCATTCCTATACACTAACACAGAAAATCAGAACGAGAAATTAAGGAAACAATCCCATTTACCACTGCAACGAAAAGAATAAAATACCCAGGAATAAACCTACTTAAGGAGGCAAAAGACTTGTACTCAGAAAACTATAAAACACTGATGAAAGAAATCAAAGATGACATAAACAGATGGAGAAATATACCATGTTCTTGGATTGGAAGAATCAATATTGTGAAAATGACTATACTTCCCAAAGCAATCTACAGATTCAATGCAATCCCTATCAAACTACCAAGGGCATTCTTCACAGGGTTAGAACAAAATATTTTACAATTTGTATGGAAACACAAAAGACCCTGAATAGCCAAAGCAATCTTGAGAAAGAAAAACAGAGCTGGAGGAATCAGGCTCCCTGACTTCAAACTATACTACAAAGCTACAGTAATCAAGACGGTATAGTACTGGCACAAAAACAGAAATATAGATCAATGGTACAGGATAAAAAGGCCTGAGATAAACCCACACACATATGGTCACCTAATTTATGACAAAGGAGGCAAGAAAATACAATGGAGCAAAGACAGCCTCTTCAATAAGTGGTGCTGGGAAAACTGGACAGCTACATGTAAAAGAATGAAATTAGAACACTACCTAACACCATACACAAAAATAAACTCGAAATGGATTAAAGACCTAAAAGTAAGACTGGACAGTATAAAACTCTTTGAGGAAAACGTAGGAAAAACACTCGTTGACATAAACCACAGCAAGATCTTTTTTGACCCACCTCCTAGAGTAATGAAAATAAAAACAAAAATAAACAAATGGGACCTAATGAAACTTAAAAGCTTTTGCACAGCAAAGGAAATCATTAACAAGACAAAAAGACAATCCTCAGAATGGGAGAGAATATTTGTAAATGAAGCAAAGGACAAAAGATTAATCTCCAAAATATACAAACAGCCCATGGAGCTCAATATCAAAAAACCAAACAACCCAATTAAAAAATGGGCAGAAGACCTAAATAGACATTTCACCAAAGAAGACATACAGGTGGCCAAGAGACACATGAAAAGCTGCTCAACATTACTAATTATTAGAGAAATGCAAATCAAAACTACAATGAGGTATCACCTCACACCAGTTAGAATGGGCATCATCAGAAAATCTACAAACAGCAAATGCTGGAGAGGGTGTGGAGAAAAGGGAACCCTCTTGCACTGTTGGTGGGAATGTAAATTGATACAGCCACTAAGGAGACAGTATGGAGGTTCCTTAAAAAACTAAAAATAGAACTACTATATGACCCATCAATCCCACTACTGGGCATATACCCTGAGAAAACCATAATTCAAAAAGACACATGCACCCCAATGTTCATTGCAGCTCTATTTACAATGCCCACAACATGGAAACAACCTAAGTGTCCAACAATAGATGAATGGGTAAAGAAGATGTGGTACATATATACAATGGAATATTACTCAGCCATAAAAAGGGACAAAACTGGGTCATTTGTAGAGATGTGGATGGACCTAGAGTCTGTCATACAGAGTGAAGTAAGAGAAAAACTAATGTCAGGGCTTCCCTGGTGGCACAGTGGTTGAGAGTCTGCCTGCCAATGCGGGGGACACGGGTTCGGGCCCTGGTCTGGGAAGATCCCACATGCCGTGGAGCAACTGGGCCCGTGAGCCACAACTACTGAGCCTGCGCATCTGGAGCCTGTGCTCCGCAACAAGAGAGGTCACGACAGTGAGAGGCCCGCGCACTGCAATGAAGAGTGGCCCCCGCTCGCCGCAACTGGAGAAAGCCCTTGCACAGAAACGAAGACCCAACACAGCCAAAAATAAATAGATAAATAAATAAATATATAAAAAAAAACAAACAAACTAATGTCATATATTAACGCATATAAGTGGAATCTAGAAAAATGGTACAGATGAACCTATTTGTAGGGCAGGAAAAGAGACATAGATGTAGAGAACGGACATGTGGACACAGGGCGGGGAAGGGGAGGGTGGGAAGAATTGGAGATTAGGTTTGACATAAATACACTACCATGTGTAAAATAGCTAGCTAGTGGGAACCTGCTGTATAGCACAGGGAGCTCAGCTTGGTGCTCTGTGGTGACCTAGCGGGGTGGGATGGGGGGTGGTGGGAGGGAAGTCTGAGAGGGAGGGGATATAGGTATACATATAGCTGATTCACTTCATTGTACAGCAGAAACTAACACAACATTGAAAAACAATTGTACTCCAATAAAAAAAACTGCACCCAGTGATGTAGTTACCTCAGATTCCAAAGTGGTATCTCTGAAGGGATAGATTAATAAATAGATTGCCCCATTTCATTAGGACAATATCAGCATTTTAGTTTTTAAAAAATCTTCTATTGTGCAATGATAAAAGTAGGCTAGAAGTTTTTCCTACAAGCTGTTGCCTATACAGGGTATATTGGGATGCTTCCAGAATGAAGGGGGTGGGGCAGGGAAAAAACAACTAAAATGGGTTCCACAATATAGAAATTGCATTACCTTACATGCTAAATTCCCAGGTAGATGGCTTGTGAGCTGTTTTGTCGCTGGGTTTTTTTGTTTTTGTTTTTTGTTTTTACCTATTTTCCACTCTGCTTATGGTCCTCAGCCTGTGGGTTACAAGATGGCTACAGTAATTCTGAACATCATGTCTTCGCCCAGCAATGTCCAAAGGTGACGGGGAAGAAGAAGACATGTTCTTTCCTTGGCTTCCCTTTTCAAAGAAAAACTGTTTTCATGCATCCCACAGCTGACTCACCCTTATGTTTTATTGGTGGCCAGATTTACAAATTGTGCTAAACCCCAAACCAATCACTGCCAAAGGGGATGGAATGACATTGCCTAGATTCATCCAAACTTATGTCCCTGAGGATGTAGAGGGCCCAGGTCCTCTGAAGCACACAGTTCCCTGATTTTTTATCAAAATTGAGAAAGGATGTCTGCTGGAGAGGCAACCAACAGTATTTGCCACACAAGAAAAAAATATTTAGAAAAGGCTTTATTCAAGGGTTGCTTTGTATCAGGGTCAGATTTGGCCAGATTTGTCTTTTTGCAGTTTCCTTATGTCCATGATCTAAATGATCTAAAAAAGAAATCATATGCCATGAGTGAGGCTGACCTTCTTTCTAGACCAAGGGTCTGCAGAATTTTCCTGAAAAGTGTTTTAGGCTTTGCAAGCCGCCTGTGGCCTCTGCCACTGCAGCCATTGTTAGCTTCTCCTCCTCGTCTCCTTCCTCCTCCTCCTCCTCCTCCTCTTCCTCCTCTTCTTCTCCTTCTTCCTCCAACCCTTTAAACGTATAAACAAAATTCTTACCTTATGGCCTGCACAAAAAAAGGCTGGGACCATCTTGCCCAAGAGCTTCACTTTGTAGACCTCCACTCTAGTCAGAAGATGCAAAACAGGGAACACAGCCGACATATTAAAAGCCAACATTTTGACATAGTTGAATGAAATCTGTGAGATCACCTAGACCCAGAACATAGAGAGAGAGAAAAGAGTGGAGGAAGACACCACACAACGGTAGTTTGGTTTGCTTCAGAGTGAGTGGAGGGCTTTAAAGCCCAGGCAGAACAGTGGGGGAAGAAAAAGGTAGAGGCCATGTTGAGGCCAAGGGACATTTGGCTCCAATGACTGTGTGACCCATGGGTTTTCCTAGGTTGGAAAAGCTTGGGAAACCTGGTGTATGCATTAGCTTTGGAAATCTCCTATTCCCCCCACCAACAAATTGCACATTTTCATTTCGTTGCTAACAGTAAGTGTAACAGAGAATTCAAGTTCTTGAATGAAGCATGTCTTATTTGCATCTCTGCTTTCAATTTCACATTAAGCTTGCAGCTACTTTCTAATAAGGATGAAGCACTTAGTCAATTTTTTTTCAATTTTGTTTTGATTTTTTTATTGGAGAGGAAACAAATGCAAAAAGCTGTCTTAGGGGCTTCCCTGGTGGTGCAGTGGTTGAGAATCTGCCTGTCAATGCAGGGGAAACGGGTTCGAGCCCTGGTCTGGGAGGATCCCACATGCCGCAGAGCAACTAGGTCCGTGAGCCACAACTACTGAGCCTGCGCGTCTGGAGCCTGTGCTCCGCAACAAGAGAGGCCGCGATACTGAGAGGCCCGCGCACCATGATGAAAAGTGGCCCCCGCTTGCCATAACTAGAGGAAGCCCTTGCACAGTAACGAAGACCCAACACAGCCATAAATAAAATAAATAAATAAAATTAAAAAAAAGAGAAAATGCTCCCTATTTCACTTACAAAATTAATTTTAAAAAAAAAAGCTGTTTTAATAAATAGTATATGAGACTACAAATATATATGATCTAAATCTAACAGTTAAAAGTAATTAACATATTTCAATAAAACGCTTTAAATTATGATGTTCAAAAAATTAATGAATACATCTTATATAAATGAGAAAGGTCTTTGCTTTGAATACTGTCTCTTTCCTTGTGTAGTCCTTTTGTTATAACCAAAAATAGTAAGATGTTAAATCTAGTAACGCTGGCAATCCATTGTCAGTTTCAATTTGACCTAATTTCTTCTCTTATCTAGTATTATGCTAGGCAAGTAGGGAGCAAAATCAGTCTTAAAAAGGACCTGGGCCTTGCTTACTAAATTGCGACTAAAGATCTGAAACGTGTCATAGAATATAGCTTCAGGGAATGACATGGAAACTGGAGAGAAGCTGGCTTATGATCTGGCAGGGAGGAGGAGCAGGATGGAGAAAACGGGAGGGAGTTTTTTTTTTTTTAAATATTTATTTATTTATTTATTATTTTATTTTATTTTGGCTGTGCCAGATCTTAGTTGCGGCATGCAGGATCTTTAGTTGTGGCATGCGGACTCTTAGTTGCAGCATGCGGACCCTTAGTTGCGGCATGAGGGATCTAGTTCTGCAACCAGGGATCAAACCTGGGCCCCCTGCATTGGGAGTGCAAGAGTCTTAACCACTGGAGCACCAGGGAAGTCCCAGGAGGGAGTTCATACAGGCTGTCCCCAAGTCAATGGGAACACTGCAGGGAAAACTTGGAATTCTTTTTTCTTTTTTTTCAGTATACAAACGTTTTTATTATCAAATTCTCCAAATTAATCTATCAAAATTATTTTTTCCATTGCCCTATCTCACCTTTGTTCAATTGTTGTCTTTTTTTTGATAATTATTTTTTTAATATGCTTCAGTTTACCTTTTAAAAAATTTTTTTATTGGAATATAGTTGATTTACAATGTTGTGTTAGTTTCAGGGGTACGGCAAAGTGAATCTGCTAAACATATACATATATCCACTCATTTTTTTTTTTTTTTCTTAGACTCTTTTCCCATACAGGTCATTGCAGAGTATTGAGTAGAGTTCCCTGTGCTATACAGCAGGTCCTTATTAGTTATCTATTTTATATATAGTAGTGTGTATATGTCAATCCCAATCTTAGAATATAGAATTCTTTAACCACTGTACTTCGTCAGCCATGATTGGGGAAGAAAATTGAAAAATTCCCATGAAACATCCTTATTTGAATGGCAAAAATCATACCTAATGAGTTGTAAGAAATTCCAGATACTGAGTAGTGATCATTAAAATTATAGCCTCTTAAATGAGGAAAACTTGTTTCAGGTCTTCCACAAACAGCTGAAGTTTTTATAGGAATCTCTACTGTGATGATGATGATAATGATGATTATAGTGACGGTGATAGATTTTGTGTGGCCTGATTGCCAACAGCTCACAGCTCCATGCCAACCTGGGGAGGATCTGAGGGGACTAAGGATTTTTCTCGCTTATTTGTTTGAGGTTTATGGAGAATTTACTTGAAGGAAGAGAAATCATTATAAATTCTGCTATTTATAAATTCTCCTTATTCTTGCCTTTCGGGGTCATTATATTTGGAAATCAAATTGCATTCAGAGAATTACTGAGCTCAGAAATGCTAGTGAGCATGCTAGGAAACATGTTACAAAGTCAGTTACCTAGAAGAATAAGAACAATATGCTTCCTGAAAAGATCAAAGAAAATGAAATTTGGGGATCCAAGGTAAATCTATGTGATGTGCTGAATTCTGCATTAAACAGATTGCATGGCGACAGGTCCCCAGTGTTCTAGGTCACCACCTCTGCTCCTTCATAGGCACTGGCTGAATTCAAACAGTTGGTAGATAATGCACTGGGCTTAGGTACCGTTTACACATGAAGACTCCTTTGCGGTTTCAGGCTGTCGCCTCTCTTTGCGTCACTGTTTATGGTGCTATGTCTTTGCTTTTGTTTATGCTCTGTGCCTTTCCCCTCCCCACACCATCCGATTGATGGGCTCTTTGCCCTGTTTCTTTGGTCCACACTACCTAACGTGCAGGGCTAATAAGAAGGTTTGGTCTTCCTGTTTCTCTTGTTCATCCACCTCAGAAGGCTTCTCTGGTCCTTGGGCTTTCTCCCTGACCTCTCCTGGCTAGGCAGAAGTTCCAGAGCATCCTGGACTTCACGTTGTCATGTACTCAGCAGGCTGAGGTCCCCCTTTGCTGGTACCCAGACAGAGTGGGGGGGGGGCACCAAACTTCCTGCTGTTCTGTTCAGTCTCCCGAAGACAAGCACACAGACTGTTTAAGTATATGCAACTCTATTTCATCCTAAATTGTCAGGGCAACTTTCTAAAGGTTATAATAAAGGAGAAAAGAGATTAAAGTTGTGGTTCACTTGATGAGCTTCAGAAAGAACAAATTCCTAAAGACTGAGACACATGCAAGGAAGGGATCCTGTAGATAACATTCCCACCGTTTTCTAACTTGGCCTTGCATTCTGGCACCCTTCCCCCAACTTCGGTCACCTTCTTTGTTTTCTCCATCCTAAAACCTCTGTTCTCTTCTTCGTGAAACACCACCCACGAGAAGCTTCTCCATGAGAAGAGCTCCTGGGTTGGAAGTGGGCAGTCTCAGGTAGCATCCTAGGCTTCGGTGGCGGTGGAAGGGGAACAATGATGCTTGTTGACTACTCAAGCTTTCTGGCAACAGTGGCAAGGATTAACTTCCATCCCATGAGTGTCCCAGGGTCCTCCAATTTGTTTCCTCTTTTATAGTTCTGCCAGAGTGAGCCATGGGCCTGCTGGTTCTTTGTCAAAGGGGTATGTCACTGGCAAATGCAGAATAAGGCCCAGAGAGGTTTAGTAACTTGCCTGAGGTCACATGGCTAATAAATGACTGTGTCATACACTGACTCAGAAGAAGGCTCCAGAGCCCATAGCCCCCCCTTTACTTCATACCAGCTGCTTGTCGCTGTAACAAAGTGTCACTGGTTCATGAATCACCTTAGGAATAATTCACTTAGGGTAGAATTTTCTTCTGTTTTGATAGAGGAAAGGATTGTGGGCAAAATGGTGGTAACAAACTAGTGTTATCTTGCATTATCACATGAGACTACACAAAGGATATACTAAAACTGTCAACATAACATAGCATTAGTCCAGTGAAAAGAAGCAGTTTGTATTTATTTCCTAAATTTTTGTTTTCACTGTGTTTGGATTTATTTATTTTTTTTAGAAAAAATACATTTGTCTCATTTTCTTGGACTTACCTATCAACCAAAGATAACTAGTTACGTATAATAAACAATTGTGAATAAGTGTTGGCATTCTTCAGGGTCCTTAGGTTATCTATACCCAAATTTCTATAGCAAGTAGTTCCAACACATCCAGAAGATAATGCACAGGAGAAATGGCATATTTCCAAGGAGGAACCAGGGCCTTTTGGCCTTCCCACAATCTATACTGACAGCTTCTCCCAGGAGTCAGGATTTCATGTGCCTGCTGACCTCTTTGTACAGATATATTAATTTGTCACTCAGCATTTTGTAGGAAGCATGTTTCCTGGTCTAAAACCTAGAGTTCTTATTGAGAAGGGTAAATTATTAGTCTTCCCATGATTAGCACACACCTGCCGCCCTATAGGAGTTCTCAATATTTTATTTTTTATGCATGTCTTCTGGCTTGAGAGTGTGTGTGTGTGCATGTGTGTGTGTATGTGAGACAAAGAGAGAGAATATGTGTGAGTGTGTGAGCATGTGTGACTATATGATGGGTATTTGAGTGTGTCTTTAAGTGTAAGTGTGTGGGTATATGAGTGTGTATGTGTAAATATGTATGTCTGTGTGTGTATCAGCCAGAATCAACATAATCTAGCCATACCTAGGCCACTGTCTCAAGGACCTGAGATAAATTTAGTTAGAAGATGCTGAAATATTTTTCATAAAAGTTTAAGTCCTTTTTAGTTTCTTTTTATAAGTTGAGGAAATGAAACTCTACTGGGAAAACATCACAGAGTTGGGCAGCTTCTCCCATATGTAACCAATTGTCCCGTGATGTTGTAGCTCAAAGAAGCCGTGTATTTAATGGCTGTCACGGGCCAGGCAGTGGGTACAGAATGATGACTAAGACATGGTTCCTGCCTATGAGAACTAAAGTCTACTGGGGGCCACAGATACATGAATAAATAATTATAATACGATGCGATAAGTGAAATGACATCGATGTAATCAAGAGATTATGAGATCACAGAGAGGGCTTCCCTGGTGGCGCAGTGATTGAGAATCCGCCTGCCAATGCAGGGACACGGGTTCGAGGCCTGGTCTGGGAAGATCCCACATGCCGCGGAGCAGCTGGGCCCGTGGCCACAAGTACTGAGCCTGCGCATCTGGAGCCTGTGCTCCGCAACAAGAGAGGCCGCGACAGTGAGAGGCCCGCGCACCGCGATGAAGAGTGGCCCCCACTTGCCACAACTAGAGAAAGCCCTCGCACAGAAACGAAGACCCAACACAGCCATAAATAAATAAATAAATAAATAAATAATTAAAAAAAAAAAAAAAATGAGATCACAGAGAAACCACTCCTAACCTCTCCTAAGAATGAAGGCTATGTCTCTGGAACTTCCTAAACAAGCTTTATGCCAGAGTTGTTTTAATGGAGAAGTGGTAAATTTCCATGGACATTTAGTCCTCTTTGGAGCTTTGCTTTTAACGACATAATTTGGAAGAATGAGCATTACCAGCTTCTTTTTCAGCTGCCATGTGCTGAAGAGTTTATCTCACTTTTTTCCTGCATTCCAATCTTGCAATCTTTGGATGTTACAACCATATAGCTAAGTCTTTCAATATATGTGGCATGATAGTGCCACTTTTTTAAAAAAAATTCAGCTTTGAAAATGAGAATCCTTAGTAAATGCAAATAGGTCATCTTTATAATGCAAGTCAAGATTCTTCCTCTATGATTAAGATTGAGAAAGTTGCTAAGTGACTTGTCCAAGGCCACACAGTAGGTGGGTGGCCAAGCCAGCTTTAGAAATGAGGAATTCCTAATTCCTGGTGGGGTATGTTACCAGGCCACAAAAGAGTAGAAGAGCTAAGTGATATTTATGGCTGGTGCTGAGGGAAACCTCAAGAGGGCTGGATGAGCATTCAAAAGAGTGGATATTTCTCTGTACTTATTTATACCTCCTAGGATTGAAAATTGGGATGGCTATTCCACAATAACCATCCACCGCCTTCACTTTTGCAAAAAGCAATTTTTCCAGTGTCACTAAACATCTCTGTGAAAACCATGTCAGAAAGTTCTGTAGTGTGTGACATTTTCAAAACTTCAGGAAATGTTTAGGTTATTTCCAGCTTGTAATTATAGCAGGAGAGTCTGTCTGGGGAGATCTGAAACAGTAACTCAGAAAGAGCCCAGGGTTTGAGATGAGATCCGGGTTTGTGTTCTGACTCATATGCTCAGGAACTGTGCGTGTCACATACCTTCCAAAGAGCCTCAGTTTCTTCTTCTGTAAAATGTAGGGATTAGACCACAAAGTGTCCGATTTCAGTGCTATAAATTCTTTGCTTTCTTTTATTGGATCACTGCCGATCACGTCTAGACAAGCTCCCCTTAGCCTGGACACAACCAATAGAATTTGCTTGTGTCAATGTTATAATGTTCATTTAGAAAGCTATCCTCTGCTACTTTTTGATTAGAAATAAATTGTGTCCGTCACTACTCTTACTATTAGGAAGTGATTCCTTAAATTGTAAGCACATATTATAGTCGGAACTAGTGCGCTTAATGTTGATTCTTCTTTATAGTACTTTTATGTCGTGCTTTGGCCAGGATGCACTAATTCAGGGTGTATAGTATAAGTAGAAAATAAGATAGAGTCATTGACTTCCCCAGGGAAGTACTTGTCAAGTGGAATAAAAAAAATAATAATTACAAGGCCCGCCCCACACCAGACAATGATGGAGAATAAAGAGGATAACTTTAAAATACACGATCCAGTTGTCAATATTTAAGCCAGAAATTGTGACAAAGTGGTGCCTAGTAAGATAAAATTGCTCTGTATCACAGGTACAATAAAAAGTTACAGCGTCAACTGATCTTTCACTGTTCTGCTTTTAAGGGAATGGGCGAGGACGCAGCCAGGACGAACCAGGCACTGTGTGAACGTACCTCTTTGCGATCCCATTTCATCCTTACAACACTGTTGAGAGGTACACGTCCCCTCATTTGACGCTTAAAACAATGCTGAGAGGTATATATTATTGTACCCACTCAACAGAGAGGAGGCTGAGACACAGGGAGGCTAAGAGATTTACCCAGGATCATACAGTTCGTAGGTAATAAAGAAAGAATCCAAACTTGGGTCTGACTTCAAAGCTCCGGCCCCTTCTAGTAACTTTCTTGCCTCACTCCAAGTCCCCTGCCCATCAATTTTTGGAGGCCGTGGTGAATGTGAATTAAGATCCAGATTTGGTTATTTGAGCCCATCTTCTCCTCCTGTTTTGAAGGCTGCCTTTTCTGCTGCTTCTTGGGTCAAGGCTCAGTGTCGCTCAGATTGCTAGGCTGCGAAAGGACCACCCCTGATATGTTGACAAGAAATAAGCTTCTAATCTGCAACACTTCTTTATATGGCCTGTCAGCTCAGAGCTCCTACCAAAGAAGTATTTCACAACAGGCCTGGCCACCTTATCACATTCCAAGCAGAGTTCAGCCTTCGTGGGCTGCCGTCTTCGGAAACCCTTACGGTGACAAGTTAGTTGCTCTTTGTTTTTATACCACCAGTGCTTAGTCCGTGGCCCCTTTTTTCTCTGTGCTTCAGAGAAGTCATATTATCTTCTCTCATATACCAGAGGTCATTTTGCTTTGGGTTGCAATACAAAGTAAATCACAATAGACAGCAGCTTATAGATCTAGTGGGCACAGACAACACGGATAGCAAACTTTGTCATTTTCGGTGGCATGCCCTTGGGCCAACTATGAAAACAATTTTTCATTTGGTTTCTGTCCAAAGACTGTTTTGTGAAATTTGGGTGAGTTTTGTCTCTCAGCTTGAATGAAGGGCCACCGGTTTTGTTCTTCCTTCTGTCTTGTGGAGGAGCGCTGCTTCTCCTGTAAGCCATCCAGGGTGTGCCTGAAAAAAGATTAAGATGGTCTGCAGGGGTGGGAGACGTGTCCTCAGAATTTATTACTGTTCAAAGCCTCTATAAAGGCTCTCATTCAACCCTGGCCTTTGTATTTCCACCCATGACAATTGTTCATACCATGACCAATCTGATACATTGTCAGTGTTCTTCATGGAATATTGCAAATGAGACCACAGTGAACCAACCCCTCCCTGGGAGGAAAAGGGGAAGATACTGGGACAGTCAAAGAAAACTAAAGTTTGCTTTAATTCTTTGCGGCATTTTCCATCCAGGTCATAGCTCCCTTAGGCGAGAACTTATGGAAACTCTGTTTGGACGGTTGTAAGAAGACCTTGGTTAGATGCTCCCCTACCATGTGGATTTTAAATTAGACCCCAGGAAAGAGTGTCTAAAATATACAGTCTTTGTCTCCATTGAAAACCCAACACCTGCCAATTGTAAGAGCCAATCTACTTTGTTATATTTGTATTTTCTTTTATTGAGCAAGCAAAAAATCTTTTCTTAGCATTCACCAGAGCAGTGTTCTAAGGAAAAAGAATTGTATACACTAGCACTCCCTTTATAATTCTTTGACTTAAGCCATCTCAGTGTGCATTAAACCTACACACATATCTCACAATTACAGCCAATAGTATTCAAATCAGCTCCAAAGACAGAAGGGAAAAGGCAGGAGGAAAAAAAACTGTTCTTAAAAATGGATAATAAATCTAAAGAACTAGTCGTACCTTAGTCTTAAAACACAACCTCTTCGGCGTTAAATGGACAAAAACTTAAAGGTGAGAATCTGCAGTTGAGTCCTGTGTAGACCAACACTTGTGATATGGAGTTACTTTCTGTAAATATACTGAGGCCACAATTCTCTGGACTTAAACGCTGACAAATAAAACCCGGAAAAAAGCTTCGATTTAAAAGCACGTGCTGGAGATTAACCAAGATGGCGGAGTAGAAGGACGTGCTCTCACTCCCTCTTGCGAGAGCACCAGAATCACAACTGGCTGCTGGACAATCATTGACAGGAAGACCCTGGACTTCACCAAGGAGGACACCCCACGTCCAAGGACAGAGGAGAAGCCACAGTGAGATGGTAGGAGGGGCTCAATCAGAGTAAAATCAAATCCCATAACTGCTGGGTGGGTGACTCACAGACTGGCGAACACTTATACCACAGAAGTCCACCCACTGGAGTGAAGGTTCTGAGCCCCACCTCAGGCTTCCCAACCTGGGGGTCTGGCAAAGGGAGGAGGAATTCCTAGAGAATCAGACTTTGAAGTCTAGTGGGAATTGATTGCAGGACTGTGACAGGACTGGGGGAAACAGAGACCCCACTCTTGGAGGGCACACACAAAGTAATGTGTGCATCGGGACCCAGGGGAAGGAGCAGTGACCCTGGGGGAGACTGAACCAGACGTACCTGCTGGTGTTGGGGGGTCTCCTGCAGAGGCGAGTGGTGGCTCTGTTTCACCGTGGGGATAAGGACACTGGCAGCAGAGGTCCTGGGAAGTTCTCCTTGGCGTGAGCGCTCCCAGAGTCTGCCATTAACCCCACCAAAGAGCACGGGTAGGCTCCAGTGTTGGGTTGCCTCAGGCAAAACAACCAACAGGGAGGGAACCCAGCCCCACCCATCAACAGTCAAGTGGATTAAGGTTTTACTGGGCTCTGATCGCCACAGCAACAGGGAGGGAACCCAGCCCCACCCATCAACAGTCAAGTGGATTAAGGTTTTACTGAGCTCTGACTGCCACAGCAACAATCAGCTCTACCCACCACCAGAGCCTCCCATCAAGCCTCTTAGATAGCCTCAACCACCAGAGGGCAGACAACAGAAGCAAGAAAAACTACAATCCTGCAGCCTGTGGACCAAAAACCACAGTTACAGAAAGACAGAGAAGATGAAAAGGCAGAGGGCTATGTACCAGATGAAGGAACAAGAAAAAACCCCAGAAAAACAATTAAATGAAGTGGAGATAGGCAACCTTCCAGAAAAAGAATTCAGAATAATGATAGTGAAGATGATCCAGGACCTCGGAATAAGAATGGAGGCAAAGATTGAGAAGATGCAAGAAATGATTAACAAAGACCTAGAAGAATTAAAGAACAAACAAACAGAGATGACCAATACAATAACTGAAATGAAAACTACACTAGAAGGAATCAATAGCAGAATAACTGAGGCAGAAGAACGGATAAGTGACCTGGAAGACAGAATGGTGGAATTCACTGCTGCGGAACAGACTAAAGAAAAAAGAATAAAAAGAAATGAAGACAGCCTAAGAGACCTCTGGGACAACATTAAACGCAACAACATTCGCATTATAGGGGTCCCAGAAGGAGAAGAGAGAGAGAAAGGACCAGAGAAAATATTTGAAGAGATTATAATCGAAAACTTCCCTAACATGGGAAAGGAAATAGCCACCCAAGTCCAGGAAGCGCAGAGAGTCCCATACAGAATAAACCCAAGGAGAAACACGCCGAGACACATAGTAATCAAAGTGGCAAAAATTAAAGACAAAGAAAAATTATTGAAAGCAGCAAGGGAAAAACGACAAATAACATACAAGGGAACCCCCATAAGGTTAACAGCTGATTTCTCAGCAGAAACTCTGCAAGCCAGAAGGGAGTGGCATGAAATACTTAAAGTGATGAAAGGGAAGAACCTACAACCAAGATTACTCTACCCAGCAAGGATCTCATTTAGATTTGATGGAGAAATCAAAAGCTTTACAGACAAGCAAAAGCTAAGAGAATTCAGCACCACCAAACCAGCTCTACAACAAATGCTAAAGGAACTTCTCTAAGTGGGAAACACAAGAGAAGAAAAGGACCTACAAAAACAAACCCAAAACAATTAAGAAAATGGTCATAGGAACATACATATCGATAATTACCTTAAACGTGAATGGATTAAATGCCCCAACCAAAAGACATAGACTGGCTGAATGGATACAAAAACAAGACCCATATATATGCTGTCTACAAGAGACCCACTTCAGACCTAGGGACACATACAGACTGAAAGTGAGGGGATGGAAAAAGATATTCCATGCAAATGGAAATCAAAAGAAAGCTGGAGTAGCTATACTCATATCAGATAAAATAGACTTTAAAATAAAGAATGTTACAAGAGACAAGGAAGGACACTACATAATGATCCAGGGATCAATCCAAGAAGAAGATATAACAATTATAAATATATATGCACCCAACATAGGAGCACCTCAATACATAAGGCAACTGCTAACAGCTATAAAAGAGGAAATCGACAGTAACACAATAATAGTGGGGGACTTTAACACCTCACTTACACCAATGGACAGATCATCCAAAATGAAAATAAATAAGGAAACAGAAGCTTTAAATGACACAATAGACCAGATAGATTTAATTGATATATATAGGACATTCCATCCAAAAACGGCAGATTACACGTTCTTCTCAAGTGCACACGGAACATTCTCCAGGATAGATCACATCTTGGGTCACAAATCAAGCCTCAGTAAATTTAAGAAAATTGAAATCATATCAAGCATCTTTTCTGACCACAACGCTATGAGATTAGAAATGAATTACAGGGAAAAAAACGTAAAAAAGACAAACACATGGAGGCTAAACAATACGTTACTAAATAACCAAGAGATCACTGAAGAAATCAAACAGGAAATAAAAAAATACCTAGAGACAAATGACAATGAAAACACGACGACCCAAAACCTATGGGATGCAGCAAAAGCGGTTCTAAGAGGGAAGTTTATAGCTATACAAGCCTACCTAAAGAAACAAGAAAAATCTCAAGTAAACAATCTAACTTTACACCTAAAGAAACTAGAGAAAGAAGAACAAACAAAACCCAAAGTTAGCAGAAGGAAAGAAATCATAAAGATCAGAGCAGAAATAAATGAAATAGAAACAAAGAAAACAATAGCAAAGATCAATAAAACTAAAAGTTGGTTCTTTGAGAAGATAAACAAAATTGATAAGCCATTAGCCAGACTCATCAAGAAAAAGAGGGAGAGGACTCAAATCAATAAAATCAGAAATGAAAAAGGAGAAGTTACAACAGACACCGCAGAAATACAAAACATCCTAAGAGACTACTACAAGCAACTTTATGCCAATAAAATGGACAACCTGGAAGAAATGGACAAATTCTTAGAAAGGTATAACCTTCCAAGACTGAACCAGGAAGAAACAGAAAATATCAACAGACCAATCACAAGTAATGAAATTGAAACTGTGATTAAAAATCTTCCAACAAACAAAAGTCCAGGACCAGATGGCTTCACAGGTGAATTCTATCAAACATTTAGAGAAGAGCTAACACCCATCCTTCTCAAACTCTTCCAAAAAATTGCAGAGGAAGGAACTCTCCCAAACTCATTCTATGAGGCCACCATCACCCTGATACCAAAACCAGACAAAGACACTACAAAAAAAGAAAATTACAGACCAATATCACTGATGAATATAGATGCAAAAATCCTCAACAAAATACTAGCAAACAGAATCCAACAACACATTAAAAGGATCATACACCACGATCAAGTGGGATTTATCCCAGGGATGCAAGGATTCTTCAATATACGCAAATCAATCAATGTGATACACCATATTAACAAATTGAAGAAGAAAAACCATATGATCATCTCAATAGATGCAGAAAAAGCTTTTGACAAAATTCAACACCCATTTATGATAAAAACTCTCCAGAAAGTGGGCATAGAGGGAACCTACCTCAACATAATAAAGGCCATATATGACAAACCCACAGCAAACATCATTCTCAATGGTGAAAAACTGAAAGCATTTCCTCTAAGATCAGGAACGAGACAAGGATGTCCACTCTCACCACTATTATTCAACATAGTTCTGGAAGTCCTAGCCACGGCAATCAGAGAAGAAAAAGAAATAAAAGGAATACAAATTGGAAAAGAAGAAGTAAAACTGTCACTGTTTGCGGATGACATGATACTATACATAGAGAATCCTAAAACTGCCACCAGAAAACTGCTAGAGCTAATTAATGAATATGGTAAAGTTGCAGGTTACAAAATTAATGCACAGAAATCTCTTGCATTCCTATACACTAATGATGAAAAATCTGAAAGAGAAATTATGGAAACACTCCCATTTACCATTGCAACAAAAAGAATAAAATACCTAGGAATAAACCTACCTAGGGAGACAAAAGACCTGTATGCAGAAAACTATAAGACACTGATGAAAGAAATTAAAGATGATACCAACAGATGGAGAGATATACCATGTTCTTGGATTGGAAGAATCAACATTGTGAAAATGAGTATACTACCCAAAGCAATCTACAGATTCAATGCAATCCCTATCAAATTACCAATGGCATTTTTTACGGAGCTAGAACAAATCATCTTAAAATTTGTATGGAGACACAAAAGACCCCGAATAGCCAAAGCAGTCTTGAGGCAAAAAAATGGAGCTGGAGGAATCAGACTCCCTGACTTCAGACTATACTACAAAGCTACAGTAATCAAGACAATATGGTACTGGCACAAAAACAGAAACATAGATCAATGGAACAAGATAGAAAGCCCAGAGATTAACCCACGCACCTATGGTCAACTAATCTATGACAAAGGAGGCAAAGATATACAATGGAGAAAAGACAGTCTCTTCAATAAGTGGTGCTGGGAAAACTGGACAGCCACATGTAAAAGAATGAAATTAGAATACTCCCTAACACCATACACAAAAATAAACTCAAAATGGATTAGAGACCTAAATATAAGACTGGACACTATAAAACTCTTAGAGGAAAACATAGGAAGAACACTCTTTGACATAAATCACAGCAAGATCTTTTTCGATCCACCTCCTAGAGTAATGGAAATAAAAACAAAAATAAACAAGTGGGACCTAATGAAACTTCAAAGCTTTTGCACAGCAAAGGAAACCATAAACAAGACGAAAAGACAACCCTCAGAATGGGAGAAAATATTTGCAAATGAATCAACGGACAAAGGATTAATCTCCAAAATATATAAACAGCTCATTCAGCTCAATATCAAAGAAACAAACACCCCAATCCAAAAATGGGCAGAAGACCTAAATAGACATTTCTCCAAAGAAGACATACAGACGGCCACGAAGCACATGAAAAGATGCTCAACATCACTAATTATTAGAGAAATGCAAATCAAAACTACAATGAGGTATCACCTCACTCCTGTTAGAATGGGCATCATCAGAAAATCTACAAACAACAAATGCTGGAGAGGGTGTGGAGAAAAGGGAACCCTCTTGCACTGTTGGTGGGAATGTAAATTGATACAGCCACTATGGAGAACAATATGGAGGTTCCTTAAAAAACTAAAAATAGAATTACCATATGACCCAGCAATCCCACTACTGGGCATATACCCAGAGAAAACCGTAATTCAAAAAGACACGTGCACCCGAATGTTCATTGCAGCACTATTTACAATAGCCAGGTCATGGAAGCAACCTAAATGCCCATCAACAGACGAATGGATAAAGAAGTTGTGGTACATATATACGATGGAATATTATTCAGCCATAAAAAGGAACGAAATTGAGTCATTTGTTGAGAAGTGGATGGATCTAGAGACTGTCATACAGAGTGAAGTAAGTCAGAAAGAGAAAAACAAATATCGTATGTTAATGCATGTATGTGGAACGTAGAAAAATGGTACAGATGAGCCAGTTTGCAGGGCAGAAGTTGAGACACAGATGTAGAGAATGGACATATGGACACCA
Organism: Balaenoptera acutorostrata; assembly: GCF_949987535.1. Classification (NCBI taxonomy): domain Eukaryota; kingdom Metazoa; phylum Chordata; class Mammalia; order Artiodactyla; family Balaenopteridae; genus Balaenoptera; species Balaenoptera acutorostrata. The sequence continues at coordinate 27,071,399 of NC_080068.1, read as the reverse complement.
AGGGGGGAAAACTGCGATGAGGTGGGGATGGTGATGTGCTGAATTGGGCGATTGGGATTGACATGTATACACTGATGTGTATAAAACTGATGCCTAATAAGAACCTGCAGTATAAAAAAACAAACAAAACAACTAATACTAAACTTTCATTGGGTTATTTGTATGGAAATATGTTAATATAAATGTTTCAGACATTACATGAAATTTCTAAAAATCTTATATTTGTATTTGTATGGAAATATGTATGGAAATATGTTAATATAAATGTTTCAGACAGTACATGAAATTTCTAAAAATCTTATATTTGTATTTGTATGGAAATATGTATGGAAATATGTTAATATAAATGTTTCAGACATTACATGAAATTTCTAAAAATCTTATATTTGTATTTGTATGGAAATATGTATGGAAATATGTTAATATAAATGTTTCAGACATTACATGAAATTTCTAAAAATCTTATATTTGTATTTGTATGGAAATATGTATGGAAATATGTTAATATAAATGTTTCAGACATTACAGGAAATTTCTAAAAATCTTATATTTGTATTTGTATGGAAATATGTATGGAAATATGTTAATATAAATGTTTCAGACATTACAGGAAACGTCTAAAAATCTTATATGTTCTGGTATAATGTTATAAGTAATAATCCTAGTTATTACTTTAAAATGTATATCTCAGAAATAACTAATTTTCTTGTCAACTGCATTATTATGAACTTTCATCAAATCTTTAACCATGGTCATTTTTAAGTCTTTTGTCATTTACAGACAGTTCTGGGTGTACTCTGATGATTTTGCAAATATGTTCCTATAAAAGAGTTTCATCTTCAAGAAATTCATGGAAAAGACTCTGACAAGTACAGGTTTCTGGTAACTGACTGTACTGCTGAACTGAATGAATAAGCATTTTCAGAACTCTAATGAAAAACTGATGAACTCATAAAAGTGCTAACAAAAGATCAAGATGAAAAAAAAGAAATTAATTACATGGGACTGAGTGAACTGATGAGGATGAGTATAATTTTTGTGACTTTCTGTCTGAATTAAAAAAAAAAAATCCCACAAGGACTCAGAGGAAAAGAATATACAAATCAATTTTCACTGCAAAGTAAAGGAGCTGTTACAGTGGAGGATTACTGGACTGAATGTCAATGTTATGACATAGTATAAGTGTGTTTCATGTTTGGTAATTGCAATCATTGTTGCTTTTGTTGTGGTCATCCATGTACAATGCTTGGTGTCAGTCTATCTATCTCTTGTAAAAATAAAATACAGTGTGTGTGTGTGGAAAAAAAAAAAAAAAAAAAAAAAAAAAAAAAGCTATATGTTAAAAAAATAAAAAATAAAAAAAAAAAAAATAAAAGCACGTGCTGTACACAGGGAGATCAGCTCGGTGCTTTGTGTCTACCTAATGGGATGGGATAGGGAGGGTGGGAGGGAGACGCAAGAGGGAGGGGATATGGGGATATATGTATACGTATAGCTGATTCACTTTGTTATAAAGCAGAAACTAACACACCATTGTACAGCAATTATACTCCAATAAAGATGTTTAAAAAATGCAAAAAAAAAAAAAAATAAAGTAAATAAAATAAAAGCCCACGCTGTAAATCATGCACTACAGGGGGTAATGTGACCAGGACCAGGCATGCGGGGGCAGGGAGAGCACAGGCAGGATTTGCTTCAGGTTTTGCAAATATCCCCCTTACCGGGAGGGTCGGAAGAATGCGCCCTTCCACATTGCGGCTTGTGCCCTGACCCCATGCTTATAAGATCCTTTGCGGATCACTTTGGATCGTGCCTCCCAGCACCCTAAGAGAAATGTGCTTCTATTATCTCAGTTGCACTGGGAGTTGGTTAGCAATTTACGTTCCTTCCGATAAAGGGCTTTGGCAGCTTTTAGTGATTAACTTTGTAAAAACCTTCCCTGCCCCTCACCACCTCCAATTGGCTTGCTAACTCTTACCCACTGAAAAAAAATACCCAAAACAGTCTGAGTTACCCTAGCCGCTCCCTTTCCCATCATAACAGCATTTGTGTTCTTGCATCCAGGGGAATCTATGGGCTTCACTGGGCCTGGGCTTGGCCTTTTTTGATGTTTTTTACTCAGTGCCTAGTACAGTGTCTGACACAGAATAGCTTGAAAGGAATGCAAAATTCTTCAACTTTTGCTATGAATTACCAAACTGCTTTCTGTCAAGGTAATCAAGAATGGCAACAAAACTTCATATTATCTTCAAAAGAAACCCCCAAACTTGCTCATATAAAGGGGTAGGAGAAAAATGACATCTTATTATTTCTATATACTGTGGTTGCAATTTTTTAAACATATTTATTGGCAATCTCCTCTTCTTTTTTTGTGAATTTTCTATCCTTGCCCTTAGTTCCTTTTTCTAGTGGGTTGTCTGTCTTTTTGATTGATAAGAACTCTTCATACACTAAGAATTTTAAACTTTATAGCATGAAATATTGCAAGTATATCTTCCACTTTGTTTTTTGTTTGTTTTTGTTTTGTCTTGTTTTGTTTTTGCTACTTGACTATCAGATAGTTGTTCACACTAAACGATTAGATGATAACTTGTAACCACATCTCTTGCTTCTTGGAAAATGGTCCATATGGCTGTCCCTCAGCCTCAGTGAATTGGATGGATCTAATCCTACTAGTGGGGTAAGCAGCAACTATAGCATCATATAACTCAAAATTTCAAAGTGAAAGCTTGCATTGTTTCCCTATCCTTAATATGTTTTGCAATATATCTTCCATTCATAAAAATACTTCACTTAAATGTGTCTTAATGGAGAAAACACTCAAAAAATTATGGCTTATAACTGATATAAAATTAAATATATAATATATGTAACATGTATTATATTATCATAATTTTTTTTCCTGACATTTATATCACCAGTTTACAAAAAACAAATCTACCTTGATTTTAGGAAGGAAATTTCTCCATGTTCAACATTTTAAGGCCTTTTAAATTGAGTTAACATCAGAAGCCATGTTTTATACATAATGAAAACGTATTTCTCCTGATCCAGCATCCTGACTCAGCTGCCACGTCAAGTGTCTCAGGTGTCTAGAACTGTATGACAACCTCCTGAATGTTATTTACTTTGACCAACTTAGTGGTAGAAGTCATGAATGTCAAACACTGAAAATGATTCTGCCAAAACTTCACTCATAGAATTCTAGGCAGAGAATGAGGCTTTCCTCTAGGTTATTTCTCAAATGGAAAGGAAAATGTCTATATCTAATATTTATTTCCATAATCTATAATTTTTAGTATCAGTGTATAGGTTAACTCTATGGGCCCTTTCATTGTTAATACTGGTAATGAATCCAGTATTATTCTTGTATAAGGAGGCTTTTTATCTTCAACTTTGATATAATAAATTTAGACCTTCACTATTGTTGTTCATGAATCTTAACATATATACAACTAGTACGTCAGAATTATAATTACAAGAGGGTGTGATGCTGACTTCTTTCCAGTTGCGATACTCACTCTTATGAGATACAAAATATTTGTAGTGTTCTCCTCAAGTTCTCTTTTAGATATTATTATCTTTATTACATTTGTAGAAGAAAGAACTCATTTTTATTTTTAAATTTTTTTATTGAAGTATAGTTGGTTTACAATGTCATGTTAGTTTCAGGTGTATAGCAAAGTGATTCAGTTATATATATATATATATATATTTATTCTTTTCCAGATTCTTTTCCATTATAGCTTATTAAAAGATATTGAGTATAGTTCCCTGTGCTATACAGTAGGTCCTTGTTGTTTATCTATTTTATATATATTTTATATATATTATATATCTTATATGTATATTATATATATATAATATATATACTATTTTATATATAGTAGTGTGTATCTACCGTTAATCCCAAACTCCTAATTTACCCCTCCCCCAATTTTCCCCTTTGGTAACCGTAAGTTCATTTTCAATGTCTGAGTCTATTTCTGTTTTGTAAATAAGAACACGTTTCTTTATTGTTTTTAATCAAATTGCATCTGGAATGGTATCCTTCTACTAGGGTCAGAAGAAAATCAACTCTCACACATTTCAGTTAGTCCCCCTGAAGTATCTTGGTAGAGGAACTAAGATAGATATTATACTGTCTGGAGACCTGGGAAAGGCTCTTGGTTTCAGTGGACGGGAACCGACTGTATCAGTGCCCTTTGTACACGGCTGGCTGGCGTGATCCATCAGAGTCAAGTGGCCTCTTGACTTGAAGTTGAGCTCAGGCCCTGAGATTCATAAGCTGAACATTTAGGGATGTGATATTGCTTCTTTAAAAGCAGCACAAGATGCAAGTGGTGAAGTTTAGGGGGCGAGGGAAGTGATTGTATATGGGGTGAGCCTTTTTGAGGAGATGCTCTTCTTATCTTGATCATCTTTTTGCTGCCCTCAGCATGTAGCACAGTGTCTCTCACATAACAGGCACCCAATAAATGTGTGAAATGAAGGAGTGGAGTAGCAGCAAGTTAATCATAGTGGACAGACAGTGTTGAGCTACGCAGTATACCAGAACATATGAACGAGTTGATTTAAATTTTCTTTTCCATGAAGATGTACATGTTAGGCATTCAGTTATGGCCGCAGCATATTCAGGAATAAGTAAGGAGAGAGAATAAGTAAGCTAGTTTTAAACGTTGATGAGACTTGGTTCCACCCAGTTAAAATGACTTCCATTACTTATTCATTTTTCTCAATTGTTTAAAACAGTTTTTAATAAAATCTTCTCTGTTTCAGCCCCCAAAGATTGTTAGAAATAAGAAATTTAAATTATTTCTGGACCTTGCAAGAGGATGCCGTTTATGATTTTGTAATGGGGAGTGGCCAGAAGTTATGCTCCAATACCTTAAAAATTACAAGAGAAAACAATTAAAATGCATGCAGATATACATTTAGAATCATTTTTATCCACTCTAGTTTTTATCTTGATTAAATAAAATTATTTAAATACTTCTTAGGGTTAGGATGACTCTAGGAAATGTGTTTCATGTAATCTCCTTACCTATTTTTTAGTAAATCACTAAGAATTGTAAATTATCTAAGCTTCTTAAAAGGCAGAGATAATTTCAGAAGTCATCTAATAATAATTCTAAATTGAAAGCAATTAACATAATTAACAGCATATCCTATAAATGAGGCAATTAAATGCAAAATAATTTGATAAATTTGCAGACAACTGAAATTAAGTTTTGAAAACTTAGATTGATGACATGTGATGTTAACTAGAGCATTATGAGCCTCAGCATGTGCTAAGGCATATGGATGTTAACCACATATATCTGTACAGCCAACAGCATGTTGAGGTGTTATGACCAGAGAAAACTACCTATAGTCAGGCTGTGTTCTAAGGAGCTATACAGGGTAGCATTTATGACATTAGAAAGTTGTATCAAATTCTAGCATCTAGCTCTTAGACTGGCAGGCTTTGACAGTTGATTTTATGTACACTTGGAGAGCTGACCCCCCTCTTTAGAGAAGATTCATTTTAAAACCAGGAGGCTATTTAATTAATTGGCAGTGACAGGATAGTCCTAGGAATCACAGTACTCCAAGTCCATTTTCTTCCCGTCGTCAAATTTTATTAGAAACCAAATTATAACCCCAAACCACTTTTACTTTCAGAAATTACTCTTACCTGGACCAGAAATACTATATAAATCAGACCAGAATTTCTGGTAATGTGGCAGATTGCGCTGGCATGAATACTCCCTCTTGTTCCATTTATTTGATAAAATAAAACCAAGCAACAACAACAAAGGTAAAACCCAGCACAAAAGAAATCCGCAGAGGCCAGAAATAAATAAGGAATTCAATGCCAGGACAGAAAACATGGGAGTGGACACTGTGAAGATCCAAGGCATTCTGCTGAAATATTTCGGTAAAAATTGGTCTGGGACAAATGGGGTCCAGCAGATACAAAGACAAAACTACTCCACAAGAACACTTCCACAACCCTTGGTGCACAGGACTCCCACCTGAAAACAGGAACAACCTCTACTGAAGATAAATTCACAATAAAAAGTCACAAAGTACTTGAGGAAACAAACCTCTATGAAAAAGAGTTAATGAGAAAATATAAAGAAACCACAAAATTATTGCGTTTAAAGTAATTAAAGAGATAACATAAAGAGTGGAAGAAAGATAAGAACTATTTCATAGATACTGATTGGCAAAAAGTAAATGGTTGGAAAATGCCAAGCATTTGTGAGGACGGCAAATACTAGGAACTTTCATACTCTGCTGTTGAGAGTTTAAAACTGTACAGCTACTTTGGAAACAATTCAGTACCACCTAATAAGTTTACAGATACATACCTGCATCTCAGGAATCAATGTCCAGGGAGGTGTTTTAGATTAACTCTTATGTTTGTTTACTAGAAGGCAAATATAAGAATGCATATAGGAGTATTGTTCATCAGGACACTCCAAATACCTATTAAGAATAGAGTGATCAAATAAACTGTGAAAATACAATGGAAAACTCAACAGCAATAAAAATGAAGGAGCAACATATATGAACTTTAGAAACATAACTGAGGGGGAAATAAGCAAGTCAAAGAAGAATGCATAAAGATTCTGCATGTATGTTTTAAAATGGACAAAACAACAACATATTTGCACCTCATGTGCAAATTCTTGCTAAAATGCTTGGCTGAGCTTAGCGATGGTCCCCAAGTACAGACAACAGAACACAGTAGTTATTCCAGGACTCAAGAAGTTCAAGATCAATGGCAACCAGAGTAGAATGACTAAAGCCACAGTTGTAGATGTAACCATTTGTTCAAGATATTAGGGGAATTCTAGAACTGATTTTGGAAGTAAATGTCCACTAACCAATACAAATAGCATCAGCAGATATCAGTCAAACTCTGGCTTTTCTGCTACTCATTCTTTCAAACAAAAGCAAAATCCAACCTCCAGTCTGAGCAATTTCACACTGTTTAGTTAATGTGAAATGTGCAGTTAAACAGTAATATTAAGCTGTTGGATGAAAATTCTGATCAATGTAAAAAACAAAGGCTATTTATTGTTCTTGTTTTATAAGTTGACTTAATGATAGTATTTTCAGATTCTGCATTTTTTTTGTCTTAACAATAAGGCAAACTTTTACTAATCATTTGGTATGTTTGTGTCTGTTTTGATTTGGAAATTTAGCTTACGGAATGAATGGAATTCCAAGAGCCTGTCAATCTATCACTAATACCGATTTCTTTCTTTTTGCCTAACATGAAGCAAGACTCACACTTTTGAAACAATAAGAGGCAATCATCACATTTCCTCATTTCTAAGACACTATTGAAGTGTAAAGTGTGACACTGACTTAATGATAGCTTTCTAAAGATAACAGCTTTTTCACATTAAATTTTTCATCTATTTTAAGAAGTATCCCCATTTCAGAAACATTCAATGTGAAAGAAGTGTGCATTTTAATTTTTTTCCAGACCCATTTTGCCCACCCCCTTACCCCCTACCTCTGGCAACCAAAAATATGCACTTTAGAATTGAGCTCTATCAGTTTTTGACCATGCATTTTGAGGTTCTGTTGTTTAGTACGTACCGATTTAGGATCCTCTCTTCCTGGTGGATTGATTCTTTTATCATTATGTGATGTCTCTCTTTGTATATAGTAATTTTCTTTGCTCTGCAGTCTATTGATATTAATAGAGCCACTTCTATTTAAAATTTTCTAAATTACTGTTTTCATAGCACTTTTTTTCCATTTTTTTACTTCCAACCTATCTATGTTGTTTAATTTGAAGTGAGTTTCTTGTAAGCAGTATATATTTGCATCATTTTATTTAATCTTCTTGACAATCTCTGTCCTTCGATTGATGTATTTAGACCATTTACATTTAAGGTAATTATTGATATGGTAACACTTAAGTAGGGCATTTTACTATTTGTTTCTCTTTGTTTTTTATGGTTTTTGTTCCTTCTCTTTCTCTTTTCTTGTTCTCCTGTGAGTTATTTGAACATTTTTTAAAATTCCATTTTGATTTACTTGTGTTTTTGTGTGCTGTCTCTTTGTATGGTTTTCATAGTGGCTACTCTAGGTGTTAAAATATACACATGTGACTTGTAGTCTACTGTTATCAACATATTACCAATTCAAGGGAAGTGTGGAAACCTCACTTCCATTTAACCTCACATCACTTTATCTTCCTCACTTTTAAATATCATTGTCTTAAGTATGAGATGGTCCTATAATTTTTAATTGAAATATCAGCTATGATTTATAAAATTCATGAGGAAAAGGATAGTCTGTTGTAAACCGATTTCTGCTCTTTCCATTGTTCCTTCTTTCCTGATGTTCAAATAGCCTTTCTTTTATCATTTCCTTTTTGTCTGAAGAAAGTCCTTTAACTAATCTTTAATGGTAGGTTGACTGGCAGTAAATTCCTTTAGTTTTCCTTGGTATGAGAATGTACTTATTTCTCTATTCTGAAGGGTAGTTTCACTGGATATAGTTTTTAGGCGGACAGTTTTTCCTTTCAGTTCTTGAAAAATATTCTGCCACTTCTTTTTGGCTTCCATAGTTTCAGATGAGAAATCTGCTGTCGTTTAAGTTATTGTTCCCCGGTAGGTATTCTGTTGTTTCTCTGCATGTTTTAAAGATTTTTTATTTGTCTTTAGTTTTCAAGAGTTTAACTATGAAATGTTGGCATGGATTTCTTTAGGTTTATCCTGTTTGGAGTTTACTCAGTTTCTTGGATCTGTAAGTCTGTGTCTTTTGGTAAATTGGGGGAGTTTTCAGTAATTATCTCTTTAAATACTCTTTTGCACCACTCTTTTGTTATTGTCTCACAGGTTCCTAAGTCTCTGTATATATTTTTTTTCAGTCTGTTTTCTCTGTGTTGGTCAGATTTGGTGAATTCTACAGTTTTGTCTTCAAATTTACTGATCTTCTGTTATCTCCATTCTACTATTTAGTCCATCCAGTGAGATTTTTACTTCTATTATTGTATGTTTTCCATTCTATAATTTCTACTTGGTTTCTTTTTATAACTTTCTTTGCTGAGATTTTTCTATTTTTTCATTTGTTTCAAGAGAATTTGTAGTTGATTGCTGAAGCAGTTTTATGATTACTACTTTTAAATCTTTGTCAAGTAATTCCAACATGTGACTCATCTCAATGTTGGTGTCAGTAGATTGTCATTTCTCATTGAGGTTGTGATTTTCTTGGTTCTTGGTATGACATATAATTTTCTACTTTGTCCTGAATATTTTTATCTATTATGTTAGGAGACTCTGGGTTCCATTTAAATCTTTTATTTTGGCTGACAGTCATGCTGTTTAAAGTTAGCATGTGGGTCTTGCCCTACATTTGTGGGCTTTTATTTCACTGGAAGTTTAATTTTCAGATTCTTTACAATGTTATTTTGGTCTTATTGGTTTATCTGGGGCCACTGAGGATCACACTATTTTCTGCTGATGCTATCTGAGGTGGAAGAGGGATTTCTCCAGATGCTGCCTCCAGATGTCTCTCAGCGGGTGAGGGTGTGTTGGGGTCCCCCATCACTGCCTCCAGGCTACTCTGGTGTCTCTAGGTTGGGGAGAAGGGACTTGGGCCCACAGGGACAAGAAGCTTCCTGGACTGGGCTGTTTTCTGTAGTTGGGTTCCTCTTATTGATTTTTCCCTCCTGCCTTTATGTCTCTAGGTGGGAAAAGGGAGTCTCAGGTCTTATGGGAGAGGAGAAGGCTTTTCCTCACTGCTTATTGTTTGTGAACCTCTCAGACAATTCCCTTATGGGTTTTGTTGGGCTCACCTGATGTTGTCAGAGGGAGTCTCATTCAGTCCAGAGGAGTAATGAGACTAACTGGGTTACCTTCTGTTGCTAGGTCAGGTATTGGGAAATGATGGTCTGAGTAGTCTTCTTTTGTTGGTTGAGGAGACATAAGATGTCCTTTTGCTGTGTTGTTTTTCCAGTCCTGTGGTTCTAATGAAGCGCTCTTTCTTCCTACCAACTTTCAGAGTCCTTCTTTGGTGTTTCTCATGCCATTTCTGGGTTTAAAGTTGTGTCTAGCAAGGAGGAATAGGGAAAAATGGATCTCCACTATCTTGTCCAGATCAGAGGTCAACTGTACTCTTTGAAACAAGGTACATTTTTTTCATTATTAACATTTGACTCCTTCTAGAACCTGCTTACATTACAAAGACTCAAATGTACTTTTTCTTTTTTAAATTTAACGCTATTTTTCATTACATACACAGCTAATTATCTTGGTTTTTCTTATATATAATACTGAATGAGTTTAATGATTGGTCTTGTGAAAGAACAAAATAGATCTGTCCATTTTTTCAGAAAATAAAAGCATATTCTATCAAAAATCATGGCCTTATGCTAGCCTCAAAATGTGCTTACCTTCAACCATCAAAGTTGATATCAAATCCCTTTGATATTCTGCCTGTGTTTCCTAAACATCTCTGACTCTCTTATGTAAAGTTATCCTTTAGCTCATGATTCAGTGATTCTTTAATATCCTGATACCACAGGTACTTTCAAAGCCACTCACCACAAAAGGAGGAAACAAAAACATCCCTCTTTAGAATTATTTAGTCATTTTGCTCCTTTTAACAGTTTCCACATGCAATATCTTATTTAAGCTAAAAGAGAAAACATTGGAATAGAAATACATTTCAGTAAATATTTTCACTTTTTTTTAGCTCAATTTAAAGGATAAAATCACAGGTATAATTGCCATCTGTGGCAGATACTCTCACTGCCTATCAATATTCTCTCCTTTGTTAATTTTAAGAAGTCCAATTTTCAGCTAGGCCCATTGCTGTCCAAGTACGCAAATGCATAAGAAATATTTAAAGCATTTGGAGGGTTAAGTAACTGGCCTTGGAGCCTATCTGAAATCTTCATAGAAATTTCCTTATTCTTTCACTTGCTTTCTTTGTTACCTTTTCTTATTTTTCTTTGGTATAATTAATATCAACATATTTCATTTTTATCCATCTATCTCTTTCTACTGTACTGCTCGTGCCTTATAATGTGTGCAGTCTCTTTTGATGATGTAGTTCCTGGTTGAATACTAGTCTACACTCATCTCCCCTGTTCTTGGAGCATGAGACTCTGTGGCCACTACAAGTGAGAGGGTCAGAGTGGGCAGTAGAGATGGGAGGAATGAAGTTTGCTTGATGAACTCTGATTTATTCCAGTAAACCCAACAATATTTTTCTCATCAGGACATCAGGGCATGTTAGTTCACTGCAAAGATAGCTCTGTATATTGCTTTATCATGAACATTAGAAAATTTGACTAGAAAAATAGGAAATCGTGATATAGAGAAGAAATAATTTGGGAAATCATCTAGAGAATGAGGAATGTGGATAGAAGACTCAATATGGATGTAAATGGGTTAAGAGAATAGAGCGTGTATCCTGGCAAACTGAAAGTATGTGTGACACTCTGCTATCCTCTGCCAATATTTTACAAACCATGAAATTATATTCTTAACTCTTCTGCCATTTTTGCCTTTGGTTTTCAGTTTTTTAAAATAAGCTCCTCTCGCCAACCCTGGAAAGATATCACACCAATTTTTATATGTTCTACACATTTTTTTTTTGTCCTGAGTAGTAAAACTGTATTTATAACTAACTGTTCTTTTGTGATCTGACCTGTTTAGTTTTGTTGCTAAACGTTGCTCGCCAGGGTAGATATTTCTATAGAAAATGCTCAAAATAAGAGACAGTGTATTAAGATTGAATTATGACCTTGCATATATTAAAAACACTGAGTGTCAACATGTATGGGTTATGGTACCAAATTGTTTTAAAATCCATTTATATCATTAAATGTTTCCTTCAAGGGAAGAATTGGTAGTTGATTTGCAGTTACATTAAATAGAGTGGAGTAAAGAGAACCTTTTGTAAGCCAAGTGCATGAATTCAATTCAACAAATGCCACCATCTTCAAATAACACTTATGAAGTACACAAGTGTTTGAGGTCTGGACTCTGTTTATTAATAGAAAAAAAAAAGACATATGTTCGAAAGAAGATGTGAGGTGTTCCTGGGCTTTTGTCATTCAAGTGATATGCGTGTGAGGTGTAAATGAAACTTTATTGATAAAACACTTCTTCATTCATTTACTTCATAGGAGATTTTAGACTCATCTGATCCTTTTCCTACACAAGTCAGAATACAGTGAGGATCCCAGGCGTGCAAGAAAACTCTGTGGCTGGGCCTCCGCCGTGTTCCAGGCGCACTGAACAGCCTGTTTACAATCAGCGGCCATTTGGAAGGCAGAGCAGAGCCTCTCACTATATCTCACAGAATGGCCCCAGTTGCCCCAAGCCAGGCCTGTGTTGCTCACACAGTACCCTCTTTATGAGCCCAGGGACGGAATTTCAATGAGGAGCACTGAGGTATGTTTTTCCAAAAGTGGCATCTGGCTCAAGGATTGGTTACGTGAATGGCCCAGCAGCTGGTTATACCTGTGGTTTCTGCTAATTAGGCTGAGGTTGTGCTGGCTGCCTCCTTGGGCTTTCAGAATACATCCAACTTTTCGTCATCATCACAACTCTAAAGATGGCCTAAATGTGTGTGTGGTAAAGTCCAGAGGCCTTTGAACTTGGTATGGATACCTGTCTTACTGTGGACACAGTGGATATTTATTCCCTGGCCTACACTTATCCACTAATGATGGGTCAAGTCATTTGGATTTCAAATACAGTAATAATTAATCCTGAGGAAGTTTAGCCTAAGTACAGGTTTCCTTTCCCTTAGAACCAACTGTTTCTCCCCAAAGCAGGCAAATGTTTTCTTAAAAAATTAAAAATACTTCTATATCCATCTGTCTCTGCCATGCTTCTTCTTTGTGTATTTATCTCTGTGGATACAGAACTGCTCTGGACATTTGAGGGATGTATATGTTTGCATATGGGTGTGCATATATTTATAAACAGGGGTTTACTATAAGGGGAAAGAAGGATTCCTGGTAGAACTGTGGCCGGAAGGGCCCACTTCCTGCAGTAAAGGCCTCTGGACCACACAGAGAACAGCCCCATCCAGTCCTATTCCCCACTTGCTCCACCGTTCAGAAGAGAACCAATGCAGAAACTGTCTCTCAAGCAATGGGCAAAATATCACCAAAGTATAACCATACCTCCTTTCCCTGTTTCTAGTGGCCTCGGTGCACCCAAGAGCTTGCTGCAGAGCCAGATAAATATTGTCTGGAAGAAAGAGCACAGATTCAGAAGTCCGAAGACAGTCTTCTATTTCCAGGTCTATCCTCTGACAAAGGCGATGCTTGAGGACAAATCCCTTCAATTTCTCTGCTTCTCATTTTTCCGGTTTATGTAAAACGGTGATAAGTTAGTCAGATGTGTGGATACCTTGTCTCACAGAGTCCATCTGACTTTACTGTGAAACTGTCTCAGGTAAAAATCTGGGAAAGGAATTGAGACACTGTAAGTAATTTATAAAGTTCTACCCAGAAGAGATTCTTAAATCCTTAACATGGAGGGGCCAATTGTGGTTAGAAGGCTATATCAGATTGGATCAAAATTGGATCAACTTTTGCAAACTTATGGTTACCAAAAGGGAAAGGGGGTGGGGGAAGGGATAAATGAGGAGTATGGGATTAACAGATACACACTACTATCTGTAAAATAGATAACCAACAAGAATCTACTGTATAGCACTGTATATATAGCATATATGTATATATATATATGTATGTATAACTGAATCACTTTGCTGTAGACCTGAAACTAAATTGTAATTGTGAATCAACTATACTTCAATTTTGAAAAATCAAATATACTCCAATTTAAAAAAATTATTAAAAAATTGGATCAATTTTTGCATCACAGGAACATAGAAAATTTGGCTAATGATGTCATAACACTGTTGGTTTAGGCATATAGTCCTCAAAGCCAATGAAAACTCCTGCATTTTACACTATCCTTTCCTCTACCATTTCTCAATCATCCTGTGTGGCCAGCCATATAAAATGAAACTCCCTAGCAGGAGAGAAACAATCAAACAAAAAAAAACCTTTTTTACTTCTTCTTTCTTGGAAACCTTCCACCTAATCTTGCTTCTACTTTTTGTCCTCTTCAATTACTGTTAACATGCACGTTGGCTACTGAGGCACAGTCAGCCTCAGGTTTAGTCCTGCACCAGTCTTGAAGCAGGACTCTGCACATTATTTCAATTCATACGCTCCCCCAACCAAAATTCATCCCAAAGCATTCGTGAGCAATGCAGCATTTACAAAGACTTCATAGATGAAAAGGACGGGGGTGTTTACATATACACAATAAATAACCTAAAAAAACCACAGTTAGACAATTTTTTCCCAATAAAATCTGTTGAACCTCTGACTCAGACAGTTACCCCTCCCCACCCAAATTTCTGTCCTTGCTCCCCTACCTTAATTCATCTCCTTCAGTAAGTCTGGATACCAGCCTGAGGCTTCCTTCAACCGTGCAGTAGCTTATCATGTCTCTTTTCCAGGAATTCAGTTCAGATGGGTTCTGGAATCTACTAGGAGAGCCTGTGCGCATCTCTTCCCAACTCTGTGTTCAGGGATGTTGGTAGCTTAAAATTGGCTGTGGTGGGAAATCAGGGAAATTGGAGATGCTACACATCAAGGCTTCCCCTCCCTGTCCCCATTTCCCCCCAGAAGGCCAGTTGTTAAACATCCAGCAACGCACAGCTGGGTGACTTACAAAGTGTGTAATACCAGATGCACATGGCACTCAACAATCAAAATGGACACAGTCATTTTTGCCTCGTAAGTGCATCAGCTGAATAGCAGCCCAATTATTTTCAACAAAGCAGGTGTCTCCTTGCAAAAGAATGTTCCTCCCAACTTCTAAGTAGTTCATTGTTTCTCCAGGTCTTCCAGAATTGCTTTTATAAGAATGCCAGGGAAGAAAATTTGTAATATACATTCTTCAAAATTTAGAGGGATTATTTAGTCTAAATAATGAAAGAAATTTAACAACATCTTACTAGGTTTTTTTAAAAGTGTTTTAAAATTTTTTCAGTGAGGGGCAGATTCACCCTTTGAGAAAATAGTTTTGTATTAAGTGTGCTTTCTATTTTACAAGTTTTATATTGAATATAAGCTACTGTCTTTATTAAAAAGGACTGCTGCATTGCAATTAAGATAATGGATAAAAGGTAACAAGGAAACTTTGGCAAATTCAATTAGAACTCCAATTTTAGAAATATTAAAAAGTGAAAAGTAATGTGTTTCTTAGAATTCAGGAAATACAGCATAACTGAGTTGAAGCAGGAAAATAAAGAGAGGCAGACAAATTGGGACAGACCTCGAGATTTGAAAAAGCAGCTAAATTCATACTGCTGACATGGAGACAGTCCACCTAGTCTCCTTGTAGATTTCTTTGTACTTTCAGGAAAGAGCTGGACAAAAATAATCTTTTACCTAATTAGTAGAGAAAGCATATATAGGAAACATTTGATAAGAGTTAGCATTTATAATTAGAGTGGAAGAAAAGAGGATTTGATATAAAGAAAAAGCTCAGATGTTCCTGAATCAGGCAACTCAGGAAGCCAATTTAGCTCAAAATTAGGAGACTAGGGTGACACAAAGTAACACTTTCAAACAAGATCAACAAAGGAATTGAAAGTCGTACCAAACCGGGGCGCATGGGACAGAATGGTTTCAAATTGAATTGAACTGCTTTTTAAATCTTCACTAACCACATCTCATCTTTAAAATATAGACGTTTTAATGTTATTACATTCAGTTATTTTCAGTAAAATCTTTTTTTTTTTTTAATTTAAGAATGATAAAAATACAGTGTTTCTCTGAGTGTGCAAATATGGCTGTGTGTCTGTCTTAGTCTATTCAGGCTGCAATAACAAAATATCACAGACAAGGTAGCTTGTAAGCAACAGAAATGTATTTCTCACGGTTCTAGAGACTGGGAAGTTCAAGATCAAGGCACTAGCATGGTCTTGCTCTCTAGCGAGCACCCTCTTCGTGGTTCACAGGCGAGGCCCTCTCGCTGGGTCCTCACATGGTGGAATGGGCTGGGGAGCTCCCTGGAGCCTCTTTTATAAGGGAACCAGTCCCATTCCTGAGGGCTCTACCCTCATGACCTAAGCACCTGCCCAAGGCCCCACCTCCTCAGAACATCATTTTTGGGGGGTTAGGATATCAACATATGAATTTTGGGGCGATACAAACATTCAGACCATAGCAGGGTCAGTTCATATCTTTTGGGTTTATCGAGTCAGTGTCTGCGTCATAATCAGAACATACATGTTTCTTGCAAACATTATTTCTGTTTGCTCTCCATTTGCTTAATTATTAGTACCAACTTTTAGGTTGATATTTGCTTAGATTAAGCAAATCTGTTTTCTTAGGTTTTCTCCTTTTTTTCTCTTTTTAATTTAGAAGCTTTGACAAACTGATATTTAAAACTTTCATGTTTTTGAATCTGTCCACACCTTCTTAATTTCTTCTGTTGATTTTTATCCCATGAAAGACGTTCCCCATTCAGCGTAGGAATGTATCAGATCAAAACTTTTATTTTAGAAGAATTTCTATCTTCACAACATTATCTAGAGACACGGTACCCTTTCCATTTTCATATGACGGGGAATTTATCTTGTTGACTGCCGTATGCCCAGGGCCGGGTAGATTGCCAACAAATGCTTGTGGAAGAAAGTAATCTTAACCAGAAAACACAGTTTAAGGATATTTGCGAGAAGTTTCTAATCTGCACCATAAAGTAACAGAAACTTGAGGAAACGGAGGAGAGCAATGGACTTCCTAATTATCAGTTGCACCAGCATTGTTTTTCCTCTGTTAGGTCTTGTGGACTATTTTCTTTCTGGACCAGGTCTAAATTTCTCTGCCTAGATTCGAAGATTCTGAAAAACCAGTTTGGCCCTTCCTTTGCATTCTCCCTCAATTTCTACTTTAACTAGACATCTACCTCAACCCCACCCCAGCTTCCCCACTGCCCCCAGTCTTTGCCTTTACTTCTTTTCCTTCCTCACTGGGGCGGGCGAAGGGGGATGGGGGAGTCCGTATCTGCCTCCCTAACTAATAATCACCAGCCACCAATGCCTACTTCCACTCCCATGCTGCTAATTCTCTAAATAATCCCTTCAGCAATTTAATAATTTTAAAAATCACTGACTTTGTATTTTTTTGACTGTTCACTCTCCTTTGCTCTAATGCTTTTATTAGTTTTAATTGCTTGCCAATTACTTACAGTGGCTTTTTAAAGGCAGACAATCATATGAGAAATTAAGATAGTTTGTGCCTCCCCTTTAAGGAGTGAATTGTCTTATTTATGCTTAATATCTGACTCTACTGGCTAAAACTTCCAAGTAATCCTTAACAATGGTGGCAGAATTGCCATCCTTACCTTGTTTCTGATATCAATGGAAATAGAAATGTGTCAGGTGCCTTGAAGTACATATTGTTATAGAAACAAGGGATTTCTCTTTCTAGTCTGTAGCTGAAATTTGAATGAATAATTGTAATATTAGTTGCTGGCCCCTCGTGTTTAGAAATTAATAATAGTGTCTTTTGCTGTACTTCGCCTCTGGAGCTCTGCCTGAGGGGCACTGAGCGCAATCCGATTGAGGAGCATGCCTGACCCCTGCGGCCCTGAGAGGCGACACAAACAGACTTGGTTCACCATATTCTGGCATTTTTGCCAGGTAGGCTGCAACCTTCAGTTGTTATAGGTAAAGAAAATGAGAAATTATAAACTGACACCCTCAAAATCACACCGCCAGATGGTGCAGGTCTGGGCTGAGAACTTGGCCTCCTTGCCTTCTTATCCATCTACCACTTTAGCATCTTTGGGGAGAGCAGGCTGTCCCCAGGACCGCTCTGCGTCTTTACATATCCTCACGAGCTTCCACATTCTGATTTATTCTGTCAACAAGGAGCTGTCACAGCAGTGATCTAGTCTCTCTGGAGTTGGCGGGAGTGAAAGTGACCCACAGCCTCTCTGGATCCACTGAATTTATTCCAGCGGGTGCGTATTTAGCCCAGACGTATACCTTATGGAGGAGATAACGAGTCTCCAGTCAGCTTCAAACAGCAACGAAGCTGAGCCCGATTGAGGGGACATTTGAACAGAAAACACGGGAGACCGCATGACAGAATCTCTTTTCTTTTCTTTTCTCTTTTGTCCTTTTTCTTTCTTCCTTTCCTTTCTCCTTCCTTCCTCCCTCCCTCCCTCCCTCCCTCCCTTCTCTCTCTCTCTGTCTCTGTCTCTCCCTCCTTCTTTCCAGATACTCTTACCAGAGTCCCTCCATGGAAAATACAGAGTTTCTCCTCCCACGCTGACAATGCGCGGAGGTAGATTTCAGTACACTGTGAAGAGGTTTGAATGGAACTGTATGATAAGGTGGACATTGACACTCTGCCAGTACAGCCTGGTGACCAGGGAGTCCAAGACGCCATATTTTCCACAGCTTTGAATTTCACAAAACAGCAAAATAATAAAAAAATGAACAAATGAATGTGAGAGACAAAGAAAGGAGGAGGAGGAGAGGAGAAAGGGAGGGAGGAAGGAAGGAAGAGAGGGAATAACATGAATTTCATCTTTATATTTAGCAAAGCCCGGCCATTAAGGAAAACTTGCAATCAACCGATGCCCATCATTTTTCAGAAGAAAGAACACCAAAAAGTAGAAAGGTAGGAAGTACCTAAAGTTAAGCTCTTGATAGCTTTTACAGAGTATACATTTAAATTTAGGAAAAAATACAAATCACTCTCTTGTCCTTTGTTTCCCTCCTAATTTTTGCTGCAGACTGGCAGACATTCTATACAGATGGCCGCTAGTCGCTGAACAGGCTTTTAAAATCTCAGGCAACCAGGAATGTTAGGAACAAGGTCCTTGACTCTGAAGAATGGTGACCCTTAGGGGCAAGAAGAACCAAAGGAATGTTCTTACGGCACTGAGTCCAAAAGGTCTTTATTTTATTTTACTTTTTGGCTATAGAGCATGTGGGATCTTAGTTTCCCCAAACAAGGATAGAACCCGCGCCCCCTGCAGTGGCAGGGAGGTGTCTTAACCACTGGACCACTGGAGAATTCCCCAAAGGGTCTTTCAATGCAAGAAGGGAACATGAAGGGCAGTTGACCCTGATGTAATGTCAGGCGACGGGCATCTGCCCATGGGGCAGAGTCCTTAAATGGTGAAGCCATTGGCAGGATCATTACACTTGTAGCAAATGTGTGGGCAAGACACATGGCCTTGTAGCTGGTAACTGGCTGAGCCAGTGCGGAGACCAGAATGAATGTAAGTGATGTTGTGACGGGGGCTTCATGGGGAATCAGGATTGCCCCAGGTCTTTCTAGGGAGAAGCATATGAGCAGTATCCCTGTAACACATGTGTAGTATCAGTGTCAGTATAATTTAACATGCATTTCCTCATATAATTCTCTTCACTGAATACGCCAATTTGTCCTAAGCTCCTCTTTGCTAACACTTCTGGGAACGTCTGAAATACAGACAGTAACGATTTCTACAGAGTTACCGTAATACACTTACTAGCACAAAACAACATTCTGGGAATTTGTTATATGAATCTAGCTAATTCATTTAACTTTCTCACCTTATGAGTGTTCATTAACTTGATATGCTTGATTATGAACATCTTTCTCTTTGGATAGTGGACGATTTCACCCTAATACCTGGGTAGGTCATTCTGCCTACCCATTAGAATCTTTGGTCACAGTGCTAGAGGCTGAACGTGCCATTTGCATAAGGATTGTCTTCCTAGAGCCCAACTCAAGTTTTGCCGTCAGCAATCATAACTGATTTCTCTGAGTGGAACAGAAATTATCTCGATGACGCATGCCTGCCAACTATTTTAGTAAACCTTCATATAGTGTATGCACAGTGTTATTTTAGTTAACCTCAATGTTTTAAAATTGTCTTCTAATGCCCAGCTTTAAATAAACTTTGACTAGTTCAAAACCAAAAATAGTAGAACCTAGATAACCACTGAGTACATCAAAGACTTTCATGTAATCGGTGCACTGATTTCTGTTTCTGATTTCAAAGTAAGTGTTTTATAAAAGCAACCTTTTGGGAGTGAAGCATTTAAGGACAATGATATTTTGCCTTGCTTTTTTTTTTTTTTTGTAAAATCGTATCTCCATAGTCAACAGACCTGGGATACTAGCTGATGATCTTGGATTTCATTGAAGACCAGAGGAAGCAGAATCAAGTTGTATGTATTCTCTGGTGAAAATTGCTATTTCATACTCATTTTCTTCAAAATCTTAATTAGTTGTTGTGATGGTATAGGACCTGGATAGGAAGACCATCTTGCTATAGAATCTGTAGCCTCCAGCTGGTATGCATATGCATTCCATGACCTCCTTTCAGACAGAATCATACTTTCTTTACTGCCAACTTCTTGCCTAGTTCATTGTGCATAGCTGAGGGAACTCACCAACACTTCCTTTAACATCTATCCATTCTCAAGAGTGTTTTCTACCTCTTACTTATATTCAATCCATCTCCTTGCCAAGAAGCGGTGAACTTCCATGGAGATTCAGAAGTTGCAAAATATCAACGAGCCTGATATACTTCTTGAAAAACTCAGTAACTCAGGCTGATGAAAGGGCTTAGGACCACCAGCCTGAGCCAGGTGGGCCCTGGAGATTCAGAGACACTCCAGTCATGTCAGCCTATGACCGTTAGCAGCTAGACAACTGATGCATTCTGTACCAACAGCTGGAGCTTCTGGGAGGTCTTTAACCATAGCCCTGAGCAAAGAGCATTGAGGTAATCCAGGATGGAGGTCACCAACGGATGGAAAACTGTGGTGGGATTGTCACTGGTGAGGAGAGAGAAGAGGTTACAGCCTTTTTGCCAAATCCTCTGTGGCTGGATTCAGTGCCCAAGCGATGATTTCCATTGCGAATGCAGTCTAACATTGGTGGTATCTGTCTGGGGGAGAAAAACAAGTCCCGATACTGAATCCCACTCTTTGGTCAAGAGACACTGCCAAGATGTGTTCTTTGGGTGTGATTTCACACAGTTGTGATGAGAGATTTTCTTATCTGGAGTAAATATTTCAGGAACAAAAACGCCTTTATGAAATTAAATGAGTGGTGAAACTTAATGTGTGGAAATCATCCTGGAAGTAGAAGGTCCTATATTCTTCTTC
Organism: Balaenoptera acutorostrata; assembly: GCF_949987535.1. Classification (NCBI taxonomy): domain Eukaryota; kingdom Metazoa; phylum Chordata; class Mammalia; order Artiodactyla; family Balaenopteridae; genus Balaenoptera; species Balaenoptera acutorostrata. Next base: position 27,050,216 of record NC_080068.1, on the reverse strand, counting down.
TTTTTAAAATTTCTATGTTGAAAGAGAAGATGAGGAGATTCTTAGTCTAATTAACAAATATCATATAAAATAGAAGCAATTTTTGCCTTCTTCTGCTCCTCCAACTTGCACATTTTTCTTTGAGATTTTAGCAATAGATGATTAGTTGGTAACTGAACTCACACAAAGCCTGGTTCAGAATGCACTTCAGATCTTCACTCTAAACAATAATCTGCATCAAAAAACCATGACCATATACTTTTGACATTGAGCTGACACTAACTGAGATGGATAGGGTCATACTCTTCAAGGTCTACTTCCCCAAAGAAGGGAGGACAGATGTATGAAAGAACAAACATACCCAGCTATGCCTAACATTGTACAAATGCACACAACTGAAGTATTTATAGCTTATATAGGCGAGTTTTGTTTTGTGGTTTGGAAATATTTGTGGCTCTGCTTGTGGTGAAGGGAGGATGTGAGTTACATAATAGGCAACAATCTCGTCCTCTCATCTCTGATGTGCGTGCCACATGGCCTTTGCAATTGACAGCCAAGAAAGCTGAGTAGGACATTCATATTTCAGCAATAGGCTAACGCATACAAGACCTGGCCATACGACTAGAGCTGTCCTGGGTCAGGCTCCGAGGCAGTCTGCTTTGTAAGCACCAGAAAACAAGAATTCGTTTTGTGAAGGCTCACCTCCCACGTGGACGCAGATCACTTAGAAAATGTACCGAGAACAAAAGTTTCAGCCATGTCCTCCCTGTGTTCTCCCTGTTAAGATGATGCCAAAATAACAAAGTCCTACTGTACGGCACAGGGAACTATATTTAATATTCTGTGATAAACAATAATGGAAAAGAATATGAAAAAGTATGTATATATATGTATAACTTGATCACTTTGCTGTATGGCAGAAATTAACACAACATTGTAAATCAACTATCCTTGAAAAAAAAAATTTTTTTAAAAAGATGATGCCTGTGCAATGGGTATCTTTTTGCCTATTCAGACTTTTGCTCTTCAAGCCTATGCTGATACTTGTTGGTTTTCCTGGATTCTGTATATCAGTCAGGATTCTCACAGTGTCAAGTACACATGTGCTTGCACATACATATTTTTATCGTACTAGAATTAATAGTTCAAAGTGTAGCAAATAATGAAACATTTTACATGCCTTTTTATTATAAAAATTATAATAAAGTTTTTGTTATAAAAACTTTTTATTATTAAAAAAAAGGTATATTTCTACCTGCGGTTGAATGCCCAACCAGATTTTGAGAATAAATGAACTGTGTTTGCTGAGCCCCAAATATGCTCTTTTTTCCCATCCATCACACTGAGTCTACCATCAATTCCTAACAGTTGTTCCAAAGTGATATTAGAAATAGACTTGTCGTTGGTCTGCCTCATTCAAGGCTCATCTCTCGTCAATTATTCTCACCAGCAACTGTGGTCCTCAGGACTTATTTTGATTGCCACTTACCTTCTTAGAGCATAAAAGTGGTTCTATAGTCCCTTTCTGATCAAATTTAAACTGTGGATTTTTATAAATAAAAACTTTTCTAATTGCCTTCTCCTCATCTTGTTCCAAAGGTTCATTTCACCACCTATGCCATTGTCTCTGTCGGTTATCGCTTATACAGGAATCCTCATTTCCTGTATAGCTCTGCAGAGATCTCCTGTCTAGCCCTCTGACAGCTTATGGATCTAATTAAATCCAATAAACATATAGTAAGCACCTATTTTCCAGACTCTGTGCCAGGCTCTATCCCCTCATTTAGAACCGAATTACATACTGTTTCTATTTATTTATTTATTTGTTTGTTTGTTTATTTTGAATGTTTCTCTAGGTATGCCATCTAGCCAACCGGAAATCCTGCTTCCTGAGGGTGCGGACCTGGTCCTACACCTCTAGCAGCCAGCCTCAGGAGTGCTTCACACAGGCGTGCGCACACACACTCTTTGGTTGATCTGTTTACCCTGTCTTTTCAGGTCAGTCTCCTTTGTGCTACGTTATTCTCCATCTCTCTAATCCTTCCCACTTCCCTAACTGCTCAGAACTTAGAGCCGCATCCCAATAGAGCCCCCAAAGGTATGCATCCTGTTACTTACTTTCCTCCTGCTCTAAGCATTTGATTATCAGCTCCTTCAAGGTGGAAGCTATATCCCCTGCCTTCTTCGTTAATCCCTATAGCTCTTTCTCTGCTATACCAGAGTTTCCATATGGTACATTTCCCGTGCAGTACACGTCTCTGCTATAGCCAGCTTTCCACAATTTCTGGTTTCTTTCGTGGGGAGTGGAGGGTCATACAGCTTTTTTATCTCTCATCTTCCATCTGGTCCTCCCTGGGCTGAGAGAGCTTCTTGTTCCACAATCCTTGGCCCACCTACTAAAGGGAGGGAGAAACCCAGGACTTATGTTCATTCAAGGAGGAAAGTGACATTTAGATAAAATTGAATAGTATTTTGTCAGGTGCCTAAAATTGGTGTTTGGGGTGAAAAGCATGGGAATACTTCATCTTTACATTTGGCCTTGTTATATACGATACTAATTATGCAGGCCATTCAAAGCTCAGTTCAATGGATATTTTTCAGGTGCACCAATTAGGAGTAGAAATAGGAGCCTGGGGCACTTCCCATGACATTCAATATTCAGCATTCAACACCCAGCATAGCAAGACGGGGCCGTCACTCACTGAAGGTATTTGGCTCCTGTTATAGCCCTAAAAGTGAGTGGAATGCTTGGAAACTTTAGAAAATGGGTCCATACTCTAGATAGCTTTCTCCCATGCCAAATAAAACAATATTAAGTGTATAAAAAATGTTATCGATAATATACTTTTTCTAACAAAAATATGTGCTCTAGAAAAATGGGAAAAACAAATATGTAATTATCTTACAAAAATAGGATCATACTGTGTACATTGTTTTGCGACTTTTGGTTTTTTGACTTTTGTTTGTACTTTTTAATTTATGTCATTAAATATTTTTCTATGCTAGGATATTCCAAAGTGAGTCTGTTATAGAAGTTATTAATAAATATTACATATTAAGAAATGAAGAGAGTTTCATGATGAGATAAATGTTGGCAATGCTGGATTCAATAGGATTTTGTTGCTATAGGACTTTTTAGAGCTTTTAATGAACTAATGTATGTTGTGATTCTTAAAAATAAGGATATATTATATAAATTCTCCCAATTGTTTTACCAAGTACATTATTTATGTATTATGTATTTATGTAATTTCTGTAGAACAAGTGTTCTTGAACACACTTTGAGAATAGAAGCAGAAGTAGGTCATAGACCTGCTATGACTAATCTTAGGATGTAACGTGGAAAACTTATTAAAACATGTTATTAAAAAGTCCTGCTTTGAAAATCAAAACCACAATGAGGTATCACCTTACACTGATCAGAGTGGCCATATCAAAAAGTCTACAGATAACAAATGCTGGAGAAGGTGTGGAGAAAAGGGAACCCTCATACACTGTTGCCGAGAATGTAAACTGGTGCAGCCACTGCGGAAAACAGTATGGAGTTTCCTTAGAAAACTCAAAATAGAACTACCGTGTGATCCAGCAATTCCATTCCTGGGTATTTATCCAGAAAAAATGAAAACACTAACTCAAAAAGATACATGAAACCCAGTGTTTATAGCAGCACTATTTATAATAGCCAAGATATGGAAACAACAGAAGTGCCCACCAGCAGACGATTGGATTATTAAGAAGATGTGGTGTATATATAGAATGGAATATTACTCAGCTATAAAAAAAGAATGAAATACTGCCTTTATGCCAATGTGGATGGAGCTAGAGAATATTATGCTTAGTGAAATAAGTCAGACAAAGACAGACAAATACTGTATGATATCACTTATGTGTGGAATATAAAAAATAATACAAATGAATATATATGCAAAACAGAAACAGACTCACAGATGTAGAAAACAAATTTGTGGTTACCAAAACGGAGAGGAAAGGGGGAAGAGACAAATTAGGGGTATGTGATTAAGGGATACAAACTACTATGTATAAAATAGATAAGCAACAAGGATATATTGCATAGCATAGGGAATTATGCTCATTATCGTGTAATAACCTGTAACGGAGTATAATCTGCAAAAATACTGGATCATTATGATGTACACCTGAAACTAACACAATATTGTAAATCAACTATATTTCAATTAAAAATAAAGTCTACTTTAAAAAAAGTACTGCTTTGAGCTTGTTTCTTATGTGTCTGTATATATGACCTCTTTATTAGCAAGGGAGTGAGAGATTTGACTATAGAACATTAATTTGACATAACACCTGCTAACATCAACGGAACTAATATTCTGTGCAACATAATTTGAGAAATGCAGCTGTGCAGAGTTCCCTGATATTATTGTACAAATGGTGATTTGGGGTTCCGTGTTCCTTATTCATTCCAAGACTTGATGCTTCTATTCTTAACTGTGTATTCAGAATCTGGCATCACTGTTTGCTTTATTAAAGATACAGTATGATCCACATCAGTTAACTTATTTTTCCAATTCTATTTTCAGTCATCATAAAAATACATTGGCCAGAAAGGAAGCTAATAAATCAGTACTCTGTACAATTTCAGTTTAGAATTTCTTAGGAAATTTAAGCAGAAATGCTCCTTTATTGGAGAAAAATAGCAACAGCCTGAATTTCTAGGAGAAATTCACCTCCACTCACAACGGCCATATTTTCTTTAATTTTGTGCCCTGCCTAGAATTTTGTCCCCTGCAACCAGCCAGCCAGCATCTTTGTTTGCCTTCTCATGAGCATATTTGTTCTGTTTCCATAGTTGTATATGTGTTGTGGTTTCTCATTTGCTCTGTTTAAATGAATAATGTATATAGTTACTCTCTCAAGTTAAGTTGCGCTTATCAGCATTTTGCAAAAAAACTGTTTGAAGACAAATCTGCAGCAAATGAGTTGTTTGGTGCTGCTGATATGGTTTCTTTAAAAAGCAGAGGTTTCAGAAACAGCTTATCCGTCAATAGCTCCGATGGCACTTTGTGGTTGCTTTGCACAAACATCTCCCCTTTCTCTCCCAACCCTATCACCGCAGAAGATAATTTACTTGCCACGTTGGCTGTTTTCCTTTTGATTTTAAGAACCTTCCCTTTTCTATTTAGTTTATCCTAGGTGGTCCTGGGAAACTTCTATACATGTACAATTCAAGGATGGGTGATACACTTCATGTTAAGACCATAAGAGGAAAACTAATGGAACTATGGTTTGGACTTTGTCCTCAGGCAGAATGGAAGGGTGGCTGATCCTTTAGACTTAAATTTTGGTCTCCTGATGAAAATACATTGTTCCAGTGAATTTTTGGTACACAAGTTATAAATGTTTGAAAAATGTGAAATAAGTGCTGAGAGGGTTGGTTACATCCTCCATATGTGATCTTTTTAAAAAAAATACTTCCTCTTGATCTTACCTGCCTAATTTATCCATTTATTGGTGTATAACTTTCTCGTAGCCACCCAATTTTTTAACTATTTATTCACCCCTCACTCATGAAGCACTTATATGTTAGATGCTGTGCTGTAGAGAGGGTATAGTCCATTGTATGAATTTACCTAGAAGAAGTTCATTATACTCTATGTAGAAATACACCTTGACAAATATCATTATCAGTGACACACAGTTGCTATTAGTGAACATTGCAAAGGATTGTCCTGGGCATTGAAGGAAGATATAATATTGGAGCCTTGCTTTGCAGCAGCTGGGATGAAGTTGGGGAAATAGGACCAACGTGTACAGGGGGAACTATGCAAGTATCAGCTGAGTGGTCCAGTCAGGTATTCAGCAAGGGGTTAGCTGACCTGAGTTTTGGAGAAAAGAGGATATTTAAATAAGTGAGGGAAAGCAACGGAGTACATTTTAGTCAAGGATAACAATTTGGTAGTTGTTGTCTTTGTGACTTTGGAAAGACCAGTTTGTTTGGAACAGCTGTCTTTATTTCAGTGATACTCAATGTTTTCACATTGCTTTCCGTGACTTCAGGAGCTTTTAATAATTTGGAGAACTCATAATGAAAGTTATAGACCCTTTTTCCCAGAAAGTTACTCAGGGCACTGAACTTCCAAGGTTTCTCAGGGCACTGAACTTCCAAGGTTTTAGCGACCCCTCAAAGGCCATTGTTGTCACCATAATTCTTAACTTTTCCTGGGCATAAGTCTATGTCAGATGTATTTTATATCTATATATACACTATCTCATTTAATCATCTTGACATTCTTGTGACGCTAACATTATTGCCATCGCTGTTTCATAGGAAACTAAAGACAAGATAAAGTAGATTGCCGGAAGTCACTCAACTAGTAAGAGTCCGAACTGGGATTCAGACACCTTGGTAAATTGCCTTCCATGCGTCTCCTTTCCTTCTTTCTGTGACTTACCACATTACTTCCCCAGCCAAGCTGATATAGTCTCTTTATCTGGTGTCTGGCTACTGGGGGCTTTAAGTAACGGCAAGCAAACCCTTGACTTCCTCGGAGGGACTTAGCTACCAGGCAGCTCCATCACCCTGCTTGTTTACAGAAATCAGATATGGGCTTGTGTTGGCACCTGAGTGACAGCATGTGAGAATTCAAGGGCCTCTTCCAGGGGTGGCAGTAAATAGACCAAGATCGTTCTTGTAATGTCAGTGATAGAGAATACAAGATAGGATATTGAAAGGAAGCTTTAGCCTTTTTGTACAGAAGCTAAGGATTAAGATGCAAAGTTAGGATCCTGGCTTGGATCCAATTATCCAGAGCATGGTGAGGAGCAGTTATTAGGATAGGCATCAGCTAGTACGATGCAGGGACATGAACTTGCTGGAGAAGCTGCTGTAGGGAAAAAGGAAGTTGTAGAGAAAAAAAATATTTTCCAAGCTCCCTCACATGTCACCCTAGGGCACCAGTGAGAAGCCTGTGAGAGGAGATTTTATTGCCCCTGTCAGCACCTCCGTGGGGCCTCTTCCTCACCCCGTTCTTCCATTTCTCCTTGGGGCAGCTGATTTTAGGCTGAGAATTACCGTCGTGGGAGTTCAGCCAAGTCGAAGAAGTTGCATCCAAGTCATGCCAGCCCCACCCTGGAAGGCCTGTGGGTGAGTCAGGCTTTCCCTGGTATTCAGGGAACCTTCTGTGAATCCAGGGAAAATCCCTCAGGAAGTCACGCCTAACCATAAAGGCTGCCGGGCCAGAGTGAGTCTATCGCAGGGGAGGAAAAACACTATCTGCCCCATGATGAATAAGGGTCTGTTCCCTCACCGCAGGGTCTCTGAAGTGCGACCCAGTGCCATTCCTCAGTGGTGAAGTGACCCACTTTCAGCTGGGCTGCAGGCTCGCTGGAGACTCTGCCTCTCTTCAGAAGACTTAGGCAACATGGTCCAACGCCTCTGTTGCTTGACTGAAGTCGCTCCCATGAGCTCCCACAGCATGAAAGAGTGCAAACCTCTTTGATGGGTCTGACATAACGCACATTCAGCACCTCGGCCATCTCCGTCCCTTTCTGTCTTCTGCCAGCTAGAGGCACTCCTACGTAGAAACATGCTCCTTAGCCAGGGAATTGGTCAGCATTTCAGGCCAAAGGGATTAAAAAGAAGGTCTGGGGGTAGCCAAAAGGAAATACGGTTCTTAGAACATATAGAGCAGAGAAGCCATCTTGATAGTTTGCTAGTAATTGTTAAGCAAAATATAAAATAGACTGAATATTTGGAAAACACTAGGTTAAACACAGGTTTCTTTACCGAGCAATTTCTTTATTTCTCTCTCTTTTATATGCTCATATTTGTTATGAATCTCCAAGAGGAGGGTAAAATAGGTCATGGAATTCTTTTTAGGAGAAACGTACCACAATATTTAAGTGCCAATGTCTAGAGGGTACCATGGTATCAAAATGTAACAAAACATTTGATGTGCACAGTAAGAACTGTAAATATATTGAAAAGATTCTATTTTTACCTGAATTTGGCTTAATGATGGTGAACTAAACCATTAAAAATAACTCAGAATTTTTTGCAGGGAGAATAATAAGGCAGGGCATTTGGGTGTATGGTTGGCGAATATGCCTATTGGATATGTAAAGATACTGTAAAGCTCTGAAAATTAAATCTGTGTAGAACTGGCTCAAGAATGTTTAAAATAAATAACAGAGGGAAACTAGATACACCCTATAATATATAAGTAGTTAATATTTATTTTTTAAAAGAGTCATTTCGAATCCATTGAGAATAAATGGATTATGCAAGACTATTAATGCTGCAGAAGATAAGTTACCTATTTAGAAAAAAAATCAATTTAGATTATTACTGCATCTAAATGTTAAAATAAATTCCAGATCAATGAGAGTGTCAGTGTCAGCAAAGAGAACCATGAAAGCTAAAAGTAGAAACAAATATCTATTCAATCTCTAAATAGTGGGGAGAGAAGTTAAAAGCATTCAAAATATCATAAAAATTGAAACAGATAGGTTTGAATATCTAAAAATTAGAAGACTTTGTGTGTCCAAAAGCCCCCAAATTAAAAGTTGATCAATTAACTGGGAAGTATTGGAACCAATAATTAAATATTACTACATAAAACATGTAGAGGGAAATAAACTCAGACTCAAATAATTATATGGAGAATGAATAGACGCAATTATTTCACAATAGAAGAAATACCAATGCTATTGAGTTTTAAAAGATGTTTGACCTGACTAAATATTCTAATTTTAGAGATGAAAAATTATATTTGCTAATCATATTAGCAGAAAAAGCACATTCAATGTCTATGAGAGTGAGGTAAAATGTTCAAATTTCTAGAAAAGTAGTTAAATAATATGGATTAATTGGGGGAAATGCTCATATCTCACGTGGTTTACTATTCATTGCTCTACTATTTACAATAGGAAAAATAAATTAAAATTGAGGAGTTTGATATTATTCTTAAGCTGATATATACATTTTTTTTGTTCTTTATGCTACTGGACAGTAGCTGTCCTTTATAAATCTGTTTTTAACCATGAATTTAGCCAAGCAGAGGAATCTTCTAGGAAAAAAGAGAATGAGATCCTGATGCATCCCTATTTTGGTCCAAAGATATAAAACTGTGTATAGAACCAAAGTGGTTCCATTGAGGCTGCCTTATTTTAAAAATGTTCCAAAAGCCATGAGTGTTGGGAACCTCAGGGGTTACAAAGGAGAGTCTGGACTGGTGACTACACCTTGTAAAAACTATAATAGTATAAAAAGAAGGAAGCAACATTTCTACTAAAATTATTAAAATTCTGTATGTGAAAGGTTAATCTGGTAGTTTGCATAATTTATTTAGGTGAACAGATAATTCCCTAGCATGAAAAAGAAATGTAAGTTTATTATATTTTTACTTCCTTTCAAATCCAGTTTGCAAAAGCAAATTAACTTACATTTTTACCATGATAAATTTTCTGCCTGATTTTAAATACAAAAATGACATTTGGTTGACAAAATATAAGTACATTTATACAATCACTAACAATTTATAAGATCTATGAATATTTTGTTAAACTGAAAGTTTTTAAAACAGAGAAAAGACATGCATATATCAAGACTTTCTCTCATATGTGGAAGCTATGTGGTATGATGATTAAAAACATCTCCAGTGATTCAGATAGCTTTGGGTTTCCATGCTAGTCTGTCACTTTAAGGCAGTTTCCTAAGTCCTCAAATTCTGTTCTCTTACCTGTAAAATGGGCATAGTAATAGTACTATTGAGATGACACACACACGGTGGCATAGTTCCTATCATATTCTGAGGGCTCAGTGAATGGAGACTATTATTATAACTAGTTGAAGTACCTTTGCTTATGTTGGGGTGTGTGTGTGTGTGTGTGTGTGTGTGTGTGTCTAGTCAAGTAATAGGCAGTTACATTAAAAAAGAATAATTACTATATTTTCTAGCATAATATGTATCAATCTAATTTATCTGTCAGAAACAAAGAAGGAATTGAAAACCAGAGGATAAGCAAGCTAGCTACCCCAGGGGTTAAAGAGAGGTGGTCAGTCTAGGTAATACAAGTTCATTTACATGAAGCCCTGGTAAAGCAAAGACTTGGAACTTAGACTTCTCATATAAAAACCTGAATACTCAAAGTCTGAACCCTCAGTAAAAAACTGGGTTATAAAAATCCTTCCACTGGCAGAAGGACATTACAAAGAAACTTGTTTGTTTCTGCCTGTATTATTGCTAGGGACAAGTCTCTCCTGAGAATTCATTCCCATGGGCTTATATCACACTTGGGTTTGATGTTCAAATTACATTACTTGCATAATTTGTGCCCCTAAAGCAAAAGAATTAATATTAAAATGAGTCCCAAGCTGGAGATAACCTTGGGTTGCCTGGAGGAAGCAAATGCAAAATAACTCTAGAGGGACATGCCCTTAACCCAAGCCACAGGGATTCTGCTGGTAGAGGCCCACTGAAGATGAGCTCACAATCCCAAATTACAAAATATATGAAGAAAACTCCATTACTATAAGCAAGAATTGGAGGGCACATCCAACTGTAGGATTAAATTCTCAAAAGCTTCAGAAAATACAATTAGTAGAGTTGTCTAAAATAAATATGTTTAAAATAAAGTCATACAAGTTGGAAGCAGAAAGAAAAGTAAAAAAGAAAAGGAACATGGGGTAAAGAACCATAAAGAATCTCTAGAGATGAAAAACATAAGAATTGTTATAAAAATACTAAATGTTTGGTTAAAGGCAAATTAACATAACTGAGGAGAAAATTCATACACTGAAAGATAGTTGTAAGGAAACTCCTAAGAATGCAGTACAGAGAGATAAACAAATGAAAAATAAGAAAGAGAGATTATGGACTTGGGAAACTGAATTTCAATATATATCCAGTAGAAGTACCATAAAGACAGAATAGAAAAAAACTGCAGAATGGGAAAAAATATTCAAAGAGATAAAGATAAGAGCTTTTCATTTCAAAAATAGATTTCAATGGTGAATGTCATAAAATATAAATGCATGTCTGAATCTATTCTTTAATCTGGAGCTCCCTATGTGGTCTAATTCAGGTTTCTTTGTCTGGTTTACTTAGACTGGGTAGCAAAATGTGAACTAGATTTAGTTTCAGTAGACTTAGACAGGTGTTAGGCTCTTTACTCTTCCCCTTGAATTAGTCTGGTCAAGTTTTTAGTCTTTATGAACCTCGATTCCCTTATCTGAAACATGGGGATTAGGTAAGGACCTTTAAGCTAAATATTGCTGAGAAGGTGTTTTGCAGCTGGGGTTACCATATACAAGTTAGCATATTACTTTCTCTAAAAAAGATTATCCTTGGGGTTTCCCTGGTGGCGCAGTGGTTGAGAATCTGCCTGCCAATGCAGGGGACACGGGCTCGAGCCCTGGTCTGGGAAGATCCCACATGCCGCGGAGCAGCTGGGCCCGTGAGCCACAATTACTGAGCCTGCGCGTCTGGAGCCTGTGCTCCGCTACAGGAGAGGTCGCGATAGTGAGAGGCCCGCGCACCGCGATGAAGAGTGGCCCCCGCTCGCCACAACTGGAGAAAGCCCTCGCACAGAAACGAAGACCCAACACAGCCATAAATAAATAAATTTTTTTAAAAAAAGAAAAAAGATTATCCTTGATCACGTGGATGGGTCTCATCCTATCAGTTGAAGGCCTTAAGAGCAAAAATTGAGGTTTCCTGGAAAAGAAGAAATTCTGCCTCAAAACTGCAAGATCAATTCCTGCCTGAGTTTCCAGCTTGCGTGACAGATTTTAGATGTTCTAGGCGCCACAACTGCATAATTGCATTAGCCTATTCCTTTAGCAAGTCCCTTTATATGTACCTACATATTTACGCACACACGTATATTATTGGTTCTGTTTCTCTGGGAAATCCCTGACTGATTCAATGAGATAAAGAATATAAAAATTTTAAATCATGATGCACATGTGTCTTAAATAGACCAGGATATTCATGCACCTCGTCCCCAGATACCTAAGTCATGTTTTTACCTCTTTCAGGTCTTTGGTCCAAAGCCACCTTCTCAGTGAGACTTTCTCTAAACACTTTATTTACAATTGAACCCCCCAACAGTCCCTTCTATTCTCCTCCCTTCCTTTGTTTTTGTCTCTACCACTTGTCACTCTCTGACATTCTATGTATTTTACTTACTATTTGTTGCTCTTTGTCTGTTTCACCGCTAGAATGGAAGCTCCATGGAACATTCAATATTTTCTTTAAAGGACCTCCTGTCTCCATCTTATCTTTTCAAATGTGTCCTCCAGAGCCCCCCGTGTGAATCTAAGACCTAAATCTAACTTCTTTATATAAAACACTTCAAAGGTTCGAGACTGTCTATACAAGCACTGCCCAATAGAACTTTCTGCGCTGCTGGAAATGTTCTATAATCTGCACTCTCCATGGTAGCCACTAACTGCTCGTGGCTATTGAGCCTGTGAAATATGACTAGTGCATCTTAAAGAACTAACTTTTTCTTTCTTGAGATATTACTTAATTTAAATGTAAACAGCCATATGTGCCTTCGCGGTAGACAGTGTTGGAAGCAACTAAACGTCAAGCCCTCCGTGTTGATCACTGCCTGGTTTCTTCAGCACATTTCTCTTTGCCCACACCTCACAGTTTATAAAACAGAAATACTGCAGTGCATGAAGTTCTCCAAACACATTGTGTGTGTTGTCAACTTGGTGCATTTGCTTATGGGATCCTCGTAGCCTTCTGCGTTCCAAGCGCACCTTGCTAACTATTATTAACAATTCAATTTAGGAATCGTTTCCCCACTGTCATTCCAGCTGGATTAGGTGCCCTTCCTTCACACTCTCATAATTGCTAGTGCATGGATCTATGATTTTATTTTTAATACTGGACTCTATTTATCTGTTATGACTCTGTCTCCCCCCTAGATATTTACCTCCTTGAGGTCAGAGCCTATTTCTGTCTTTATGTTTTTAGTTCCTAAATCCATGCTTGGCTCATGGTTAGTGCCCAATAAACCTTTGTTGAATAAATGAAGGAAGGAATGCACTGGACCTAGTGCTATATCAAGAATGCCTTGGCCTAATGTCTATGCCAATTCCTACAACCCTTCTCATTACCTGTACCTAGAAAAACCCAATGCGGAACAGAGGTCAGGTAGCTCTCCTGTAAGACAAGATGCTATTTAATACCATGGCCTACCTTCTTCTCTTTGCTTCCTCTATCAGGAAGAAGATGGCTTCCAACAGAATTGAAGCCAACTCAACACCAGGAGAGTTTGACACTTGTCTGGCCCTCATTATCATTGGCCGCCAAAACGGTAGCCTTTGAAGAATGTTTTGGAACCGTTTATAATTATTTTTTAGAATCATTTTTAAATGTCTTCCCTCCCTGTTCCTTTCCATGCTTTCAGCTCTTGTTTGGGAAAGAAGAAATCTGAGTCGTGGCCACAACAGAGTCGCCCTGCTGGATTTAGCTTTTCAGAGGGTTTCCAGATCACCCATGATCCATCTGTGAACTTAGGAGGGTTCTGAGAATGGCATGACTCTGGGTGAAGAAAACAAATATCTTTGCTCTAAACAAGCTATCTCTGATTCTTCTAATATCATAGCATAGTGCAAATTTCTAATATAAGAATTTCTGTGGCTAATTCTTGTTTTGTACTAGGTCACACATTTACCGTGAATAGTCATGATGTACCTAAAAACGCACCCCTAGTATATTCAGCCAAAGAGTTAAAAAAAAAAAAAAAAAAGAGGTGGGGGGAAGGGTCTATGGAGAGGTGGGTAAGAGGAAAAGGCAATAAATCTCAGGCCCATGGGATCTGGGCAGCAAACTGCACTGGCAAATCTAACAACTGCCAACTCTGGAATGTGTCAGCTTAATATCATACTAACTGTTACCTGGTAGGTTGTCAGAATTCTAAGAAATGAGAAGATCAAAAATGTTGCAACTGGGAAGTATTCCAAATGCCTTTCAATGCATATCTGCTGAAACAGGGATGCTATTAAAATGCCCTTTAAAAAGTCCCATTAAAGTAATAATCCAATAAAAGGAGTGTATAGTCTGAGAACTTTGTGGCCAATAGCAAATGAGTGCCAGCAAATCTTATTGACTTTATGGGAGGTTTCTCCTCCTCTGCTTTCCTCATTGTGTGCTGAGCAGTGACTTAGTTTTACTTCTTGAGTGAACAATGCAACACAACCATCTCTACGGTGACAAAACTATAACATACTTGTGTATCTGCATACATAAATATGAATTTATGACAATTACAAGCTTTTTAGAAAATGCACACTATTTGAAACAATAGCAGGTTACAAAGAAAAGGGAGAACTTGATTCATTGTTCCAATGGATATTGATATTGTGCCCTAGAAAACAATCTAATCAATTTCAAATTTCAGCAGAAAAGCTACAGGCACACTGAACAAAAATAATATAAACTTTCAACTTTAAACCTATTTAAGAATTGAATGGCATGTGACATGAGTAGTTGAGAGAAAAATTGCAGCCACTTGATTTTTAGAACATTAAAAAAGTCTTATCCAAGTTTTGCTTAATCTCATTAATCAGCCAGGTTCTCTGTCGAATTCATTGTTTTAGTAGAAATCTCCTGTGATATTTTAAAACTTTAGTACCTTTGGAGAGATTGAACTTGTATTTTCCATCTACCTTTGTCATCTTACCATGCTAGGCAACATAATAAGGCAGCTTTATTTCCTTTTCTTCACCACTATATTATACAAAGGCTTTATCTCCTTCTCTGAAAAACCTAAATGTTTGTAATAGGGAGCCTTTCATTGCTTTTTTTCCCCACTCGTTCTCTCATTGTGCAAACACACTTAGCTTTATAATCATTCATTCATTGTCCATTCATTCATTTAATAAATTGACCACTTTCTACATACCAGACTCTGTGGTAAGAACTGGAGATAAAACAGAGAACAAGTCAGAACAGAAATTGAAATTTATCCCAGCTCCTACATGTTTTTTAGAGGAAGAGTTCAAACTCTTTTTTTGGAGGTCCCGATACACTAGCTCTACTTCACAAGTCTAATTTTACCTCTTACTTTTCCTCAACATTGATTCCCCATTCTTTCACTTCCAACCACATTTCATGCTCATTCTCACTTTTACATCTTTTTCTAATTTTCTTTCCTCTGCAAGAAATGCAGAAAATTCCTCCAGTATCCATTTGAATCCAACTCACTTTTCAAAGGCAAGTCTTCTTTCTTCTGCAAGTTCTTTTCTGGACTATGCCAGCCCAGATTTAATCTTGCTTTCCTATTTAACATATCCACTTGGCTGACGAAAAGGCATCTCAAACTGAACAAGTTCCATAGTAAAGCTTTTGGTTATCTGATTCTCCTTCTCAGTAAATGGTAGTCTCATCATCCAGATGCTTAGGTCAAAACTTAAGGAAGTACCCTTGATTCCCACCTGGCCACTAGCAAGTCCTATCAACTTTGCCTCCAAAATCCATCTCAAACCTAACCTCTATCTCCATCTTCATTCCAACTTGAGACAAACCACCATTGCCTGCTTAGGGCCATTGTCTCTCCATCACTGCTTCTGTTTCTACTCTTCCTTGGTTATTGTGTACAGAAAATTGTGTCTTCACAGCAGCTGGGATGATTTCTTTTCCAATATATTTCACATCCTGTCACTCTCTTGCTTAAAGCCTTCCATTGTCTCTTAGAAGAAATGTAGAACAGGTGGACCAAAATCCTGACCTAAATGGCCCTGCCTTCATCTCCTCTTTGCTGACTCAGGCACTGGATCCTTCTCTCTGTTGCTCAGTCACAGCAAGCTTGTTCCTGCCTTGGCCACTTCTACTTTCAGGTCTTTGCACTCACTCATTCTACTCCCCGCTGGACTGCTGCTTCTCTTCAATCTTCCTGTAGGCTGTTTCCTTCTTGTTGCAAAGCTGAAATGTCACCTCCTTAGAGACAACCTTGCTTGCCCCAAACCTAAGTTCACTCCTGACTTCCTTTTTCAATAGTCACCACAGAAATTATTACCACTTGACATTTCTTTATGAATTCATTTGTTTATTATCTATCTACGCTCAACTAGAATGGAACTCTATCAAAGAAAGGACTTTATCTGATTCGTTCACAGTTTTTTCACCAGCACTGGAACAGGACCTGACCATGGATCTCTCTGATACATGAAGAAATGAATGAACCTGTAGATCACACACTTGAACTTGAATGCCAAGTAAGTTGCAGGTCTTCATCCTTTTCCAGTTGTGCTTCATGTATCACCACAATTTCCTTAAACCAAATTTAAGCTCCTCAACCCAGCAGACTATACTTTGGTCTTTTATTTACATGGCATGTATCAATGTTAGATTATAGTAAGTACTTTATAAATGCAACCTCCATGTCCACTTAAAAATGATTTGATGAAATGTGACTAAAATTTAGGTATTTGCGATACCTATCATACATCTCTGTTCTATTTTGGCTGCAATTGTTGGGATAGTTATTACTGGAACTTTACCTTTGGTCCAGGACAGTGTACACAGACCAATGGAAAAAATTGTTTAGGAAATGACAATCTTCTCTGCTGTTCTTTTCTTTCCAGGTAACATGAAAGCTAATGATTTAAAGAATAAAATGTCCAGTCTGGAAAGGTCAGAGAGATTCAACCCTAATGTCTTCTGTAGGGTTGTCATATTTAGCAAATAAAAATTCAGGATGCTCACTTAACACTGAATTTCAGGTAAACAGTGAATAATTTCTAATATAAGCGTGTCTATGAAATGTTTGGGGTACACTTATACTAAAAAAATTATTTGTTATTTATCTGAGATTTAAATTTGACTGGGCATCCTGTATTTTATCTGGCAACCCTATTTTCAAGTTTTTGATAGACTTGCAAGGTCCTTGCCATGTGTTAGTTATGTGATAGTGATAATTTAAACATCTTTGGAACTAGTATTTACTCTTTTAGACCATTAATATGCTCTTTTTCTAATTCAAATATAATTAGCATATGATCTCGTATGAACTTAAGGTGTACAATATGTTAATTTGATGCATTGATGTATTGTAATGTGATTACCACCGTAGCATTAGCTAATACCTCCATCACTCTCAACAAATGATTGAGTATGATCCATACTGTTTCTGGATAAAGAGTATTCGTGTGATATCAAAGAATAATTGTCATTTCCAGGAGTTATAGACTGAAAACCAGGACCAACAAAACTAACAGGGGACACGTGTCTCCTTTGACGTGTAAACCATTTTTGAGCACTCTTTTCCTGGATTGCTACCCTTACAGTTACCTTAGACCTGGGGACCAGGGTAATCTCTTCCAGTTTGGGACTTCAGAGATAGGCTCACTTACACTGAAGTCCAAGACTGGAGTAAATTACATTTCAGGAGAATTTCTTTTGGATGACATTTAGTCCTTTTTTTATTTTCTCCCTTTAATTACTATACTCACACTTCGATGATGTTCTTGTTGGTCATGTTTCTCTGAAATTAAGAATAAGTCAAATGCAAAGGTCAGCATTCTTCCCTCACATGAAAATTTTTGTGGAAATAAAAGGAAAAGAATGTGCTCCAAGAAGTGTACATTTTAAATATCTCTTATTCAATAGAAATCAGACTTAATTCATAAACCCTCCAAAATTCCCACTGAGAAAGAGTGACTCCTTGAATTTGTACAATTCATGCAGCCAGTTTCCACTAGCTGCTCTTTCTGTCTTTGCTATTTCTGCCCCCAACATGCCTGATTCTCACACGAGCTGTTACAGCTGAACTCACTCAGTTCCGACAACTGGAGAAACATCAGGAGCAAAATACATAATTTACCCTCATCTCATACAGAGACATTGTGCTAGAATCAGAGAGTATAGAGCTGGAAGAGTAGGCATTCCCTCGAGGAGCCTCCAGCTTCCTGATTACTGTCACAATTAAGCAACAAGAGGCTTCAGAGAAATGTAGAGTTCAGTCAATGCTCATCCCTTGTTAAAGCAAGAGCTGAGTATTTCAGAGGTTAGTCTAGGGTTCTAGATCTTTCCAATGTGAGGTATTCTTGAAGTTCCCTTGGAAGAGATGTTAGGGTGACCTGAGATTGGTGGACATTTTTTCACATTGATCTACTTTTTAAGGTCACAGTCTTTACAGCGAGAGTGATATATGTGCAGCGAAAAGAGAGAGATGATTACATTGCCAAGGTTTTAGATGAAATCACAGCCCTGTAATTCTATTTCATTAATGTTGCTTTCTATTTTATTAATGATGACTTTATTGGGAGATGTGGTTTGAGTATGTCACAGTGTCAAAGTATTTCATCAATATATGTTGCAAGTATTTCCTTAGAAATTTAATTTTTTCCTTAGACATCTTTTTTTTTTAACATCTTTATTGGAGTATAGTTGCTTTACAATGGTGTGTTAGTTCTTGCTTTATAACAAAGTGAATCAGTTATACATATACATATGTTCCCATATCTCTTCCCTCTTGCATCTCCCTCCCTCCCACCCTCCCTATCCCACCCCTCTAGGTGGTCACAAAGCACCGAGCTGATCTCCATGTGCAATGCAGCTGCTTCCCACTAGCTATCTATTTTACATTTGGTAGTGTATATATGTCCATGCCACTCTCTCACTTTGTCCCAGCTTACCCTTCCCCCTCCCTATATCCTTAAATTCATTCTCTAGTAGGTCTGTGTCTTTATTCCCATCTTGCCCCTAGGTTCTTCATGACCTTTTTGTTTTTTTTTTTTTTAGATTCCATATATATGTGTTAGCATACGGTATTTGTTTTTCT
The DNA here is from genome assembly GCF_949987535.1 of Balaenoptera acutorostrata. Lineage (NCBI taxonomy): Eukaryota > Metazoa > Chordata > Mammalia > Artiodactyla > Balaenopteridae > Balaenoptera > Balaenoptera acutorostrata. The sequence continues at coordinate 27,031,457 of NC_080068.1, read as the reverse complement.
CTTTCTGACTTACTTCACTCTGTATGACAGACTCTAGGTCCATCCACCTCACTACAAATAACTCAATTTCGTTCCTTTCTATGGCGGAGTAATATGCCATTGTATATATGTGCCACATCTTCTTTATCCATTCATCTGTCGATGGACATTTAGGTTGCTTCCATGTCCTGGCTATTGTAAATAGTGCTGCAATGAACATTGTGGTACATGACTCTTTTAGAATTGTGGTTTTCTCAGGGTATATGCCCAGTAGTGGGATTGCTGGGTCGTATGGTAGTTCTATTTTTAGCTTTTAAGGAACCTCCATACTGTTCTCCATAGTGGCTGTATCAATTTACATTCCCACCAACAGTGCAAGAGGGTTCCCTTTTCTCCACACCCTCTCCGGCATTTATTGTTTGTAGATTTTTTGTTGATGGCCATTCTGACCGATGTGAGATGATATCTCATTGTAGCTTTGATTTGCATTTCTCTAATGATTAATGATAGGCATCTGGTTTTAAAGCCTTTCTACTTTCCTAATTGCCTGCGCCCACTCCTCCACCCCATTAAAATTTGCAGATGTCTTAATAATTCTAATTGTCTCTCCCATCTACCCAGCCAATTCATCCTCATTAAAGTCATTCATTAATTCACAAAATATCAATTAAATACTTATCAGTTACAGCATGCTCTGCCGATATAATACTATGGGAAGCAAAAGTTCTAGTACAGTTAAAATGGATTGTATTGGGTGTTACAACAAATAGACTGACAACAAATAGCAGTGCTAACACAACTCAGGAGTGGGAGGGATTGATTCTATTGTAATTAAACCAAAAGCATGTGGGATCTTAGTTTCCCGACCAGGGATCGAACCCGTGCCCCCTGCAGTGGAAGCATGGAGTCTTAACCACTGGACAGCCAGGGAAGTCCCCCCAAAAGTAAATCTTAATCCAGTTTCTCTACTTTTGTGGAAAGAACTCTGGAATAGATCTCAAATTCTTTCTACTTATTAACAGTATAAACTCAAACTAGTCAATTATTCTGAACCTGTTTCCTGATCTATGAAATAGGAGGGGGGTACATCTAGATTTCAGCTTGAATGATCCAAAGATCAAATGAGTTTGTCTTTGCAGTTATGACTCATGAGTGTTACTAAATAGTGACTGTTCAGGGGAATGATTGTAAGGCTGAGGATTGGCGAGAAAGTGATCATCACACACTTTACAATGCCCCTGAATGGATTCACGTGCTGTGTGTAGTAGTTTTCTCTTGCTCTATAACAGATTACCACACATTTAGTGACTTAACAAATGATTGATTGTTATTGATTGATGATTATTTGTTATTGATTATAACAAATATAATGACAAATTTATTATATCACAGTTTCCATAGGTCAGGGGTCCAGGCGCACGTTAGCCGGGTCCTCTGCTCAGAGTCCCTCCACGTTGAAGTCAAGGTGTTGGCCTGGGCTGTGATTGCCTCTGAGACTCAGCATCCTCTTCCAAGTTCATTCCTTGAAGCTCTGGGACTCAGGTCTCTATTCTCTTGCAGACTGTCAGACCACGGTCACTCTCAGCTCCTAGCCATACACCATTTCCTGCACGTGGCCTTCCTCATAACACAGCACTATGCTCCTTCAAGACCAGCAGGAAAAACCCTTGCACTTTCGAATCTTTCCTATCAGAAAGGGCCCTGTCCCTTTCCAAGGCTCACCTGATCAGGCCAGGGTCACCCAGGCTCTCCCTTTTGTTTATTGAAAGTCATCTGATTTGGGACCTTAATTACATCTGCAAAATCTTTTCCCCTTTGCAATATAAGGTAGCTTAATGGTGGACCTATGAAATCCATCATATCCCCAGTCTTGTTCACACTCGAGGGAAGGGGAGTATACAGTGTGTGTACACCAGGGGGTGGGAATCTCAGCACTCTGTCTACCATACTCCGCATGAGAAGTGATGCTGGGAATTCAAACTCCCATAGAAAAAGGAGAATGCTAATATGAAATGGATCATGCTGCTTTTCAGCACTTGTGAATGAGGAATCAACTTCCTGTCCTAAATCAGCTCAAGTAAGTAAGGAGGACAATTTTTCACTTGAGCAGTTAAAGTGGAATAGATGGAAAGGGGAAAGTCAGAGAAGGAAATGAGTTCAGGAAGAGATCCTTAATCCCATACATTAATGAACTTTACAATCAACTATCCTATTAAATCAAAATCACTCAATCCATTAGACACAAAATAAAAATGGATTAGGGGAGACTCAGACTCCTCCAATGCAATCTCTTAAGTGTCTCAATTTCTAACAATGTGTATTTCATTTCTCATAACATTTAGAATATTTTTAATAAGCAAGAAATTAAATCCAGTGCTTCAGAGAATAGTGTTGTCTAAATAAATTTGAAGAATGTAAACCAATTAGGAGTTTTCTGAGGAAAGAGTTTAGTTTCAGGGGAGGAATATACAAAGACACAGTTGGTCAATAATTGAATTGACCAATAACCATTTCCATGTTAGAAAAACTGATTTGTAATTTACTGAGGAATCCTGATTGGTGATGAAAATGGTGAACATATATTTTTCTTTCAGATGAATCCAAATCTCACTTCTTTCTCCTTTACCTACACCTCCCTGGGGCTTCTCTACCTTTTTCATTTTTCTTTAGAGGTCAAGGTCAGGAAGGGAGAAAAAGGATAGAGTAGCAGTCTGAGGGTTTATAACAAACACAAAGATAAATGAGGCTACTCTTTCCCCAGAGCACTGAACTAAAAACTAGTAGCTTCACAGGAAAACAGTAGCTGCCTTGCATCTTGGGTTGCCTCGGTGATACATCACATTTATTATGGGATGTGTCGTAGTTCATTAACTTGCCTATCCTATTATATTTGGTTACAATGGGACGCTACTCAAAAACAACATGCCTGAAATTGAAGACAGATGGCCAAGTAAAGGGCTAGAGTTTAATATAATCATTTACTATTCCCTTTTTTATTGTGCTTTTCTCTCCATTTATTTTGAATGCCATGTAAGGACATTTACACTTTTTAAAAGTAGTGAGATTTCTTTAGAAAGTAAGCAACAAGAGTCACAAGGCACGGCAAGGACAAGTTGATATTCTGCTAATACCATCCACTGAAAGGGATATTTGCCTTTGGCAATTCTTGTTTATCTCTATATTTGCACAGGTTTATGATTGTAGAAAAATAAAATGAAAGAAATTTATTTTAGTCCTATCTCTGCCAGGGGTTTGTGTGGCTAAAACATCTGACTCTGAAAGGAAGTTTCCTGGAATGGCTCTTTATTCATAACGAGTATAGTCAGGGTTGTAGGAAATCAGTCCAAAAACAACATCCATTCAAAGCAGAAGTATATGAGACTACAGTGTTCTGACTCTTAACAAATAGTATCCTCACCAACTTTGATCTATCAGTTTGCAGTTTATAGAGGGCATCAAGGTTTGTACTCATCTTAATTCTTTAGAGCCCAGTGCAAAGTCATAAACTGATTCTTTGTGAAATCCCTTCTTCTAAACACATACACGTATACCTCCACACATTTTAAAGTTTATTTCTAGAACTTTTAATCTGCACTCGAACTTCTAACATTAAACAGTTCTTGGGACATAATTCTGAAGACTGGTGTGCAGATGACCCGAGTTTTGAAAAGCTATTCATATGATGATATTTGAGAGGCAAACTGATTTGGAAACGTGAATGTAAGGAGCATAAATAACATTACAGAGGCGTTTTGGATGCCTAGGTGTAGGAACAAAGTCTGCTGTTTTCTATATAGTTTTATACTAGGTTTTGTTTAGGAAAAAGCAATTTATTGGGGTACATAGATATATAATTATATCCATTTTGCTTTCTAAATGAGAAAGTGAAAACTTTTAAAATTGTGCCAGGAACTTTTTAACTTTGATAGGATGTATGCAGATGTGTTATTGCCAGAGAGGAATAGCCACATAGGGTAAAGGCAAGCAACAAGTTTTCTTTCTGTTTACATTTCAATTCCCAAAGATAATTGTTTAGCCAAGATGTTTAGCCTTGATTGTGGGTCATTAGGGGTCACTAATAAAAGACTCTGTTTGGATTTTTCCAAGTTTGTTTGAATCTGTGCACATTTTTCCCTAGAAATTCAAGCTACATCAATACTAGTACAGTGATTCTAGTGATGATACCATGAAGTGGCATTTAAACTACTGGTCACATTTAGAATTTGTGTAAACACAAAGACAGTTGATGAATTGATTAATATCAATAGCAGATATTTGCTATGTACATTTCAAAGTAGGAACTGCTGTATTTTTCACGATAGTCTGTCAACTGTCGGTGAGGGATGTGCACGTGGTGTGTTGACTCACCAGGGTATCTGATGTGGTACAATGAATATATGGTTTGCTTGTTTTTGTCCAGTTTAATTACTTTTTATTAAGCAAGTAATATATATTTATTTTTTGAGAAAGTACATAATGTAGGTTACACTTTTTTAAAATTAACCATAATCTCATTACACTGAGATACTGATTGTTAGTTAAAAATTTAGTGTCTAATCTCCATAGCATGTTAAAGCTTTTCTTTAGGAAATCAAGTCTGTGTTCTTTCGCTTGTTTATAATAGGGAAAAAAATTTTGAAACATTCTTAATGTCCAGCTATAAGGAATCCAGTAATGATACAGGTTTGCACTCATAAAACATGTACATAAGTGTATAAGTACATGTGTGTTTCTGTGCATGAGACTTCTTTAAATGGTATCAGACTATATGTGCTGTCTTGACTTGTCATTTTCAATTAATAATATATTATAAACTGCTCTTCATATTAACAAATTCAAATACACATTAACATGATTAAGGATGGACAGTATCACATTAAATGGATGTATCATAATGTATTTAACCAGTTCCTTTTAGTTGGGCATTGAGGCTGTCTCCTTCTACTTATATTTTCCTATTACAAATAAGTAAAAGAGCAGAAATGTGATTTCCTAAAGAAAAACTTTAAAGTCTGTTTATGGGTTTTTAACATTACGGATTGGAGGAAGATGGCTTTCATGGGTTGTAACCCGAGAATCTCACAAAGAGGTTAGAGGAGGGGAAACAGAGGCAAATAGCACCATTACGTGCCAAGCATTGCATTAGACGCTGGATAAACATTATTTTTAATCCTAGGCATTATCGCTATTTTGTAGATGTATCAGCTACAGTTCAGTAGCGGTTAAGGAGCTTTCCCAAGGTTGCCAAGCTAGTCAGTGACAGAACTGTCTGGTAGCATTGTAATGAGATTCACAAACTCCTCGTGCTGCCTTCGTGTGGGTGCACCCATCCATAGCTGAGCACCCAGCGCCCACTTACAGAGATGTCTCCACACACACTGCATAGTTCCTATGGTGGCTTCCAAAGCTTTTATGTAAATTAAACTTTGAAGATTAAATGCTATTTTAAACCACAGACATTTATGCAATATATATATAACTATATAAATGATGTAATTTATATAAGCTATTTTAAGTAACAGGATACTGCACACTTTAGAGGTACTTTCAGTGGTTCCCCCTTTGTAAAGTGAGTATCCTCTTGCAATGTAAAGAATTCATTCTTTTCTTTTCTATTTTTCAAAGCCGTTCGGTCTTGGCACCGATAAGTTTGTTTTAAATTGGGACACATTTGTCAGTCTTTCTCTGTGGTTAATAATCTCTGTGTTTCAGATGATTATTAAATCTGGAAGTCTCTTTGGAATTTGGGGAAATGAAATTTCATGGTGTAAAATGTGGTTTCGAAGTAGAGAAGTGAAAGGGACAAATACTGTGCCTGTGTCTGGAGATGGGAGACCTGGTTCCTGCTTCTGATGTAGTCACTGATCCACCGTGAATGTTAGGAAAGCTGAATCCACCTCTCAGGCCTCAGTTTCTGCCTGTGAAACGAAAGACCTCATGGTGGTATCATGGGCAGAGAAAGGATAAATGTATAGAACTGATATGTAAAGAACTGTTATGTGCCAGGCATTGCACTAGGTGCCCCAATACCTTTTATATCAAACTGAATATTTCCCAACGCTTATGGTACTGCTTATGAATGTTGTTTGGATATAATGGAACCAGAAAGATGGTGTTGAATCAATGACCAATTAGAGACAGGAAGCAAACAAACACAATGTGGAAAAAGGGGTCAGGGCCAGCTGTCTGAAGCTGAGGAGAGAAGAGTGGGCAGGACCAATCATCAGGATCGAGAAAGAATTAGTTGACCTTGGGTTTGACTCGAAAACTGACTTGTTACATTTCTTGGGACTACTTCAAACAAGTCTCAGATTGGAAGGAATTAGAGAACTGCTGCATGGGTTTTGATCTGATGAACAGTAGGAGAATCTGGAGTGGCAGTTAGATAAGTGTGTGGAATCCAGTGATAACTTTGTGAAGATAAAGGAGACTTATACGTGTCTAAAAGTGGCCTGAAAAGAGAACAAGGATAGGAGGTTAATGACAGAAGAACTTGTGTGGGGTGGTGGATGAAAGGGCAGATGGAATTCGGTGAACACTCTGTGAAAAGCAGAAGCCAACATACTTGAACAAAGCTGAGAATGATCCTGGGGGAGGGGGCGGGGGTGGAAATAGATTAATGAAGAGCGTAAGAGGAGGAGTGAGTTTGAGGCCAAGGTTATCAGTAACTGAGAAGAGATGGGGTCGAGGCAGGTGGAAGGTTGTGCTCTTGGAGGGTTAGAGGGAGGAAAAGAGAATCAGAATTGTCATCAGGTTTGGAAGTGATGGAGAAAGAAAGTTGGGGCTTTTAGGGAATTGAAAGTGATGACAAATCTATATGGTTTGTAGGTGAGTGAGAATCTCCGGCAGCAGTTGTCAAAAGGGGGAGGATGGTATTTAGTTTCAGAAACATTCCGTTGAACGTTCAAAATTTGGTAAGTAAGAGTAGATAGGGGGTAGACAGTTCTTTTGAGAGTTTAAGATTCTAAGAGAATCAAGATTATGAAAGAGAAAGCATTGGAAGGAGAACTCGTTCCTGGAGGCTTGGTTGATAATGCAGGAAAAGTTTCAGAGTAGAATAATTAATCCTACATATCGTACTACTCTAATCATCACTCCTATTCATTCCTTTATTCATTCATTCACCCATCTATTCATCAAGTTTTTATTAGATTCCCATTTATGTTCTAGGCATTGTGTTGTGCGCTTGAGATACAAGATCAATAAGAAATAGTTTCTGTCCTTAAGGAACTTATGTTTAGCAGAAAGATACAGACATGTATCAGTGAAGGTCAAAAAAAAAGGTATTCTCTGTATAATTACAGAAGTTTATAGAGAGTATAGTGGGGACAAAGGGAAGTGTGGTCCACCCTATTACAGGACCAGTGTATCAGCAGGGCTGCGTAGAGATCACACAGGAGCTGAGCTGTAAGAAGAGCGGGGCTCTGCAGGTGGCAGGGCAAGGATGGCTGTTCACAGCAAAGGGATCTACTTAGAAAGAGCTCGATACGGAGGCACAAATAGTCCTGTCTTCTCAGGGACCTGCAGCCGGCTCAGCATGGGAGAGACGAGACAGAGCAAAACCTAAGTGAAGTCTCACTCGCCTGAAATCATACACTGCCATGGCCACCACGCTCCCACCTAAGACAATTTTGGCACGATACTGCCTTATCTTTGTAATCTGTCATAAGGGCCAATTAACCTGCACAGAGAAAACACACACACGTGTATGTACATCATCTCAAAAAGGAAGCGGCTTACAAGTCCAGATGGTGAGCTGCCCCAAGGAACACAAAACAATTCTTCCTTGTATTTAGTTATACATCAAAGCCTAGACAATAGAGATTCAGTTACATCACTTCTGAATAAAGACAGTCCCCAAAGAGGCAAAAAGTCTAGTTTCCCCACCCATACATGAGATCTTTTTTTTTTTTCTTAACATTTTTATTGGAGTATAATTGCTTTACAGTGCTGTGTTAGTTTCTGCTTTATAACAAAGTGAATCAGTTATACATATACATATATCTCCACATCTCTTCCCTCTTGCGTCTCCCTCCCTCCCACCCTCCCTATCCCACCCTTCTAGCTGGTCACAAAGCACCAAGCTGATCTCCCTGTGCTATGCGACTGCTTCCCACTAGCTATCTATTTTACATTTGGTAGTGTATATATGTCCATATATACACTACCACTCTCTCACTTTGTCCCATCTTACCGTTCCCCCTCCCTGTGTCCTCAAGTCCATTCTCTAGTAGGTCTGTGTCTTTATTGCCGTCTTGCCCCTAGATTCTTCATGACCTTTTTTTTTTTTTCAGACCCCATATATCTGTGATAGGATATGGTATTTGTTTTTCTCTTTCTAACTTACTTCACTCTGTATGACAGACTCTAGGTCCATCCACCTCACTACAAATAACTCAATTTCATTTCTTTTTATGGCTGAGTAATATTCCGCTGTATATATGTGCCACATCTTTATCCATTCATCTGTCGATGGACACTTAGGTAGCTTCCATGTCCTGGCTATTGTAAATAGAGCTACAATGAACATTGTGGTACATGATTTTTTTTGAATTATGGTTTTCTCAGGGTATGTGCCCAGTAGTGGGATTGCTGGGTCTTACGGTAGTTCTATTTTTAGTTTTTTAAGGAACCTCCATACTGTTCTCCATAGTGGCTATATCAATTTACATCCCCACCAACAGTGCAAGAGGGTTCCCTTTTCTCCACACCCTCTCCAGCATTTATTGTTTGTAGATTTTTGATGATGGCCATTCTGAACGGTGTGAGATGATATCTCATTGTAGTTTTGATTTGCGTTTCTCTAATGATTAATGATGTTGCGCATTCTTTCATGTGTTTGTTGGCAGTCTGTATATCTTCTTTGGAGAAATGTCTATTTAGGTCTTCTGCCCATTTTTGGATTGGGTTGTTTGTTTTTTTGATATTGAGCTGCATGAGCTGCTTGTAAATTTTGGAGATTAATCCTTTGTCAGTTGCTTCATTTGCAAATATTTTCTCCCATTCTGAGGGTTGTCTTTTTGTCTTGTTTATGGTTTCCTTTGCTGTGCAAAAGCTTTTAAGTTTCACTAGGTCCCATTTGTTTATTTTTGGTTTTATTCCCATTTCTCTGGGAGGCGGGTCAAAAAGGATCTTGCTGTGATTTATGTCATAGAGTGTTCTGTCTATGTTTTCCTCTAAGAGTTTGATAGTGTCTGACCTTACATTTAGGTCTTTAATCCATTTTGAGTTTATTTTTGTGTATGGTATTAGGGAGTGTTCTAATATCATTCTTTTACATGTAGTTGTCCAGTTTTCCCAGCACCACTTATTGAAGAGGCTGTCTTTTCTCCATTGTATATTCTTGCCTCCTTTATCAAAGATAAGGTGACCATATGTGCGTGGGTTTATCTCTGGGCTTTCTATCCTGTTCCATTGATGTATATTTCTGGTTTTGTGCCAGTACCATACTGTCTTGATTACTGTCACTTTGTAGTATAGTCTGAAGTCTGGGAGCCTGATTCCTCCAGCTCCGTTTTTCTTTCTCAGGGTTGCTTTGGCAGGGCTTCCCTGGTGGCGCAGTGGTTGGGAGTCTGCCTGCCGGTGTGGGGAACACAGGTTCGAGCCCTGGTCTGGGAGGATCCCGCATGCCACGGAGCAGCTAGGCCCGTGTGCCACAATTACTGAGCCTGCGCATCTGGAGCCTGTGCTCCGCAACAAGAGAGGCCACGATAGTGAGAGGCCTGCGCACCGAGATGAAGAGTGGCCCCCGCTTGCCGCAACTAGAGAAAGCCCTCACACAGAAACGAAGACCCAACACAAGCCATAAATAAATAAACAAATAAATAAAAATAAAAAAATTTTAAAAAAAAAGATTGCTTTGGCTATTCGGGGTCTTTTGTGTTTCCATACAAATTGTGAAATTTTTTGTTCTAGTTCTGTGAAAAATGCCAGTGGTAGTTTGAGAGGGATTGCATTAAATCTGTAGATTGCTTTAGGTAGTATAGTCATTTTCACAATGTTGATTCTTCCAATCCAAGAACATGGTATATCTCTCCACCTATTTGTATCACCTTAAATTTCTTTCAATAGTATCTTATAATTTTCTGCATACAGGTCTTTTGTCTCCTTAGGTAGGTTTATTCCTAGGTATTTTATCCTTTTTGTTGCAATGGTAAATGGGAGTGTTTTCTTAATTTCACTTTCAGATTTTTCATCATTAGTGTATAGGAATGCAAGAGATTTCTGTGCATTAATTTTATATCCTGCTACTTTACCAAATTCATTGATTAGCTCTAGTAGTTTTCTGGTAGCATCTTTAGGATTCTCTATGTATAGTATCACAGACATGAGATCTTGCCACGTGTCTTACTCACGTTTCCATCCCAGTCATCTCAGACCCCTGCAGATGGTAGGAATTTAATAAACATTAGTTGAGTCAATGAAGGAAGCCATAAATGTAGTATTGAATTTCTAAAGGGAAGAGGGGAAAACCAGAATGCTGCCTCGTCACAGTAATAATAGTAATAATAATCAAGTTAATAACAGTAATAATGTTAATAATATATCCTAATAGCTGTAATTTACTGTGTGCTCACTCAGTATTATCAGACAGTAAGCATCAGTCATACATTATTTTATTTAATCCTTCCCCAAGCATAATGAAGTAAGAAATAGCTCCACTTTACAAATGAAGACGCGGGCTTAGACATGTTCAGGAAATTACTCAGGGTCACCTAGGCTATAAGGTGAGGGACCACGCTTGGGTTCAAAGTCTGTCTGGCTTCACATACTCCACTCTTAACTCTCATACTGTAGTAGCTATGGCAGCATTGCAGAGTTGGAAGAGGTCTCCGCAGGTCAGGGATCCTCATCCAACAGTGCCCATTTTACTGGTGAGATGCAGAGATAGTTTGGTCTGCGGTTTTCCTAACAACTACCAAGGAAGCCTCTCCTTCACTCCATGGAGCCTGTGGGATGCTAACTAAAGCTGGTGGCGCCTGTCCACAGAGTACGCATCCCTGCTGATTTGGCCGCAGTGACCTGGACTACGAGTGCCTCTCCCATTCTGCCTTTCTCCCTACCCACCAGCATATGTCTTGACTATGTTCTAGAGGTTATTGTGCTTGGGCCCCTGCCCATTTCCTGGCATAAGGGTCATTACATAAAAACAGACAAGCTGTAAAGGAGCTCACTCTTGAAAACTAGGTCTGATTCAAGAAGACGGAAACCCTTCGGCATGATGGGCAACAGGAAGTGGCCATCTTGGTGTTTAGATCCTCTCGTCCTTCCTCTTTACCTTCTCACTCTCTCCCTCCCTTTTCCTTCCTTCCTTCTCTCTCTTCCTTCTTTCCTTCCATTTTCTTACTTGATGAGTAAAAATTTTTGAAGGTAATTTTGCTTTTCTCACCTGCACAAATATCCTCAAAAATAAAAAAGCGATTGTACAGGCAGGATATGGAAGATTGAAATCCAGTGATCTAGACCAGCTTCTCTCCTGATTCAGATGTGTCTTCCTTTATCCAGATCATTGTATCCTGTTCCTTACAATTTCTTGGGACAAAATGCCCACTCCTTTCTGTTTCAGCCTAATCCCACTCTCATTAACCACTAAAAATAGGATGACCACACGATTCTTCAGCAAAACTGTGATACATTTGAAAGTAAAAGGAGAGAGGCACTAAAACTAACTAAATTATATAACTTTTGAAATGTTTATTGATTGACAAATTGGTCTTAGTAAATTGGGGAACCCTAAAAATAGTAGTATTCAAAAACTATTTGGAAAAATATTTTGCTTAAAAACAAAAACCAAGACATCGAAGTAAATTAAAGCACTATTTAAAATGTGCCATTATATTATTATTTTTAAAAATCACATAGTCTGGTCTTCCCTGGTGGTTCAGTGGTTAAGAATCTGCCTGCCAATGCAGGGGACATGGGTTCGAGCCCTGGTCCGGGAAGATCCCACATGCCACGGAGCAACTAAGCCCGTGTGCCACAACTTCTGAAGCCCACACGCCTAGAGCCCATGCTCCGCAACGAGATAGGCCACCGCAATGAGAACCCCACGCACCACAGCGAAGAGTAGCCTCCGCTTGCCACAACTAGAGAAAGCCCACGCACAGCTAACGAGACCCAACACAGCCAAAAATAAATAAATAAAATAAATTATTTTTTTAAAAATCACATAGTCCAAGTAATTCTTTTTTGTATGTATTCCTGCATTAGTTTCCTAGCTGTATCTGTCTCTAAAAATGTGTCACTGGCAATTTTCTGAAGAACATTATTTTCAAAATATTATTTTCATTTTATTTTCAATATTGGTCTTAATATTTAAAATTTTAAAAACAAAATTGTCTTCAGTCTCCCTCAAAGTTACATTTTAGTGTGAATGCATTAGAAATTACTGACGTTATCTATTGACTCTTCTCTGTATACCATGATTTTTATAATTGGGAAATAAATACACATACATGCTGAATTGCCTAGTAAGCTCAGAGCAAATTCTACTAAAGGAAATTCTCAATTCCAATTTTTTTCTGTATTGAAATGTGTAAATATTTTCACAGGTGCTATGTTTTTGCCTCCATTCATGGTATTTTTCTTTCATATATCTAAGTTCTACTTATAATTCTTTTAAATGTTTCACCAAATTTAGATGCTGTAAAATAGTAAGGCTTCTCAATTTTATTCTCTTCTCATTTAGAATAGAAATTTATCCAATACAAGTAGGGGCTTGGTCAAATGATTCTTCTCACAATTTGAGATATTTCAAAATGAAATCTTGTACAGAATTTGGCTTAACTTGTTCAGTTGCTCCTTTGCTTCTATAGGGATCAATTTCAATGTCTTCTGGTTTGCAAGCTTTGTTCAATTATTGCAATTTCCTTAAATCTTCACAAGCTTTTCTAAAATTTTCATTTGTTGAATACTTTGATTAATGACTTTAATTGATTGAAAAGGCTGTAAAGAAAATTGAGAGGCGTTCCTTATAAAAAGTCCCCTGCTATTAAGGGTATTTAGGTAATTTACAAAGTACTTCTTTAGAGGCTTGTTATTTCTTTTTTTTTTTTTTTTTTTTTTTTTTTTTGCTTTTTTTTTTTTTTTTTTTTAATTTTATTTATTTATTTTTGGCTGTGTTGGGTCTTCGTTTCTGTGCGTGGGCTTTCTCCAGTTGCGGCAAGCGGGGGCCACTCTTCATCGCGGTGCGCGGGCCTCTCACTGTCGCGGCCTCTCTTGTTGCGGAGCACAGGCTCCAGACGCGCAGGCTCAGCAGTTGTGGCTCACAGGCCTAGTTGCTCTGTGGCATGTGGGATCTTCCCAGACCAGGGCTCGAACCCGTGTCCCCTGCATTAGCAGGCAGATTCTCAACCACTGCGCCACCTGGGAAGCCCGAGGCTTGTTATTTCTGGTACTGGGTTGTTGATGGCAGCAAAGAGAAAAGTTGCATGTACCATGTCAAATGAATTTCTTTTATTCAACAGGCTTCATCACAACATTTTTGTAGTATTATTACTTTATGTGCATACAAAGTATTTATAAATGTTAGCAAGGAGACATTCTCCTTCTTTTGTAGAATACTCCTGTTTATTTGGATGCAATTATGAATTATTTCTATGGCATAACCAATTCCAAGTGTATTTCTGCTTCACGGTTTTCTAAATTTGGGAAGAATATTGTTTTGTAATCACCTGCTCCTCCAAAATTTGTATTCATATTCACATTGCATTTTGTCATTTGTGAACTGGATCCTTCAAGTTATAATTCACTTAACTAATTTTCCACTTGAAGCATCTGATATTTACTAATATAAAATTGATATCATTTAAATGTTTGCAAGTTCTTCTATTGCTAATGAAGTCAGCACTAACCTTTGGTAATAATGTATAAAAATTTAGAATGGAAAATGAGTGAAATTCGTTTATAAAATCAATCATTTGACTTAATGAAACACCAGCCTTCGAAGAATGATACACAGATGCACCTTTTGCCATTATTCATGATAAATTATCATCTTAAAATAACTAGTAACTTAGGAAGCATTAGGGTTGAATTATATGATTTTGCTGAAACTCTTTGCTTCTGAGCTGTGAGATAGCAATTTCAAGTAGCTCAGCCTAACGAGACATTAACGCATTTTCAGCAGATTCGTATCTTCTGATTTTCTTGGGACCACTGATGCCACTATGACCCCTTCGTGAATAGTAACCATCAGCGGATTTTGTGAAATAGACATTCAGAACTTAAACTTTCATTAAACATACAGTTTCATCTTTGGTTTCAGCATATTGCTGCCGAAAAGGTTTATTGAAAAACAAAATAGAATTAACAAATAGTGAAATAACTAAATAACTGAAGATTAACAATATACAAAGTTCTGAGCAAACCACTGTCACAATGGTGTTCCAATTTTTTGCTCCATGTTCTTTGGTAGAATGGCTCGACTTTTGTTTCCTGCACATACCTATGCACACCTAGCTTATAATTTTCCACACTGTCCTCTGGCCTTGCTAACTGGTGGCCTGGCAGCTTTGTGCCCCTTGCCAGCCAAGCATGGGTAAAGGCATAGCTGGTTGTTACACCAAGCAGCCTGCAAGGATAGCAGCATCTACTGCTTCCCTCTTTATCATCTAAGGCTGGATCAAATTAGCTGCCCTCAGCTATTTGGGTCCCAAGGTACTCATTTTATCAGTGAGCTTTCTGCCCACTGTTCTATAAAGAGAAGTGTTAATTATGTTACAGCTGGAAAGGACAGGGAAAAGAGAGGGCGTCACTGTTGGTCACCTTTCAGATTTCACCAAATGTGAAAAGTGACAACTCTGTTCACTTACATTCACCCCACAAGCAGTGGAGGAGACCATGGCAGAAGCTGGAAGTACAAAGTGGACACAGGCTAAACATATCCTGTCTTATTTCAATGCCACTATTAATAATAATAATATTTTGCTTAAAAATGAGAAATTCAGGACAAATGCTCAACTGGAAAGGACACTGGCCTAACAGGTGTAAACCAAGAACAGTCCTATCGAACCCGAATATATGGTCACCCTAATCAAAGAGTTACTCCATCCATCCATTCCACAATATTTAATTAGCATCCATGAAGTTAATGCACTTTGTTAAGAAGTGAGGGTATACAGAAGAAAGTAAAACCGTCTCTGATGAAAAAGTGCTCATGATTTCCCCCAATTCAGTTAATTGTACTGAAATCTGTCTCCGTGTGGCTTTAGCTCCATCCTTGGACCTAAGCACATGCCTTACCCACTGGGTCTACAGTATGATAGCCCATCAGTCCCTGGAAGATTGCTCTCAGCTTCTCTATTCTAGTAGTTTACAAATGCTTGTGTGCATAAACATTATCTGGAAACTTCTTTAAGAAGTATATCCACCCACCCCCAACTGGCCCACAAGATTCACAGGTGGAGGCAAGAAATGCAAGTTTTAAAGAGCACCTTAAGTGATTCTGACTCAGGTATCAATCAAAAACACTTTCAGAAATGCCATCGAATCCTTCTTGGGTCTGAGATAAATATGTTGACTTTCTCTCACTCTTTCTCAAAAATCATGTCTTCTGTGCTAGGGCTACTCGGTGGCCATTTTCAGATATGTTCTAATTTGTCACGATCCTCTTTAGATTGTGGTAGCTGGATTAAATGCAGTCCCTCAAAGCAGTGTGAAAGCTGTAGCATCCAGATGGACCACTGCACTCTGTGATTCAGTCACTGTGTTTCCATCAGTGCAGCCTAATATAGCCTTCGTTTTATGCATCAGATCACACTGTGAGCTAATAATTGCACTTGTAGCCATCTATGAATAACATTAAGCTATATCTTTCTCATCTTGTACCAAAACACTTGAGTATGATTATCTAGGCAATGGAATATTTATTTAAGTGAATTCCACAGTAGGTCCTGCTTTCTTTTCCAAAATTTGAAATACAAAAGCAGTCTGATAGGCTCTGTTTCCCCCCTTCTCCCTCTTTTCCTCCCTCCCTTCTCCTTTCCTTCCAACAGAGGTTATTCCTGGCAAAGTCCCTGCAAGGGAGTATGATACCACCTGAGAAGCAAAACAGACCCAGATACAAATCATTCTACTCAAGCCTTGGAGTAACCTTCAAAGAAAAACAAATTCCATACCAGCCAGAATCTGAGTGGAGGCCAAGAACTGCCAACATATTTGGAAAGCCAAAACCCTACAGAAATATGGTCCCTAACCACCTTGCAGATAGACCATCAGTGGAGAATGAAAGTGAGTTGGAATTTTGTTACTTACAAACCCACCACTAAATTCAGCATTCAGGAGTTTATACCAATAGCAGCCCTAACTTATCCGCGTGAAAATAACACCAAGTAAAACTCATAACATCAAAAAAGGCTAATTCAGAGCTATACAGAATTCCCATATGTTTAATGTTGCCACAAATTCTTCAATTCCCATTCACAAACATGCATATTAAGAATTTAAAACATGCAATGGATTTGAACAAAGTAGAGCTATCAACTGAAACTGAATAGTTTGTGGGCTGTCAGAATCAGTTCAACATTTTTCTTATATATTTGCAAATATGTGACTTTATAGTTAAGCCAAAGTCAGCCCATTGTACTTATGCCTTAGATTTAAATTGAGAACACTGGCAAGTCCCAAGGGGAGAAGAAGCAAAACCATAAATGAAGCCCTGGTTTTCTTGTATATACAACTGTATGAACAGGAGAAGGGAAATGATATCTTGATGGTCCTAGAGGCAGCAATGCCAAAGTCATTCCCTTGAGTGTTAATCTTAAAAAAAAAAAAAAAAAAATCACACACTATTTTCCTTTAACCCACATTGCTTCTGTGAAGATAACCTTAAAAAAGTCCAGAACAACATTGCCAAATGTTCAAACTCTCTTCAGGGTTTTGCCTGGTCCTTTTCATAAGAAAGGGTGGATTGATTCTGAGCTTTTTGGCAAGCCCCAAATTAGATTTAGGAAAGGAAAAGATGTTTTATTTTTATTTTATGGAAAGAATGAGAAGTAAACAGGTACCCTTGACTCTTTGATTTCTGCTTTTGGACTATCTTATCGGTAAATTTGATGTTTGGCACTCTGGAGGTAACAGTTCGCAAAAGTAAAAACTATCCTTGGGTTAAAATGCTGGATGTTGCAGCAACAGGAAGCAGCTAGAGATGATCACACTGAGTGAAGGAAGTCAGACAGAGAAAGACAAATATTACATGATATCGCTTATACGTGGAATCTAAAAAAATGCTACAAATGAACCTGTTTACAAAACAGAAATAGACTCACAGACATAGAGACGAACTTATGGTTACCAAAGGGGAAAGAGGGATGAGGAGAGATAAATTAGGAGCCTGGGATTAACAGATACACACCACTATATATAAAATAAACAGCAAGGACCTACTGTAGACCACAGGGAACTATATTCAATATCTTGTAATAACTCTACACACACATATATATATATCACTTTGCTGTATACCAGAAACTAACACAACAACGTAAATAAACCATTCTTCAATAAAAAATAAAATTAAAAAAAAATTGCTGGGAGAATGGATGTGATAGCCATAAAAAGGCAGCCTTCAACTGACAAAACCCCCTATCATATTTTGGAAGAAATGGAGTGCCCACTTTATTCACATAGGCACACCCACTCACTCTTCTAGCGCTTATTCAGTAATGAGGTCTCCTTTTTTAAAAAAAAATTATTTATTTATTTATTTTTGGCTGTGTTGGGTCTTCGTTTCTGTGTGAGGGCTTTCTCTAGTTGCGGCAAGTGGGGGCCACTCTTCATCGAGGTGCAGGGGCCTCTCACTATCGCGGCCTCTCTCGTTGCGGAGCACAGGCTCCAGACGCGCAGGCTCAGCAATTGTGGCTCACGGGCCCAGTTGCTCCGCAGCATGTGGAATCCTCCCAGACCAGGGCTCGAACCCGTGTTCCCTGCACTGGCAGGCAGACTCTCAACCACTGCGCCACCAGGGAAGCCCAGTAATGGGGTCTCTTTTTGTTGCCCAACACAGTACAGATTTTTTTAAAGGAGCCAGACAGGGAATGCAGGAACCATGTAGTTCAGCATTCTCACGGAAAAGTGAGGTTCAGAGACTTGCTTAAGAACACATGGTAGGTAGTCCCAGAATAACGAGAACTTAAAATAATTTTTTGAGTATCTTGGGTAGACTATCCACTGAATTCTGGTTCACAGTATCAATAGTTTTTCATCCACAGGAGAAACAAGATTGTTAGCCCAGGATCTGAGCTGGGTCCCTCAGCGTTAATGTATGTGTCTATGAGACACTTGCTCAGCCAGTAGCTAGAACCAAGGATGCAAGATACCTGTGAAACACTCTTCTTGGATATCCCAGAGAACTACGTCTTCCGTATTCTACTTCAATGATAAGCAAGTATCACTGTCTGCTAGCCTCACTGGTTTCTGAGATCACTAGAAACGCGTTGGCCTATTGTTTATTGTGCTTAACGGGACCACTCTTCACCCAGTTAAATGCCCCAGGTCCAAAAGCTGAGTCATCCGGCCAGCTGCTCTTCTGTCACCAGTCACATTCCAACAGGACCAATTCTTTTTTTTTTCTTTTTTTTAATTGAAGTATAGTTGATTTACAGTGTGGTGTTAATTTCTGCTGTACAGAAAAGTGACTCAGTTATACATATATATATATATATATATATATATATACATTCTTTTTAATATTATTTTCCATTATGGTTTATCCCAGGACATTGGATATAGTTCCCTGTCCTATACAGTAGGACCTTGTCCATCCATTCTAAATGTAATAGCTTGCATCTACTAAGTCCAGACTCCCACTTCACCATCACCCACTCCTCTACCCCTTGGCGATCACAAGTCTGCTCTATGTCTTAATGATCAACAGATAGTCTCCTCCTTCCCTACCACTGAGATGGCCTTAGGTCCTTGCTGTCTCTTACAGTTTTATTACAGTACTGTTGTTTTTTTTTTAAGCTAGGCCTTACTTGTCTCCATGCCTTCATTCACTGTGCAAAACACCTCCAGAGAGGGCTTCCCTGGTGGCGCAGTGGTTGAGAATCTGCCTGCCAATGCAGGGGACACGGGTTCGAGCCCTGGTCTGGGAAGATCCCACATGCCGCGGAGCAACTGGGCCTGTGAGCCACAATTACTGAGCCTGCGCGTCTGGAGCTTGTGCTCCGCAACAAGAGAGGCCACGATAGTGAGAGGCCCACGCAACGCGATGAAGAGTGGCCCCCGCTTGCCGCAGCTAGAGAAAGCCCTCGCACAGAAACGAAGACCCAACACAGCCATAAATAAATAAATAAATAATTTTTTAAAAAAACAAAAAAAACACCTCCAGAGAAACCTTTGCAAAATGGAAATCTAATTCTCACCAGTATTTACCTGCTCAGAATGGTTCGGTAATTTTCCTATCATTTACAAAAATAAGTCCAAATTCAGTATGGCGTGGCATGGGAATGCTCCGATCCAGCCTCAGTCAGTCTCTCTGATCTTGCTGCCACTGTGTCTCCTTCCCCTGCTCCATTACGCCGTCCCATATTCACATCCGTGCCAAACACCCTCTCCTTCATTGATGTCTTGTCCAGAGAGCAAACACTCTCATTTGCCTCCTACATCAAGAATGATCTTCCAGGGCTTCCCTGGTGGCGCAGTGGTTAAGAATCCGCCTGCCAGTGCAGGGGACACGGGTTCGAGCCCTGGTCCGGGAAGATCCCACATGCCGCGGAGCAACTAAGCCCGTGCGCCACAACTACTGAGCCTGCGCTCTAGAGCCCATAAGCCACAACTACTGAGCCCGTGTGCCACAACTGCTGAAGCCCACGTGCCTAGAGCCCGAGCTCCGAAACAAGAGAAGTCACCGCAATGAGAAGCCCATGCACTGCAACAAAGAGTAGCCCCCCGCTCATTGCAACTAGAGAAACCCAGTGCATAGCAACAAAGAACCAAAGCAGCCAAAAATAGATAAATAAAATAAATTAAAAAAAAAAAAAAAAGAATGATCTTCCGTACAAAGCCCTTGCTCTGGCTTTCTCACCTGGATGCCACTGTACTGTGTCATCCTGTCCATAACACTTTATTCACATATGCCTCTTCCTCTCCCACACAAGCTCTTCGTTTTATTTCTGGGGCTAAATACATGACAGACACATTCCTATGTGCGACGTTTTATGGGCACATCTAGAATTATGTCCAAGGGCTGCTACTTCACCTTATTCTGTCCTACCTAAGACGGTATATAAAAATATGTGATGACTACGTCTCTGATAGGGAGCTCCTTAAAATAATATAATTTATATGCTTCAGTGCTTTACTAACAAAAGCACAATTCACCCCACTGATAATCTCTCAGAACCAGTGTTTAGAAATGCTGCAGTGGGGTCTTTGTCTTCCCCATCCTTGTAACCTCAGTCTAGTACAGGGCCTAGCACATGGTAGGTAATGAATACATGTTTGCTGAATGAATAAACGAATGAGCTAAGGGTTGGAGGTTGCCATGCGAACATCTGGAATTTTCAGCTTCTGATAGGAGTCATTCCAAATAAGACTCATATAAATGAATCCACAATGTCACAAACTGTTTTAAAGAAAATTACTTTTCTAATTTTACTTTCCATGGATATGTGCATTAAATATATCAAGTATTTAACTATTTTTATGTCCCTTCTTTATAAATTGCCAGCCATAAGACACTGCATCAAAAGTAAGTCTAATATAAAACTCAAGTTAAAGGGAAAGGGAAAGGGAACTGTTTCTACTTCCAGTTAGATAATAATTCTTTAGCTCACACCAGTCTTCTCTTTTTAGTTCAATCCCATTAAATACACACATACACACACACACACACACACACACTGGCAAGCAGTTTAGTTACTTGCAGATCATCTCAATCTTTTCAAGGCCAGTTATTAAGCTTAATGAGGGCTACTCTAGGCCTAGTTTAGGCTTCCTACTTAGTCATGACATTTCTGAAATCTCTACTGAATTTCTCAGGCGTTAAAGAAATCTCTCCACTGTGGATATTAGTACATGACTGTCTCCCAGTCTGGGAATTATTCAGCTTACAAATCCCTTGTGCTTTCTTTGCTCAGACCCACTGAGTTTCACACTATGTGTGTATGGCTTCATATTCAGCCAAAGGCTTAAGCAGACCCCTAAGGAGTATTCTTAAGCTCTTCCACGGGTTTCTCCCTCCCTTCCAATTCTCTGCTCCTCAAATTCCAGTTGCCTCAGGCTCTCTGAACTTCTGTCTGTCTCCTCAAGTCAGTAATACACCTGTGCTCTGTTTGAGATCTCTCTCTTCACACCATGATACAAGCATAACTCTAGGCAGAGAGGCAGGGCTAGCATAGGGCTTACCTTTTAGTTTCCTGTCTCTCCAGGATTACAGTACTACATATCCCGTCATCTCAATGTCTGTGAACAATTGCTCCATACATTCTTTCCAGTTTTCTTCCTGTTGATGGCAGAGGAATAGCTCTAGGTCTAATTACCCTATTATGATCAGAACTTTATTTGAATTAGATTTTCTATGAAACTTTTTAGTCGTTTTGGCACACTTTCTTCTTTGCAGGCAATTCGAGTTTAACTCTACAGAAAAAACTACCTATTAAACTATATTTCTAGCACATCAATGTTCACAGTGAAATGGTACATATAGAGTTGACATACCATTTTCGAAAAGCTGGCAATTCCAGAAATTATGTATAGAATTCTTCTATTTTCAGATTTTCTTTGAATCTGTTCCTTTGGTTGTGACATGATCCTATCAGTCTTGAGAGAACTATTTACTAGAGTAGTCTTTCACTCTACTAGATATGGTGATCTCTCTTTATGGGTTTCTTTTCCCACCTCCAATTATCTCCTTCTGCCAAATTGTAGCGTTCTCTTATCGGTTCTCAGGAACTGATAACACTTTAACACTCTTGCCTCCTCCATTATTTTTTTTTTTTTAAGATTTATTATTATTTATCTCTTTTATTTATTTTTGGCTGCTTCGGGTCTTAGTTGAGGATCGCGGGCTTCTCTCTAGTTGTGGCAGACATGTGGGATCTTCCCTGACCAGAGATTGAACCCGCGTCTTTACAACATCTTTTCTTCATCTGACTGTGACACCACACTCTCCTGATGTTGCTTACTGACCCCTTCTCAGTATTGTTTGTGGGTTCATTCTCTCCCCAAATTTTAAATTTGGGCTCAGTCCTCTAGGCTCTTTTCTCTGACTCTGCTTATTCCCTAGGTGATCTCAACCATTGCCATGCCTTTAATGCCATGTGTAAGTCTATGTGTCCTAAAGATAGATCTCCAATTAAGACCTCTTTCCTGACCTTCAGATCTCTATATGCAATTCTTTTGGAAATCACCATTTGGATGATTACATTTAGAAAATAGGGAGTTCCCTGGTGGGCTAGTGGTTAGGATTCCAGGCTTTCACTGCCATGGCCCAGGTTCAATCCCTGGTTGGGGAACTGAGATCCCACAAGCTGCACGGCACAGACAAAAAAAAAAAAAAAAAGGAAAAAAAAAAAAAAGGAAAAAAAATATGCCCCAAATTTCACTATTGTTATTCCTCCACAAATCTGCTCCTCATCCAATTGTTTCAACCCACCTACTCAAGCAATCAACATGAAAGTTATCTTTCACATGAGTTCCTTCTCCCTTGTCTTCCTCAACCATAAGCTAGTTTTGATGACTTTACCTCCAAAAACTGTCTACACTTTATTTACTCCATCTCTGCTGCTACCCCTTTCCTGTCTTATCTCACTTGCGCTTTTACTCTGTTCTCCAATCACTCGTTCCAGTGAGCTGTTTTTAAGAATATAAAATGTTTTAAGGGTAAGATATATTTTAAAATATAAACACATGTCATGGCCCTCCTCAAAAACTTTTCATAATTACACTTACAAAAACAAAATTCATAACATAGAGTTTTTCACTAAATTTCAGCCACTTAGGGCTATTTTCAATTAAAGAATTTTACAAATGCTTCTCATTTTCTTCACTTTGTTCATTTCTATTTAGCTTCCACATCTCAGATTAAGTGAGACTTCCTAAGAGATATCATCTCTATTACTTAAGGTTCTCCAGAGAAGCAGAACCAACAGGTTGTGTGTATTTATAGATATAATATATATATATATTACAAATATATATACTATATAGATGGAGGGAGAGAGAGAGATTCATTATAAAGAATTGGCTCACGTGATTATGGAGACTGACCAATCCAGGATCTGCAGTCAGCAAGCTAGAGAACTAGGAGAGCCAATGATGTAGTTCTGGTGCAAATGTCGGCAGACTTGAGACCCAGGAAGAGCTGATATTTCAGTTCAAGTCAGAAGGCAGAAAAAACTGGTGTCCCAGCTAGAAGGCAGTAAGGCAGGAAGAGTTTTCTCTTACTTGAACTTTTTGTTCTATTCAGGCCTTCAACTGATTGGATGAGGCCCACCCACATAAGGGAGAACAATCTGCTTTATTCCCTTAGCCAACCAATTCAAATGTTAATCTCATCCAGAAGCACCCTCACAGACACACCCAGAATAATTTTTTAGCCAAATATCTAGAGACCCCATGGCCCAATCAAACTGACACATCAAATTAACCATCACATCATCTGTGACCTACAAAATTTAAAAAGTGCTTCTGTGACCTGTTTATTTTCTTCATTGTACATATTACCATTTATTTATTTACTTGTTCCTTTTTGTGTTTATTACTTTTGTGCTTGTTTAATGGCTGTAAGCTCTATGAAGACAGAGCTCCTGATTGTTTGGTTTACCGTTGCATGCTTAACGTCTAATACAGCACTTATCTATCTCTAAGGTTAAAATTCTAAAGAGTGTTTAGATCACATTTAATATAGATGCTCACATTTAATATACATGTAGCACTAAATTATACTACATACTCTCCTATGTTATACCAGAATATTAGCACCTAGTTGGTATTTTTGATAATATCTATGCCAGTAAGTGAATTCATGAATTCATGTATTTTTTAAATTTGATTACTTGTCTCTTTGAAATTCTATAGCTGAAGTAAATTTTAAAAGCCTTAAATCAAGTGTCCAAATGCCTTTTAAAAAACTATGAAATTTTGTCTAAGATACCGTTGCCATTAGTCTTACTCTCTAAGAGGAAAGGAAAGACTTTTATGTAGAATATTCAAATATAGCTGGAGAAAATTGTATATGGTTAGACTTTTGGATGCCTGAGGGAAGGGCTTCAAAGCAGCTCAAGGACTTCAATATTCTTTTGAAGATATTACCATACAACATGATTCCATCTCTACCAACGCATTGGTACAAGCTGTGGCGCTCTAACTCGTGGTTTGCCCCATCCACTCAGGACTGTGGGAGTGGCAACACCAGTGGTCTTGATTGTTGACTGCCCAAACCATCATATGGACACACTGTGGCCAACAGAGCCAACCAGAGTTTGAAGGGCTGATTCATTCAGTGTCAGCAGTTTTCAAAGGAACCAAATCAGGAAGTTTGGCTTCTCTCCTGACCTAATGTTTAGCAGACCTTAACTAAAATATGTGTGTGCAAATGTGTGTGTGTGTGTGTGTGCATGCATGCATGCTGCAAATGTATGTGAAATTTCTTGAACAACTAATTTTTTGACTCAAAAAAAATTAAAGAGAAAAACATGGTTTGATGACCTTGATTTTTTTTTGTTTCAAAGGCGTTTATGGACCTTGGCTCATGTCAACCCCGGTGAATATGGCCTGTTCTCAGGCATAGTCCATTTTTACAAAAATGTTTTGGATCTTTCAAACTTGATATTGATAACTGAAACTGAGCAGAGAGACCTTAGCATCTGGTTTTGATGAACGTGGTCTGCTTGTACTTTAAAGGAAAAGCTTTCAGGAAAAGACTGGAAATTCTTGCTCAGAAAATCAAAGTCTAATACAGTTTTTCAATACCCGATACTTGTATGTTACAAGTGACCTTGGAGACTTTATTCCACCAGCTCCACATATTTTTTACATTACAGCATTATGGCATTATGCTTTATTTTAGGATATATTTAGGTTTTTGTTCTAGGGTTTGTTTGTTTGCTTTTTTTTTTTGTATACTTGTTTTCTTTTCTGTCCTATATACAAAGATAACGTTTTATTTAGAGAAAACTCTGATACTCTCATTTTTAAATAAGATGAATTGGTTCTCTGTGTCACAGGAAAATACCTGCTACCAAAATCTAAATGATTTCTACCATTTCTTATTAAACTGACAGAAAGATATCATGTCCCAGCACAACATAGCAAAGGATTGACCAGGTAGGAATATCCTCTGGTAAACTATAATTTTCTAAGGATTATAATGATGTATTTTCTATTATTATATATTCAAAGTATATCTAGCCCAGGGCCTTGCAGATTGCAGATCCTCAAATCAAATCAGAAAAACAAATGAATGAATGCTTCTTGAAACACCTAATTTTAGAAATTTAATTACAAATATATTGAATAATCAAATAATTACTTTAATTTCTGAGGGCTTGATTCTGAAGTCATCAGAGTCCTCGATTTTCCTTTCCTCTGTGTTATGCTGCCTACAAATCCACACTCTCAAAGAAGAAAAGGAGGACAGAGAATAAAAACTAATGTTTCATCTTATATGTATTTCTTCTTCTGAAATCCTCTGGTGAAGGGTTATTGTGAGAAAGTAATTAAAGCCAGTGTCTAAAATGAGGCTTGGGGATTATCAATAGACATTATTTATCAGGGTTGTCCCTGTTCTACATCAAAAGAGATAATCAAGAGAGCATTTCCCAGAGATTGTTGTGCATTGGCTGTGCTAAAAAATTACTGTATCCAAATGAGGAAGAGTAAAACCATTTGTGCATGCAGAATATCTACCTACTTTATGATTGAAGTGTTTTTCTTTCTATTTTTCTAATGAAAGCCATGGGATAATGTGAATCTATGTAAAATATTATGGTTCCAATGTTGAGTGCTATAATAAAATGACCTTTTCTCTGTATTTCCACTAATTGGCTTTTAAGATGCTTTTGATGTGGCTGAAAAGGTCAAAGATCAATGAGTGCCTTGTTAGTCTAAATCGTTTATTTTATCAGAAAAAAAAAACACAAGCTATTGAAAAAAATAGAATTTTGAAAGAAATACACAGTCTATTTGCCTTTGGCAGGCTCCACAATTTTTCTTTGGCTCCTCCAAGCATGGGATGGTCTAATCAGGAGATTATCAAGTAGACTCAAGAAGTATAACAAAGTTTTGTGCTGCAGTAAATATTTATAAAACAAAACTCTGGAAAAATCCATGATACATTTTCTGTTACTAATTTAGGAACCCAAGGTATTTCTGAAATCATATGGTATCAAATTGCCTGAAGAAACATGGGTCATATTGTCATTAGATAATTGCTACTATATATTTCAAGAACTAATCAAATTTGTGCTACGAGAGAAAACAAAATAGAGAGTAACATGGCAGGACGTTAAAATAAAATGTTATCCAATTTGTAACTTTAAAAATATTTAATCTTAAATATAATGATGTTGATTCATGGAGGAAATAACCAATATGATCTGACCTCTTAGGATACTATGCTTACATTTTTATAAAAGTGAAGGACACAATTTCTGTTATTGCCAAGAACTAACTTGTACGTAAACAACTGATTAAATTCGCTGAAATCTGTGCTCATTATGTTTAAAGGACAGAGATAGGCAATGTTCTGCGTGCATAGTAGTTTGTGCTTAAATTAAGCAATAATCAGAGTTTCAGGACAAGTAAGGGGAGGCTAATGACCGATTAGAAATAGTTTTTGGCCTAAAGCAAGGCACTGGGTCATTAACCCTTAATGATGGTTTATCCAAAAGAAAGCCTCTAGGCTGAGGTCCTTAGTTCTCTTAAACAACACACAGAGACTGAAAGGTATGTTTGACTGCAGGTGATGTTTTAATGGTTACAGCTAACGGAGTGGAATTCACCTGGTCATGTCAAGTTTAATATGCTAGGTTATTGCACAAAAAGAATTGACCAAAGTGCCATGCCATCACTATAATGGCAACATCTCAGTTATACAAAATTGTATTCCCTTTTCTATTCATTTATTCCATTTATTTATTTATTTATCATTTGTTTATTCATTTATTTAATAAATATTTTTGAGCACCTACTCAATGACTAGGACTCCACTGGATGCTGGGAAAAAATGATGTTCTCAAGATATTTGTAATGTAGGTGGGGAAAGACATGTAAAAAGGTAATTTTTGTACACTGTTATGATAAAGGATTTACAGGCTGCTTTCTGAGTAAATGGGAGGCGTTAACAGACGTTAGGGAGGATATAAAGTCTAAAACTTAATATGATAATTAAAAGGTAACCGTGCTGGGAATTCCCTGGTGGTCCAGTGTTTAGGACTCCATGTGTTCACTGCTTGAGGGTGAGGGTTCGATCCCTGGTCAGGGAACTAAGATCCCACAAGCCACGCAGTGTGGCCAAAAATTAAAAAAAAAAAAAAAAAGAGGTAACCATGCTGACGTGGTTTCCACAGCAAATGGAGGATAATCTAGTTAGGGAAAAAGCTGAGAAGAGAGAGAGAGAATAAGCACGAAGAAGCTAGAGAAGGGATATTTTAACCTACTAGATTCTGATTACCACTAGGCAAACTGTTTTAATTCCTTGAATTCTCTCTGTAGGGTGATGGACAGATTGTTTCTTATCCCAACGTGTTTAATACTTGTAGTAGCTGTGAACTTTAAATAGATCTAATGATTCTTTGGCACTTAATCTAAAATATATTTGGAGAAAATCCTAGAGGACCTTCACACTTAAGCAATTGTGTGACTCTACCCATCCCCCAAACCCATTTCCTCTGGCCTCTGGTTGGGAAATCTTGCCTTTTTTTAGCTCACAGACAGACTAGATAATCTTTTGCTTAATTTGTGCAATATTCATTCATTTATCACAAGCTGTGGGCATTTTATTTTAGTTTATATCAGGAAGTCTAATTTAGGCTTAACAGTTCATTAAGACAATTCTTTTCTAACTGATTATTTGGCTTTTCTTCTCACAGTGGAAATTGCCTTTTATTTATTTTATAACTATTTTCTTTATAAGATAATGGAAAAAGAAATTAGGAAAGCAAAGGGTAGACAAATGGGGACAATATCCCTAAGATAGACTAGATTAAATTTCCGGAGACCTAAGACCACTAAGGCTCCCACCTCCAAGAAAATATTAGCTTCAAGGCAAATACTGCTTGCTACCTGCGGTTATTCACATAGAAAAGTGAAGGAACTTGTGATGAGTTAAAGTCCCTGTTTCACGCTCCTAAAATTTTAGACCAATGACAACTTGCTTTGATTCTGTCCTTTCTATTTCCTCCTTCAGTAAAGATTTTTTTTAAGCATGAGAAACTACGCAAGACAATGTTAAATCAAATACACAGGCCACAAAAGTGTATTCATTAGAGTATTGATTATGTTCCTACATGCATGCATTCACAGAAAAACTAACAATGGGCCTATAGATGATCTGATATCACCTTAAAAATATTTCTCTATGTATGAAAATTTTTCCACAATGAAAATATATTACATTTATAGCCCAAAGAACAATTATTTTTACATTAACACACTTCTCTCTTTTGTCGTTTTGTTATAAAATCCTCACTACAGTGCTTATTTCTTATCTTCTTCTGTGGGGTAATAACTGATTCACATTTCCATAATGAATACTAAAAGTTTGTTCAAATTTCAAGAAAATTCTGATAGTCTTCATAGGTTTTTATTTGGAAAAAAAATGAACTCTCTTGCTAAAAATAGTTATTCTGAATTTCTGTAATTCCTCTGGTAACACATTAATCTAGAATGCGGATTTTGTAGCATTTCCTTCTTTCTTTGAGAATTCTTTGTCAAAAAAAGTCTTATGGTGACCTTCGATGTATACATACGATAGCCAAAAATACAGTCACGTGGTCCAAGGGGCAGAATTTTCTCTCCTGGCCTCTCTTCCATCTCCACTCCAGCCTCACCTCTTACTGAGGCTCTCAGGAACACTGTCTGAAAGCCCCCCATATTGAATAAGCCATAACTTGCTCCATGAGTTTTCTGGAGTTTGAACCTTTAACCTGTATCATGTAATCCAAAGAGTTTTTGAAATTTCCAAAATTTAAATATTCTCAGGAATCTTGTTTTTGTTTGTCTTTTCTGGTTCCTTGTAAACAATTTTGGGAAACAGATCTTCTGCAATCAGAAAGGTTAGCAATAGACTATTATAGATTTTATTTACCACTATCTGAGATTGAAAGTATATCTTTTCAAATAACCTCAGAAAGTATTATGTGTCTGCAGGTCTTGTGTGTGCCTTGGGATGTAAATCCTTAAAATGTGTGAGCTTCAGGATGAGATCTAGGATTATGAAGGCTTTAGTTCAGTCAAGTTTCCCTCCTGACAACATTTGCTTTTGCTGCTCTCCCCTCTGCCCTGCAGAATCAGATGTGAGAAGGTACTAGTGGGTCACTTCTGAATGAGCATAGGCAATCCTACACTTGAAGGATATACTGTGACCTTACTTTTTGGTATCAAACAGCAGAGAACTTTACTTAAGTTAACTGTACTCATGGGCACACTGGGTGAAGACAGAACCTGTAAGTGTTTGGCCACATTTTCAGCAAGGTGCCTACCAGAACTCCAGACCTTCTTGGGGGCAAGAGGTGATCCTTATGAACCTCTGTAACTCTACTGCAAGGCAACTAAGAACATTCTTTGAATCGATGAATGGATTAATGCGCACAGAGAGTACAATGTATTGATCATTGATTTGTTGATATGAATAAAATAGCACCAGCTTTTTTTTGACCAAGGTCAAGGAAACCATACAGCTGATCTTGGTTTGGAATTGCCAATCTCCTAAATCTGAGGTGGCAGGTTATATTCACCTATCCTTAAAATAAATACCTACTTATTGTAATACATACCTAGATATTATAACTTATCACCAAATCTAAGGCTCCCTGGGACTCTGTTAAAATAACTCAGACTTAATGAATTACAATGACTGCAGAACTCAAAGCATAAGGAGACTTTTGCACAATACTGTCTTTCCTAGAATAGTAATATTGTTAGACTGCAGACTTATATTGCATACTTCAGGAATCCAGCAAGGAATAAAACCAAAGGCATTCCATTCAATTAAAAACAAATTGAACTGGTATCCTAAAATAAAATATTTAGAAACCTGCACCCCAAGTAGATTATGACTTGTAGGTAAACATACGGTGTAATGTTGGTTATATATCCCTGTTGATAGAAAATAATGCTGCATAAGTTGCCCGGCATCGTTTGCTGTAAAGAGTTGTTTGATAGAAAAGTAAGTACTGTGAATATTTTGTAGAAGAATATTCTTAGCATTTCAGAAACAGCTAACTGAACAGCCCTTCAGTTTGTAAGTAAGTAGGAATGAGCGCTCCTTCAGACAAATGTGGTGTCATCGGTTTTGTTTACTGATTCCTTATGCTAGAGCAAGTGAAACCACGAAAGAGTTAACGCTTTAGCAAAAGTGCCTTTATTCCCAGGGAGGAAATAACCAATGGGGGGAAATCTAGCTGCCTGAGTAATGGGAAAAATACACGGGGCCACAAAATCTTTAAGATCAGACATTGTAGCATCTGTTAACTAATGCAGAATGACAGGGAACTTCTGTGAAAGTGTATGCTGAGAATATAAATAGTGGAATACTGTAATTCATTACAATTACATTGCATAGAATAAAAATGAAAGGAATTCTTCTTGACTGAAAGCTTGGAATGTTCCTATATCAATTTTAATAAGAAATTCTGACTGTTTCAAGACCCACCCATAAATCAAAAAAAGGAACTTATACCAGACTGGTTGTATACGGTCAAAAATATAATACACGGAGCTCCCTTCTATGTTAGCCCATGAGCACAGAGCAAGTCATCAGAACCCAAATACCAAAGCAATACAGTTTGCTGGTGTGCAAATGATGGAAAAACTTTGTTTTACACTGAATCGTTGCCCACACCCACCCACCCAGCAGACTGTCACTCAAAACAATACAAGTGTCTTTACGATCTCTCTCTGTCAGAGATTAGAATGTGGAGAACCTTAGTGTTTTAGTATAGTTGCAGGCCAGATCTGAAAAAGAGGTACTCATTATAACAAATTAAAGAAAGAAAATCCTTTCAGTAGGCTGTAATGACTTCGTGCTCTAATTCTGCAGGCACTGGGAGGTCAAAGGCATACCTTCCCCTATAGCCATATATGGCCTGAGGGCCATTGGACCTTTTTTTTTTTTTAAAGATGAATGTTCTGCTATGAGCATGCTCCTAGAATCCAGTGACGTTCTTACTCAGGGTGGTCTGTAAATATTCTAAATCTTTGCTTACTATATAAAATTACAAGAAAGTGTTATCTTGCATCACTCACAAGCACTAGATTCCTCAAGCTGTGCAAACCTTACTAAGAAATTTTCTTTTTAAAAAAATAAGATGGCTTTATTTTTTTCCCCCGCTTTTAGGTAAGAATTGCCTTTTGGTTTTCTATATTCTGGCTTTTAAAAAAGGTGTAAAATGTTACGCTTATAAGTCAAGTATATCACTCAGCTTTTGCTTTAAAATACATGGAAAGATCAGTTTTCTACAGGCAGTTTTGTCTGTCTCTCCCTGTCTGTTTCTTTGCCTTACTCTCTGGCTTCACGCTGTGTTTGCTTCACTTTAAAAGGGAGATTCCTCTCACTTTCCCTACTTTCTGATCTTCCATCTAAACCACCCTGAGTGCACGAGCAGAATCCCAGATGAAGATGGAAAAGATGAAAAGGCACTTAAAATATATCCCAGTTATCCAGGAAAAGAGGACAGCGGGGCTGGGGGAGAAATAGATCCATTTTTAAGTAAATGTACGAATGAGCGGAAACAAATTTTGTCAGAGCTGTACTCTTGCTCCGTTGGTGTTTTGATTTTGTTTTTGCTTTTTTCACGCTCGTGGTATAATGAATTGTATTACATTTAGCTTGATGATGAGATACAAACCACAATGTTGAATTAATACTGGCACATGTCCCAGCTGCATGACACTGTTAATGTCATCTTGCCATCTATATGAATTCCCTCTCAAATTAATATTGTCTGGTGACCAAATGTTGAGAACTGGACCAATAGCTGTGCACTCTTTCAGCTTCTAAGGAATTAAAGTGATTTTTCCTGCTTATGGCTCTGATGTAGGGGAAGGCAAAGTTGTGCATTTTGCTTTAACAGATGCAATGTTTTGCCAAATCAGACGTCTTTCCTCATGGGATGAGATTATAATGGCATTACAAAGTAGTTCTCTTGAAACCTTCTAAAACAGATTATGTTCTTAAAAAACTTGATTCTTGACTTTGCATGTTTTAGCACTGCATTCCATTAAACCTGTGTTTGAAGTTACTAGGATTTGCTAAAATATTTGATAATGCCTAAGCAGATAAGAGATTATATGCTTTACATATATCGTGGAAGGATTTGTTCCAGCTTGGATACAGGGTATTAATTGGCCACCTACAGTGAGCAGTGTTTAATATTTTGCCCCTACCCCCCGGCCTCACTCCTTTCTTGCTGCTTTTCAGGCAGAAGAGTATGTAAGTATTCTCTGAACTAAATTTGCTAACTTTCTGGAACACATTTAAACAATGTGTGCTACTTGTGTCATATTACATTAACTTCACTTCTAATGACAAGTTGTATATATCTGTAATAAATAGCCCCTCAGGGATCAGATCAAGATTAAGGGAAAGAAAGTACATTGCTGTAGTTAAGTAATTTACAATATCTCAGTAAATGCTTGCAAAGAAACGTTTGTATTGGGAGAGCTGGTTAACAGCACTTGTGGACCGCTGATGATTGTAGGATGTTAAACTCTCCAGTGGAAAGTTACAATCACTTGGGTTCAATGTTTTAAAAGGCACCTTTAAACTCTTCACTGTTTGATACTCTATTGCCCACCATATCATAGAATGTTTACAACAGAAAATCACCAGTTTTAAGCAGACGAACCTGGGCCCAGGACAATGGTGGTGGTCAGGGCAGGGGTGATATGCCAGGAGGGAGAATCTCATCAGCGATCATGAGGTTGAGAAGAAAACCTTATTTAAATCGAAAAATTATCCCTGATATGCTCATTTCAAGTCAAAGTATTTTTAATTAATTAGAACGACACACAGAAGAAAAAATACAAATATTTATGGGTAGAGCACAGTCAAGTTAAGCCATTTGGGTCTGATTAACCAGGGCATGTGCAGGGTAACAGACCATGCAGTGAAGCCTGCAAGACTGGCCCCTCCCCTAATGTGAGATGAAAATAGTCCACACTGAGTGGACGAGTCCTCAGTTTAGGGCCTGCTCAGATTTACCTGCTGACAAGGAAAGTCGGTATCCCAGGATGTAAAATTTGGTCCTTTCCCCCTTCCAAGGAGTTCAGTCCTGTTCCAGATTTGAACTTAAACGTCGAATCTCTTCTGGATGATTAGTATTTGAACGGCATTCAGCAAACCTTGTTTTGGGGTTTGGACAGTTTTCATCCATTTCTGTGTTAAGTAGCTGGCAGAGGTGTCCTGTGAAACCAGAGTGCTTAACATCTTGTCTTTCAGGAAAGTTCTGAGAGGAGTGATTTTCATCCATCTATTGGGCTGGCCAAAAAGTTCGTTTGGGTTTTCCGTAACATCTTAGGGAAAAACCTAAACGAACTTCTTGGCCACCCCAATACTTTGGAATTTAGTCGATTTCTGGAAGGAGTTGAACCGAGGAAGCAAGTCAAATCTAAGCAGTCCCTGCCCTTGCTGGGGTTTCTCTTTGTTGTGGATTCATGCCTGCTGTATAGTTGGAAGTGAATTGAACATCAAATGCATTGTTATACGACTCAAACATGAAAGGAAATACCTTTCAAATCCTCCCCAAAATGATGGTGCCTGAGGTGTCTCAGTCATCATGGAAGCTATCTCAGTCTTTTATTATTTAACCCCATTGCACATATAGATGGGGCTTCCCTGGTCTATTACAATACTGCAAGGCACTCAGGGATACCTGGGACCTTTGGGTGGGTTTTTGAGTATCTTGAAGATGTCCACTAGGGAAAGTCAAATAGTCCACCAAGGAAAGTCTTGAAGCATCCCAGGAGGGCAAGCCCTAGTCAAGCCACTGCTTGCTGAGGCAGGGAAGTTCTCACCTATTGCTGACTGGGTGATGTTGGTTCTTGCTCCCATGAAGGAGATAGGAGATGACTCAGCACAGCAAAGGGGCCCCATGGCAGTCCTCTGCCAAGAGGTCCCACATGTCTATCTACCTCAGCCTCTCCATCTTGCTCGCACTGACCACGTGATGGGCTGCCAGGAAGCAGGCTTTTGAACCCCCCCTGATATCCTCTCCACTGTTGGCTCTCTGGCTCAAGGGAACTCTCAGAGCAGCAACCACCTTAGCTTTAAGGAACAATATATCCCTTGCCTGGTATTTGACAGGCGTAAGAGGCAGCTACAATAAATCCATTCAATCTTAATGGATTTAAGTTTGGGGAAATCAAAGCCAGGAAAGTCAGTAGGCTTTTCCCTCTGCTTTTCACTTGTTCCTAACCATCTCTGATGCAATGAACTACAGCCCACAATTGGCTAGAAGGGGAGGATGGAGAAGATCCACGGAGTACAGAAAAGGCAAAAGAGTTAATGCTCTTAAAAAAAAACTATCTCCTCACATTTGGGGGATGGTCTAGAACTTTGTTCACCCCCTTAGACTGAATAATCTACAGCTCTTTGGACAAATGAGAGTTTCCCTTCCTTCCTGAAGTCTAGCTTTAAAAAATCTGAGATTGTTTCCACTGAAGTTTTTGTTGGTTCAAAAACTTTTTGAAATCTCTAGTGCGGCTCAATGTGTATTTTGTGCCTGAAAGACAATTATTACTTCTAACAGACATACCACTGGTTTACTTCTTTTTATGAGTTTAATTCTAATAGTCCTATTTTCTTTGAATTACTTTTGTGAACATAAAACAAAGTTATCTCATTTTCCATTATTTGTGAACTTCATTTTTTTAAAAGGCAATAAAATAAACTTGATACAAAGTAGTGAAGACCAACCTGGTTTTTGACACCTGTTTAGAATAGATCTGGAAGATCCTTAAAAACTTCAAGACATGCCATAAAATTATGTTTTAAAACAGTACCACCACTTACAAAAAGACATGAAAGCATATTTACCTTTATATATCACTTTAATCTTTAAAATAAATTTATACCAAGTGAAATTTTACAAGGCACAATAGTTTATGTAAAATCAACTATGAAATGATAAAATGTGACAAATTCAAAGATTCTGAGGATAATTGGTCTAAAGAATATAAACACCGATTTTTTTTCTAGCTTTTCCAATTATGCTCCACTGTTATCATGCCCATCTGATATTTAAAAATAATGAGGCACAGAACTATAATGTGAATTCCAAAGTCCTCAAAAATACATCCACTTTTGGCAAAACAAACCTCAAGGCTCCCAACTCTACACATTTCTGTTCCACAATTTCTGGTTCATGAAGGTTTGGCTTCATAGCAAATTCTATTTTCCTCAGGGAATAGGTCATTCCCATGGAGAGACATTATTTATTAACAAATTCACTTTTAACAAGTAAATTGAGGTCTGTGATTTTTTTCAGCATTGACTGATGTATTAAATGATTAGTATGCCACATGACCAGGTTTGGCCAGTTTCTTATTTTGTAAAAATACTATCCAGAGTAGGTAAAACATTTGACGTGGTGATATTACACTGTAAAAAATGACTCCTTCAAGGTCTGAAGAAATGAATCTTCCCTGGAAATGCTGACCTAGTTTATTCCCAGCTAATGATATGGGGAGAATAATGGTGATTGTCTGGACTCTTTTCTTCATCCTCCTAAATCTGTAGGCAGTTCTTA
Organism: Balaenoptera acutorostrata; assembly: GCF_949987535.1. Lineage (NCBI taxonomy): Eukaryota > Metazoa > Chordata > Mammalia > Artiodactyla > Balaenopteridae > Balaenoptera > Balaenoptera acutorostrata. The sequence continues at coordinate 26,995,566 of NC_080068.1, read as the reverse complement.
AGCTGGTCCTGGTTGCAGAACAAGTGTTACACTGGAGTCTAATCTTATTTCTCACCCTAATATTTCCTCTTGCTTTGAGTAAAACAGTTAACTAATTGCTCTTCTTTCAGTCCTCCTGCTGTGAGAAGAAGATATGATAGTAATCTTTTTCTTTCCTACAGTGGTGTTAGGAGCAATATTTAGTTAAAGCTTGAAAAGTAAGTTGACAGTAATAAGATAACATTTCATAGCAGATTATTCATGCTCTTATGGCTAAACATCCACTGAAATATCTCAATAGAACATACCCAGAGTAATTTTGATATGTGAGCAAAGGTTTCTGGTGATAACATTATCCTTTTTTTTTTTTTTTTTGCAGAAATTTTAACTTCTCAGGAGCTACAGAAAGGACAAGACATAACTGACTTAACACAATTGATTTTATAAATATGCTACAGTAGGAGGTAGATTCTTTTTCTCATTCAAGTTCTCAGTGTTGCAAAGTCTTGGTTTCAAGGGGTAGGAGTATTGAATAGGGACAAAACAATTCTATGAGTCTTTTAGTGATATAGCTTACAAATCGGTATATATCCAGCTATAAGTCTATGTGGTATTTTGATGTCATTGTATCACTTTAACTTTGGGACTGTAATCTTCATTGAAACCGGGGTTTTCCATGTTTTCAGAAGCTTCATTCCTTTTTTTCATCTCACCCTGTGATGCCTGTACAAACAGGGAGTCCCCTTGACCTCAAAGGGAGCTTTGTGCTTAGATTTGCTACTTTGGACACGGAACAAATTAAAAAAAAAAGGGACATGAAGTTCTAAATTCCACCTGATTTAGTTGGCCTAGTGTCTACGGATATGTCTCTGTAATGCTATATTTTTTTCTGAATTACTTTGTTTGCATTATAAAAGCAAAAAACAGAAATGGATTTCACATTATATACCCAATGCACAAGACTTTCTGCCAAGGCAGGAACAAGTTCAAGTTGCTGTGCTACCATGTATGCACCAGGTTTAATTGTCACATACATTTCAGAAACCTGTCCAATCTGAGTTGTTTTCTCTTTGAAACTTCAATGAAAATAGCCTTAGAGCTGTATCAAGTGCAACCAACATAAAACAAAATAAATTGCAAACCTACCACGAATTCAAGAATTATGTGGACACCATCTAAGTTACTTTAACGTAAGATATAAATCCAGAGATTTCTCATGCCATCATTTTGTAAATAATTACAGTTCTGCTGAATCTGTTGTATAAAGTTTACATGGGAGGTTCAGCGCACCCTTGCTCTTGTTTAGAACATTCGGAACCACCAGAGAGCTGTTGATATATGGCTGGGCTGTTTCAGTGCCTAAGACATCGACTACATGGGAGCATAATAAACAGGGGCATAAAGACAGGTTTGTGCAAGCAGTTTGGAGTGACCTTTTTGCCAGCTGAAATCCATCTTGCGTACATGGTGCTGATGTGGACAGACATGTAAACTTAGTCTTGTTACCACAACTACTAGTTCTACAAATATACTCAGATGCCCAAAATGTACATCACTCTTAGGAAAGTGATTTTAAATGGTGAGTTGTAGTTGAGGAACAGCAATCCAGATAAGATCAAAACTCATATATTACCAAGAAATCTCTGGGATTGAGTTGACAAAAGTGTTGAAAACATGGAGTTAGGTAGATTTAATCCAAAAGGCTATGAAGTTAAGATCTTCTTGATAGCTTATTTAGATAAAAAGTAGAGCTCGAAGTGTTTTTTTTTTTTTAAGCAATAGAAATGCATGAGTTCCTTGCTTCTCAAAGTTAAACTTAGCATAAGAATAGCAAAATCAATGTATCTATAACAATACGTTTAAATATAAGTGCACGTAGACTTACCTAATAATTTGAGAAATAAAACAGACATTTGCGTGTTGAGTTTGACATTGAAATATCTCTTAACCAGTGAAGTCAGCATGTGCTCTTAACTGCAACCCTGCTCTCCTGGCTTGCCTGATACTTCTAGGGCAGCAGAGACAGGGAAGCCCCTGATTTAGCAAAATCGCTTTGACCAGTTTTCCTTTAACAGTAGGCACACCAACACCATCAATTTTAGTCTCCCGATGTGGTTGAGGCTTTGGAGCACTTGGATTTCCTCACTGGTGATTCAGACAAGCCTTTTGATGAATCCACCCCTTGTTCCTTTGGAAAATGACTCACACCTTTTCAGGAAATGTATCAAGCTCATCCTTAGTTACTACTTGTTAAAAAAGCTTTGAAGATTGTTGAACAAGCATTGTTAGCCCATCAAGTAATATGAAACCTGAAATCACTAGAAGCTTTAAATGGAAAGCACCTTCACCAGCCATGTGAAGAATGATAGTTTAAAAACAGAAATAGACTCACAGACATAGAAAACAAACTTTTGATCACCAAAGGTGAAAGGATGGGAGAGGGATGAACTGGGGATTTGGGATGAACAGATATACACTACTATATATAAAATAGATAAACAACAGGGACCTACTATACAGCACAGGGAAATATACATATATATATATATAAAGCTGAATCACTTTGCTGTACACCCGAAACATTGTAAATCAACTACACTTCAATTAAAAAAGAATATAGTTTAGAAATAAGGGAGGGTGTTGTGTAGGAGGTTGCAGTGGAAGGTCTGTTTATTCCTCACACCCGTGGCTGCCCGGAGGAGAGATTTTCCCTACATTCCTACCCTCTCATCCCCCAGGCCCTACTCTCTACCCATCAGTGAAGCTGGAGAAACTGATCAGATTGATGAATCTGGGGAAAGAACTGGACGTGCAGAAACTGATCTCCCTTCCCCCTCTCTACTTAAGAGCCAGTGGTTTGCAGAAAGCACAGCCTCTGGTCTGATTCTCCATGCTCTAAATGTACACAACCAGACCTTCATGTGGGAGCGGACCAGGCCTCCATGGGGGTGGCCTCTGGCTGCAGTTGTGCCTGAGCCTAGCTGGATTGGTCAGTTTAATTCTGAGGTTCTCTATTTAAAAGCTGTTCTTCAGCCTGGACTTCATCAATAATAAAGTGACATTTTCATCTGTATTTTCATCTGTATCCTTAGACCTCGTTTTCTATCTTCTTTGAGGAACCAGTGTGGAAAAAGATGTTCTATGAGGAAGAGGTATTTATTTCTGAGCCTACTCAAAACCAAACCAAGAGAACTCAAATGTTATCTTGTTTTTTTGGTGAATGTGTTTATTGGTAAACTTTAAATAAATTCCAAGGCAATTCATATCTATAATACATGCAAATCCATTCCGAGAATTGTCCTATGGGTATTTGTAAATCTTCCAGTAGGTGAGGTATGGTAATATTTTACTGGGAAAACCATTCTTAAAGCAGTTACCCAATTAATGAATTGAACTAACCCATCAGGCAAGAGTCTTCCGTATAGTGGCCCATTCATCAAAAACCTTTGTATAAAATGTATTCCCCAGACTACTATTGTTAGATATATGAATTGAATAAAGGTTACGTTCAGAACATGTGGGAAATAGCTGATTTTTGGTTTTTTTTTTTTTTTTTGGCTGCGTTGGGTCTTCGTTGCTGTGCATGGGCTTTCTCTAGTTGCTCTGAGCGGGGGCTACTCTTCATTGCGGTGCGCGGGCTTCTCATTGTGGTGGCTTCTCTTGTTGTGGAGCACGGGCTCTAGGCACGTGGGCTTCAGTAGTTGTGGCATGCAAGCTCAGTAGTTGTGGCTCGCAGGCTCTAGAGCGCAGTCTCAGTAGTTGTGGCACACGGGCTTAGCTGCTCTGTGGCACAGGGATTGAACCTGTGTCCCCTGCGTTGGCAGGCAGACTCATAACCACTGCGCCACCAGGGAAGTCCCCAGTGCTTTTTTTATGCTTAGATATAGGGTCAAAAAGAGTGGGTGACTTTAACCATTCAAAATAAGTGAATCCTTAAAATAAGTTTGGCAGCTCGATATTCTCTTTCCTAATTAGTTTTACTTTTATATCTATTTCCAAGGCAATTTTTCTGGTTAGAAAGCAATGTTTGAAAGAAACACAGAGGTGAGAATTAAGGCAAATGTTAGAGACTTGAGAATGGCATTTATATATGTGCGTGTGTATCTATAAATATATATGTATCTCTCTATATATATATCTATATCTATCTATCTATCTATCTATATAACTTATTAACAGCCTTGTATTGCATATGCTCTTTAAGTACCAAAGAAAGAGAACAATGGCATAAACACTGTTCCTGCCTTTTAAGGAATTTATATCCTCAGACAGGGCCAAAAACCTTTAATAGAAAAGGTCACTCTGAAACATCCAAGTAGGCAAAAAGACTGGACACAGTGTCAGTTAGAAATTACCATAGGCCCTTAGTAATTGAGATAAAAACTAAGGGAACCTAAACTAATGCAAGGGTTTATTTTTCTCACGTAAAATCAAGTCCAGGGGTAGATAGTTCAGGGATTGTTCAGAAGCTCCACACTATCATTAGCATTCCAGGCTTCTTGTATGTTTCTGCTGTGTCTTTCTTAATGCCCATCCTCAAGGGCACCTCATGTTTATAAGATGGTTCCTGTAGCTCCAGCCATCACATTCACATTCTAGGCAAGAAGAAGGATAAAGGAGGAGCAAAAGAGCTGCTCAAATTACTAAAAAACTTTTCTGGAAGCTCTGCTCATCAACTTCCTCTTATATGCCACTGTCTTCTCCTATCTGTAAGGGAGGCTGGAAAGTGAACACTTGTATCTGCTTTAATAGTGGTAGAATGGGTATTGGGTATTAATATCCAGTATAGCAGTTTCTGTCCAGGGACTTGAGATGGTTTCATCAAATAATACTAAGTGAAAGGGGGAAAACATCTGCTGATAATAGGAAAACACAAATTTTAGAATATTAAAGTTTCTCACCATCAAGGCAAAGTAAATATCCTAAAGACCTGCAAGGTGATGTGAAGTTAGGAAGCACATGCGGCAGAATGCAAAGAGCAGAGAGGTTAAGGTTAAGACTTCTGACAAACCTCCTGCCCATGTTCATTATCAAAGAGCAGGTATGGTCAGAACCCATAATGAAGATGAAGATGCTCTCATTTTGGACAAAGAAGGAAAAGTTCTTTCTATTGATACTTATGAGATTTCCTAAATATTTATGCTAACTTTGCAGATAAAACATTCCAAGGTTTAAAGAAATAGCCATCTACCAGGTTTTAAACATATTTTGAGAAAGTACTCTCCTAAGGCAGATCAGCAAAAAACAATAAAGTTTCTGAACCCTATGACATACATATGTGCTGAGACATTTTATGATAAAAAATAATAATAATTATAATAGCAAATACTCCTATAGCATGTACTATGTGCTCGCCTTTAAAAGCTTTACTTAGATTTACTTAGATGTTTGCAGAAGCTTTTCCACAGTACAGGAGGAGACAATGACACGGGATTTCTGACGGCATCCTCCTGACTCCTACTGGTGGCATTCTGATCTGAAACCAACGGCACAAGATAGACATAATCTTGGTTGACACGGAAGTACAGAGGATGCCAGTACTGGTTTCAATATTCATGAATCTTTTGTTCTCATGGACCTTGGCAGCTTTTAAAAAAGCTTGCCTTCCCAACTAGTTCTCATGAAGATCTCCAAGCTACTCAATGAAGGTTTGTTCAGTTGTGTCACCATTGACATCACCACGGCCAATCCATTCCTCATTATCAATAGACTAAAACAGAGAATTGTGTAATCGGTCCATTTTTATTAAATCCATATTCCACAGCCATGTTCAAAGACTCAACAGAGGAAGTGAGACTTAGTCGTTGTAAGATTTTCATTGGCAACATGGCTAAAAATCATCACTGAATTTTCTTTCCTTGGCAACACGGTATCTAACGGTGTGCTGATTGACCAAGATGCATTAAATAAAATCCATTAGGCCAGGATGTCTTTCAGGAAGACTGGTGCACAGAATTAAGAGACCATTCTGTCCAGCATCACTCTCAAACACCAAAACTTTTTCCAAAGCAGTGTTCGTGCTAATCTTTCTTGCTGCTCCAAGACTTGGACCCCCTACAGAAATTGATTCAGGCTCTATTGTAATTCATCAAAATCACTTATGCCATTAGTTAACATTAACTAACAGAGTGACTTAACAAAACGCTGTAATGTGGCCAATCTTGCAGCGTTGAAATGGAGATTTTTCCCTGGGTGAGACATATGTGGAAAAGAGATGACAGTGGAAACCACAGGGGCCATTGTCTGTACAGTAAACCACACTGACACAGTGCTTAGAAGCTGAGGAAACTAAAATATTTGGCAACAGAATTTCAAATTGGGGCAGCAGATAAACAAATAAGAGGGAATACAGCCATTAGGAAAATTATTACTGCAAAAGCTGTGAACCCTGTAAAACTAAATGAAAGAGCTGCTAGCTGTGGTAGCTTTTGCTGCTAATGGCTGCAGTTTCAAAACATAGGTCAGCCTTCAGGGGGGGGCCTCTCTTGAAGTAGCGATCTTTTAAACCAAATTCTGAGTAGATGGCAACTGTTCTATGTTCCAGATAGAGAATATATATTATGTGTGCATTCATGTATACATACATAGTTCATCTGCATTTGCTTGTGAATAGATCTGTCACTTCCAGGAGTCCAAACTCCCAATCCTAGTGTTCCTGACCTGCCATAACCTTGAATCAATCTACCTATTCAGCCTTATCTTTTATGCACTATTATTTTATTTTATGCGCTAATCTTTTGTGCATTAGTCTTAGCAAGAATTTTTGATCCAGACAAACTAGTCTTCTTACCGTCTTCAATAGGCCCTTGTTCCCACCCCTTCCTGGGTAGAATGCCCTTCCTTCTTCTCTTCATTTCTTTAAGCTCCTCTCTAACCATCCTGAAGACTAACTCTCTAAAATAATTTCCCTACATTGACCATGTTCTGCTATGATCTCTAAGGGAAACCATCTGTCATCACCGTTCAGTGGACCCTAAATCATAAGCTATCTTACATTTTCATTTAGTGGTGAGCATGTCTGTTTTTTTCCTTCCTCCAAATAGATTGTAACCTTCACACAGATAGGGACTTACCCTCCTTTGTACTTTAGAGAACACCAAAGACAGAGCTAAGCACGTTCTAGTCAGTTATCACTCTTGAAACCAAAGTTTTTTCCGCAGTGACATTTTTGCCAATCTTTTTGGCTGGTCCAGCACTTGGACTTACTACAGGAGCTGATTCAGGCTCATCTTTAGTGATGCATCTAAATCGCTTGTGCTATTAGTTAAAATGAAGTAGCAGGAGTGAATTTTTGTGCTTTTCATAGAACTTGGTGTTATTATCACAACTTTGTTCATAATGCACCATGAGGATGGCAGAATGCATGTTGTTATTTGCATCTGAAAGATGAAGAATATGAAGCCCTGAGATATGAAATGCCTTGTCTAAGAACAGACAAACGAGTGGCAAGCCTGGGGATAGGGCCTATATTTCCCATTCTCAACATTACTGAAGAAAATAATTTGACATAAAAATATAATAATCAGCAATATCGATCTGGATTTTCTATACTCAGCTTTTGCTAGGAATCTGCAAAGGAAACACTACCGGAGCCAGGATTTTATGGCAACTGCTGTACAATAATAAAATAGTTGGTCTCCATTATTCACCAATTGTTCGATTGTTCAATTTCCTACTCTTTTCGGTTTCTTTCCCCAGGTTGACAAATGAAACTCAGAGTTGGTGAGCTTTCCAAGCGAAGCTTCTTGCATAGTTGAACTATCTGGTGGCATTTAATAGCATTAAAACTGCCCCTGACGATTTTTTTTTTTCTGTTCATTTCCACGATACAAACAATGTTATGAAAAGTAAACTGTCAGAGACATGCTTACAAGTTGAGTCTCTCAAATCTTGCCCCACTTCCCTTAATACATAGGCATGAGAAGTAAGTGGGCAGAGGATGGGGCAGCTGGCTGCCACAGAACCCGCTGGCTGACTCCTTAATGGTGCTTTGGACCGTTATCTATTACCTCCGTGAAAGCCTTTTCTATTTGTCCTGTCAAAGCCTCATTTTTACCTTCATTTAATTGACTGAATGAAAAGCAAAGGCTTAGCAACGAGAATGACTGTACTCATGTGCCCCCTCTCTCTTTGGGCATCCCTTCACTTTCACCCCTTCTAACACAGCCAAGAGGTCCACTCAAGGCATCCACTGGGCTCATCATTCACTTCTTGGGGGACTCAGTGCTCTGAGCTATAACAGAAAATCTAGGATGCTCTTAGGAGCGCCAGATTAAATAAAGGGCATCCTTTACTTAATCCTATTTACATTTGAATTTCAGATGAAGGAAAAAAAAAAACAAATGATGTTTTAGTATAAGCATGTCCAATGCAATATTTGGGACATACTCACACACAAAATTATTCATTATTTATCAGACCAAATTGAGCTGGCCATCCTGTATTTTTATTTGCTAAATCTGGCAACCCTAGGTGCGCTGTTTGAAATCAAGCATGCCCAGGTCTTTCACAGCTGTCCCAGATCCATGAGCCTTTTGCCCAGTGGGTCCCATTGCAGGGCACTCCCCTCTGTCCTGGATACAGCTGCTCTGTCAAAGAATACATAGAAGCAGTCACAGGAGCTGCTTTGCCCTCTTTGTCTCTGAGCTCTGCTTCAATTGTTGCTCCAGGTTGAAAGCAGAAGAATCGCCCATGTTTCAAGCTAGGGTCACCAAAGTAGAATTTCATATACAATATTAGAATCATTACTAAAAAGAAATTCGATTTTACAGTACTGCTGATGATAGTCATTGGTTTTAATACTATGTATTACTTAGTTTGCAAATAAATGAAGATTTCCCCCCAACTTAAAAGATATTTTAGCCAATCTCTCTAAAAAAAGAGACCTCGCAAGAAAATAAGGAACTTAGTATTTAGCAACATCACCTGAGATTTTTTTTTAAAGACTGGACTTGAATTCTAAGGAAGTTACTGGAAATGCCATTGAAGATATCAACACCTTCAAGAAGTGATTCATGACCGGTTAGATTCCAGGTTCATATGGGTACATTAAATCTGTCTGTTGATGAGAAGGGTCTAGAAGCTGCTCATTACGCTTACAATTTATAACCAAGATATATTACAGAGACGTGGTTGTAATATTGCATGCAGGTATTAGACGGCTTGGAATCGCATAATCACTTCTCAGAAAGGTTTGCTATCTTTTACTGAAAACAAAGCAAATCCCGGCTCTTTCACAGACACAGCACTATTTCTAAAATAGCTTTAGAGATGATTTAAAAATTAAGATACATCTTGCTCACCAAGTCTCATTGAACTAGTCTGACAAATAACTAAAGAAAACTGATCCTTTGTTAAATGGAATTCATTCCTTTAAGAAAAGTTTACTGAGTGTCCGCTATGCAACTGGCCCTGTTTCGGCACTAAGGATATAGCAATGAACGAAACAGATCAAAATTACCCTTTCATGGGGCTTACTGCTACTAAGAGACAGATGCTAACAAGAGAATGCTTTGGAAATGCACTTTTCTGTCTAATTTAATTATTTGATTAGCCATTTGTTAATCGGAAAATGCCACTTCATTTAAGACTTTGCTAGAAACCTTTCTAAATTATACATACGCTCTGCACTTTCAACCAATATTTAGAGCCCTCACAGTGATACTATGTTAATCCTCCCAGTCAGGCTGGCCCTGCTCCAATAAGATGGAAATCTTGATGGTGATCATTCATCTCTCTCTTCCCTTCAACGGCAAACCGTGGAGCTTTACCACCTGCTTTTCCTTGGGTATGTTGTCTACTGACTTTTCCTTCATTCTCCATTATTCACTAAAGATTCTGGACCCTAGATTTTTATGCTGCTTTCCAAGCACAGTTGCACTATTTTGAGTGCTTTTAATAGTCACTTGAACTAATAAAGCATCTAACACACTAGCCTTCCAGTTCCTTGATATTCACAACTCCAAAACTCATAGCTCACCTTGAGCAATCCTCTCCTCTTGGCATCTTGAGGAATGTTTTTGTGAAAAAACCTCTCCAACTCCGTACTCTCAATCTCCAACCTCCCGCCCCGCCCCCCATCATCTTCCCTTGCTCACTGTCTGATTTCCTGCCTTGGAGCCTTAGGAGTGCCTTTTAGAATTACCAACTCATCTAGTCGTTCTCTCAGCACGTCCACTGAGCATCTGCTGTGAGCAGAACATCATGAAAGACACAGGTTATGATAGTAAATATGAGAAACATGTTCAATGAACTTGTGATAAATAGGGTAAGAAAATAGTGGGTGAGTAATTACAAGCATGATGAACATTAAGGAATAGCGTGTAGGTGCAGGGGGAGCTTACCTAGCCAGGGGGCATAAGAAGATTTCTCTGAGAAGCTTGTCTCTGAGATGGTTTCTACATTTAAGTAGAAACAGAAGAATGAAGAGGAGTTAGCCAGGCGAAGCATGAAGAAGCGTATTCCCACAAGAGAGATCAGCCTGTTTAAAAACTCTGAGGTCTGAGACAGTTGCACTTTTAAGGTATGCAAAAGAATTGATCATATCCCAGTGAGTCTGGGGCGTGGAAGCAGTGCCAAAGAATAAAGGCTGATAGAGCACCAAAGGCAGGTGCCAAATCATGTGGGTTATTGGGTTAGTGCTTAAGGATTTTGAATGAGCAATAGGAGTGTTTGCCCAAACTAGACCTCCTAGTCAATCATATAATTTACTCTGACCAGTATCTATGACATCTTTGAACTCCAAGCCTGGAGCAAATGAAAAATCTACCTCCTGTAATCTTTCTCCTTGGTAGCTCTGTGCTATAGAGGGAAATTGCACAGCTATGATGATTGGCATCGTCGTAATCTCTGCCTTCCCAACCCATTTGGAATGTTTTGTGTCGTGTATTGCTGTCTTCACTTCTCATTTTCAGCTCCCTCATTCTTCTCAATGAGTAGTCCAAACCTTGTCCATCCTTTGTAATCATCTGCCCCCCAATCCCACCCCACACACAGATGGCTTTGTTTCCAATACAAGCTGGACCATTGAGCAGGAACTAGTCAATGTCATACTCACGCTTACCTCAACACGACCCACAGCCTCGTTTGCACAATTACCTCCTTGCCTCCATTCATAGGCTGAGGGTCCTTTTCCCTACTTAGCACTTATTTCTCCACTTTTACTTATGACTATTTTTTTAAGATTTTTTTTTTTTGATGTGGACCATTTTTAAAGTCTTTATTGAATTTGTTACTGGTTTTTTAAAATATATATATTTTGGTTTTTTGGCCACGAGGCATGTAGGATCTTAACTCCCCAACCAGGGATTGAACCCACACCCTCTGCATTGGAAGGCGAAGTCTTAACCACTGGATTGCCAGGGAAGTCCCACTTTTGACTATTTTCTCATAGCTTGCTCCTTTATTTATCCCTTCACTCTTCTGAACCTTTAGCTTGCCTACCACCCTGTCATTTCTTTCTGTAGGGTGTAGGCAATTTCTTTGTATTTCACGTCACACTGTCATGGAATAATCTGTTTATACAGCAGTCTCGCTTCATGGACCATATGCTCCTTGAGGGTGGGGACCACGTGTTTCACCTTCTGTCCACAGACATCACCTCTTTCTCAGGACAGAACTTCCCTCCCTTCCCAGGCCTTTGTGAAACAGAACACAAGGTGACAAGTTTCTTCCTCATGCCATATATGTCTTTGAGGTTTTATATGTACTAATAAAACACAATACAAAGAGTATCTTGTATACAAAAGACTCTCCAGCAGGGAAGTTATGTTTAGGTAGTTAGGATAGTCTTGGAGCACTTTAGAGAAATGCCTAAACTCAAGGAGTCCCCTGGTGTTTTGTTACAGGCAGGAGTCTGGGCTGAGGAGCCTTTGGGAGGAAGGTGGAAATACTGGTGAGAAATTAGAAGGATGCTGGGATGCTTCCTACAGGACTTGGCTATGAGCCCAAAGGTCTTATATTCAAAAACTGAGCGTCCGGGGCCAAAACAGAGGCCAGAGAGAATCAGAAACTTGGTTGGAAGGTGTGGTGAGACTAAGAAGCCACAGGTCTCTAGTGATGGGAAGAAAGGAAGAGGAATGGGGAAGAAAGGCATGTTCCCCACTCCCAGGGGAGCCTCTCAAAACTAACGACACACAAATCAAGGATTTTCTACCTGCAATGATCTGGCTTCAGTGGTATTTATTTGCTTATGTTCTGAGTCTGGAGTGTAGCAAAAATGTCTAGTTTTACTGAAAGGGAAGCCTCCAGTTGGGCTGGATGCCCGTCTACCATGCTGTCAGAGTCCCCTGTGCCCGCCTCCATCTCAGCCCTCATCTGGGACTGCTGCAGATGATTGTGGCAGGTTGAGCACAACAAGGAAGATCCCTGCTCTGGGGCAGGTTCATCCGTCCAGTGGCATATCCTTTGCTAATTAATTCAAAGCCACCATGTAAGCTAGCAACAGCCCTGGACTCAGCACAACATACGACCTCACAAGACTATGAGGCTTACAAAGGCAGGGTCATGTCTTATCGTCTTTCTGTCTCTAGCACACAATAATAATAGCTAACACTTGTTGAGGTTCCATTAATATCTCCAAGTTATACATAAGAACCGAGTCACTGAAAAATCAAGAAATCTTGCCCAAGGTTATACACCTGGTGTTCAACTAGGATTCAAAGCTCTATTGCATTTTTAAATACCATGCATAGTACCAGGCATCTAGTAGGTTCTCCATATAAACATAAATCATATGTAGACCAAAACCAGTTGAATGTAGGCAATTTCATATGGTTCAACTTGATAAGTGCTTGGTGGTGTTTGTTCCAGTTATGAAAGATGTTAATGTTCATTAATGTTATGCTTTAGAGTAGGGAAGAAATGGATGATGATTTTGTAGTAAATTTGGATTTTTCACATAGTCTGTAATTAGTGTTACAGGAGCTGCTTTTTTCATGACAGAGTTTAGCCATATTGAGGCGAGCAGGTAAACTTTGGGGAGACGGCAAAGGAAAAATGGAAGGAGACAGTCTGGGCAGAGAGTAGAACCCGAGACAAGAATAGAGAGAAGGGTAGTGGTTCCCGAATCCTGTCTTGAGAAATGTGGTCAGTGTTAGGCTAGAGGTGGGTGACTTGTTTTTAAAACAGTATTGTTTATGAACTAAAGTCATCCACTTCAATGCCACTGTTTAACTGCCGTGACTCAAAGGTCCAGACTCTCAATGTTTTACCTCACAACCTATAGGGAGAAAAATTTCCAATCTGTGTGTATCCAAATGGTACAGTTTATCCACAAGACCCTCCGTAGGCACACGCACACACAAAGCTTTAGCAACACACACACACAATGAATTCTAGCAGAGGTTAACTACATGAGACTAAGTTGCCAGTTACACAGCATAAGAGCTAATCTCCCAAGTGATTGATGTCTATTAATAATGAAAGGCGTCTGTTTCCAAATTTTTTAAAAATTCATCTGTTTTTATTTCTTCTGGACTATTTTTTTGGAGTTGTTTATCTTCTCCTGCAATGCAGAGAGCCCCACAGATACAGATGCAGGCCACTTTGTCTACGTTGTGTGATTAGAGGGACATGGCCCTGTTTCCAAGAGGAGTTGGGTGGGTCACAGATAAGCAGCTAGACAGCAGGCAACAGTTGGCCTAATTCTTCCAGGCACTCTTGACTCAGGAAGAAGGCTTCAGAACATCTGCTCAAGAATGTTTTATTTCTCAATGATGTGGAAAATACGTGCATGAAAAATGAGAAATGAAAGTCATTCCAGAAGGATGAGTGAACGTTTGTGAGTGAAGGGTTTTGCGGACAATGCTTTTGGTTCACCGAGGGAGGAGATTTTTATAATCTAGTTAAAGCTATATGTAATCTGGCAAATGAAGATTTTAATTACCAACATTTTAATGAGCTGTAGGTTATCACTAGGGGGATTCACTGCAGCCCTCTTGCTGTGATTTCTAGGACTCGCAGACTGTTGACAGCTAGAATTGCTTCACCATGACCCTACAACTCACATATTAGGTCACAAATGATATGTGACCTTGCCCTCCTCCCTGGTGGGCATGAGTCACAAAATCACCATGTAATGTGTCCCATGTAGACAGACTGGCTGCCCTTTCCTGAGCAGTGAGAGGGCTGTTGAAGACCAAAGCTTTGTAGAGTTTTTAGGCAGTTTTGTGTGGTTTCTCATTTAAAAATTACCTGCATTCTCCCGATTTGAGGCAAAGGTTAAATATTGTCTATTACTTTAAGAATTTCATTCCCTTAAGTAACAAATGAAAACTTACAAACAAGTCTCAAGATCACGAACCGAAAATTTGTCAGACACCAAGGAAGCCATTCTTGGAGACACAAGTGACTGAACCCTCATTTAGCTTCAAATTCCTTCAGGATCCCAAATGCTACCTGCCCCAGAGTCTTCCAGAAGTCATTAGAATACACCTTGAGTATACTTCCCTTTTGGCCATCCTTGAGGGAGAGGTAATAGTTTTCGGGGGATAAAAGGGGTCACAATTTCGGTTGCCTGTTAGACTTGGACAGAGCTGTTTAAAGTTCAGCGCACTCTTTAAAAATGCAAGTAAAAGAAACCCCAAAGCCGCCGCCCCCTCCTCCCCCTCCTCCTCGCCATCCTCTCCCTCCTCCCCCGCAGAGACCGCTTAACATAATGAGCTGAGGTTTGTTGATGCGATGGGAGTCGCCTGCTAATAGTTGTGTTTAAAATTCCTGCTTCTTATCTTATTTACTGATTGATGGGAACGTGACTTCGCAGACCTTCCTCCCCAACCATCGGACCATCCTTCTCCCGGGCGGAGTGAATCACTGGACCCAGGGAACATTGCACAACACGTTCGCTTCCTCGTTAAAATCCCCACTGGCCACAAACCCGCCGGATGCGCAGCCCCCCGGGGAGGGTCTGCATTGTGTCTTATCAGAACCACCTGAAGAGCCCGGCCACACAGGGCGGCCTTCCTTCATTTCAAATCCACGGGGCGGGGGTGGGAGGGTGGTACTTGTCAGCCCACTCCAGCATATGACAAAAGGCATGCCTGTGTCTTTATTTTTCTACCACTTTTCTTCTTAAATCAGGCTCCCCGTTTGAAACAAAATAAACAAATAAACAACAAGTCTCGGGGTTACTCTCAAAGAGATCACGTTAAAAAAAAAAAAATCCAATGATTTCCTACGGCCAGTGTTTTTTTCTTGTTTTTCTTTTTCGGTTCTTTTTTTTTTTTTTTTTTTCTTTTCTCCTCCCCCTGTGGATTCTGAAAAGAAATAAGCGGCTGTAGGCATGGCCTGTGGCTCTCTGGTCGTGCTCCTTGGGTGGTCTGAGCCGACTTTATGATTTATTCAGCTAATGGGAAGGGGGCATGACCCCCAGTGGCCACAGAAAGAGAGCTGCATGTGGGTTTAATGCTTTCACCACAAAAATGTCTGCTATGACTAAGCTCTGTGGCTGAAGTCACTGTCTGAATGGTGCTAAAAAGGAACTTAGGCATTAAGTGTGCACTATTTACTATAGATCGGCTCTTGGGATTAGGCCAAGGGGTTCTTACTCAGTTTCAAAGAATAGCATGGAAGCTGCTAGGAAAATTAGAGCTGTGCAATTTATTTTTACCAGTCTCCCTGGTGAGTTACCCGGTGAAGGATTTACCTCATATGCTTTTTTTTTTTTTTTTTCTCCCCTCTGTTACTAAAGAGTCATTTAAAACGTGCCAGTTGGTGCGTTTTAGAGAGTTCTAGTGGAGGTATCCCTATTTTTTTATTGTTGATCACAGCCGTGAATCACTAGGTGATTGTTCTTTAATGTTAATTTGAAACTATAAAAGAATGCCTAATATTGAAAGAAAAAGAGAGAGAGCGAGAGAGAGAGAGAGAGAGAGAGAGAGAGAGCGCAGGGCCGTGGAGAAAGTTCCCTTTGCCACACGCTGCCTGGCTAGAGAGGCCTCTTTGATCCAGGGAGGGGGCCCCTCCCTGACAGCAATGTTATTGGTGCAAAGAAATGAGCAAATTTTGCTCCACGTTGATTCTTTTGCCGGAGAGAAGGGGATGGATGGAGTGGAGAGGGGGCAGACCTGTTTGTAATTGTGACTAAGATGGATGGTAATTACAGTTAGTCAGTATAATACCTGCTGTGAAAATTCCAGCACGTTTGCTTCTGCTGGACCCACAAATGTGCAGCGTTGAGAAGTGAATCCCTCTGATGTTTGTAGCTTGGGTTTCTGGGTCCAAAATGCAGCGAGCCTTTTCAAAATGTGCCTTGATTGTAATTTGGACTTCAAGGTCCAGGGAACACCAGGGCCGGTCCAAGTCACTGGCTTTCAAACCTCACACGTGTGAAAGTCCCACATGACTTAGCTGCCTGGCGATTGCAGCTTAAACCAATTGAAAATGACTAGACTTTTCTCTCGTGCCAGCCGGAGTTCATTACTACAGGAGTATGGACCCCTCTGCCCCCAACTCCCCACCCCCAGATATGCTTAGGGACTCCGGTTTCTGCTCCACATTTTCCCCTGTAAAAGCATTTTCCTTGTATCCCTGCATATCAATGTCATTTTGTGTAATAAGGGTTAGCAACTGAGACTTCAGGGCTGATCTCATTCCCCATTCGTTTCAGTCTAATTATATGTTCCATAGGCCTTTGTGATCCTAAACACATATTGAGTCAGGCAGGCCTTCATTTTCCCCATCCGTGAAATGGAAAGAATACTCAGGGTTGCATCAGCCTGGCTGGCTGTTGGGCCCCTAGAGATTAACAAGGTTATCAAAAGAGAGTACTTGACCTTTCATTTTTCCCAGGCCTGAGAAGATAGTGAGGGTCAGGAAAAACATTTTCCTAAGGCATTCTGTTCTCCCTGAAGGTAGATTAAAAAAATAAGTAAATCCTAGCATCCCATCTTTTCACTTTGTCTTGTTTCCTATCTCCTTTTCTTCATTTTACAGATCCTAAGGAGCATAACTCCTTCCTCCAAAGGGTGATTAGTATAACGGTAAGACACCTACTGAGGATACAGAAATACTTCATTTAAACTAAACCTAAATAACAAGGTCCTACTGTATAGCACAGGGAGCTATATTCAATATCCTGTGATAAACCATAATGGAAAAGACTGTACGAAAGAATGTATATATATGTATAACTGAATCACTTTGCTGTACAGCAGAAATTAACACAACATTTTAAATCAACTATACTTCAATTAAAAAACAAAAACAAAACCTAAACAAAACCTAAATGCAATGGGATATCCTGGCTTAGATCCCAGAACAGAAAGAAGACATTAGTGGAAAAACTGGCAAAATCTCAATAAAGTCTGTCACAGAGCTAACAGTATTGTACCAATGTTAATTTCTTGTTTGGGATGCATGTACCATGGTTATGTAAGGTGTTCATTTTAGCGGGAGCTGGGTGAAGCATCTGCAGAAACTCTCCGTACGATCTCTGCATCTCTTCTGTAAGCCTAATATTATCTCAAAATAAAACATATTTTTAAAAACCCACAACAAGCTATTATTGTCTGATTTATTTTAGGCCCTGATTGATAACCCCTATCTCTTCCCCACACCCACCCACTCCCCATACCCCAGGCCATTTTTGGTAGCTGTATAGAAAGCTTATTTGCGTAATAGAGTTTAGAAGGCTGCTGATGCATCCCAACTCTTAACGTCTTATTATTCTCTCAGAACTCTCATTAGTTGCCTGCACATGTTAGTTACATGTTACACATACTGTACTAAGCAATTAGGGCTTCTTCCGTGTTCTATAAGGACCTTGCTCAATGTGAGAGAAAAAGAAAGCTGGTTATAAATAAAAGCACCAAAATAAAAATGGCGATACCATTCAACGTGTTAAATGTGACATTATTTTTGCAATACAAGGCAGTTGTTTTTACTGCATTCATCCACGAGCTCTGATGAGGCCTTCTTGCCGGATGTCACACCTCTGGGACTCAGCACAACACCAGGCATAGTCGTGCTCAGTAAATATTTTCAGGATGAATGAAGCTCCGCACACATTTCACATGAGCAAAATAGCCACAGCCGTCACATCGAGGACAGACTATTGATGACAGAGGTTCAGTGTGCACTGAGTATTGTTCTGTTTTTCTTTCTGAGTGTCTTTCCAGCCCAGACCATAAAGGCAGGATGAGTAACAAACGCCAGGGAGATTCCCCCCTGAACTATAACTGTCTTTCAGGCCTTTTTGAAGCACAGGGTCGTTGTTGGCGTTGCACGTTCATCCTTGGGTAGAGAGAGGTGAGGGAGAGGGAGAGAAATGTGAGAAGAAGAATTGCAAGGGAATGAGGAGAATACGGACCAAAGGAATCTTCTGCTCTGGAGTGGGTTTCCCACCCTAACCTCCGAGTGAAGCGAGCAGGGCAGATAGATCCGTCTCCATCTGCCTGTTTCTGGCATACAGGTGTTTCAGCTTTATTCAGCCAGGAAGCAGCTTTTCCCCCCCTCGTTTTTCCAGGGGAGGGAGTTTTGGGGAGGTGGGAACACCCACGATTGTTTCTCAGAATAAGAGGGAGGCGGGGGTTGGGGGAGGGATCCCAGCCCACCCACCGCTTATAGATTCGCTGGCTTTCCTGCGGGTCAGCCTTCTTCTGCAAGGTGTAAATCAGAGGGCAGATGCATGATCTGGGAAGTTTTCCAGATGCATGTCGCACAAAGGCCCATGTGTTCTCAAGGTGCGGAAATCACATGCCATCGGAGCAGGTCACCAGACCTGTGTTGGAACATGTCATCCTGTCTTCAGGTCCTCCACTTAGCGGAGAATGATGTTGCAGACGCGGTGCAGGAGCTCGGAAGCCCAGGGAGTGGACCGTTAAGAAAAGCCGCCTTGTGTCCCACCCCCCCACCCCCCCCGCGGCGGAGGCTGCAGACGGGCCTAATGGGCTGTTCCACGGACGTCAGTGCCAGACACTGCCTGCCAGATGTGCTGGCGAGGGCGGGACCCACGAAAGTCAAGGGGGAAGCAGCTCCAAACAGGCCAGCACAGCACCCGGGAGTCTCTGTGGTTCGGCTCCCCCGCCGTGAACTTGGCGACAGCACCAAATCGACAGAAAATGTTCAGTTTCTTGCTCCTTCCGTCTGTAATTGACCCTGACTCTGTAGGACCTAAGCAGTTAAGCTGCTTGGGCATGTATATATTTTTCACTCCCTCTCCCATTTTGAAAGTGAATTTTCCAGGCGGAATCCGAGAGTAAATTGTTTTCTGGAAAGTAAATCATATGCTAGGAGGTTACGTTAACTTCCAGATCATTTGGGTGACATTTGGTTATTTCCTGCCCCTGTCTGGAATTAATATTGCATCCAGAAATCTCTGAAGGAAGGGCTTATTCATAGGGAACAAACACTTCCAGTTGTGTTAACTTCTCTCTTTTTCGGATCCTTTCATTTTCCTTTGAATAGAATTCTTTTCCTTCGTTTGTTTGGAGTGACAGCTATGTCTTGTCACCTCCACCAGACTTTCTATGCTCTGAATCTATTTTCTCTTAGCAGTTGCTCTTCTAGAGCTTGTTTCGATGTTTTACCCTTACTTATCCTCACTACATGGGGTAAACATGTTTTCGGTGACTGCTGGGAATGTGGAAACTTACCTTTTTGCTCAGTTGTCATCATTATTCTTAGGCTGGTATCCTGGTACAACTACTTCTTTTAATAACATAGCTCTGTTCCCTTTTGTTCCCCTTAAGTTAATGACTCCATTTCTCTGGCATTTGTAACAAGCCACCTCAATTCCTTTTCGGAAGCTGTTAGCATATAAAATACAATTAATTAGTGAGATAGGGAATGCAGAGTAAAGACTAAGGGGGCAGGAAATAGGTTTGGGATTCTACAGAGGATATTGCACTTAGCCCCAAAGGCTCCAGAAATAACCCATAATAGGATTGTGAATTATGGAAATTCCATTCTCTGGAATCCATTTGAGGTCATAATTCAACTGGAAATTATCTTGGTTTTTCTGGCTTATTTTCCCACCCTATTTGCAATCCTGTTTTCTAGTCTCCCTCAAAACCACTAAATAAATTCCAGACATATAACTCTATTAAGGAAAATAAATTTCTTATCCACCTGTTAACTGGACTCCAGTGCTTGGGAGGTTGAGACCTGAATATACTTTACCTCACTCTGCTTTCTAAGCCCAGCATTAAAGGGGAGAGGAGTAATAGATTAAACTGGAAATGCTTTTTTGTACTTGAAAAAATTTTAACCTAATAATCTTTAAATATTTTTTACCTTTTTCTACAAAAAAAAAAAACACATTCTTTTCTAAGCAAAATGAACTGTACTACCTGCACCAACATCAGAAATTTGCTTTAAAGTTATAGCATTAATAATGGTGTTTTCATCTTTCCCAAAGTGGAAGATAGCATGATACAGTGAACACTTTATTCAAAACCACAGTCAAATGAAAGGTATTAACACTTGGACAGGTAGGCAGAGGCTGAAGATGAAATAGTTTTTCAGTGCGATGATCTTTATGATAGTCAAAAAAACAGTGAGAAGCAAAATTTAAAAACCATTTTTAATATTTATAATTTACGGACAAGTCCAGTCATATTTTAGTCTATAATTCAGCAAAGGAATAAATATAAATAATTTTTGCATTTATTTAATAGACACCAATATTCTTTGGGTTTATAGTGTACAGATTCCTTTTTCATATATAATTGTTTGCAGGTCCAGCTGCATTCTTATCACCACCCGTAATATCATTTCCAACATGAAGAGTCATGACCTGCACATTTAGGCATTTGTGAATGTAATTTTGCAATATCAGTGATTTGGAAGTGATTCACGAGGTGCCTGATGTGTAGCGATCTCTAATTTTGCTAAAGAGTGTATTTCGGGGAGGCTTTGGAGTTAGAGCCGAAGTCAAGTCTTGGCTCTGTTACCAGTGATGAGTGACCTTGAATTAGTTATTGAACCTTTCTGGACCCCATCTTGGGGTCATAATAAAACCTACCTCATAAGGTTATCATGATGATTGAGTTTAATGAAATGCAAGCTAAAATGCCCATGCTTGGTGTTTGGTGAGCAGTTGAAAAAATGTGAAAAACTTATAATGAATGAATCGCAAAACCTGTGAGGTTTGTGTCAGCTCAGATAGGTCACTCAGTTTTGTGAGCGAGCAAGTATCATGGCTCAACTCAGTATATGTAACGTGAATATAGATTTATAATTGTATTGTTGTCTACTCCACATACAGATTAACTTTCAGGAGTGAATAAGAACTTATTTTCTTTATTAAAAAAAAAAAAAAAAAGGGCCAGAAGAGAAAACCAAGAGGTTGTCCTATAGATGGATGCTGAGAAAACATGGAGAAGCTTGAGGAAGTGACAGGTCTCAGCCGGCAGGTAGAAGTGTAAGGTACATCACAGCAGAATGTCAATCCATTCGTGAACTGGAGGCATGATGCAAATATATCCACCTTATGCCCCATTTTTGAATAAAAAGTAACTCGTAAAATTATTTCAGTAACTTCTCCAACCAAGACAAAAGCTATCAGGGTGAGATAAAACTTGGGTGTCGGTGAAAAGAGTCATTAATTTGCGGTCTGAGGCTCAACACAAGAAATTCCTGTCACCTTCAGCAGGAATACAATTTAGGAGAACATATGAAGCCCATGGAATGTTATAAATGCCCGAATTTGGGAATTTTTACCACCTTAGTTATATCTACCGTGAAAGCCATCAGATACGTGAGTATGCAAGGGTCTGTTGTCATTTCAAGCACTTGCATTGGCAGCTATTTATCACGTTACTGGATATCAAAGAATTGCATATATGATAAAAGACTCAGTGCAACTTCTAAGGGGTGAATATTCAACAGAGTGGCTTTTCCTTTGAAATACAGGCTGTCACTTCTTTCTCCATTCTTCATAAAGCCTCACATCCCTTTCCCAACCCAATCCTTATCTCTATCCCATGTCCACACAGACATGAAGGTGGTGATGGCAAAAGGAATGATATGGGCAACAAAGGGCACAGCTGAAATCACAGGATGCTAGGGCTGGCAGGAACCTGAGAAATTATTAGTCTGACCTCCTCGTTTGGCATATCAGAAAGTCTTGGTTCTGAGAGGCAAAGTGACTTTAGAAGCCACGACATTTAATGTGATATCTGACATTAGAACTCAGGATTCTTCTTTTTTTTTTTTTTTTTTTTTTACTTTTAAAAAACTTTTAAAAAATTTTATTGGAGTATAGTTCATTTACAATGTTGTGTTACTTTCAGGTGTACAGCAAAGTGACTCAGTTATACATATACATATATCCATTCTTTTTCAGATTCTTTTCTCATATAGGTTATCACAGAATATTGAGTAGAGTAGGACTCAGGATTCGTGGTTCCATTACCTCCTATCTTCAGCCGATACCCAACTGGCCCCAGTTCCACCTCTACTGCACCTGTCACCCTTCTCTTGTTCTGACCTGGTTGTATTTTCCCATTGCATAACTCGAACATGACCAAAAAAAGCAAGTGAGAAATTGAACAATTTATTTAACCTCACACATTGACCAAATTAGTGAGGATGTCACCAACTCGAATGCTTTCTTATCCTTAGTTTGTTGAGGAAAATAACATTTGTTTTGAACTTGTTCTGGACTGGGTAATTTTTATTTATATATTTGAATTCGGTACCACTTGGCATGTTTTGAGTAATCAAGATATCAATTTAAATGTGAGCATTAATTTAGAATATAATGACTGGTGACAGAAAATTGAGGGCAATAAAATTTGATACATGATAGTTTTCAATTCTTTGGAGAGGGTGTTAGCCTTCTTGCATAGCCTATGCTTCAAGTCTTCCAACAACCCTTAGAACTAAATTGCTACAGTAGTACACACACTTCTGAAAGACTTCCACAAATTATTGGGAATCGTGTTGATGTGGAGTGATTTATAGTTATGTCCTCATTTGTTGTCTTATAAGCTTTCTGGTATAATACTGTCATCAGTCATGGCTAGAAGGTTTATTATTTCTTTGGATTCCTCCTCTTGCCATTAACCAATATTTGTCACTCTTCCATGTGACAGGTCTCTCTCAGACATGACTTTCAGACTTCTGCATCATTTTACCCTGTGTCTTGTCTTTATTATCTTGTTAAGCTCTCCCAAAGGAAGTTTTCCTAGTCACAGATGAAGATTTCATTCTTCTGATTTTTCTTTCCTTTTTTCCCGATGATGTCTCATGTCATGTTGACACCGTGACATCAACAGGTGGCAATTTTTTATTTGAAAACCATCAGGATGCCATGGGAGTCCCTCCGAAGAGATTTTTAGCTTCTTTCTATTTTTTTCTTAAGAACCTTTTTCTTCTTTACTCACCTGAACCACCGTTTGGGAGATTGAAAAGCATAGTATTACTAATAAAATGAGTGAGGATTTATTGAGTGTTTACCATGTGCTAGCCACTCTGCTCAACCCTCCAACTGAATCCTTACAACAACGTAAGAGATAGAGAGGTTCTATGTTAGTCGTTTTATAGATGAAAAGCATCTAGGCTCCAATAAGTCACATAGCTCAGGGTCCTCTAACATTAGTAAGTGGCAGAGCAGGACTGGAAGCCAAGCATACCTGACTTCATCATTAGGGCTCTGATATACGCTTCATAATATACGCTTCCCTGCTGACTCGCCTTAGCTCTGCTGCGAGGTTTCACACTTAAGTTAGGATCTGGGTAGTTACTTTAGGGCAAGCGTTATTGCTGACAGTCGTGTTCTACAGTGGCTAATCTTTACAAACGATGCAAAAGGAATCTGAACTTCAGAAGTTTCTTTTTTTTAAGTTTTATTTTATATTGGAGTATAGTTGATTTACAATGTTGTGTTGTTTGCAGGTGTACAGCAAAGTGATTCAGTTATATGTATACACATATCTATACTTTATAAGATTCTTTTCGCATCTAGGTTATTACAGAGTATTGTGTAGAGTTTCCTGTGCTAGACAGTAGGTCCTTGTTGATTATTCTATATATAGTAGTGTGTATATGTTAATCCCAACCTCTTAATTTATCCCTCTCTCTCTCTTTCCCCTTCGGTAACCGTAAGTTTGTTTCCTGTGTCTGTGAGTCTGTTTCTGTTCATTTGTATCATTTTTTTAGATTCCCCATATAAATGATATCATATGACATTTGTCTTTCTCTGACTGACTTACCTTTGCAAACAATACTAAAGGAATCTGAACTTCAGAAGTTTTTGAAAATCCTACATTTCAAGTAGCCTCTGACTAATTCAATACATACTTTTGCATACATTATATGAATGGATAAACAAATTATATATATGCATTTCCTTGTTCTTTAATAAAATTTATAGAAACCTCCTGTGTTCTGACTCCATCCTCACACACATTGCAAACTCACTTAAACAAAAGGCATCTTTTAAAGCAAATAACTCAAAGTAATGAATCCCAACATTTTCCTTACCGTTTCACAGCATTTATTCTTAAGAACCCTCATGCCAAAGGCTTCTGTTCTACCAAATTTTAGTTGTTAAAGGACAAGGCATTAATTTCATCTGTTTAAGGAGTTGGACAACTATGAATCAGAATCAATGCTTTGCGTGATTGAGAGCTACCAAGTTTGGTATGAGTGCTTTTAGAGCCTAGAGACTTATTAATGAACTAAATGATGAAACAGAACATTTAAATTTAATGACTGCCTACAGTGTAATTCAACATTTTCCCCCAAGTCTGTATGGAATGAAGGGCTTCACTGTCCTCAATTAGGACAACCTCCCTAATTGCCTCAGTTTCCCTGGAGGCACACGCAGTGAGGGCTGAGATCCTTTGGAGCCTGCCTGCAAGTGGTAAACTAAGAAGTTAAATAACTCATTCAAATGACACAAAATGATAAAACTCAAGTTAGCCTTTCTAACGCTATGAAGTAGCCTTAGACAGGCGCTAACACAGGAACCAGATCTGTGAGGCTGTGCTCTGTGTGGGTAGAGACCCAGCATTAAATCACCACCTTTACGACTCTTTGTAACCCAGAACTTGGAGGATCTGGGACCAGAACTTTCCTTTTTTCCTTGACGTGGTTCCTTTTCTGAAAAGCATGGAGAAAGAGGCTGGGCAATGTGCCTGAATACATTATTTTACCACTATTTAGTTCCTCCTTACTTCTCTCACTAGAAACAAGTACACTTTCTTTTTTAACTAGGACCAAAATTCTCTTCCTTGTGGTGGGGCAAGAAACACATAGAGAGGCACCTTAAGAAACAGGTGCAAGAAGAGATCGGGGCTGGAGATGCCTGTCTCTCCTAAGAGTCCATAGAAAGCTGCTCCTTACACAGAGAGCAGTTGCTCTTATGAAGTACAAAACCACATTGTTTCTTTCTTTAGGTCTGAATGGAGTTGGTTAAGCTTTCAGCGTAAGTGTGAAAAAGGCAAGAGAAAGAAAGGCATATTCTTGTTAAGCGACTCTAAGTGAAAGAGATGGAGGACCACGTCACCAGTTATAAAATGTTTAAAACTCATTAATGAGAGGATGCGGTTTTCATTAGTTTCAGGACTGTCATCTAATAGGAACTTCACCAAAGGGATAATATTACAGCAAATCGAATATGCAACATCGCAGCATCAGGGAAAATCATAGCAAGTCCTCACCTCCTTTCAATGCCCAGGAAAAAAGTATTCAAAGTATCAACGTTCATCAGTCATTTCTAACAATGTGCATTTCTCTAGTGCCTTCGATATCTGTCCTGAAAGATGAAAAGAGAGAGCCAGGACCCCAGTTATCAAATCTTTGAGCTGTTACCTATCTCTATGTTGAATTTCTTAATGATTTATGCATGAAGAGACTCCAGGCAAAAGCATATTTCATTATTGGTGTTCATTCATTCATTCGTTCACTGCTACTAAGGATGCCAGATGCATTATCTCCCAGCACAGCATTCTGGGGAAAGCTTGTTGGAAGTCCTCCATCCTTAACACAAAATCTAAGTCAGGGACACGCTCAGGCAACTCACTCCCAACTCTTCCCCTTTGGCTTTCTCCTCTGGTTCCCGTTTGGCGTTTGGAAGGGCAGCTTAGGTATGGGACTCATCTTTAGGCTCAACTTTATTGCACTAGTTTCAAAACTAGGAAAGGTAGAATGCACAGAGAAAAAGCGTCCTAAATCAGATAGATGAGAATCTGATTTCCAGTTTAATTTTGAATGTGTGATCTCTTTTCTCACTCAGAGCTTCATTCACCATTACAGTGGCCCATTTATGAGTCTCTAAAGACTCCATGTGGGGTAACTCTATGTGGGTGTGGGGAGAGGTGAGTAATTTACAGTGCTCTGGACCTGACGGGTCATTCATATTTCTTGGGTTTATTGGTAATTGACATGCTCATAATATAATAACCTCGGTAAATTGGTTTAAGCTGGACTTCTAATGGCAAATTTTAATGTTGGAAATGTGATTTTTATATTCTACTTTGCTCATTAAATTTCAAAGTTATATATATTCTAAATATTTCTGACCGTAGATATAGTGAGAGCGTGGATTTCCTAAAGTGTAAGTATTCGAGCTTGAGTCTATTGGAAGCTCAATAGACAATAATGAGACCTCCCAGAAAAAAAAAAGTGCTATCTGTTTTTAAAATGAAATTACACATGTGAAGGAGAAGACTATTTGGTGGTATTGGGGGGTGGGAAAAGATCACTAAATTTGGCCTTTGCTGGTTTGAACCATTAGATGCTGCTAGAGGGCATTAAAAAAAAAAAAAAAACTGATATGATAAACAGACAATATTACTCTATGGTCAGAAATTTGCTCATTTGCAAAATGGAGATAATAGTAATGTCTACTTCAGGAGTTGTTGTGAGGATTGAATGAATTCATAATAATAATGATAATGATAATAGTAATAACAATAATGTGTCAGCACAGCGTCTAACATATAGTAGTTGCCAAATTAATGCTAGTCATCGTCACCATTGTTCTATTTATTATTATTATTAGAGTGGAAATAGGATGATATTGTAAAGCAGAGATTAAATATCCATTAGAACTAAACCTTAAAGGTCAAGATTTTCTGGTAAAGTTAGGAAGGGAATCAGGACAGAATCTGAAGTGGGAAAATAACCTCACTAAAGGCGCTGATAGAGTTTAGTGACTCAGACCAGGGAAACTGAGTAAGTATATCCATAATCAGCCGAACAATTAGTCAGATATTTCCTGTGGGCAAGAACAGGGGCATCAGTGTTTCACATGAGCCCAGGACCAGGACAAGTCATTGAAACCAAAGAAAAAAATGGGTCTAGTGAGAAAAAAATAGTTTGGTTTTAATACTTCAAGGAGCCAGCGTGCTAAATGAGAGAACCAAGCCTGAGCCAGGGAGTGGAAATAGAGCCGTTTCTACCTTGTAAGTTGCGCAAGTGAAAAATGATCACCATATGGTCCACTGTCCTGGCAAGGAAATGGCTCTCTCCTAGAAAGAGAAATAACAAGGGAGAGGAAGTCCTAATGGTTCCAGAAAATGCCTGGTACATAGTAGATACTCAAATAATATCTGTCGATTGAATGACCAGCTGATTGACTGACTGAATGAATGAATGAATTCCTGTCAGCTCAAGAGCATGGTTTTTAGAGATGATCTCACCCTCCTTCTTGCTCCATGGGAAGACAACAAGTTTTCAAGACAAATGGCACTAGAGAATCTCGATGAGGGATCTCTGTGCGTATTATGCAGGTACACTCTGAGAGGATGTTCTTTCTTGCCACACAAAAGCTACACACTGTTTAGAACATTGACTCTATGTTAATATATTTAAAGATTTCAAGTACAGAACAACTTCCTCAGGCATTATGTGGCATCCTTTATTCATTCTTTGGCAGGCTTTTCACGATCATCATGTACAGTGGCTGCTGAAAAGGACCTAGAAAAAATGTCTCAATTAGACTATAAGCTGTTGGAGGTATGGAACAGGGTTTTATAAGCCATCCACACAGAACAGTTATGAACTAGAGAAGCAATGTAATATATATTCTGGGACTCAAAGGAGTGGAAAATACACAGGAGCCAGAATAACCAAAGAAGTTTCCCTTTCATTTTTTGTTTTTGCTGGGCTTTGAAGAATGGGTGGGATTTAGATACATAGAGAAGAGTAGAAAAGCATTTCTGTTGGGGGAGGTTGTATGTAGTATGTATATGTTTACGTGTGGAAGGTTTATGTGTAGTTTATTTCTGAAAGTGTAAGGAGATGGGAGGTGTCGGGGGCTCATATTTGTGAGTAATGGCAGCTACTCATTGGATAAGAAAGGGTATGATTAGTAGCATGGAATATTACTCAGCCATAAAAAGAATGAAATAACATCATTTGCAGTAACATGGATGGACCTAGAGATTGTCATACTGAGTGAAGTAAATCAAAGACAAATATCATATATCGCTTATATGTGGAATCTAAAAAAATGGTACAAATGAACCTATTTACAAAACAGAAATTGAGTCACAGATGTAGAAAACAAAATTATGGTTACCAAAGGGAGAAAGGGGGAGGGATAAGTGGGGAGATTGGGACTGACATATACACACTACTATGTATAAAAGATAACTAACAAGAACCTGCCATATAGCACAGGGAACTCTATTCGGTGCTCTGTAATGACCTATTTGGGAATGGAGTCTAGAAAAGAGTGGATATATGTATATGTATGGCTGATTCACTTTGCTGTACAGCAGAAACTAACACAACATTGTAAATCAACTCTACTCTAATAAAAAAATTAATTAAAAAATAAAAAATAAATAGAATTAGTGACAAAAAATAAACTTGAATGCTTTTAAAATTTTCAGTAAAAAAAAAAGAAAGGATATGATTAGATGATGGAGATTGCTAGTTGAAGAGATAAGACTTGGCCTGCCAGGGATGAAAAAAATATTAAAGATTTTGGGAGACAAAAAATGATATGATTTTCCTGATGTTTAAGTTTGATAACAGAAAGGAAAGATGGGAAACAAAAAATATAGGTAAAAGACCACTGATATAGTAAGGCAGATTGAGACAGTGAGGGTTTGTTCTTTGCTTTGACTGTAGGGATGGAAGGAAAGAGTCAAGTGAATGAAAAAAACAGTCAAGGTCTTGAGCCATCTAAGATACTGGGAAAGCATGACAGCACTGATGAAAATACGGTGAAGCATAAGGCTGCAGAGGATGTGGGAATAGAGGAAATGGTCAAATAGGTGTGATTATTTAGGATTCAAATTCATAACAGATCTTCTAAAAAGAAGCACGGGTTTATTTCATTAATTTTGTACCAGAGGTATGAAAATGTCTTAAAAGCAGCCTAAAGTTGGAATTAGGAGATAAATCTGACACTAACTGTGTGTGGCATTGAGAAAGCCACTCCGTTCCTTGTGACCTGGGTTTCCTGATACATCAAATGTGGGAATTGGATAAGTTACCCCTGGGTCTCCTCCAGTTCTGACATTCTCTGACTCCATGAAAGAGGCCTGGCACCTGTTTTCAATTTAATCTCAAACATGATTTTCCTTATTCTTTAAACCTGCTTTTCTAGTAAGCTACCACATTTATTACCGGGCTTGTAGTCATTTCCTTTTATTCTAAAGAGAGTATATATTCAGTTTTGCAGCTCTAGCTTCTCCGTATTATAACCTCATCGTGTTGAAACCATTTGGGGAGAACAGCTGCTAGAGTCATCTTTCTGTTTTAGACGTGGTCATGGTTGTGAAGCTACCTTTGGAACGCTAATCCCGAGACAGTGGTTTCCCTACTCTGATGAGAATTCAAAGTGATGTTTTATACCATTAGAAGCTGTTTTAACTTATCTGGAGCAAGAAGGAAAGCCAAGTGACAGGCCCTTATCCTGGACTTCATTATTTCTGCCTTGGGCTTCCTAACTCTAATTCCCGCCGTTCCGGTAGACATCTCCTTGCGGGACCCAAATGGTCTGTTTTTCATTACTCACTTGCTTCTTTTTTGCCTCTTTTCTCTCTATTCCATTACCACAGCATTGACTGTCATCATGATCAGTCAACCAAATTAGTCCATGCTTTCAGGCAGGCACCTAAGAAAGATGAGGACAGGCTTAGAGGAAAAATAATATCAGGGCTAAAGACAATCTAGTAGAACTGGGGGGGTGGGAAAGGGGAGGAGTCCGTGCTCTGACCCTCTCTTTACATGGCAAAAAGATGCTTCTTGGTAGGTCAGGCAAAAGAACAGTACGACCCTTGAGGCACCCACCACTCTTCGCTGACCTGTTGTAGATGGAATCTGCACTGTGATAGTCACTAGGGAAGTTTTCTCTCTGCAGCTTCTGGATGTACTTGACTCTCTAACGGATTGAAATATCAGAAAGACTTCATGATGAGGCAGTCCTGTCTATAGGATGTCTGACTTACTGACCCTTTCCCAGGCCCCTTAAACTACCTGATCTATCAACTATCTATCAACACTGCAGAAAGACATGAGAGCATCCAAAGAGAATGGTTCTCATCTTAGGCATTTACCCAGACCACCCACCCACTCATCCACTCAACCCATGACTCCCTCTTCTTTGATGCCGTCCAGATCCCCATGTTTGCCCCAGGGCTGCCACATTGCTTTGGCAATCCTTTGAGATACCAGCCCTGGTTTGGTGAGTAGGGTCCTTCTAGGGGTTAATATTCAAAATATTGAGCAACACGTAGGGCCAGGGGCACTGACCAATCAGGATGCTGCCTATAAACAACCAGAACAACAATTCAAGGGGTTCCCAGTAAATATCACTTCATGTCTTCTACTGTATCCTGACTCGGTCTTCTCCTTCAGTTCCTGCAGAAAAAGGCCTTCTCTACTTGAACATCATAGGATAGCCACCGAGTACCCTTGTCTCCCCTGCCAATACTCCCCACCCCGTCTCCACGTCTCAACCAAGGGTGACAGATAAGATGGGTCCTGCAACAGGAATTGAAGACAGTTATAATAAGATCATTAAGTTACTGTATTTGTAACTTTACTTATTTGGCCGGGAAAGGTTCATCTTCTCTCTCCTGGAGGAGAAACTGAGCAGATGCGATCGAAGCCCATTCATGTGCCTTCAGGCCTGACTGTTTCCATGCCAACAGGCTTGACTTCTGCAGCTAACGATGATCTCTTTGGGGATTTCCGAGGATGCAGTCAGCTCTGCCCTGTGCATGTGACAGAAGGGAAGTGCCAGAGAATTAATGCCCCTTTTGGGACTTGGTGGATAAAGACCCCAGATCCCTAGCCTCCTGGGTGGGGTGACTCTGAGGTGAACATGACAACCCAAAATATGCCACTCTGACATATTGATGATTTCGAGTGGAAGGCACTTGAGAAAGAGCAGATGCAGGTTGTACTCTCTGACCTCCTCTTTCTATTTAAAAGCAGGACATAAATTTCCCAGGAAAAATGTGCTCTCCCTGTACCAGGAAGAAGAGAACACTCTTATCACCAGAGACAGGGAGTTGATACCAAGATGCATCTGTGCAAACAACCCTACTAAGCAACCTTTGTCTTCCATTAGTTTCCCCTGTATATTTCTTAGTCACTTTCTCACAGTTTCCCACCCCAAGCTCAAACCCCTTTGGTCTTTGTCTCCTCACAACTCCACAATTTATCATTCTTTGTTAAAATGGTAACATAAGCTTTCAGGTCTATCTACTTCTTTGAGTCTTCATCCTTTTTTTGTATGAAGGCTCTCGTGCCATGGAAAAACATTAACCTTGAAGGAAACTTGTATGCTTTTCTCCTGTTAATCTGTGGTTTGCCAGTTTAATTCTCAGACCCAGCCACAGAACAGAAAAAGGTAGAGAAAAATCATCTTTCCTCTCTTACAGAGGTGTATGTTCTTCACCAGTTCCCAGGGGCCCCCAGTGAGCTGAAGCTCCAGTTACCCACAGTATAACTGGAGGGTTTGAAAAGTTACCCCTCATTGGCTGTCTCCATCCTCTGTCTCACTTCCCCATGCCTCTAGCAGTGTTTACTGGGATCACCTTCCAAATAAACTTCTTGTATCTGCATTGTTGGTTTAGAGTCTGCTTCTGGGAGAGCCCAAACTAGAATAGAAAGGACTCTTTTATTCATTCATTCAAAACTTCATAGTGCACCTATTCGATACCAGATATTATTTAAGGATACAAGAGTGAACACATCAGACAAAACCTCTAGGGACTTCCCTGGCGGTCCAGTGATTAAAACTCCTCACTTCCAATGCAAGGGCCATGGGTTCGATCCCTGGTCAGGGAACTAAGATCCCACATGCCGCATGGCACGGCCAAAAAACAAAAACAAAAACAAACAAAAAATCTCTACCCTCTTAGAGCTTATAATAAATATAATAATTAAGTCATTTTATATACAGAATGTTAGATGGTTATAGGTGTCAAAGAGAAAAATAAGCCAGGATAAATGGTTAGGAAGCATCGGGGTAGAGGTGTGGGTTGTACATTTTTACTAGGATAGTCAGGGTAGATGTCACTAAAAAAAGGACATTTGACCGAACACTTGAAGGACGTGAGAGAGCCAGTCACTTGGATATTGCAGACAAATCTTTGCAACTTGAGGGAACAAACAGTGAGAGTAAAAACGCTGAGGTGTCTGGGACATTTGAGGAAAAGCCTTCTTTCCCCCTACAGCCTTCTTGCGGGAAATGGTGAGTGAGAGGGAGGATAGTAAGAAAGGAGACCCGAGAGGTAACTGGCCAGATGAGAGACTTGTGAGGGTTTTGAGCAGAACAGTGATAGGATCCGACTTCCCTTTAACGGGGTAATGCAGACCGCTGTTAAGAAGGTGTAGGCAGGGCTGCTGTGTACAGTCGTTGAGGTGATATCCTGTGTGAGGACATTGAGTCTCAACTCTGTTGGCCACGCTATGAACCCTGGCATGAGATTGCGTCTGCCTGTAGAAAGGGGCATGTTTTTCCGATTCTCACGAAGGTGCTGTATATATGCCAGCAGCGGCTGCTTGGGGCCTGGGGGTGGGGGGCAGGAGAATGGAGAACAGTGGACCAGGACGGTTGCCAGGCTATTGACATCATCCAGAGCAGAGATGATGAAGGCTAGAACCGGGGGGTAGCCAGGGAAGTGTTGAAAAGTGGTTCCATTCTGGACATGTTGACAGTAAAGAAGATGTCACCTCAGATCGGACATGGATACGTTAGTTCTTTATTGCTGCTATAGAAAAGCACCACAAACTTCATGGCTTCAAAAGACGTAAACTTCCTCTCTTATAGTTCTGGAGGTCAGAAGTCTGAAATCAGTTCCACTGGGCTAAAGTCAAGGTGTTGGCAAGGCTGAATCCTCTGGAGGCTGAGGGGAGAATCTGTCCCTTGCCTTTTTCACCTTCTAAAAGCTGCCTATAGCCCCTTCCCTCTGTCTTCAAAGCCCATCACATCAATGCTTGTTCCTATCAGCACATCACCTCCTTCTCCTTCTCTTTCTCCTCATCCTCCTGGGTCTCGCTTATAAGGACTATTGTGATTGCATTGGTCACCTGGGGAAGCCAGAATAATCTCCCCATCTCAAGATTCTTAATTTAGTCACATCTACATAGTCCCTTTTGCCATAAAATGTTCTGGGGATGAGTGCACGGGCATAGCTGGGATGCCAATATTTAACCTACCACACAGAGTGTGTGTCCTGAGCAACTGAAGGACGGCATTGCCATTGCAGGGCAGCCAGTTTGTAGAGAGTGCCTGGGGAGGGCAGAACTGGGGTTCAGTACAGACACATTAATTCTGAGGCGCATCTATTAGATGTTTGGGATGGTCTTTTGGTGTATCAACTTGGCTAGACTGTAGCCTCCAGTTACTCAATCAAACATTTGTCTAAGTGTTGTTGTGAAGGTATTTTGTAGATGTGAGTCAAGTCCATAGATGATAGGCTTTCATAAAGGGGATTATTCTGGGTGGGCCTGATTCCATCGGTTGAAAAGAGAACAGAGCTGAGGCCTCCCTGATGAAGAAATTCCACCTTTGTCCTGCCGCTTCAGCCCATGTAGGAGAGTCCCAGCCTGCCTTTCCTGGCAGTCTATCTTGTGGTTTGAAGACTTCTCTAGCCAGCTCCCACAATCACATAAGCCAATTCTTTTCAATAGACCTCTTAATATCTATCTCCTACTGGTTCTGTTTCTGTGGTTGAAACCTGACTGACACAATGTTCACGTGGCGATGTTGAGGAGAAAATGGATATATGAGTCTGGAGTCGGGAGAGAAGGTTTGGGTTGGATATCCATTATTTTAGCATAATAATGCAGAACCAAGCTATGCCATCTGTGGTGAATCATATTGGCAAAGGAGACGTGTGTGTAGGAGCTTCATTCAGAAAAGGGTAAGAATCCAGGGCAAAACTTTTTGTTGGCTTTGGCCACAAAGATAAAAATGGTTTTCTGGCTTCTGGCTTTTTCCAGCAAAGTAAGGCATGAGACGAAGGTGAAAGGCTAGAGTGACAAGGGTGGGAAAGGAAGGAGGGAAGGAGACCAAGCGGGGGGGAATTCTAGGTGTCCATACGAAGAAGCCTGTATGTGGACCAAAAGAAGGGAAGAGTAAGGAAATGTTTTCTATTTCCTCTAAACTCCGACTATGTGCATCATTAGCTCTA
Organism: Balaenoptera acutorostrata; assembly: GCF_949987535.1. Lineage (NCBI taxonomy): Eukaryota > Metazoa > Chordata > Mammalia > Artiodactyla > Balaenopteridae > Balaenoptera > Balaenoptera acutorostrata. The sequence goes on along the minus strand of NC_080068.1, from coordinate 26,961,034 downwards.
AGAAAGGTTAGATTATTTCTGGTAAGCACCGAAACCTGTGTTCATCTCCATGTCATGAAGCTTTTTTTGGGGTTGTACTTAAATTTGATCCTCGGGAGTAGAGTCTGGGCAAGGGAAAACGGAGGTTTGAACTATGGAGCAAGGGAAGAGAATGGTTGCAGTAGACTCGGAGATGGAAACAGCTGAAATAGACAACTAATTGAATGTGGATACCAAGCAGAGAGAATCCGAGTCTTGTTCTCTCCAGCCCTCGGGAGCAAAGGGACACAGAACCAAACAGTGTTCTGTATCCAGGGATACAGAGCATCCAAGGAGAGAGGTCCTGGACCCAAGCTTCAGGAGAGTTGGTTGCTATGGAGAAAAATCCTTTGATACCAAAAAGAGTTGGGCCAGGAAGGACACTGCAGGTAGGAACTTAGAAGGACAAAAGAAGCATCTAAGTGCTACCATATGATCCAGCAATCCCACTTCTGGGCATATATCCAGAGAAAACTCTAATTTGAAAAGATACATCCACCCCAATGTTCATTGCAGCACTATTTATAATAGCCAAGACATGGAAGCAACCTAAATGTCCGTCAACAGGTGAATGGATAAAGAAGATGTGTATATATACGATAGAATACTACTCAGCTATAAAAAAGAATGAAATAATGCCATTTGCAGCAACATGGATGGACCTAGAGATTCTCATACTAAGTGAAGTAAGTCAGACAAGAAATATCGTACGATATCACTTATATGTGGGACCTAAAACAATGATGCAAATGAACTTACTTATAAAACAGAAATAGACTCACAGACATAGGAGACAAATTTATGGTTACCAAAGGGGAAAGAGAGTGAGACGGATAAATTAGGAGCTTGGGATTAACAGATACACACTACTATATATAAAATAGGTAAACAACAAGGTCCTACTGTATAGCACAGGGAACTGTATTCAATATCTTATAATAACCTATAATGGAAAAGAATCTGAAAAAGAATATACATATATATATATACTGAAATTATATATATATAACTGAATCACTTTGCTGTACACCTGAAACTAACAAAACATTGTAAATCAACTATACTTGAATTAAAAAAGAAAAAAAGGAACATCTAAGGGCCAGGATTTAAAGTAAACTGAGTGGGACAGCACACGGGTAAGGCAGAGCAGAGGGGAAACTGGGTGTGTGCTGGCGGCTGGTAGAGGTAGCAGAGCTCCACTGTCTGTGCAGCAATCATGGGCTGAACTGCGCCCTCCGCGTGGGGCTGTCTGCCGGGCAAGGGCAAACTTGACCTGCCAGGTTCACGTGCGTGACCAACAGGAAACAGGCTGCCAGGAAGGGGACAATGGGTTTGGTTTTACATGCATCCTATTTGAGGGCACCCACATGATATCTGTCAGGGAGACAGAAATCTGGAAGACTCAAGATCAAGGTTAGGGAACTTCTCAGCATCCCAATTTCCACATGGCAATGGATAAACTTTTCATGACAATTTTATTGAATATATACAATTTCCACAGCATCAATAACAAATAAAAGCCTTATGTAACTAGTGTCATCTAATAGAAAAAGCAGGAACCTGAGAGGCAGAAAATCTAGATCATCATCCAGACTCTCACGTAGAAGCTGTGGGAACTTGATCTTGACATTTCTATTTGAGGGCGAAGTTTCCTCATTCATCATCTCTTCCACAGAAGGTCCTAGTCAGGATCAAACAAAAGAAGGTAAAAGTTAGAAAATGAAGTGCAAAAGTAAAGGGTGATTATTGTTACTATTTTTCTGTCTGGTTTGCCCCATTATGTCAGGGGGGAAGAAAACACATTTTATAAACAAAACAAAACAGAAAACAAGGAAAGTTATATGGGATTGAATTTTCAAATTAGGTCCCTAACTGAATAAATGTACTGAATAATCACTCTAAGACCCCACCTGGCGGACACTGTTTAGAAAATAAAATCCCAGGTTTGACACAGTGGTAGCAACTCCGTGCAGTCCATCGTCCTTTTTTTATTTTAACTTTTCCCCCAGTTGGTGGGTGGGCTAACTAAGCGGAGGCCTTTTACATGCTACTTTGCTATTTTCTAAACAGAGCTGCTATGCATGCTCTCTGGTTTATATACAATGTATTGTTGTTTTTGAAAGCAAAGCACCCTTATAAATACCGTATTTCAAAAGATGAAGCTTTGCAGGAAATAATTATATAAGTTATTTTACATTTGCATTAAATCTTCTAGTATTGTTCATTTGTATTTCCATATGTTTTTTAAATAGCTATGCTTAGGCTCTAAACTTGTAATAAAGTCCCTGACAGATTTATTTATTTTTCTCTTATGGATGAAAATTTTATGAAAATGGAAGAATCTGCTCTGTGTGCATTACATACACCTTAAGACCTTATTGTTTTAGAAAGTTTCAATGAATTCATAGGGCAGAAAAAGAAAATGACGCGATTTATATGGAATAAATAAGACAACTCTCCTATTTAGATCATAAAACAGTAAAGATTCATTTGCTCCCTGAGACCTACATTTCTTAAGATGAGAATTTTATTACTTGTTTATTGCCATTATGGGCCACAAATAGAGGAGAAAGGAGATGGTAACATTCAGAGATCATAATCCCTCTTAAAATTCTGTAGTCTGCGACCAAACCAATAAGAACAATTGTCTCATGCAAAAGCAAATTCCCTCTTTCAAAGACCATTAAATCTTGCTCATGTATAGATATAGTATTGGCCTTATTATAAGACAGTTTAGAACTACTTTCCCTAAAAATCCTGATATGGTTCACAGTTTTGCCAAGATTCAAAGGCGTCTCATAGGAAAGGTTAAAGTACTGGAATCCTAGAACCGGAAAGAATGTGGTTCAGAAAGCAACCTAATCTGGAAAGTTCTGCTTGAAGCTGTAAACCTTTGGAAAAAAAGTTGGTTTAGCTCTGCGAGAAAAAAAAAAAATGTTTTTAATAAGCAGTTAAGGTTTAGATTATACACTAATTGGAAAGGGTTTCGTTTTTACAGTATAAATCATTTTTCTCTTCCCATAGCAATATGAATATTAAAGCAACTTTATTCCATGACACCCTGATGTCCTGGAGTTTGAATTCAAATTCACAAATTAAACACGTGATACAGAAAGAGACCTGGCTTGACGGTGTTGCCAGCATAAATGCATGTGCTTACAACAAAGCAACACTCAAATGAGACTCTATCAAAACACAAAAGGAAAGAGTCTTGGTCTACACTTAGAGAAATGAAGTGTCCAGAAGTCAGGGTATGACCAGAATTCTACCATATTCTGAATGCGCTTGAAGTGCCATGTCTATTTCTTGATGCCACCTTTTGAGAGAAATTCAGAAAAACTTAAATATATCTAGAAGGAAACGGTGTAAATCAGTGGAAAGAGTTCTGTATTTGATGGAGGTGAAGTTCATTATGGTCCTACCTCTGCTGCGCAGAATCTGTATCTTAGAAGAAAATCATTTAATCTGTCTGGGTCTCACTTTACACAGGACATCCATAAAACAAACGGGTGGACTTGATGAATCATTTATAAGGATTTTGTTCAGTTTTAAAATTCCAACATTTTTGGCAGGACATTTTGCAGTAATAATTAAGGTTTGTCTTTCCAGCATCCTTGTTTTTGCCTCCCCTATGGAGCTATAGTTTTCATTATTTAGGACAAGGGTAGAGGCAGTAAACAATGAAGTCATTTAAATTTTTATTGCTGTTTTTAAACTCATGTTAGCCACAATGATCCTGAAACCCAAGTCATTTGATTTCAAATGTGAAGTTATTTGATAGAGGGTTCCAAAAGCAGTTTTTAAAATAGGAGAGCCAAATTTTAAACTGTGTCTATGTAAATAATGTGGAATGATTTAAGAGCCAGTTCTTTAGCAAAAAGAGATAAAATCAACTCTCTGGGAAGGAGAAATAAGAGGGGATGTGACTAGTCACCTTAATGGTGATGAATTCCTGAACAGGAGCCCAGAGCTCATCTCCTCAGGCACGTGCCAGGAGTGGGGAGGAAGAATTAAAAACCTCAAATTATTTTGAGGGTATCCCAGACCACAGTGAACCATTGAATCACTTCCCAAGGAAGTTGCAAGCCTCATAGAGGTACCCAACATTCATCATGACATCTGAGCAGTAGAGTAGCAATAGTAGAATGAGCTGTCCAGGCAAGATGCCTGAAGGCAGACTCACAGGATGCCATACCCCCTAGAAAGATGGAAACGAGGGACTATATTCCCGAGAGGAACACAGAAGTGGCTAAGAGAGGGACAGAAGAGTAGACATCTTTCCCAGACAGGGAGAAGAGGATAAAAAAATGAGCTGTTCTTGGAAAAGAGATTAAAAGGAAATATGTTCATTCTGATTTGGATGCAGTGGCGCTAGATGTACACAACCAAAGGCAAGGAAGAGGACTGTGCATCTGGAATTCAATGGCAATGGACCAGATGTTTCTTATTTCAAGGTAATAAGAATCATAAGGATTGTGCCCCAAAATTTATCACCTAAGTGCTGTGGGCTGAATTGTGTCTTTCCCAAAATTCATGTGTTGAAGTCCTGGTCCACAATGTTATGGAATTTGGAGATGGAGCCTTTGGGAGGATATTACATTTAGATGAGGTCATGAGGGTGGGGCCCTCATGATAGGATTAGTGATCACATATGAAGAGACAGCAGAGAAAATAGTCTCTCTCTTCCCACCATTTAAGAACACAGGGCTTTCTGCAAGCCAGAAAGAGAACTCTCACCTGAACCCAGAACTTGACCATGCTGTCACCTTGATCTCAAACTTCTACGCTCCAGAAATGTCTGTTGTTTAAACCACTCAGTCTATCGTATTTTGTTATAGTGGCCTGAGCAGAATAAGACACCAAGCCAACATACTTTTGAGTGTGAAAAAGGGACATTAAAATTAATTGGAAATATATTTTTGAGATATTTATTCATTGAACAACCAGTTGGCTATATCATTTATATTGGTTGATGAATAAAATAGTTCTTTGCAAAAATTATTTTGAAAAATAACATTATTTCAAAAAAATGAAATGTATCCTTTTAGATTAAAGCAAAATAAAGAAGTTATTTATATTGATTGTCTAAATATTTAAAATTAGCACAAGCTATATCTTTCTCTAATACTGATTCACTAATGTTTTTTGGAGAATGTATTATTATTTCGATAAGGTCTTAGCCTTTTTACTTTTTCAAAACTTGCCTGCAATCTTCAGTTACATTTTATATGAATATATTTCAAAAGGATACATATTTACTTTTCTCTTTAGACTATATAGCATTTTACTTGAGAAAATATTACGGGGTACTGAGTTACCTAGTAAGTTCAGAGAAAATTCTACTAAGTAGAGGATATTCTCAATTCTAATTTTTATGAAATGGTAGCTCTATTAGCTCGAATATTTTTATAGGTACTGTCTTTTGGCCTCAGTTTAGAGTTTCTTTTTTCTACAAATATTTTATAAGGCAAAACTCGGAAAATAAATTCTCTATTCATAATTATTTTTAGTGTTTTGCCAAATAGATGCTGCAGAATCATCTTTTTGAAGCAAAATGAGGTCTTTTCAATTTCATTCCATTCCAGGAAAAAATATAATCCAATTAAAAAAATGAAATTTGATCAAAAGATTTTTTCTAAAAGTCATTTCAGAAGCGTTTACAGAATTTTAAAATTAAATCTTGTACACGGTTTGAGGTCTCATCATTTAATTTGTTCATCTCCCTGTTTTTGTAGGGATAAATTTACCTTTGTTTGTAGTTATTGCAAAACCTGAAGTTTTCTTGCTTCCAAATCACTGGATATTTTGATACAAGATTTCCCACCATTTTTTTAAATGCAGAGTTATTAAAGAAAATATGCAATGCCATAATAGAGCTAGTAGGTTGATTTGCAAAGTAGTTCTCTGAAAGGCTGAAACATTTCTAAAATTTGATTGAAGATATATAGCAAGAGAGAAAGCATATATGGCCTTGCAAATATATTTTTTCGGGGTACTTAACATAAGCTTCATCAAAAAATTTTTGTAGTACCGTTACTTTACTCTGGTGTTTATAAATTTAGACATCTACAGCGTCTATTTCAAATGATAGGCTCTTGTAGTTAGTTGGATGAAGTTATTATAACTTATTTGTCTACCACAGCCAAGTCTACGAATATTTTTCGCTATAAGTTTCTTAATTTAGTAAGACCATTATTTTATCCTCGATTTGCTGGGCTCTGCCAAATTTGTATCCATAGCAATACTGCAGGACAAATAATTGTCCATTCACTGTTGGACCTTTTAACTGAACATACAATTCATTCTTCAAAGACTGACCTCCCTAAAGCATTACTTTATTACGTGAATTTGATGAAAGAAATCCAATCAATAATAGAAACAACTGTTTTCTACATGAAGCATGTGATTAAACTTTTACAAAAAGGCATCCTTTAACTTTAAGATTTTTATTATTATTATTATTGCCAATAAAACCAACATATTACAGCTATCCCTTCACTCTCCATGGGTATGCAGGAAACTTTTGGATCCAAAAACGAATGAGATCAGTTTAGAAGGAAAGTTATTTGATCTCAATGAAAACACATGTTTCAGAGTGACACATAAACACACTTTCTGCAGATGCACCTGTGAAAGTGATATATTTGGACACCATTTTCTAAAATTAATCATTTACTTAAGTAGGTGCTGCTATCTTCAGAGTATTTGTTTCTTCCAGCTTTTATGTGATTAGTGATATCTCTACAGCCTCTGTGAAGTTAAAACTATTTTGTCCAATTTCCATGTTTGCCATCAACTCTCTTGAGACATGGAAATTTAGTATCTAATTATACATTAAGCATGCATTAGCATATTGGTGCTAAAAGGGCTTATTGCAAAAGAATGTGCCAGTTTTCACGGAATTTTATTTTCAGCTTCAAATCCACCCTTCTAGATTCTGCTTTGTGATGCTGAAGCTGAATTCTGTAAAGTGAAATTTTGACAGTTGGTTCTTTGTCAGGATCTTTTAACAGGGGGAGGAAGAGGAAGACTACCAATTTGGAGGATAAAGAAACAAATTGATCTTTCCTGTTTATTTGCTGTGGGCTTCCTGTGTGATTTGGGGGGAGGGCTTTTTGAGGTATAACGTGACCTACAAAATTGTAGGATATTTAAACTGTATATCATGATGATTTGATATATATATATACATTGTGAAAGGATTTCCCCCAACTGGTTAATTAACATATCAATCACCTCACATATTAATATACTTAGTTAACTATTTATTTATTTTGTGAGAACATTTAAGTTCTACTCTCTTAGAAAATTTCTATTACATAATACAGTGTTTTACATTAGATCCTCAAACCTCATTCATCTTATAGCTGAGAGTTTGTACCTGTGTGCTTTTGATGCCTGTGCACATTCTTCCACCAAGGCATCTTCACCCCATGTAGAGCAGGGCCCTCCTACAGCCACAGGTGAATCTAGTTTTTCCAACATTTTCAGAACCATATTCATTTCTCAGCCCTCAGGGTAGCAGCTTTGTCTTTTAGGTGCTATTTCCATGATACTTAATGTTCCTTTTGCCTATTTAGTTACTTTAGGGTTCTCTTTTTACCTATTCAATGACTCATTTAACATCCTTATACCTAGTCACAGATTCTTTATGTTAAATTCTCTCTGTTCAAATAATTGGTGTGGTTTTTGTCTCTTTACTGGACCCTGACTGGTATAATCATTACTATGAGGAGTAGACTCTGGAAGCAGGCCCTTAAGTTGGGATTTGGTAAATGGTCTGGCTGTGTTTTTGGACTTGAATGAAGTGTTGAGCCCTTGCCAATGTGAAATGAGATGATATGAATTCATTACATGCAGTGGCATCACAATTAATCAAATTAATTGACCTGTGGTTAGTTATAATAATATTCCTACTAAAGTAAATATTTGGGGGGAAAATAACTGCTTTACTTGACCATTATGGCAATTAATGATGACTCTAAGATCTTTGGCATGCAATGGATTCTTCTGATTGCAGAGAAGCACTTGTAAAAAGAGCTCAGATCTTTACCTGAAAATTAAAACCCTCACCTCAAAATTAAAAAAAAAAAAAAAGTTTTTCTGAAGCCCTAAAAGCTCTATTTTTATAGCAAATATCTCATTTTTTATAGCAACTTGGCCAACACATCTGGAAAATTAAACCCAATGTTTAATTGTGTGGCTTGCAGAATTACAATGTCAGTTGAATTCACAGCTTTTCCAAATGTGTCATGTGAGAGTTAAGGTATTGATTGGGTGGAAGTGGAACCCTGAAACTGGGAATAAGAACTTCTGATTGGACTCAGGTGAAGCTGAGAAATTGGAGCCCCTGAGTCACACTGAGCCTTTCTTGTCAGTGGAAAGAGCTTGTCCCCCATGAATGAGAATAATACCCTTCTCTATGTTTGAAAATCCTGTAATGACTTCACCTGGAGAATTTGTCATGCAAGGAGAAGTTTAATCTCCTTAAGACCCGTCCAAACATCCCTTGGCCTCTATGCTCATGTTTACAGTCAGATCTCACCGTGCTCCCGGGAAGAAATTATAAATTTTGACCTAGGAGGAAATAGCTTATATTCCAAGAAAACTGGAAGATTTATATTGACATAAACCTAGGGAATATAGTCAGCCCTCCATATCTGCAGGATCTGCATCTGTGTTTTCAACCAACCACAGGTCGAAAATATTCAGAAAAAAAATTCCAGAAAGTTCCAAAAAGCAAAAATTGAATGTGCCACTTGCTAGCAACTATTTACATAGCATTTACATCGTTTAGGCATCATAAGTAATCTAGAGATGATTTAAGGTATACAGGAGGATGTGTGTAGGTTATGTGCAAACACTGTGTCATTTTATATAAAGGACTTGAGCACCCACGGATTTTGGTATCTGGGGGGTCCTGGAACCAATCCCCAACAAATACTGAGCAATGAGTGCATGTATGGGAATACATTCTCAAGGTGTTGGACCAAGCAGGACAGAATATAGCACTATGTCAGGCCAAGTTTATTGATACAGGTTTACTTACCAATGATTCCAGATTGAACGCATCAGCTCTTTCTGGAAGATTTGTACTACATTAACTAAGCTGGAGCAACATTTATCAGAATTCCTTTCCATGAATAGATCCAGGTTAGTGTGGGCCACAAGAAACATGTTACCTGAGATTTGTAAAGTGGATGTGGAGCAGAGTCATGTTCTCTTCATGCTGTGAAGCTTGTACAGATCCCTGGGTGCTATGGAAGGCCCTTCACACTGTCCCCGATCTGCTGGGTCCTTCTGCTGGCACTAGGGCAGCAGCCTGACCACAGCTCCTCTCCCTTCATCTTTTCCTTCAGCTTCTCTGGATTCCGGGCCAGGTGCCATGACAAAGGGTGCCCACTTTTTCTGCAGGCCACACATCAAATTTGGAATGTTGGAAGTGGTGAGAGACTGTATTACTTTTGTATTGTTGCATTCGTAAATTGCTGCAAACTTAGTGACTTAAAATAACACCAATGTATGATCTTACAGTTCTGTAAGTCAGGTATCTGACATAGTGTTGGCTGGATCACATTCCTTTCTGTAGGCTCTAGAGAGAATCCATTTCTTTACTCATTCAGTTTGTGGACATAGTTCGTTCCTAGCTGTTGTAGCATGGAGGTCCCCATTTTTTTGCAGCTGCCAGGTGAGAGTCATTCCCAGGTTCTAAAGGCTGCTCTCATCCCTCAGCTTTTGGGCCCCATCCTCCATCTTCAAAGCTTAAAACAGTAGGTCAGGTTGCTCTCACACCTCATCCCTCCTGCCTTTCTCCCATTCTGCCTCCCTGTCTTAATATCAACTGACTAACAACATTAATTCCATCTACAAACTCAATTGTCTTTTGTCACGTAATGTCACAGGTTCTGGGTGTTAAGATGTGCAATCTTTGGGGTGCCATTTTTATGCCCATTTTATGCCAATGGAAACCATCAACAAGTTCTAGCTCATTCTTACAGATTCAAATTTTTCTGCACTCCCTTGCTTCAGCGTTAACCTTTGCTTTCCACTTCCTGCCCTATTGACCTCAGGCCCAGCACCAGATACAGAAACAACATTCACATATAAACTGTTTAATTAGCTACCACAAGTGCATGAGGTCAAGGTTCTATAATAAATCTCATATTCTATAGCATCTGTACTGGTTCTGTTTCTCTTATTGAAGCCTGCCTGTTACACTAATGCATATGGAAATGACTCTAGCCATTTATCTGGCTAGTTGACAAAACATTAGACTCAAAAGTGGCCTGTGCAACAACTTCCCTGGCATAACATAAACAAAAGAATTCAAAGGCTTAGGGAGATGAAAATTTTGGAGTGGATTCATTATAGGCAATCTGTACTCCCACTCCTCAATTCCATCCTATGAGAGGGCCCACCGGCTGCCCCTCTCCCCAAACTTGGAGAAATAAACTAGTGAGGGAAGCAACAGTATGTCTGAAGATACCTCTGGTGTCAGTCCTCTGTTGCCTAAATGTGATGGTAGGGGATGCTGCCATTGAGATGGGTGTCCTGACTTCAATCCCGGGGTAACAGAGGTCAAGAGCTCTTAAAAGCCAAGGACAAAGTGGATATAGTCACAATAAAGGGCAACAGGGTTGTAGTGTAATCAAATGTTTTGACCTTCAGGAATTTTTGGGAGGAGCTAATTTGTCACCATTCCCCTAGGAATGGTATGGATAGGTAGCTTTCTAAAAATATTTCTTTATGTATATAACAAGGAAGAGGCTTCAGATCTAGTAACCAAAATCTGACTTGAGTCATTGCAATGGAGAATTGTGGTCTCTTACCCAGTTTCTAGACCTAAGCCAGCTCACAGACCCAGAGCTTTCTCTTTGATGGGACAGATCCTTATTCTTGAGGAAAGAACCTTCAATACTGCCACAAATGTATGCTGTAATCATCTTCCAAGGAAACTGTAGCTATTTACTAGAATGATTGTCAAAGAAATATATATATATAAATCTGTATCTATATCTATCTATTTATTTATTTATTATTTATTTATCTTGTTGATTACTATACACCAACTCTGAAATAATGATAATTTCTTAAAACCCCAAACTGAACTCTGGTTCATTAGTCACAAAGGGGGGTTATGTAGTCAAATAACTAATGAAGTTTTAGCCCAAGTGTGAATCACATTAGGCTCAGTAGGTCCTCAAAACCACTTTGTGATTATTTCCCCAGTTTCTGGATTTGTAATTGGAATAGATATACTTGACCATTGGCAGAATTTCCCTATTAGGTCTCTGACCTAAGAAGGGCCAAATGTACCCTTGAACTTCCCCTCCTTACCAGAACAGTAAATAAAAAGCAATATCACATCCTTTGTGGAAATGTAAAGATTAGTACTGCCATCTAAGACTCAGAAGATGCAAGGTAGTGACGTCCATCATAACCTCATTTTACTTGCTTAGCCATTCTAGGAAGAAGGCAGATGAATCTTAGATAACGTCTGTGAACTATTGTAAACTTAATTAGGTAGTAACCTCAGTTGCAGTTATGCTGCAGGTCTACTGTCTTTACTGGAGTAAATCAGTACAGTCTCTGGAACCTGCTATGAAGCTGTTTCTTAGGAAATACCCTTTTCTCCATACTGGTGTGCGAGAACCTCAAGAGACAGTTTTTCATTTCTTTTTCTCTCTTTTTTTTTTTTTTAACTGGAATGACCAACAGTGCCTTCCCGGTCTTACCTCTCAGGGTTCTATCAACTGTACCATAATGTAGTCTATAGGGATCTTGACCACCTTTGCCTTCCACACAGCATCTCAAGGGGCCAGTACAGTGATGACATTCTTCTGATTGCATCTGTTGAGATGGAAGTGAAAAGCACTTTATGTGCCTTTGTAAGACATATGCAATGCAGAGCATGGGAATCAACTCCAAGAAAATTGAGCAGCTCTCAACCTCAGTGAAGTCTGTGGGACTCTAGGAGTCTGGACCACTTTGAGACATCCTCTTCAAGGTGAAAAACAACTTTCTGTACTTGTGCGTCTACCTCTAAAAATGAGGCACTGTATTTGGTTGGAATTGTTTAGAAAAAATTTTAGTCTACATATACTATATTTAAGTGTGCTACTTTGATGAATTTATGAAGTAATCCATAATATTGACAGTGGAGAGCAGAGCAAGAGAAGCTGCTACAGCAAGTCCAGACTAAAGTGTGAGCTGCTCTCCCACCTGGGCCTTATATTTCAGCGCTTCCAAAATCTGGAATGCGTGAGGAGTATCGGAGGCAAAGAAGGATGCAGGATGGAGCCTCCCGCAAGTACGAAGATGAATATCACATCACGAATATTTGAGTTCGGGAGCAAATCCAAGCTTTGTTTATGCGTAACTCCTTTTGCAGCTCTGGGCTTATAATGAGGACCTTGTGAGTCTGTACTCAGAATCACGAAACATCAAGCAACCCTGTGGCCTGAGCTTCTCGTTACAAACTGAGTGTTTTTTGACCAGTATCAGCTGAGAAGAGCCTCCTCCTCAGAGATTTGAGTGTCAGCTCTATGGGGGCCTCTCTTCTAAGTTTCTAAGTTTTTATAATTCCAGTCACTTCCCTTTGTTCCTTCAACCTTGGAGAAGATAACTACTTTCTGAAGTGGCTATCTCAGTGTTCTCTTACAGGATGTTTGTTTTTGTTTGTTTCACTCTTTTTGTAACCTAGTTAGCAATCTATATCTATTTAAAAATTCTTTATATTAAAATACCTCTGTAGATAACTGGTGCTATATCTGTCTCTTGACATCAGAGAATATGTTGCAAAATTATCTTTAGATTTGCAATGTACAGTGAATAGCAAAACCACCATTAGAAAACACATTCAGAGCACTGTCACTATGTATTCTATGTCAATAACTCTCAACCTCTACTTTCTGCACCTGTTTCATGATATCTTATGTTTATTTTTCACAGTTTCCATTCCACTCCCAGTGGTTGGGGGGGAGGGGTAGGTTTTGTGTCCAACTGACCAGCAGGGGCAGAGTGTCAAATACTTTGCCTACTACCACTTAGAGTGTAAATGAATGCCTTAGTTGCTCACGATCCAATGCATTTCATTGTATTGGTAAGTGCCTCACGTGCTGACTTTGAGAGGAAAATGTTAATTCCCTTAGTCTAGGAAAGGTTAAAAAAGAGGCAGGTCTTCACTGGTCATCTTCAGCTTTACCACATATAAAGTGAGAACTGTACTCACCAGGCACATGGGTTACAAACTACTAGAGGAGACTAACGTGGAGGCTACAGGTATAAAGGGCAAGTCTACCAAATTCATTCCAATTATTTTAATAATTTTTTTATTAATAATACTTTATTAAAATTTAAAACTTTGGAATAACTGCTAAACCAGATGGAACCCCGGGACAAAGAAATAAGCCAAGACCATAGAAGGCAAATCAGGGTATATAATTAATTCTCTCTCTCCCTCTCTCTCTCTCTCTCTCTCTTATTCTTACTCCTACCTATTCAATCATCTAGATCATTACCAGAGAAAAGAGAATGAGAATGGTGAAAAAATAACCTTAAAGTGACTAACTTTTACCCAAAAGAAGTGAAGAAAAATCCAAATTGACAAAATTTGACCTGAATTGTCAAGATTAAATTTTGTACCATCAGTGGAAATGAACACTTGAGAATGAATATAAAGTCAGGAATAGAGAAAATAAGAAAGTTCCAATTTTTATTTTTATGATTGTGAAATTTATTTCTGCTATAAACTCTAGAATGATGAGGTATCTGTAAATCTTTTCTTACATGATCTTTTCTCGACCTATTTCTTCACCATTATCTTAAGCCTATATTTTCCAGGCTGACTAAACTTCTGATATTTCCTGGACTACATCAATTTTTTTCCTTCCTCAAGGTATTCGTTCTTGCTGTTCCCTCTGTCTGGAACTTCCTGGCATTTTGCATGGCCTTTTCTCATTTTTCAGGAATCATTTTATAGGAACTTTCAAAGACAGGTCTTTCAAAATTACTCTAGCTAAATCAGCCCTTGGACAATTTTTCTTTATAAATAACTCCCTGTTACTTACTCTATGGTCTTTGTCTTAATCTGTAATTATCTTGTTTATGTATCTGTCCACTGCTTTACTAACTCTTTACCATTTTGAACATAAGCTTTATGGAGGGGAAGGGGGCTGCAGGAACCATGTCTTTCTTATGCACTGTAGAATCTCCAGTGCAGAGTGAAGTGTCCACCACAGAGCAGGTTCTAAATAAATATCGATTGATTGCATGAAGGAAGAATAAATGCCCTATAAGAAATCACAAAAAGAGTCAATTTCTTCTCTTCCTCTCCATCAGCAAAAGCTACAAGAGAGATTTCAGCCCAATAAAGAAGGAACTTTGTGATTACATCAAAATCTGTATATCTAAGTCAGATAAATGTCCTAGGATCTCCAATTGCCTATGTTCCATAGGTGCCTCAAAAATCAACGTATCTAAATGCACTCATTACATGTCTCCAAACTTGTTTCTCTATTTCAAATCATGGTGGATGACACCATTCAAACATGACTAAATCTGACCAGTTCTTGCCCATTAATATTTGTTGTATTTGTCTATTTCCTCTTCATTCCTCATTATTCTTTGTATATTTTGATTTCTCCTAATCTGCAATGAATTCCTAATTCGTTTTCTACTTCCAGTTTTATTCCCTTTCTGATTATTCTCCACACTGTTCTTTAAGACTAATCTTTCTAAAGCACAAAGCAGATAAGCTTAAAGCTCTGTTTATTCTTTCCCATAGGAACAAAGTTCAAATTCCTTAGCCTGATACAAAGAACCACCACAATTTGATCTTTACTTGCCTCTCTGGCTTCAATTCTCAATGCTGCCACCTCTCTCTATCCTCAAATTTATTTTATGCTTTAGTCTACAGAACCACTCGCAGTTTTCTAATCTTGCTATGCTCATGTTCAGACCTTTACTCATCCTCCTTCTTATGCCAAGAATACTCCTTTTTGCCTGTTGAGGGCATCTATTTGTCTTTCAAGGTTTGACTCAAACAAAGACTTTACAAAGCTTTTGATCCTCCATGGAGAAACAGACCACAGCTAAACATGGGATGAGCTGTTTTCTAAGATATTATGTTATTGGTGTTGTTTAAGAATTAATATTAAAAGAACTGAAGAGATGATTGTGTCAGTTAATTTAAGTCCCTTCATTTTCTTAAATTCTGGGAACTTGAACATTGGAATCACAATTAAAACAGAATGAGAAAAGGTATGGACTAGACCTGCAGATAATCTTTTTTTAAATGCTTTAGGATGTTTGACAACACTAATAAGATGACCACTTTGTTTCTCAATCCTATAAAAAATAAAAGTGAAGTAAACATTAATAAAACATAAAATTAAAATAAACTTGAAATTAAAAAAAAAAGAAATCTTCATGTGCCAGAAAAAATAATAAATCCAAATGAAAGCTTCAGCCACAGATATGCCCCCTAGACATTGGATACTGGGTTGTGTTTTTTTTAAACAGTCTTCAGGAAACAAAAGATGGAATCTTGAGTCCAAGGAGGGTAGGGCGCTGGAACTAAGCCCTCTGCACAAAACCAAAAGCTGTTCAGCCTGTGAAAAGGGAACTAGAATGCTTTTCCATGTCCCAGGAATTCAGGAATAAAGGCAACCGTCTGGGATTGTGGGTAAGAAAAAAAATGGTACCTACAAGAAACCAAAGGGCAGCACACGACAAAGCTTGGGGATTTGGGAAGATACTACCCTAACAGTGTGGAACTCCTAGATAAGAAATTAATACAGATACCTTTTAAAGAAATAATATAAAATTCAATATATAAGAAATTATGATAAAATATAAAACTTGAAACCAATTTCTAGGGGCATTCACACCACTCAAAGTGTGGGACTCTCACAGATTTATGAGAGAGAGAGAGACAGAGAGAGGGAGAGAGCAAGCTCACAATAAAAATATATAAACTGCAGGAAGACATTAATTACTGAGGGATAACTAGCATATTCGATAGACAAGAAAGTCATTTTCCTAAGAACTAGAGGTAATAGAATAATCTAAAAAGAATTATAAAATAATAATTTTAATGATGATCAAGGTAAAAAATAGAACCCATGATAAAATAATAAATCTGTATGAAAAATGAATAGGCAGATTTGAAATAAATACAAACTGAGCATTCATAAACTTTTTTTAAAAAGTACATAGTCATTAAAATTAAAAATTTATCAGGTGAATAAAGTAAATTCAACACAGCCAAAGAGAGAATTAGTGGACTAGAAGATAGGTTTTAGGAAATTACACAGAATAAATAGCCCAGAGAAACAAAATGATAGAAAATATGAGAGGCTAATAAACATAAAGAATAGAATTATAAAATCTAATATATGTTTAAGAAGAACTTCAGAAAGACCGAGAACATAGAGAATTGGGGAAAGCAATATTCAAAAAGATAATGGATAAGTATGATGCAGAGTTGGAAAAGAAATCAAAGAGAAAAGGTAAATTCCCTGCAAAGGAAGTATCTTTTTGGTTGATAGCAGACTTTATATTAAATAAGACACTGTAATCATATCTTCTGAGAGAAAATAATTTTCAATTAAGTTTTAAGCTCAAAAAATTATGATTCCAAAATGAGGGTGAAATAAAGACATTTTTAGATAAGCACTAAGAATACTTATCACTCATAGACAGGCTCTCACTAAGACAACAACAAACAAACACTAAGAAATATATTTCAGAACAAGAAAGATGGAGCTCAGAAAAGTGGAGTGGAATGCAGATGCAATAAACTTATGTCAAGTATGCATGCTAAAAATTTGATGGTAACCATTAAAAAAATAGATGTCAAATGTTTAACTTCTCAAATGCTTCTGTAAACATTTCTAGGGGCAGGATGGAATGTGTAAAATGGCAGAAATATATCTGGGCTGAATTACTAGTTATAAGACTTTAAGTATTCAATTACTTTTTCTGCGAAATGAGAAGATGGTGTTAAATTTTGAATTAGTTGTCCTAAGGCCTTGAGATTTTATTATCTATGATATCTGAAATTATTAACTAAGGATTTATGTTTGTGAAAAAAAGAATACTTTAGAATCATAGATACTCACAATTGTAAAGAATCTTAAAAGTTCATCAAGTCCAAACTATGGTTGATGTTTTAAACTCTTCATCAGTAGAAAAATACATATTAACCTTGAGTAGCTTACCTGCCATAGCCCATATTTTAATTTCAGTCTTAACATACTCCTGACTGTTAGTTCTTAGAGAAGTGGTGGGCGGGTGGGGGAATCACTTGAGACCTTTCCCCAAGTAAAAGAAATAGATTTCCTTCCAAAAGTTAAATGAGGAAATCTTCTGCAGGTGGATTGGGCTATAGGTTGGGAAATTCACTGTAGGTATAAAATAAATAGCTCTCACATCTGTAAGATTTTGTTGTAACAAAATTGAATCTATTAATATTGTTAATTTTTTAAAAAAAGAATGTTTGTGATGGAAGAGGACGGCCTACCCTCAGAAGCCTAGAGAAAGGAAAATCCCAAAGTCATACATTGTTGTCTAAGCTCTAGTGCCTTCTGAAGAAATCTGCAGACTTCCAGAAGGTATTAGTGCTGCAGTATGAGAGTAAAACCTTAATTCTCTGAGACCCTGAGAGAGGGAAACCTAGGACAGGTGAATTTTAATAGCGACAAGGAATTTAGAAAAGACTATGCATATGAAAGCCATGGTGGGAAAGGAGACAGCAGCATATACTTTGCACAAACACTCTGCTCAAGGATCAGCTGTCTTATGTGTGGGAAGGAGAGAACCCAATGGCTCTACCCAAGCTTTACTTCTCCATACATTTTAAAACATTGATCATACTCTGAGAGAACTGTTTCATATTTTCATTGAACAGATCTAGATTTTTTCTAA
The DNA here is from genome assembly GCF_949987535.1 of Balaenoptera acutorostrata. Taxonomy (NCBI): domain Eukaryota; kingdom Metazoa; phylum Chordata; class Mammalia; order Artiodactyla; family Balaenopteridae; genus Balaenoptera; species Balaenoptera acutorostrata. The sequence continues at coordinate 26,943,088 of NC_080068.1, read as the reverse complement.
CTTTTCTCACAAACTAGAAGAAGCATGAATAATTTTAATAAAAACTGTTACCTTCTTCTGTGATCTTACAGAGTAATTTGATCAGATTTTTGATAGCACTGCCCCAAAATAGGAAACTCAACTGGCTGTGTTTGAGGACAGAATAGGGTTTAAATCTATTATTTTCCTCTCATAATGAGATTATTCTTTCTAACTCTTTCAGCTATCTTGAATTGAATTGATTCTCACAGCTTAGGTTGTAAAAGAAAATTAGGAATCTTCTAACACAAGAAAATGGCAGCATGTACACTGTAAAAGGAATTTATTCAAGGGCAGAGTCATTTAGGAGCAAACTTGAGTAAAGAAATAAACAACAAACATACAAAAAACACAAAGAAACACTGATTTATTTTCCCAAAATTATTCTGTGAAAAGACCTGTGAACTGGTTTAAATCTGGATTTGGTTTGCTATGGAATTACAAATTTTAACTTGTTCTTGACTGAATCAATGATATTTAATGTCTAAATAAAAGTCTTTTGTGTATTTTCAAAAGAAATCAACCTGGAAAATTTGTTGTGAGCTTGGTAAAATTCTGGTGGTTTGGTTTTGAGCTTTTAACTGGAGCGACTCGAGGTTGCCTAAAAAATGCATAGCTTATTTTTTCTAATCCAGTTTTCATACTTAAGAATACTGGTGGTTTGAAATTTCAGAACTCTTTTACCCATCCTTGTCTGCATATGAACAATGAAAAGTGTCTAATAATTACTTTGAAATTCTGTTTCGCAGTTTTTCTTTCTTTTTTGGTTTTTGTTTTTGTTTTCCACTGTTTTTCTTAAGTTTGCCAAAATTAAGTTGGCCACATCTAGCCAATTTTCCAGAGCGAGATAGCCAACCTGCATCTCACTATAACATTACTTGCCCTCAGATGTAGCCTGTCCCTGGTTAATCTCCAACTAGAAAAGAATGTACATCCCAGGAAAGGCTGTCTTTTAATCTCCTTCTCGCCTACTATATTATAATAGATGGAACTCGATTAGGAAGACAAGAGAAGTATTACCACTTGAGATACATTCATTGTAATCATAAGAAATAATTAACATCAAGTGAAATGCAGGATCTTTGTCAGTGCTATTAAAACGATTAGCAGTTTGTAGTTGACATAATAGAAGGCATATAAAATAAGAAAAGTTGTCACTCCTGTCCTCATGTACTTACATAATATGGAAAAGATTGGTGACAGAAACATTTTGGAGCCATTTTATATTTGGGGCAATTCTTTTCAGAACTTTTAAAACTGTGATTAAGATTGAAAGGAATTTTAAATATCATTATTTGCAGCATTTCACATAAAAGTGTCATTGCTTTGGGAAAGGTACATGAGAAGTGCATTTCTTTGATGTTTTCCCATCAATCTGCTTTCTCCTTAAATCTTAGTCTCTTATGGGAGGAAGGATGATAGTCCTTTAGTCATAGCATCATTTTTCAACCGCTGGATAAAGTGATATCCAGTGAAGAGTTTGGGTGGTGGATTCTTTTTCCTAAGACATGATATAAAAATGTATGGAAAATGATATCGATTTTATTTTTGCAGGTGGAAGGAGTTGTTTTTTTTTTTTTCACCAGTTGAAAAACGATGCCATGACTAATATGACATCATTTGGTTCCCCACAAAGTCAGCTCTTCTACAAACTTAGCAAGAGGCAGCTGTCAGAGAAGCAAAAATCTTTTTAATCATTCCTAGTAAGCATATTTTTGCCTGTGGAAAGTATCTACAATTAAGAGGGTTGAGAGACAAACCCTCTGATATCTCTGGACTGGTAATATCTGAGGACCAGACACTATGGTAATAGCTGAGGACTCTATAAATCAAACACGAGCGCCAAGAATTCGTTGATTTGTTTTGAGCATTTTTGTGCACCAGTGCCAACAGTTGGCAGGAGACCTCTGGAGGCACCTGCTTCACAGCAGCCCTGGCAAACACCAAAGCCAATGATACAAAGGATGCCATTTCCCCATGGGTCTCAGCTTAGACTCTGTTTATTAGGCTCAGCTTTACTTCCTGACTCTTTACTTTCTATAAATGAACACTTTCACTCCTTTTCTACCATCCACGCTAGTTCTAACCAAGGAAGGAATTTAACTGTGAATTAGGATCAGGGAAAGGGTACTTCTGCCCATAAGCGAATTGTTGGGCCGTCCCTGCCCCCAGGATGCTTAAGGGCTAGAGTAGGACATGTACTTACATCTTGACATGAAGTGATATGCTTCTGGCAGGCAGAGTTCCCCTACTTTCCGTTATCATAGCTTTCCCCAGGAAGCCAGGAATCTGTTTACTTTGAGGAACCATTCCGTGTTTCTTTTTCGTTAATTTACTGTGGTCCTTGAACCTGAGTGGAGACCTCTATCCCGGTTCAGTTAGCACCTTTCTTGAGGGTGGGCTGGGGGTTGAGGCTCCAGTGCGGCCACTTAGCAGCTCCGGTAAAAGATTTGGTGGGGAAGAAGGATGAAATTAATGACTAAAACAAGGCTTGAGTTCACAAAGGACGTCCATTAGCCATGCTCCTGCGGCCCCAGTCACCGTGGATAAGCGACAGTTGACCTGAGTCACACCACTTCCCGGGGTCTGAGGGGCACCAGAACATCAGGGGTCAGAGGGGCGGTGTAAGTGCTTTCTCATGCCTCTCAAATTTCCCTAACGATCCATTTCCACCCCCTTAGTATTTCAGAGCAGGAATGTCTTCATATGCATATTTTCTGACAGAGGTGTGAGGGCTAAAATTTCACTTTTCCCTTCCTAGTAAAGTTCACCCGGTTTCAGGAGAGGTCTGGTCCTGGCGTTCCTTCCTGAGCAGCAGACAGCTTGTGTTTCCCACTTAATGCAAAGAATTTCTGTCACTAGATTCGAGCCTGGGAGGAGGCTGGGTCTGGCAGGAGAATAAATGAATCTGAGCTGAGAACGGCCACCGAGGCAGGCTCTGCGTAGGCAGGGTCAGGGCTGTGTGCTCAGAAGGACCAAGGAGATAGAGGAAAAGATGAGGGGTCTCAGGAGTGAGTGAGGTGGCGAGGGTGACTTGGGGCAGGCCTGCTCCGAAACTGACAACATCATTCTCTCTGAATGGCTCTGGCATTGTAATTGCAAATGGCCCTTCAAAATTTCAAACTTGTCTGTACTCGTTACGCTGAATCCAACATGCGTGTGTCCCAGAAGGTCTGTTAAGAGGATCATGTCAATTCTCTTGCCAACAGATGGAGCTTCCAGTGACCTTGATGTTCAGATGCCCTTTGGGCTGACTGTCCTCTGGAACCTCAGGGAGAAGTGGGACGTCACTTTGTAGTCAGAGGGTTTGGCCTGCAAACTTGGTGCTTGAGTGTGGCGTTCAGGTAACAACTGTGGGGTAGGAATGTTGCCACAACCAGGACACTTGGAGGTAGGAAGGAAGTCCCAGGGGAGTTCACAACTCATGAAGGCCCTTATCTTGTTACTTTAAGACTGGCATCTCAACTGAGAAAGTTTCCTAAGGACCAGATGAAACTCGCCATCATAGACAACCAGCTTTTATTGTGTTCCCACTGTGAATGAGGCACGGCTAGGTGCTCCAGATGCTAACATGTCAGATAGTCATGGCCCTCAAGAAAGTCATAATCAAGTACCATACTGATACTTGACATATTTATATATACACATATTTATATATATACATATATATGCATATATATACTCATACACATAATGCAATATATATTATATATACATGGCAGTATGTATATATACACATATACATACATACGTGTGTATATGAGTATATACACTACCACCCTGTCAATCTTATATATGAACTGGTATGCATTTCCTAGTGGCTTCTGCCCTAAGGTCTCATTTTCTCATTATTTTTAAAAGGTTTCTAATGGCCATAGTAGATAGTGCCTGTCTTAACTCCTAAAACTAGTTGCTCAGATGTGATTACTTCCTATGGTTAACCTTTTATGTCGTGGCTGATTATTGGTCTTGGTCTGTTTCCTTGGAATCAAAGCCTTCAGTCTTCCTGAGCCTTCCGCCATCCAGGACTCAGACGTAGGCTCCCTTTTCTCTGTACTTCGAAGCTGTGGGCCAGTGCCTTATTCTTCAATGTCAAGACCCCAGGTGTAGAAGAGAAGAGCTTCAGATCCCCCTGGGTTCAGAGGGAGAGAGGTTGGGTCCTTGAAAAAGCCACTCAGACTTTCTAGACCTCAGTTAATCACTTGTCTAAAAGAGGAAACACGTAGATTATCTAAGGTCCCTTCCAACTATAAAATATTGGAATTCTGTAGAAGAAAAGTGACAATGGTCAAATCAGGGGTAGCAAAAGAAAGTACTAAAGAAAACTCTGAGGGGTTGAATCTCACAGGGTGGAATCACTTGGCGGCAGATTTCACGGAAGATGGTGAGACTTGAACTTGATTTTGAAGGATGAGTAGACTGAAGCCAGTGGGGGAGAATTGAGGGAGGACATGCTACACAGGAAAACAGATTGTGAGCAAAAGTAGACATGAGGCAAGGTATTAGGGAGAATTAAGAAATGAATGCATCTATTCCCCTAAGACAGTAATTGATAAGAATGGAGCTTGAGGTGGGCACAGCACACCAAACAAGAGTTTTGAGATACTCCCTTGGGCCTGGCATTGGAGAGTGGCTGGAAGGACAGCTGTGATCTGTTATGCGTACTGTAGACAAGGGTGACCCCTGAATTGCATAAAGTGTTTCCTTATTGGTGGTACATAGTCTCCCTAGATAACTGCATTCCTGGGAACAGTAACCAGTACTCCTCAGGGAGAATTACTCTGCCCACCAACATAGCCAGCTGGTAGGGTTAACATTTCAGAACAATTATATCACCCTGTAGGAAGCATGAATGTCTCAGGGTGTAATAATTGCGGTAGACAATAGACACGATACGAGTTAAGTATGGTCCAACAGCTGTTGCCTATCGGCAGCAGGTCAGAAAGGAAGACAGATGTCTCGAGGGTGACCTTCTTGAATGAGTGTGTTTGGGAATTTAGGAATTCCCTTGGGGGTTAATGACATGCCATTGCTTGGCAACCACAGCGAACAGTCTAGTATTACAAACTGTAGGTGCAAACAAACCGTAAAACTCTGACAGGATGGCTGGAGAAACTAGAGCAGGCCGGTTGAGGAGGGTGGTGAATAGAAATTGATTTTATGGAAAAAATAGGGGGATGGTCAGAAATGGAGAAGGAAAGCAGTGAAGCTAAAACTACCTTAGGAAGCATTATTAAACACAAAATTCTGCAGATTGAGATAGAACAAGAAATAAGAGGGGGAAAAAAGGGATACAAAACAGGAAGACTAAACTCCATGTAAAGTTAAGGCTGAGACAGAGTTGTGAAGATCTCATCTGAAGTTACAGCATTCACTTGAATGAAATGGATCATCTCATGAGGGAGCTATTTGCAGCTTGCCTCTATCATACGTAAAAGGGCATATAATTTAGTCCCAAACTCCACAGGCCACGTTAAGCAGTCCCATGCCAGACCTTGACCTTAACATTGGCCGGAGCCTGGGAGAGAGTCTATTTCTCATTTGGCACGTCTCTTCAATGACCACAAAGAGAAGGGATATTGCTTCTCCTGATCACCTAGAGATGCTAAGGCCTCTAGAAACTATACATTAATCTCCACTGAAGCTCATATTTCTTGATTTTTCTTTAAATTTTAAACATTTGTGTGTGTGTGTATATATATATTAAATTAGCAGGGCAATTCACATTACAGAAAGGATTTGTCACTTCACAAAAAAGTTCATTAAAACTCTATTAAATGTTCAAATATCCTGCTTGTACTTAACTTTTCAGTAGCACATCTTTTATGAAAATAATGTAAACCTGACTTTGTTCTGTTTTTCTAAGTAAAACTATTTTACAAAACATAGTCATTTATAGGCAAAAATTTCAAACATAATATGTGTTTACTATCTCCATAATGATAGATCTATTTTTCATTTTGAAGGATTTTAATCTACATTTTACTCTTCTTTTCCAAAGTGCTGACTTCACTATGAATCAAGGACACCATGTACTTAGTACCTTTAATACCCCATTAAACATCAAATTCAAGGGACTTCCCTCGTGGTGCAGTGGTAAAGAACCCACCTTCCAGTGCAGGAGACGCAGGTTCCATCCCTGGTTAGGGAACTAAGATCCCACATGCCACGGGGTAACTAAGCCCACGCGCCACAACTACTGAACTCGCGCGTCTCAATGAGAGAGTCCACATGCTGCAAACTACAGAGACCACGCTCTCTGGAGCCCGCACGCCACAACTAGAGAGAGAAAACCTGCACGCCACAACTAAAGAGAAGCCAGCGCGCCGCAACAAAAGATCCTGAGTGCCTCAACTAAGACCTGGCACAGCCAATAAATAGATAAATAATTTTAAAACCCCATCAAATTCGATTTCTTACTACCTATCATCAAATAATATTAATACTACCTTATACACTACTAACCTTATAACAAAAGTGAGATGAACTGAAATTTTAAGCTTTAAATGACTCATCTTTTCAGCTAGAATTGAAAAGGATGTACAATAAAAGGAAATAAGAGGTATTATAACAGCAAGCACCTACAGAGCACTTAATAAGGACTCAATAAGGTATTAATAAGTGCTTTCCAAGTAGTGACCCATTTAATCTTTACTACAACTCTGTGAGGTACTTACAATGTTCACTCCTCTTACAGAAGAGGCTACAGTGGCAGAGGGAAGCTAAATTCCTTGCCCAAGTTCACAGAGGCAGTAGTAAGTGGCAGATCTGGAAATCATACTCAGGGAGTCTTGTCCTGGCATCCATTCTCTTAACCACTTCACTCCTCTACCTCTTGTAGTTTAGGTCTGTTTGTTTGTTTACTTTTTTTTAAGTAGCTGGGTAATATTTATTAAATAGTCACAAGACTCTTGAGACCTGTTCCTTATGGGAGCAAGTGCTGTTACCTTGTCCCTTGACATATAAAACGACTCTCTTGTTTACTCATTGTTTTTTGTTGCTGAACCAACATGTTTCTACTTGTAGTTTCAACTCTATGACATCTTCTAGTATGTTTATCCTCTGTTTGTATCACACTATTAAATACAATGACTAGAAATTTAGGCAGGACTGAAACAAAAACTCTAGTTCCCCATCTTTTCTGTGTGGTTTCTCCCAACGTTCCCTATATCCAAACAGATCTGATTTTGAGAGAAGTATATGGCCCTGCTGCATTTCCTTTAGCTTGCTTTTTTAAAGCCTCCTACATCTCGTAGGCAGAATTCCATAAGGCTGACCACTAGTAGAACTCAATGTCTGAGGCAGGTATAGGAGCTTGTACTGTCCATCAATGAAGCCAGCACATGCAAATCCTATTTCGACTGTCAAGAGTTTTCTCTGCATTCCTTCCTGAGTACAACATGTGCATTGCATCAAGAATGGTAATGTTCCGTGAGTCCTCCTCCCCGGGACACTGGCTACCATTGACTGCATGTAGAATTCTGTCAACAATTCTTTCCTTTCCCCAGCTCTTTAATTTAGCCCACTGCCAAGGGAATAATAAAGAGGTATTTTGTGGCAGGAAAATCAATTTCAGGGATGTAGCCTGTGACACAACTATCAGTACTGATATAGCCCCTACCCTAACCCCAGCCCGGGCACCTTTTATTTTTTGCAATGGTTCTTATCCATCTTCTTTCTTTATTTGGCAAAAATGGGAAGCTATCAGCTGTGAATTTTCATTATCTTATATTCTGTCAGTTCAAATTCAAATTCAGTTCTTATGATTTCCAAGGCTCTTCTTCCTTCATTTAGTTAGTAGTCCATCATTTAGTTTAACCTGTGCCTCACTTTACAATTTTTAGTTTAACTTCTGCCTTATTTTACTTCATTTTCTTTAGAAGATAAAGTGACATGGAATTACTTATGTAAGCAGAACGTGTTCCCTCATCATGCACGCCTACTGACAAAATTAAAGAGTAACCAAGTTACAAGGATAGGCAATGGAACAGAATCAAGAGTCCAGAAATAAACCCTTATATTTGTAATCAATTGATTTTCTACAAAGGTGCCAAAGGCAATTTCAATAGGGAAGGGATAATTCTCTTTTCAACAAATGGCACTAGGACAGTAGGGCATTTGGATGTCACATGCAGAAAGATGAACTTAGACTCTTATTCCACACTGCATACAATACAGGCCAGGTGACAATACAGGCCACCCACAGTGGCCTCCAAATGACTAAAGTGGGTCAGAGGCCTGAAGAGGGTCCATGGCTCCGGTTCACCCTCCCCAAACACTCAACCACAGGCCACTGGGCTCCAAGAAGGGATCTGAGAGAACAGAGAAAAGCCACTGAGATTCTTTGAACCTGTTAATTCATTTGTAAGGTAGAGATGACAGTCACTTTCTGTGATATAAGACTTTTTGAACATCAAAATAGATAACCGATGGGGCATCCTTTGAAAGCTATAAAGCACTGTTAACAACCAAGTTATAATTATGAATGTGCAATGCATTTTGTGAATCTAATTTGATTTTGCTCTGGACTTCTACTAAACACAGACTTCCCTTTTAAGCTAAACTTAAATTCTGCCATCATCTTGCTGAACATCAATTTTACAAAATCAGACCTGGCCCAGAATGTTGCAGTCATAGCTGAATGACTTACAGCATTGGAAAAAGTAAACACTAGTTCGCCCACCAAAGTTTTATCATTTGTCCAAGGATAAAATTACCTGCAAATGAGTACCTCTTAATCAGGTATTCATTTTTCTTTAAAATAAATGTAAAGAAAATAATATTCCAATATCAAAGGGAAAACTGAATATCCCTTAAATCCTAACATCTCAGATAAGTTTTTGTTGGTTTTCTTTGTCTTTTTAGGATGTACCTCTGTTTTTAGTTGGTTGTGTTTTGCGAGGCTTTTATTAGTAAGATTAAGATGTCTTTATTTGACTTTTGTTCCTTGATAAAAAATTATGGAGTTTATGTGCTGGTATCTGGAGAATTTCAAACCTCATTCTTTGATTTTTTTTTTTCTTCCTCCCTAAAGATCTATCCCCCTGTGCCTTCTTAACCCCCTTTCCGTGGAATCCCTATGTGAGCTCATAAGTGTTAGAACTTGTGTGTTGCCTCTGCTTCAGATTATTTAGTGCACATTGCAAAACCACCGAGTGTATTTTTCTTGTCCATGGGTCATTTCCTTGCCACATACCTAAACAGCTGGAAAGAACTGACACTCAGTGTTGGAAATTCACTGTACGTGATGTTTGCATTTGTGTCTTTTTATTAATTCAAAGGCAGGTTTGGGGGTGAATGTCAATTTTCTAAACTTCTCTTCAGCCAAATTTAACTTGATTTATCTGCTGCTTAGTATACTTAGCTTATCTTTACTTTTCCAGCATTCATTGCAAAGAAATATTCTCATTAAAATAAATATAGATTACTATGCATGTTTTAGCTGAGAAATGCTGAGAAATGTGTAGCACAGTGAGAGAGGACAAAGATATATATAAGAAAAAAAGGTCAGGTTCTATCAGGTAAATAAAGTTTTGGGATACTGTGTATTGATCTCTATGGACAATTACAGGTGGAGCAGTCCATCTCCTTAACAAGTTTAGGAACAAAGAGAAAAGCACGTTGAATTAAATTTTGAGCCAGATGCCAAGAGGAAGATTATTTATGAAAAGCAAAATAAAGCAGGAAAAAATAAAAAGCTTTCTGCTGAATGCGTCCTCTCTTAATATGTATTGGTGTAATCACCATTAACATTTTATTTTGTGCTCCAATGGATGGATCATCCTTTGGCTTGACTTCTGTCATAAATTACACTATGCAACGTCCATAATGGTAAGTCACTGACAGAGCATCAAGAAGATCGTGCGTGCAGTCACCTCAGTTACTTCCTGGCTGTACCTCCCCCGCCAACACTTTGGGTCCTCTTTGACTAAGTGAAGGTCAGTTCAATCAAATCATTAAACTGATTCTTCACGAAATTGGTGAGCTTACATTTCTTTCTTTTCTTGAAAGACAGCTACTCATTCAACTAAATTGACCCAATGGATCACACAACCTAGAGTGCAACTCATAACATTTAAATATTTTTGGAGGGAGCTGCTCGTCGGGGTTAGGTTTAAGTGAGATGTTCCCTCCTCAGAGAACAGCTCTGAGTGTCTGGCCCTCCCAGTGCCTGTTCTCGTTCCAGTTTCAGTGTCTGGGAGGCAGGGATTCTAGAAGACCCTATTTGGCTAATGTCACCCTATTATTAGATGGGGCAAGCATGATTTCACTTGTACACATATCTAGTTCCTCAACTTTACCCTCAATTAGACTACCTCCTGTTTAAAGTTTCAAATCACTCTAAAATGTCTGGCTGAATTATTTACCAACCCCACACACATTTTCTTCAACAAGTTGTCTTTGATTCTTTGGCTTGCAACATTATTCTGTGCCAAATCTGAAAAGCATTCTGGAAAGTTTATTCACAGGCCAAGCAATCAAAGCTGGGCCTTTTTAGCTTCGAGTGTGTTTTTTTGGAACTGCCACAATTTCATTATAAAAACAATTTCAAACGGAGCGGTCTTCCGTAGTCAAATTGCCTGTTTGCCCACCTACATGTACAGGTAATTACCAGGGTTAACCGGTAACGTTACTTAAGTAATCGTTTTTATATTGTATAATTATGTAATTGTGATTACATGTGGCATATTATTATAGAGGTTTCCAAAAGCACATGGCTTTTTAGTATAGATAGATAAATTCAAGCATGGCAAGGTAATTGGAATGATCCAAATTCACGTGACCTAGACTCTCAGAGAATTTATGTTCTCTTCTTTCCTTTATTTTTTTCATGTTCCTATAACCCAGAATAAACATGTCTGCAAAATGTACCCTTAACTCAAAAAGAGAAGGAAGATTCTGGATCTTTGTGTGTTTCCATTGACAAAAACATGAAAATTAGCAGAAATATATATGATTTGAAAAATGCTTCTAGACACTTAACATTTTTTCTTTTCCATGCTACAAACTTAATCAAAAGCTAAGACAACATCAGTGAAGTCAGAATAGACTAGTGAAGATAGAAGTGAGACATAATCATAGATGCTTAAACTAAACTGTTCTTCTCCTGTATTTGTCCTTCATGTCTTTAGCCAGGAGGGTGCTTATCACCCCCATCCTTAAAAAGTTCCTAACCTAACAATACTTTCGGTCATCCTGGGTGTTTGCCCACTAAATCTATGTTTCTTCTGCTGTAAGACCCAGTAAGATTCTCTACAAGTCCTTTAGGAAAGTAGAGAGTTTTACTAAACATGTAAGTTTCCTCGAGACATATATGTGAAGCCTTTGAAAAAGATAGATTGATTTGAAAAATGGTTGATATGCATCCTTTAGTCATTTTTTTTCCTGTACAATATTAGTATTTTGTTATATATTTTCAGAGAGAACATAGTCTTTGAAAGTTTTTCTAGGAATGTGCTGAAAATAGCACCTCATGCCGGCGTTTTAGTTAATTTATTAGTTTCAAGCACTCATTTTTAACTAAACAATAAACATTTCCAGTTTTAATACATGTGTTATAAGACACAAATTTCGAATCATTGCAACACCTCAGATTCTCTAAATTCCTCTAGTGTGGTTTTCAGAACCTGTAGGGTCTTTTCCGAACTTCTGCTCCAACATATTTTTATTGTATCAACTTTGAGAAAAAATTAACTCTTGCAAAACAGAAATTTCAGGATCCCGGAAGTGGATTAATGAGGCCCCTTGATTTCTCTTTCCCTCTGAAGCTGGCTTCACATCTATTTTGCCTACAGAAAATATTTATAACACTCACAGGGTAGCCTAAGAATTAAGGTCCATGTTGAAATTTTAACCTTAATTCTTACCAATCTTGAGCAAAACCCTTGACATGTCTCGGCTTCCATTTCTTCCCCAGCATATGGGCACACGTGTTCATCCCTGCTTCGGGAATGTGCTAGAGGATTAAATGTCAAAGGGTAGAAAGTACTCAGCACTCTTATCTTAAACATAGTTAGTTTTTAATACATGTTAGCTTTAAAATAATGACATTTGAACATGGTAATCTTTTTCCTAATTAATTCTTGAACCATATTTAAGATCTAGGTCATGGATTTTATGGCAGGGCACCAACCAACAAATGCTTCCTGATTTGACGGCTCTTTTCTCCTAGTTTTCCTTCATCCTTGTGTGCACGAGCATTTATTACACCAAGTTTATGCCCTTCTCTGAAGTCCCCTGCCCTGTGTTTCACCAAACCTGTTTTACCCTTTTTTGCAAAGATGATTTATTTCCTACCTGCTCTGTGAAGTCTTCCCAATAGGTAAGAATTAGTTTCTACCTAATTCTTGGTTATCTGTTTTAGATATAGCAATGTGTACACGTCAGTCCCAAATTCCCAACCACAGTTTTAGAAATGCTGGGATGGTTTAGTCTCCCCATATATTCTGTTTACTGTTTTTATTTTTCTTATCTCATAGCTGTTTCTTCCTAGCTTCTGCCTCTTTTTAACTTCAAAACCCATCATGGTTCCAAACTGTCCTCCTGAATTTTTCTTATGCCTCAACACCAGTTACCTTGACCCAGTGATCCCATTATCTCTGCATTTTCTAGCACAAAATGCTGAGAGAGTGCTTGATGGGCATAGCACATCTTTGCAGAACCATTTGCACTGCTGTTGGTGTTACTATCGCTAGGCTGTGGGTCCAGGGCACCTCCCTGACACACTGGGGAGAGGACAGGGATATAGTCATTTGCTATCGAACAGTGATGCCTGGGCAATGAGGTGTAGAGAGTCTTCGAAAGGCATGTCACCCTCACTTGCACATTGATCGGACTGGCCTGGACAGTGTTTTCCACTCATGGCTCATCATCAGAATCAACATAGAACTTTGAGAGTTTTGGTTCTATCCACCCAAATTCTAAGTAAGTTTGGGGGAGGGCCAACTTTCGAGAATTTTATTTTTTAATGGCTTCCAATGAAAACTTAATAGTCACTTTGGCTTGGGTATCCCTGGGTTAAGTGATCTCTGATGTTTTTTACTCTAAAAATGTTGGTTCTGAAATCACCTCTACAATAGAGATATTAACCTCCCTTTCTGAAAGCAGTGACCACAGCTCCTATTTACTGAGATCTACAGAATGCTATTTCCAGGAAATATTAATTGGTTCTTGGATAACAAATAACAAAGGGAAATGTGGAACACTAAATCCTCCTCTTTTATATTGACAATGTGTTGGAAGATTAGATTCTCTAAGAAGGCTTCTTTCTTTCTCTAAGAAACCCACTTCTAAACCACTGAACTAACTTATTTGCAAAAGTGACAACTTTGTCTCCAGAAGCCTATTAATACTCCTTTAAGTAGTTTTTGCTTAACAGAGTTTGGAGGCTCCAAGTCTGCACAATATTCTCTGTGTAATGCATTCTCAATAAATGCTACTGATTGACAAATGACCAGTAGAAAAAGGCAAAAACTAAAGCTCAGATTCATCAATTTTGTTAATTGTTAGCAGCTTGGGTAAAAGTTTTGATAAACAGGTCAGAACTAATGGTTCCAATGAGGTTTTTAGTATTAACTAAGGTTTCATTCATCCTAGCTGCCAGCGTATTTGATTAATCTACCTGAGTACCTCCTCCCACCCAAATGATAATTTTGCTTCTATACCATATGGTGGAGGAACAAGAACAGGACTTACAAATGTGGACTGTAAGCCATTCATCACCCTCTTAAACCTCATTTGCATTTCTGAGTTTCAAGTACAGTAAAGTTAATATTCATTCATTAAAAACACTGCCTACCCAGTGCCTGTACATAAATGGTACCCAACACGTGTTTGTTACGAGTCATGGATAATTCTTGCATCTTTGCTGTCTGGATTTTCTTTTCAACCACACCTAGGGCAGATACTACAAACAAGAAGATGAATTTGCATTATTTATATAAGGCAGAGGGAACCAGTGTTGGCCAGAAGTTGATCTTTGTCTCGGGTGGATTAATCACAGCTGAGGTCAAGATGAATAAATATATGTTCCAGAATGTCCCGGTTACAGTTCAAGACTAAAAGAAAATAAAGGAAGTTAGAGGCTAGAAAGAGGAAGGAAGTGAAAGACTCTCCAAAAGAAAATACAGATGTTCTAAGAGACTCATTATTGTTATAATCTGACTTTGTAAAAAGTCCAGTTGAACTTACTGATGTTTGGTCTTAGTCGACAACATGCTCTATTGTGTCAATTCCATCATGGGCCAGGGAAAAGGAAATATCTTGGGGCCAATCTTATTAAAAGTTATATTTAGGTACAAAAAAGGAATATATAATATATAATTTTAATTTTTAATTAACAGTAATATATATATTATCTGTATACATATACATACGCACAACACATACACTCAGAAAATTTGCTGTCTCCTACAGAAAAAAATAGCCCAATATTTTCCTTTGAAATTTTCCATGCTATTACTCTGCAAAATAAACTAGGATGGCTAGGCCTGTGAAGAGCTATATCTTTACAAAAGTCACTGGTTTAGGTAAAAAACAGTTTAAATAGCTAGATGCCTGCAAATGCACTTAGAATATGTTTATAATATAGAACATTCATTTCCAGTGGTATTCCACTGAAGCAGTTGCTTACATTATTGGAAATGGAGAAATAGTTGCCACTTGGGTCAATCCATTTTCGTCTCTGACTACCCAGAAGCATGTATGCCTATTAACCCTTCCAGAGCCTGCCCAGACTCATTGTCTATTGATTTCAGTTGAATGTTGGAGGGAATTTTCCTTGTTGTAAAGCTTCTCGTCTGGGTGTCTAGAGAGCGTGGTGATAAGCATCGTATAAACAGAGAGGGATGGAATTCAAGTTACCTTTATCTATGCCTCCTTTCATATACAGTATGTGTCATAGACAGACACCAGTGTCTCATTACATGACCACCCACAGAACATTACCCAATGTGACATTCTTCAGGGGAAATTAACAGAAATGTTTTACCACATCAGCCTCTTCCAAGAACACTGATTCAATAATAGTACTTAAAAAGTGACCAGATGCCCATGGAAGCTTCCCTCTTCCACTGTTTTGGCTGGGGGGCATAATAAATACCTCAAATTCTAAAACTATTTAAAATAGAACGATACGGGAAGAAAACACACTCACACACACAAACTCATGGATACACACACACACACACACACACATATGTATAGATGTCAATGTATCATCTAGTTGGTATTTCTATATTTCCAGTATTCTCTCACTTATAGGCATGTAGTCATTCCTTCTGTTAGTCTCCAAATTTTCCTACTAATTGTTATACATAATCATAGTCAACACATAGAGAGAGGTTCTCTCTCTTTTTAAAACATTTTGAAAAAGTCACGAGGATCACTGGATTTCAAAGGGCAAACGATGGTTACATACGAAGTCCCAGACTAGAAATACTCAAGAATATAATTAGTGTTAGAAATCTTAGAAATCTGAATATTTATTACCTAATATTTCTCTGAGTCACACTATATGAAATATATCTGTGTGTGCATTTTGTAATAGTATTTTTTTAAATAAAGAGAACCTGGCATAGATTTTGTTGCATACTGCTTTTCCAGAGAAGCAGAACTGATTTGAGGGTTGACCTATTAACTGGAATGTCCATGGCAGAAGTGGAAGATCACACCATCAACCTCATTTTGTTTTTACATAGATAGCATATTTTTGTGATCTGAGAAGGAAACTATATGACCAATTTTTTTTCAATAGTGCGTAGAGAATTTGGTGATTTGGAAGGATTAGATAAAGATAAAGGATAGGTAATAACGAGGACAGTTCTGGAAAGAGAGCAGGACTGGTAGAAAAGAGGAATTTGGAAGCGACAGATATGCAGAACCACCATTTATTGGACATAAGTTAGGTGCAGACCATGAATTGTGTGTGTATGTGTGTGTGTGTGTGTGTGTGTGTGTGTTGTGTGTGATAGAAGATGACAAAAATTATAGCGCTTCATGTTTTCCAGCCTCATGAGATACTCAGCTGCTGCAATTTGTAAGACTTGGTAAAATCAGCTCAACTATCCAATACACTGAGGTGAGTTCAGTTTGACATGAACTATGAAGAACCTTGAAAGCCCATTTGGACGAAGAGTTTCAGTGCCATCTCTTCTCCAAATAAACTTATAATTACAGTCTCAGCTTTGGGACTATCACTTGTGTGTGCTGTCAATTACCTTTTCACTTAAAGTGAAATACAAAGGCAAAATGGGAACTATAAAGACAATTTTTATTTTTATTTTTGGTTTGGGGTTATCAGTTGATTTAAAAATAATCTGTAATCCCATGGAATCTAGTCTGTAATATTTCTAATTCCTCAAAACTGAAAATTCCTCAGGGTTTTTTTTTGGGGGGGGGGGTGGGTAGGGGTCTTAAAACTAACTCCTTTGTGGGTAGGCGTATGCTAGAAAGAAACTATTTTGGCTGTTTGTTCGGAGGCGTTCTCTACATGTAAGTTAAGTAATCTTTAGAAGAACAGGAGGTGCTGATAGAATAATTGTGTTTACTCTTCCCACTTCATGATTTCTCTCTTATAAACATTGTTTTGCATTATTGGGCTCCACGTTCCTTTCTCTCATCTGATGTTTTACAAATATTTTTCTAATTGCCTGAGACAGTGTGGTCCAATAAAGTTAAATTGACTTTGTGTTGAACTTGTTTGTCTGATCTCTTGCCAGAGGTTATAGTCACCCACTTGAACTGACTTTCACTCTGTTTCTTGGTCTCTGTCTCTCTCTCCCTTTTATGTTCTTTTGCACTTGTTATCCTTTTTTCCCCATTCTCTTCTAATATACAATCCCAGAATTAATTCTCAAGACTTCATAAACAAATTATTAAAAAAATAAGATCATTGGCATATCCCTATCTGTCTACTATCTATCATCTATCTATCCATCCGTCCATCTATGTACCCATCTATCTAAACTGTCCTTCCATCCATCCATCTTGCATCTAAATACTTTAACCACCTAAATCAACAGATCCCACTTTCAACCCAAGTCAAGGGAGGAGGTGCACTCAATGCTTAGAAAACAAGAGTGCTTGGAATAACCCATTTGTTTGACGTCTGGAAACACTTTACAAACAACCTCCAGGAAAATAACAAAGCAAATAGCGTTGGTCTACCGCAATGGAACAGATATGGTGTGTGATCAGTTAGCTGCAACCCACAAATAAACACAGACAGGCAATCTAGCAAGCAAAAACAGAAACCACATTATTGTCCATCATAGACTGCAGAGTTTAGAATAAACTTAAAGCCTCATATGTGTGACTTCTAGACTCTGAAAAGAAGGTTAAAAGCTTCAAGGTCTCTTCCTGGTTTTGGGGTAGTGAGCTCCCGAGTTTCCCTTTAACCCCAAAAATCAACATTTATTTTAACGTCTACCCACTTTGACCAAAGCCTGTCTTGGGAGTTCTCATTCCTGGTGCTCTCGGACTGCTTTAGGAGGCTGAAGCTGCATGGCGCTGTAGGCCTTGGCTTCTCATAGCGCAGTGAGAGTTCCCTTGTCATATTTCAAGCTCTGAGACCTTGGACACGTCCACCAAGATGGCACCATGAAACATGAGCCTTCTCATGCACTCAACCTAATGTTTTCGCATGAAGTTAGAGTGAATATCTCTGGGCAGCAACACTCCTTTTACCAAGATTAACGAACATCCTATGTTGGTCTGGAAATTCTAAACAGCTTTTTTTCTTTCTGAAAGGTGTGCCTATTAGATCTGTCATAACCTTCTTTCACTCAGTCCCTAAGGACAGATAAACATCCTCACCTCTGTACCAAATAGAAAAGTGAGTTGCTCACCTTGATTCTTTTCTCCTATCCCTCATTATAGATTCGTTTTCATTTGAACCTATTTGCAAACTGGGATTGATCATAATTTAGGAACAAATATAGAATTGCTGGTTTTGTTTCTCCTGAGTCTGAAGCAACAGTTGTATGCTTGTGCTTTCAAAGTCTCATCTTCCCTCTTTAAAACCTCAGGCCCTTTGACTTCTTCTGAGCCGTCTACTTTGTTGCCGTACTTTTGTTTCCTTTTCCTTTTCCTATGGCCTAGGGTAGGACCACATTCATAGATTAGGTTTATGAAGGTTAGGTTAATGTTCATTAGACACTAAGCAGAGATTCAAGGGACGAAAGAACATATTTTGTCTAATATGTTGAGATGAGATGGGGCCTGTGATTAGGGGTAGGAAAGAGGATACAAAGTAAAACTCACTTGCCCAATGGACGTTAGATGCAGGTGTGAGGTTGTTCATCAGCTTTTACTTCTCTTATTGCTTCTTTTACAGAAAATTGCAATAATAAACATAATCCCAGGGGCTAAGGGACGAATGGTCAACCATAGTCTGCAGAGGATAAATTCTAGATAAACTACCCTCTGACCTCCGTTATTGGTGTGCTGGTAAGAAATGACCAGCACCCCATTCCTCCTATCCCCACAATTTTACCATGTCCACAAATTTACCAGAATGTATCAAAAGAATTCAATCAGAACTATTATCATGCCCCGGTAAACAAAGACGTTAACAGTGTAGTTCTTGGCTGATGCCACCAGTTTTCCGAGAGAGGAGGAAAGAACCTGATACCCTTCAGTCCAATTATCAGGAATTATGGATTCTATTGGGAAGGGACAGAGTTCTTCAAATAGAAGAATATTTTTTCTTCAATAAGTTGTCAATGAAGATGATAAGTAATGCTTATATTTAAAAGATATGATTACTAAATACATCTCAGCAAGGATCCAGAATGCTCACACCTCTCACTGGTGGAAAGATAGATTGAAACAGAAGTGGGAGCGCCATATTCATTTTTGTTCATGAACTGGAGGCAAGCCCTCCCCACCTTATTCCTCTCTTACACACAACTTTAAAATGGAATACAGGTGGACATTATTCCATATCCAGCTAATGCCTGCGATGCTACTAGGCTTTAAAAGATTTTCACTAAGGAGTGAGAGAACCTTCTTGAAAGCGGAAAAGATGGAGATGCTGGTGGGGCTGTAAATTAAGAGACTAGAAGAAGAAAGTGCTTGCAGGCTGGGGGTACACCTGAAGTCAGGACAGCCACGTCAGAACGGGAAGTGGCACCTCTAGGGACACCCCCTTAGACGGTCTGCATCATACAATGACTATTATTTTTTAAATGACTATTTATTTATGATTTCTATATTTAATCATTTCTCATTCTAAAAATATTGGTTGGAGTTGTGCCAGCCACCATTCTAAGTGCTTCAATGAACAAGACAATGTCCCTGCACTCATGGGCAGGTTTCTTTCACAAGTGCAAGGAAATGGAAAATTTTACACACACACACACACACACACACACACACACATGCATGTGTAACTTTAAATTGTGATACAATTTCACGGAGGAATTCATAGGAAGCTTCAGGAGGTAGCAGGAGTGTGGTAGGGAGAATGACAGATGTGGCAGATTAACCTATTCAGCATCCATTCCAACTTCCTTCTAGTGGGTCTTCTAACAGCAGAGACCAAAAATTCAAGATTATATTTTAGGCTCCCTTGAACGAGAGTTCTGGATGTGACATAGGTTCCACCCATCATATGTATACATGAAACACTTGAATTCAGACATGAGTTAAGTGGGAGACAGTGGCTGTGAGGCACATATTTTTCTAGTAAGGATCTAGCAGATGCAGAGTGGCCCTTGAGGCAGCAGTTATCTCAGGTATGTTCTTGTAGGTGACATTGACAGCCCCTGCTTTCTACTCCCTGGATGTGTGGCTAAGGCTGTACGGTTCTGAAGCCAGCAGTCATGATAGTGCATCCTGTTCCCACAGAATAACAGTTCTGTTGGTATATGTTGTTTTCTTAAAAAATTTTTTATTGAAGTATAGTTGATTTACAGTGTTGTGTTAATTTCTGCTATACAGCAAAGTGATTCATTTATACATCTACATACATTCTTTTTCATATTCTTTTCCAGCATGGTTTATCAGAGGATATTGAATATAGTTCCCTGTGCTATACAGTAGGACCTTATTGTTTATCCATTCTGTATATAATAGTTTGCATCTGCTAATCCTAAACTCCAAATCCATTCCCCACCCACCTCACCATCCCCCTTGGCAACCACAAACCTGTTCTCTATGTCTGTGAGTCTGTTTCTGTTTCATGTCATATTTTAGATTCCACATATAAGTGATATCATATGGTATTTGTCTTTCTCTTTCTGACTTACTTCACTTAGTATAATAATCTCTAGATCCATCCATGTTGCTGCAAATGGCATTATTTCATTCTTTTTTATGGCTGGGTAATATTCCATTGTATATAGGTACCACATCTTCTTTATCATTCATCCATTGATGAACATTTAGGTTGTTTCCATGTCTTGGCTATTGTGAATAGCGCTGCTATGAACATGCATGTATCTTTTTGAATTATAGTTTTGTCTGGATATATGCCCAGGAGTGAGATTGCTGGATCATATAGCAACTCTATCTTTAGTTTTTTGAGGAAACTCCACCCTGTTTTTCTGGTATGTGTTGTTTTTATAGTCATTGGAGGACATAGCATAGAACCTCCTACCCTGGCCATTCCAACAATTTGGTAAGTATCTAATGGCTTTCATTTTAATATAGCAAGAATAATCTTTCATGTTTACAATTGAACTCTGACTGTGACGAGGGACTCCTTGAGCCATGTGGTCATCTCTCTGAGGATAATTTGAGCTGAAACCATAAGAATTGGAAAGAACCAGGCTGAGAAGCACCAAGAGAAGGGCATGCCATGCAGGAGGACCTACAAGTGCAAACATCCTATGGCTAAAGGATCTTGCATGTTGGGAAATCAAAAAGAGAACATTCTTATGCAAGATGAGATTAGAGGTTGGTAGAGACCAACTCATGACAAAGGATTTGCATATTAGAATATGCATGACAGGAAGCCATCAGGTGGTATGAAAAAGGGAAGTGCCATGATCTGACTGATGTTTTCAAAAGAGCATACTGGCTAGCGTATGGAGAATGAATTGGACAGAGAGAAACAGAAGCATCCCCTAAGAGGCTAGTTTGGGAATTCAGGCAAGAGTTGATGATGTTTTAGGCTAGGATCATAGTAGTCCAAATAATTCAGGATTATAAAAATGACATATTTAAGACATATTTTGGAGGGACAGCCGATAGGAATTGCTGATGGATTGTATGGGAATATGAAAAAAAATGGAAGAAATAAGGATGACACAAGGGTTTTAGTTTGAACAACTAGGTAGCATTAAGAAGGAGAATACAGGATGAGGATCAGATTTGGGTGGGGGAATAAAACAGTTCCATTTGTTACATATTAATTTGAGGCACCTATAGCCTGTGTCAGTTATCTTTTATTGTATAACAAGGAACTCCAAAACATAATATTGATAGTTTAGCACAACACATTTATTATTTCTTGAATTTATATGGGCTGAATGGTTGGTTCTTTTGCTGGTCTCACTTGACCTCACTCATGTGGCTGCATTCAGCTAGAGGATTTTATGATCTAGGAGACACATCTTGCAGCTGGTCCTTGCTGTTGGCTGGGAAACCTCAGTTCTCCTCCTCTTGGGCTCTCAGCCTCCAGGAAGCTAGACTGGCTTCCTTACCTGGTAATCTGTCAGGCTAGCAGTCTAAGAAAATGAAAGCAGAAGCTGCAAGTCTTCTCAAGACCAGTTCCTGGGCCTTAGATTTCTACCACATTCTACTGGTCAAAGCAAGTCAGAGACCAGGCCAGATTCAAGGGAAGGAGAAATAGACTGCTGCTCTTGTTGGGAAGAGCACCGTGGTTACAGGACAAAGGATCTTGGGAGAAACTATTGCTGCCATCTTTGAAAGCAATCTGCCAGCGGCACATCCTAGTAGAAATATCATAAAGACAATGAAATATGAGTCTGGAGCTAAAAGGAGAAGTTTCAATTCACCTGCATGACTTTATTGCTAAGTAGTTATCCAAAAACTGAGTACAAACTCAGTTACTGATCTATTAAGTCAAATGATATTGTTTGCAGACTATTTTTTCTCCCTGTAATGCTACTATTCTTTTTGGCATTGCATAGAAAAATCAGATAATATAAGTACTATATTTGTTATCTGTTACTATATAAAAAATTATCCCAAAATTTAATAGCTTAAAAATCCATTTATTATCTCACAGTTTTCTTATTGAAGTATAGTCGCTGTGCAATATTGTATGTTACAGGTGTACAATATAGTGATTCATATGATCTCACAGTTTTAATGAGTGAGTAATTTGGGTGATTCCCTCTCATAGTCTCCCATGAG
The DNA here is from genome assembly GCF_949987535.1 of Balaenoptera acutorostrata. Taxonomy (NCBI): domain Eukaryota; kingdom Metazoa; phylum Chordata; class Mammalia; order Artiodactyla; family Balaenopteridae; genus Balaenoptera; species Balaenoptera acutorostrata. The sequence continues at coordinate 26,920,747 of NC_080068.1, read as the reverse complement.
GTTGCAGTAAAGCAGCTGTCCAGGGTTACAGTCAATCTGAAGGCTTGACCGAGGCTGGAGGATCCACTTTTAAGATGGCTTATTCACATATTTGCGAGAGGAATTCTTACTACCTTTCCATATGGACTTCTCTACAGGGCTGCTTGAGTGTTATAACATGTCAGCTGGCTTGCCCAGAACAAAAGATTCAAGAGAGAGGGCAAGAAGGAAGCCACAGTGTTTTTTATGACCAAATCCAAAGTCATACACTGTAACTTCCACGATATCATGTTTGTTAGAAGCAAGTCAAAGTCCACCGTATATTCAAGGAGTAAAGAATTAAGGTCTACCTCTTAAAGGGAGGAATCTCAAAGGATTTTTGGAGAAATTTGAAATCCACCAAAAGTATAGATGTGGGTGTAAAGATTTGGTTGAGAGAAAGTTAAGAAGCTTCTTTCTGATTGCTAATTTTTCAGGCCTCCTGGTGCAATGCAAGGGAAAATCCAAATTAGCTACAAATTTTGTTTCACTTATGTTTTCATCTCCTTCTGATATTTCACTTGCCTTGGAAGACAGATGTTTATGTTTTACAGTGCAGAGTCTTATGCCGGTAGACGTAGCAGGGACTGAGAGGCGAGAGCAGTGTGTGGTACCTACAGCCTGTGTCAGTTATCTTTTATTGTATAACAAGCCACTCCAAAACATAATAGTTTAAAGCAAGAGTTGGCTGAAGGTGCTTTAGCCCATCTCCCTATTGTCTCTGAAAGCCCCCATAAGCCACTCCAAATAAGCACACAATAAAAACATAGTTCCTGCTCTGCAACTGTCACTTAGAGACATATTTTCCAGGTCCCCTTCCCATTTCCACTTTCTTATCAGATTTCTATCTCTAAGCCTCTTCAGTACAGACATTCTGGAGCTGCCTGTGGGTTAGGGATGTATTCCATGCTCTTCCTGGGCTCCATCAGGGAAGGGGCTTTGACCCCTCAGCAGAGTTCAGACAGCAAGGCACAGGAAGTGATTCGCTTCAGTGGAGACACCTACTTCCTTGTAAACATCCAAAATGATACAAGAGAGATTCAATAAGACCAACCTTCTGATCACCTGATATTTAATATCAACTCAACTTCTACACCCACCGTTAGGCTGGGTGCTGAAGATACAAAACTTCTGCCCTTACAGCTTATAGCACAAGATAAAGAGGCAGAATATGTAAACCAATGTGTGCATGACATAGTGTAAGCACTATGATAGACACTGCTGCAGTGACAGAATGTGGGAAGTGGGGTGCCCAAAACATTTCTTAGAGGAGACTGTATTCCTGTTACTCCTGAACAACAAGAGACAAAGGGCCTTCAGGCAGAAGTAGCAGCAGGATGAAATATGATAGGAACCAACACAACTTCAAATGATACGGTGGGTATCAAAAACTGTGTAATCAGATAGTATTGGCTTCCAATAACCGCTACTTTCAGGATTCAGCTGAGGAGACAAAGAAGGATGGACACTCATCAGATGGTTATCTATAGAGGGAAGGAGTAATCTCACTTATTTTAATGGCTCCTTTGGGGGCAGGTCTATACAGATCAATGGAATACTCATCCAAGTAGTTATCTTTGAGATGCATATTCAGGACTTTTTTATAGAGAAGAAAGGAAATAACCCATTATGTGGAGTCCATTTCTTGAACCCTTAGATATTTTTACATTTTAAGATGTGTGTACCTGATTTAGGTACACTGAATATCTGCACTGAATTTCCTCTTATTCTTAATGATAAGTAACAATGAAACTTAAGTAAAATGGATTTAGGAATAAATTTACTACCATGTTTAATTATAATAGATGTACCATGAATCGAATCCTTGAAAATGATGCATAAAGAAAATACGGGGGAAAGACTTTAAAGTATGTAAAGAATGTTCCTGATTGAATTTCTCTGATAATTGTTCAAAGTCATCTATCATCATTTCCACAAAAAATTGAATATTGTCAGAGAATTTAAATCTTCTGAAAAAATTTTCCTTTTAATGAAAGAGCATTTTAGCAGATTTACTGTAATACCATTTTTAAATCAAATTATTTTACTATTAACTTAGAATGATGTATTTACAACATCTCTAGGCTAAAGATGAAAATTTGAAGTAGGTCTCCTGTCTTTCTCGTAACCATGTTCCTCCTGCTAGGTGTTTTATTTTATACATTTCTTATATAAACAGGTATGTTCTTTAGATCAGGGGTCAGAAAACTATGGCCTGTGGGCTACATCCAACCCATTGTCTGTTTTTGTGGTCCATGAAGTAAGAATGGTTTTTCTATTTTTAAAATGGTTGAAAAAAAAATTAAAAAGAATCATATTTTGTGACGCATGAGAATTATATGAAATTCAAACTTCAGAGTCCGTAAATAAAGAATGAGCCCAGTTGCATTCATTCACTTACATATTGTCTGTGACTGCTTCCCTGCTGCAAGAGTAGAGCTGAGTAGTTTCTTATTTTTTTTAAGTTTTATTAAAATAAAGTTGATTTACAATGTTGTGTTAGTTTCAGATACACAGCAAAGTGATTCAGTTATACACATGTATATAAATAAATACATTCTTCTTTTACTTTCTCTTCCATTATAGGTTATTACAAGATATTGAGTATAGTTCCCAGCTGAATAATTTCAAAAGAACCTGTATGACCCATAAAACCATATTTTTACTGTCTGGCCCTTTGTGGAAAGTTTGACCCTTATCTTATATAATAGGTAGGAATGCATCGCCACGATGTTGCATTGTGTAGCTCCTACACTTAATATTTTTAGCTGTTCGAGTTAAATGTTGAAAGTGTTACCTTTTTTTCCCCTGTAGCTTCAGAAAAGGGAGAAGTGGAAGTACAAGAAATGAAGTTTCTTGGATCAAACCTTTGAACTTTCACTTTCTGATGGGGCATTATCCCCTTGGGTTGAATCAAAAAGTTTTCATCTGGGCCTATGGAGAACATTTTCGATGATTTTAATAAAAGTGTTGAAAGTGCATGCCTACACAGAATTCCATGGGGCCACTCCTAAGACCGTTTGAATATAAATATAGAAGAATACAGTGTTTTGCACACTTTTGTAGTCTGAGATCCTGGAGTGCAGTAGATGAGGTATAATCTGAATTGTTTTGGCATCACTGGCCTCATCGAAAGCCTCCATGCATTTGCACATCTGTGTCTGCAACAAGAAGGGATAATTGTTCAGCTCTGCTATTGCTGTTTATGAATCAGAAGGAAAAAAGGCAACAGAATAAACAAAATGTCATGTTCATACAAATCTTGATTAGGGTAAAATCATCTGGCTGGTATCGCCTGTGTACATCACCAACAGGGCTGCCAGCTCCTGAGGGGAGCCTCCCAGGTCCCCTGTCTTGGGTCTTCACAAAGCTTGGAACAGCTTATTTGAAGGTTTAAACAAAAGCTAGATCTACCCAAAATAGTCAAAATCTAGTCTCTTGAGTCTTTGCTATTATTAACCAACTTGTCTTTTTTTTTTTTTAATTTATTTATTTATTTATTTATTTTTGGCTGCATTGGGTCTTCATTGCTGCGCGCAGGCTTTCTCTAGTTGCCGCGAGTGGGGGCCACCCCTTGTTGTGGTGCACAGGCTCCAGGCACGTGGGCCTCACTAGTTGTGGCACACAGGCTCAGCAGTTGTGGCTCGCGGGCTCCAGAGCACAGGCTCAGTAGCTGTGGCGCACGGGCCTACCCGCTCCGTGGCATGCGGGATCCTCCCGGACCAGGGCTCAAACCCGTGTCACCTGCATTGGCAAGCGGACTCTCAACCACTGCGCCACCAGGGAAGCCCAACCAACTTGTCTTTAAGACTCCCTGAAGTCCCGGGAGATGTCTGAATAACTGCAGCATCCATTATAGGGTGCTTACCAAAATACGCTTCATTAATATCTTCTTGAGCAGGGTTTCTCCACCTTAACACTATTGACATTTGGGGCCAGATCATTCTTTCTTGTGAGTCCTGAGCACTGCAAGATGTTTAGCAGCATGCCTAGCCTCTTTCCACTAGATGCCAATAGCGCTCTCCCAGTTGAGACTGCATCAAATGTCTCCAGACATTACCAAAGGTACTCTAGGAGGCAAAATCACCCCAGTTGAGAAGCACTGTTTCAGAGGATTATGAAAATTTGCTTCATTCCATAGTGCAATCAAAGGAGCTCTGAGGAGTATTAGGCCCTGAGAACAGAACCAGATTAAAAAGACTCAGAATCTGAGTTTAGGGACATGAAATGATTATCTGAAAAGTGAAAAATCTGGTTATGTATCCAGAGATTTCCAAAATACGCCTACATTTTTGCTTATAATGGAGATAAAAACAAAATGTCTGGTGGATTTTTCACCTGTTCTAATGTTTCACATGCTCTGTGGATGCAAAGGCTGAACGTTCACACCAGTGTCCTGGTCCCCATCACTCTCCATCCATTCATCCATCCAGCAGATGTTGATTGAACACCTCCTGAGGACTTAGGAGGCTCTTTGCTAGGTGGGGAGGTCCATGCCTCACAGAGTTACCTTTTGATAATGCAGTCTTTGTCTTTGGCTAGAAATATTTTATGGATCCCCTCAGCCTAAAAAATACAGTAAAAATTAAAATTAAAATGAGGAATTTATAGTGTTTTTTTGTTATTTACTTCCCAACATCTATTCCATCTCCAGTGATTCATCGAAGTTAGTATTTCTTAATTCTGGATGTAAATTAGAACTTCTTGGGAAGATTTTTTAAAATACCAAGGCCTAAGTCAGACCAGTCAATCAAATCTCTGTTGTTGGGCATCTTTGGGGGATTCAAATATGCAAACAGGATTAAGACCCAGTGATCTAAGCCATATGTAGTCATCTCATTTCCTTTTGCCAATGACTGCTTTAGGAAGGAGCATATGGCATGGGCGTCCTAATGGGATGTCTGTATATATGGGAACATGATTCCAGGAAAATTTCCCTCACTTCAAAAAAGTGATCATGGGGAATGAATATTTTCCCCCCAGGATGTTGTTAGATCTGAATATTTCATCTGGAAGGGCTGCAGCCCTCTTGTTTCAAACCTGAGGATGAAGTCAACACATGGAAGAGAAAAGAGACAAGAGACTTCATTGTACAAAGCCTCAGCGAAGGTGCCCAGAGCCTAACTCCTCAGAACTTCTTGTTTCATTAGATAATAAATTGCCTTTTTAAAAAAACCAGTTTCAGTCCTCTGTCTCTTGCAACCAAAGCATCCTAACTTATACAATATCCCAGGATCTACTCAATCCTCCCTGCCCCATCCTCTAAACCCAGTCAATGTGTCCACATAGGCACACACTGGTGCTACAGCCACTTATGACTGTTGCTACCCTCTGGTGATATCTCCATAAATCTACTAATATTTTCTCCCTCAGTGAAATAACATCTTCTTTTACTTCTAGTATTACAGTATAATCCTATCTTTTAGGGCACACTAACCTTCTATATAAATAGACAAAAAATATATAATTGATAAAACTCCATAGAAGTTAACTTCTTATTCGCTTAATAGCCCAAAGATGTTTCTCTGATGTAATAAATCAGGAAACCAAACTTCTTCCATCTTGGGATTTCACTATTCCTAGAGTCTTGACATTTCCACTTGCTTGCAGACTGCAGAATGACAGAGAGCTCAAAGAGAGAAAATACCCACTTCTGAAAAGCCACGGCTCAGAAAGAGCACATATCACTGCTACTCATATATCACTGAGAAAAATTAGTCTCTTGGCCACATGTAACAGTAAAGGAAGCTGGGCATATAGCCTTGCTATGAGCCAAGGAAGAAAGGAAGCAGGGTTTCTGTGAACAGCTAGTGGTCTCAGCCACAAAAACCCCACGTCAGATCTTACCTTTCCCATCACCCAGCCAGACAGGATCTCTCTGTCTCTGGTCCTGTGCATCCTGGGGGTAGCATTTAGCTGTGCTAGAATCATGAGTGACTGTTCCCCCCAAATAGCATTTTTCTCCAACTAGATTCTAAGTTATTTGAGAATAACAGCTATATTTTATGGTCTCCTGTACCTTGGCTACAGTACTTAGCTTGGAAGGTTTATTCTGAAACGACAGTCCTCAAGCTTTAGGTGCAACAGAATCACCTGAGTGCTTGTTATAGAACAGGTTGCTAAGCCCCAGCGCCAGAGTTCTTGACTCAGTTGGTCTAGGACAGGGCCTGGAAATTTGCATTTCTCACAAGTTCCTAGGTGATTCGGGTGATGTTGGAAAACCGCTGGCCTAGATTATACCAATTCTTAATTGATCTTGCAATAGAGGCACGGATGTAGAAAACAAACTTATGGTTACCAGGGGATAAGGCGGGGGAGGGATAAATTGGGATATTGGGACAGACATATACACACTGCTATATATAAAATAGATAACTAATAAGAACCTGCTGTATAGCACAGGGAACTCTGCTCAATACTCTGTAATGGCCTATATAGGAAAAGAATATTAAAAGAAGAGTGGATATATGTATATGTATAACTGATTCACTTTGATGTACACCTGAAACTAACACAACATTGTAGATCAACTATACTCCAATAAAAATGAAAAAAAAGAACCAGTGAGGGGCACACTTCTGAAATTTTAGTAGTAGGAGGGCTTATGCTACCTTTTTAACCTACTTCTCTCTCTCCTGCATGTTCCTCTTATTTGCACTTGTTTCTGACCCATCTTATCAGTGCAGAGAAGCCTGAGCAGATAACTTTTGGCTTTGTTTCTTTTTTTACAAAGCATAGTTGGATTTAACAAAAAAGGAAGAATTTTAAACTCTATTTTGAAAAGTGACTTCAGTTAAAAGGTGTTAATCTAATTTTAAAACTCCTCAAATTTGTCCTGGGGAAAGGAAGAGAAAATACCAATAAATTTATGAGAAAAATGATTCTTTTGGATCATTGTTATTTGTCATGATAACTACAAAATTTCCAATAAGAAAAATGACAGGTCCTTTGAAGTGACAGAGAATATTGGTTATATTTTTTAAATTAATGTTTTTCAAATATAGACTCATTACTGTTTTATCCCATACAACAATATTTTCTCTTGGGAAAAGTAACTGTATCACTGGATGCATAATTTTCTCTTTAAAATGATAAACACATTTTCAGTCTGACCAAACATTTCTGAAATTCTAACAAATTAATTGTCTTCCTTATATTCTCTGAAAGACACTGAGTAAAATGATAAAAGATTTCTGGGTCAGATGAGTTGCTGTGTCACAGGAAATTGTGATAGGAGCCCGTTCACTTGAGTCATTTAAAATTTAAATTTTAAATTTTAAATGATTCAAGTTAACAACCATAGCATTCAGTCCCATAGAGCATCGGTGGGAAAGGGGAACAAAAGAGACAGGCAAATCTGACTTCTCATAGAATTTGGCAAACCCTTCATTCTCAGTAACTAGATTCACCAAATTTCAACCCAATATTTGCTTATGACTTTTACAAGATTACAATAAGCCTAAAACGGAAGGAACTCCAAGGAAGTAACCATATTGGAGGAGAGGAAATGTAGCCCCTTTCCTTATAAGTGAAAATTGGCTTATGAAGTTTTAGTATCAGGAGCAGAAAACTCAGAATTGCTGAAAATTAGAGACAAGTCCCAAGCAGCTCCCATGTTAAAGTAGACTCAGGCAGGCAATATAACCTGGCATAATTAGAAGGGCCAACTTACTTTGGATTTTTAAAATATCTGTGTATCTAATAAGCTCCACTTACATTATGCCTGTGTCACCCATGAGGGGTGGAACTTTAAGTCAAGCAGAGTATGGCATAGAATAGTTGGCAGTAGAGAGTAAGGCCTGACAGCAATGATTTTTTTGAGCAAGTAACTTTGATAAAGAGTGTGAGGAAAGACAAAGTTCCTAGCAAGTGAACTATAGTTTCGGTCCCAAGCAGCATAACCACAGTGGATCCTGGGAAGGCAGAAGAGGCCATGAGAGCCCTGAAAGGTGGGATGGGGAGATACATCATCTAAAGTACAACACTTCTGACAGCAAAAGTGGGTGCTACTAATAACCTCATCAAGACAATAGATGTAGACTGGAACTGTCTCAGCAAAATTCTGTTGTGTTTCCCTGACTGATAAGTGAAGGGGGACGCTGGATGAACTGTGGGAGATTATGATAATCGAAAGGCAATTAAGGCAAACCTTAGTTCACTTGGTTGGCCGTCAGTCTAGTGATCATACCGCCTCCCGAATTATCTGGACCAGTTTCAATCTTGATGTTATAATTTTTTTCCTTTTTTTAAAAAATTGAAGTATAGTTAATTTACAGTGTTGTGTTAGTTTCAGGTGTACAGCAAAGTGATTCAGTTATATATATATATATAATATATATATATTCTTTTTCAGATTCTTTTCCCTTGTAGATTATTACAAGATATTGGATATAGTTCCCTGTGCTATACTGTAGGTCCTTGTTGTTTATTTTATGTATAATAGTGTGTATGTGTTAATCCCAAACCCCTAATTTATCCCTCCCCACCCCTTTCCCCTTTTGTAACCATAAGTTTGTTTCTTATGTCTGTGAGTCTACTTCTGCTTTGAAAATAGGTTTGTTTGTGTCATTATTTTAGATTCCAAATATCAGCAATATCATATGATATTGATGTTTTAATTTTTAAATCAACATTATTATTTTTCCCATATTGTTAAAACCCTCAGACACCTCTTGATCGAACAATGTGTAAGAGAGGGCACTGCACAGGAGTCAGCATGGTTTTAGTACCCAGACAGGCCTCCTTTATCAGGAAGAGTGCTTCTACTGCTTTCTAGCTGTATGACCTACCTTAACCTGTTTCCCCATCTGTAAAATAGGGACAAGAATAACTACTTATTCTTGCTGTTGTAAGGGTTGAATTAGATGGTATATGCAAGTGTGTGGCGTGGTGCTTGACATGTACTCAGTAACTCTTTCTAATAGCTCCCAGGCTACGAAATCTTTTAAACTTAGAAAAAAAAAAAAACATATTTCATCCGTTTCTTTGTCCTAATTTATTCATTTATTCGGTGGATACTTATTAAACCCCTAATACATGCTACGTATTCGGCTAGGCATCAGCTGTAAAAAAACAAAACCATACTGGCCTCAACTCACAGAGATTTCAGAATAATTAAGAATAAGAACAATGAGGAAACAGAATATCAAATAAGGAAACAGTTATATGTAAAATTCCAACTGAGATTTCTGCTACTGGACATACCTATCCTGTACCTTAAGAGAGTAAAATTTGACTGAGTCTTGGAGAACCCGACAGATTTTGTGTTGAAAAGATCATTTTGCTTGAGGTTTCAGAACAGAGTGGATGGGTTTCAGAGTGGCTGTGAATAGTCCATTTAACAGAACATCCCATTAGCCTAGGAAAGAGATTATCCTATTTTTTCCTCCAGAAAATAAAATGATGATACCATCAAACTTACAACGTGCTCATGAGATAGCAGTTTGTTTTGGGTTCACTGGACAAAGAAGCAGATTTATGTCTTTTAAATTTATTTGTTAGGTAGATGCTCAAATGGATCTTATCCTACATGCTCACATTTAAAATGAATTTCCTTAGAACAGCATTACCTTATAACCACGTGCTATTTATTCAAAGGTAAGCATTGTAACAGCAGAGGAAAAAATTCAAGCACAGGAGCTTAAAAGCAATACTTTTTAGTTTCTAAATATATTGCCCTACTGTACACAGAGTATATGAATTTTACATGGGCCGGGTTCTCAGAGAATCTTCCTATCTCGGACCTGTCTTCAGAATAAGTTCTTATGAAATCATTTTGAATTGTAGATTCCCCTTAGCAACTCTCTCGAAGAAACTCTCCATGGTCTTATAAGTTTGACAATGGCTTAATCTAACTTCCTATCCAGAACCAGGTGCATGGGATTTTCTTCAACCTCATTTACAAGTTTTAGCTCTCTTAACATTTAAACACATGAATGAAGACACTTTGCGACCAGTGTTGAGACCGTGTGGATTGTGCAGAAAGAGATGGGCAGACCCAGCTGCTGGGGAAGAGAACTGGGCAGAGCACGTGACAATGCCGGGGAGGAAATTACGTGCCAGTGTGGCATCTACTTACGTGCGTCCTGCTAAGCGTCTATTTTATACAATGCCCATCCCAAAACATTCAAAATGCAATGCTTCATTAAATGCTTAAGAAAAGAAAATGTGTACATTGGTGTTACGTATCTCTTCACACACTGTCGAGTGTGGGTCACTGATTGTCAAGAAGAAAGAGAGATTCTGAGAAAGAGTTTTACCCTGCATTTCTTAGTCACGCCGCAGTTGCAGTAAGATTCTGGATATCATGTGCCAATTACACTTCTCATTTTAAAGACCTTTTTAGCCTGTTGTTTTTAAACTTCTGAGACAGACCTGGGTTTGAACTCTCCACTCACTACCTGACCCTGGGCAAGATATTTAACCCTTTAAGCTTCCGTCTCTCAAGCAGCTAAAAATGAAGAAAGACACTTATAAGGCTGTTGAAAGAATTAAATGAGATAATCGTGAAGATTCTTCACGATAATGAGCACTGTAAATTAATAATAAAAATAAATTGGACCTTAATAAACCAAGTGTTAGAAAACATATTTTTTATCACTAAAAATTACCCCAGTATAACTTCTGATTAAGAATATAGCCACTATAAAATAGATAATCAACAAGGACATACTGTATAGCACAGGGAACTCTGCTCAATACTCTGTAATAACCTACATGGGAGAAGAATCTGAAAAAGAATAGATATATGTATATGTATAACTAAATCACTTTGCTGTACACCTGAAACTAACACAACATTGTAAGTCAACTATACTCCAATATAAAATAAATGAATATAGCCACTAACTGACTTTTCATTCAAGGCGATAGACTATAAGCATTGTTTCTACTTTGTTCCCCATTGAATCCCCAGTGACTAAGACAGTGCTCAGAATATATTATATGCTCAATAAATTATTTTTGAAGAATTATTGAGTGAACTGCCCAAGCTGAAAGAAACCTTCCTGTTTTATAATGAGGCAGCAGCCGTCCATGTAACAAACAAATGATCAACAAGCAGAGAACAAAAGAATCAGAAAGATACTCAGGTAGTCAGAGGCTATAACATTTCCTCAAAGGAACATGTGATAATATTTAATTGAGCAACTATTTAATTAAGAAATGGATAGAAGGGCTGATCAATAATTTATAGCTTTAAACCACTGTTCTAATGGGTATTATTTCTTCAGTAGGTTATCTATGAATAAAATTCCTCTGATTTCTTTCTATTTCCAGGTCAAAAATTCAGTGATATTAGACTCATAAGAGAAACAAAAACTCTACTTTCCACATTTAGATCATTGTACTCATCTACAGCAGCTGACTGCTCTGTTGTCTTTGTAATGCATTGTCCATCAAGCCTCACCTGTGTGCAGGGCTCTCTCTACAGTGGTTAGAATGGTCTGGTTCTCCAATGGAGGTTATCACAAGTTCCATGGTGGATGCCAGGGCTGGCTTCCACATTTACCCTCATCTTGCTTCAACATGGAGGGCTCCAATTAACTTCAAAGACCTTTTCATGTGTAGAAAAACTCTGATGAAGTGGAACAGAATCTCACTGTATGTTTGAAGTTTGTAGGAATGTTAATGAGAAAAGATCATGATTATCATTGTGTAAAAAAAAGAAAAAGCTAGTGTCTCGCTTTAGTCATATACATAATTTTTCGTTATCTGTCAAAAATTCGCCCAAGATCTGCAGGGCCAAACAAATGCAACTCAGTAAGGTATCTTCTAGATTTATTTACAATGAAAAACAGCACATGTTTGATAACCATTCTTTAATTAGGAGAAGAGTTTGTAACTTCCCCTTTGTTTTCCATTTAAAACACATTTGTTTTCCATTATGAATTAGTTTGTAGAAAGCACTGAACCAGAAATTTAACTGTAAGCAAAATGTGCTTTCACCTTAGTCCAGCACTGTTTGATAAAGTATGTTTCACAGGCAATTGTACCTATTATTTCCAGAGAGTATGGAAAAGTGCCCCCTCCCTCTCATTTCCCCGAAGGAATGTCTGCCTTATGTGGAGGGAAGTATACAGAGTAATATAAGCTCTTCAAGAGTCTATGGAACACTGAGAACATTGATATCAAACATACCAAATATATCCTTTAAGTTTGAAAATAATAGTCAGCAGGACATATATATTGGACACACTTTTGGTGCTGTTTGGAACTACTAACAGCACGGAACATAGACTAAGCATGTATTTATCATCAAAAAGAAGATGGAGATGAATTATTACATGAGTAAAGTAGTGTTTTCATTTCAAAATGGGCTTTTATCTCTGGGCTCTGAGGTGATTCAAAGAAGACAAATCAATGTGCCCAGCATGAGCCTTGGGATCACAGTGATGATGACGCACTGGAAAGAACTGGAAACTAGGACAAAAGTAGGAAGACCTGAGGCCCCCTCTTGGGTCTATCACTTACTACTCCCTGATCCTGGACAGGTTGTTTAATCTCTTCAATCATTACACAGTCTGGTTGTAAGAGAAGAGAGAATATAAATGAAAGTGTATTAAAAACAATATGACGATTATTTTAACCAAGAAACTTTGCCCTAAGAGCAACCCATGAGCTTTTTCATAGATGTGTAATTTTAGCCTAGAGGATTAAGTCTTATCCCTTGAAGAACTGGAAAGATAATCTAGGGTATAACTGGAAGTTTTGTTAGCATGATTGTTCACAAAAGTGTTTCATTTGAAATTTTGTCAGGTATATATGCTTCTTGGAATGAAATTTGTCCAGGAAGAAAACACAAAATTGAAAAGTATATGAAGATGATTGCAGACATTTTGAACTAAAATGGAACTTAGATGATAAAGAAAGAAAAAGTAATAAGAAATAAAAAAAAATTATTAAACATCTGCTATATGCAAGGCTCTGGAGTCAAAAAGTTTCAGGTTCAAATCTTTTTCTGCCATTACTGTCTCTATAACTTTAGGCAAGTCATTTAAATCCTCTTAGCCTTAGGTTCCTTTTCGGTCATAGGTGAAGAACCTTTGTGAGATTTCAATCAGATGTCACATGTGAAGTACTTAGTGCAGTAGCTATTACACAGTCAACATTCAATAAATAAAGTTGCTATTATTATCATCATTATTACTATTGGGCTGTATTGTTCTAAACAGTAAGCACTCAATGAGTAGTAACTGATCATGATAGATAAATGTCATATGACAGGATCTACATGAAAAGAAAGTTGAATGAAGGTACTACCAAATGGCAAGCTAAACTATCAGAAAGGAAGGAATTAAAAAGAGTATGTTGGTTAAAAGTCACCAAAGAAAGCACTAGAAAAAATAAACTGAGAGTAGATCGGGCATCAATTAGCTTTGTCCTATTTATTCTTTATGGAAATAAGGGCTTAAATTCTCATCATCACTAATATAGAAAATCTTTAAATTTAGAATTTTTATTTTATAAGCTGTCTTATGCATTATCCCTTGGAAAGAAATGATTAATTTGCATTCATTAACATGCTATTATATAATATTTATATACATATAATTATAAAGCAATTTTTATATGCTGAACATTATTATAATATCTTGATTTTCTCCAGGTTATAAAGTACTTTGATCAATTTACATTCATACCTTAGAAGTGCTCATGGAACAAAATTATTGTTTGCTAAAATTTTTGCCCCCAAATAAAAAGATCTTTAATGCTTCTCTTTTTGGATGACCTCTAAGTTTTCCACTTAGGTGACAATGTTTTTCCAAATTTAGAGAGTTTAGAAATGGTCTTTTGGTTTCAAGATGGTGGAAAGATCACAGAACAGTCTCCCTCCCTATAACTTCTAGGGGGTTGCCAAAAATCCTTGGCTTGTAGCAGCAGCACTTCATTCTCTCCCTCTTGTCATCACACAGCACCTCACGTGTCTGTCTCTTCTTATAAGGACACCAGATGTATAGTGGATTAAGGGATCTCTCTACTCCAGTATGATCTCTCCTAACTAATTACATCTGCAATGACCCTGTTTCCAAATAACTTTATATTCTGAGGTGCTGGGGGTTAGGACTCCAATATATCTTTTGCAGGGACACAATTGAGGGGAACGGAAGAGTCAGTACTGTTAAGATGCAATTCCCCCTAAATTGACCTATAGATTTCATGCAATCCCAATCAAAATCCAAGTAGACACTTTTTTTTTAGAAAGTGACAACTTGAATTTAATATACAACTGCAAAGTAACTAGAATTCACAAAACAATATTGAAAAATAATAGAGCCAGAAGATCTATACTTCATGATTTTTAGACCTAGTATAAAGCTGCAGTAATCAAGAGAGTGTGGTATTGGTAAAAGAACAGACAAGTAGGCCATTAAAACAGAATGGAGTACACAGAAAAGTATACAATACATTTTGGGTGAAATTATTTTTCATAAGAATATCAAAGCAATTCAATCTGGAAAAGCAAATTTTTCAACAAATGGTGCTGAAACAACTGGATATTTATATGGAAAAAATAACTTTATCCCTTTCTCACATCATACACAAAATTAATTCAAAGTAGATCATAAACTTAAATGTAAGAGCTAGAACTGTAAAGGAGTTTATCTTCACAGCCTTGGGGATCAATGATAATTTCTTAGAAAAGATATAGAAAGCACTAAATATACAAAATAAAGTTGTTAAATTGGACTTCATCAAAATTTAAGACCTTTGGTTATTAAATGAAACCACAAAAATCACTGAGTGGGAGAAAATATTCCCAATACACATCTGACAAGACCTGTATCCATCATATATAAAGAACTCCTAAAATCAATAATAAAAAGACCAAAAAAAAAACCCCTATTTTTTTAAAAAATGAGGAAAAAATAGTCTTTTTCTAAAAAGAAAAAAGGACAAAAAGAAAGACAGCAAAAAAGAAATACAGATATCTAATAAGTGTATGAAAATGGGTTCAGCATCATTTTTGTCAGAAAACTGTAAATTAAAATGACAAAAGCATTTTACATCAAGTAATAGCAAGTTTAAAAGACTGACAGTATTAAATTCTAGTGAAGATGCAGATCATCTGGAACTCTTTTATACTGCTGGTATGGGAGTAAAATGTTAAAACTGTTTTGTAAAATTGTTTGCCAGTTTCCTGAGCAGTAAAACATACATCTATCCTGTGAACCAGCATTCCACTCCTGGTTGTTTATGAAGAAAAATGAACACATGTGTCTATAGAAAACGTTCTGAATACATTTTCATACCAATTTTATTCGTAACTGTCAAAAAATTTATGCCCAGGTATCCATCAACAGGAGAATCGATAAACAAACTAGGGAATATTCATATTATGGAATATTACTTAGTAACAAAAAAGAACAGACTACTGAGTATTCAATGAATATTAAATCTCAAACATAGAATACTGAGTAAAAGAAGTCAGACACAAAAAATATATGTAGTATATGATTCCATTTATAAGAAGTTCTAAAACATGTAATAGAAAATAATCAATGATAATAACAACAACAACAAAAACAACAACAATAATAATAGTAAATAACCTTGCTTCCTTCTGCAAGGGAGATTGACTGAAAGGGGCACGATGGACCTTTCTGGAGTGATGGAAATAGGATATAGGTTACTCTTGATGTATCAAATTTGATCCAGTTATTTACTTAAGATCTGTACACTTCATTGTAGGTAAATTATACCTTAGTTTAAAAAATAAAGGCTTGATAAATAACTTAAAATGATCCTGATCTTATAAAAGGTCATTAATGACCTTAGGCAGAATAGTTTCTGGAACACATGAGCAAAGCATTGTTTCCTACGAGACTCTGGCTTCAGTGAAACCTGAGAATATGAGCTCTGAGATCATAGAATGAATATTGTTAAAATGTTGATGGGCAGAAGAGAAGATAAGGAGATTCTTTGGCATGAGGTCTCGCCAACTTTGTCAAAGAGCAGCATGGAATGGAAATGGAAGAGGGTAAAATTCCCTCCAAAATTAACTTTGCCTGATAAACAATTTTGTCTTGGCAGAGAATTCATCAACAGCAGAAGCTTCATCATGGTCACCATCACCATCACCATCCTATGAGTTTCTGTAATCTCAGTCTCAAAAGCATTGATCTTACATGTCTTGAGTAAGTCTGCCCTTTTCAAAGCAAGTCTTCCAAGAACCATAAGATTTCTCTGGACAAACGGGGTCATAACTCCAACTGAGGATTTCAGGGACAACCCACCCAGACAGCAATCCCACAGTGTGGTCAGATACTCTTGGTAAGCAGGTAAAGTAAGAACTCAGGGATCTCAAGTCTTGGCTCATTCAGTTGTCCACCAAGCAGTCACATGCCAGGCATTCTGTTAGATGTTCAGGATGTAGTGATAAATGATATCTAGGGACATATAATTTAGAACAAGAAGGCTTGGGTAGCTGGTTTACAAGCTGTGAACATGGGACTGTTAATCTCTATAAGTCTAGAGAAGAATGGAGGTAGGGTCTGAAAGAATAAGTAAAATATATAAATTGAAACAAATCCAAGGAGATTATGAAAGAATGAGCTTTTCTTTCTCTTATATTTTTTCTTTCTTGTCTTCATCCATTCCCATATCCTACCGCCACTCCAAGTCAACACTATCCACCACTGCACCTTACGCAGACAACTAACGCTGCATTGTGATAAGAGTCAGGATTGGTGCTCTGATGGGAGCTGTGGGGTGGAGAGTCAGGTTAGGTATTCTGATGGGGAAAGAGGAGTGATAAGGGACAAGATTTACAAGTTGAGAAACAGGATAAGGGGAAGAAATTATAATAATAGGTAGTGGCCTGAGATTTCTCCTTCCCTTCCCTCTACTTTTCTATTGTTATTTCCCATATTTTAAATATCTTTCCCAAGCTTTCAGAGTAAGGCACAACAGGGACTGGACAAAAAGGAACAGTATTGAGTCCAGGGCAGAAACCTGAGAGTTGTATTAGTGGGGCCAACCTTGGCCATGGGCCTATTTCTGGGGCAGGGCTGGCAGTGATCAATAGAGTTCGTGGCAAGGTTTACAGGCCAAGAGGAAGAGGAGATATGAGAGGAAGAATGGCAGGTAGAGAAGAAGTTATCACAGGAGTCACCACTGGGACACCATCGGGAGAGTGAGCCCTTAGCTGGGGTATATACATGGAAATACCTGTATGTGTATGTGATATATGTACATGGTGATTCTAACATAGCGTTCATAAGTCAAGGTATTCTTGAGACTGCTCCTACATTAGCATTGTGTGACAAAGGAGTAAAAATGCAAGAGTGGCAGCAAGGGAATGCGTGGACCGCTCCACGCCCACCCTTGCATGGATGCCACATAGGGAACGAGTTGCAGGATGGCCAGGTGGTCCATGGCGACAAGGTGAGCAGAGCCAGAACCATAGACAGCTGTCAGTCGCTGCTTCCAAGAGCTCACCAGAGACACCCTTTCATTCCTAAAACACACAGAGCGGCATTTCTCAAGGGGCTGTCTACAGACCTGGGGACTTACACTTTAGCTGAAGACTCCTAGGCCTTACTTCAGACACGTTGAATCAGAATATCTGGGGGTGGAACCCAGAAATCTGCCTTTCAAAAATATAGCTCCCAGGCAATTCTCATGCAGCATAAATCTTGAGATTTTATCCTCAAGGTGACCCTTGAAAGTGAGTGCGTAGGCTGACCCTTGGCCATCTCTTCCATCCTTCTCCTCTTTCTCTTTTTCCTCCTTTCTTCTTCTCCCCCTCCTCATTATTATTGTGATTATTATTACCACCGTTATCTTTACAGGAGGAATGAGAAGGGTGGGGCTTTTTCTGCCACAGGCTAATTTACTTATGAGTCAAACATTTTAAAAGAACTATAAAAAGTGATATTGCCCAGGACCCTCCCTGTACTCTAATTAGGGATAAAATATTACTGTACTGCAGACCCCCCAAGGAGAACACCAGCCCATTCATTAGAGATGCTGCCACAACGGAAGCATCACTTATCTCTACAAAGTCGCAAAGAAAGTTTCTCCCCTGGTGAAGGAGGTGCACATTGGTTATGTGAACCAATAAATGTATCTGTCAGTAAAAAGAGCAGTAAGGATTCACTTTACATGTATTTTTGTGTGCAGTCATTTTCAAAAATTGTTTCATGCCTCACGTATATTGTTATAATACATGAATATTTCATAATCTGGAACATTTCCCAAATACTTTGGATTCGTAATACCACTTCTTTTAACTTTTGAAACCCATCTTCACTCTTCTGAGTGACTCAGGTTATAAACTTCAACAATATTCAGGGTAGTTTTACTACATGTTTTTAATTTGATGTGTTATGCTTTTTATTTTATTTATTTATTTTTCAGGTGTTCTTTATTTTTTCTTTAGTTTTTAATTTTTTTTTTCTTTTTTTTTAAACATCCTTATTGGAGTATAATTGCTTTACAATGGTGTGTTAGTTTCTGCTTTATAACAAAGTGAATCAGCTATACATACCTCCTAGAGATATGCTTCTTAATGGTTAAAATGTACCCTTGGTCTTGACAGGGGAAAAGTAATAAAAATATGAAACAACTGACCTCAGACAGGAAGGAAAAGTGTATCTCTTCTAAATGTGCAGGAGTTTCCTAAGTCAATTTTGAAATTCTTCATTACTACAATCTGCTCTATTTATAGGAATATGAATCATGCATTGTGTTCAGTTCTCTTAGAAATCTAGAGCATGAGAGAAAGCTTTTCAAAATCACTTTGGAGGAAATTTTTTTTACTTTAATATTCTTATATGTTTAAAACCTATTGGGTTAGAGACTTCGTTCAGAGACATTTGTTTGACTTTGAAATTACATCCTGATGTGTTAGAATTTTGACATATTTGTTGACCACCTCTTATGCACTCCATAAAAAATAGTGAGTGGATAATATTTTTTACACAATTAAAAAAAATTCTGCATATATCAAAAGCCAGACACTGAACATAAAATAACTCTTCTCATAACACCCTAACTTTCTACTTATTCCCATTTTACAGATAGAAATACTGATGTTCAAAGCCAGTATTTGAAGTTAAACAACTTGCCTAAACTCCCATAACCAGGGAGGGAAGCAGCTGGACCACAAGCTGAGGTCTGCATGACCCCAAAGCCTTTATTCTTCCCAATGTGCCAAGGACTGCTCGACTGCAGGTAAAATAATGCTGAAGCAAATAGGCCTATTCCGTGGCAAATTCACTTCAATGCATCATTTTGAAACAAATATTGAAAGCTTTAAAAAATTTTTTAAATTTGGTAAGTATTACTCTATCACGGTAATTGAAGAAATGATGGAAATACCGCCTACTGTCTTTTATGGATATCACTCTGGAGAAAAAGTAAAGAATAAAAAAGCACAAGTAGTCTCTTCCTTAGGCTTTCTTAATTTCTTTTAAAAATGTCCTCTAATTTCATAATATTTTCTATTTTTTGAAATATAAGAACATAATTTTAATAAATATTTTATAAATTTAAGAATTTCAGCATTAAATTTTATACCTAAGAGCAGAAATAATTTGGAAGAGTATGACCTGTCTGAGTACTGACAATTACCCTCCCTCTGACCTTTTGACCTTTTGAAATTGTTTTATTAGTCATTATTGCAATGCCACTTCTAATAACAAAAATGATGGATCTGGGGACAGTTTTGTTTTAGCATAGTTTTATCATATGTCTTATCATATGTTTTTAAATTATAAGATCGTTTTCAGAAGATAAAGCACACACACTGTGGCTTTCACAGTGGATCCCTTCCTCTGTAAGGGACCTTATGATTGAACTTGAGGAAGGTGGGGTCCACCTGGATGTAACTCTTGGGTCTCAGCCTTGGAGACAGTGAAGATCCTCTCCCTACTTAATTCCCCTCCTCCTCAGATCAAGGCAACACAGAGATAAACCTATAACTTGAGACTTCAGAGTATCTATTTGCTGTCCAAAGTCCTTCCTATTTCTAAAAAATCTGTAATGTTTTGATTTTATTTACAAATTTCTAATCACATTTGTATACTTTTAAAGTAGTAGATTAAATAGCTAAAAGTTGGTTACACAGCAAGTGAGTGGTGGAGTTGGAATTTTCACCCAAGTTTGTCCAACTGCAAAGCCTGTTCACTTCAGAGGAGATTCTCTGCTTTTGTGATTACTTCCGGCCCTTGCATACTATGATTTTACTAAATCCAGGGAATGTTTTGAATTTGTCATTTTTATCTAATAAATTCCCGATGTCAGCTTGTTGTCTATGATTTGCCTCTTTCTCTGAAATGCCAAGTGATGAAAAATAATCACTCAAGGTTCCAGACTCAACGACCAACTTTTAAAGCATATTAAGTAATAAAATAATTCACATGAACTGAGGATAGGGAGTGGGAAAAGGCAGAAATATTATAAAATTTGTTTAAAGCACCAACTGCTTTTATTTCAACCCAGAAGTGTTGGGTCTTAAATCATGGTATAGCTCTTTGGTCCATTTAGGCTTTAGTTGGTTAGTTTGTTGGGTTTTTTTTAAAAATTTTTATTTCATTTATTTATTTATTTATTTTATGAAAAGTAGAATTGATAAGTTCTGCCCAGAAGTAGGCTTCTGTCAAAAGACTATATAAAAATAATATCCTTATTTTTTTTAACTGGTTTTGTATCTTTTCAGTTCTTTAGACTCCAAAGTTTAAGAGATCTAAAAGCAAAATTATTTATTTCCAATGGAGGATGAATTCTTGCAATAGAATGAAGAATGCATTTCACTGAGATATGTAATACAGGAAAGAGAGAGGTTACGGGGACAGCTCAGACCGAGGCATCACGTGGCTGATGAGATGGTAACCAACTTCAAAATGGAGTGGAGAGGGGGAAGGGTAAGATGTGACAAAGTGAGAGAGTGGCATGGACATATATACACTACCAAACGTAAAACAGATAGCTAGTGGGAAGCAGCGGCATAGCACAGGGAGATCAGCTCTGTGCTTTGTGACCACCTAGAGGGGTGGGACAGGGAGGGTGGGAGGGAGACGCAAGAGGGAGGGCATATGGAGATATATGTATACATAGAGCTGATTCACTTTGTTATACAGCAAAAACTAACACAACATTGTAAAGCAATTATACTCCAGTAAAGATGTTTAAAAAAAACAAAACAAAAAAAAAAAAAAACAAGGTCCTACTGTATAGCACAGGGAACTATTTTCATATCCTGTGACAAACCATAATAGAAAAGAATATGAAAAATATGTATAACTGAGTCACTTTGCTATACAGAAGAAATTAACACAACATTGTAAATCAACTATATTTCAATAAAATTTTTAAAGAAAGAAAAAGAAAAAATGGAGTCCGTCAACCAGGTTGCTTCTGGCTGAGGAAGTTTAACATTTCTTTTTAACTAGAAAATCCAAACAATATGTCTCAATAAATCTATGAATGTCACCAGTTTCAAAATTTTTTTTTAAACACTGTGTTCTGGTGTTCATTTCTCTTTTACTATCTGTGTTTACGTCTCATTAGGCTTTACAGGAAATCTGCTACTTGTTTATATTGCTGTGCCTTAGGAAAAGACAGAGACAACATCTTTTCTAAAACAATTTCACATTTTTCAGTCTCATATTATAACTCCCTAAAAATTACCTTTGTAAATATTTTTAAAAGTTCCGTCACTTCAAAAGAATAGTCATTAAACCAATTTGAATCTCTTTTTAAAAATCTAATTGAAAGAACCAAAACCATATTGGAGAGTTTCACTTAATTTCATAATAATTTCAGAAAATATTCTACATTTGTTTCAGGAGAAAACTATAGCAGAATTCCAGCAGAAATAAAGTGAAATCAAGGACAAGTAATTTTTCTGATTAATTAGATACTTATTAAAGCATCTTTCATCTAAGATATTGCTCTCTCTTTCTGTGATACAGATGTTTCTTTTTTTCTAATAACTTCCTATTATCTTCCTAGTTTGCTTCTCCTTGGATCCGGTCATTTTAGCCTATCACCAAACCTAATAAACAGCCGTATTCAACATGTGTATACGTGTTTTTCTGTGTTTACGTGTTTTTCTGTGTTTTCACATTCACATCCTTTTTTCACTTTTTCTTTATTTACTTCTCTGTCTGTCCTCTTTTCATGTATTTTATACTCTGTGAAGAAAAGGGACTTCATCTTTCCTTGACCTTAAAAATTTCAGCTTAAAAACTTGTCTATATATGGTGTTCTCTACATCCCTTACTAATTGATTTAAAAAGGAAAAAAAACACTCCATATTCTTCAACTAGCAGAAGTCAGGCAAGTCTTGTGTCACCTTATCACAAGAAACTTTACCATCACCTTTAATCACTTGGTAACATCCTTTCTTTTTCCTTGCTAGGTTAATGTTGGGGTAGTCTTCCAAGCAAGAAGTCACAGTAACTATTACAGGTGCAAGCTATTTTAAAGCAAATATAAATTAAAAGACAGAATTACATTTAAAATCCATAAGAATTCTAATTTCACATACATACACACACAGTGTATTGTCAGTCACGCAAGCTTATGTAATATAAATCCTGCTAAAACTCATCTAGTTTTATTCTCTTTAAGATGGATAATGTGTTAGCAATATAATAGAGGGATTTTGTGCCACGTAAACCAAGAATTTAGAATGCAAACCCTTGGACCCACAGGATAGGTTTGTTTTATCTGAGCTTGGAAGAAAAGGACCTATGAAAACAAACCAGTTTGCTTCCAATCCAAATTATCAACTGGAGAGATTCTTCAACAGAATACCAGAAACAGATGTGAATGTCTTTTCTCCATGACTGCAGGCCAGTAAATGATTTCTTGCCATTTTATCCCTTTATGATAAAACCTCAAGCTCGCATCCACACCAGGAAAGAGGAAAACCCCAGAAGAAATATGATACCATTTGGCTCAACATTTTTTTTCATCTTCCCTGTAGATACTGGATGCGTTACCAGGTCTCTTGACTGTGGATTTTACACTGACAGTGTTTTTAAGATATTGCCTCATTAGGACATATTTTCTTCAGTCTGCAAGAGGAACTTGGTTCCTGAGTTTTGGAGGATTAATACATTAAGCATCTTTCCACTTTTAAAAGAGAGTGGGCTCATGTAGTAATGAAGTGATGTACAAAAATGACTGAATTTTCTTTTGAGAGTGATTTATTATTCTGGAGTCTGTATTTTCCAGGAAGAGCAAACGAGCTAACTTCTGAATCTTTGGAAGCATGAGCTCAAATTTGGCCTGTAATAAGCAACAAGCAACAATGTTTGTCCTGGTCTCAAACTATTCTCTGGGTTTCTACATCATCATACCCCATGCACAACTCAACACCAGTAACACAACTGGAAACATCTGCTGGACAAAAATCCCAGATTTGGGAAGAGAGGACAGCCAAATACTCTCAATATCTCACTATTAAAAAACCAAAACTTACTGCTGGTGTTCAAAAGCAAAGTCAGGAAACTATTTGAGGTTCACATAGATTATGAGAAGCTACCCAAAGGGTTCTAGAATTCTTTAGAGAAATCTGGATTTTTTTTTTTTTTACTGCACTGTTTACTTACATTTACAACTATCTACTCACTTGGGTGGACCCCTCTCTGAAGGTAAATTTGTGGAGGTGTATCGCCTCAAAAAACACATAGGTTGTGGGTTTCAAAATGGTGCAAAATGTCATAAGTCCTTATGAACTTAAACACAGCCACAGATGTCCTGGAAGATGGAAAAGCGTTGTTAAAATACCAGAGGATAGAATGGTCACAGTTTAAAGCTACATGGAATCATTTTCAGCAACCTTATTGTCTTGTTTTTAGCAACACACTTCCCCCTGCATCCTCCATCCCTAAAAAAAAAAAGAGAGAAAAAAATTAAAATCTTGGATAACGGATGGAGGACATTTAAATTAAATATTAAACCTAAAATCATTTCCTGAGACTATTTTTTTAAGTCCGATATTTGCCTTAGGTACGAAGTTCATCATCTTACATAAGAGCAAGTGTATGTGGATGGACCAAGGGTGTGTATAGGACCAAGGATAAAGTAGAAAAGAGTGCAAACTTGGCAAATAGTTTCACACAAAGGAATACACCAAAAACCATCTTTAATAAGATGTAAAAGTGATCAGCTGTTGTACCTGAGGGAGAAACTACGAGCAGAGGTGCGGCAAGGTCATAGGGGAAAATGGTGGCAAGGTGACCTCATAGGCACCCACACTCACATGCCAAGTTCCTCCTGGTTAGGTTGACTGCAGGGCTGGAAAGCAGCATCCTCTTTTCTGTGGACACAGTTTGGCTTGGAATCTGACTGGAAGCACAGAGCAAAGCCACACAGTATCAACATCTCTCCCCTGGCATGGACAAAGTAGAGAGAAACAGAGATACAGAGTAACTAACTGCAGGATTTAGTCCCTCAAAGGGCCTCCCACCAAATTTCTGTTGTTCCATGGCAAGCCCAAAGGCAAGAATGACCCGGGCCCCAGACAGACTGGTGTGGAAGCCTGAGATGCAAAGGGAAGGGACAAAGCAGGTTGGTGATCCCGGACTGAAATTGAATAGCGGACACGTGGTTCCTGGCATCCCGGCAAAATCTGATCGTAAAATCTAAGGAATTTTAGAGATACAGGAATGGAAAACACTTAGTCTTGTCTTCTAACTTTTTGCTCAAGGATACTCACTGGAGAAAAGGGCAGAGACCAGATCCAGAATCTAGTCTCCATCTCCAAGTTCAGAGCTGTTTCCTTCACCCTGTCATGCTTGTGTAAGTTAATGGACATTGAATGGGTCAAACCAATGGTGGTCCTGGCCAAGCCTCTGGCTAGTGCAAGATTGGCCTCTGGCTAGTGCAAGATGTCTCTGAGCTTTGAAGTTTCAAGTAAGTGGGAGGCCCACAGCCCTAAAGGTCTCATCTGCTTACTTTGGTTTCCTTTGGGTGTACTGGATTGTGACTGTTTTCCATAGCTTTAGGAAGCTGATAAAAATTGTAGTTTAAGAAAGAAAAATGCATAAAGAATGCTGAGGAAAGGAAAAACCATACCACAAAAATGGTTTCACAAAAATTAATTTGCTGACTGTGCATTTGCTACTATAAAGCCTACTATAAAGTGATGACTGAATGTAACATTTCCCCAAGTATTCTATGAAAATTCCTATCTATGCCACATGGATGATCAGGGAAAACTTCTCTTGGGTAGCTGTGTACCCCTAAAATGCAAGGAAAATAAAAAGAAGCTTAAATTATCTGTCTTCTTAATTAGATAAGTCAAAGAATGATAGGTGTAGAAAAATCCTAAAACTCTTCCCTATACTATAATGAAGTTTTCATTAGAAGAAGACAAAGTAAAGAAATGTATTAGGTTTTTGCAAAAAGCTAAGTTTTTCCTAATTTCAAACATCTTATTTCCAGGCAGCAAAATGTTATTTCATTTAGGAAATATGGAAGGTAATAGATAGTAGACTTATTTTTACTGCTATACTCAGCAAAATAAAACACTAACATTTCCATTTAATAGTAATGTAACATCTCTGACTTTCAATTTCCTTATTTATAAGGGCAATAATAATCACTTTCCTATCATCCTTATAAAGGTTTTGTGAGGATCAATTAAAATAATGAATATAAGAGTAATATAAATGAATTTATGTATTTAACTACTTAATATAAACTTGTCAATTATCTTTATTATTATGGCAACCAATTAACCGCGTACTGTAAGCAAGGGGAAGCAATGGAAACTTTCTAGTTGAGATGATGAATAGAAATTTATTCTATGGTATAGAATAGATTTAACTCCATTGTGGGGATAAATGCTGTTGGACATTTTTACTTAAAGGTCATCTAGAAAACTTTCATGGAGACTATGCATTCTGGGAATGTTTTGGATTTGTCTATAGAGATGGGGGGGTTGCTTTTCCACTGAGAGAAACTCAAGTGTAAAGATAAAGAGATAGAAATAAGCAAACTTATAGTGGGGGGTTGGTGAAGGACTGGTCCAGTTGAAGGGGAACGTTCAATTTCAGGAGAGATAAGTAGAAGATAAATTTCAGCGCATTCACTGAAGCCAAATGATGATGGGCAATGAAACCCAAACTTGGGCATTGGTACCTGCCCGGAAAAACAATAAGGGGTCATTGACAGTTCTAATGTTGGAGGGGAAAGAAGTGGCATGTAGAAAGTGATGTACATAATTATCATATAGGACATGGAGTCTCCTAAATTGAGTGTAGATGAAGAACCCATGGACAGTTCAAGAGGTCTCGTCTTTAGAAGATAGGATGAGAAATATATACAGCAAAAGTGTCTACTAAGGATCTAAGAATTAATTGACCCAGGAATACAATGGGAGGAAAGAATTCAAAAAGGGCTTAGACCAGAGTTTAAATTATGTAAGAATTTTTTAAAAAGTCACTAGAACTTCCACAGCTTTTTCAAGATACAAACTCTATGCCCAGTCCTCAAACAAAAGCCAAACCAGGAGACTCTTGATATTTGACTTGTTTGGTGTATTTTTCCAATAAATATGTTCTCCAAAATACCATTTATTTACTCAGATAAACGAATATATAAATAGTGCTAGAATCTTCCTTACTAGAAGAGGATTTAGAAAAGACAATGAAAAACTACACTTTTATTTTCCTGTCTTTTCATCTAATTGACTCCTTTAACTTTCAAATAATGAGAAATAGCAGGTACACCAGCAAAAGCACCAAGTTGGAAGGCAAAATATCTAAGTTCCTGCCCTAGTTCTGCCACTAATTAGCTGAGAGAGAAAAATCATTTAATCTCTCCATGTTAGTTTCCTCCTTTTTAAAATTATAAAGTTAAACAAGTTAAACTCTAAGGTTTTTTTTTTATGTTTTTAATTTTTATTTACTTATTTATGGCTGTGTTGGGTCTTCGTTTCTGTGCCAGGGTTTGTTTTCTACATCTGTAACTCTATTTCTGTTTTGTAGATAAGTTCATTTGTACTCTTTTTTTAGATTCCACATATAAGCAATATCATATGATATTTGTCTTTCTCTGTCTGACTTACTTCACTCAGTATTACAATCTCTAGGTCCATCCATGTTGCTGCAAATGGCATTATTTTGTTCATTTTTATGGCTGGGTAATGTTCCATTGTATATATGTACTACATTCTCTTTATCCATTCCTCTGTTGATGGACATTTAGGTTGCTTCCATGTCCTGGATATTGTAAATAGTGCTGCAATGAACATTGGGGTGCATGTATCTTTTCGAAGTATGGTTTTCTCCAGATATATGCCCAGGACTGGGATTGCTGGATCATATGGTAGTTCTATTTTTAGTTTTTTAAGGAACCTTTGTACTGTTCTCCATAGTGGCTGTACCAGTTTACATTCCCACCAACAGTGGAGGAGGGTTCCCTTTTCTCCACACCCTCTCCAGCATTTATTGTTTGTAGATTTTGTGACGATGACCATTCTGACTGGTGTGAGGTGATACCTCATTGTAGTTTTGATTTGCATTTCTCTAATAATTAGTGAGGTTGAGCATCTTTTCATGTGCTTTTTGTTCATCTGTATGTCTTCTTTGGAGACATACATACGGCCAAAATAGATCTTCCACCCAATTTTTGATTGGGTTGTTTGTTTTTTTGATATTGAGCTGCATGAGCTCTTTGTAAATTTTGGATGGGCTGTGCAATTTAGATTGGCATAGGTGATTTACCTGGATTCAGAGGAAATAGCTGCAGGCATCTGTCGAAAAGATAGAGAAACGCATTGGTAAGCCCGAGCTTTCCATTCTTCAGCCACAGCACACTCAGATGTCACAGTTCATTGGCATTCTGGGATATTGATCACCTCAATCTTCCTGGCGGGTAGTTGTGCCTGGAGTCTTCAGTAGGTCACCTCCAGCGTCGGACTACTCCATCCACCTGCCCCGATGTGCTGTACAAATATGATTATTTTCTATGTTTTCCATCTGCAGAGGGTTGGGAAGTACTGATTTAGTCTATCCTTGAGAAATACAAAGAACAATCTAGAAGCCAATATTTAGAAGAGAAGCAAAAAATACCATTCGAATCAACATCTGTTCTACCTCCTTCCTAACACCTGAATGTTCTGAACATCTACTGACATCAGGCAAATGTGCCTTTGGATTAGCTCCTAGGCACCCAGTCACCAAATATTACAAAGTAAATAGTGGGACGAGTTGCCTTCATCACTCCACTGTGCGGAAACAATAGACTCATCTCCCCAGTGCTTTATGCAAATCCACACAAAGACATCAAATAAAGCAAACTCTTACAGACTCTGTCCTCTGAGAAAGAAGTTGCTGAAGAGATGTGCACTGAAATCTTGCCTTCATGTACACCCCTGCTCCAAGAAAGCTGTGATCCAGAACCCATCCATGCTTGCTCTTTGGAAGGGCAACACGCCTCATCAGCTATGAATTGGAACTCTGAGAGGAACGTGTTGGAGTTGTAATTAGAAGGGTGGAGCTCTGAGTTGTTTTCTAGTTACAAACTAGTATCTTGAGAATGTAGGACACTTGTTAATAATGATTACATTACAAGAGCACATTTTTCCATTTGTAAATCATAAAGATTTATGCAGCTGTGTGGTCATGTCTTGCAGCTGATGTTTCCAATGAAGAATAATCTAATTTCCCAGAGCAAATCACAATGATGTGACCTAGAGGCATTCTGTTTTGTCACAACAGCATTTAATTTGAACTGAAATTAGCCAGAATTACACCATGTTCCTGGCAAACAGTTTGATCCAAAAATATCACCATAGTAACATGTGTATTCTATCAACAAGTCCCCTTTCATATTTTTTAAGGTCTCATTCTATCAATAATTCTGAAATGCATGAAAAAAAATTGTTTTGGGACCCCAGCCTGTTGCTATAAGCTATTTGCAACTCAATTTAAATGGCATATTGGGTTTAAAAATATATATATTTCCTTTTATTTCAGGAAACATTTACTTGCTCATTAGGCCAGATCAACTTTGCAGATGTAGTGAGAGCTTCCAGAGATGTTTTATATGACTAAGTGCTGAAATTCATTTTCTTTTTACTGTTTCTTTCATCACCTTCTAAGAAATTATATGTTCATTCCAAGGAGTTAGGTCTCAACTGACCATGGAAAGGTAATTTTTTAACGTTTGCCTCTTTAAGCTAAGAGAAATCATAGAGGAAACGGAAAGTTCATATTCTCAAAGAGGTTTTAAGTTTTCACTTCAGCAATTGAAAAAGAAATCTCTTTTGATTATATATATATGAAACAGTTATAATTGGCCCTTCATAGATTTAAAGCAGTTCATTCCCTCCCTTCATCAGCTAGGTTTGTTAAATGTTTATAGAGGTAACAGTTTGTATAGGGATGAATTTGAAAAATGATCATTAAATGTATTACGATGCCCCAGGTTGATATGTGGGTGGTTAAAAGAGACAGAAGGGAGGGAAAAGGGGAAGATGGAGGAAGGAAGGAGAGAAGAGATAATATTTCAAGGCCTTTGATTGTTACACGAAGGACATTGAATAAATAACAATTGAATTTTAAAGAAAAAAACACTGATTTTCCTGAAAAAGGAGTAAGAGTTATATAGTCCTAAAAACCAGCGTTTGTGAGTGAAAGACAAATAATGATGACAGAGGACGGGAAATCATTCCAGCAAGCTATAACTAGGTAAAAGTTCGAAATGCTCCTCTCATCTGAAGTAGTGGCCTATTGTGTGAAGATCATGTGTGAACATTTCAGTTTTTCTGTGTATAAGAACCTTCAGCTTGATACCATTAAGAATGAAAAAAGGATTGTTTTGTAGAAAAAGATTGCCTTTGATTAATCATGCCCAGGGTGTAGCATACGAAGCAATGAACATTTCAAAGATGTTAGCTTTATTTTTCTGTTTTGTCACGGTCGGTAGATTAATGATGCAGAAAGCAAAGCATTACATGTAAAGTCATTTGTTTTTCAGTTTGACTAGAACTCCTTAACTATATTGCAACTCTATGTGGACATTTTCATTTAGAACAACATACTTCGTGAGCTCAATGGCCTCATTTGAAATAACTTCTTGTTTGTTTCTCTCTGTGTTTGTTATCTTTCTGGTTGCTATTATCTTGTTCCATTAAGTTTATAGCAATGAGGACAGTGACCCATATTTTATTTCCTTTAGCAGAATTCTTCTTTATTCTTTGATAAACAGTCATTCATATCTCGTGGGAAATTTTGACATAGAGAGACAAGACTACTTTTTGCTTAAACTGTGACAGCAGGAAGACTTTCTTTGGTAAAGCATTCATTTACTCAAAAACTGTTTAGTTAATAACTATGCTATGCTAAGTATTGTACAAGTCAGTGGATAAACATGTCTGAGCAAAATTGGCAAAGTTCTGCCCACTGAGACGGATGTCAAACAAACACAGAGCAACACTTCTAATGATAAATATCAATAAGAGTCATAAACTGGGGATAGGTCTAGAAAATAAGAGAATGGGACAGAATTGCGGAGCTAGGCAAGGTCTCCCTAAAATTTAATCTGATAGTAGATGATTAGGCAAAGTTAGTCAAAAAGAATGGTGTGACGGTGGCTGGTGAAGAGGATATATAAGGAGGGGGAGATAGAAACTGTATCATAAGGAAACCGTATCATAGAGTACATATAGCAACGTATACATGTTACTATATATAAAATAGATAATCAATAAGGACCTAGTGTATAGCACAGGGAACTCTACTCAATATTCTGTAATAACCCATATGGGAAAAGAATCTGAAAAAAAATTGATATATGTATATGTATAACTGAATCACTTTGCTGTACACCTGAAACTAAAGCAATATTGTAAATCAGCTATACTCCAATATAAAGTAAAAATTAAATTAGAAAACCACTATATATAAAATAGACAAGCAACAAGGTTCTACTGTATAGCACAGGGAACTATATTCATTATCTTATCATAAAATATAATGGAAAGGAATCTGAAAAAGGATATATATAAAACAACATTGAAAATCAACCTATACTTCAATTAAAAAAAAAGAAAGGCTGTAAAAAAAAAAAGTAATAGGGAAGAGTAGTGAGAGATGAGGTCAAAGAGATGGGCAAGGGTCAGAACCAGAAGGGCTCAACAGACCTTAATAAGAGGTTTGAATTTTATCCTAAGAGTGATGTGTCATGATGAGAGAATCATGAGAGGGACACAGCTTGGAAAAGATTTAGTCGAGCCTTCGAAAGACTGTAGCTCAAGCCAATATCTTGACTGCAATGTCATGATCCCAAACCAGAACCAACCAGCTAAGCTGCCTCCGAACTCCTTACCCACAGAAACTGTGAGATGAATCATTCTTTTAAACCACTAAATTTTGTGGTAATGTGTTACACAGCAAAAGATAAGTAAAGCATTTGCTTAAGCAATTGCAAGTACTATTTACTAAGCTGCTAAAGATGAGGGAAGGAATAGATTTTGCAGGCAAAGATCAAGAGTTAGTTTCACACATACAGATCTGTGTATTCCTTGAAATATTCTAGAGTTGATGCCTTGTAGAGAACCGAATAAATGAATATGGAATTCTGAGCTAATGATATGCATTTGGGAATAATAAGTTTATAGATTATCATTTCAACCATAAGAATAAATGTGATCACTTAGGGAGAGTATGACATATTAAGAGACAAGAGGATCTAGGAACCTCAACATTTAGATGTCTGTATATTTACACTTGTTTTGCACCACTTTAATTCATGTCACCTCTCTCTTATTCCAGCCACTGTCATGGCAACTGGTTCCATGCGCCCTACTACAGGATTTGCACAGGTACCAGCTGACACGACCTCTTAGCAGCCCACACTGGAGCTTCCCTGCTCTGCTGCCTGGAACACTCTCAGGAACTGCTCAGCACTCATGCAAGTGTAATCTGGAAGTCAAGAGCATCTATTGCCCATGGGATCACCAATGGGGGTCAAGAGATGATGGATAAATGCTTCTCTGTTTCATCCCCAGGACGACAGTTCTGAGACATTTCATAAGGTTCCTCAAAAGCTCCTGCAGGATCTAGGACTAATTTCCCCCAAGTAGTGGCCAACTCATTTTGGCACTGGTTTTCCCTCTTTTCCTTCTGCACTCTCCTTCTCTCAACCTTGCTTCTTAGAATCACTGCCCAAATAAACTATCTGCCTGCAAGCTTTTATCTCCTTTCAGGGAAACTCTGGCTAGGATGGTGTGGTAGGAAAGGACTCACTGAGCCAGCTCAGTAGATGTTAAAGGAGAAGCCAAAGTGGTAGAAGAAAACCAGAAAATGAGCGTCACAAATGCCAAGGGAAAATGAGAGGTCAACAATGTGGAATGGTACTTAGAGGCCTAGTCAAGTGAAGAAATTTGCACAACACTTTACTTTTCATCAAATGTTCATGTCATCGGACCTTCCAAGCAGTCTTATGAGGTAGGCAAAACCGATGTTATTTTTCTCAAGATAAGATCAACACATCCAGAAAAGTGAAGTGATGGGTCCAGGCCCATGCAATAAGGGTCCCCATGTTTTAACTCCAGTTCGTTTACTTCACAAACCATTTCTTATCCCATGATTGTTGAAAATCAACTTCACTGAGTATGAGTAAACCTGATCATTTATAAGAATTTAAAGGCAGACACATGTTGGCAATATATAAATAGTTTAAATTCTAGAAGTTCTCTGAGAAATTTTATATTGTAGAAAATTGGAGGTTTTTTTTAAAGAGCTTAATTCTGACAAAATAATAATAAGGTGTTATAAAGTCACCTAATAAAAGTTGTAGGAAAGCAAAAGGAAACACTTCCAGATTCTTACTAAAGACTGAGGCCCCGTCAACCTGAGAATTATTGCAACACCCCATTATTTGAGGAAACCTCTAGGCTAAGGAAATCAGCAGGATAACTTGAAAATTTGGATTGTAGCTGTTCACATAATTGTTGGGATTTGAGGGTGCCCGGTAAATGACACCCCTTTTCCTTGCCTAAGTTCTGAACAATTGCCTGAGTTCTGAATATTTGAAAGAGGAGTCAGTCAGTTGGAGATGAAGATGGCAACTTGGGTTAGAGGACATGGCTTAGATATGTAGCCAATGATTGGTTTGTTTCATTGTTTGTTTCACCATTCTTGCCCTCTCCACCCTGAATCTAGGCTTTGTGAAAAGATAAATCCACAGTACCTAGTATTGCTGCATTGGACTGTTCAGATAGGGAAGAAAAGAAAGGGAATACCCAGTGTGTACAGCTTTTTAACAGACTTGCCTTTTCAAATAAGACATGTTGACTAATAGATGTATGCCCATCAAAGGGAGGAGTGAACAAGGAGGAGGAGTGAGTAAGGGGTGGGGCAAGGAACCAGGAGCGCTGCTCTACTGAATGACATTGTTCTCCAGATTATCCTAATGACAACGTAGCCCAGGCTGGTGGCATAGAGCTCTGTTCTGCAATGAGAGGGTTAGGTTAGGAGGAAACATGTAGACACATAAAGATAAGACGGTGTGAAGAGTGTGAGATGGCCTCTAAAGGAAGCGTGCTTTGGATGCACACCATTTCACAGGCAGAAATAAACACGTGATGATCTTGGAGCCTTCTGGGGAGTACACATTTCACCACCTACCAGGTGGCTAGCCAGAAAGCTGAGTGTCCCGGGCTTTGCTTCCTTCATGTCAATGAACATCACCCAGACTTGCTTACATCCAATACTTTTCCATATCACAAAACACGTCAGCCTGAAAGAACCATGTTTGTAAACTCTTCTTTCAGGTAACCAGTTCTGATATTCCAAAACAGACACTGATTTAATTCCTGCTAAACCTTTGTTTATCAGAACAAGAACCTTTTTTTAAAAATTTATTTAATTTATTTATTTTTGGCTGTGTTGGGTCTTCATTGCTGCGCGCGGGCTTTCTCTAATTGCGGCGAGCGGGGGCTACTCTTCGTTGCAGTGCGCGGGCTTCTCATTGCAGTGGCTTCTCTTGCTGCGGAGCACAGGCTCTAGGCACGCGGGCTTCAGTAGTTGTGGCGCACGGGCTTAGTTGCTCCGCAGCATGTGGGATCTTCCTGGACCAGGGCTTGAACCCGTGTCCCCTGCATTGGCAGGCAGATTCCTAACCACTGCGCCACCAGGGAAGCCCCAAGAACTTTTTTTTAAACAAAACTTTTAAAGTTTTAAAAAACAAATTAAGTCTTTTACCTGGTTTCAGAAACTGCACGGTGTTCCTTGCAACAAACGCAATATAAAATATACCATTAAAAGGGGCCAGGACAGATGAAAATATCTGGGAAATACCAGACCAATTAATTGAAATAAAGAAAACCATGTGAAAAAAATCCACTCTTTATCTTTCATAGTTAACAACAAAGCCAATGATAATTGAAGATACTCTATGGCTTTCTCCATGAAATGAAACATAAACCAAGCAAAAGACTTCTTCTTCTAGAATTTACAGTGTTGTTCCTTAAATCTCATGAGCAATATTTCAACTCCAAAGAATACATACTCTTGATTATCATCTTTGAAGTGAACATATTCAAGCTCCCCAAATTACTAATAGCAAATTTAGAATATGCTTGATAGTTTTACCTTTTCTTTCTCTGGCTATATTCCAAGGCAACCTATGTAGACTGTGCAGATTATTTTAGTTAAAAGACTAGAAGAAAACATACATTTGGATGCTTCAACACAGTTGAGGAAAAATGTCAGGGTAATTCTCCAAATCAGTAAAAATTGTGATTATGATTAAGAATCCAGTCCTGGGACTTTTCTGGCCTTTTGAATTTCAACCCTCAGAAATAGAATCTATGTATTTCAGCTCTCCCATAGATCACTGATGAAAGAAAGGATTTCATAAATCTGTGTTTATTAACCACATTGTGTTCAAACAAAAAACTTTCCAGACACATAAACACCCAAAGAGTTGTTTTTTGCTGGTGGTGGTTGATGTGTGCTGCCCTAGCTGCCCCTTTTTGTACCCCTGTTTTCTAGTGAGTATCTGGGAGAGAAAGGCTATGTCTGTTGTGGTTTTATAATTGCCAGATAGTCTAAAAAATAATTAGGTGTCGAAGCTGACGAGCAAGAATGTTTTATTTAACCTGTTTTGAAGAATACTTTGTGTATAAACTCAGCAATTTTTTGTTTTTTAATTACTTTTTATTGGAGTATAGTTGCTTTACAATGCTGTGTTAGTTTCTGCTCTACAGCAAAGTGAGTCAGTTATACATATACATATATCCACTCTTTTTTAGATTTCCTTCCCATTTAGGTCACCACAGAGCACTGAGCAGAGTTCCCTGTGCTACACAGTAGGTTCTCATTAGTTATCTATTTTATTTTCTGAGCACTTTATCTGACAGCTTGCGCTTGATTTCAATG
This sequence comes from Balaenoptera acutorostrata, assembly GCF_949987535.1. Lineage (NCBI taxonomy): Eukaryota > Metazoa > Chordata > Mammalia > Artiodactyla > Balaenopteridae > Balaenoptera > Balaenoptera acutorostrata. The sequence goes on along the minus strand of NC_080068.1, from coordinate 26,885,378 downwards.
CAAGGTCCTGCATAGACAGTTTAGTAGCTGAGGGCCAACTGAAGACCTGCTTCTGTTCTCAGTGGTCAGCGTGCCCTGGGCTCATGACATGATGTAGGTAATGGTGCTCTGAGTTGAATGGGCTTAAAGTCCTGCTTTCTGAAGACTACTTATTCTGCGTTTCTCAGCATGCAGGTGCAAAATTTCCATCTGAGCTCTAGTCATAGGATATGATTTTATACGTTGCTCTGGTTTCAAACCAATCAAAAACTCTATTCATTCCCCCCAGGTACCCATTTGGCTCGGTTGTGAAGGAGATCTGAGAACCATTTCAAACATAGCCCCTGACTTGAAAAAAATCTACAATCCAGTTTGGGGGGAAAAGACTTTTTTTTTTTTTTTTCATCTTGCACCATTTTAATTACATCATAAAATATTTGTTATTTGACCTATTAATTAAGGAAAATCTTAACCTTTGGAGAAATATACAAATTTCCACCCAAGAGAAAAAGACTCTTAAATAAAGCACAGAGCAATAGAATTGCTATACTTCTGTATGTATTGTATTGATAGTAATTGCTTAAGGTTATTGAGCAGTTTTTATGGGCTCTGTGCTAAGTACTTTATGTACTGTATCTCATTTCATCTTCATACCAACTCTCTGAGAGAGGTTTTCTTACTATCCCCATTTTGTAGGTGAGCAACCGAGACTTGTAGGAACAATTCTGCCTGAAGTCCTTCCACTGATAAACACAAAGCAGAGACCAGAATCTAAGCTTCTTTGACTCCTCTGCCCATACCCTCAGCTACTGGGAGATGGAGACCAGCAGGGCCAAGGCAGAAAGTGCTGGGGTCCTCAATAAACAAAACCAGAAGAGATTTTATGTCCAAGCCTCAAAATCAAAACCCATCGTTGGGCTGGGAGAGGCAAGGGCAGGGCCAGGCCCATGTGAATGGAGGCCCAGTTCTGAGTCGTTTGGTTAAAGGGATTTAACTCCTGAGGAGGCAATACTGAGCCTGTCAGAGGAGTTAATTGGCCCCTGAATGTGTGGAAAGTAAGGAGAGAGAGTCCAGCAGCAGGCAGGGTCTGACACACTTAGTCATCTTCTCAGGATCCTTGGACTGTGGAAGCCACAGGCCAGTGCAATCCTGGTATTATCAGCACAAGAACCTATTGACTGAATATTCTCTCAATGAAATAGAGAGTTGTTGTAATCCTACATGGCGACCATTTGAGGTCAGGACTCTGTCTCTCTCAGTTGTGCAGCGGGTATAAAATGTATTCCACGCACACGCACACACACACAAATGAACTGGAGGCTTTTCCTATGTGGTGTGAGCTCCTTTTTTATAACTGAAGGTTTCTTAGAACAGGAGATAGGCTTTTCAAGGCCCCATGAAAGCGAACCATCTTTGTAAACTGCTTTGTAGGAAACTACACTGGGAATCATAGATCTGAGAGCCACTTCCTTCTTTCTTTATCACCACTGGCCTGAGTACATCCAAAACTTGCCTTGCTGTGTCTTACACTGCATTAGAGGCATTCAAATAGCTAAAAGATTAAATGCTTTCTTATGTTGCCATCTCTCATATCACTAAACTCTCTTTCCAAAAGAAAAGCTATAGCTGGCTTTGCAAAATAACATTTCCATCACTCTGAGGCTTTCCCTTATGACATAATGCAATATCAGTCAGATCATTTAGACTAATGCATTTAATCCACTAATCCAAGTGATTCTCCTCTGAGCATGTTCAGGGTTTGAGGAGATACTGGTTCATTGCAAGGGATTATGCTTTATAACTTGTGCTTGCTTGTAGACTGTGCTTCGGAGATGCTGAGACAGGTGTGGTCTGTAGGGTAAGCCTTCCTGAATGCTAGAAATATCTGCTGGAAGCTAGAGTCAGAAGTGCTTATCTGTGGGTGGCACTGACCTTGGGAGCCCTTTCATCAGACACAGCCAGATTTACTGCTACATTCTGGAAATACAAGAGGAGAAAGAGAGAGTCCCAGCCTAGGAGTCAAGGGACACACAGGCCATTCCTAGCCTACTGATTCAGTATTTGGGAACAAGTGGCTTAGCTGTACTCAGATTCCTCAACCCTAAAGTCAGATGAAAATAGTAATTAACATATTTTTGTGCCTTAGCCATCATGTCAAATAAGTTAGTCTCTTTCTGACCTAGAGAAGTGAAGTGACTTGTCCAAGGCCAAAAGTTCCTTAATGCCCAGGCTGGGAAGGTTTCTCAGCGTTCCTGTCTTGTAGCTCAGTGCTTTGTTTACTGGACTGTCACTATGGCACTGCTGCCAGCCCTGGTTGGAGGACAAGTTTTGAAGCAGTTTAAGTTTGCGTTTGCTGAGTATTTGACTCAGCATTTTACGAGGTTGTAGACCAACGTTTCTTTTTAAGGCAAATGTTAAAAATATATAAAGAAGCTGCTTCAGGCTTGCAAGTAAGCTTTGTCAACTTGAATTTCATCCTTGTTTAGAAGCTGACTCAGGCTGGATTTTATTCAAACTCCAATTCTAGCTCCGAAGAAAAATGGCTCCCAAATATTAGCCTCTCAACAATGGTGCTTCACACTTGCCAAAAGGTCTTGGGATTTCAAAGCTCCATTCAGCTCTGAAGCAGAAAACAGTGCCCCAGATATATGAAAGCTCACGGTCAGTTCTCAAAGACCATTTGTTTATTTGTTTGTAAACCTATTTGTAAGCCTAAGTTGTCTAAGATAGGTTTAAGTGTGTAGCCATCAATGTATATGTATTTCCACCAAATAGGTGTAGGAATCTATCTTTAGTATCTTTAAGACCAGGTACACTTTTCTCCTCTCTGCTGACATAGGATCTGTCAGGCATCATTTTCGCAAGAGTCTAGTATTGTCTGCACTGACAATCGGGAAATTCACTCCTTCTCTTGGTAATCTCTACAAGCTGGCAGGCAACTCTTTGGCCGCTTTGGTGTCTACACTGGCTGCTTTGCCCTTTACCCTGATGTTGTATAGAATCCAATCAATAACACTCTCAACATGCTTATTCCTTCAGTCTTTGAACCAAAGATTAGCCGTCTCTTGAATAAATATTAGGCTCATAAGCACATGCCATTGATACCCATTGGCTACATGCTTCAATTTTTCCATTTTTTTCTCTGTAATGAATATGGTTGGCTGTATCTATTCCCCACTTCTTCCTCCATGACAGTCTTAATTGTCCCCAGCTATGCACCCCTGTGTCATGCAGCCAAGTATCTTCCAGGAAGCTAACCCGTTGCCCCACCCCTGCCATTCCAGTTTCAAGAATGGGACTGATTAATATATTCAAACACTCCAGTTGCTGTGACCGATTCAGAAATAGACGTGGGCATAAAGCACAAACATTACAGGCCAGTGGGAAGCTCAGAAATCAAGAATTAAACACCTGCACAACTGTTAACAACATCTGTGTTGATCAATATTAACATCCTATTTCTCTGGAGAGGCTTTTGTTCCTGACTTAAAAGATCCCAAGAAGAGGCCTCTACGTATTGTTCTTAGCCTGTCAATGAGCTTTTATGGGGACTTCTAATAATTTTGATCCTTGGATAACTCACTTTGCCCAAACAGGTTTATATCTCTTATCTGTGTAGTGAAGAGGATGAAGAGCTGGACTATTTGCTTATATATGGTGTGAGGTCAGCATGAGAGACTGCACTATAGATTCTGATATACTTCAAAGGGTAGGGGTTCCTATACCTTAAAATTGCTAGAATATTTCCAGGATATTGGGTCCATTAAATTGGGGAAAAATTTTTTTATTTAATTATAGAATATTTAAAAATAAAAATAACATAAAGGAGAAAGAGAGACAGAAATTAATACCCGTAGATAGAGGCCATTCCAAACAGAAATAGTGAGGTTGTTTAGCAAAATTATCAGAGAAGAGCAAGATATTTATGTGTATTTGTTTTGTTTTGTTGCATGTTTGGTGGAATAACATTTAAATGTTAAATATATAAAAGAAAATTCCATTTAATAATATTAACTGGTTTTTCCCGTCACAGTATTTCCCTAATCCCCCTGGTCCTCCACCCCTTCTGATAGTTACGTTTATCTGTAAGACTTTCTACCTCAGGGAAGGAATGTGACAGCAAAAGGCAGAGTGTTCTTTCTGCCTCTTCTTGGCTTTTGAGTTTCAAAACATTCAGGCTCTCGGTGAATGGAAAGGACTCATAGCGTGGATAAAATATTTTGAGGATGACATCATGAGTCAGAGCAAATATTCCTCATCCCTTATTTCCCACCCCACCCTGGGCCTCAGACTAACCATAAACAAAATCCTCAGGTTGAAAGGGGAAATGAACGTCAGAGATAAGCTATGAGAAATAGATGGGTGGTTTTCAAACATGGTTCCAAAATCCTTTGACACTTCTCCCACTGAGAGGTAGGGGTCTACGTCCCCTCGCCTTGAATCTGTATGGCCTTCTGATTTCTTTAACCCATAGGGTACGGCAGGAGTGACTTGTGTGACTTCTAAGGTTGGGCCATAAAAGGTAATGCAACTTCTACCTTATTTTCTAGAACAGTGGCTCTTGGTGCCAAGAACTGCCATGTAAGAATTCTGACTACCCTAGGCAGCCATGCTGTGAGGAAGCCAAGCCACACAGATGGTAGAAGCTCCAGTCGGCGGTCCTCACCTTCACGTCATCCCAGCCCAGGCTCCAGACTTGAGTGAATGAGTCTTCAGATAATTCTAGCACACAGCCATTGAATCTCCCCTGCTGAGAACTAGACAACAAGGAGTAGCACCAGCATGTCTGCTGTGCCCTGTCTGAACTCTTGACTCACCAAATTCTATGAGATAACGAAAGGTTGTTGAAGCTGCTAAATTTTAAGCTAATTTATTAGGAAGCAATAGTAATTGCAACAGAGGAGATTGTTTACCTGTCTCTGAGCACCTCCCCATGGAAGATAAACCTCTCAGATTGGTCTGAAGAATCTGTCTTTTCTTGTGATGTAACTCTGGGACTTTGTAATTACTCTGTAGATACAAGTCATCTGCACAACCATTTTGGTTTCTTTTTTAGAGGGATATCAAGAATAAAGCCATAAAATAAGGAAAGAATCATCCTCAGTTTCAGTGTCTTGATCTAGTGGTGGGTGGGATCAAGGCACACAGTAATTTTATACAAACTCTAAGGCTTTTTGCTAACTTAAACATAGCAAGTCAAAATTCACACGTCATACAAAACTTTAACTCTGTAATGTTTCCTTCCTTTTCAATCATATATAAATAATGCTGCAGTTTGACTCTACTCACTTTTATGGTATTTAAGGTGGGTTGATTTTATTTTATTTTATTTTTTTACTGAAGTATAGTTGATTTACAATGTTGTGCTAACTTCTGCTGTATAGCGGAGTGACTGTTATACATATATAGACATTCTTTTTTTATATTATTTTCCATTATGGTTTAACCCAGGAGATTGGATGTTTGCTGCTCTATACAGTGGACCTTGTTGTTTCTCCATTCTAAATGTAATAGTTTGCATCTACTAACCCCAATCTCCCAACCCATCCCTCTCCATCCTCCCCTCCCCCTTGGCAGCCACAAGTCTGTTCTCTATGTCTGTGAGTCTGTTTCTGTTTTTTAGATAGGTTCATTTGTACCATATTTTAGATTCCACATATAAGTGATATCATATGGTATTTGTCTTTCTCTTTCTGATTTACTTCACTTAGTATGATAATCTCAAGTTGCATCCATGTTGCTGCAAATGGTATTATTTCATTCTTTTTTACGGCCGAGTAGTATTCCGCTGCATATACGTACCACATCTTCTTTATCCATTCATCTGTCGATGGACATTTAGGTTTTTTCCATGTCTTGGCTATTGTAAACGGGGCTGCTATGAACATTGGGGTGCATATGTCTTTTTGAGTCATAGTTTTGTTTGGATATATGCCCAGGATTGGGATTGCTGGATCATATGGCAGTTCTATTTTTAGTTTTCTGAGGAACCTCCATACTGTTTTCCATAGCAGCTGCACCAACTTGCATTCTAATGTGGGTTGATTATACAATGTTATATTCACCTCCAAATGTGCACCTTTCCTGCTTCCTCTTCTACAAATCCAGTGATGCTGTAACTTCCTTTCAGAGGGATCATTATATTTCACAGCATTTTACGGGCCATTATAATGGGTTTCTTCAAATAAAATACCTGTAAGTAAGCAAAAAAAGAAAGAAAGAAAGAAAGAAATCTAGAAGATGTGTTCATATCTAGGAAGATAAAAGTCTCCAGTGAAGATACACTGTGATATGTTCAGGCACAAAGGGCCAGAGATAGGCTCCCAGAGTTGCCTTGTTCTCTTTGGCACAAGTGCCCTGCAGGGACCCCATATATCCCCAAATAGCATGGAAGTAAGCGCTAGAACTTCTAGACCTTTCAGAGCCTGTGGAAGTGCCCCAGAGGGGGCATGGATACCTTGGTACTAGGTCAGCCCTGCAAAGCTATACACAACTCTGAAGTAAAGAGGTAGCCCTAAAATTACTGATCGTTTTTTGTCATCCTTGTAGAATAGGGATGTCAGACAGAAATTACGCTGAATTATAGAAAATTAAGAAAACCACACACTCAGGTGTGGTGCTGAAATTCATTGTCACTCCTTGTGCCAGCAGGCATCACCTATTGTTCCACAAAAAGGCTAATTCAGGTTAATCTTCCATTGTCATCAATTGTTTGATCATCAATATTATGAGTTCCCTGATTAAGTATAATCAATGAGCCAGCGTTGTCAGCTTAAATTCCTAACTCCTTGGCATAAACTTCTATCACACTCGGCCCTATTTACATGAACAACCCGTCTCATAATTCTCTTTACTAAAAACCCTGGTCCCATTAAACTCCTCTTTAGTCCAGGCCATACTCTTTCTAAATTCCATGCTTTTCCTGTGTTATTATTTCCCCTTTTTAGAATGTTCTCCTCCTTTCTCACAACTGTATCATGTGCTTCCAGTGCTCTTAACAAAATCCTACTCGTCTACCAAGACCCAGCACCAAAATTACCTTATTTGTGAAAGTTTTGCCATTATGCCCAGGCCAGGCAGCATTAGCTATTCCCTATTTATTGTCTCTATAGCATTGTTTTCATGCTTCAGTTTTAACACTTCCTGTATTGTAATTATTTATTGATATGCCTCTCCCTTAGAATTCTGAGCTCCTTCAGAGCAATAGAGTGTAGTGCAGTGGTTGTTAAGATACTAGCTTCCAATGAATCTTGCCTCTCCACTTCCATGATCTCATTCAGTTCTCACACCTTGACTCTAAGCTTGGCTCTACAATTTGTTTGGGGTAATAGGACACTGGAAAATGTTATGCATACACAGGCTTTAAAAAGGCTCATGAAGTGGATCTTGTCTTTCCTCTTGAAGGCGTCCAAGCTAATATGCTGGAAACACAGCTCAGCAAACAGCCAACACCAACTGCCAAACTTGTGAGGGAGGTCATTTTGTATCGGTCAGCTTCCACCTGCATTCCAAACTGACTATCAACCCATGAATGAGCCTCACCAGTGCCTTGAGGAGAAGAGAAGAGCCATCCCAGCTGAGCCCTGTCCAAATTGCCAACACACAGAATGGTGTCTGTCCTAAGCCACTAATTCGGGAGATTATTTGTTATATAGCAAAACTGACACAGTTGCCTAACTACTCTAACAAGCAGTTAATGCATCTTAGTGACTTAATACAATAGAATTTATTTCTTGTTTGAGTCATAGCCCAATGTAGGTTGATGATGGTAGGAAGAACCTCTGTTCTACGCAGCCACTCGGGAACCCAGGCTCCTGTCTTCTTGTGATCCCCCTCTCTCTGCTAGGTCCTTCTAGTCCTCTTCATTTATGTGGCTGATGGGACAGGGAGAGATGAGGCAATCACACAAGGGATATATTTATGGGGCAGGTCTGAAAGGAACACATAACACTTTTACTTTCATTCTGTTGGACAGAATATGGTAACGGAGACTGGAAAATGCAGTCTAGTTGTGAGCCCTGAAAAAAAGGAGAACAAAAATAATAGTCAGGATTTAATGGTCACTGCCCCAGGCAGAAATGCTTTGTTTCACTTTATGTATTGCTCAGCACAATACCTGGCTTATAATAAATACTTCATAAATACTTATGGAAAGGAATGAATGAAAGAAATAGGCAGTGATGCTGTAGTGCCTCTTTTAGGTGAAGATCTGAGAATCACGCGTGAAAGGAACATTTGTCTCACCCAGGATCATTGTCTCCTAAATCTTTGAATTCATATCTAATTTTATGAGAGAGCACTCACCAATTTGAAAACCGAGGATGAATGGATGTTGATGTTTCACTGTGGCTGGTTTCCTAATACTGAGATGATGACAAAATAGTTTTGCTTATCCTGAAATTTGTAAGAATATCAAATTTAAAAGAACAAATTGAAAGTATACTTAAAGTTAAGTCTCTGATTTCCCCCAAGGATTTATGTGTGTGTGTGCATGCGTGTGTGTCATTAGTATACTATTCAATCAAGTTACCAGTAACTTAAGCACTTTTACGTAAAATATGTTACAAATAAAATAGTTAAGAAATATACACAGTATAATTTTCACTGCAATGTATGATACCATATAAGCATACTGAATTGAAAAGCCAAAGACGTTTGGGTCCCAGTCTTCATTCTGTTATTAATCATTTAAATTTTCCTGGTTTTAGCTCCTTGAGTCCCTACCAGCTATAAAATTCTAGAATTCTTTATTTCTCTATAATAACACATATGTTAGAGGCATCATTCATTTTTCTCTTCCCACTAGTCAAATCAAATAAATATAGATCAAGCTTCTTCAATAAAACAAATAAAAGAATAGTCCCTTTTTTGTTTTATTTTACCTGAGAAATGGGAATGTGAGTAAATAGACTATAAGGTGTAATCTCTGAACGCCAAGCGTTCATGTAGAGAAGATTAAATGGGCTCCAGGCAGCATTTAAGAGATAATTAGGGCAGTTATTCAGCCATGGGGTAGGACAGGAGAGGATGACTGGCAACCTTCCTTTATTCTTAATATCATATTCAGTGTTTACCAATTACGACTCATTAATGTGTTTTAAGGCTTGGTCTTTCCAAGCACTCTATTTTAAAATACACACCCTCAGAGGGTTTGAGTTCATCATTACCACCTTGGCCTGAGTATTCTTAGATGATCAAGTCTACCAGCAGAGGCTTTAGAGAAAGTGATAGCAAGTAGGAAGGTTTTAGTTTGGAAGAGTGACGGCGGTCTGCTTTGCAAGTCAGGGTCCTAACGGGCCACCTGAGAGCAGGAGGAAGATCCTGGGCACCAAAACGATGGTGCCGGGAACCCCATGCTCCTGTCTATGCCATCCTGCAGGGAAAATTAAACAGCAAGGACACTGCAGCAAGTAGAAAGACCCCACAGATCCCAGGCAAGCTAACTGGGCAAGTGGAAGGCAGAAAACAGAGGCAGTGCTCTCGGTTAGGAATAAGGCATCGTGCAACAGAGACCAGAAAAGAAGTAAAGAGTGAGTAGGGTTGGTTAGACTTATTCACTGACGCACTCATCCATCAGTGCAGATCCTAGACGTTTCTTCTTCAACGTTGCCCTTAAACCATTGTAGGGTACACTCAGTTTAATTTTCAACCTGGTCAATTCAGTGGAGGGAAAGTAACCTAGTTAATTCAGGGAAAAGAATAATTTACAGCATGAATATGTTGTTTGTATAAAGTTTTTACCTTCGATTGGCTACATTGATGTTGTTAAAGACAGTGATAATCCACCCCTAGAAACATTTGACATTAGGAACTCTTTTGACTGGTGTCACTCTGAAATTAGGGTCCTTCCCTCCTTTCCTCATTACACAATTTCTTTTCAAAAGAATGCTGCAGAACAGATTAACATTACATTGTTCTTCTGTAATTCTCTGGTTACTGTAACAGAGTCAGGGTAAATTTGAAGGAAAGAAACGCAAACCAGCTTGAGGAAGCACTGCCCAATTTGATCAAAACGAAATGCAACCATCGTGGGTTCGAGTTTGGTGGTCCAAAACATTGGAATGTTTCAAAGACATCTCAAATCCGATGCCAGTGTTGTTTTATTTGGTTTGGGGTTTGCTAACCCTTTATGTTAAACAGGAGTTTGGAAAAATGACACAAAAGTCTCACTGTCTATTTTCATGGATACCTACATACTAAGTAGCCAGTGTTACTGATAAAGGAAAATATCAAATACACAGAACAAAGTCTCCACTCACCTACCTCGTGAACTTAGAGGAAGCAAAGGATGAATCAGATCTGATCTTTATTTAGCATCCTACCTCACAGGAGTCATTTTCTCTGAGCAACTAGATTCTGAGCCTTGGAACTGCACATAAAACGATATTCACCTGGATCTCCCTGCAGTGACCCATGTAATACCCTTGGTTGAATAACACCGTCCAGATCTTCTTAAGAAAGATACAGGAACTATCCACTGTCTTTGAACCCCGGAGAAATATGACACTCTAAGTTAGGTTTGGAGGAGGGGAAGTTAAATTCAGAATCCAGAGCAGCAAATGATACCTTTGTGATGCACCAAAACATATTCTTCTAGCATACTATTTCTAAAAGTTTTATTTTGTTTGTTTAGCCCAGATAGCAAAATATGGTATCGTCAGTCAAGACAGACTTCAAACTGCCTGGGCCCGTTAGAAACGTTTCATTAATAACATGTGTTTACCATTGAGCGGAGTAGAGTTTGTGTGCTAAGATTTTGTTTGTCAGTCATTCATTGGAACCCCACTGTTAATAGCATACAATGGTTTGTGGTTATGCCACAATTTAACCCAAGTTTAAAAATACAAACCAGAGCCCTGGTGGTCTAGAAGGAACAGGGAGTGAGGGAAGGTATTGGCTCAACCTGCTCTGTGGGCTGGTGGCTTGGAGTGCTTTACAAACTAATCAAATTTATTGACTATGATCCCGAGGACAAAAAAAATCCCATGATGGTGTGTGTATCCTGGTTTGACGGCAGTTTGGTGAGGTTCTGAATGTCTGAAGGGGGAAACAAGGCAACCCTTTGGCATCCCTTTCCCCAAAGACAAATGAGAAACAGATATCACTGAATATGAGAGAGCTTTTTTTTCCAGCAGTCTAATAAGAAAAAGAGATTTTCCTCTATAGTTTTAATTTGACTGTATGTTAAGGATAAGTCAACAAAATTAATATTATCCTAGGCTGAAGAGTCAATGAAATGTCTATTAATTCGGTAGTTGGAGCAGCAAGTATTCTAAACGCAGCACAGGAAAAATAATTGATTCTGCGTGTGATATCAGTTTACCTATGTAGAGCTGGCTGCAGGTTCGTGGGATTAAACAGTGCTCATTCCATATGCACTTACAGCAGATATATACCCTGAGGGGGAAATTTTTACATTTTGCACAGATCTATGTGTAAAATGTTCATTTAAAATACAACCAAACATAGCTGTCTACAGTAATGGATAGAAAATACCCTTTGTTTAATGAGCCACCTCAGTGATGCAGAAAGATACTAAACCATAAATAGTTGCTATATGACGTGTTTATGAAATCTCGTAGTCATGGAAATAACACCATGATCCTAAACATTTGTGAAATCTTATATCACATGTGCTTAAAGCCAATTTTCCAGTTGCTTACGATGTATCCTTTTAAAAATATTTGCATTTCAAAACAAAACAAGATCACATTGAGAGAAAATTTAACCCATGAGAGGAGGCAGTCCTTAAGTTATCTGTTTACACATTCCTAGAGGGGAGATTTGGGACTTTAAAACGTTTTAATGTTTGAGTGTGTTTTCCTTTCTTTTTATCACTTTTTTTTTTTAAGGAAAAGAACACATCCAGAGAGAAACGGTTACTACTAAAAGATCCATTTTCCAAGCTCCAAGCGCATAGAAAATGAAGAACAGATAACATCTGTTAAAGTCACACTTTACATTTTCAAAAATCAAAGTCCACAAGTATACATTGTGCGTGGACTACATGTGCAGCGATGTGCTAGGAACCATGAAGGCCAATAAAGATGAAGAAGACTGGATCCACGGTTGAGTGGCCGACGATTTAGCCAAATATACAAACACCTAATGGTTCGTAAAACAAATCTTTCCATGTCTGGAAGTGTAACATCGCGATCTCTTATTTTTAGTCCTATACGATTCTTGGAGGTATTTCCTGTGACTATTTTGTTTGTTTGTTTTTTTATAGCACTTTGTGTATAATACCGTTTTTCTGTAATTAACTGTAATGGGAACATAAAATGGGCACAAATAGTATTTAGGGTAATGGCCCCTTTCTCCAGAGACTAGAGGAGGCAGCATACACAGATGATGAACCTGGGGCCTCCTCGACGTGAAGAACACCGCAGATGCACGATCCTTGACATCAGACTGGAAGACAAATTTTTAGAAACCGTGTCCGCTGCTTAAACTCTGCCCAGACAATAATAGAGTCAGCTTTGATCCTAAAGCTGGTCCACCAGAAAACAGCATTTTGAGGTTATAAAATGTTTAATAATATGACAATAATTTATTCAGACAACTCAATATAAAAAAACAAACAACCCAATCAAAAAATGGGCAGAAGACCTGAACCGACATTTTTCAAAAGACGACAGATGGTCAACAGGCTCAAGAAAAGATGTTCTACATTGCTAATTATTAGAGAAATGCAAATCAAAACCACAATGAGATATCACCTCACTCCTGTCAGAATGGTTCTCATCAAAAAGTCTACAATTAACAAATGCTGGTGAGGATGTGGAGAAAAGGGAAGCCTTGTACACTGTTGGTGGGAATGTAAATTGGTGCAGCCACTGAGGGAAACAGTATGGAGGTTCCTGAAAAAACTAAAAATAGAACTACCATATGATCCAGCAATTCCACTCCTGGGTATATATCTGGAAAAATGAAAACACTCATTCAAAAAGATTCATGCACCCCAATGTTCATAGGAGCACTATTTACAATAGCCAAGATATGGAAGCAACTTAAGTGCCCATCAACAGATGAATGGATAAAGAAGATGTGGTATATATAAACAGTGTACCTGTATACACTGTATATATAATATAATATTGTAAATCAACAATACTTCAATAAAAAAAGTTTAATGAAATAAAATAAAATTAAGAGTTTCTGTTCATCAGAGGACAACATTAAGAGTGTCAAAGGGCAACCCACAGGGTGGGAAAAGATAATTACCTAGAACATATAATGAATTCCTACAAATAAATAAGAAAAATGCAGACAACTCAATAGAGAAGTGGGTTAAACGACTTGAACAGATATTTCATAAAGGGTATATCAAAGTGGGCAATACATTTATGAAAATATATTCAAATATACTTGGTTCATTAGTAACCAAGTAAATGCAAATTAGACCACAATATAATACCATTAAACACCCTACAGACTGACTAAAACAATAAAGACATAAAATTCCAAAGATAAAACTGGCAAAGATAAAAGCAACTCAGATCTTTATACACTGCTGGTAGTAGTGTGAACTGATACAAGCACTTGTAAAACTGTTTAGCAGTGTCAACTAATTCTTCTCTCTCTCTCTCTCTCTATATATATATATAATATATATATATTCAGCACAAAAATATACTTAAATTTGCCAAAAGTCTTCACTGGAATGTTCACAGCAGTGCTATTTGTAATAGCCCCAAATCAAACTGGATATTATCCAGATGTCTATCAGTGGTAGAGTGTATAAATAAATTGTGACATATTTACTCCATGGACTTTTATACAGCACTGAGAATGAATGGTCTACAGGTATATGCAACAATAGGGTAAATCTTACAAAAAAAATACTCAGCAAAAATGTACAAAAAAGTACCTGTTGTATGATTCCATTTGTATACATTATGAAAAGAGGGAAAAGTAAGCTATGCTGTTGGAATTCAGGATAGTGGTTAATCTTATGACTAGAAGGGAACATGGGAGGGTTTCTACGGAGGTTGGTTATGTTTGTTTTTGATCTGGGTGCTAGTTTTGCAAGTCTGTTCAGTTTGTGAAAAATTCATCAAGAAATATGCTTAAGGTAAATACACATTTCAATATATGTATTTTATATCAATAAGAAATTTTAAAAATGTCTTTGTGTCTTTAGTTCATACTGCTTAGGAGAACAGTTGTGATACAACTTCTATATGATCAAAGCAATAATCCTGAAAGATGAGCCTGATGGCTGACAAAATCAAGCATAGGGACTTCCAGTTCATTTCTTCTCTAACCAGTTTCTTTCATCCTTCCTTCCTTCATTCCCTCCTTCCTTCCTTCCTTTATTTTGTTTATCTGCTTAATGAAAGAGCATCATTAAACAAACTTTGCCTAATTCTAGGAAACAAGGTTTTACCAACTCTCCTATGTAGATTAGTGTAATTAGTTCATCCTTCATTTACTAGCTGCTGTTTCAAGACAGGTAGGAAGGGTAAGCCTGGTGGTGAGCCATGTGACAAAGAAGCAGCAGGGCTAGATTTTAAATATTTTCTGCCTGTCTCTACAACTTGGTAAGGAGACCAGAAGAACACCATTGTCCCATAAAGAGCCCTTCACACCTTAATGCAGGTAATCGACCAAATGCTTTCTCAGCGGACCTACTGAATCTGCACAAAGATGAGTAATAATTCCTTTCAGTGAAAGGCAAGACATGCATATCAGAAAATTAATACACTCCTTTTCAAGGCTTACAACAGAAGTAGCAGCAAAACAAATTGTGCAGAGCATCGATTACACTATCTTTATTTACCCTGACAACCTGGTTCCAGGGGGACATCCCAAATAGCTGTCCAGTGATCTCAATCACATTTCAGGGAAAGGCATTCATATGTTCTCAACCCCCGAAAGCACAAGACACAATATCATGGAGACAGCGTTGGTTTGGCCTGATAAGAGATTCCCTACTATCTGTAAAAGTCTTTATCCACAAATTCTTCTACTTGGCTTTTTGAATGGATAAGTAGGGACCAATTTATACATCAAAAAGGCAAAAGAGTTGTATGGGTTTCTCTTAGGAGAGTTCTCTTTTAAGAGTACTGTAAAACTAGACATTGAAAATTAGAGAACAAGAAGTATCTTTGACATTTCTTCTAGTCCAAAATGACTGCAAAACTGTTTCAAGGGCTTCCCTGGTGGTGCCGTGGGTAAGAATCCGCCTGCCAATGCAGGGGACACAGGTTCAATCCCTGGTCCGGGAAGATCCCACATGCCACGGAGCAACTAAGCCCGTGCGCCATAACTACTGAGCCTGCGCTCTAGAGCCCATGAGCCACAACTACTGAGCCCATGTGCCACAACTGCTGAAGCCCGCGCGCCTGGAGCCCGTGCTCTGCAACAGGAGAAGCCACCGCAATGAGAGGCCCGTGCACCGCAACGAAGAGTAGCCCCTGCTTGCCGCAACTAGAGAAGGTCCACGCGCAGCAACAAAGACCCAACACAGCCAAAAATAAATTAAAAAAAAAAAAACAAAACTGTTTCAAGAGTTCCACCAAATCCTTGTTCTCTAAAATTTTACTCAGCAATTTATAAATATTGATAACACAGATATTGAAGCAAACCCTAAATTTGCAGTGACTTAATCTAATAGAAGTTTATTTTCACTCATCTGAAATGTTGGCGCTCTGCCTAGGGGTAGTGGGTGATTTTCCTCCACACCATGATTCAGAGACCCGGACTCCTTCCATCTCTTGGCTCCACCACCCCTAGGACCTTATCACCATTATCCACACTGAGCTGGAGAAAAGGGGAAAAGTGTAGAAGGCATACTTGCTACTAATAAAGCCAACTCTGAAACAACTTCTGTTCATATTCCATTATTGAAAACTAATTGTATGGCTGTCCCAAGATGCAAGGAGAAGGTTTGGGGAACTACAGTTCTTGGCTGAGCAGTCCCCTGTAAGCAATAATGCCTCATTGAGGAAGAGGAAACATGGGTGTTGGTGGATGTGGCCGTCTGTGCCACAACTGTCTTCACCTACATTGGTCGTGAATTTGACTATAAGACAGGTGAATAGGAAAACTGAGGGTTGATTTTTCAGTCAAATTTGGAAGGAAAGTGGAGGAGGGAAGGGTAGAGGTTAGCATAACAGACTTGAGGCTGGTTACGATTTTTCTCCTCTGCTTAAGAAATATTCACAACAATACACTTATGAATTCATTGAGCAAACAAGTATGTATAGGACATCTCTCTCTTTTTCTTTTTAGTTTCTTACTTGGTTTTATTTTTTATTTTTTTAACGTCACCTATGCATTTTATTATTTTTTAAATTGAAGTACAGTTGATTTACAATGCTGTGTTAATTACTGCTGTACAGCAAAGTGATTCAGCTATATATATATACATACATTCTTTTTTCTTTACATTCTTTTCCATTATGGTTTATCATACGATATTGAATATAGTTCTCTGTGCTGTACAGTAGGACCTTGTTTATCCATTCTGTATATAAAAGCTCACATCTGCTAACCCTAGCCTCCCACTTCATCCCTCCCCCACCCCCCTCCCCCTTTGGCAACCACCAGTCTGTTCTCTATATGTATAGGACATCTCTTAAATTCCAGATCTAGGTTCTATGGACATAGCAGTAAACAAAACAAAGTTTCTGCCTCCATGAAGCATACATTCTAATGTAAGAGTCAAAAAATAAGCATATGCACAAAGAGATGTATAATGTCAAATTGGGATAAGTGTTGTGAAGAAAAGTTGGGAGGATAAGGTGACTGAGAATGACAGAAGGGAAGGTGTCTTCAGGGAGGTGACAGCTGAGTAGAGAACAGAATGAAGTGAGGAGGTGGCTCTTAAGGACACCTGAGGAAAAAGCAAGGCCCTCAGGTGTTGGGTTGGCCAAAAAGTTCATTCAGGTTTTTCTGTAACGTCTTATAAAAGCAAACGTGACTTTCCCAAAGAACAGCGGATAGCCGATTCCATCTCAGCAGTGCTGCATGGGTTAATTTATGCAATGCATTAATTTTGCTTAGGAAAGAAACATTGAGGAGGGGAAAAAGGATGGACTTTGGAGTAAAATGGTATGGTTCAAAAATGGAGTCTGCCACTTATAGCTGGTATTACTTTTTGCAAATCATTGTCATGCTTGATCCTCTGACTTTTTTCATTAGCAAAACAAGGAGACCGATCTCATTGAATTATGACAAGGTATATATGAAATAATGCACATAAGTTATTCCTGCTATACAGCACATTGCAAACACGCATTAAATATTAATTACTCCTCGTTTGACACGTAGTCCTGGGGGTGGTGAGTGGGAGATCATCTCTTTTCCCTCTTTCCTTTCTTCCTCAAGCTGGGCAACTTTCATGCCTTTTCCATTTTGTAAGTTCTGAAATTATTTTCTCATCTCAGAGAACTGGCCTTGCTTCACAATAATGAGGATGAGAAGGAAAGCCTGATAGTCATTCTATAAGGAGATGGACTTTAGTATCGTCATCCATCCCTCTGTGGACACTTCCTTTATGATTTGTGCCATGTTTAATACAGTTAAGGACTTGGTTGGGAGAAACCAGAAGTTCATGGCTGTACACCACAGTGTGAAGGTCAGACTTCTAAGTGGGCCTCCTCCCCATCTTATTCTCTCTGTGTTCATTATTCATTCATTTCTTTTAAGCTCTAGGGCAGGCTGTTGTCCTTTGGAAAAGTGTTGGGGAAAGATGAGATCAGCAGGGGTTTTTTTTTTCTTAGACTCATCTTTATGGATTCTCCATCTGCCTTATGACTTGACCATGGCCAAGTAGTTTCTGCATTCATTGGCACACTGATTTGGTTTGGTTTAGCACAAACACGTGTCTAGAAGCCCTACTGTACTTCCAGTGGAACAGGTGGGTATTAGCCCACAAACTACAGTTTGAATTATTTTGTGTGCCTTGCTTTCCATGCCATTTTGGGAATTCAGTCCCCCCTTTTTCTAGACTGTGTTTGTCATCACAGTGTATACATGGACTTCTAAATTTGTCTCTGACTTTTTGACAGCAATATCCTCAAGGCATTTCTGCCCCTCTAGTAAGTCTGCAGCTCCCTGGGGCAGATCTCAGTACTTTCCATCTTCAAGGAAGCACCTTGTCACACTCAAGAGTACAATACACCATGGGTTATTAAACATTTAACTATTTACTTGCATGTGTGGTCACCTAAACCTTAGAGTCCTTGTTGTGAATCCCCTTTTTTCAGGGGCAGTAGCTTTATCATATGAGTAGCACTTTAAGATATGTTTATAGAGTTCTTTTGACTAGATTTTGTAATCACTCATTCAGTTTACTTGCTTGGAGTCAAATCAAGTCTTCCTTTTTCTTTGGACCTCCCTATTCTATCTCCAGGACTACTATTTCTCAGACACTGATAAATGTTTCAGTAATTTCATTTTTTAGAACACTCACCAACTGAAACACATTAAAGTGCAATTTCAGGACCTCAGTGAGACAAACAGAACATCCAAGAGTGTCACCAAAATGGGGATATTTGAATTTTGAAAAATTGAAATTGTACTAGAACATCTCTGGCCTCTGTAACAGCAAGAGCTCATTCTCATAAAAAAAGTGCATCCATTTCCTAGAGAAAAGCTTATGTGACCATAGCCTGGAAAGCCCTGCCTTCCTCTCTCCAACACCTCCCTCCAAGCTTCACCCCCTTCTCTCATCATCTTGCTTCAAGTACATCCATGCAAAGATGCTTTCAGGAACATCTGTACTCTCTCATGCAGGAAGACAAGCAGAGCGGATATCCTGCAGAAGGATGTACCAGTAAACATTAAAACTCCAAGAAAGACATTTGTTGGGGTATCTGCAGACACTTCTCAGGACTAAATGAGTTCACAAATATGCCCCACTCCATGCAGGAGCTACTGAAACTCTGTAGATGCTGCAGAAAATTTCTGTATTCCTTTACATCTCCAAATGCCAGCCTTTGGTGTGTTGGGACAAGGCCTAGATTTCATGGTGCAAGTAAAAAAATAAACATTTGCCTCAACTTTTCTTTCCAAAAAACACCTTCAAATTCCTCATGAATCTTGGACTGTAGTACAGTTGGCTAAGAAACTTCTGTGTCTTGTACTCATTAAGTTTTTAACAAACAGCTGCTATAAATCAAAGAATTTCAGAATTAAAAGTTTCCTTAGCGATTGTCTAGCCTAGGTACATGGTACCTTTGATAAAGTGGGAAAACTGAAAATCAAAAACATCTTAATGGTTATCAACCTAGGAGCCAGTTATTACATTTGAATTTCTACAAAATATTCTTGGAAATATATGGAGCTGTTCAAAAAGAAATCAAAGTATAATCTCTTGATCCTAAGCTTAACTAGGTGTACTAAATTAGTAGAATACATCAGTATTTTTTTTTAGTCAATGACTTGTGTTTTATTGGAACAACTTCGAGTCCATGTAAAAATAATAGCATTAAAAGCTCAACATATTTTCTGAGGTTTTTTAGCATTTATGAAAACTATAATAAATGAAATACATGCTAATTATAAAAATTTTGTGAAATATCCAACTATAAAGAAGAAAATAAAACAAACTGTTGTAGTCCTGCAACAGAGAGATACATAGTTAATATTCTGACATCTTCACGTTGTTGACTTTCTCATTTTTTGAGTAATTAAGGTCTCTCTAATATTCTTTATTTGCTCAGTTACTTTTATCATCAGCATTGTCCTACTGTGGCAGTCAGTCTCCAAGGTGTTCCTCATTGATCCTTACCTCCTGCTAGGCACACCCTTGTGTCGTCCCCGCTCCTTACACCAAGATTTGTCTGTGCCGTCAACAGCACATGACAGAAGCGAAGGAATGTCATTTTGGAAATTAGGTTATACATGACTTCAGCTTTCACATTGGGCTGGCTGCCTCTCGCTGCCTCTCTCTCTCTCTCTCTCTCTCTCTCACTCTGGGGGAAACTAGCTGCCATATTGTGAACAACCTTATGACAGGTGAGGAACTGAGGCCCCCCAGCCAACACCCAGAAAGCCTGCCAATAACCACATGCATGAGCTTGGAAAAGGCTTCTCCAGCCCCAGTCAAGCCTTGAGAATACTATAGCCCTGGCCAACAGCCCAAGTGAGATCTCACAAGGCACCCTGAGCCAGAACCACCAGAGAAGCCACTTCCCAGCCAATCCTGGGAAATTGGGTGAGGTAATATATGCCTGTTGTATTAAGCTAATATGTTTTGGTGTGATTTGTGGTGTAGCTAGAGAAAACGAATGCATCCACAGTTTTAGAGTCTTCAAGAAAACTATTTTTAATGGCTACCTAATATTCTGCCCTATAGATGTATCATGATTTAATTTACTATTACTGGATTCTCAGGTTGATCTCAATTTTTTGCTCCGTTAATTGTTGCAGTCTACATCTTTTTGCAATTGTCTGTATCTGTGATTAGTTTCTTAGAACAGACTCCTAGAAATAAAAGTATTAAATAAAAATATTAATATTTTCAATTCTCTTGATATTTATATAATATTTTCCAAATTGATTGTACTAATGAGTAGTCTAATCCATTTAAATTTTATTGACTCACAAAAGGCAGATCTGTGGCGTGACTGAATTGTACTTGTTTAGAGCACCAAATATTGTTGATGT
This sequence comes from Balaenoptera acutorostrata, assembly GCF_949987535.1. Lineage (NCBI taxonomy): Eukaryota > Metazoa > Chordata > Mammalia > Artiodactyla > Balaenopteridae > Balaenoptera > Balaenoptera acutorostrata. Next base: position 26,864,780 of record NC_080068.1, on the reverse strand, counting down.
ATAATCTAGCTTTATATTTAATTGCCTTTTATTTTAAATGCTATTCTAGAAAATAAGGTCTTAAGATCCATTTGCTATTTGGTTATATCTGATGATTCAACTATCCAATGCAAACACATTATCTTTTCCACCATACTTGCTCTCTTTCTGTTTTTTCTGATCTCAGGGAATAGCTTCACCATCCTCTCAGTCTACCAATCCAGACGCCGGAGAGTCATCTTAGACTATTCCCTCTATCTCACCCCTTACATACACTCTACCCCCTTCTCTTTACACCTCCCTCTCCTTTCCAGCCCCACGGCTACTGCCTTATTGCAAACCTTGTTCAGCTCTTTCCCAGACTGTTCTTCCCATCCTGATTTTCAATCTTTTCTTAGCCATGGCTCTACTTTGTGTTAATGAATTGGTGACTCTTGGAAACACTAGTGATAATTTGATTTTTTTTTTAATATTTTCTTGGCCACCGTCACATGGCATGTGGGATCTTAGTTCCCCGACCAGGGATTGAACTTGCATCCCTTGCATTGGAAGCGTGGAGTCACTGGCCAGCGTGGCCACTGGACCGCCAGATAAATTTTGATTTTATTCAGCTATACTCTCTTACTATTACCTTCTACTTTTATGACTGCATTATGGAACACTATAATGCTAATATTTTATGTATAAAAGAATATACTTATTTTCACACACACACACAAAAAACACCTGAACAAATTATACCTGCTGACTGTAACAAGGCATGGCCTTCAATGACCATGTTAATGAACAACCATCCAAGAGGGTTTGGGGATTGCAGATGCAAATCTCAGTGGTGTCAAGACAAAAATCTACCCTGAGTGAGAATCATTCCTTCTTCCACCTCTCTCAGAACATTCACTCTAGTTGGGGCTTTGTTTTGTCTTCTTTGGGAACTCCCCACACCTCTCCAGGTAGATTTCACAATTGATTTGGCACAGACTGCAGGCAGCGCCAAAGTGCAGACAATGAGGAAAAGGAACACGTTGAAGATGATGCATCATTTTCCCCCTGTCTTTCAACAGGTACCTACACTGGAGCATATTAATGTTCAGAAGAAGAAAGATGGTCGTTGTTCCAAATAATAAAGTGAACTTTTGTTAATGATTGTAAAATTTTTCTTCCAAAAAAAAAATGAATGCAGTTCATTTGGCTTTGGATTATCTGGTAGAATTTCCAGGTCTATTCTGGGCCATCTATTTTGTTGGCCAAAGTGATCAAAAAGAACTAAATGCAGATCAAGTACAAGTTTGAATGTATTTTGCAGATACTTACTAGAACATAGCATTTTTAATGTAGCTCCTCTAGCTGACTAGTATATAATAAAATATATTTTTAAATGATGCCTTCCCCAGATCTAAAAACAAATGTATGCTTTCATTTCTACAGGCACAAAGACAATTTCCAAGTTCAAGAGATGCATCTTCTAGGGTGAGGCTGTTTCTACTTAGTTTAATGTAACTACTCTCTAAAGAGACATTCAAAGGATATATTAGAATTAGATTCTCATTTTGTTTGGTTCTTGTTATCTAAGCAGTCATTTTTCACTTTCAGTTAAAATTAGCACAGAACATTCTTCAGGACAGCCCCTACATTCCTCACATATTTCCACAAAGGGCCCTTGGTTGGAGGGCCCTATCCCCATGATAGTGTATTCTTGTCAGTATTTTATGAATAATAGTTTTTCATAGTCATATCTACCTGTTATTTGCTGGACGCAGTGCTAAAATCTGTATACACATTTTCTCATTTCCTCCTCACACCAGTGCCATAATGTACTTATTATTATTATCTTCATCTTCTAAATGAAAACCTTGAAGCTTGTAGTTGAGCAAGTTGACCAAAGTCACAAAGTAAGGGGCAGTGTCCGGCTGGTTTAACTCCAAAGCCAGCTCTCTGCCTTAATGCTGTTTCTTCTCCTGTGACTCGTTGCCTAGTAATTCCATATCAGATTGACCTAAGACCTTGATTCTTCTAAGATATCTTCTAAGACTTTGAACAAGTCTCTGTACATTAGGACCCTGATTTATGAAGAAACATCCCCACAGAGTATTAACTTGGATTTAATGAATTCCAATTGCTTCCTGCTCACAGGAGAGGCCTGTATATACTCTGTGCTCTAGTGACTTAAACATTCAGTTTCTATTTTTAGTGGCCCCCCCGAGGGGTATACAGTATTTCTCCCAGGGCACTACATTCTCAGGGTCTAACTCTCAAGTGGCATCAGCTTTTGCCAGGAAGCACTCATGACTTGACTTGCACAACTTAAGCTTTTCCTACACACACACACACACACACACACACACACACGGGAACTTCCAGAATAACCTCCTGTTCCTAGGACGTCTCTCTTGAGCCCAACAAGAGAAACGCCCAATCAGCGTTTCTCAGACCTATTTTGTGATATCTATCTACTTGTAAGTGTCAAATAAATGTGTCTTTCAAAATAAACTACATTTTAAAATGGTTTTCCATTCCCTAAAGCAATTAGGATTACAAGCCATATTCAATCATCCCATGGTAGAATGTTCCACTGCCCCTGTCTTCCTTCTTGTCTTTCTCTTGCCCTGTCCACTCCTACCCTATGCATTTTCTTACCTACCCTTGGAGTATTTTGGCATTCAGAAGACAGGAAATAGTAGTCGTTCCAAGTAATAAAGTTAGTTCTTTGTTATATCATTATATGCTTTTTCTTGGGAGGAAATGAATACTCTCTAAAATTTGGCTTTGGATTATCTGGCAGAATTCCTATATCAGTTCTAGGCCATATATGTGTTGCCTGAAGTTTCCCAAAAGAACTAAGTGTGTATTAAATACAGGTTTAAAGTAACATTTATAAAGACTGATGTGTTATATACAATGGAATATTACTCAGCCATAAAAAGAAACGAAATGGAGTTATTTGTAGTGAGGTGGATGGAGTTAGAGTCTGTCATACAGAGTGAAGTAAGTCAGAAAGAGAAAAACAAATACAGTATGCTAACACATATATATGGAATCTAAGGGAAAAAAAAAGGGCCATGAAGAACCTAGTGGCAAGAGGGGAATAAAGACACAGACCTACTAGAGAATGGACTTGAGGATATGGGGAGGGGGAGGGGTGAGATGTGACAGGGTGAGAGAGTGTCATGGACATATATACACTACCAAATGTAAAATAGATAGCTAGTGGGAAGCAGCTGCATAGCACAGGGAGATCAGCTCGGTGCTTTGTGACCACCTAGAGGGGTGGGATAGGGAGGGTGGGAGGGAGGGAGATGCAAGAGGGAAGAGATATGGGAACATATGTATATGTATAACTGATTCACTTCGTTATAAAGCAGAAACTAACACACCATTGTAAAGCAATTCTACTCCAATAAAGATGTTAAAAAAAAAATCTGTTAAAAAAAAAAAAAGACTGATGTGTGATTAGCACTTTGTAGTTTACAAATCACTTTTATAAATATTAAGTCACTTAACCCTACAACAACTTTTGGTGGAAGGAAACAAACGTTTTCCTTTTCTTAAACATTTATCACAAGCTAGGCGTTATGTTGGTGTTTTACATTTAGACTCTCCCTTAATCTTCACAACAGTCCTTCAAGGCATGTATTAGTCCCATTTTAGAGATGAATAAATTGAGGTTCAAAGAGGTTAAATACTTATGTAGCACCACACAGCTTTAGGATTCAAACTGAGAGTACTGAGACCCAAAATCTGGTGCCTGCCCCTGCGCTGTTTCTGACATCCCAGACTACTAAGGTGGTCCCCAGTTTCCTCCCAAAGAGCACAGTCAAAGCCATGGAGGTATTAGCGTCTACTATATATCTTATTCCATAAACAATTTTTCTCTAGGAGAATGAGTAGAGAGACTTATCCATCTTTATCCACATCACCATTATATCTCTAAATTCTCTTCTTTGACGTTTCTTCCCTAAACTTCTGATTTATAGACAAGTAAATTAATTCCTTCCTGGCTTTCCTTCCTATGTCCAGGAATGAGACCTCTTGCTTCTAGATATATGAAGTTTTCATTACACTTCAAAATGTTTCTCAAGCCCAGGGGTAACTCAATTGTACCAAGTTCTTATGTGTATCTCTGTTCAGATTATATGAGCAATAAGGATGAGATTTGCATTTTGGCAAGACCTGACTTACCCAAAAGAGAATTTAGCTCTTCTAGATGGCCAAACGGTGACTCAGACATTTTGCTACTTGCTGGAATAGAACTGTAATAGTAACATGAAATGTCCTCAGGACACTCGGCTAATGACCTGGTATAACATAAATTTTCTGTTTTCTTTGATAGACCAAAGTTCCACTTTGTGATTTAGACAAAGAAGGATGACTAAATGAGTAAGGTATCCCAGAAGAGATAATAAATAGTACCTGGGTGGGCTGAATTTTAAAATCTCTCAAAAAGAAATTTTCTCTCTTAATACCCTCTAAGACAAATTTTATAAACAACACATAACTGATTTTGTGCCAAATGATTGTTTATACAAATATGGTTTATACACACACACACACACACACACACAATGCGTGTATATGTGTGTGATTGTGTATAGCTCCTTCATTATCAAATATAATTGCCTTTATGATAATAAGAAAAATAGTCCCATATATCTGAAGCATAATAAGAGTGAAATAAAATTAATGAGTGTTTTGAGGTATGGGTCTGGATCACTTGATAAATACAAATGCAAACCTGAGTTTCTAGTAGACTTTAGAATACGTGCTCTGTGAAATTCCATAAAAGACCAGCTTACAGATATAAGATCTCCAATATTAGAATTTCTATATAAATATTTCCTGTAAATTAACAGCTCTTTCATGGTAATATTTTCTAGGGCATCATGAACTACAGCCTGTAGTTTTGCATTTAACTAAACCTCTCCCACGAATCATACAACAGGTTCCCAACAACATGTTTTTAAATGTGTCTCCTAAGATACAGTGGAAAATGTGACTGTTATTTACAACTTAATAAATAACTCAATGATGTGAAGTGTTTTAAGTACAGCAATGTGCTACTTTAAACAAAGTAGTGAAAATATATAACTGAATGTGTCTCGTTGTTTTCACTTCTTTTAAGGTTTAGATTTCCTTTGCCCGCCTGTCTGATTTAACTTTAAAAAAAAAAAAAAAAAACTTATGGAAAGTGGGAACCTTGGATACTTCAAAGTTAACCAAGATCAAAGTCAAATGAGGTCCACAGAATAAGGAATAAGCCTGCCTGCAAAATGTGTCACGTTGATATTGGCTTGAAGTCTCTTAGTTTATGGCTTGTACCAAAGACCTGTCCTTGGATTTGTCAGGTATGTAAGCGCTGGGAGTTCTTAGGGAAAAGAATGGTTTGCTTAGTTTTTCCAGGAGACTGATTCAGACACCAACTCATCTGTGTGACCAGGTAACTCATTTCTCTCTTGGTAATTGAAACATTGAAAATATGAGAGTCTTCTCACCGATTGTATCCTTGTGCACTGTATATAACTCCTGACAAGCATATACCTTCCACATGCTGCATCTTGTTTAATTACAGAAACCTCAGCCTTTAATATGAATTCTGCCTTCCTGAAATGGAAGCATGCTGAGAACATTGAAATTCGTTAGTACATTTTCCTTTCTCTGCTCAGTGAAGCCTTTGGAGTGAGACAGTTTCCTTGAGTGTTTGCAGGATTCCAATGTAGTTTTTGAATCTTCCCTGCCTCTCTGTAATTTTAGGGTCTGGGGATTTGGGCTTATGTTGAATTCAAAAAAATGCAGGATCATTACCATGTGAAAAGGTAGTGTGGTCTGTTATTCAAAAGATGCCATGGGTGTTCTTGAATGTTCTGCTTCATTGAAACCCTCCTACACCACACATGTTACCAGTAAAGGCACAACGTTTCTTCCTTGAAATGGTCCATGGTGTTTCATCCGAAACGGTGTATGCCTGCTGCTGGCGTTCTGTGGTTCTGTCTCAACAATATGGCTCAGAACTCACATTCAGCAGGTATCAGCCAAGAGGCCCTTTCGTATCAGAGGAGGAAATAAATCACATTCTCTAGAAACACCCATCTGTTTTGAATAGTCCCATAGATAGATGGCTGTCTGTTTCAGGGAATATTTAATGTTAGAAAAAAACTAGTCCAAACAGTTTACTCTCCTTAAGTCTAAGTAGCAAGAGGTCTTCCAGTAAATGCTTCAAAACTGCCTAACAGGAGAGGCCAGAAACATCCCTCTGTGACTCAAAATGAAAACGGAAAGAAAAAAAAAAAGACTACTAATCTTTATGACTTTGGTGACCTCTAGTGATCAAAACAGAGAACAAATTTACCAGTTTCATGTTACCTTTAGAAAAGAGGGATCTTCCAAAGTCAGGAAATGTATATTTGTTTTGCAATTTGTCTACTCATTCTTTAAATAAAATAACTGATTTTTTAGTAGCAAACAGAAATGTATTCTCACGGTAGAATATTTAAAAAGCAGAAGGAGGGGGAAAATCTCCTTATTTGAGGGTATATTCTTTTCAGTTTTGTTTCTATACATTTACAAACAGGCTCCCAGCAATACACAAAAGTAGGTAATTCTCCACAAGGTGATCACACAGGACAATTATTTGCAATTTGTATTTTTTACAACATACTAACCTGGTAATATACTATTTCACAACTCATATTTTTTAACAGTATATTGTGAATATCTTTCCATGTCTTTAAATATCCCTCTACACATGATTTTTACTGATCACAATATTTCATTATATTTTGTTTAAGCATTTCCCTATTACTGACTATTTAGGTTGTTTTCCATTTTTTTCTATTATCCCTGGAGCTAATTCTCTGATCTCTTCCGTCTTAGACATGAAATTTCTGGTTTAAAAAATGTTCAAAACAGAATGGTTTTCAATACTTAGTATCCAATTCCCAGATAATTCTAAGAAAGAAATGGTCACCTAAACACTACAGTAGTGCTGTCCAAGGGCGCATGTGGTGAGCTGGGAACTCCTTGGCAGGAGGTCTGTGTATAGACCAGCCACCCAGGCATTCCTTGAAGGGCCTTCGGCCAAAGAAGGAACCAAGAATAACCCAAAACGCTACGTGTGAGCTAATAGCGTATGTCCACTGGTGCAAGGTTATGCCACTTGGAAAAAAGGAATAAGTAGAGAGTTATCAGGTTCTAAGGAGCTCTATTTAGTAAACACATGTAAACATATGGTTCCCACATCAGCAAAAGCCTCAACTTTTACACAAGGTATCTGTTCACCAGCTATCAGCTGAAGGTTATATTTGGGAAGTGTTTGCTGAGGGCTTAATTTGTTTTAATGGTTTTTGCATTCTCAGGGTAAATACAAAGTTCTCTTTTTCTTCTCTGTATAAGATAAATAAGGTTGGGTAAATTCCGTAGAAGAAAGGTAAGTGGGGAGAACAGAATTTCTGAACATCATTTTTGCAATGATCAGAGTAAGGGTAGCACCTTGTGAAATACTTTCCAAATGTATAAATTACATTTCCTGGCTATACTGCTTGAGTTTACACTGTCAAAGACCTGTACTATATTCATACCCTCTCTCTCCCAGAAGAATGTATTAGGCTATCAGGGGGCTGTGTCGTTTTTAATAAAACATATTCATGTGCCCTTTGTTTCTTAATACAAATTACAGAAAGTAAAAATCAATCAGTCTTCTGGGTTGATTAAAACTGAGAAAAGAGGGATTTCCTTGGTGGCGCAGTGGTTAAGAATCCGCCTGCCAATGCTGGGGACACGGGTTTGAGTCCTGGTCCGGGAAGATCCCACATGCCACAGAGCAATTAAGCCCGTGCACCACAACTACTGAGCCTGCGCTCTAGAGCCCGTGAGCCACAACTACAGAGACCGCATGCCACAACTACTGAAGCCCGTGCACTAGAGCCTGTACTCCACAACAAGAGAAGCCACCGCAATGAGAAGCCTGCGCACTGCAACGAAGGGTAGTCCCTGCTCGCCGCAACTAGAGAAAGCCCACGCACAGCAACGAAGACCCAATGCAGCCATAAATAAATAAATAAATAAATAATTTTTTTTTAAAACTGAGAAAAGATGGAAGGGATGGGTAACCTGAGCTAGAAAAATCGAGGGGCACTTCTTCAGAGCAATGGATGTGTACCAGGTCCTTGCAGTAGAAGCATCACTTGGTGAAGTTGAAGGATGTGTTACAAGGTCCAGCCAACTTGCCCTTGCTCTCAAGCCATGCTCTCCAGGCACTGCTGGCCTCTCACTACCTACAAATAGCCCCTCTGGCTTTTCCCCAAGATTAAATAACAACAGCTGAAGCCCAACATCCACAGAGAGAGGGGCTTCTCAGGCTGGGTCCTTGGCCTTCTCCCAGCATGAAGACACAGATGCCACAAAGCTACTGGTGCCTTGATTAGAAGATCCAGGCTGAATCTGTGCATCCTGGGTCCCAGGTGTGGCATTGCCTCAGGTTCTGAACTTCAGGCTACTTCTCTCTGATGGTGTGTGCCTTCTTCTATTCTGTTAGAGTTATATGACTTCAAGCAAAATAAATCAATGCTGGCTAATGTATCCTTCAGTAAAGAAAACTGTAAAAAACAAAAATGAAAAATATAAAAACAAAAAGAGTAGCTCAGCAGATCCAGAAAAAAGGTACTAAATATAGTCTCTTCTGAGCCTGGCTAGAAAGAACCAGTTCAAAACACATTCTGTGTTTGAGTCCCTCTACCCAAAATACCATGAGGGATATACCTAGGTATCTTAACCCTGCTCACCCAAGGCAAAGACTCTATATAGAGCCAAAGTCATTTTTCTTTACTGAATGATACATACTATCAAAATGAGACATTTATTTTGTACTTTAACATCTCCCCATACAAGTAATGGTGTCAATTAGGTGTCTCATTGACAGTCTTGTGTCTTTTTTGTTGTTGTTGACATATAGTTGATTTACAATGTTTCAGGTGTACAGCAAAGTGATTCAGTTATACATACATATATATATATATATATATATATATACATATATATAAATGCATTCTTTTTCAGTTTCTTTTCCATTATAGGTTATTACAAGATATTGAATATAGTTCCCTGTGCTATACAGTAGGTCCTTGTTGTTTATCTCTTTTATATATAGTAATGTGTATCTGTTAATCCCAAATTCCTAATTTATCCCTCCCCCACCCCCTTTCCCCTTTAGTAACCATAAGTTTGTTATCTATGTCTGTGAGTCTAATTCTGTTTTGTAAATAAGTTCATTTGTATCCTTTTTTTAAAAGTCTTGTGTCTTTTTAAGGTATACCTTTTAGGTTATTTCTGGGTCCTAATTTTTTACTAGCTATGGCATTTTGCAGAATTATTATAATCTACCAGATTTAAACAGCTAAATCCCTAAATCGCTATCGAAGCTATTGAAGTATTACACGACTGAAACCTTGTTTTCTTTCTTACAACATAACATTTACTTGTACATTCTTTTAAACTCCATTAGTGCCAGTCACAGTTTTCATATTGAAGGCAGTGCATAAGAAATATTCCCATATGACTCATTGGTTAAATCATACACACTGATAAGACATGAGGCTAGTAACAGAAATTAACAGTGTTTTTTAATCTATAATAATTTTATTTATATTATAAATAGAAATATGAAACTTAACAGAGTATTTAAAAATGGCTTCTACCCTCAGTTTTTATTCTGAGGGTTTTTTTTTTTGTCCTGTAAAGATAGACATCAAAATTTTCCAGTAATTTCTTCTTTTTCCCTACTCTGTCCAGGATCTGAGTAGAACACCCAAATAAAAAAAGATGCTGGCCTTCTGTATGGCCACATTCTATGAGGGAAAAAAAAACAACCCTGGCGATCTGGCTGAACCACATAAATGAGAAACAGATTTGTGCAACACAAGCTTGCTCCAAGCCACAGAAGGCCAATGCCATCCTTTGGCATATTTTTAAGACTAAAGGGTAATTGAATCCCTTCTGCACTAGACAGATAGTAAAAAAAAATGAAAATAAAAAGTCAGCAGGGTTTGTCTGGAATCTGGAAGAGACAGTGCAGGCTCACATCTCACTTATGGGAGTGTCATGACAGGACTAAGGGGCATATTTGGATTGTGCTAAACATCCCCACATGATCAGCCATGCACAAAAGGGCCCTTTAGTCCTCTGCAGCTCAGCAATCTGTAATACCTTCCAGGAGTGCAATCACTGCTGTCTTCCCACCCATCATGGAGACGTGTAAAGCTGCCTGTCTTGGTCCCCGGCCAGCTCAGCTCAGCATCAGCCTTTGCTTTATTCTATTAATGATTCCCTAATTAGACACATCAAGGCCTGTCGTAATTAAGACTCTTTTGGTTACAAGTATCCCAAACCCACTTCAAAATAGCTTCATAGAATGAGAGAATTTCTTGGAAGAACTTTGGGCTACCTCACAGACTCCAGACGTCACAAAGGGTGGGAACACATGCAGTTCAGTGGAGCTCAGGAAATTCTGGTCGCTATTCACCCGAGAATTCCATCGCTAATACAGCTTAATTTCTAACTCCCAGTCTTCTGTGTTTCTCAAGAAAATATTCTCCAGTGGGGAATCAGATGGGCTCAAGCGGTATCACTTGTCCATGTATGAGCTCATCAGCCATGGTCAAAATTAATCATCACATAATAAAATATATGTCTACTGTGAGCCCACCTCTGAATTCTGGACTAATGGTATCTTTTATAAGGCTCCAGCTGGATGCTACAGGAACGCAGAACTTAGTTGAGACAACATGGCCAAGATCCCATCCATGTCTCTAGTTATCAAGGCAAGGCTTAGAGACATTCTGGGAACTGTCCATCCAGCCTGAAGACATTATAAACTTTCCCTTGTCTTCTGTCCATCATTACCTCCATTCTCTCCGTTTACAAGCTGACAATAGCAGCACCTCTATCTCCAGTCCAGATTCCTCTTCTGAGTGCCAGATTCAATCATCCATCTTCCTACATGAACTCTCCACTAAGATCTTCCAGAGAAATCTCAAATTCAGTATTCGCAAATGAAACTCACGATCTTCCCTCATGAACCTGGTTTGCCTCCAGCACGTCCCATCTCCGTAAATAGGACCACGCTTTACCCAGTCATGTAAGCTGGAAAGGTTGGAAGCAAACTTTAGCCTGCCTCTCTCATCTCCCTTATCCAATTCAACACAAGACCGTTCAACCTGAAGTTCTAAACAGTTGTTGAATCAGTTCAACTTACTCCATAACAGCTGCCTTATTCAATCATCTGGCTTTACTCTCACATCATTGTCTGCTAAGACCTTCTTCCTGTTCTCCTTGACAGCAGTATTACCTCCCAAAGACCTGTTCTCCATGCTGTGGACAGTATGGCATCACACTGCTGCACAGCTTTCAATGGTTTACCAGTTGTCCACAGGATAAAACCCCAAACCCTAACATAGTTTATGGTCTCACCAACCACAGACTTTAGCCATATCTCTTGCCACCATCCTCACCGCTCACACTCTACTCCCCAGCCATAATGAGTCAAGTTTACTCCTCTGAACAGTATGCACCTGTCTCAGAGCACAGAGTGGTCTCTACATAAAGGCTCTTCACTTACTCCTGTGTGTAACTAAGAAACAATGTCCTTATCTTAGTGTTTGCCCTGTCCCTGCCCCTCCAGACCGTGCTAATTGATTTTCACTATGTGATCTGGCATAGCAGGAGGGAGTGTAGTATTGAATATAAACCTGGGACCTGGTGAGAGACTGCTTGGATTCAAATCCTGGCTCTACCACATGCTAGGGGAACGATACTTACTGCACAGAATCATGATGAGGGTTAACACATTACCCACAAGAAGTAATTCGTACAGTAATTAGCCTGATAATTGGTTAGCATTCAATAACTTTTCATGAATATCATGGACTGGTCAGAAGCAAGAATAACAGAGCCAATGGAGTAACAATGTAGTAGGCATCCCATGGTATTATAACCTGAAAATAAATCTATTGTTTTGGGTTCAGCTGGCTCTCAGGGCCTAGAGAAGCTCACCTATATTTGCTGCTACAGCAAACCACTCAGTTTCTGTCCTCTGACCCTAAGAGTGAGGCCAAGAAAGGGAAAATGGAAGAGATATTGGGATCTATAATCCCAGAATTTTATAAAATACCACCTGTTTCTGGGTTAGTTTTTAAGAAATCAGAAGTCTGTCACTAAAAGTGATCCTTCACGTGTCAATGAGCTATTTGCTCATTGACGCTTGAAACATGTGCTACAACGACTCCTTCAAATTTGGCATATTGGAGAAAATGTGGGAGTATCATCAGGAAGATTCTGTTAGAGGTATCATAATCAGGTGCAGATATGAGAGGTAATAGGAGGTCACATCGTCACATAGAAGGAATCTTTTTTTTCACTGAGGGAATTTACATATTTGTTGATTTCTTCCATGGGGACATTAGGTTGTGGAAGGGGGAGAAAAAACTATCAGAGCATTTGTCAGTTGATCAGGTTGGCGTAACAGACTAAGAGCAAGAGGGGCCCAAGTACAAGGCTTGTTTTCTCCCACAGGACACTTGCTGAGTTCTAGAATGGCACAGGAGTCTGGGGAGCTAAACTGGAAAAACAGAACAAACTCCTACCAGAGCGAAGGGGCTTGCAACAAACCATGATGAATCTCTTCCTCGAGACATCTCCATGGAAGCTGCATGGATGGGAAGCTTAAAAGTTAAGGTCAATGTCCTGCACAAAAGAATAAAAATTATTAGGCATGAAAAGAGACAGGAAAATGTGGCAAATAATGTTTAGAAAATAAGAGCTGATGATTGTAACAATGTGAATGCACCTACTTATGCCATTCAAATGTAGACTTAAAAATTACTAAAGTGATAACTTTTATGTTACACATATTTTATCATTATGAAAATAAATAAATAAAATAAAAGTTGAACCACAGATGTCCAGATACTGCAGTCAACAAACAAGGACGTTAGAATAACTATGATTATTATGTTCAAGGACTCAGAGAAAAAGGTACACAGAACAAATGAAAATAAGTAGAATTTCAACCATGAATTGGAACATATAAAAAAGAATTGTGTGCATTCTGAATTAAAAATGTGAAAGTAGCATCAAAGAACTCATGATATAGGACTATATCTAGGACTAAATTTAACAGCAGACTAGACATCGTAGACGAAGGATTATTAAAGGTCATTAGATAGAATCCAAACTGAAGCACAGTAAGGAAAGAAGGTATGGGTTTAAAAAAACCCCATATGTGTGAGTGTTAGTTTAAAAGTCTAATGTATGCATGATCAATATCTCAGAAGGAAGAGAGAGCCAATATTTGAAAGGTAATGGTCAAGATTTTCCAAAACTGCTAAAAATACCAACTCATACATTTAAGAAGCTCAGATCCCAAAGAAAATTACACACAGACATTTCATAATCAAACTCCTGAAAATCTAAGACAAAGAGAAAACCTTAAAAGCAGTCAGAGGACAAAAACACATACTACCCTCAATGAAGAAACCATACCTTGGGAAGAGATGGTCTTTTCAATAAAGGGTGCTGAATCAGTTGGATAATCACCGTACTATAAATGAAAGATCTACTTTTCCATGCAAAATCAACCTGAGTGAATCTCTCAGACTTTATGTTAAAGAGGGAAGAATCCAGACACAAAAGAGTTCTAACGTGTCATTCAATTTTTACGAAGTTCAGGAACAGATAAAAACAATCAACAGTGTTAGAAGACGGAGTCGTGGTTACCTCAATGCAGGATAGGTATTGACCGGAACAAGCAAGAAAGAAAATAATGGGAGTGTTGAAAATGTTCTATATCTTGATCTGACTGGTGGTTACACACACACACACACACACACACTCTCACCCTCACACTCACACACATGTGTGTATGTATGTATATGTGTGTGTGCATGTGTATCCATCACATTGCACCCTTAAAATTTGTGTTACATCTCAATAAAATATAAATACAAGAAATTACTATAGATTTGTTCTTTATTTTTTGTTGATATGCTTCTCCTAGTATGTCTTCATGTAGAGAACCAGGGTCAAATTCATGTTTACATAGGTAAAGGGCAGAGTGGATTGACCTCCTAGACATTGAAAAGTGAAAATGTGCAAGTTTGTGTGTGTGTCCTTGGAATTTCAAACAGTTGTGCAAACTACTACAGTGCTGACTCTCAACTCCAGACCATTACTTATGCTGTTTTCTCTGCCTGGAATGTGCCATCTTCTCCCTTGACCTGGTTATTCATTCTCTAGGTTTCCTCGCTTGCTCTGGAAAGCCTTTCCAGAACACTATGTTTGAGTGGGCCTCTCTTATGTGCTCCCAGAGTGCCCTTTGCTCACGATTATATATCCTGGGCACTCCATAATGCACTTGCCTTGTTACTTGTTTGTCCCTCAGGTAGGCTGTAAGTTCCTGGAGGAGAACTTGAATTACAGAAGGTTGTATCTCCAGCACTTGGTAGGAGCTCACTAATCATTTATTGGACAGTTATATGGATATAGAACACAATGGACCTGTTAATCCTTAATGGAAAGATGATGCATGATACCTGATTCCAGGGGGATAACACATGGGATTAGAGCAACCTGGAGCCATTGTTTACTGCCTACTAATCACGTAGTGATGAGAGTTTCTGACTTCTAGGGCGTGACTGAGCATACCTCCAAAACAGCACATGACATTAAAATTGTAAAGAAAGGAAACAGGGACCTGGTTAAATCTCATCTCTAGAAGACCTTGAAGAGGTCTCCTAACTATCTAAATTGGATTTGCAAACTTAAATGCAGACAGGAGCAAGGCAGAGAGTATAAATGAATGTGGTTGATTGTATTATTGTTCTCAATTATTCACTGCCCTCCATATAAGTGTTTTCTATATCCTCACCATTGCCATACAACTTACAGGATTTTCCTTTGGAGGAAATGTACTTCCTTGCCCTGTTGCTGTCAGCTTGGCCTGTGATTTGCCAATAGAATGTGAGCCAAAATGGCATATGCCATGTCTGAGGCAAAGCATTAAAAGCTATTGCCCCATTTGGCCATTTTTCTTTCCCCTCTTCAACAAGAATTCCAAATGGGGGCTGCTCCTTCAGTATGGATCCTGGAACCTGGAATCAACACAGACAAACAGGACTGTGAATAGGAAATGAAGCAATGTTGCTGTGAGATGCTGAGGTTTTGAGGTTTTATCAGAGGAGAGCTCCGTCTAAGCTGACAGCGGCAAGCATCAGGCAGAAGGCTTGGCTAAGTCAAGAAAGCCTACCTGTCCCGAGGGACAGCTCCAGTGGACCACCACCATGTGGGACTGCAAGCTCACCCTTGACAGATCTTCCTGTGCTTTCAGAGGGACCAGATTTTTAATTAAATCCCCTCCTGATGTTTAATTGAAATATACCTCCTTTTATTTTTTTTTAATTTTTAATTTTCTATTGGAGTATAGTTGATTTACAATGTTGTGTCAGCTTCAGGTGTACAGAAAAGTGATTTAGTTATACGTATTCATAGATCTATTGCTTTTCAGATTCTAATTAAAGTATACCTCCTTTTAAATATTGGCAACTGGGGACCTTCAAGATGGCGGAGGAGTAAGACGTGGAGATCACCTTCCTCCCAACAAATACATCAAAAATACATCTACATGTGGAACAACTCCTACAGAACACCTACTGAACACTGGCAGAAGATCTCAGACTTCCCAAAAGACAAGAAACTCCCCACATACCTCTGTAAGGCAAAAGAAAAAAGAAAAAACAGAGACAAAAGAATAGGGACGGACCTGCACCAGTGGGAGGGAGCTGTGAAGGAGGAAATGTTTCCACGCACTAGGAAGTCCCTTCGCGGGCGGAGACTGTGGGTGGCGGAGGGGGGAAGCTTCAGAGCCACGGAGGAGAGCGCAGCCACAGGGGTGCGGAGGGCAAAGCGGAGAGATTCCCGCACAGAGGCTCGGCGCCGACCAGCACTCACCAGCCCGAGAGGCTTGTCTGCTCAGCCGCCGGGGCGGGCGGGGCTGGGAGCTGAGGTTCGGGCTTTGGTCAGATCCCAGGGAGAGGACTGGGGTTGGCGGCGTGAACACAGCCTGAAGGGGTTAGCGCACCACAGCTAGCCGGGAGGGAGTCCGGGAAAAAGTCTGGACCTGCCTAAGAGGCAAGAGACTATTGTTTTGGGGTGTGTGAGGAGAGGGGATTCCTTCCCTGTCTGCCCACAGAAGGCAGAGCACCGCCTAAACGAGCTCGAGAGACGGGCATGAGCCGCAGCTATCAGCGCAGACCCCAGAGACGGGCGTAAAACGCTAAGGCTGCCGCTGCGGCCACGAAGAAGCCTGTGTGCAAGCACAGGTCACGATCCACACCGCCCCTCCCGGGAGCCTGTGCAGCCCGCCACTGCCAGGGTCCTGAGATCCAGGGACAACTTCCCTGGGAGAACACACGGCACACCTCAGGCTGGTGGAACATCACGCCAGCCTCTGCCACTGCAGGCTTGCCCGGCATTCCAATTATAACTACTGTACCCCTCCCTCTCCCCGGCCTGAGTGAGCCAGAGCCCCCTAATCAGCCACTGCGTTAACCGCATCCTGTCTGGGTGAAGAACAGACGCCAGAGGGCGACCTACATGCAGAGGTGGGGCCAAAACCAAAGCTGAAACCAAGGAGCTGTGCAAAAAAAGAAGAGGAAGGGAAATTACTCCAAGCAGCCTCAGGAGCAGTGGATTAAATCCCCGCAATCAACTTGAGGCATGCTGTATCTGTGGAATACCTGAATAGAAAACAAGTCAACCCAAAATCGAGGCAGTGGACGTTGGGATCAACTGTAGACTTGGGGTTTCCTGTCTGCGACTGACTTGTTTCTGATTTTTATGTTTATCTTAGTATAGTTTTTAGCACTTGTTATCATTGGTGGATTTGTTTATTGGTTTGGTTGCTCTCTCTTTTTATATTACTTTTTTAATTTTTAATTTTAATAATTTAAAACTTTTTTAAATTTTATTTATTTATTTATCTTTCTTTCTTTCTCCCTATCCTTCTGAGCCGTGTGGCTGACAGGGTCTTGGTGCTCCAGCCTGGTGTCAGGCCTGAGCCTCTGTGGTGGGAGAGACTAGTTCAGGACACTGGACCACCAGAGACCTCCTGGCCCCATGTAATATCAATCAGCAAGAGTTTTCCCAGAGATCTCCGTCTCAATGCTAAGACCCAGCTCCACCCAACGGCCAGCAAGCTCCAGTGCTGGATGCCCCATGCCAAACTACTAGCGAGGCAGGAACACAACCCCACCCATTAGCAGAGAGGCTGCCTAGAATCATAATAAGTTCACAGACACCCCAAAACACACCACTGGATGCAGTCCTGCCCGCCAGAAAGACAAGATCCAGCCCCACCCACCAGAACACAGGCACCAGACCCCTCCACGAGGAAACCTACACAACCCACTGAATAAACCTTACCCACTGGGGGCAGACACCAAAAACAACGGGAACTACGAACCTGCAGCCTGTGAAAAGGAGACCCCAAACACAGTAAGTTAAGCAAAATGGAAAGACAGAGAAATATGCAGCAGATGAAGGAGCAAGGTAAAAACCCACTAGACCAAACAAATGAAGAGGGAATAAGCAGTCTACCTGAAAAAGAATGCAGAGTAATGATAGTAAAGATGATCCAAAATCTTGGAAATAGAATGGAGAAAATACAAGAAACGTTTAACAAGGACATAGAAGAACTAAAGAGCAAACAACAATGACGAACAGCACAATAAATGAAATTTAAAATTCTCTAGAAGGAATCAATAGCAGAAAAACGAGGCAGAAGAACAGATAAGTGACCTGGAATATAAAATAGTGGAAATAACTACTGCAGAGCAGAATAAAGAAAAAAGAATGAAAAGAATTGAGGACAGTCTCAGAGACCTCTGGGACAACATTTGATGCACCAACATTTGAATTATAGGGGTCCCAGAAGAAGAAGAGAAAAAGAAAGGGACTGAGAAAATATTTGAAGAGATTATAGTTGAAAACTTCCCTAACATGGGAAAGGAAACAGTCGATCAAGTCCAGGAAGCACAGAGAGTCCCATACAGGATAAATCCAAGGAGAAAAATGACAAGACACATATTAATCAAACTATCAAAAATTAAATACAAAGGAAAAATATTAAGAAACAGCAAGGGAAAAGCAACAAATAACATACCAGGGAAAACCCATAAGGTTAACAGCTGATCTTTCACAGAAACTCTGCAAGCCAGAAGGGAGAGGCAGGATATATTTAAAGTGAATGAAAGGGAAAAACCTACAACCAAGATTACTCTACCAAGCAGAGATCTCATTCAGATTCGCAAGAGAAATTAAAACCTTTACAGACAAGCAAAAGATAAGAGAATTCAGCACCACCAAACCAGCTTTACAACAAATGCTAAAGGAACTTCTCTAGGCGGGAAACACAAGAGAAAGAAAAGACCTACAAAAACAAACCCAAAACAATTAAGAAAATGGTAATAGGAACATACATATCGATAATTACCTTAAATGTAAATGGATAAATGCTCCAACCAAAAGACATAGACTGGATGAATGGATGCAAAAACAAGACCCATATATATGCTGTCTACAAGAGACCCACTTCAGACCTAGGGACACATACAGACTGAAAATGAGGGGATGGAAAAAGATATTCCAGACAAATGGAAATCAAAAGAAAGTTGGAGTAGCAATTCTCATATCAGACAAAATAGACTAAAATAAACACTATTACAAGAGACAAAGAAGGACATTACATAATGATCAAGGGATCAATCCAAGAAGAAGATATAACAATTGTAAATATTTATGCACCCAACATAGGAGAACCTCAATACATAAGGCAAATGCTAACAGCCCTAAAAGGGGAAATCGACACTAACACAAGCATAGTAGGGGACTTTAACACCCCACTTTCACCAATGGACAGATCATCCAAAATGAAAATAAATAAGGAAACACAAGCTTTAAATGACACATTAAACAAGATGGATTTAGATATTTATAGGATATTCCATCCAAGAAAACAAGAATACACTTTCTTCTCAAGTGCTCATGGAACATTCTCCAAGATAGATCATATCTTGGGTCACTTATCAAGCCTTGGTAAATTTAGGAAAGTTGAAATCATATCAACTATCTTTCCTGACCACAACGAGATGAGACTAGATATCAATTACAGGAAAAGTTCTGTAAAAAATACAAACACCTGGAGACTAAACAATACGTTACTAAATAACCAAGAGATCACTGAAGAAATCAAAGAGGAAACCAAAAAATACCTAGAAACAAATGATAATGAAAACACGATGACCCAAAACCTATGGGATGCAGCAAAAGGAGTTCTAAGAGGGAAGTTTATAGCAAAAAAATCCTACCTCAAGAAACAAGAAAAATCTCAAATAAACAACCTAATCTTACATCTAAAGCAATTAGAGAAAGAAGAACAAAAAACTCCCAAAGTTAGCCGAAGGAAAGAAATCATAAAGATCAGATCAGAAATAAATGAAAAAGAAATGAAGGATACAATAGCAAAGATCAATAAAACTAAAAGCTGGCTCTTTGAGAAGATAAAAATTGATAAACCACTAGCCAGACTCATCAGGAAAAAAGGCAGAAGACTCAAATCAACAGAATTAGAAACTGAAAAGGAGACGTAACAACTGTCCCTGCAGGAATACAAAGAATCATCAGAGATTACTACAAGCAACTGTATGCCAATAAAGCGGACAACCTGGAAGAAAATGGCAAATTCTTAGAAAATCACAACCTCCTAAGCCTGAAGCACTGAAACTGAAACTGTGATTAAAAATCTTCCAACAAACAAAAGCCCAGGACCACATGGCTTCACAGGCGAATTCTATCAAACATTTAGAGAAGAGCTAAAACCTATCCTTCTGAAACTCTTCCAAAATATAGCAGAGGGAGGAACACTCCCAAAACTCATTCTACAAAGCCACCATTACCCTGATACCAGAACCAGAAAAAGATGTCACAAAGAAAGAAAACTACAGGCCAATATCACTGATGAACTTAGATGCAAAAATCCTCAACAAAATACTAGCAAACAGAATCCAACAGCACATTAAAAGGATGATACACCATGATCAAGTGGGGTTTATCCCAGGAATGCAAGGATTCTTCAATATACGCAAATGAATCAATGTGATACACCATATTAACAAACTGAAGAATAAAAACCATATGATCATCTCAATAGATGCAGAGAAAGCTTTTGGCAAAATTCAACACCCATTTATGATAAAAACCCTCCAGAAAGTAGGTATAGAGAGAACTTAACATAATAAAGCCCATATATGACAAACCCACAGCCAACATTGCTCTCAATGGTGAAAAAATGAAACCATTTCCTCTACAATCAGGAACAAGACAAGGATGCCTACCCTCACCATTATTATTCAACGTAGGTTTTTAAGTTTTAGCCACAGCAATCAGAGAAGAAAAAGAAATAAAAGGAATCCAAATTGGAAAAGAAGAAGTAAAGATGTCACTGTTTGCAGATGACATGATACTGTACATAGAGAACCCTAAAGATGCTACCAGAAAACTACTAGAGCTAATCAATGAATTTGGTAAAGTAGCAGGATACAAATTAATGCACAGAAATCTCTTGCATTCCTCTACACTAATGATGAAAAATCTGAAAGAGAAATTAAGGAAACACTCCCATTTACCATTGCAACAAAAAGAATAAAATACCTAGGAATAAACCTACCTATGGAGACAAAAGACCTATATGCAGAAAACTATAAGACACTAATGAAAGAAATTAAAGATGATACAAACAGATGGAGAGATATATCATGTTCTTGGATTGGAAGAATCAACATTGTGAAAATGACTATACTACCCAAAGCAATCTACAGATTCAGTGCAATCCTTATCAAACTACCAATGGCATTTTTCACTGAACTAGAACAAAAAATTTCACAATTTGTATGGAAACACAAAAGACCCCGAATAGCCAAAGCAATCTTGAGAAACAAAAATGGAACTGGAGGAATCAGGCTCTCTGACTTCAGACTGTACTACAAAGCTACAGTAATCAAGACAGTATGGTACTGGCACAAAAACAGAAATATAGATCCATGGAACAGGATAGAAAACCCAGAGATAAACCCATGCACATATGGTCACCTTATGTTTGATAAAGGAGGCAAAAATATACAATGGAGAAAAGACAGCCTCTTCAATAAGTGGTGCTGGGGAAACTGGACAGCTACATGTAAAAGAACGATATTAGAGCACTCCCTAACACCATACACAAAAATAAACTCAAAATGGATTAAAGACCTAAATGTAAGACCAGCCACTATAAAACTCTTAGAGGAGAACACAGGCAGAACACTCTATGACATAAATCACAGCAGGATTGCTTTTGACCCACCTACTAGAGAAATGGAAATAAAAACAAAAATAAACAAATGGGACCTAAGGAAACTTAAAAGCTTTTGCACAGCAAAGGAAAACATAAACAAGATGAAAGACAACCCTCAGAATGGGAGAAAATATTTGCAAACGAAGCAACGATGAAGGATTAATCTCCAAAGTATACAAGCAGCTCATGCAGCTCAATATCAAAAAAACATACAACCCAATCCAAAAATGGGCAGAAGACCTAAATAGACATTTATCCAAAGAAGATATACAGGTTGCCAACAAACACATGAAAGGATGCTCAATATCACTAATCATTGGAGAAATGCAAATCAAAACTACAATGAGGTATCACCTCATCCCAGTCAGAATGGCCTTCATCAAAAAATCTACAAACAATAAATGTTGGAGAAGTTGTAGAGAAAAGGGAACCCTCTTGCACTGTTGGTGGGAGTGTAAATTGATACAGCCAGTATGGAGAACAGTATGGAGGTTCCTTAAAAAACTAAAAATAGAACTACCATATGACCCAGCAATCCCACTACTGGGCATATACCCTGAGAAAACCATAATTCAAAAACAGTCATGTACCACAATGTTCATTGCAGCTCCATTTACAATAGCCAGGACATGGAAGCAACCTAGGTGTCCATCAACAGATGAATGGATAAAGAAGATTTGGCACATATATACAATGGAATATTACTCAGCCATAAAAGAAATGAAATTGAGTTATTTGTAGTGAGGTGGATGGACCTAGAATCTGTCATACAGAGTGAAGTAAGTCAGAAAGAGAAAAACAAATACTGTATGCTAACACATATATATGGAAACTAAAAAAAAAAAAGTGGTTCTGATGAACCTAGGGGCAGGACAGGAATAAATACGTAGAGGATGTAGAGGATGGACTTGAGGACATGGGGAGGGGGAGGGGGAAGCTGGAACAAAGTGAGAGAGTGGCATTGACATATATGCACTACCAAATGTAAAATAGATAACTAGTGGGAAGCAGCCACATAGCACAGGGAGATCAGCTCGGTGTTTTGTGACCACCTAGAGGGGTGGGATAGGGAGGGTGGGAGGGAGACGCAAGAGGGAGGGCATATGGAGATATATGTATACATAGAGCTGATTCACTTTGTTATACAGCAAAAACTAACACAACATTGTAAAGCAATTATACTCCAATAAAGATGTTAAAAATAAATAAATATTGACAACTAAATCAATATGTTTTAAAAAACCCTTAGGGTCAAATCAAATCAAGGATACATTTGCAATTTCTTGTCCACCCCTTAGTTTTCTCATGTGTAAGAGAAGAATGATAATATCTGTTCTGCCTCTGTAACAGGGTTATTTTGAGTGTCAGATTTGTCTAAATTTGTGTTTGTTTTATTTTAATTTTGAAATGATAAGAGAAAAGAAGGTCGAGGAAAGAAGTTGAACAACCCTGGCAAAGCAGGCTGGAGATTCCTAAGGTGACAAGATACCAAGAGGCCAATAGTGCAAGCACCGTGTCTCAACTTTCCTCAGCCTCCATAAAAAGCCGACTTCTCCATAGGCAGATCAGACTAGCCAGCAACCATCTTCAGGAATCATGTGATCCTGAAATAGTTGGGGCATAAGTAATTGACAAAAAGTAACAGTTCCTTGTCATGAAACAAGTCTGAGCTAGCTTAATAGATCGAGTTTGACTTTCCTCATTTGCAACATTATAATTCATCTTTCTCCTTGACTAATGACAATACGAAAAAATAGCCCAAGGACATAATATACCTAGAAATGGGATAAGGTTTCCATGTTTGAAGGTATAAACTCAAAATTCTCAAAAGATAGGTAGGGCTTCCCTGGTGGCGCAGTGGTTGAGAATCTGCCTGCCAATGCAGGGGACACGGGTTCGAGCCCTGGTCTGGGAAGATCCCACATGCCGCGGAGCAGCTGGGCCCGTGAGCCACAATTGCTGAGCCTGCGCGTCTGGAGCCTGTGCCCCGCGACGGGAGGGGCCGCGATAGAGAAAGGCCCGCGCACCGCGATGAAGAGTGGCCCCCACTTGCCGCAACTAGAGAAAGCCCTCGCACAGAAACAAAGACCCAACACAGCCATAAATAAATAAATTAAAAAAAAAAAAAAAAAAAAAGATAGGTAGATTTCTCTGACACCTTTCCACGAAATATCTCACAGGTAGGGTTTGTTGGCGATCCTGCACATGTGTCTCAGTAAGAATATAAAGAAAATTGGGCAAATGCCAGAAAGGGAAAAGCATAAGGTGACGTCCTGTGTTTTTTTCTGTTTCATTTTCAGATTTCACATTTTTCCTTCCATTATGCGGATGCACCACTAGAGGGCACCATACAGTTCTGCTTCCACACACCCTGTGGTGTAATGCTGGGTCCGACCTCCAGCTACTACCCTGAAAGCCCTACAGCTTTTGTCTATCTTTAATCAGATCACACAGGGTCAACGTGTCTGCCTGAAGGAAGCTGCAGACCCATCCTTGATCCAAGGTCATTTCCCGCTCCTCATGTCATTAGGAGCTATCTAGTCCTTTCAAGTGACCAAGAGCAAAGCATCCATTCCTGTCCTGTGGCCTCAGGTTCACGTAGGGGGCTACCTATGTCATCCAGTCGCCAGTACTGAGGACAATTTCCTGACTGCCCCTCAGCCTCTGTAGGGTGTTCTGCCAGATGCTGGAACTAGAACAAAGATCACAGGACCTACAGATACAAGAAAAGGGGTCGTGCAGGATAACAAATGAACCAGTATGTGTAAGTACTGCAGGAGCTTCAAGACTGATGAATGAAGTGATTCTCCAGGAAAGCATGAGGTCTCTCATGAAGAAAAGTGTTCTTGGAGGCCAATCAGCCCAGGCTGAAGAAGGTAAGAAATTGGATTTTAGGCTGAGTTTCCTGCCTTATTAGGCACCTCCATACAGGGGGAAACCTGAAACTAAGGTATGCTATAGGGAACATCTATCTATCTCTCTGTATATATGTATACATATGTATATATTTATGTGTACATATAGAGAGCAGCTTCTGCTCCCCAAGACTGCCTGAGAGAAGTTACTTTCTTCTGCACTGCAATATTCATTTGTCATTTATTGATTTGACAAGTATTTATTATCAACTGTGCCCCAAACACTCAGTGGTAAATAAGATAGCCACAGGCAGGGCATGCCTGCTTAGAACTTACAGTCCACTGGGGACACAAAAATGATTGCAACGCAATATGGTAAGTCCTGTAAAAAGGGAGGAAGAGGGTACAGTATGAGTACAGAGCAGGGACCCCTGACGCAGATGTTGGAAGTCAGGGAAGACTTCCTGGAGGAAGAACTATTAAATCGAGATCCTAAGCAGAATAGAAGTAGGTCATGTGAGAAGAGCATCAGCATGTTCCAGGCAGAAGTAACACAGCACAGAGGAAAAAAAGAATCAAACAGGATTTTATTTCTTCATATACAGTTTCCGAGCTTGCTGTTTTCCACTTACCTATTTTATCCCAAGTCTCCATATCAAATATTTTTGAAAACATGATTTTAACAGCTGCCTAATCGTCCCTTGTGAGGATAGTAACTAATTTATTTACCGATTTTCAAAGAGACATAGCATTTTCAAGGCTCATGCTAAGTGCTCTCCCCTTAAAAATATAAAGTCATGTGAAATAATCTTTATCACTCATATTAATATCCAAAAAAACTCCTTTACTTGGCTCTCTGTTGAGAACAATTTCTGCAACCCAACCTGATATTCCCCCAGCAGCAAATACTGAATTTAAGCAAGTCATTGGTTTGCTAAATATTGGTTACTATGAATTATTTGTAAATTTTGCTGCAGTTGTCTTGCATGCATCGGTGGGGCCTTCAGAGGGGCTCCAGGATTCCAGGGCTTTCAGATTTTGCACTGTCCCTCAGAGTGCCACTCTGTGTCCCTCAGCCTCCTCCATGTCTGCATCTCACCTCCCCATCTATCCCTCAATCTCAGGGAGATTGGGATGTTAACAGATATTTATCTCCACCTTTTCCCCAGTAAATATTTTTCTCGGTGGCTCAGTTTCCTAAAGCTGCAAATATCAGTTTCATTAATATTTTTTTAAAACCATCTTTGGGTAAAAATAGAAGTAGAATCTATTTAACAAGTTGCTGACTTAGCAAATTGATTTTCTGGTCCAAGCAGGAAAGATTTGCACAGACTCTTAGAGGAAGTGAGGTGTTTGAGGTAGAGTATCTAAACACTTTCTTTTTTTCAAAATAGATTAAAGACCTAAATGTAAGGCCAGACACTATCAAACTCTTAGAGGAAAACATAGGCAGAACACTCTATGACATAAATCACAGCAAGATCCTTTTTGACCCACCTCATAGAGAAATGGAAATAAAAACAAAAATAAACAAATGGGACCTAATGAAACTTAAAAGCTTTTGCACAGCAAAGGAAACCATAAACAAGACAAAAAGACAACCCTCAGAATGGCAGAAAATATTTGCAAATGAAGCAACTGACAAAGGATTGATCTCCAAAATTTACAAGCAGCTCATGCAGCTCAATAACAAAAAAACAAACAACCCAATCCAAAAATGGGCAGAAGACCTAAATAGACATTTCTCCAAAGAAGATATACAGATTGCCAACAAACACATGAAAGAATGCTCAACATCATTAATCATTAGAGAAATACAAATCAAAACTACAATGAGATATCATCTCACACCGGTCAGAATGGCCATCATCAAAAAATCTAGAAACAATAAATGCTGGAGAGGGTGTGGAGAAAAGGGAACCCTCTTGCACTCTTGGTGGGAATGTAAATTGATACAGCCAGTATGGAGAACAGTATGGAGGTTCCTTAAAAAACTAAAAATAGAATTACCATACGACCCAGCAATCCCACTACTGGGCATATACCCTGAGAAAACCATAATTCATAAAGAGTCATGTACCAAACACCTTCTTTTGAGCTGTTTCAGATCTAATTCCGCCTCCCTTTAAAACTGACCTTCCTCCGATGGCCATACTTCTCATTTTAACCTGCTTCGCAACAAGGTTTTGGGTTTGTCTGTTTTATTTTTGAGTGTTCGCATTTATTGTCTCGTCATCCATTTATGCTTCCTTCGTGAGGTGTGTTTGGAGGGAAACTCACCTCGCTGGTTCTGTGTGGTCCTTAGCTGTTCCATTCAAACTCTATTTTGAATTAAAGATTTCTTGCATCGCATGTATTCTTACATTGCTGTATGACTTGCCATGGGTTGGAGAGTTTTTTCAAACCTCAGAGCACGCTGGTGGTAATTCCAGTTCTCCAATACATTTATTTCATGTAAGAAGTCATTTTCTCCCTGGCCCACAAGAAACTCCACATTAAAAATGAGAATTTTCCTAGCTCTATTATAGTGACCTCAGCCTGGCTCAGACCCTAGTCTCAGGCCTTCACAGTGTAATTCTTGTTTGTCCAATTGGGTGACTCCTGACTGCTACCACCTTACCAAGCCCACTGAATTTATGCAAAGTAAATGTAACATGTAGTTGCCAGTTCCCTGAAGTGAAGATTTGACTGAACACTTTAATAATCCTGGTTAAGCAGATAGCCACGTTATCTTTATGGACAGACGGTTCACAACTTTGCATCATTTAAAAATGCCACCCGGCCTATCACCCGATGCCTGGAGAAGGTGGGCCTGAAAGATAACAGAGTGCAGGCTGAGGTCATAGATGTCACACCAGTCTTCCTTGGCGGATTTCTTGCACTGACCTTGGCAAGCGAGCTCATGATCTCAGGATGCACGGAAAAATGATCTTTGTACTACTATTGTCAGGTAAGTGGAATTTTTTTTTCGCAGGGTGCTGTTATATGGGATATAGGATTATACATGCAAAGGTAAACTATCCCATTTTAGCCCTATCTGACTTAAACGAATACCTAAATGAGTAGTATCTCAGATCCCAGTCTGGAGGATGGATTCTTATTGGGACTCCGTGGAAGAAATGGCTCCAGGGGGCCCAGTAATTGTGAATCGATCACAGCACAGTTCCAGGATGAGAAGCATGCTTCAATCCTAAGCCTAGCCAGAATTAAAAGAATTTTATCAAATACACTGAGAAACATCTCTGTGTGAAGGAATGTGTTGCTTTACTGGCGTTTTCACGAGTTTAACTTCCAAGTTAGAAAGTCATTCATGAAGGTGATAGTGGATATACGGTCTTCATATTTCAAAAAAGTCTTCCAAAAAATTATGATTTTCTCCTTCTCCTGCCAAAAATGTACAAGCCACAAGCATGAACCCTGAATCCATGGGGGAGTTATTTCTCACATTGTGGTCCATTACTGAGGTGTAAGGCGGAAAAAACAAAAAAAAGAAAGAACTCTTATTGGCTAAGGGGTTATGTGGTTTGGGGAGAAATCGAAATCCATTCATTAAAAAAAGAAATAACATAGGCATATTATGAAGTGGTATCAAATTAGCATTACTTTTGGCCTCTTCCCGAGAGTGTTATGGTTAACGTCTTCTCAAATGGAGTGTTTATGTGCCAGAAATACTGGTGCCCAGCACATAGATAAGGAGCAGGCAATGACTTGAAGTGTGTTTAGCCCCTCAAACGTGGTTGTAATTCGAGTTACAGCAAGCATCAAGGATCTACCGGGCGCTCTAGGAGATGGGGAAGGGATCCAGCACTTTCTAAGATACATCAGGGGATACAGTAGTGTCATGGTTAAAGCACGGGCATGAAAGACAGAACTAGCTTCAAACCTGGCTTCACATCTGAAAGCTGGGGAACATTAAGGCAAATTACTTACCCTCTCTTGGCTTCAGCATCCATGTCTGTAAAATGCAGACAATGTTGGTACCTGCCTCCTAGTAAGCGCCTAAGGACTAAACAAACTAATTACTGTAATGTCCTTACTTCAGTGCCTGGCACATAGTAAAGTAGTAGATAAGTATTTAGCTATGATAATAGTTATAAACTAGGAAACAAACCTGGGTATGGGATGGTGATTTCTGAGAAGTGATGGAGAATGGGAAAATTCCAGGAAAACAGAAGACTAACAAAGTTGCTCTAATTTTTTTAAGTGGCAAGGAGTGAAAACATTTAGCTTGAAGAAAAGAAAACACGTGGAAGGAATGTGGCAGAATATTTAAAGATATTCAAACATTTGTAGAGCTCTTACACAGAAGAGACAAGAGGTATTCATTGAGTGGTTCCAGAGGGCAAAGTGAGGTTACTCAATCGAATCAGGCACATTACCCATTTGGGGGAGGGGAGGGGCAGAATATTTGGGAAGGATTCCTGGAAAAGAAAGAAATTCATTTTACAAGTGCTCAAGCAGGTAGTGCAGTAAGGCCTTAAATGAGGCTTCATGAGGTCAGCTAGTTCAAGTGACTCCAAAGGCTGCCTTGGTCTCCAGGGCCAAGGCTGTCATCATCTTTGCATCTTCTGGAATCCTCCAAAGCAGGGATCCCCAACCAGCCCGTTAGGAACCGGACCGCACAGCAGGAGGTGAAAGGCGGGCGAGGGAGTGAAGCTTCATCTGTATTTACAGCCGCTCCCCATCACTCGCATCACTGCCTGAACCATCCCCCACCCCCACCCCCACCCCCTGGTCCACGGAAAAATGGTCTTCCACGAAATTGGTCCCTGGTGCCAGAAAGGTTGGCGACCGCTGCTCCAAAGAAACTCTCTTGATGTGACGACTTTATAGAATAATAGAAAGACGCTGGAAAAAATTTCTCCCTCTTATTCATTAGTTGAAGAGGAGAACGTGAAAAGTGTGAGGAAATGGGGGGAAAAAAACTTATTTGCCTTCTCCAGTAATCTTAAGGGTAAAGCCAAACCTTCAAATTCTAAGAGTATCAGATATCATCCTCCCAATGGAGGTAAGTTTTTTCGAAATGATTCGATTCCCAATCCCTGAATTCATTCACTCATTTGTTCATTCAGTAATTATGTGTCAGGTGACAAACACCGGGGCCACGGCAGGGAGATAAATGAGCCTCCAGAGTTGGAGTTCAGGGCTGGTGGGGGCAGATGGGGAGGGGGACACAGACATTCAGCAGAACAAGTAAATTCTTAAAAGAAGAAAAGACAGTGAAAAATAGCACACAGAGAATTAAACCAGGGAAGGTGATGAACGCAGTGCAGAAGGCTGATGTAGAGAAGAGGAGCAGGAAATTTTTCTCTGAGTTCGTGACATTTCTGATGAGAGCTGAACAATGAGAAGAGGCCAACCTTGCAAAATCTGGGGAAGGGCACCAGAGGTGGAGGGGACACGAAGGGCGAAAGTTCTAAGGCAGGAGAAGACATAGTGTGTTTGAGGAAAAGCCAAAGCTTTGGTTTGAAAATCGGGTCCTGATGTTAAGAAGCCCTTGGAGAGAGCTCTGTGTCCCTGGACCATGATTATCCATGTGCACCTTACCACACACGCCTGCAGACACACCATTAGAATGACTAAGCAAAGAAACAAGGCTTCTCCTTTTTCTTCAGTGATCCAAGAGGAGACCCTTTCTCTCCATTTAATTGTTACGGGAATGAGTTCTGAACTGGGTTTCAGGGACGACTGCACTCTAAATTTCTTAAAAGTCAAACCTGTGCTTCATTTATGCACCCTCCACACTGCTAGGCACATAGTAGGCACTCAATTAATAATAATTGCAGAAATGACAAATGACCAGAATTTTGCTGCAGGTTAGTTTAACTGTGGAGAATCAATTGACCCCCATGGGCCTCAGTTTCCTCCTGCCTCTTAAATAAAACACAGACTAGATGGCATCTAAAATCCCTTTCATCTCTAAACTTCAGTGATACCTCAAAGGTCAGCCTGAGATGATCTGTTAGGCTAGCTACCAAATCTATAAATCTCTAGTTTGATGTGAAATTTTTAGAAAGAAATGAACACTCTCACTATGAACTCCTGGAGAAGGATTTCTAAGAGGGGGAAGAGGAGACAGTATCTCAAAATTGACTTACACTGATTTTATTTTTTTTATTTTTTATTTTTTTAACCGATGGAGAGTTATTTATTTATTTAGTATAGTCCTGGCAATGACAAGGGTCATAGCCAGTATGATCCACGACATTCAAGGAAGCTCTCCACGTGCCAAACACCACCTGAGTCACTGTATGTGCATTACTTTGTTTAGTCTTCACAACTTCCTACTGAAGTAATTGCCATTTTATTCCATGAGTTTACAAGCTAGACAGTAAAGGCTCAGAGAGGAAAGTAACTTCCCCAAAGATCACTAAGGTAAGTAGGTGGCAGTAATAGTAGCTACTAAATGATAGAGCTAAAATTTGAAACCTGGCAACTGACCCCAGAATCCTTACCTACTTTGGGGGTAGGGTATGGGGGGCACAGAGTAAGTATGCATAAGAATGTAGTCTTTCCCATGCCAGCTGACCACGGAACCCTTTATTTTGGCCAAAAGCAAAGCACTGCGAGAAAAATGCTGTCCTAAAGGGTGGTTAAGTCAGATGAAATTCATAAATCACTTTGAAAGGTTAAAGGAATGCTAAAAAAAAAAAAAAAAATTAACTACTGCACCAATGGTTCTCAAACTTGAGCATGCATCAGAATCACCTGGAAGGTGGGTCAAAGACAGACTGCTGGGCCCCATCCCCTCGAGTTTCTGACTAAGCATATTTTGTGGGTTCCGAATTTCTATTTCTAACAAACTGATGTTTCTGCTCAAGGGCCCACACTTGGAGAAATATGGTCCTAAGCCACAGGTGGTGAAACAAAGAAAGCAAGAGATCACGATAAGAATGGTCTCGGGAAAAGGAGAAAACCTAGGTGAAGAAAGCTGGCGTGGAATTAAGGAAAGGAGGGATGAATCATCCAGTAAATGGGGTCAAGCTAAAATCACATGGAAATTTTCCTGGGCCTTTTGCTCCCTGGGTGGGCAAAGAGTCTTCCTGGGACCTCAAACAGCCTAAAACTATTCAACCCAGCTTCGGGCACAGTATAAATTTAATGGCAAAAGGATGTCCCCACGTTCAGGATCTCTGTACTCTGGCTACCACCACAAACCTTACCCACTGACAATGCCTAGAACTCCTTTAACAGGAAACAAAACGTTTTACTTTGTAGCAAGAAATAGAAGCTTGAGAAGGAAATAAGTCCTAAAAAGTGAATATATATCGCTGTCTACAGATCTCATTCCAAATGGACTTACACTGATTTTAAATTGGGAAGTTGAATTTAACATTCTTGTGATGAATTTCTTTTTACTTTGGTCCCTAGAGGATGACTGAAAACATCTATGAACCTATTGGGGAAGCACATTTTAAATAATTTTCTCAAATGTCTTTATAGGTTATATTTTTACTAAAGCTGTCGCCACAACTACTCCAGGAATAAATGTTACAACTACACCATCAGGTAAGTTACCAACAAAAGCAGACGGGCAATAGATTTCCAGCCATTATTATCATATCTATATATTTAATACATACCTGTGTGGTTTTCTGTGATAAATGAACTAAATTAAAACTAAAGCAACAATACTGAAAAGAAATATTCCAGGGTTATCTCTGGGTGTTGGGATTGGTTGTCATTTTTTTCTGCTTTTTCATACTTTCTAAATTCTCTGTGAAAAGAATCATAAAATATAGTTAGGAAAAGTTTTAAAAAGCTTTTTAAGTTAAACTGAACACACACAATCTTTGCTTTCTAAGATGTCTCTATCATTAAGCAATGCTGACAAACATTAACAGAGGAAAACCTAGATACCAGCTATTCATTTCATCGTGCTTATTACTACTCAAATAAACTTGGTTGTGATGGATACTGAAATTGATTTCAGGGATCTGACAGACAAAAGAGCAAAAATTGACAGTAAACATATGAGATAACCCATGGTTACTATTTTCCCATTTTCTGTTTTTTTTTTAAATTAAAATATAGTTGATTTACAGTATTATATTAGTTTCAAGTGTACAACATAGTGATTCAATATTTTTATAGATTATACTCCATTTAAATCTATTATAAAATATTGACTATATTCCCTGTGCTGTACAATATATTCTTGTAGCTTATTTATTTTATACATAGTAGTTTGTACCTCTTAATTCCCTACCTCTATTTTGCCCCTACCCCCTTCCCTCTCCCCACTGGTAACCACTAGTTTGTTGTCTATATCTGTGACTCTATTTCTGTTTTGTTATAGTCATTCGTTTTATTTTTTAGATTCCACATTATAAGTGATAACATACAATATTTGTCCTTCTCTGATTTATTTCACAAGTATAATACCTTTTAGGTCCATCCATGTTGTTGCAAATGGCAGAGTTTCATTCTTTTTTATGACTGAGTAATATTCCTGTGTCTGTGTGTGTGTGTACTGCTTCTTCTTTACCAATTCATCTGTGATGGACACTTAGGTTGCCTCCATGTCTTGACTATTGTAAATAGTGCTGCTATGAACATTGGGGTTCATATATTTTTTGAAATTAGTGTTTTCATTTTCTTTCCATATATACCCAGGAGTGGAATTGCCGGATCATATGGTGGTTCTATTTTTAGTTTTTGGAGAATCTCCATACTATTTTCCATAATGGCTGCACCAATTTACATTCCCACCAGCAGTGTACAAGGGTTCCTTTTTCTCCACATCCTTGCCAACATTTTGTTATTTGTAGATTTTTTGATGATAGCCATTCTGACAGGTGTGAGGTGATATTTCATTGTGGTTTTGATTTGCATTTCTCTGATGTTTAGCAATGTTGAGCATCTTTTAATGTTCCTGTTGTCCATATGTATGTCTTCTTTGGAAAAGGTCCATTTTCTGTTTTTTACAGGGCTTGTTTCTGTTATGATACAATAA
The DNA here is from genome assembly GCF_949987535.1 of Balaenoptera acutorostrata. Classification (NCBI taxonomy): domain Eukaryota; kingdom Metazoa; phylum Chordata; class Mammalia; order Artiodactyla; family Balaenopteridae; genus Balaenoptera; species Balaenoptera acutorostrata. Next base: position 26,831,566 of record NC_080068.1, on the reverse strand, counting down.
CTCATCTCCAAGCCCCCAGCTGCCACACTTTAGTAGCTAAGAGTATCTGGAAAGTGGCAGCATATAGAACCTTAGGATGCTTTATTCACTGAGAGACTTCTACCACATCTTGGGAGTCACGCAGTGTTCTGACCCATGTCTGTTTCAGAAAAGTAAATGACTCCAAAAACACTGCAAGCCCCAAGTCACAAAACATTGTACATTCTTCCTTCAGTCCCCAAGCACCATACCAACCCCCACTACAAAATGCAGGAGGAGAGTTCTGGCCTCAGCTTGTGTACAGCCTTATCTCCCTTGATATTTTAGATCTTTCCCCTTTTAATGGTCTTGGCACCCTTGCTGAAAATCAATTATCACAAATATATGAGTTTATTTCTAGACTCTCAATTCTATTCCATTGATCCTTAGAGCAGTGCCACACTGTTTTGATTACTGTTGCTTTGTAGTAAGTTTTGAAATTGTGAAATGTAAGTCATCCATCTTTGTACTTTTTCAAGATGATTTTGGCAATTTAGGGTCCCTAGCAATTCCATATGAATTTTAAGATCAGTTTTTCTGTTTTTGTAAACATTTATATAAATATATATGTATATATTTAACTCATTTATCTTAGTCAATAACTCCATATGATAGACAATTATTATCCCTATTTCATAAATTATGAACAAAGGCACAGAGTGATTAAATCAGCTGCCCAAGGTCTCAGCCAGTAGTTAGTGAAATTAGTTTGAACCCAGGCATTCAGGGTCTAGAGTCTGTGCATTTAATCCATATATGATATTGCCTTATTTGTCATACACATTGATGTTCCGAGCTTGGCCCTTCCTTACTCTTGTGGCATTGTCACTCAGTGTTCTGCTCGTGCTTTCACTAAAATGAAGCCTATAATGAAGGCTGGTAGTCTGTCTTCTCCTTTTGGTGCAGCTAATGAACCCTAATTTTATGACTATGATGTTAACCTTCTACTCGTTTTTATCTGGACTAGATAACTTTTTATCTAGGGCTTTCCCTTTGATATTGCCACTTATTTCTCTGTCATGATGATATTTAAAAATTGAAAGGAAAGGAAATAAACCCGAAGCACAAAATGTGAACATAGTGCATCTGTTGAAGGCAAATGGGAAGATGGATCATGGCAATGACATTGCGCCTTACCAGTAGAAACATGGCACAAATTTGCCTCTTGGTACCCTCCCTGTTCTGTCAGGTACAGATCTCAAAATATCTTGTCAAGCAATTTAGCAATGTCACTTCAGAATGAATATATGGGTATATGGGAACATGTGATAAAGTTTATCCTCATTGATTTATGACCAAAAGAAGTACACATCAATCACTTGTGATTGCAAGGCAGATAATTTTCAGATTCTCTCAATGTTTTTCTTTTTTGCTTCCTTGACTTATCACACTTGGAGAAAACTGTAATATTTTCTCACTGCTATTGTAATTCTGCCAATTTCTTCTTTTGCTTTATATTTCGTTTTGCTCTGTTTTTGAGCATATGAAAACGTTATAGGTTTTTGAGCAGATAATGGTTTGATCAGTTTATATTTATTTAAGAATCATTGTGCAATGTATCCTTTAACAATATAAAAAAATTTTTTAATTAATTAATTTATTTATTTATTTTTGGCTGTGTTGGGTCTTTGTTGCTGTGTGCGGGCTTTCTCTAGTTGCAGCGAGCGGGCACTACACTTCGTTGCAGTGTGCAGGCTTCTCACTGCAGTGGCTTCTCTTGTTGTGGAGCTCGAGTTCTAGGCGCATGGACTTCAGTAGTTGCAGGGCACGGGCTCTAGAGCACAGGCTCAGTAGTTGTGGCACACGGGCTTAGTTGCTCCGCAGCATGTGGGATCTTCCTGGACCAGCGCTCGAACCCTGTGTCCCCTGCATTGGCAGGCGGATTCTTAACCACTGCACCACCAGGGAAGCCCTAACAATATAAATTAATTCTCTGTCTTTTTATTGTTTTTGCCTTTAATTTTACTTTGTCTAATATTAAAATGGTGATTTCTGGTTTTATTTATTTTTATTTTTCTAATATACCTTTGCATTTTTATTTACATTTCACATTCTTTTGTTTTATTTGTATTCCTTGTGATCTAGTGTATATTTACTGGGGTTTTTGTTTTTTGTTTTTTGTTTTCTTGTCTATCTTGACTCAGTCTAAAGGTTGTTGTCTTTTAATACAGAAATTTAATCCATATGTGTTTATGAATTCACAACTGACTTTTAGTATCTTTTTTTGTTATTTTTATTCCATATTTTCTTTATTAAATGTTTTTCTTATTTCTGATCTTTTGATACACATTCTATGGTGTATTTGTCCATAACCTTTTATATGTTTTGAAGGTATCCATCCTACCTTCAAATCATCCCATTGGCTAACTTTATGCTTTTGAAAGCATTCGCTCCTCTCAGAACCCCCAAACCATTTTAATGGTGCAGCACACATAGAAACTCTAACTGCTTTTACAGACCTTATATAAGCCGGATAAGGCTGCTAGAGTATGAAGCTAACTGGCCAATAGCTCGTGGGCGCCTTAAGTGGATTTCAATTGTGACAAGGGCTATTGATTCCCTTAGCCCCTCTGGAGGCCAGGTATTCAGATAGGGTATAGCCAGGTGTATCAATCAACAAGACATATTCAAGGACGATTAACACATAGTGAATGTACATTGCAACTCATTGTACACAGAGACAAACACATAAACATATATATGTATGAAACAAACTTTCACAAAATCATAACTGTCCTTACAATGTGTGATGCACTTTCATGTACTCTCTTCTATTTTATACAATTTAATTTTTTTAATGCCAGTGACAACTGAGTAAACTGATTTCATGGCCCCTTATAGCAGGAATTCACTATCTTGACTACATGTTGGAATCATTTGAGGGACTCTAAAAAGTATTGATGACTGAGTTCCACATCCAGAGATTCCAAATACACTAATGCCGGGGCCAACAAACTATAGCCCATGAGCCAAATCCAACCCACCACCTGCTTTTTTATAGCCTGAAAATTAAGAATGATTTTTACATTCTTAAGTGCTTTAAAAAACCAAAAGAATATTTTGTGACATGTGGATATTATATGAATTTTAAATTTGAGTGTCCATAAATAATTACTGGAACACAGCTGTACTCACTCATTTATACATTGGCTGATATATTGTCGGTGGCTGCTTTTGCCCTGTAAAAACAGAATTATAGAGCTGTAACAGAGACTGACCTGCAAAGCCTAAAATGTTTTTTCTTTACCCCTTTACAGAAAAAAGTTTACCAACTCTTGCACTAAGGGATCCCAATCTGAAATTTGAAAACTCAGTTTTAGGCTGAGGATTCTCCAGCTGAGTGCCTGTGGAGTTCCTTGGGGGAGCTCCCAGGTGGCTGTGGACATGGGGTATGAGGTTCCAGGCCTGGAACCCAGGTTTCCACCAGAGCCATTCCACTTTGTCTGTTTCACACACTGAGGAACTTACCCTTGGGAAGTGCATTACAGTGAAATCAAATGTCGGGGAGATGGGGTTTCCTAAGACAAAACCCCAAGAAATACCATCATTTAATATGGAAAACTGTGAATGTTATTCTTTCTCAAGCAAATCAGGCTAATATCCAATCATTTTATGAATCTGTGCAACACAAGGTAAGGGTGACATAAGAACCTTTGAAAATGTAAGAAAAGATCTTAAAGATTAAGAAAATGAAGTTTCTACGTGTTTATCTAGACTGGGACAATGGTTCTTGCTGCAGGCAACACATTAGACTCCAATGTCTGGGTACCACAGATGATTCTAATATGCAGTCAAGAGTGAGGATACTGATCTAATCTCTACTGTTCCTATTCATGGCTGTCCAGCCAGTGACAGGAAGTCTCGGTGGCGTGAGAACTTTGGGGTAAAGTTTTCATTTTTAATTAGAATTTTTCTCATCCAGTCTAACTTCCTTTAACCCCTAACCTAATATGTATAGGGAGTTTAGCTACAGAAATGCCAATATCTTAAAATAAAGCTGACGCCTCTAAAGTATGTGAAATCTCCTTTAGTTCTGAGGATTTATGATAAGCAAGAGTAACTGGGCTGGAAGACACTTCGCTGGAAAAAGTGAGATTTCAGTTAACAAATTGTTACCAACCAGAAACATCTGGCCTTCCGTAACCTGGATCCGACACGACAGGTCACTCTGTCACTGTATGTTAGAGGAATAACCCTCCTACCCTCAGCTTCTGCACAAGGTGAATTATTATTTTTGCATCTTTTCAGTTAACCCTGATTTGCTGCAAGGGAAGGCTTGCTTGAGAGTTAGTTGCCTAATTTGGTGAGAATTTCACCTTCTCTTAACGAAACTTATTTGGTGTCCTCATTCTTTTTATTTTTCATAGATTAGGGTAGACCTTGGCAGACAGTTCTGCAGTCAAGTAGACAGGAATTCAAACTCCAGCTCCACCATTTATCAGCTGCATGATCTTAGGCTAATAATTAGATGATGTTTCTGATCTTTGTTTTTCTCCTCTACACATAATGATTAATATATAATAACATGCTCTCAGGTAATTGTTTTGAAGAGAGAATGCCTATTATGTAGCAAATATATGTGTTGCTTATAAATATTACTATCTCAGACATATGAATGTCTATGATTTTGGAATAATGAAGTACCTTAGAGGACATCTGTTCCTTCACTCTCATATTAGGAACGAGACACTGAGGCCCAAAAAAGTTCAGTGACTTACTCAGATCCCCAACCAATTGGTGGCAAAGCCAGGACCAGAATCCTGATCTCCTTTTGCCCTGGAATGATGAACAGAAATATCCCTTGCTTTCTATCTATCCAGGCTGAAGAATGCACAATGGCTGGGATTATGGGCTGGTTTTTCTCTCTCTTATTTGCTGGCTCAGTAATAGTTTGGAGCAATGAGGGTGACCAGAAGCTGGGCGGGACAGAAACAGGCTATAAAGTTCAAGGTTCCATGGGGGAAACCGCTGTCCTCCTAAGCCATAGCAGCTCCAAGGCAGACTCAGGGAGAAGCTGTTCTCCACCAAGTTCAGGAAGGCAGAGGTGCGACCCGTTGGCTGCTGGGAACTGCCAAAGCAGGCCACTCTGCAGGAGAGCAGAAACTGGGTCATTGCTTTTGACATCTGGCCCACTAATTTCACCAGTGGACATGCTGTGTCCTTCTTTAAGAGCTATTAACCAGAGAATGCACAAAATTTTGAGGGCTATTCAAAACACTAAGCTCAAATGTTATCCCATCAACCACTTTATCCTTTAGAAAGTTCAATTTTTCTAAATTGTAACTGGCTTACTTTGGCTTACTAAAACCTTTCCAAAACAGAAAAATGAATAACAAGAGACAAGAGGGACATCTAACTATATTATCACAAGTTGACCCAAATTGAGTTTGTCAATCCTTTGGTTCAAGGGCAAAACTGAGTATTTCTTTTAAAATATTGCTTCGTGGCAATAGCCTTCTCCAAACATCTTTTGGAATAGGCAAGAGCTCTGTTTGTACGTTCCTTCTGTAGAAAACAAAGAAGTCTGGCAGAAGGACATTGAGTTGGAAGCCAGCAGATGTGAGTTTTTTCCCCAGTTTTACCACAAATGAGCTGGGCAGAACTTCCACAAATACATTATCTATCAGTTTTCATGGTCATCACAATGCCAGAAAACTGTAGCACTTAGGAAATTTCCTTTTCTGACTTGGAAACTATTGAAGGCATTTCATAGGTGGGGTGTAGCCTTGTAAGAGTTTGCTTTTGTGAGATAAGACTTCTATCAACTGCAAGTCAGGAGGGAACCAAACTAAAACCAACAGCTGCGTAAGATGACTTTATCACATCCTGACAGGAGCTCGCCAGCTGGAAGTTTGGGCAGAGAGCAAAACTGGAGGGTGTTTGTCCAACGTTGCATTTTACCTTCTTTCTGATGACATTCCATGTGAGCAAGTTCAGCTGTTTGGGAGAGCCGTGTGGTTTAGCGGCTGGAGCCCAGAGCAGAGTGCCGGGAGACACGACCTCCGTTCCCAACTGTGTCCCTAACCCACAAGTCACCCCACCTCCTCCACACACTAGGAACAGTGTCAGGGGCCCTGTCATGTCCCTCCTGCAACACCCAGACACGGTTTTCATGACCAACCGTGAGGTCAGAGCAGTGAGGATAAGAGACAAAAGGGGTGAATGTTCCAGAACAATTCCGACGTCATGCAACTATGAGATGACACCACCGTGCAAATTTGGAATGTTTAATATTCTGGGTGGTATATTCATTCATTCACTCCTTCCTTCCTAAATCTAAAATAAAGTGATTCCATTCAAGTCGCTAATACGTACTTTGTGCAAAGTACCAAAGCAAACACCATCTCAGTACCTGGAGAATGAAAAAATTGTTTTTAACTAGGAGATTGAGGCCATGCTAAACCTACCCTTCTATTCCATTTTGCGCTAATTCGCCACTTGAACATTAAACTATTGTCAGTCTGAGAGGTTTGCCAACCTTGGCCTGCTAGCTGCCCCCGAGCCTCCACATAAATGCACCTTGTACTCCTTCTTTCTCCGTATTTTAGCCCACGTTATTTCTTTCTTTTTTTTTTTTTTAAAGTACTAATCTCTCCTAGTGTTTTTGTTTTGTTTTGTTTTGTTTTGTTTTTTAGTTTATTTATTTATGGCTGTGTTGGGTCTTCATTTCTGTGTGAGGGCTTTCTCTAGTTGTGGCAAGCGGGGGCCACTCTTCATCACGGTGCGCGGGCCTCTCACTACCGCGGCCTCTCCCGTTGTGGAGCACAGACTCCAGACGCACAGGCTCAGCAATTGTGGCTCACGGGCCCAGTTGCTCCGTGGCATGTGGGATCTTCCCAGACCAGGGCCCGAACCCGTGTCCCCCGCATTGGCAGGCAGATTCTCAACCACTGCGCCACCAGGGAAGCCCCCACGTTATTTCTTTACCTTAATTCCTCCTCCTCCACGTTTCTACCGAATACTCTACCCATCCTTCAAGCTTCAGCCAGTGATTCATTGCAAGTAGGCATGGGGCAAGAACTTCAGAGTAAGTTTTCAGAGCCCAGTGCAGCTAAGGAAATGTGCAGTGATGGCCCAAGCCCCATCTGTTCCTGGGTGGCCAGATGCTGGAACGTCTTCCATGATACCACAAGGTAAATACGCTTCTCTTGGGGAGAGAGGGGGAATTTTTCAGGTATAGTCTGGATGTGTTCCTGCAAAAGAAGTAAAGGGATTAAGGAAAAGACTCTCAGGTCAGTATTGCTAGAGCAAAAAACAGTTTTTCTTAGTGGCTATAGCAAGAGGACACTGAGGGCTAAGAGATATAATGGAAGTAGTACAATATATTGGTGTGAAAAAATCATCAAGATGAAGACTACGTGATTATTATAACAGTTCTGGCCCTTAGAATGTCTGGAAGTCTCAAGGACTTTAGTTGCCTTTTTTTGTGTGTACAATGCACCCCAATGTTCACCAGCTAATACGCTAAAACATCAAAGAAATCTTGCTGGCAAAATCTCAACCAGGCAGAGATCTGGAAAGTGGGAATGTTATAGGAAAGCAGCAGAATTTGTTCTCGGTTTTGTTCCTTATCTGCTGTGTTAAACTGAGCTAATCATTTAATTTTCAAATTTCTTATCTATAAAGTAAGGAAGTTGGATTAAATGATCCAAGAGACTTTGTAAGGTAAAATGTAAAAGTACATTCTGAATTAATTAGGACAATATTTAAATTGGCCTTTATTCAGCGAACAAGGCAGACATTGAAAGCTGATTTAGCAACAGAAAAGGAGGGACCTAGAGCACAAGAGAAAAAGAAGCAGGAAAGAAGCCCTTCCTGTAATCCAGCCTCTATGAGGTTCAGGCAAACCATGTCTGTTGCTTAATGGTTACAAATTTCCTTGGAATCTTTCTACCTAGTTGGCCCAACTGAAGATTAGGTTGTAAAAAGCCCTGTTTAAAATCTGCTTATTCGTAGAAAGTTTGCAACTTCGCATGACTAAATATATCCCCAGTTGCCTATTAGCCAATTAGGGCCTTAGGAACCTGGGGGAGTCAGATAAATGTGAGCTCTATTGCTATCGATGTAGCACTAGAACATTCTTGGTGGTTGTTGGAGATATGTTTTATGGGATTTGGGGTTCCTTCTCTTGAATTTTGAAAGCAGCTCAAGCATCTGAGGATGTATAAAGAGATATTTCTTTTGTTTCTCCTAAGTGACATTTTCCAATCAGGGGCTGGTTTATTTAATTTGAGGTGATGGATAAAATTCTTTAAATTGTTCCATGTGAATCTATGTTAGAATAAAATTTAATTAAAAGTTTGTCTGTGTGATCAGAGCCCGTGTTCTTTCAAGCTGACACTGATTGTGGACTCTGGATTTTGAGGTCTCTGAGCCCTTCTCGTACCACTAACCAAGCACGGGTATTCGTATCGAAACACTTATAAGGTTATCTATTTTTTGCAGAAAACAGAAGAATAACTATGACAAAGGTCATTTCACAGATCAGCTACAGAAATTAGATTGTTAAGGCAATGATGTTAAACATTTTTTTATCAAGTTCTTCTTAGGTCATTTATTTATTGACTGCAAGTTAGTATTTATTTATTTACTGTGCTGGTGGTTTTAGGTGACTTTGGTAAGAAATTGTATCAGAGAAACTAAACCTGGAGAATTAAAGCAGCTATTTCTAAGAACATACATGGACAATTTCAGCCTCAAATCCATTTGGCCACCAATCAGTTTTTAGAGCACGTGACACTCACCAATGGAACTTGGATAAAGCATGTGCAATTTTTGGAAATTGCCTCAAGGACTTTGTTCCTCTCAACAACTTGTTGCCTTCAATGTTAGATATTCCTGAGTTCTGACTACAATTTAGAGGCTTGGGACTTCAGCCTCTGCTTCTTCAGAACAAAATTTCCACCAAATGGTCCTTTCCCTTGAGGAGTAGCTGGTAGAGAAGAAAGAAGTCTATCTCTTTGCTAGAGGGTTAAAATTGTTTTGCTAAAGTTCAAAACTAATTTTAATGATCTCTCTCTCCTTAAGCATTTTCTCATTTTGATAGCAAAAATGTTACAGACTTTGATTATCCCTAGCAAATTATGTTTTCCCCTTCTCTCACTTTGTTTAAAATTAGAAGCATGAAAGTGCCAGTTTTGAGAGACATGAGATCCTACTGTTAGGTCTTTGTCATATTCTTTTTTTGCTGTAATTTTCTGTCCCTTTAAGCCCTTAATCTATAGGCCTTCTCCACCAAAGGCAATGCCAACAAGTGATAAGGACCCTCTGTAAGGAGGAGTGCCCTGCTTTCAAAAGGACTGCATATCTTGACCACTATTGAACACAAGATGGGATCCTCTTCTGAAGAGTTCTGGGCATGGTTTTTTTGTTTGTTTTCCCCACATCAGCCTTCATGCCATGGATGGAGATCTTCCCCAAATGAAAGTTTGGTTCAAACCCTTCATCGTCTTTCCAACTGCCTTGGCCCATGGAAATTCCATGCCATGGCCCACAACAAATGGCACTCCACCGCCGTCACTGCTTCTCACACCATACGCTGTAGCCATGTAGATTCTTGTAGTTCCTCCAAACTGCCAGGATGTCTCAAGGGCCAGGGCATCGTGGACCCTGCTGACTCTGTACCTAAATGTCCACATGGTTGGCCGGGTGAAACCCTAGACTTCGTTCAAGGTGGGTTCAGAAAACCCCTCCATGAGGTCTTTCCACCTCCTCCTTTTTCAGAGAGAACTGACCACTGTCTCCTGTGCCCTCACTTCACCATCCCCTAAAATACTTCATTACACTTAGATTAAAATTTTATCTCTCTTGACTAAGCCGGAATTTCCTTGACGGAAAGACCATGAATTATTTATTCATTCATTGTATTCCTAGTACAAAAGAGACATGCCTACACACTCTTGTAAATAAACAAACAAGTGACTAAATACCCAAGGTGCCTAGGAACCATTGTCGGCTGAAAAAAAGGCACAACCTAAAAGTTGAGAATTATGCCTTATTGGGCGGAATTTCTGAGGACTTAAGCCCAGAAGACAGCCTTTCAGGTCGCCCTGAGGGACTGCTCCGAAGAGGTAAAGGAAGAGCCAAGATATGTAGGAGTTTTACAATAAAAACCAAGTAGTCGGAGTATCAAAAGATTACTGTTAATTAAAGAAAACCAGACACCTCAAGTTAATAAATTTAGTGCTTTTCCATGTGTGGGAAGATGCAAGAGTCAGGGCTTATTGAAATCATTCCTTTGATCTGTACCTTAACTGTCTAGGGCCAGTAGCCCGCTTTTCTCCATCCTGAATCCCCTAAGGGTGCACAATCTGGGGCAGCTGCAGTGGCTGACGGCTTGATGGCTGCAATATCCTTTGTTAACTGATATGGCAGGCGACTTTCTTCATCCACACCATCAAGGCCTATAAGAACACATCTGGATTCTAACAGTCTATCGTAAGATTTCATTGAGCTTTACCACACCATGCCAAGCACTGGGAACTTTGTGGAGTTTTTAGTCTAAATCTAAGTAGGGGAGATCAGAGAAGATCTCCCAATATTATGCAACAACCTAAATGGGAAAACAGTTTGAAAAAGAATAGATACATGTATATGTATAACTGAATCACTTTGCTGTACACATGAAACTACCACAACATTGTTAATCAACTATACTCCAATATAAAATTAAAAGTTTTAAAAAAAGAGAAAGAAAGAAAATGGCCTTGAACTGGGACCTGAAAAGCAGATAACTAGGCAAGTTAGAGCCACGAGAGGATATTTCAGGCAAAGGGAAGAATAGGCACAAAAGTCTGGGCATGGAGAAGAGTATGGCTCATTTAAGGAAGCAAGAGATGTCCAGCATGGCTGGACCACAAGAGGAAATTGGAATGGCAAGCAATGAGGATGGGGAGATGGGGGGGCTGGGTCATGCAGGGTCTTGAGGGTGTTCACAAACAGGAGGGGGCACTGTCCCATAGACAGAACACACCTCCCTAACTAACCCCTGCAAATCCTGACTCAGACAGTCAGGAAGCCTGGAGGAGGGCCATCTTTGCACTCAGTCAAAACTCCTAGATGGCTTCAGTTAAACTTTTAACTTTTTAACTCATTTACCACTTAAAAACTTTAAATTTGGTATGGTTTTGCTTTTTCACTTCTGGATTTCTTTTCTTCTAGTTGTAAAATTGTGTGTGATCGAAATATCAAAAATATTTTGTTGGGCTTCCCTGGTGGCGCAGTGGTTGAGAATCTGCCTGCCAATGCAGGGCACACGGGTTCGAGTCCTGGTCTGGGAAGATCCCACATGCCACGGAGCAACTGGGCCCGTGAGCCACAATTACTGAGCCTGCGCGTCTGGAGCCTGTGCTCCGCAACAAGAGAGGCCGCGATAGTGAGAGGCCCGCGCATCGCGATGAAGAGTGGCCCCCACTTGCCACAACTAGAGAAAGCCCTCGCACAGAAACGAAGACCCAACACAGCCATAAATAAAATAAATAAATAAAATTAAAAAAAAAAAATTTTGTTGGTCTTCTGTAGATGCAGGTTTCCACTATCCTTACACTCATTCTGTGCATGCCACTTTGCCATGTGACTTGTTTAATTCATTGTTATGTTCATTTTAGATGCAATCTGGAAACTCACTTATGTGTTTCTTTGTAAGAAATTGGCCAAACAATACATTGCTGTATGTCAATTATATCTCAATAAAACCGGAAGAAAAAATTTTAAACCAGAAAAGAAACTGGCCAAACATTTACAATTGTTAGTATTTCACTGAATACCTATTATGTACAGAGCCCTGTTCTAGTGCTGAGGAATTCAAAATGTGCCAGCCCTGGGATCTAGGAGCCCACTAACTGAAAGATGTAACACTAAAGTAAAGGAGATGTAACGCTAACTAAGAGAGATAGATGATTTTTGTTCATTACGTATCCTTTTTTATAATTTTTACATACTTTCATTGATTCTTAATGAAAATATTTCTTTCCATAATTTTAATCTGAGTATTTTATGAAACCTCAAGATTCCCATCATCTGGTTATTATTTTAAAACACTTGTTCTTAACAGATACACACTACTATATACAAAATAGATGAACAATAAGAACCTACTGTATAGCACAGGCAGCTATATTCAATATCTTGTAATAACCTATAATGGAAAAGAATCTGAAAAAGAATAGATATATGGGTATATGTGTAACTGAATTCCTTTGCTGTATACTTACAACATTTAAAATCAAGTACACAACAATTTAAAAAACACTCTTCTTCTTATATTATCTTTTACACCATCATCCCTGAATGTTGAAGGATAACTTAGAGATACAAGTTATTTGTCACACCATTTGTCTAATTTGTGTGGCAATTGTTTACATACAAGTAATGAATCAAGCAGTATGACAAGTCAAGGAACAAGGTGAAAATAGAATTTATAGGAGAGGAGAAAATATTTCAGACAGTGTAGGTTCTTGCCTGAACAATTTGAGGGTGAACTGAGTAGCTGGCAGCTGGTAGAAAGAGGCAGGCCTTGGAAATCTGTCTTTCAGTAGACTGAGCAGAGGTGCCAAAGGCATTTTCAGTTCTTTGTGGATTCTCCAGGAAACCTTGAGCACTTAGCTGAGAAGCTAGGGTGATGCTGTCCTGAGAAGTGTCTGCAGGGGTCCTTCCACCCCCATACCATCATACTTGGGTACCAGTTCCTTCACTAAAATGTCTCAGAAGAATGAGCGGAGATACCTCTGCAGAGGTTAGTGCACTGATGTTTATCTCAGAATGGTATTAACTCTCATAAGAGTAAAAATAATATGAACGTTCAAAGTCAGAGATTCATAAGTAAACTACAGTATTCATACAATGGAATACTATGCAGCCATTAAAAATCTTGTAATAGAAGAGTATTCAAAATATAGGGTATATGTTCATGGTATATATGTTTTAAATGCTATTTACATATTTAAACACAATTATTCCATATTTAGATGCAATAGCTAAAAGTTCAGATGATTATATACCAAGATGTTTAAAGTATCCGTCTCTCGGTGGTGGAATGATAGAAGACTTTTGTATTTTTCTTTGCCCTTTCTTGTATTTCCCAACTTTAATTTATTCAATCTATATTGCTTTTACAATAAAAAATCTTATTTAATTAATAAAACTTCATAAAAGAATTTAGAAACTTATAAAACTTATTTTAAAATAAATGGATAATTGCTTAATTATAAAAACCAATTTATTATGTATTCAATGAGATCTTAAAAGATACATGAGAATACATGTTCTGTATTTATATTTGTGTGCATATATGTTTGGGGTAAAGAATAACCATGACCTAGAATTCATTACATCACTTGGTCATCTGGATCCTTAGCCAGTAATCTTAGATTGGAGCCAGCATTTCCTACAATTCTATTAGAGCTTGGAAATTCTACTTTTGAAAGAAAGAATGGATGGAGAACCTTAGAAGTGACTCATCCTCTATCAAGCTAGAAGAAAACTAAATTTAATAGTGTCTTTGTTTTAGTTTTTACTGGGGAAATAGGATTGTACTGGGGAGATGGAGGCATGGGGCAGAACTTCAGTCTTTGTATAATTGCCGTGAGTCTCCATCTTTCTTTAACATGGACAGTTTTCCAAAGTTATGTAAAATGGTATGCAAATGCAGCTTCAAGTCGCCCCCCTTATAAGAACAATAATAATAGCCAACCTGAATGTAACGTTCATTAGATACCAAGTACTGTACTAACTGATGAGTTTATGGATACACACACATGTATGTATTTAACTAACTTCGTCCTCACAATGTCACTCTGAGGCAGGTATTATCATTTTACAGGTGAGGAAATCAAGGCTCACTTTCCTCCTCTGTAAGGCCCTGTGATGTACAAATTCTGGAGCTGCCACTGGGAGAGATGTGGGATAAATTTTTCTTTTGTGATGTGCTCTCTGGTCCACTCATCACCTCATTCTTGATTCCTTTCTCAATTTCTCTTTTGCACAGCTTCGTTTTCCACCAACGGCTCAACATCAACCGCTCCTAGTGGTCCAAAGACAACCCCTCCTAGTAGGCCTGTACCTACTACAATAAAGGAAGAAGGTTTGTTCATATTTTAAAACAGTTGCTCTGGAGTCATAGTTATGGTGCAACTCTGTTTAATGGGACCTACCACTGTGGGGAAACTGTGACAAAGACTGAGAAATGGAAGCAAAGTAGACAGAGTCCCTCCCACAGAGGAATTCTCACTTCTGGAATGTCACACTGAAAAAATACTGTAGGTTAAAAAAAATTAAAACAATCTAGCAAAACACATAAACAACGAATGAGACCATGAAATAGTGGGCCAGATAAAAGGGATCCAGTAGTGCAGTGGTGAGGGGGGCTTGGGGTTAAACCCAGCTGGACTCAGCCAAGGGCTTGGCCCTGTCCCAGGTGCTGACCCTGAGTGAGTTGAACCCTGAGTTCCCCAAAGGGCCTCTGTCTTCTTAATTTTAAAATGGGGCTCATTATACTTATCTCACAGTGTTCTCTAAGGATTAAATAAGAAAATGTGTGTAAAATTGCTTGGCTCAGAGCCTGACACATCATAAGCGCCCAGTAAAATATAAGCCATCTGGGTTCTGAGATAAGAACGGTCAGGTGGCATTCACTCTCTCTCTGGTTATTTTTCTAGGGAGAAGAAGATGACTTTACAAGAGCAGGTTGAAAGTAGAAGGGGAGAGGGTCTTTTGTAGGTGGGGGTTAGGCAGGGTCCTCTGGATTTAAAACAAAGCCTCAAAGAAGACTTAGAGTGGCTACCGGATCATTAGCTAATAGAAACATTGAAAAAATACACTGAGATAAATGGAAGCAATGGATTTTCAGAAGGACAGAGAGCAAGAGAGGAAAATTAGGCTGAGAGCTTGGAACTAATTATTAGGCTTCTGGGTCCAACTAAACAATCTAATTTTCAAAGTGATTGCAGTGGGAAGCCAACATGTTAGTGTCAAACCAGAAAGCACTGATGGGCCAACTCCAGACACACATAGTGCTACATGCCTTGAACCCTATAAATAATGAATGGCATGGTGGGTGGGGCACTGTACTAAGTGTTTTCATGCATTAGCTGGTCTTATCCTCATAGGAACTCAAAGAGATGGGTATTATAATCTTCATTTGCCAAGACAATACTGAAGCACAGAGAAACTAAGTAACTCATCAAGGCCACACAATGAGTAAGAGGCATACAGATGACTGAAACCCTATCTGTTTTATTCCAGAGCTCATACACCAGCCACAACTATCCACTGCCACAAAGATAGAGAAGACAAGCCCAGTTAACCTTTATGCATAAGTGCTAAAGAATGACCACATATAACCAAGTCCTTGATTTGTATGTCATACAACATAGTGTGATATGTTATTCGTAATATTTAAATTGTGTGGCTACAGTAGTAAGGCAGCTTCTTGACATGAAATGACATTTGGAGACAGCAGAAAAAGGAATATTAGTTGTGGACTGATAAGGAGGAGGTTAACTCTAGCGGAGCCTTAAAGCAACCATATTAGAAACTTCTACAGAAAGGGAATCCAGCGGGACTGCTGGCAAAAACTTAGCTGAGACACAGTAAGGGTTTGGATCCTCATGGTGACTGTGGCATAAGTCTGGAAAATTGAGAGCAACGTGGCCTCTTTCGGGGTTGGACTGATGTCCATGCCGGATGATGGCTTAATATGTCTCCTTTCCGATCACCGTTTTTACGTTTTTTAAAAATGCACTGCTTCCTGTGGAAGTCCACGGATGATTCTTCCAATACTTTTTCATACCCATCCCTTTAGTTCATGAGATGGTTTACTAATTTCTGATTCATGAAAACTTGTTGGGTAGTTGAAAGTAGATATTGGAATTACTAATGTTAAGACTGGCATTGCCTCACACATTTTACTAGCTCACTGCTGAAAGTTGAACATTAGCTCTCTAAGCACAGTTAAGAAAAAGAAATCCACTAGACAGTCTGACTCCAAAATGGTATTTTTAAAACATGCCTTATGTTTTCTAACTTTATTTTGAAACGTTGTCCTTTTAGCCACAAGACAAAGATATCCACACAATTTCTCACAGCCAGGTATGTTAATATTTGAAGTGGAATGATGATCATTCCATTTTAAATTTTGTTTTGCTAGTTTTAAATGCCTATGAAAATAGAAGCGTCAATTTTATTTTTTATGTTTATTTTCTTTCTTTTTTTGCTGTTTTTTTAAATTGAAGTACAGTTGCTGTACAATATTATATAAGCTACAGGTGTACTATGTAGTGATTCACAATTTTTAAAAGTCATACTCCATTTATAGTTATTGTAAAATATTGGCTATATTCCCTGTGCTGTACAGTATTTCCTGGTAGCTTATTTTATACATGATAGTTTGTACCTCTTACTCTCCTACCCCAATATTGACCGTCCTCCTTCCTTCTCCCCACTGGTAACCACTAGTTTATTTTAAAAACAAGAGAGTATATGTTATTGACTTTAGTCACACAAAATTGTAAAGGCAAACAAAATATGCTCTTTTCAAAATTAAAATAAGCATCTGTAATTTCCTTAAACATTTTGGAAACAGCAATACGTAATTTGATCATCATTTTTCTTTTAAGTTAGATATTTTTAGCTTTCTAAGTAACTATGGGTACTTGAGAAAAGTTTAAGAGCTTATAAAACAATGGAACTTCTCCCCTCCCTACTATAAAGAAAGCAAGCGGCTTAAAAATCATCTACTTAATTGGCACCAATCCAGAATAAATACAGACCATTCGTGTCTCCATCCGGATTCGTTCTGGGCCCTGTGCTACCAATTTGTAGCTATCTTCCCAATCCTCTCTATCTGGGGACTGTCGCTTCCCCACTTACATGCTGCTGTCGCTTTGGCTCTGGTTCATTTATGTGCTTATTTACTATTCTGCATCTCTAGGCCTCCCTTCCCACTTGGCCTGTGTCCATACTTCACACCAGAAAAATGGATTGTATAACTGAGTCACTATCTCATAAATTAAAGCTAAGTGGAGAAGAAGGCTGGACAATACCAGCGACAGGAAAAGCTACTTTTACTTTTTTACCAGTAATAAGGCTTTTAAATATAAACTAGCCAAATAAATATGCTCTTTTCCCTGAATGTCTTGCCCTCAGTTCTATTTACTTCATTTGGAAGCACTGCAAATATGCCGTGAATATGTGAGAGTACCTCTAAATTAAATTCTGTTTCACCCCCAATGTGTAAAAGATTTGAAAAAGATTTTTAGTGATTTTATTATAGACTACACATAAGGATACTGTGGAGGGAACAGAGGCTTAGAATATAGGTGAGCTGGATAGTAGTTACCAGTCTACTTCTAACTAGTTATCTCACCTAGTATAACTTGAACTCATTAGACTTCTTTTCCTTTTATAACGTGATTATACCAGTTTCCTTCCAAATTTTTGATTCTATGTTCTGTCCAATACTCTTTTATACATCAAGATGTTATTTTCTCCCGTATCATTGAAACTATGAAAAAGTCTGTGGTTTTTCCCTTACTGGGTAGAAGGTCCACATAACTCTTACCCGTAATTATACCTCTGAGGTCCTGTAAACTCCACCGGGCTTGGAGTTGAAACCCCTGGGTCTTGGTACTGTCGTTAGTTGTGTGATCTTGGACAAAAGATTTTACCACTCAAAGTCCCAGTTTCCCACGTGGTTACTGTGAAAAACCTAATTTTTGAAAAAATAAAATATACATAAAAGTTTATTAATGTACTTTCTATAAAAAAGACAAAGTGATACTACCCTGATTTTACCTGCTTTACTTTTCAATTGCTATGTCATTTACTTCACACTTTTGTAATTTGCTGCTTTATTTTTCTCTCATAGTAATAACAGTCATTATTTTTTCTGTGATGGCTGTTATCATTGGAATTATCCTCATAAGTGCTAAGCTTATTGGCCTGCTGATAAAGGTGAGGACTCAGTTTTTAATTTTGCTGTAAATGCTGGTGTAAATAGCTCTAAGAGGGTTTAGTCCTTTGCGTTCAACTAAACTCAAAGAGAAACAAAACTGGGTAAAACTCATCTTTTTCAACCGGACACATAGAAGTCACTGCATTACTCTAACAGAATTTTTTTTTTTTTTTTGCACTTGCCCTATAAAGAAACCCCAAATATAAATCTATCCCCCTTTTCCAATGAAAGATCCTCCAAAGTTTTTGTCTAACTTGATTTAATACATTTTGATGGATATGGATGAAATAGTCAAATTTCTAATTATAGTATCTAGTTTAATTTGTGTATGAAAAATATTTAAAATAACATGATATATTTAGGCATGTTTAAATCGTTTGCTTTTTTTTATTCTCATATTTCTTGAGACAGGTTTTTCAAACTCCACCTATGAATTTTCCAGCATGAGTGATTTTTTTTTTCACCCCTAAAGTTAATTTTGAGTCTGTATGACAGATTCCAAAGCACACAACCTTTACTGTAACTTTCTTTATAAGACAGTTGGGACACAACATTCGTGTGTGTGATTATAATGCTAGTAATTGGAACTATAATCATAGATCATTAAGTCCCTAGTCACAAAAGAATGGTACAATTGAGTTCTTATTCACACTCTATTTTTTACCTCTCTTTGTGATCTCCATACTATAAACACTATATATTCTTTTAAAAAGGCTTGTTTAGATAGATAACAATATTGCAATGGCAGGGCTATAACAAGATTGACAGTAAATCTACATAAAGTTCCTTTGCCCTTTTCTTTTTTAACTATTTTTATTAGGTGATTTTGATAATCATCCAAATCTATGATTGATTAGCATTACTCCATGTCAACGTATCTTCTCTAAATAAAAGTAAAGTAATTGAGAGTATCTACTCTAATATGAGAGATTTTGTAACGACTTGAGTGGGAGATGACCCCTCGTTTGCAGTTTAAATGTTGGGAAAAAAGTCATCTCCTTGGGTTTGGGCATAGATGGCAAACTTAAACTTAGTTGTCTTCTCTCTTGGTTGATGATCTAAAATCTGAAAAAGTCAATGACATACTTAGTTGGCAAAATTCAGAGAAAATCTTCTATATGGATATAGAAGAACTGGGTCATGGTTAATATAACTAAAAGAACTTATCTCTTTTTTAAAAATTTCCATTTCGGCTTTTCATTACAGCAGGGAAATATGACAGAGCCAACGTTTGGGGTAATAATTCACCTATAGAAATAACAAATACTATTTAGAAATACAAATTTAAATCAAAATTTGTAAATATCTACAGAATAACGACTTCTCCCGCAAAAGAACTCTGCAAAGTGAAGTTTAATCAAAAGAAAACAAACTTTAGCCAAAAAATATATAGTTTTAATCTGAGGTATTTTTCTTTATTGTGTCTAAGTTTATAAAACTGTGGTATCAACATTCTTCTGGTTTTTATTCATAGAGAAATCCAACTCTTGGAACAAGCGATCCTTTAACTTCTGTAAAAATAGGAGAAACAGGTTGGTGCTAATATTTTTATTGCCTTTTGCATTCTTGAAAGGGAAGTAAATTAATGACTTACTTCTTTCTGAGTTGGGAAGGGTGCACCCAATTAGGATTCATTTATATTCTATTTTATCACTGCCTCCTCTGTAAGAATTTCTTTTGTGTATGTTTATCTGCAGCATAATGAAATTCTCCCTTAGGCATAATGCATCTTTAAAAAAGAAAAAAGTAAAACAAATACGATAAGTAAAGTAAAAACCAAGTTATTTTGTGTACTTCTTATTTTCCAAACTGCAAAGTTGTGTATAGGAGATCTTCCAGCGGGTATAGTTTAATAGTCCTGTATCTGGAGCCAGACCTGGATTTGAATACATACTCCAACACTTATCAGCTGTGTAACCCTGAGCCAGCTATTCATGTGGAGATAATGATAGTGAACGTGGAGATAATGATAGTGAACGTGGAGATAATTTAACATGGGCATGATGATGGCATTCATCTCATAGAGTTTCATGAGGATTAAATGAACCAGCACAAGTACAGCACCTAGAACAGTGCTTGGCCATAGTAAGTACCTGGTAGCTATTATAAATATTGCAGGCTCCATTTCCAAATGACTTCTGCACAAATGACCAGTCACTTGGCTCTGTTCTCATTTCCACTCCCAGGTGCAAAGGGGTACACAAACATGGGGAAAATAGTGGGTGTATCTTGCTCACCCAGAATAGTATTGACTCACCCAGTGTCTTCCAAAAAGAGCACTCATGCCGACCTTAAAAAGTGTGAGATTTTTACATTTAAAAAAACATCCAGATATTAGTACTCTCTTGCAGAAAAGAAAAAAAAGTAAACTCTAACAATTCTGGAGCATCTATACCAGCATGAGAGCAATACATAAGAGCTGTGCAGTAGTTGCTGCCTCTACTATGTGTTTAAATACCTAGCCAATTTTATTAAATATGGCCTGTTGTATAATCTCACTAATTGAGTATATAGTTCTATTAAAATTTGCCTCAGATATAAATCCAAGTGACATCTATTTGGGGAGATGTCCACCAAGAACAAGTCTCTGTGGAATGGGCTTTAAATGCTCAAGCAAAAGGGAACTGATTCTGCCTTCTACAAAATCAATTGAAGTTTTTCCCATAATTAGCAAGGGCTGTAAATTTCTAGATTCCAGTTTTAACCCTAGACCTAGCACCTATCTTCAAAGGACTTGCTAGGACTTTGGGGTCACAGAAAATAGAGAGTTTTAAACTTCTACCCCCAGCCACATAACCTGTATGCAGAACTAGCCTCATCACATTATCTTATAGCTTCTTAAAGCTTAACGATGATCGTTATATAATTGTTTAGTCCTAGGAAATGCATGCTCGGTAGGCTGAATGGCCTACATGTAATTCTCAGCTAACAGGATTAATAAAACCCAATCTGCAGATACTTAAAACAACAAAAGTTTTGAGTCATGTACCAGATTCACTTCATTTACTAAGGTTACTTCGTCATAGGACTTGCAGCTAGAACAAATAGGCATGAAGTATTTATTTTATCTACATTCTGCATTGTTTCAAAAAAATGTTTTGAAGCTGTTTTTAAAATGGAGAATTTACCCGTCAAAACTTTTTTGTTGTTGTTATCTAAATTTCTATATGCTTTTAACTACTGATTTATTTTGGTGACAAATTTAGTGTTTAGTGTTTAGTGTTTTGTCTGCTTTTTTTTTTTTTTTTTTTTCCATACAATCTTGAGCCTCTCTGTGGAATAGCCCACAAAAGTTTGGGACAATTTAATCCATCAAAGTGCATTAATATATCCTTGTTAGTCATTTAACACATGCTTACTGTGGGCTGGGCACCGCCCTCGCATTAGATATACAAATAGGAATCTCTGTCCTCTAGAAGCTGAGAATCTAGTTGGGGAAACAGACCGTGGTCATTGTAGGCAACAAATTTTAAGATAGCAGAGGCGTTAGCATCTAAAAAAGACCGGGGCAGGTAGCAAAGGCTTCTGGAAATGAAATTACCAGAGGGCAGTCTTAGGGGACAGAGAGACATTTCTGGGGGAAAGTCAGTTCTAAGCAAAAGGGGAGCTTGAGCAAAAGCATAAAAGAAGACAGGATATGGTGTAGTCAAGGAATTGGGTGCATTTCCACATTAGCAAGATTAATGCCTCAGGTCGCCATTCATTTCTCAAATATTTGTAAAGGCAGTGGGAAGTCAGATGAATCAGATTTTAGGCTCAATTCATTTCCCCATATTTGTGCAAATGAAGTTATTAAATGTGTCTTAGTAAGTTAATGAAATTGTTACTGGAGAGTAGGTTCTTGTCTCATCGCAGAAAGAATTCAGATACGAGACACGGAGGTCAAGAAAATAAAGTGAGGATTTATTAAGCGATAGTATGCTATCAAGGGGAGAGCGGGCAGACTCAGGTGAGTAGCTGCCCTGAATTCCTTTAGCAAGCCGGTTATATGGGGTGCAAAAATGAATGGGCAGAATATTCACTGGGGAGGGAAAAGTTTGGAGTTGTATTTCCTGATTTTCATCCCAGCTCCACCTTTCCAAGGAGAGGAGAGATTTTTGTCCTTATTTAGCCTTGATCAGAAGTGTCACAGCATCGGTGCATGATGGCAACTTTTTATCTGCAAGGCTAATTTTATTGTAATGAGGGCAAAATAAGCAAAAGGCTACATTTGGACACTGGAGATTCCTGACTTTTCCCACCTTTCTTTGTCTGCCTCCTGGACACTTGTTACCACAAAATGTGTGGTTTCCTGTCAGTCCTGGGGTTTTTTGTCTGCCCAAAGACCCCCTTGTTTACAAGCTGTATGGTTTCCTGCCATTTGGCCTGTGCTTCCCTTTCTCTTCTCTTATCTAGCTATCTGTCTGCTCTAACAAAATAGGTTATAAAATCTGATCCCCACACCTCACAGGAAATTTTGGGAAACACGTTAAGATTCCAAAAAAATGCTTTAGCCCTATTTTTGTAGAATACTGCTCTAAAGTAACTTACAAGTCAAAGGCAATAAGAGATTAGAGTGATCGTACCATCTCAATGAGAACTAGAGATGTTAGGGTATAAAGAATGAATTGCTTTAACCTCCTTGAACTTGCACACGATTAATGGTTGGTGGGAAATGAGAATAAGTGAATCTGAGTTAGCTGCCCACAGTGGCGGCCACATGTGACCCCTGCCAGCCCATTTCTTATGGGAGAATTTTGAGCTGCACAGTTCTTATAATTCCCCAATAGAAGGAAACTGTGAAGAATGCTCTGCTTCCATAACAGCAAAAGTTCGTCCCATCCCTTTCACACAGTCTCCGGAAGTAACATAAATCCAACCTACCAGCCAAGAAAGTTGGAATGTCAGATTTGGTGCAGGAGATCAGCCCTTCTTTCACATGCTAGAATCAGAGAGGAATTTAGCAGTGAGTTTCTGTACAGGCTTGCCCTTGCTTATGTCTAAGAAAAACAAAATTATTCCTAAAAGAGATTACAGACTACTTGTCTTAAATTCAAACACACATCTGTAATTCAACTCACTTATCATTTACGGCCTTCCCACTCTATTCTACCCCTACACAAGTTCTCTGTTAGTTGCTCATCTCTGCAGAAACTAGAAACAGAGTGATTATGTTTGTTCCTTACCTAAGGTTTTTAGAATAGATTTCCTAAGAAATTTTTTTTCATTTCACATAACTCTAATAGAGCTAATATGAAAAGAAATTCCTTTCATTTCTTAACAATTGTATTCCAGGACAACTCTGATAGAATATAGAATCCTGAAATTTTTGTATGCATTAATTTCCTGTTGTATTTAAATATAACTATGTTTTATACTACTGTTTTGTTTTGTTTTTCTCTATAATCCTTCTACAGTATAGTAATCGATGAGAATCTGTTCACCAAGCCAAGTTTTGGAAGAACTCAAAGACAAGACTTCAGTCAAGTGAAAAATAAACATGTAAATTTTGGTCAAGTGAAAAATGAGCATGTAAAAACACCAATAAATTGTATACCTTCCAAAGTTGTACAATTTCAGGATGAAAATTTCATTGTAATGAGTCCAGTGACAAATATTTTCTTTCATGCTTGTTTTTGTGTGTTAGCATAACTTTTATAATTAAGTAACTTGGAATTCTTATCCAAAACTTTAGTTGGCTTCGTCCACAATTCTTTAAGACTGACATTCTATTCTTTTGTATTTTAATGATTGTGCTGTCAAATGAAAGGCTTGTAACATCTAGATAAAATCTAAGTTCTCTTCTCATTCTAAACTTCCAAGTCTATTTTCATTGTTTTGAATAAATTAAGAGGACAGCGAAATGCTATTATTTCCTTCATTGCTGAACAGGCAAGGTATGTATTACACTAATGATGATGATGTTTAGTCACACTAATAAAGGTTGTGCTTGGAAATGCCTTGCATCATACATACATACATACACATATACATACATACACATATGTACATATATATAAAGACATGGACATAGATATAGATATGTAAAATGACACCTACTTTCATCCTATAATGCATAAATCAACACAAAAGATTTTTCCCATTAAAAAAGTGAGGTGTTACACACATGTAAATGGCTCATTTAAAATAATTGTCTGGGGCTTCCCTGGTGGCGCAGTGGTTGAGAATCTGCCTGCTAATGCAGGGGACACGGGTTCGAGCCCTGGCCTGGGAAGATCCCACATGCCGCAGAGCGGCTGGGCCCGTGAGCCACAACTGCTGAGCCTCCGCGTCTGGAGCCTGTGCTCCGCAACGAGAGAGGCCCGCGCATCGCGATGAAGAGTGGCCCCCGCTTGCCACAACTGGAGAAAGCCCTCGCACAGAAACGAAGACCCAACACAGCCAAAATCAATCAATCAATCAATCAATCAAACATACGCATCTGATTCAAGATCCTCATTAAAAAAAATAATAATAAATAATTGTCTGATAGTCTAGAGCATTAACTCATTCAGGGCACTGACTGATGCATTGTGTTCTACTGGGAGAGTTAGTTATGTCAGTGGGCAGAGTATCCTGAGAAAGATTTAATGACTTTTTCTTCTTAATAACTCTGTAAATGCAACAAAATGTCAAATTTAACATGCAGGTAAATATATTAAAAGTTACTCTGTATTGTCAATTAAATTCTTTAATCTGTCCAGTCCTGGTTTCTCTTATTAGTAAAGTTTTGGAAACTGGTTTAAATAATCTAAAAGAAATTTCTGGATACAAGAGACTAAGGCTTTGTGACTATACAGTTATCACTCATTTACAGTAAAACTTGACAAGCAATGTAAAAAAAAAAGTACCTTCTTGTGATTGTTCTATTTCCAAATGAATAAAAATCCATATAGCTTTTCATTGTCGTGTAATAATTAAGTAAATAATATTATGTACATATTTGAGCCTGGGAATGTAGATTTACTTTTTAATAAGTTAAAAAAATCTAAATCTTAACCTACTTGTATGTTCAGAGAGTATTCTTGTACTAAATTGATTATATAAAAATAAAGAATATAAACAACATATTTCTGTTGGTATATGTATTTAAAAGTAGTTTTAACAGTATTATTGGGTTAAATTAATCAAAAGAATGACCCAAGCATCAAGCCAACTTTAAATGTATTTTTTTAATAAAAACAAAATGTTGAACCAAGAGAGAACATGAGACTAACCTTGTCTCTAAAGTAATTTACGAGGCAAAGACAATAAGAGATCAGAGTGACTGTGCCACCTCTACCAGGGCAAGAGAGTCCAGAGAATAACTGAAATAGGAATTGCTTTAACCTCCTTCAACTTTTCCTCAATTTATCTGTACTTCTATCAAAGGATTTTTAACATTTAAATTTAATGTTCGTGGGGAAAAAATGGCCTTTACTCTTCATATTTTTATAATTAAATCATCATAAGATTATAGAAAAGAAATCTTACCTATGAGGTCATCATACCCCTATGAATGGTTCACTTAGAATTTCTTAAACTTTGGGACTGGAGTGGGGGTGGGAGTGAAGCTGATTAGAAAACGTCATCCTTCAGGCCTGGGTGTTTGTTTCTGTAAGTGTGAACAAAGTGTCTACAGTAGGGAGAAAATGAATGGAGAAAAGGGAGAGATGCTTGAAGGCAGAACATGGGGAGGTGAGGAATGACGTGGTTAAAGGGTTATTGTAATGATACCCGTAATAGTAATTGAGGGAGAGCCTTCCGATTTATTCTAAGCATTTGTCTTATCAAATTTTGCAAATTTCATACAAGAAACTCCTGAGAGCCAAATGTCACTTAAACAAAAATCAGTACAAAATTCTGCCCAGTATCATGCATGAGCCTCTTATTATGTCAACACAGTTCTAATGAATCTGTGCCCTCAGCTCTATTTAGCTGGACTATGTCCACTGGCAACTGATAAAAGATGTTCAGCCTCTAGCTTTAAACAAGTGCTCTCAATTCTCATGCGTTGCTTGTACTATTATTTGAGTTCCATCCCCTACTTAACTGGGTGTCATTGAAAGCAGAGACTTTTCATTCGTTTTTGTAATTCCTATGAGGCTTCACAAAACTCGCTTCTTATTTCATGACGCTTTTCTTAGTATTTAAAATGCCATTATACATAGTGATATCTTGAAAGTTTCACATGGCATGATATGGAAAGAGAATCGATCTTGGAGCCAGAGTTTGAACCCTTGCTTATTTATTCACATCATTTCTGTTTCCTTATCTGTAATGTGAGGATGAGAATAATCACCCTGCAAAAATGTCTTGAGATTTATTCAAAATGAAGTACATAGGGTGGTCAGCACCGAGGGAGTGCTTGTGTCCTCTGAACACTACAGAAGTCTGACTCTCACTTGGGAATCTAAACAATAGATGCCCCAGTCCTGCTCCAACAGTGCAGCCAGGACAGGTAGTGATGCTGGGGATGACAAGCATTCCTAAATTTGGTGGGGAGGGGCCAATGGGAAAAAGACTTTCCTATGGGCTTTCTATGGGCTCTGGGTTGGGGGGGACCGTTGGGCATATCAGACATGAATTCCTAGAGGAGGGACTAGCTTTAAATAGAAAGTAGAAGTGCTGCCAGTTACCTTAGGACTGAAGAAGATGGAGACAACCAACTGAGACGAAGATGGATTTACAGAAGCCAAGAGAATAGTAGGTGAGCAGTCCCCAGTGATGAGAACGTTTTGCGGAACCCACAAAAACACCTACAAAAGAAAGATTCGAATGGAAATCTCTGCCAAGAGTAGAAAGCTGGGCCGCTGTGAAGATATTGGTCTAGTCAGAACTTTCCTACCCCCTTACCCAATTGTTCCCTTACTGTGTTCGTATGCGAGAGGGGTCAGAAACTTTGGGTAGCAAGATGCAGGAAGAGGAGTAAAAGCTCTAGGTGGGGTGAGGGAAGGAATATGACCATCTCTTTCCTGATCCTAGGTGGGAGAAGGAGTAAAAATATTAATTTAAAATCAGAATGTAAATTTTGATTATTGCATTGGTATAAATTTTAAAAAATTTTTTTAGTTTTTGTATAATTTTTAAAGGTTACACTCCATTTACAGTTGTTAGAAAATATTGGCTGTACAATATATCCTTGTAGCCTATCATACACCCAATAGTTAGTATCTCCCACTCCCCCGCCCTTATATTGCCCCTCCCCCACACTGATAACCACTATTTTGTTCTCTCTATCTGTGAGTCTGCTTCTCTTTTTTTGGTGTATTCACTAGTCTATTGCACTTTTTAGATCCCACATATAAGTGATATCATATAGTATCTGTCTTTCTCTGTCCAACTTACTTCCAAGTCCATCCATGTTGCTGCAAATGGCAAAATTTTGTTCTTTTTTAAGGCTGAATAGTGTTCCATTGTATATATATATACCACATCTTCTTTATCCATTCATCTATTGATGGATACTTAGTTTGCTTCCATATCTTTGTGATTGTAAATAATGTTGCTATGAACACTGGGGTGCATATATCTTTTTGAATTAGTGTTTTTGTTTTTTTCGGATATATACCTAGGAGCGGAATTGCTGGGTCATATGGTATAGATATTTTAATTACTAACTGGAGGACTATTTGTATTACTTAATAGTGACCAGAATATTAATGGAGTCTACCCAGGTTTTGACAGAAGAACAGTGGAAGAACCAGTTCCATAGAATACATTTTAAATGACACAGGAGACATAACTGAAGTTATTTTTAATTTTATTCTGTGAGTCTTATTCATTCAATTTAACCATTATACTGATAGAATTATTAATGTAGGAAAACCATTTGTTGATGAAAATAGATAAGGCATAATGATAAGAACACATACATTATCAGTATAACTCTAAATTGACTCAGAAACAGTAGAAAAATGTATCCCAAAATTTACAAATTTGCCCATACATTTTGGCTCAGTATTTCCATTTTGAAGAAGGTACTCCAATAAAAAATAGAAGAGCAATTTGTAATTTATTATCTTGTAATTTATTACAAAATAATATATACTCATAGCAGTGGCTAATAACAAAACGAATAAAGAAAATAGCACAAATGTCCAACAACTCAGTACTGTCTGTATGTCAGTCATATTTTTCTTGTTAGTATCTTAACAAAATAGACTGTTCCATAGCCATAAAAAGTTACAAGTATGTTGACTCTGTTTCCATGTGAAAATGTGTGTATAAATTACTTTTTAAGTGAAAAGGTAGAAAACATAGCCTGTTTACTCTGAACAAACCAGAAGTACAAGTGCATAAATGAACAAGTTCAGAAAAAAATGGGCAACAATATTCAATAGTTTCTTTCTTCCTGTTGTTGTTTAAGAACCAGTGCCACTAGTTTAAAAGTAAAACGCTACCAGTGTTTGTAGGTTCCTGCTGAATATCTTTAAGTTAGAGCTCTATTTCAAAACTGAACACCAGAGACATTTTGGCATACCATTACCCGTATCTCATGAAACATGTTTTTGGGTGTGATTGAAATGTGTGGTGACTCTGCAAAAATAGTCCTTGAAAGTTGAAAGATAAATGTTTCAAAAAAGGGTGAAACAGAAAGATTTTGTTTCCTAATTCATCAATAAGATAACTTAGTCTGTACACCTTAGGAGGAATGTGATCCTGTTTTTTTAATGTGCTGTAGTCTTAAAAACTATTTTTTTCTTATTACGATATATATCTGTTTGTTGTAATGTTAGCAGCCAGTGTGTATATGATCTTTCAACAACTTAACAAATTTTACCTCATTCAAATCCTAGTTTAAAAGAATCAAATGAAATAATGTCATCTGCAGCAACATGGATAGACCTAGAGATTATTATACTAAGTGAAGTAAGTCAGAAAGAGAAAGACAAATATCACTTATACGTGGAATCTAAAATACGATACAAATCAACATATCTATGAAACAGAAACAGACTCACAGATATAGAGAATAGACTTGTGGTTGCCAAGGGGAAGGGGTCTAGGGGAGGGAAGGAATGGGAGTTTGGGATTAGCAGAGGCAAAATATTATATATAGGATGGATAAATAACAAGGTCTTACTGATATATTCAATATCTTCTGACAAATCATAATGGAAAAGAATATGAAAAAGAATATATATGTATGTATAACTGAGTCACTTTGCTGTACAGCAGTAATTAACACAACACTTTAAGTCAACTATACTTCAATAAAATCTTTTAAAAATTTAAAAAAAGAGAAGAATCAGGCTACTTTTCCCTCTTAGAAACCCAAAGAAACAACAGCAATGTCACCCCAGCAACAGAAGGCAGAAAACTGTGTCTGTTTCCCCTTCCAACAAGTCAACTCCAGAACAGTGTTTATTTCTAGATATCTAATGGCCACCTCATATAGCAGTGATCATGGTTCCCACAGAGGCTTGTAAAGAAAACGCAAAAGGAAAGCAAATGAAGCCCTCACCTCTCTCACTGGGATCATGCGACCAAAAGACATAGGAGTTTGTGTTCCCCATTGCTCCTGACATGTAATAGTTCTTGTTCACTTCTAAAGCTGAACACAATCCCCTAAGAAACGATAACCTGTAATAATTTCAAAACCCTTTAATAATTTGTTATGATTTACTTACCCTGAGGTTTTCACAAAACTTCCAGTATACTGGAGGTATAAGTTCCCAGCATTCTTCCTTATTCCTGTTTAATACAGCTACACAGCATGAACTTCTAGCATCATGTGATTTGCCTATTCTTTCTTCCATGAGAGTCTCAAGGCAATGGCAGAGCACCTTTCCATCCTAACTTCTTCACTGTGCCTAGAGAAGATCCCACCAAAATGGTACATTATTACATAGATGACTCATAACTCTTTTTGAAATCACAACTAAGACAGACCAGGAGTTCATGTACTTTTTTTCTCAAGTATTCTATAGGTAGATAGGGAAATACAACAAGTACTGTGTTTCCTCGTAGTTTAAAAAATTTCTTAAAGCAAAGTGATTGATACTTTTTTCATATTCTTTTCCATTATGGTCTATTGCAAGATATTGAATATAGTTCCCTTTGCTATAAATAGGACCTTGTTGTGTATCTATTTTATATATAGTGGTGTGTATATGTTAATCCCAAACTCCTAATTTATCCCTCCCCACCTTTCCCCTTTGGTAACCGTAAGTTTGTTTTCTATGACTGTGAGTCTATTTCTGTTTTGTAAGTCTGTTTTCATTTGTATCATATTTTAGATTCCACAAATAAGTGATATCATATGATATTTGTCCTTCTCTGTCTGACTTACTTCAAAAAGTGATCAATATTGATTTATAAAAATGGCTTATGAACTCCTGGCTCGGGGTCTCTTCCCACTGCCATCACTGAACTGCCCCAGAGCCCGAGGGGAGGGTGGCCTCACTGAGGCTGCCGGCTCTGGAGGGGCCCCAGCAGCGAAAGCCACGACAGTCCTGGGGACCACGGGCCGGTTGTTTCAACAAGTAACTTAAAGACAAACTGGAAAAACAAGGAGGTTTGTGCCTGAGATCATGCTGATGTGAAACCAGGGATGGCCACCTTGTGCCAGGCGTCAGGGCTGTGCCTCTGAGGTGGGAGAGCCAAGTTCAGGACACTGGTCCACCAGAGACCTCCCAGCTCCACATAATATCAAACAGCGAAAATCTCCCAGAGATCTCCATCTCAAGGCCAAGACCCAGCTCCACTCAACGACCAGCAATCTTCAGTGCTGGACACCCTATGCCAAGCAACTAGCAAGAGAGGAACACAACCCCACCCATTAGCAGAGAGGCTGCCTAAAATCATAATAAGGTCACAGGCACCCCAAAATACACCACCAGATGTGGACCTGCCCACCAGAAAGACAAAATCCAGCTTCATCCACCAGAACACAGGCACTAGACCCCTCCACCAGGAAGCCTACACAACTCACTGAACCAACCTTAGCCACTGGGGGCAGACACCAAAAACAACGGGAACTACGAACCTGCACTCTGGGAAAAGGAGACCCCAAACACAGTAAGTTAAGCAAAATGAGAAGACAGAGAAACACACAGCAGATGAAGGAGCAAGGTAAAAACCCACCAGACCAAACAAATGAAGAGGAAATAGGCAGTCTACCTGAAAAAGAATTCAGAGTAACAATAGTATAGATGATCCAAATCTTGGAAATAGAATGGATATAATAAAAGAAATGTTTAACAAGGACCTAGAAGAACTAAAGAGCAAGCAAACAATGATGAACAACACAATAAATGAAGTTAAAAATCCTCTAGGAGGAATCAATAGCAGAATAACTGAGGCAGAAGATTGGATAAGTGACCTGGAAGATAAAATAGTGGAAATAACTACTGCAGAGCAGAATAAAGAAAAACGAATGAAAAGAATTGAGGACAGTCTCAGAGACCTCTGGGACAACATTAAATGCACCAACATTTGAATTATAGGGGTCCCAGAAGAAGAAGAGAAAAAGAAAGGGACTAAGAAAATATTTGAAGAGACTATAGTTGAAAACTTCCCTAATATGGGAAAGGAAATAGTCAATCAAGTCCAGGAAGCACAGAGAGTCCCATACAGGATAAATCCAAGGGGAAACATGCAAAGACTCATATTAATCAAAGTATCAAAAATAAAACACAAAGAAAAAATATTAAAAGCAGCAAGAGAAAATCAACAAATAACATACAAGGGAATCCCCATAAGGTTAACAGCTGATCTTTCAGCAGAAACTCTGCAAGCCAGAAGGGAGTGGCAGGACATATTTAAAGTGATGAAAGGGAAGAACCTACAACCAAGAGTACTCTACCCAGCAAGGATCTCATTCAGATTCGTTGGAGTAATCAAAAGCTTTACAGACAAGCAAAAGCTAAGAGAATTCAGCACCACCAAACCAGCTTTACAACAAATGCTGAAGGAACTTCTCTAGACAGGAAACACAAGAGAAGGAAAAGACCTACAATAACAAACCCAAAACAATTAAGTAAATGGTAATAGGAACATACATATCGATAATTACCTTAAATGTAAATGGATTAAATGCTCCAACCAAAAGACATAGACTGGCTGAATGGATACAAAACCAAGACACATATATATGCTGTCTGCAAGAGACCCACTTCAGACCTAGGAACACGTACAGACTGAAAGTGAGGGGATGGAAATAGATATTCCATGCAAATGGAAATCAAAACAAAGCTGGAGTAGCAATTCTCATATCAGACAAAATAGACTTTAAAATAAAGACTATTACAAGACACAAAGAAGGACACCACATAATGATCAAGGGATCAATCGAAGAAGAAGATATAACAATTGTAAATATTTATGCACCCAACATAGGAGAATCTCAATACATAAGGCAAATGCTAACAGCCATAGAAGGGGAAATCGAGAGTAACACAATCATAGTAGGGTGGGCTTCTCTGGTGGCGCAGTGGTTGAGAATCTGCCTGCCAGTGCAGGGGACACGGGTTCGAGCCCTGGTCCGGAAAGATCCCACATGCCACAGAGCAACTACGCCCATGAGCCACAACTACTGAGCTTGCGCGTCTGGAGCCTGTGCTCCCAACAAGAGAGGCCGCAATAGTGAGAGGCCCGCACACCGCGTTGAAGAGTGGCCCCCACTTGCCGCAACTAGAGAAAGCCCTCGCACAGAAACGAAGACCCAACACAGCCAAAAATAAATAAATTAATTAATTAATTAAAAAATAAAAATAAAAAAAAGAAACTGCCAAAATGTTTTAAAAAAAAAAAAAGAAATTAAGTTATATGTAGTGAGGTGCATGGTCCTAGATTCTGTCATACAGAGTGAAGTAAGTCAGAAAGAGAAAATACTGTATGCTAACACATATATGGAATCTAAAAAAAATGAATGGTTTTGAAGTACCTAAGGGCAGGACAGGAATAAAGACACAGACGATGTAGAGAATGTACTTGAGGACACAGGGAGGGGGAAGGGTAAGCTGGGACAACGTGAGAGAGTGGCATGGACATATATACACTACCAAATGTAAAATAGATAGCTAGTGGGAAGCAGCTGCATAGCACAGGGAGATCAGCTCAGTGCTTTGTGACCACCTAGAGGGGTGGGATAGGGAGGGTGGGAGGGAGACACAAGAGGTATGGAATATGGGGATATATGTATACATATAGCTGGCTCACTTTGTTATGCAGCAGAAACTAACAAACACAACAATGTAAAGCAATTATACTTCAATAAAGATGTTAAAAACAACAACAACAACAAATATGTCCCCCTTAATAATGCAACGAATTCAAACATCCAAACAAAGGAGAATCAGGGCAGATTCTTCTCAGGCAGGAAGGAACCAGCAATTAGACTTGCTGACCCTTTCTTTCATGAGTCGTTCCTGGTTGTATCTTTAATTCCTTTGCAAATGGTGACCAAAAATGAATTGTTAGCCCTTGGGCAAGCTACAAGCAAGGCAGGAGCAGGGGCAATGGAGCAGACATCTGGAGGGACAGGTGAGGCTCACCACCAGTGTTCCCTTGTTCAGTGGAGCCAACCTCTGGAAGAAATAGTTCAGAGCTGTAAAACATGGCAAATAGTTCCAGAGGGCTGGGTGTGCTGATCCGGTGCTAAGCAAAATTTTATATCAACTATCACACTATCTATATGCTAGATAATCTTCCCTTTGTGTCATTTGTGGTTTATTTAGAGTTTGTTCTTTTTTGTTTTACACTGAAACCATTGATTCTTTTTTTTTAATTAAAGTATAGTTGATTTACAATGTTTTGTTAGTTTCAGGTGTACAGCAAAGTGATTCAGTTATACATTTTTTTTTTCAGATTCTTTTCCCTTATAGGTTAGAAACCATTGATTTTTTGCAGAAAGATAGAAAAGCTACTTCCTATTTATCTTTTGATCACCTTACAAGCTATCCAGAGACTCACCTCAGCCTCCCTTGCTGTTTCAGTTATGGAGGCCAGGCCTGGAGTCCAGCTGTTGCTGCTGGCACTTTTTTTGTTGTTGTTACAAATTAATCATTTTAGAAATGGCAACACCTTTGCCCAATACCCTGGACTGAGTCATTTTGGGGAGCCCATTCAATGAATGGGAGAATGGCAAGGAACAGTATTGATGACAACCGTAATTACATACTATTACAGCCTTGTTTTTAGCATTGTTAATTATACTTACAAATGAAAGCTTTAAGTCTAAAATTTTGTGTAAAAATACCTGAATATACAGGTATTTTTAGCACACATAGTCTAAAAATTTTTAAGTGACCTATAATTCCTCTACCAGATAACTCCTATAAACATTTTTTTAAATAAATGCATGTACATGGTTAAAGAATAATAATAACTAACCTACATTGATACCTAACCTCTTTCCCCAAAGAGGAATTTTTTCTTATGCTTCCTTACAGAAAGAAAATTATTCACATAGCAGAATATCCTTTCTATTTACATAGAAGAGATTGTTTTCTATGCTCAGTTCTAAGCCTTGACTGCTTTAACTTAAAATATATGTATATTATATATGTATATAGTATATATCAATTATGAACTAGAACAAAAAAATCTACTTTGTCTGCCTTAACAGCTATATAATATTTCATTTTATGGTTATATTGTAGCTTAATTTACTGATTTTCTAGTAAAAGACATTTTTTTCCTCTTTCATTTTCAGTGCTACTATGAACTTAATCTTGGCCTACATTTGAATATAAATGGATAGTTTTACTTAGCAGTGGAAATGCTGATTTAACCTGGCTATTTGAATGTGTTAAACGTTCTAGCATTTTCTTAAATATTGTACTTGCTTCAGACATAGAAGGCTTTTTCATACAAGGACGCAAAGACAGATGTGAGGCTGGTGCAGAGAATAAGAGAGCAGTTTATTCCAAAATTAACTATTAATCCTTAGAAGTAAAAAAGTATGAGCAAAGGAAACAAAATAAGCACAGGCTTTTTTGCTGTTAGAGGCTCCAAGAAACCCCCGGAACTGTAGACTGGGGTGGTGGTTCTTATCTGGTTCTACCAGGGCTGACTACGGAGGAGTATCTGCCTTCGGTGTTTCCAAGGCCTGTCGTGTTGGACTTGTAAGGATTTGAGTCTGCAGTTTAGAATCAAGTCTGCACTTAGAGTGAACTGCCCCAAGATGGGCTGCTCCTCTGAGTACAGGTCAAAACAAGTTTTTGCTAATTTCTAGATCATTAGTCAGTGGGGTCGTGGGCACCACTATGCCGTGACAATGAGAGAGACACATGTCACATGGCAGAGTTGGGTGTAATCACAACACTATAACATACACATCCATCCTGGGTGCTTGGCTCTTGTATCTTATTCATAATGTAAGAACAAATGGCTTTTAAACCTTCTAATTCTAGTAAATGCCCACACCTTATTTTATATGACGTAGCTTGCCCATGCTTGAAAAAAAAAAATAGCTGCTTTTCCCATATCCTTATAACAATTAGAGTTCTTTAGACCTAGTTTCCACACAAAATATTCAGTAGGGATTCAAGATAAAAGTTCTTTGGATGTTGAGATAAATGTGAGGTGATTTCCAGAGGGCTTTCTTGGTTCTCTATTTTATTCTGCTAGGGCTAAACCCTCTGGGTTTTGCCATATTTAAAAAAAAATAAAAACATGTGCTCAAATAAAGTAAATTCAAAGAGTACAGAAGAGTATAAGATGAAAAGCAAAAGTTTTCTTTCCTGTTACCTCTCATAGTCCTATTCCAGGGGAAACCAAAAATTGTGTGTGTGAAGAGAGAAAGAGAGAGAGAGAGAGAGTGTGTGTGTGTGTGTGTGTGTGTGTTTGTGTGTGTTAGCACATCTACATAGCTCTATCTGTAATTATGTGTTCCATTAATTTTTAAAGTCCTGGAAGCCTGGAAGATAGTAGATAAACTTAGACATTATTTACTTATCATCAAAGTTTTCATCTTTCTGTAAGAGGAAGCTGTTTAGAATTGTAGCTTGGCCTGTCTCTACCAGGAAAAGAGGAAGGGGAGGTAATGCAGCTAATTAAATTGATCCAGACAGTGAAATCATACACTCCTGATCATAATCTGTGTTAGAATTGAAATGCCTCCCTGATGGTACCTGATGTATGATCGGTGCTCAAACATGTTCGTTGAGAAAAGGATAAACACACAATCATGAAAAAAATTACCAAAGACAAATTCATTTTGTGACTGATAGAAGCTGAATTTTTTTTTAATTATTTATTTATTTATTTTTGGCTGTGTTGGGTCTTCGTTTCTGTGCGAGGGCTTTCTCTAGTTGTGGCAAGTGGGGGCCCCTCTTCATCGCGGTGCGCGGGCTTCTCACTATCATGGCCTCTCTTGTTACGGAGCTCAGGCTGCAGACGCGCAGGCTCAGCAGTTGTGGCTCACAGGCCCAGTTACTCCGCAGCATGTGGGATCTTCCCAGACCAGGGTTCGAACCCGTGTTCCCTGCATTGGCAGGCAGATTCTCAACAACTGCGCCACCAGGGAAGCCCTATATTTTAATTCTTGATTCAGGTCTTCCGCCTGGGCCTGCCTGGAGAAACCCCAAAGCCACCTACTCTATATAACTATAGAACTACTCTACTATAACCGTGGAAACTCCATGCTGGGCAAACACAGGACCTTGGCTTAAGGGACATCATATTCTTGTTCTATATCTTGGACCATACAGTTCATATGCTTTTAGTGGGGAAATGTTTCTTTTCCTTACAGACACCAAGAAACACTTTTTAAAAGAAATCACATGCTTTTCAGATTGAGCTTTCATTTTTTTATATAAAAAAGAGCAAAATTATAGAAACTATTATTGTTACTATTTTGATAATACTCGCTTAGAATCACAGACCTAAAGACTAGAAATGACTTCGGAGATCATACCCATTTTTGTTCCTTTGTTCAATGAAAGATGTAGGAGATTTACCTTGAGATTTTATCACAAACTTCAAGGGAACTGCTAGGTTTAATTCCAACAGTAGGCTAAAGGCAAAGAATAAATTAAGAAACCTCTTTTGTAGATGCTGCTTATTAAATAATCATTTCTTGTGTGTTTAAACTTTAAAAAGGGAGTGTATACAAAAATACTAACCAGTCTTCTAGAAGCTGGAAAGAGCTCTTGTTTACACAAGGACAAAGAAATAAAAATACAGAAGGAGAGGCAGATACTTGGGAGGGGGGAAAGATAAAAGAAACAGAGGAGAAGGGGCTTTGGCAAGGGAAACACACCACACACACACACACGCGCGCACACACACACACCAGGAAGGGAATAAGAGAGAAGGAAAGACGCAGAAAGTCAGGAAGCCTAGGCTATTCTGTGTGTGTTTGGCCCCAGTTACAACATTTCTTTCCACTTTAAATGTCCACTGATCATTATATAATAGTATCCCATGTCAAATTATGCAGCAACGTAATTCGCAAAATAATACATGTAATCCAAAGTCATCAAAATTATTTTCATTTTAATAAAATATATCCTAAATGATTTTCAAACTGAATTTTTCTTTACCATTAATACAGGCAGTATCTGGGGTTCAGTCCAGACTCTCAAGGACCTATGAGCTAAGACCTATTCCACCATTTTTTAATTCTTGCCAATCTATAGCATAATTCAATTTCCATTTTCCTTAAGGGTCCATAAGATTTATGAATTTGATATTTGATCGTTTTCGTGGAACCTCCTGGGACCGTTTATAGCTTGTGCTATTTTAAAAAGGCATTTTACTTTCTAGAAAATGAATATTCTACCCAAGAGTTTGTAAGTTGAGTGGAAGCTTTTCATTTATCTAGCAACTGTTGATTTGTGGTCTGGCAGAAAGGAATTGCTGACAAATGGAATGCTTCCCTTGGAGAGAGAAAAGCTCAGCTTATATTCTTCGCCTGATAAGTGCTTGCCAAGAACCAGGCTAATGTCATCTGTTGGGCTCCCTGGCTTGACCGTTTTTGTAAAACGCTAACAATGGAGATGATTACTACAGAGCTGGGCTGTGGTTTACTTTAACTCCCAACCTTTCCTCCCTAATTATCGTTTTGTCAAACCTCAGGAAGAGCTCTCAACCAGAGGTCGTCCTCCATTTGTTTAGAGGTTTGTTGGATGGTTCCAAGGTTTGGCCAAACCCACTTACAATAGCATGTCGATACACTTGGCTCTAAAATCTGGCCTGTCATCAGTAGAACTTTACTTTTATGCCTCCACAAGGCTTCCTTTTGATCCCCTTTTTCTTCATGTGGACCTTCACGTGGCTCCTCCTTTCCTAATATTTATGAATCAAATTGCTCTTGGAACTGTCTTATGTACTATGTACCTTTGTAGTATGTCCATGAGCTGGAATGGGATGTGACATTGATCTCTTTCTTCTTAGGAGAATAGGTGATCTGGGTATTATGCCCACTATTTCAGAGTCACTTGTCACTGACATTAGCATAGCCACACTGGGGACTCTGTCCTGTTGTTGGGCATCTATATGGAACTGCAGGGTCTTGGTTTGGAAAGGGATCATGTCTTCCTAAGGCATACAGGGCATTAGGGCTTTTCAGGAAATGGGCCTTTTCCTTTCTTTCTCTTTCTTTCCTTCCTTCCTTCCTCCCTTTCTTATACGATCTCATTTCTAATGCCAATCAAGCACAAACTTACATGACCAGTGTTACGGTATCAATTTCTAGAACATGAGAAGAATGCTGGACCATGGGGAAAAGGTTAAATAATAGGTACTCTGGAAATGCAAAGCATTGTATTTATCATTTTTAAAAAGATTTCTCTAGAACAAGACCCTCAAACTTAAAGATTGTTTCACACTCTGTACGCATAGTATTTTGTAGAAGAACAAGCTCTAAGCTAAGAATCTAAAAGCCTGGCATGCAGGTCTGGGCTCTAACTAGACTATAACTACAGCTTTATATTATGATATTACTAGATTTTTTAAATCATCATCTATATTCTTATGAAGCAAGGTAATAGAAGTAATACATTTACAGCTTGTAAATAGGTTAAATTATTAGCAGTGCTCAGTCTATTCTTTAAATCTATATTTAGGTCAGTTTTTATCCAGGAGGCATTTAGTCATATTCAACAGGTATTTAATGAGTCCTGACTAATCTCCGGAAACTGTGCTACATGCTAGGGACTCCATGATGAAAAGCCACAAGCAATCAGCTCCAAATATAGAAAGAGAGCCAGAAACAGAGACAATTAACTACAGCACTGTGAGAGGCACTACCAAGGAAGTATGTACATGAGGGGCAGAGATGAGCCATCACCCAGGGAAGTTTCATCAAGAAGCAATGCCCACTCTGGGCTTTGAAGGATGAATACGAGTTTTCAGAGCTGAATTCAGAAACAACACCACAAGCTTTGCAAACTGCAAATAGCTTAGTATAGTTAGCTTATAGACTCCAAGGCAGCAAGAGAATAGGAGATGATGGAGAGGTGGAGAGGATCCAGATTGTGGAGAGCTTTGCATATTTTATTTATTTATTTTTTGGCTGCGTTGAGTGTTTATTACTGCACACAGGCTTTCTCTAGTTGCAGTGAGCAGGGGCTACTCTTCATTGCACTGCACAGTCTTCTCATTGTGGTGGCTTCTCTTGTTGCAGAGCACAGGCTCTAGGCATGTGGGCTTCAGTAGTTGCAGCATGTGGCATCAGTAGTTGTGGCTTGTGGGCTCTAGGGCACAGGCTCAGTAGTTGTGGCGCAGGGGCTTAGTTGCTCCACAGCATGGGGGATCTTCCCGGACCAGGGATCTAACTCGTGTCCTCTGCATTGGCAGGCAGATTCTTAACCACTGTGCCACCAGGGAAGTTCCTTTGCATGTTTTTTAATTTATTGACTGATCCTGTGACCTCGCGTGAGGCACAGTTACTGAACCGCAGGTACTTCATTTGTAAATATAGTGTCAAGTGTGCTTGCTCCTCTTCCAGGTGGTTGTGCTGATTGGATTTTCACATGAGATAATGGATATGAAAGGGCTTGGTTATAACATGCAGCCGGGGTAAAGATCATGCCTCTAGATGAACCAGTGCACCTCAGTACCCAGATAATTTGTGTGCCTTCTGGAGAACTCATTCTCCTCGCCTGTGCATAGGGCTCCAGAGAGCTTATCGCTCACATTTAATTTGTCAAGTTACACCAACTTAGACGAAGTAATATTATCGTTTGTCCAAACTGGGACATAATAAGTTAATATGTTTTCTCTATCGCTGTGAATCATGAAATGTTCAACCTGCAAAGGAACTCAGAAAGGTTCTAATTCCGCTCCCTCATTTGAGAGAAGAAATGAGGTCCTGAGAAGGAAGTATTTCCTTAAGGGCTACACCTCTAGTTAGTGGTGCCCCTAAGACCACAGCCCAGGTCTCCTCACCCTGAGTCCGGTTCTCTTCCCACTGCATCCTGCCTCATCTCTACGTATCAAGTTGAACTACACAAAATTGCTGACATTTTTGATCTGAAGAAAACAATCATTTCCTGTGGTTTGATCTATAGAAGGACTTGTTCAGCTGGCCAGCTTGCTGCCCAAATCCCACTCCCTCCATGACCTCTGCCGGTGGAGAAGGCTCTCTTCCCACTCAGATCCCTGAAAACTTGGCTTTAGGGAAATTCAAACTTTTCCAAAGCTTCCACATCCCTTATCACATTTGATCCTTATTACAATCTCAACACAGAGGGAAGAATCTCTGAAAGAAAAGTTATATTAAGATATCGCCAAATAAATATTTTGGAAGTAAGTGTAAGTTGTTTCACACGGTCAGTAATCAGAAGCATGAATATGAAATAAGTGGTACTAAGCACAGAGGATGCACCTGGATGTGGTACTTACCTAGTCAGGCACTGACTGGCTCTCCGGGATACTGAGGGCCACGACCCCTCTTGCTGCCTCAACACCCCCATTAGTCTGGTGTGTGGAGCTGGAATTCACTGCTTCTGTGTCTTCTCCCTAATGAAAAATCAAGGCTCTGTCATGGGCAATTTATTTAAATTGCTAGATTGCTTAGGGAACAGAGACCCCTAGCATCCCTGGCCCTAAAGCATAGTAATCAAATATAGTCTCCACCTCCAATGCGGAGGGCAAAGAAAATAGAGTGAGATTTTTAAAAATTAGATAAAAAGATTCTTTCGTTAAATACATGAAATTACCCCATCACTTTGTCTGGATCTATCTAGATTGTATCCAAAAATGAGAATGATTATTCTGATTTCCAAATAGGAAGTTGCTATATTACATTACATTACATTACGTTCTCTGGAAGGAAGAATGTTTCACATCTTCCTTGAATCCTATACACTCTAGAGAAGGAAGAAGGCACAATGTTTTCTCCCTTCCAGTTAACCCATATGGGAGCCCTAACTCCCAAACAGAAATGGCCATTCGCCAATGGCCATTAAGTGTATTTCTACTTTCCTGCTAGTTGGAAACTAGGAAATTGACATTGGTATACTGGGTTTGCATAGTTCTGTGTGATTTTATCACATGTATAGATTTGTGTAATCAAGTAATCAACATATAGAATCTTTTTTAAATTATTATTATTGTTCTCTAAAGTCTTGCTTTAAGAGTTTCTTGGGTAATTTTATTTTGTGTCAAAAGCAGCCAGTTGTGCCCCTACTGAGGCTTACAGAAGAATCTAATAAAAGCTTGTGGTCTGTATTTTTTCACACCGCTTTCGCTGAGTTTATATTGAAAAACTCTAAGAAGGAGGGAAGGGGGCTTCCCTGGTGGCGCAGTGGTTGAGAGTCTGCCTGCCGATGCAGGGGACACGGGTTCGAGCCCTGGTCTGGGAGGATCCCACATGCCGCGGAGCAACTAGGCCCGTGAGCCACAATTATTGAGCCTGCGCGTCTGGAGCCTGTGCTCCGCAACGAGAGAGGCTGCGATAGTGAGAGGCCCGCGCACCGCGATGAAGAGTGGCCCCCGCTTGCCGCAACTAGAGAAAGCCCTCGCACAGAAACAAAGACCCAACACAGTCAAAAATAAATAAATAAATAAATTAATTAAAAAAAAAAAAAGAAAAAAAGAAGGAGGGAAGGGACACAGAAAACTTGTATTGTTATCCATAGCAGTAACATGTTGGGTTCATAGCCTTCGAAATGGAGAGCCAAATATATCATCAAGACAGTTTGGAGACGTCTCCCAAAAGAATATACCAAACACTTCTTTTTAAAACACAATAGGGCTTCCCTGGTGCGCAGTGGTTAAGAATCCGCCTGCCAATGCAGGGGACACAGGTTCGATGCCTGGTCTGGGAAGATCCCACATGCCGCAGAGCAACTAAGCCCGTGTGCCACAACTACTGAGCCTGCGATCTAGAGCCCGCGAGTCACAACTACTGAGCCCACGTGCCACAACTACTGAAGCCCGTTCTCCGCAACAAGAGAAGCCACCGCAATGAGAAGCCCGCACACCACAACGAAGAATAACCCCTGCTCACCGCAACTAGAGGAAGCCCGCGTGCAGCAATGAAGACCTAACGCAGCCAAAAATAAATAACTAAAATAAATAAATTTAAAAAAAAATAAAACACATGAAACCTGCCGCCCCCTGCTGCCCTAACCTGCCCACGAGGTGAGCACAAAGGCTTCTCCCTCCACCACCTGCTCCCACATTTCCAAAGACTGCAGAAGGGGATTTAGAAGCATTGCATGGGAGGAAACTTGCTGTAGCTGAGGAGAACACACGGAGAGAAATGACTGCAGATAGCTTATCTGTTTGCTCTGGGTTCCCGCCTTTCTGAAGAACCTGATGTGAGCCTACACAAAACAGCCTATTATTTCTCAAAAAGAGAATGGACATGACCCTTTGGGGTCGGAGACTCCAAGAGCAGACAGCTCTCCTCCGCAGCCCAGGGACATGGGCGTTTGCACCCACTGAAGGCAGACAACACGGCAGGCCAAGGAATCACGGAAGAGAAGTGAATTACACAAAAGAAATAGGAGTGGAATAATAAATATCCCTGTGCAGGAAGGGAATGTGGCATATTTCACCTAACAAAGCACATTTTTAAAATTGCTACCTACAGCTCCAAGATCAAAGGGAAACAGCTAGGGGAAGAAAATGGAGAATCTGTCTGATACGCAATTTGACTTTTTCTCTTACCCAATTTTCTAATTCTTCTATCTCAAGTTACTTACTTTTCCCTGAATGTATAACTCTATTTTTAAAAAACCCATTATATTTATAATCTGTAGACATGCAGCTGGAGCTATACACATCAAGCCACAATTCAGAGTAGCACATTTCCTCACAATGAGGCACTGTGAAGCATTTTCCAAATGACTAATGACATTAACTGACACTTTGTGACAATTGTTAGTTATAGGTATTATTTCCAAACGCGTAATGAATAGGTGCTTATGGAATTCAAATACATTATCAAGTTATATTATGTTGGTAGCTGTATGCTTATGTAGAAGCTAAATGCTTATGACAATGAAGCTCTTTGAAAATGGCATGGAGTAGTAGAAACATAAGTATATATAATATTATACATTCATTGGGTGATTATTAAACATTTAAGATCAAATATCCTATTCAATTAAATATTTTTCCAAGTTCAGGGACATAAACCATTAACATTTGACAGTGGCTGCTACTTTATCATTCAGTATTTGATTTTACCTATTTGAGCATCAGCTTTCATTAGATGTATTTTCAAAATTGTCTTTAGCAGTGTATAACCTCTTCTGTTTTGCTTTAAGTTTTAGTTTTAATTTTAAGTTTTAAGTTATTGCATTTTTAAAAGAAGAGGTCATACAGAAACTAGAATTAGTAAATCATTTACATCAGAATGAAACCTTCCTGAATACAGTATTTGGATAAAATATTTGTACTTTTCCTTTTTTTTTTAACCTAATGGGATATAATTGTGAAACATAAATGCATTATGCCCTTCAAATTCAATAAACTAGAAATTCTGCAGTTGGGTGTTTTTCTCCACTATTACTTTAATAGTTACTTTCTAAGCCATTCCTTTTTCAAAATTCACCTTTTTGTGCACTGAGACCCTTTCCTCCTCCTGGTTGGTCCTGTCAGTGCCTGTTCACTGACTCCTGTCTCCTTCATCTTGCTTGCCTTTCCTTTTTCTGTTTCTGTTTTGGTTTGCAGATTATACTGCCTAGTCCAGTGCCTGGTACATATCGGTATTTGGTGCATGTTTGTCCCTCTTTACCCCCATTCCCTGTTATGAGCTTACATTCTCTTCTTAGAACATTAGAACATCAGTTTTGTTCTACATAGTTTTTTTAAAACAATTTATTCTCCTGTTGCTTGAAGGAAAATAAATGAACTTAATAATAATAATAACTTAAGCTATAAAAAGGACACTTGCTCACACTTTCCTATACCTCTGATCCACATGCATGCTTTCTTTGTCCCACTCTTTGGGATACTCCTTTCAATTACTTCCTGAATACAGCCCTCTCCACTCTCTCTAACCTGCCAAGACTGTTTAAGC
This sequence comes from Balaenoptera acutorostrata, assembly GCF_949987535.1. Lineage (NCBI taxonomy): Eukaryota > Metazoa > Chordata > Mammalia > Artiodactyla > Balaenopteridae > Balaenoptera > Balaenoptera acutorostrata. Next base: position 26,787,212 of record NC_080068.1, on the reverse strand, counting down.
TTTCGGAAGCAACCTAAGTGTCCATCGACAGATGAATAGATAAAGAAGATGTGGCAGATATATACAATGGAATATTACTTGGCCATAAAAAGAAACAAAATTGAGTTATTTGTAGTGAGGTGGATGGACCTAGAGACTGTCATACAGAGTGAAGTAAGTCAGAAAGAGAAAAACAAATACCGTATGCTAACACATATATATGGAATCTAAAAAAAAAAAAGGTTCTGAAGAACCTAGGGGCAGGACAGGAATAAAGACGCAGACGTAGAGAATGGACTTGAGGGCACGGGGAGGGGGAAGGGTAAGCTGGGACGAAGTGAGAGAGTGGCATGGACATATATACACTACCAAATGTAAAATAGATAGCTAGTGGGAAGCAGCCGCATAGCACAGGGAGATCAGCTCGGTGCTTTGTGACCACCTAGAGGGGTGGGATAGGGAGGGTGGCAGGGAGATGCAAGAGGGAGGGGATATGGGGATATATGTATATGTATAGCTGATTCACTTTGTTATACAGCAGAAACTAACACACCATTGTAAAGGAATTATACTCCAATAAAGATGTTTAAAAAAAAAAAACGCATCACATGTGTTCACATGGGTTTCTGACTGCAGAGGACATGTCAACTCCTCAAGAGGTTCAATGGAGTCTCTACCTCCAAGCTGGAGGTGAAGACTGCAGCCCCACCCCATGTCCACACCCTCCTAGGGTGGTGGTAGGGATTTCCCCCAGTGCACCAGCTTTTTCTAAAGTACACTCTTCACAAATCCTCCTTTCTTGCCCACATGCTGCCCACTTTTGATATGCTTGATCTGATGTTAGGGTTCAGTAGTTGTGGAATTGGTTAGTAAAGCTTTCTGTTACAAACTTTGCATATGGTGGTCTGTCCTGCCCTCACTTTGGTATCTGATATCTATTATATTGGACAATAAGTTGAAAGTGAGTCAGAGAGCCCTAGTTTACATCCTTCTACAAGTGGTTCTTTGTAGCAGCAACCACTCCCCAGTTGCAGGAGATGCTTTTTCTTCCATTGTAATTCCAAATGTAATTGTACATTTTAGAGATTAATCCTTTGTCAGTTGCTTCATTTGCAAATATTTTCTCCCATTCTGAGGGTTGTCTTTTCGTCTTGTTTATGGTTTCCTTTGCTGTGCAAAAGCTTTTAAGTTTCATTAGGTCCCATTTGTTTATTTTTCTTTTTATTTCCATTTCTCTAGTAGGTGGGTCAAAAACAATCCTGCTGTGATTTATGTCACAGGATGTTCTGCCTGTGTTCTCCTCTAAGAGTTTTATAGTGGCTGGTCTTACATTTAGGTCTTTAATCCATTTTGAGTTTATTTTTGTGTATGGTGATAGGGAGTGTTCTAATTTCATTCTTTTACATGTAGCTGTCCAGTTTTCCCAGCACCACTTATTGAAGAGGCTGTCTTTTCTCCATTGTATATTTTTGCCTCCTTTATCAAACATAAGGTGACCATATGTGCATGGGTTTATCTCTGGGCTTTCTATCCTGTTCCATTGATGCATATTTCTGTTTTTGTGCCAGTACCATACTGTCTTGATTACTGTAGCTTTGTAGTACAGTCTGAAGTCAGGGAGCCTGATTCCTCCAGTTCCATTTTTGTTTCTCAAGATTGCTTTGGCTATTCGGGGTCTTTTGTGTTTCCATACAAATTGTGAAATTTTTTTGTTCTAGTTCAGTGAAAAATGCCATTGGTAGTTTGATAGGGATTGCACTGAATCTGTAGATTGCTTTGTGTAGTATAGTCATTTTCACAATGTTGATTCTTCCAATCCAAGAACATGGTATATCTCTCCATCTGTTTATATCATCTTTAATTTTTTTCATCAGTGTCTTATAGTTTTCTGAGTACAGGTCTTTTGTCTCCTTAGGTAGGTTTATTCCTAGGTATTTTATTTTATTCTTTTTGTTGCAATGGTAAATGGGAGTGTTTCCTTAATTTTTCTTTCAGATTTTTCATCATTAGTGTAGAGGAATGCAAGAGATTTCTGTGCATTAATTTTGTATGTATCCTGCTACTTTACCAAATTCATTGATTAGCTCTAGTAGCTGTCTGGTAGCATCTTTAGGATTCTCTATGTATAGTACCATGTCATCTGCAAACAGTGACAGCTTTACTTCTTCTTTTCCGATTTGGATTCCTTTTATTTCTTTTTCTTCTCTGATGGCTGTGGCTAAAACTTCCAAAACTATGTTGAATGATAGTAGTGAGAGTGGACAACCTTGTCTTGTTCCTGATCTTAGAGGAAATGGTTTCAGTTTTTCACCATTGAGAGCAATGTTGGCTGTGGGTTTGTCATATATGGCCTTTATTATGTTGGTAAGTTCCCTCTATGCCTACTTTCTGGAGGGTTTTTATCATAAATGGGTGTTGAATTTTGTCAAAAGCTTTTTCTGCATCTATTGAGATGATCATATGGTTTCTCTCCTTCAATTTGTTAATATGGTTTATCACATTGATTGATTTGCATATATTGAAGAATCCTTGCATCCTGGGATAAACCCCACTTGATCATGGTGTATGATCCTTTTAATGAGGAGCACTTATTTTTAAAACCCTTGACTTCAACATAAGGGTTTTGGCTCAAAGTTACCTAAGAATCAGTTAACGTCTGTGCCAGGTGTTCAGTACAGTTTCTGGCTGAGGGTGCCTGCTGCTGATCTAAGTTGTTCCTGGGAAGATATAGATTCAAAGGGAGTTGGAATGGAAAGGGGCTAATTCCAGGCATAGCATCTATTGCCTTCCAGAGGGAAAAATGTTTGCCTAAGTGTGTACGTACTTCTAATACAATCCACTTTTCATCAAAAAATAAAATAAAACCCTTGACTTCAGAAACAAAATGCAAACCCCAATCATTTTTTTTCATCTAATAGTCCATCTAACGTCTCTTTTACCCCTGTCAGCAACAGGAGGAAATAAGCTAACAAATCAACGTTTCCATCTATCCTGGGCTTTGATTGCTTTGGAGAAAGAGTATTACATTGTGGAGGAAGACTCCACATTCTTAGAAGTGACCCTGACACACAGAGTATACATTGGAGAAACATCATTTATCAGTAAGTAACTTTGGATTGGTTGTTGGCAAAAGGTAACAGAAACATGAAATTTAGGCTTAAAAATAATTATAAGAGAATGGACTGGAAGAGAATCAATAACAGATTTGGGGGAACTTCTAAAAAAATGCATGGGAAATTATGCCATGGTTTTCACTCCATGTGAGTTACAGGCTTATGTACAACACTTTATTCTCCTCCTTCTATTTTCCCCCTTTCTTTTTCTTTTTCAACTCAAAGGACTCCAGGAAAATGAAGATATTTCATAGCCACATACCACAATCCCCAAGTCACTCCGTTTCTTTCAAAATTGTTTTTAAGCATAGAATACATTATTATGCTTAGTTCTAGCTATTTCTTTTGAAAAATTATTTACGAGTACATGATACATTATTGTGTTTAGTTGTAGCTACTTCTTTTGATTATGTATAATTGTTTTCACCCTATTAGGTTATAAATTCCTCCAGTATATGTACAGTGTGAAATTTTTCTATGTTCTACAAAGACCTATGCCTCTTTGGGGTAAATGGATATGTAATGCCTACATAATACATCTCATTATCATCATTAATAATCAACAATAATTGCTCTAATAATGCATTACATTTTTATAACATCTTTAGCTGCCAGAACTTTCAGAGATCATTTTGCCTTTCTTTTTTTTTTTTTAAATAAATTTAATCATCAGTGTCTTTATTTTCTTAATTTTGGGCTGTGTTGGGTCTTCATTGTTGCACATGGACTTTCTCTAGTGCGGTGAGCGGGAGTACTCTTCATTGCGAGTGCGGGCTTCTCATTGCAGTGGCTTCTCTTGTTGAAGAGCATGGGCCCTAGGCACATGGGATTCAGTAGTTGTGGTGCGTGGGCTTCAGTAGTTGTGGCGAGCGGGCTCAGTAGTTGTGGCGCATGGGCTCTAGAGTGCAGGCTCAGTAGTTGTGGCTCACGGGCTTAGTTGCTCCACAGCATGTGGGATCTTCCCAGACCAGGGCTCAAACCCGTGTCCTCTGCATTAGCAGGCAGATTCTTAAACACTGCACCACCAGGGAAGTCCCCCATTTTGCTTTTCTTTTCATAATCTTTTGTGAAGACAGATAGAGGTGTTTTGTCTTCATTTTACAAATGGGCATTTTGATTTTCCCAGACATTTGGGGTCCAATCTGAGTCCTGCCAACATATCAAAACTGTTGTAGAGAAGCCAGGAAGGAGATATCTGGAAACAGGCAATCAAGGAAAGGCAAGCTTTTCCCAGGTCTCCTTTCGAGGCTTCTGAGTTAGGACTGTTCTCCTAGGAAAAGAGGTCAGCCAAAGAGCACCCTGATTTCTGCGTGGCCCTCAGCCTCAGTCTACCCCAGGTTACTTTGTCAACACACAGTGGAACTCGCTGCAAGAACTTCAGCTGAAACATGCCTCCTTTCTCTTGTGGCGTTCTGTCTCCACAATTCTTTACCTTGGGGATTTCTCATGGGCAACGATTTGGGTTATTATGTCAAGAAATATTTTCATATCCTGCCTGACTCAGGGTGGAAAATCTGTCAATCTGCCCAGAACAATCTGGATGTTTGTAGACTAACTAAACTCCTCAGGGAGGTGGCCCCGGCCTCCCCATCTGAGCCAGCACCTCCATATGCACTATCCCTGTGCCCTGCTTCATTGTTTCTTCATAGCACTAAACATCCCTGACATACATCATAGGTCCACTGTCTATCTTCCTCAGCAGATTTCCAGCTCCATAAGGGCAGGAACTACATCTTGGGTTATGGCCAACCCCCCAAAACAGCCTGGGGCATATGGTAGTCACCCAATATTTGTTAAGTGAACTACAGTCAGCTCTTTTGTTCTATAAAATACCACTTAAAACCACATCAAACCACAGAAGATAATCTACAAAATACTTTACTCAGGGCTCTAGGAAGCGCTCTTAATCCCCTCACCCCACCCCATGCTGGGGTTAGTAGTCTAAGCACAGGACCTAGAAGAAAACAAAACAACACAACTGTGGGATTTGAGCTCCTGCTCGGATATGTACTCTTTTTTTGTGACACCCTAATGACCTTCAAATTCCTTATCTGTAAAGTATCCATCTCAAGATTTGTTTGTGGATTAAATGTGATAATGATATAAATCAGTCTAGCATAGTCCCTAGCACACATTAAATACTCAATGTTAACTACCATTGTTCTTTCATGAGTCTCATCCAACAGAATTGAAATCACCTGTTTACCTCCCCAGTAGACTTATAAACACTTCAGGGGTAGTGGTGGCTGGACCCAATTCAGCATTACATCTTTAGCACCTCGTACAGAGCTGATACCCACCAAAAATTAAGTAAATAGCCACATGCCTGCACAATTTATATAGCAGTGCTACCTAGCTCTATTTAAACTGCGGCTGAGCACTGTGGAAAACAGTATGGAGGTTTCTCAAAAAACTAAAAACAGAACAACCATATGACCCAGCAATTTCACTCCTGAGTATATATCCAGAAGAAAGCAAAAACACTAATTCAAAAAGGTACATACACCCCAATATTCATAGCAGCAATTGTCAAGACATGGAAACAACCTAAGTGTCCATCAACAGATAAATGGATAAAGAAGATGTGATACATATATGCAATGGAATACTACTCAGCCATAAAAAAGAATGAAATTTTCCCATCTGCAGCAACATGGATGGACTTGGAGGACGTTATGCTAAGTGAAATAAGTCAGACAAAGAAATACAAATACGGTATGATATCACTTATATGTGGAATCTAAAAAATACAATAAACTAGTGAATATAACAAACAAACAAACAAAAAACCAGACTCACAGACATAGAGAACAAACTAGAGGTTATCAGAGCAGAGAGGGGCATTATCAGGATAGGGAAGGAAGTTGTACAAACTATTAGGAGTAAAATAAGCTACAAGGATATATTGTACAATATGGGGAATATAGCCAATATTTTATAATAACCATAAATGGAGTATAACCTTTAAAAATTGTGAAGCACTATATTGTACACCTGTAACTTATATAATATTGTACAGCAACTATACTTCAATTTTTAAAAAATGAATAAAAATAAACTGTGGCTGAGGACACACCCCCTCTTCCTTATCTTCTCCACTTCAACATGTGACCAAAGGAGGCTCTTCAGAATTGGCCCTCCATTCTCAGTCACCAAACTAGTATTAATGCAGGCTTTCTGCAACAGTTTTGAAAAGTCAACACCAGCTCTTCTATCCTGGAAATTATTTTCACGCTTTAGAGTTTTGGGTGTCTTTTACATGATATCAGATTCTCTGAGAATGGGACAGAGCAAATGGCACAAGGAGCTATGAATCTCATTTTACACGAAGCTTTTCACAATAGCTGGTGTCACAGCAGGATATCTGATATCACACATTCGAACAACTGCAGAGTCTAAACCTTATAATGAGACCTAAAGTGATGAGACATGGGTATTCATGCTCCATTAGGCATTCATTGGGATGTTAAATCAAAACCAGATGATACTAGAATGCTTCCTGAACATTCCGTGGAGAGGGGAGGATCAATTCAGCCTTGACGGGCTAGCACCTGTCACCCTTGTATCTCACAGTGGGTATTTTTGACACTATTTTCTTGTTGTTCAGTTTCTTCAGTAAGTTTCTAATTCCTATTTCCTAGCAGTGCTCAAATCTATCCCCACCTCTCCATTTCCACCTACGGTGCCTTAACTGTCTGAAAAATTACTAACAATTCTCTCACCATCAAAAGTCAGTAAACACACAACATTGTAAATTAACTATACTTCAATTTTAAAAATGGTTTAAAAAATCACCAAAAAAAGAAATAAACACATCATTAGATAAGGCCAAAAAAAAAAAAAAAAACAGTAAATACATTAAAAACTCAAGCCACTATGACGAAAGATCTGCCAGAGAAAATAACCTACAGTTATTCTCCCAGAGACTGCAGAAATTGAAATGAGCAGCTACAAAATAGTCACTCAAAAATATTTATTGCCTACCTACTCCATGCCTGGCACTGTTGTAGTCACCAGAAGTTCATCAGTGAGCCAAACAGCCAAAGGTCTCTACCTCCATGGGAGTCACATTTTAGAGTCTTCTTTTTTAGACTCTGAGCTTTCTGGGGCTGAGACAGTTTCTTACTCATCTCCGAATCCCAAGCCCCTGGCAGAGTTTGGCGCATCAGATGCCCTCAGGAGACATTTCCTAAAATAAAGAAGTGAGGGGGCTGGGCAAGATGGCGGAAGAGTAAGACGCGGAGATCACCTTCCTCCCCACAGATACATCAGAAATACATCTACACGTGGAACTGCTCCTACAGAACACCCACTGAACGCTGGCAGAAGACCTCAGACCTCCCAAAAGGCAAGAAACTCCCCACGTACCTGGGTAGGGCAAAAGAAAAAGAAACAACAGAGACAAAAGAATAGGGACGGGCCCTGCACCAGTGGGAGGGAGCTGTGAAGGGGGAAAGGTTTCCACACACTAGGAAGCCCCTTCGCGGGCGGAGACTATGGGTGGCGGAGGGGGAAGCTTCGGGGCCACGGAGGAGAGCGCAGCCACAGGGGTGCGGAGGGCAAAGCGGAGAGACTCCCGCACAGAGGAGCGGCGCCGACCAGCACTCACCAGCCCGAGAGGCTTGTCTGCTCCCCCGCCGGGGCGGGCGGGGCTGGGAGCTGAGGCTCGGGCTTTGGTCGGCTCACAGGGAGAGGACTGGGGTTGGCGGCGTGAACACAGCCTGAAGGGGCTAGTGCGCCACAGCTAGCCGGGAGGGAGTCCGGGAAAAAGTCTGCAGCTGCCGAAGAGGCAAGAGACTTTCTTGCCTCTTTGTTTCACGGTGCGCAAGGAGAGGGGATTAAGAGCGCCGCCTAAACGAGCTCCAGAGATGGGCGCGAGCCGCGGCTATCAGCACGGACCCCAGAGACAGGCATGAGATGCTAAGGCTGCTGCTGCCGCCACCAAGAAGCCTGTGTGCGAGCACAGGTCACTCCCGACACCGCCGCTCCCGGGAGCCTGTGCAGCCCGCCACTGCCAGGGTCCCGGGATCCAGGGACAACTTCCCCGGGAGAACGCACAGCGCGCCTCGGGCTGGTGCAACGTCATGACGCCTCTGCCGCTGCAGGCTAGCCCCGCCTCCTCCGTACCGCTCCCTCCCCCAGCCTGAGGGAGCCAGAGCCCCCGAAGCAGCTGCTCCTTTAACCCCGTCCTGTGTGAGCAAAGAAGAGACGCCCTCAGGCGACCTACACGCAGAGGCGGGTCCAGATCCAAAGCTGAACCCCCGGGAGCTGTACGAACAAAGAAGAGAAAGGGAAATCTCTCCCAGAAGCCTCAGAAGCAGCGGATTAAAGCTCCACAAACAACTTGATGTACCTGCATCTGTTGAATACCTGAATAGACAACGAATCATCCCAAATTCAGGAGGTGGACTTTGGGAGCAGGATATATTAATTTTTCCCCTTTTCCTTTTTTTGTGAGTGTATATGTGTATGCTTCTGGGTGAGATTTTGTCTGTATAGCTTTGCTTTCACCATTTGTCCTAGGGTTCGGTCCGTCCGTTTTTTTTGTTTGTTTGTTTTTTCTTAAAAAATTTTTTTTCTTAATAAATTTTTTCTTAATAATTTTTTCCTTATTTTTTATTTTAAAAAATTAAAAAATTTTTTTTCTTAATAAATTTTTTTCTTAATAATTTTTTTCTTATTTTTTATTATAATAGCCTTATTTTATTTTATTTTATTTTATCCTCTTTCTTTCTTTCTTTCTATTTTTTCTCCCTTTTATTCTGAGCCGTGTGGATGAAAGGCTCTTGCTGCTCCAGCCAGGCATCAGGGCTGTGCCTCTAAGGTGGGAGAGCCAACTTCAGGACACTGGTCCACAAGAGACCTCCCAGCTCCACGTAATACCAAATGGCGAAAATCTCTCAGAGATCTCCATCTCAACATCAAGACCCAGCTTCACTCAATGACCAGCAAGCTACAGTGCTGGACACCCTATGCCAAACAACTAGCTAGACAGGAACACAACTCCATCCATTAGCAGAGAGGCTGCCTAAAATCATAATAAGGCCACAGACACCCCAAAACACACCACCAGACGTGGACGTGCCCACCAGAAAGACAAGATCCAGCCTCATCAACCAGAACACAGGCACTAGTCCCCTCCACCAGGAAGCCTACACAACCCACTGAACCAACCTTAGCCACTGGGGACAGATACCAAAAACAACGGGAACTACGAACCTGCAGCCTGTGAAAAGGAGACCCCAAACACAGTAAGATAAGCAGAATGAGAAGACAGAAAAACACACAGCAGATGAAGGAGCAGGGTCAAAACACACCAGACCTAACAAATGAAGAGGAAATAGGCAGTCTACCTGAAAAAGAATGCAGAATAATGATAGTAAAGATGATCCAAAATCTTGGAAATAGAATAGACAAAATGCAAGAAACATTTAACAAGGATGTAGAAGAACTAAAGAGGAACCAAGCAACGATGAAAAACACAATAAGTGAAATTTAAAATACTCTAGAAGGGATCAATAGCAGAATAACTGAGGCAGAAGAACGGGTAAGTAACCTGGAAGATAAAATAGTGGAAATAACTACTGCAGAGCAGAATAAAGAAAAAAGAATGAAAAGAACTGAGGACAGTCTCAGAGACCTCTGGGACAACATTAAACGCACCAACATTCGAATTATAGGGGTCCCAGAAGAAGAAGAGAAAAAGAAAGGGACTGAGAAAATATTTGAAGAGATTATAGTTGAAAACTTCCCTAATATGGGAAAGGAAATAGTTAATCAAGTCCTGGAAGCACAGAGAGTCCCATACAGGATAAACCCAAGGAGAAACACGCCAAGACACATATTAATCAAACTATCAAAAATTAAATATAAAGAAAGCATATTAAAAGCAGCAAGGGAAAAACAACAAATAACACACAGGGGAATCCCCATAAGGTCAACAGCTTATCTCTCAGCAGAAACTCTGCAAGCCAGAAGGGAGTGGCAGGATATACTTAAAGTGATGAAGGAGAAAAACCTACAACCAAGATTACTCTACCCAGCAAGGATCTCATTCAGATTTGATGGAGAAATTAAAACCTTTACAGACAAGCAAAAGCTGAGAGAGTTCAGCACCACCAAACCAGCTTTACAACAAATGCTAAAGGAACTTCTCTAGGCAAGAAACACAAGACAAGGAAAAGACCTACAATAACAAACCCAAAACATTTAAGAAAATGGGAATAGGAACATACATATCAATAATTACCTTAAATGTAAGTGGATTAAATGCTCCCACCAAAAGACATAGACTGGCTGAATGGATACAAAAACAAGACCCATATATATGCTGTCTACAAGAGACCCACTTCAGATCTAGGGACACATACAGACTGAAAGTGAGGGGATGGAAAAAGATATTCCATGCAAATGAAATTCAAAAGAAAGCTGGAGTAGCAATTCTCATATCAGACAAAATAGACTTTAAAATAAAGACTATTACAAGAGACAAAGAAGGACACTATATAATGATCAAGGGATCGATCCAAGAAGAAGGTATAACAATTGTAAATATTTATGTACCCAACATAGGAGCACCTCAATACATAAGGCCAATACTAACAGCCATAAAAGGGGACATCGACAGTAACACAATCATAGTAGGGGACTTTAACACCCCACTCTCACCAATGCACAGATCATCCAAAATGAAAATAAATAAGGAAACACAAGCTTTAAATGATACATTAAACAAGATGGACTTAATTGATATTTATAGGACATTCCACCCAAAAACAACAGAATACACATTTTTCTCAAGTGCTCATGGAACATTCTCCAGGATAGATCATATCTTGGGTCACAAATCAAGCCTTGGTAAATTTAAGAAAATTGAAATCGTATGACACGTTCAATCCCATTTAGGGTTTAAAGTTAAGTAAATCAGTCCAAGGCAGTAATTTTTCCTCTGTTTTAGGATTTTTGAAAAGGGATATAGGCTTGCCAACCTCCCTTTAACAAATGCCCAAGTCCTCACTCTTAGTTCTCTGCACACTAAATATGGTGCAGCTTTGCCCCCAAATGGCTAATCCTCAGGACTCATTCCAGGCCACATCTTCTCACAATTTTCTGGGAGGTCCCCACCAGATCAGGTGGAGACCTCATATATCCCTCGCCCTAGATGTGGCCATTGGGAACCAGCCAACTGATTCGTTTTTAGCGTGTGTTCCACAAAATTCTGTTATACCTGTACATCACAGACTTGAATTCATTAGTTCATTCTACTCATTTATTGGTTCATTCATTCAGCAAATATCTCCCCAGAGAAATTAAAAAGGAAAAAAAATTAGCCAGTGATTGTGCTATTTGTTGCCCCTTTTTGTGAAAGTAGAAGAATAGTCCCTAAAAGAAGATTTTAGTATTCATATTTGAATGTTAATTAGACACATCGACTATCATGAGAGTTGAAATACTTCAGGGATCCCCTAGAAGTGCATGACTTAACTATCAGGAAGGAAGTCTTAATTAAATGCCACAAGAATCTATGAAGAATCTCCTGTATCAGCAGGCCCCAGACTGCATAACGGAAAATAAAATAGAATTTCTACAACAGAGTCAGTAAGCTTTCCGTGGACCAAGTAAGTCTAGGAAACTTCAAATATCTCCCTTCCTTTGAAGCATCATAATTCACATTAGCTTATTAAGGCTCCTGAGAAATTCTCCTATAAAGAAACCTGTTTAAACTAACACAATATTGTAAATCAACTATATTTCAATAAAAAAAGAAAAGAAGAAAAAACCTGTTTAACTTAGTTTATCCGGTTTTCTCAAATTAGACCATAGACCTTTTTTTTTTTTTAATTTGTTGTGCCCAAAGAATATCCTTTAAAATCTTTGAGTTCTAGTTTTCTTGAAACACAGTTTGAGAAATACTGTTCTACATGCTTTGCACTCCAGCAGACAAAAATAGAAAACTCTGTCCTCACCACCCAATGAATGAGGTACCTGATTCGTTTTGTTGATAACAACACTTAAACACATGAATCAATTAGGAAAGCCAAACGTGAGGGTACATGGCCAAAACAGAGTTCTGAGCTAAGAAAGTGGAAAGATCACCATCATTCCAAACAATTAAGCTTTTTGGAGGAGGCAGGATTTGAGCTGACTCTTGAAGAATAAAATGGGATTTGGATTCCTAGATGGATAGGAACAGGCTACCCAGAATGGAAAAATAGAGAACGTTACTGAATAACTCAATCCTAATGCATCAGGTTTTTCACATGACGTTAATAACTGTAATTCACTTTTAACTTCCTCCATGATGACAACCTTTTGAATCAATTGATGTCCAGACAGTAGACTACCATAGGGGGATAAAATGGCAGAATGAAAATTATCACTGGTCTTTTTCCTCTGTAACTCGGGACCAGTGTTTTCCAAAGGCTGATAACCAGTATCTGCTGAGATCAATTTAGGCAGGAAAATAAAGAAGAAAAAAATTAACAAATGATTAGCTAGATAATTCAACATTGAATTCTGGGTAAACTCTTAGTAATAGTTCCAAAAGAAGAAAGGATGGTCTACTACAATATTTTTCCTTCTTGCTTCCGTTACTGAGAGGAAGAAATTTTGTGCGTGTGTGTGTATATATATATATATATATATATTACAGAGGAGAGATCTGAGTCTATTAAATGTGGTTTAATCCAGAGAGTTACTTTAGTTCTCCACTTGACTCTGTGAGTAGGAACAACCCACTTCAAAATTTTATATTTTTAAACAAACACATATATTTTAACTACACAATGCATGCCTAATGAAAAGCCCCGCCCCCCAAAAAATAGTACACATAATTCCATCAACAAGAGATGACCAGTATTCATACTCGTATTTCAGTGACTGTTCTGATGATGCGTATGTGTATATTTTTATGTCCCAAACTGCATGACAGATAGCAATAATATAACAGAAGTGCACACACACATACGCACATACCCAGCTTAGGAAATTTCAGTGGAAATATTATTTTAAGAGTTAAGGGCAGGACGAGTAGCTTCTTTTTCTCAACATATTAAGTGTCCAGCCTTGTGTCTTACACATGATATCTGCTCAATAAATGAATCAAATGTTTGTTGAATGAAGCTGGAAAAGATTTTATGCATTAATGAATTATATTACCTGCTTGTTAAAAGCATTCAAAAAAACACACACACACTAAAAGTAAAGCAAGGGCAGAAATCTGAGATCTTTACTGAGAAGACCTAAAATGTGACCTCAAAAAAAAAAAAGACACAACAGTTCTGTGATAATTCTTTCCATTTTAGTTCTAGATAACCTTTTTAACCTTTCAAAAGGGGTCTGTTAAACTCAATTTCACTGCCCCTCCAGCTCCACTTAATGATATATATTTCCTGTCCTTACTGTATTTCATGCAGTTAATCATGTTGGAATATATGAGTCAAAAATTATGTATATTTCCACTCAGGTTAAAATATCACCAATATCACCAATCAAACTTAAGTCTTGCTAAAATGTCTTCTATCATCTTTTCTAGAATCAGCAGTTTATATTCCAGAGGCAGAATATAAAACAGAGGAGGACGTTGGGGAGCTTTTGATCGCTGTAAGACGGTCTGGAGATACAAGCCAGGAACTCAACGGTCATTTGCTCTACACATCAAGGTATGAGGCTTTGTGGGTTCTGATATCCAGGAATAGGGTCCTTAGTACAGGACTGTGGTGATGCTGGGAGTGGCCGGGTGGTGAGCCAAGCGCTTGGAGAGGACAGGGAAACCTGGACCATTCATGGTGACTCCCATGCAACTCCTTGCAGGTGCCCTAACTTCTTTGAGCTGATCTCCTCAACCAGGGATAAAACTGTACTCAAAATTGAGATTAAAAACCTCTGCTGTGACTACCCACAAAATTTTGTGGGGGTCAAATGAGACATTCTGTGTAAAATAGTTTACATATGCTGGTGGAAAATATAAACAAGGATTCTTAATTTTAATAGTCATCATGGCATCTAGGAAACAATGTGAAATAGCCTGTGTATAGTACTCAGTCTCTCTTCTTCTCCTCCCTACCTCCCCAACAATTAAAACTGCTCCCCAATCATGGGCCCCGGTGTCCTCACACCTCAAAACAACATCCCTTTCTTTCTGACCTCGCCAGTCAAAATTTAGCTATCCTGTGTCCACTCCCTAAAGATCCTATTTTGTAACTCATTGCGACTATGTAATAGGTGAAAATGATGGAACTACATGAAAACCATCCAAATGAGAACAAGAATAAGCTATAAAAGTAAACTACATTTTTCTACACTCACACCAATGTTTCACCTCTGACACCAGATGTGTTGCAGGTTTTCCTACACCAAGCAATTCTCCATTTATACAGACACCAACTGGTGTCCTAAAATTCTATTCAATTCTGAAACTGTCTACCTGGAGGTAACAGAGACCCCACAGGTTAAGGGCTCAGTCCCACAAGACGGCCTCCACGTCAGATGCCAATCGCAAGTCCAGGTGGTCACCTGTGCTTCTGACCGACAGGTTATAAATCAGAGGTTCCCACCACCCCCTCTTTGGGTTTGATACTTTTCTAGAACAGCTAACATAACTCGGGAAAACAGATTACTTACTAGGTTACAGATTATTAGAAAGGATACAAATCAGGAAGAGCCAGATGGAAGAAATGCATAGGCTAAAGTATGTGGGAAAGGACACAGAAGTTCCATGCTCTCTCTGGGCGAGTCACCCTCCCAGCAACCTGGAAGCTCTCTGAACTCCTTTGGCTAGGATTATTTTATGGAGGCTTCATTACTTAGGCATGATTGATGAAATAATTGGCCATTGGTGAGTAACTCAACCTCTAACCCCTCTCCCTTCCCTGGAGGTTAGGGAGTGGGACCAAAATTTCCAACCCTCTGATCACCTGGTTGGTTTCCCTGGCAACCAGTCCCCATCCAGAGCCTCTCTGGGAGCCCCAGACACCAGTCATCTCATTAGCACACAAATAGACACCGCTTCAAAGACTCCAAGGGATTTAGGAACTGGGTAACAGGAAACAGGGACAAAGACCAAAAGTGTATTATGTCACAGGCTAATTTACTGGGAGCTCACTATAGCAAGAGGATCAGCCACCATCACTTGCATCTGGCAGAGACTCAAAGTCAAGCAGAGGCGTGGAAAGCTTTACAGTGAAAAAGAGAGAAGGCATGGACATATACACACTACCAAATGTAAAACCTATAGCTAGTGGGAAGCAGCCGCATAGCACAGGGAGATCAGCTCTGTGCTTTGTGGCCTAGAGGGGTGGGATCAGGAGGGTGGGAGGGAGACGCAAGAGAGAGGAGATATGGGGATATATGTATATGTATAGCTGATTCACTTTGTTATAATGCAGAAACTAACACACCATTGATAAGAAATTATACTCCAATAAAGATGTTAGAAAAAAAAAGAGAGAGAGAGAAGGCTTCAAGATATGCCCTGACTGGGGGCTGTTGGCTTGGGGAAGCTGGAGGCACCTGTGTAATTGATTAGGGGAGCATATTTGGCTTTCTTTGGTTGCTCCTAAATTGGAAGCCAGGGCAAAAATCAGAGAAGCCGGGAGTTATTAAGTTCTGACCATTTGGGGTGGATTGTTAACAGAGGTTGTGGTTTGACTTCCTACATGAGTTACTGCAGATTGTGGGTCAGAGTTCTGTTTTCACACATGATTTGACCACTCCCCTTGCATATATTCCGTCTGTCAAAATCTATGCTCACACTTGCTAAACATCTGACAATGCACAGTGTAACCTCCACAATAAAGAATTATCTATCCAAAATATCAGTAGTGCCAAGATTGAGAAGAGGAATAAGAATAAATTCTCCTCTGCCCCAGACGACAGGGGATTTGGCAGTAAGCCAACAATTTATTTTGAGTTACTCAAAACCAACTACAAGGACGGGCCTTGTAGAACATCTTTAAGATCTTCATGTGTGTGTTTGGCTATATGTTTAGGGTTGAGCAGCCCTATAGCCTGTTCTTTAAGTACGACTCCCCTCTTGAAGGCACCAGATACTTCCAGCTACATCTAACTTCAACTCTTAAGTTTTACCCTGGTGTTACCTCATGCAGGAAAAGCAACAAGAAGAAATAACAAGGTGAAGTAGTCCTTGAGGTCTTCCTTGCCCATTGATTCCTGGGAGGATGTGTCAGCTCTCTCTTCCAAGTCCACACAGGGCTCCAGTTGGAGTCTTACAAGGAACGAGGGCCTGGGCAAGCTGGGCAGTGGCCGCAGGTGGGCAGAGCAGCTGATGGAGAAAGTGCCCTCATCCTCTGCTCTATGATTCCAGCTGGACTACTTCTGGTACCAGTGGCATACTGTATGTCCACGAGCAGAGTGTCTGGAAGACGATTCTGTGAATGGGAGAAATGAAGTAGTAAACAGCCCAATTTGGAAGATTACGTGTAATTGCTGAAATGGAAGGGACCATCCCTCTGCCTCTGGAAAGAGCTACCCTTGGGATGACAAGTAGAAGGATCCAGAAAACTCAAGAGTGTCTGGCTGTGAGCCAGCTGGGATATGGGGATGCCTCCACCTCAAGTGGGAGAAGCTACACCCAAATCGACCTCCCCATAAGGTCTTCAGGTTCAAGAGAGCTGGTGTTCCCAGCAGACTTCCTGCATAGCCGACACACAGCTCAGAGTGCTTGACACCTGAGCTTTAACCTTTGATTCCTCACACAAAGGACGGTTCTCAGGCTTGCAATAAAAATAAAAGAGAGTGAGTACACAGGGTGAGGGTCCTTCCCTGAAGCACGAAGCCAGGCCTCACACAGCCACATCCGATTCTTGCATACCTCTGTGAATTATAAGACAGCGAGAACTTATACAATTTTTATGCATATTCAGGTGTCGTGGTATTTGTCGTCACCACTCCCCACAGATATCTCAGTGGATAAAAGTTCAGTTTGGTTATTTAAACCTTTCTGGAAGTCTTGTTAAAATAAATGTTTACCAATTACTTATTTTCATGAATAAAATAAGCATAACCTGATGTATAAATAGTTGAATGGAAAGGAGACTTACACTCTGTACACTAATAATTATTCACAGATGATAAACATGTATTACACTTATAAGCAGGTGAGAGAAGTGACTAGTTTTATGCTGTGCTTTCGTGGTAACCTCAAGGTCCCAAAATGTCTGTCATCAGTATTCTCAGACACTAACATGGAGGTGTTGTATTAAAAAAGCATTGTCTGGGGACTTCCCTGGTGGTGCAGTGGTTGAGAGTCTGCCTGCCAATGCAGGGGACACGGGTTCGAGCCCTGGTCTGGGAAGATCCCACATGCCGTGGAGCAGCTGGGCCCGTGAGCCACAATTACTGAGCCTGCGCGTCTGGAGCCTGTGCTCCGCAACAAGAGAGGCCGCGACAGTGAGAGGCCCGCGCACCGCGATGAAGAGTGGGCCCCGCTTGCCGCAACTAGAGAAAGCCCTCACACAGAAACGAAGACCCAACACAGCCAAAAATAATAAATTAATTAATTAATAAAAAAAAAAAAGCATTGTCTGGGAGAGGAAGAAGAACTGAGGATAAACTCTCCTTCACTGGCTGAGAACTATTGCTCTATAGTAAAATGTTTAAGCTCAGGGATATGCTGGGAAAGGATGTGCAAATTAGATACTTCTTAACCCTGTCTTATTCTCAAAATAAATGTCATCTGTCTTTTTCTTCCTATTAGTCACTTTTTTTGTTGTTAGGAAATTGCTCCTATTGGAAAAACAGCCGATGAAGAGCAAACCGCAGAACCTAAAACCAAGAGAAGAGGAACAGTATTGAGTCATCCTGTGGTTTTGGTCAACCCCAAGTCAAGTATGGTGAGGTTTTTAAATAATCAGCTTTATCCAGTTAAAAGGAATTGTGTGGTAAACCACAGCCATGGGCCACCTCACTTCTCTGATTGGCTCTTTCTCTGGGTCAAGTTAAGGAGGAGGTGAAAAACAGTTTCCAAGCACATCCAGCGAAAGACTTTCTCCTTTCTTTCCTTTAGAAAAAAAAATCTGCTTATTTGTTTGGTTATAGGTGTATATGTAAGTTATAGAAGTTATACCTTGCATCTCAGTGGGGTTCTTTGGATGATTTAGAAGCTCCTTGACTGTAGGTCTGCTGCGGGTACATGCTCTTGTATATCAGAACATGTCTTTATTTCAACCTCAGTCTTGAAACTCTAGATTGACAGTTACTATCTTCCAGCATTTTGAAGTTATTATTCCATTGTCTTCCAGCTTCCATTGTCTTGTTAAGAAGTCTGCCTTTAGTCTACAAGTTGTCTTTCTAATGATTTATCTTTTCTCTGCATTTAAGATATTCTCACATTTATTTGATCTGAATCTGTGAAAGGTCTGGGGCCTTTACTTGAAGAAGTTTTCCTCTAAGGAGGATTTGCATTGCTTCTTCTGGGATCGAGAGCGATGCTGACCCAGAAACACTCCTGATCCCCTGCGTCCCAGGCCAAATCCCAGAGGTTCAGACTCAGCTCCTTGATGGTGCCAAAGGCCCATGGCCCAGTCTCCCCTGAAGTGCTGACTCTGAATCCCAGCTTGAGTGGAAGTATCTTCTCTAGCTGTAGGGGGGTGGGGTTTGGGGGTTTTAGGGTATTGTTTTTGTTTTGTTTTGCCCCTTGATGATTTCCCTCACTTCCTGTGAGCACAGAAAAGGCAGAATTATTATTTCTTCTAGATATTTTGTAGTGGGAGAGTATCCCAGAATACCTAGCCAGCCAAGTTGCTGGGAACAGAAGTCCCAAAGACTCCTCTAGACAGAAGCTCCAAAGCTGCTCCAGCCCTGTCCCCTTCTCCCCTTCTCTCCACTCACTACCCCATCTCCCCCCAGTCATGGACCCTCCTGGGCATGAAATGAACTGGGCCTGGGGCTTCTGACTCTGTCTGCTTCAGTCAGGAATTAGATGCTGTGCTTTTAAAGAAAGCGATTTCTTGTCTTGCTGCCCTATTAAAATTATATATGAAAGGAAATTTGTATGCTTAAAAGAATGTATAATCATGTAATATAATAACTAAAGACAAAGTGAGGAGGTTAAAAAATGCTCTATCTGGGCTTCCCTGGTGGCTCAGTGGTTAAGAATCTGCCTGCCAATGCAGGGGACACAGGTTCGAGCCCTGGTCTGGGAAGATCCCACATGCTGCGGAGCAACTAAGCCTGTGCGCCACAACTACTGAGCCTGTGCTCTAGAGCCTACGAGCCACACTACTGAGCCCACATGCCACAACTACTGAAGCCCGCGTGCCTAGAGCCCATGCTCTGCAACAAGGGAAACCACTGCAATGAGAAGCCCGCGCACCACAGCAAAGAGTAGCCCCCACTCCCCGCAACTAGAGAAAGCCTGCGTGCAGCAGCGAAGACCCAAAACAGCCAAAAATAAATTAATTAAATAAATAAATTTTTTAAAAAAAATGCTCTATCAGGAAATGGGAATTTGACTCCTGGACAAGACACTGGGGTGTTCCCTGCCTCGATTTCCACATCGATAAAGTACCCTAGTTAGCTCATAAAGTTATCAAATGCCCTAATATAGTGATTCAATTACCCTTTAATGTAGCTTCTTGATAGAACTTTCTCTCTGACTTTAAGCATCATTTATGATTTTTACAAAGCAAATGTACTCTGTAGCTGCAAAGACTGAGCCATATATACCCTCTGTAAAGAAACAATTAATTTTTAAAATAGTTTCAGAGATTTTCAGACTCTTGGTGATGTCTGAGATGGGCATGGGTGAGGGAAAATCTATGCCACTGTCAGCATGGATGGAGTGGCTTGCTGGATCCAGCCAATAATTGCTCCTGAGAACCAATTGGGTGCATCTCTTTCCAACACTGGATTCAGTGACTTCACATTGATAGTGAAACTGGCTGTGGTACTTCTGTGTGTTTTGTTTTGTTTGTTAAACCTTTACCAACACAACATCATGCTCAGTTAATCTGAGATGAATCCTTTGGTTCTAGCTTTAATTTTGGAGAATTAAACCCATACTCAGTAAGACATTCCATTCTGCCCCATAATCTACCTCTAATGTTCCTCATAAAGATGTTATAGCACAACTACTGGGTAAATTGCCCTAATAAGGCTTGAGACCCAACTGCTAAAGCATTTTTATGAAACAACCTGGAAATCACACATCAGTACTCCTTGGAGACTCTTCACTATTAAATAAGGGATTTGTCCAGACCATCACCAGAGACCTCAGCTTATATCTCAAGTTATATTTGATGTTTTTGGAACAGAAGTTTCTAACTCTTGGGGATTCTTAACTTGCTTTCAATAAAATAGAGCTTTTTAAACTAAAATAAATACCAGTATTCCGTGTTCTTCATCAAATGATTTCCCAAAGTAAAATTTCCAGACTCCTAGGAGGAAGGGGCCATTTAGTTAATCTGAATTTTTTGATTATGTGAGATGTAATTAAACCATCTTTGTTTTCCCCATCAACTCTCATTGTTAATAAAAGCTTGCTAAAATGTATTGTTTTGCTTTCTGTTTTAGTTCCACAGCCAAAGGATTTTCAATAAGAGTTATATTTCAGTCTTTTATTTAACCCAGAAATCTACCTACTTAAATGTATATCTATTTCAATCAGTGGAGCAGTCAGCTGAAAACAAATCAACAGAAAAGGGGGAAATACCAATCACTTTTGCTTCATGAACTGTGATAAATCAATATTTGACTATTCATTAGGTGAAATATATTGAGAAAGATATTTAATACAGATTTATAAAGATAGTATTAGGTACTTACTATGCAAGTCTAGTGTTTATCTGCTTTTGATATTTATTCAGAGGGGTTAAATGTGTAGTTTCTGAAAGGGGTTTTGTTTTTTTTTTTAACACCGCCTGTCTTGCCAACTTTCTGCATTCTAGATGACTAGGGGGAAATAAAAAATGTATTCTCCAACGTGTAATTCTTTTTAAACCTCAGGCTCTTAAAAAAATTTTTCCAACAGTTGCTTATTACTTAATCAGACTGTTGTAAGAATTTACGACCTTTTTTCCTTTTTGTGTGTGTATCTTGGAGCATAAAAAAATCTCTTTGACAGTTTCTCGTCTCTTCCTGAGGGCTTTCTAGATTGCTAGCCACTTACCTCCTCATTTACTTGGGGACTGCCTGTCTCTAGCACTTGATAGCTCTTGCCTCTCCTTCCTGATTTGAGCTCAGAGAGCTCTTTCATGCATAGATTTCCCAGGACTGAACAGAGAGGGAAAGTCATGGAGGAATAAAATTTCAAAGCACAAGCTGGCACTAGAACTTTCCACCAAGCGAAAATCCCACTGTAAGCCATCCATTTCTAGCAGTTTCTCTCTCTGCCCTCGTCAGCATGTTTTATGCTCATCAATTTCTCCAGCTCTAACCTTTTTTAGGTTCCCGGAATGACAAAACAGTCAACTTGTTGTTTCCTAATAATTCTAAAACTTGTTCTATCAAAAAATCATCCTGAAACATTTTGTGAGTCACTGAACTTCAGAGCAAATCCTCTGAAGTCAATTTGGAAACAATGCTCATTTTTTAACAAGCTATATTTAATGCATACAGCACACACTAATAGACATCAACTTGTATTTGTGTTGATTCATATTAACAAGAAGAAGGTGGATATTGGTGTCAGCATGCAAGTATGCATATACCTTAGCTATGAGCAAGAGAGACCCTTGCCGAAACTAGAGTGTCCCGTCCAGAAGCTCACTGTCATATCCCATTGCTTGTTTTTTTTTCTTTTGGCCGCCCAACCAGGAATTAAACCTGGGCCACAGCAGTGAAAGTCTGGAATCCACTAGGCCACCAGGGAACTCCCTCACATTGCTTCTTACTAAGGAAAAGAGTGGTAGGAAATATTCATGCTTTACAAAAATTACTTATTTGGTATATTGAGTTATTTTATACAGTCTTTGTCTCCTAAACCTGGTCTGTCTAAATCATTTCAATTACCATGACTACTCTTTACTCTTTTAGGTCTAAACCTATGTGTTGGTATGTTTTCAACACTGCAAAAAAAAATACACTGAATTGCATTGTTGGTGGGATTATAAGATGGTACAACCGCTGTGGAAAACAGTATAGAGGGTCCTCAAAAAATTAAAAATAGAACTACCATATGGTCCAGCAATCCCACATCCGGGTATATGTCCAAAAGAATTGAAAGCAAGGTCCCAAAGAGATATTTGTACACCCATGTTCATAGCAACATTATTCCATTATAGCCAAGAGGGGAAACAATCCAAGTATCCATGGCTGGTTGAATGGATAAACAAAATGTGGTTTGTGCAGGGACTTCCCTGGTGGTCCAGTGGTTGAGACTCCACGCTTCCACTGCAGACGGCATGGGTTCTATCCCTGGTCGGGGAACTAAGATCCCACATACCGTGTGGCAGGACCAAAAAAAAAAATTGTGGTGTGTTCGTACAATGAAGTATTATTCAGCCTTAAGAAAGAAGGAATTCTGACACATGCTACAACATAGATGAAACTTGAGGACATTACGCTAAGTGAAATAAGCCAGTCACAAAAAGATGAATACTGTATGATTCCACTTACCTGAAGTACCGAGAATAGACAAATTCATAGAGACAGAAAATAAAATGGTGGTTGCCAGAGACTGGGGGGAGGAAGAAGTGGGGAGTTGTTTAATGGGTACAGAGTTTCAGTTTTGCAAGATGGAAAAGTCCTGAAGATCTGCTTCATAATGTGAATAGACAACCCTACTGAACTGTACATTCAAAAATAGTTAAAATGGTAAATTTTAGGTTATGTTTATTTTACCACACTAAAAACAATGCACTAGATCCCAGAAACCCCACTTCTAAGTATTTACTCAAGAGAAATAAAATTACATATCGACTCAAAGACCTGAACTTGAATATGCATGGCAGCATTATTCAGCATAGCTAAAAACTGGGAACAACATAATTATCAACTGGTAAACAGAAAAACAAATCGTGGTGTAGCCACACAGTGGGGAACACTATTCAGGAATAAAAAGGAATAAAATCCTGATACATCGATGAATCTTAAACGCATTGTGCTAAATGAAACAAATCAGACACAAAAGACTAAAAACTGCATGATTTCATTTACATGAAATTCTCATTAAAGCAAATAAATCTATAGTGACAGAAAATGGAAGAGTGGTTTCCAGGGCTGGGAGACAGAGAAGGAGATGGATTACAAGGGGTACGCATGTGGGTGGATGAAAATGTTCTATATTATGCTTATGGTAATGGTTACATGATTGTATGTATTTGTCAAAACTCATCAAATAGTGCATTTAAATTGGGGAATTTTTTTTTAAATAAATTTATTTATTTATTTGTTTTTATTTTTGGCCGTGTTCGGTCTTCGTTGCTGTGCATGGGCTTTCTCTAGTTGCAGCGAGCGGGGGCAACTCTACGTTGCGGTGCGCGGGCTTCTCATTGTCATGGCTTCTCTTGTTGCAGAGCACGGGCTCTAGGCACGTGGGCTTCAGTAGTTGTGGCATGTGGGCTCAGTAGTTGTGGCTCGTGGGCTCTAGAGCACAGGCTCAGTAGTTGTGGCACATGGGCTTTGTTGCTCTGCAGCATGTGGAATCTTCCCGGACCAGGGATCAAACCCGTGCCCCCTGCATTGGCAGGCGGATTCTTAACCACTGCGCCACCAGGGAAGCCCCCAGGGAATCTTAATGTATGTAAATTATTATAATAAAATTTTAAATACACTGCCTCTAAACTGAAATCCTCCAATCAATCCTGTACTCCTTGTAAAATAACAAGTACTTTCATGGCTGTATTTTGGTGTCGTTGCAAAGAACTCTAGTCAGCGCATGAGGGTTAGATTACCAAGATGATACTTACAGCTCTGCCGCTATGGGAAGGGCAAGGGGCAGGGGCAAATCTATACCATAATCATGGTATAGATTCTCTGGTCATAATTTATCTGTACCTCAGTTTTCCAATCTATAACATGAACAAATTAAGCTAAACCAGACCCACCACCCTATGATCCATCAGTTTATTTAGCCCCTAATCTAAACAAACCTTATTCAATATATACCCTATTTAAAGACCACTAACTATGAACCATGTCAAAATACCAGGGTCTGTTCTAAAAGCCTTCTAATAACAATACTAATATTTGTGACTGTAAGAGATGTGTGCCTTATAATTCTGAGAGCTATTGTCTAAAAAGAGTTTGAAGAAGACCCAGGTGGGGAACAGTTATCCTGTTTAGAATTCCATTTCTTCTCACCTTCTCTGTTCCATCTCCTACTTCCTTAGGTTCTGCCACAGGCACCATTTCTTCCACAGCATTATCTTTCTCTGACTACATCTCCCGTCCAAAAGATCACACCAGCATCCTCCGCTTTGACAAGGATGAGGCTGAGAACACCTGCCGGATCCTGATCATCAATGACTATCTTTATGAAGAGGAGGGATCCTTCAACATTTCACTGAGCCTGCCAATGGGAGGACAACTGTGGGCCGAATTCCCCACCGCCAAGGTGATTATCCTGGCTGATCCTGATGATGGTAAGTCCATTTCCTGCTTTCCATTCTTGGCAATAGCTGCCTTCTTCTCGTACTTTCCCTCAACAGTTGAAAGACAAATCGAACTTAAATGGTCTATTAAAGGAATTGTTAATGTTTCTCCTTCTCCAAAGGCTCTGAGTGGCTTTTCAAATACATAGGTATCACCAACACCAAGGACCACACAGCAATGCAGGAAGATTAACTATTTGTGTATGAGTTTATTAAATTTTTTTAAAAAGCACGTCCCAAGGAAGTGACCTAAGACTTATAAGGAAGCTGAGAAGAGGACCTAGGTTAAGTGTCTGATCACCCAACCAGGACTGCCCCACAAGGACACTCATTTTAGCAGCCCAACAAAGGCCTCCCTCACAAAAAGTACATGAGTCTACAAATGGTACAAGGGTAGCATGGAGCTCCCACGTGTAAGCATCCAGATCTCTCTTCCTAGCCCCACCTGGCAGGGAGTTTGGCTCTACTCCCAGATGAAACTCAGAGCCAGAAAAGAATAGGGAGCTCCTCACCTCTCAAAACCAACCCCTCCCACCCCCAGATTCGATAAGCATCAAGCCCAGTATTACATTTTTTAGGTCTCAGTTGTCCTTTCTACAAGAGGCACTTTCAAGAGAAAATGTTGATAAAGACAGGGACAGGATCAGACTATTTTATTATGAGTCTCAAATTAGTTTGACCACTTCATCTCTCAAACACGCCTCTGTCAGGATTTGAGTAGCTATGGGCTGCTGTGTTCAGATCTAGACAGGATTAGACTGGGCTGCTGTTATAGACCCAAAATTTGTGTGAATTTATAGATACAGCACAGAGCTTCCATGAAACTGAGCTGTCAAGCGATAAACCAGATGGAGCAGAGGTTGAAGAGTGTATACGCTCTTTAGTTGGGGATGGCAAATTTATCATGTATTATATTGTTCTAGAACAAAGGAAAATATGAATAAGATTAAAAGTTGGTTTGGGGGCTTCCCTGGTGGCGCAGTGGTTGAGAATCTGCCTGCCAATGCAGGGGACACGGGCTCGAGCCCTGGTCTGGGAAGATCCCACATGCCGCGGAGCAACTGGGCCCGTGAGCCACAACTACTGAGCCTGCGCGTCTGGAGCTTGTTCTCCGCAAGGAGAGGGGCCACGATAGTGAGAGGCCCGCGCACTGCGATGAAGAGTGGCCCCCGCTCGCCGCAGCTGGAGAAAGCCCTCGCACAGAAATGAAGACCCAACGCAGCCAAAAATAAATACATAAATAAATTAAAAAAAAAAAAAAAAAAAAAAAAAGTTGGTTTGGTTTTTGTTAGTTGGTCTCCTAGTTTGGGTTTGTTTGTTGATATCCCACCCTGTGGACAAGATCTCAGAATGGTACGATAGGCCAGTTTTGCTCCACTAAGAAAAAGAAATTGCTGGGACTTCCCTCGTGGTCCAGTGGTAAAGAATCTGCCTTCCAGTGCAGGGGACCCAGTTTCGATCCATGGTCAGGGAACTAAGATCCCACATGCCGCAGGGCAACTAAGCTCACGTGCCACAACTACTGAGCACACGTGCCTCAACTAGAGAGAGAAAACCTGCACACCACAACTAGAGAGAAGCCCATGCATTACAATAACAACAACAAAAAGATCTCCCATGCCTCAAATGAAGATCCCGTGTGCCGCAACTAAGACCCAACGCAGCCAAATAAATAAATAAATAAAGGGGGGAAAAGAGGCTAGCCATCAAAGCCTTAAAAAAAAAAAAGAAAGAAAGAAATTGCCAAGGACTCAGTTCAGTTCCTAAATATATTTTCACATGTCTCAAGGGCTAAGAATAAGTATAGACTCTGAAGTCTATGCATTCTTCATTGTGTAATTTCTTTTCAAAAATTGCCCCCTTAGAATTAAGATAACTATTTTTTTCTTAAAATAATGTGTATGACAGCTCAATATCAAACAAACAAACAACCCAATCAAAAAACAGGCAGAAGATCTAAAAAAACACTTCTCCAAAGAAGATATACAGATGGCCAACAGGCATATGAAAAAATGCTCAACATCACTAATTATTAGAGAAATGCAAATCAAAACTGCAATGAGGTATCATATCACTCCAGTCACAATGACTATCTTCAAAAAGTCTACAACTAATAAATGCCGGAGAGGGTGTGGAGTAAAGGAAACCCTTCTACACTGTTGGTGGGAATGCAAATTGGTGCAGCCACTATGGAAAACAGTAGGAAGGTTCCTTAAAACCTAAAAGTACAGTTGCCATATGATCCTGCAATCCTATTCCTGGCCATATATCCAGAGAAAACTGTAATTCAAAAAGATACATGCACCCCTATGTTCACAGCAGCTCTATTTACAATAGCCAAGACATGGAAACAACCTAAATGTCCATCGACAGATGAACGGATAAAGAATATGTGATAAACATATACAATGGAGTATTACTCAGCTGTAAAAGAGAATGAAATATGCCATTTTCAGCAACATGGATGAACCTAGAGATTATCATACTAAGTGAAGTAAGCCAGACAAAGACAAATATTTTGTGATATCGCTTATATGTGGAATCTAAAAAAAAATGATACAAATGAATTTATTTCCAAAACAGAAATAGACCCACAGACACAGAAAACAAACTTATGGTTACCAAAGGGGAAAGGGGCAGGGGGAGGGATAAATTAGGAGTTTGGGATTAACATATACACACTACTGTATATAAAATAGATAAGCAACAAGGACCTACTGTATAGCACAGGGAACTGCACTCAATATTTTGTAATAACCTATAAGAGCTCAAGTCAAAAAAACAATAATGTATGTGAATTTTCAGTATACTCCATAGAAATTTGGAATTTGTATTATATTTTCTGTTAAACCAAAGAGATATTAGGGAGTGTCTACTAAGAATATTAATCTTGATTATGTAGATTTTTGGAGAGAGAAATGTTACAATCTTATATGTAAAGTATCTGTTGTTTTCTCCACAGAAGAGAAGGAAATAGGAGTAATTTTAACTGTTTGAGATTCTGATGAATCACTGCCTAGTGAAGTCTATTTGATAAATATAAGGAGCAAACAGAGGAATAGAAACCCTCTGAAAGAAAAGAATGACAATATGGGGTTATGTGGTTTTTTAAAGCCTAATTGAAAGATTAGAATTTTTTAAATATCAGGGTTCTGATTAGCATTATAGGTAGAGCACCTATCTCTTACTGAGAGGTTGGGACAGGTTTGCCTGAACCAAGAAGTTGTTTGCCGGGCAAAATGAGAGAGAAAGAAGCAAAGTTATGGATGTAGGGACTTTTTTTACATTGTTCTACATACTCTGCTTCATAGTAGCTCTTTCCTTTTATAACCAGTTCTCAGTTTTCTAGGGTGATGAGGAATTAACATGAAAACGTTGAAATCGGTATACCTATAGTTTTAACTTCCTTTTATCTTCACTGTCATACCTTTTCCTGTAGCCAGAGAGTGATGCCAGTACAATATGCTCATTCTCTGCTGGACCTAATTACTGGTCAAGGTACACAAGGAAAGAAATGGGAGAAAAAAAAAAGAAGAGGATGGGGAAGTGAAATGATAGAGTGAGAAAAGCCAGGACTGGGGGCTTGAAGACTTGGCCTCTGAGTCTGGGATACCACTACCTTCTCACATAACCTCGGGCAAGTGGAGCTATTGGGGCTCAGTTTCCCAATCCATAAAACGAGGCTAACACAAGATTGTATATCAACTATACTCCAATAAAAATTAATTTTAAAAAAAAGAGAACAGACTTGCGGTTGCCAAGCAGTGGAGGGGATGGGGGGCAGTGGTGGTGGAAGGATGTGTTGGGAGTTTGGGATCAGCAGATGTAAACTATTACACATAGGATGGATAAACAACAAGGTCCTACTGTAAAGCACGGGGAACTATACGCAATATCCTGTGATAAACCATAATGGAAAAGAATATGAAAAAGTATATATGTTTATGACTTTGCTGTACAGCAGAAATTAACACAACATTGTAAATCAACTATACTTGGATAAAATAAATTAAAAAAAAAAAAAACCTAACGCCAGAAACACCTGAAATGAATTGTTAGTGCCACAGTATTATATGAACTACAAAGTCATTATGTGAACAACAAAATAAGTAAGATGAGCTAAATCGGACTAACCTGTAGGAAGAGCTAAATGCAGGAATATACAAAAATAAATATGTCTTAATATCTATTTCTTGAGGACATATTTCCTCCTTGAGCCCTGCCATACCACCACTTACTTTTTACTTTAAAACCTTAGTTGTTTTAAATCTTCCTACGTTCAGAAGTTGCAGACATTTCCAATGCCAAATAGAAAAAGAAAGAAAAATATACAACAAATAAAGGAAGAAAATTAACACAGAATTCAGTGTATGACCCAATTGTTTACTTCCAATATTGTTTGAAATGGTTTTAGTAGATTTTTAACAAGCAATTCAAGAAACATTCATAGTGTCCTACCGTGCGCTTAGTATAGGACCCCAAAGTCAAATAAGCTCTTTTCCCTGCCTTCTATTACATCTGACTTGGTCCTTAATTAAATTATTCTCAAACTCATGAAGGGTTTTCAATGGGAGAAAAAAAAACATGTACAGAAATAGTGATGAAGAGTCTTTGTTCAGTGTAAACAAACTTAGCTGCTGCATACTGTTCTGAGAAAGTCACTGTTAATAATTATTGGATCCAGGGAGCTTGCATTCAGATTCTGTAACATTCATTGAGGATCGAGCACTTTGCTGAGCTTAGGAAAACCCAGCATCCTCTGGTTGATATCCTCTCCTTAAAGGGCTGATGAGCATGGGAATGGGATCCTAGCAACGCCATCAAGCCAATAGAACCACCTCTAGCTCGGCCAAAAATAATTGCTGAGGGTCCTAGACCCTCAAGGTCCATAGTGAAAATATTCTTTCTCTTAACATGGCTGAAAACAGGCAGCCCATTTTAAAAATTCTTTTGGCTGCTTTATCTTTCCTCGGTTCTATGCTGAGCGAACTTGAGCTGAAACAGTTGGTTGTGCTATAGACGTGATCATACTAACCCAGCCCCACTCTCCTGAAGCTGCGTGTGCAGGGCATCCTAGAAGCCACCTGCATCCAATCACTAGATGCTGCTCGGGACACTTATTACATCCATCTCTTCCACTCCATCCCCAGTACCAGTGCCTAGTGCAAACCATCCTCTGTCTCACATGGAAAATTGCAATAGCTTCCTGATCAGTAGCCCTAACTCTTCCTTCAATCTGTGGCCCACACCGAAGTTGGAGAGATGTACAGAAAACAAAAAACCAACCACATTTCCACTGCTTAAAATTGGTCCCCACATTCTACGGAGAGTCTAGAAAGTGAAGTCCCATCTATTTCAAATGGATCCAAGTCTCTGCAGGATCTGGCTTCTACCTTTCTCTCTAAACTCATTCCCTCATTCATCTCTTCTCACCTTACACGTTTCTAAGAAACACACCCTTGTATTCCTCCCCAAACGCTAGGCTGTGTCATGCCCCTGTGCCTTTTTTCATATTAGCCACTCCGTTGGGAACATTCTTTCCCCCCTTTCTCATGGATCAGTTGTCATTCATTCTTTGAGTCTAGTACAGCATTATTTCTCCCAAGACTCCTCCCTCTGAGCCTTGAGGTTGGTTGCTTCTTTCGTCAAAGCACTCAGGGTTTAGCTGATTGGCATCGGTGTGACTGCCTTATGACACCAGAAATACCTCAACCACGAGAACGCACATCTCTTTACATCCCCAGTAACTAGCACATTTAGAACACATAGAGGATGGCAATAGATGTCTGTTTAACTAAACAAACAAACAAAAATTAAATTTGATTTCATGAAACTAGATGTTAAAGAACTGATATTAACTCATAAGCATTACCTCTTTCTTATCCAAAAATTCAGAAACTGTTTAAATAAGCTGTTCCAGAATTTTTCTAGCAATCAAGCTTACCAGTTTGTTTCCAGAATCTATTTTCTCTTCTGAGGTAACTGAAAAAACATTTTCCAAGTCTTCCATCTTTTGGCATCTATCCTGTTTCGGGGAGTTTGTCAAAGTTTACCAACAGTATTTCTGTCACTTCACCTGCAAGTCCTCTTTGGATCTTGGCATGAAATTTCTCTGAATCTGGACATTGAACTCATTTTTAAATGGATGGTCATATCTCTTTTGAAAGCTTTACCTTGTCATATTTCTCTTTCTTATTTCCATTTAAAGAACATTCTCTTCTTTTTTTTTTAATTAATTAATTCATTTATTTATTTTTGGCTGTGTTGGGTCTTCGTTTCTGTGCGAGGGCTTTCTCCAGTTGCGGCAAGCGGGGGCCACTCTTCATCATGGTGCGCGGGCCTCTCACTATCGCGGCCTCTCTTGTTGCGGAGCACAAGCTCCAGACGCGCAGGCTCAGTAATTGTGGCTCACGGGCCTAGCTGCTCCGCAGCATGTGGGATCTTCCCAGACCAGGGCTCGAACCCGTGTCCCCTGCATTGGCAGATGGATTCTCAACCACTGCGCCACCAGGGAAGCCCAAGAACATTCTCTTTTAAAGGAGATAAAAACACATCTATGGCATCCATTTAACATAAGTATGATGTGGTCAAAACACCATACTCTCATAACTGCCCGCCCTTAAGGATTATTGCCAGCGCCTCAGTTTGCTTGGACAGAGCGAGGGTGCAGACGGCTCGGACATAGCGCTCTTTCCTCTATTTCAGCAAATTTCCCGATGCTCAATATACACAGAGCATCTCAGAAGACTTTCATGATTTTTCTTCTAAGTGACGCTCGTCCTGCTCTTACATCGTGTATCTTACTGTACTCAGAGAGGCTTGATTCTTACATTTTTTTCTCTGAACAGTAACATAACTCAAAATTTTTTTTTATCTTTCTTACCTCTCTCCCTTCCCCAATACCACACAGAGTAATTTCTGTGCTAAAAAAGATCACTTGGTCCCAACTTAAAAAAAAAAAAACTTTTGTAATAAGTTCAAAGTATATCAGAAGTGAGTTAAACTTATCCACTCGACAAATTCTTGAGAACTTATAATATACCAGCCGATGTGCTTCTAAGGGTATAAAGACATGTGGAATGTGGTCCCTGATCTTGAGATGCTTCTAGAGCTCTGATAAAAACACAGAACAGTGTATAAGAATGGTGGCTTTAATACTTTAGCTTTTCAAAGAGGTGCTAAATCACAAGACCATTTGGGGAGTGTAATGTGTGTCACCTACACTGTGGAGGATACAGAGAACTGGGGTCTGGCTCTACCTGGAAAATCTCAGTGTAGGAGATAAGCTGATTGGCTGCTTTGATGGATGAGCAAAAAAGAGGGAGTGCATTAGGATTAGGCAGTATTCCTAGGGTTTATCAAGGGAAAGGATGCAGGAGGGTTGCCGTGGACGAGATGTGAGCCATGCACGCAATAGACAGCCAGAATGGAACCGTCTTAGGTCTTGTCCAAAAGCGCCATCTAGAGGGATGAACAATCCCCAGCACAAGCACTGCCGAATGCTGATGGTTGAGGAAGAATTAAGTGACCAGCCAGGATAGGGATGTGGTCATCCTCATCAAGGGAATTGCAGATGAGAAATACCCAACTATGGGAACAAGAGATCTACAAAGAACACACAAAAGTGCCCATGAGAGACAGAATCCGCTTTCTTCCATCTTCTAAGATCCGAGAATGTGATCACCGTGATAAAACCCATCAAGAAAGACCTTTCCTGCTCCTCTTGCCTCTCTTCCCTCTTTCTTGTCCCAGGCTTGGAGGTATCAGAAACATCTATTAGCAACAATGGGGAGATGGAGTGAAACTTCTGGGTCAAAAGAGAGGATGACCACCCCACCCTTCTCTGAGTGCAGGCCCCTACCTGCAGTGCACCTGAAGACAGCAACTAGCAAGTGTGACCCATCACTGCAGTTATAGAGCAATGCAAACTGTCAGGGCAGCACGGGGTAAGGAACAACTAACCTCTTAAGGGCATATATGGCCTCCCAAAGCAGGTAACTCAGTCAAAGTCTTACAGAAGGACTGTGTGAAATTAACATGTTGGGAAGGGAGTTTCAGCTCAGAGAACATCACCAGCGAAGATGGAGGCCATGACCACGTGCCATGCTGGCTCATGAAGAGCTAGTGTAACTGGAACCCAGGGCACAGGGTCAGGTGTGGTACATTAGGACTCCAGAAAGAATGGACTCAAGTCAGATTACGGGAGCTCTTATACACCATGGTCAAAGTTTTGGTAAAACTCTCCACAGCACGAAGAGATCTACTAAAATACATCCTGAGCAAATAGTACTTATTGCATTGGATTTCTACCTTCCAAAATTCAAACTTCACTCCGATATGCTTCTACGTTGCATTGTGTTTCCCAAGGTATCATCTCTGTAATGTTGATTTTCCATTTACTGTCTCAGGAGTCATGCCTCCGCGGTGAAGCTGCTGCCTGGTGTTTACATCTGTTTGCCTCTGGATTTCACAGTCCAGAGAAAAACATTCATTTCCAAACCTTTTCCATGACAGTCTATCTAGTGTAACAGCTAAACCTTATGTAAGCTTTGAAGAGTCAGCTAAGTTCACAGGCTGCTTTTTAGAACTGGGAGAACCGGAGATGGATGGGTTTGTCTGCTTGGCCAAATCTTGACTTTCTCATTGTCAAACTTTTCCTCCCATCAGATGTGCTGTCCTCTTC
The DNA here is from genome assembly GCF_949987535.1 of Balaenoptera acutorostrata. Lineage (NCBI taxonomy): Eukaryota > Metazoa > Chordata > Mammalia > Artiodactyla > Balaenopteridae > Balaenoptera > Balaenoptera acutorostrata. The sequence goes on along the minus strand of NC_080068.1, from coordinate 26,753,886 downwards.
TACGCACCCTCAGAGTCTGACGCCCACCCCAGCTGCCTTCAGCCTTCACTTTCTAGAGGGGACCCTTTTCTGCCTCTGGAGGTAGCATTTCTGGCATCTCAGCTAACAGGATCCCCAGAATTTCTGTCTATCTTTGTAATAAGCAAATGTTATGGGAAAAGGCACAGCCGCAGCCCCCAGATTCAGACCCCTGGCTGGACTGCCCCTCAACATGAAGGGCACTTCTCTCCTGGGAAAAAGCCTCCCGAGTCCCCCACCATCTTTTCCCAAACAATAGCTGACTTTACCTGGGTTACAAGCTAGTTGGCCAGTTTTTCCCAATTGGGAAATTCCTTTGTGCCACAGCTATCTCTTAAAGCAGAAAAATGAATAGAATTCTAACTGATTTTATCTCACTGCACTTCCTGGAATCAAAGCCGTGGCATGTGATGCCTTGATGTGGTTTTTCTGTGTGTTTTGCTTGCTTCTCGTCGAGCCTGTGGGCACTGTCATGTCTGATGATTGTGACAAAAACCCAGGCTCCCACAGGGCCAGAGGAGACAGGAGGCCTGGGAGGCTGAAGCAGTCCTCGTTTGTCCTTTTGTGTCTCCCTAGAGCCTGCCCTGCACTTTGGTTGCTGCTGGCTCCATGGAGGTTGGTGTCTGGAGAACAGGCACTGACCTTTCCCGAGCGTCCTCTGTCACCGTGCGCTCCAGGAAGACAGAGGCGGCACCAGCAGAAGGTGAGCGGGCCACTTTAAAATGTATCATTGTCATGACATGCGTATAGGGCAAGGTCTAGGCTGTCAGTGTAGCATGCCTACTCTTTGTGGATGGGCTCTGATTTAAAGTTTCTCCTACCTGGGCACGTAGAATGACTTCCGCTGTTTACAAAATAAATAGAATATTCATTCAGCAGCCTTTATGATTTGTTCATTAACCACTGGCCTGGGACCAAATTAATTTTCCAAAGTTGAGAACATTTGTAGATACCATCAGCTGCTCATAAACACTATTTCAGATCAAGGCATACCTGTGATGGCTGAGCAGGTCCCAACTCCTGGGAGAATCCAGGCAACTGTTAGCTCCTAGGAGGGTAGGAGGGTCTCACTTCTGATTCTTGGACATTTTCCTTGGCTTCAAGCAGCATGTCCTCGTGTCCCACTCCCTTTTGCCTTTCTTGACATGGACAATCAAAGCCTGGTTGGCAGCGGAGCTAAATGGTTCTGAACACCACTTCCTCTGGTGAGCCCGTCAGCTGCTTTACCAGAAAAAAACAAAACAAACAAAAAAAAGCACAGTAGGATTCAGGAAAAGAAAGGGAAATTTCCATCTACGTTGATACCCACATTTTTTCATTTGCTAACAGGGACCTTTTAGTCTCCTGGGATTTGGACGGGCAGCAGAGTTAAGGATTAGTATCGTATACATCCAAGACACAGGAGAACATGTAAAGACGAAAACGAAGTGAAAGCACAAATCCTGCAAATAAAACTCAGCCGTCTAAAACCCACATGAACTGACAAGACATAAAGAGAAAATGTATCTATGAAAATGTGAACCCAGTTTCAGCCTGTACCCCCAGAAACAGTGAAGGAAACTAAAGACAGGCTTACAGCCCAGAGCTTGCTCTTGGGAGAATTAACGTGTTATAACACTTCAGGGAATATATCACATCATACTGTACAAGACACCAGTGATGACCCTTAAAGTTCTTTTGTTGTTGTTTTGCTCTTTTTTTTTTTTTTTTTTTTTTTTGCTTCTCCTTTCTTTCTCTTAATTTTCAGACAGAGCTGTTTCTCACTCTATATGTATTTGTGAAACCAAAAGTGAATAGACCAATTTGGCTCCTTGGGCTTTTTTGTTTATGGTTGGGAAAAGAAATGAAAATTCATTTAGATAAATCTCCTTGCATACAAATAATGAATGACCTGTCTGCTAGCTCTCAGGTGGGGATGGACTAATAGAAGTAATCCATGCTTGAGGTGGTGATTCATGGGTTTAAACAGGAGATATGCAGAGATAGCACTTTAGACTTGATAATCTCTAGAATCTAGTAAATACCTGACGTCAGCTCAGGTTGGTTAATTAATAATAATAATTATGCATATGTATTTATATTATCATTATTATATGCCAGACTCTGTGCTAGCATCTTTGCTGTATTATCTCTAATCTTCACAACTACCTTTGTAAAGTAGCAATAATTATCCCCATTTTGCAGTTAAAAGAAACTGAGACTCAAACAGATGAAATAGTTTGTACAAGTAAGCAGTGGAATTAAGATTTGGACCAAAGTGCATAAGATCCCAAATCCCCTTTCCCTTACTTTCCTGCCTTGGTACTTTTCACTGTAATCTCATTTTGGTTTTGTCTTAATGTAGTTATTTAATGGCCTTAAAATTTTTTATACCATCTCAAACTTATAGAAAAGTGACAAGTCCAGTAAAAACACTTCTGTTCCTGAACCATAGGTTGCCAGTAAATCTGGACCCATCTCTTCAAAAACTTAGAATGCAACTCCTACAGAGACATTCTCCTCTATACTCACAGTACAAGCATAAAATCAGGAAATTAACTGATCCATTACTACAATCTCATCTTCAGATCTCATTCAAGTTCCACCCGTTGTCCCCCAAATCATAGCAAAACTATCCAGTTCAGAATCACACATTGTATTTAGTCATCATGTCGTTCAGTTTTCTTCCATCTGGACAGTTCCTTGTCTTTCCTTGACTTTCATGACTTTGATATTTTTCAAGATTACAAACCAGGGGGAAGGGATAAATTAGGAGTTTGGGATTAACATATACACACTACTATATATAAAATAGATAACCAGCAAGGGCCTACTCTATAGCACAGGGAACTCTACTCAGTATTCTATAATAACCAATATGGGAAAAGAATCTGAAAAAAAATAGATATATGTATATGTACAACTGAATCACTTTGCTGTACACCTGAAACTAACACAACATTGTAAATAAACTATGCTCCAATATAAACTAAAAATTTTTTTAAAAATTACAAACCAGTTTTGTAAAATATCCCCCAGTTTGGGCTTGTCTGATGTTTCCTCATAATCGGATTCAGGCTATGCATCTCCAGCAGGAATATCACAGAGATGGTACTGCATTCTCATTGCATTCTACCCAGTGGCACACAATTTCAATTTACCCCACTATTGGTGGTATTAACTTTGACCACTTGGTTCAAGTGGTACCTGCCAGGTTTCTTTACTATAAAGTTACTTTTCTTCCTTTGCAATTAAGAAGACTTTTATGGAGAGATACTTTAAGACAATGTAAATATTCTATTCCTCCATTTATTTATATATTTATCTATATCACTCAGGGTTTCCTATTTTATTCTCTTGATTATAATTTGTCATGACATTGGATGACTTTATAAATAAGTAGCAAAGGAGCGATATGATCAGGTGAGCCAGCTTGCAAAACAATTAATAACCCAGAAAATAGCAGAACCTTCATGGCCGAGTAAAATTGAGTGGAATGTTGTAAGGTTAAACCAGAGGTCTGGCAGAGGTGAATGAGTGAAGCCTAGTCAAAATAAAAGTCGTGATCATCATCTTAACAGTTCCAAATAGAAAAGGGAAATGCTTTCATTACCTTGCCTTCAGAGAGCCGTCAGTCTATAGGTGGGATTTTTGTGGAAGTGCTTGGAAGGTGATGGAGAGCATGTGGTGACAGATGACTGGCTATTGCGGCATTTGGTAGAACATGGAAATTTCCCCTTTCTGAGGATCAAGCCAAAAACATATGAGTCTGAAAGTGCTGTGTACATAGGAGAGTGCTACAGACATTCTCTGAATTTTTTTTTCTCTGAAGGAAAACTTCTGGTAGTGAATTCTGCAGTCTCACTCTTGGCTTTCCTTTCCCACTAGCTGGACTAGATTATGTTGGCATCAGCCAAAAACTGGTCTTCACTCCAGGAGTGTGTGTTGAGATGTTCCGATTGACAATCCTTGATGACCTGGGACAGCCCATCTCAGAGGGTCCAGAGAGGTTTGAATGACTTCTCCAGATGCCTCTGAGCACAGCAATTGGAGAACCCAGTAAAACCACCATTTTCATCAATGACACCGTCACTGACTCTAAACAGAGTGCTTGTCATTCTTTTGATTGAAAGACTTCAAGGGAGAGGAAACAGCCAAAACACACCTCCTAACAACAGTTTCCAGATCTTAGCAACTCCAGGATATCAATGGTATTGAACTGACATTGGTGTTACATATATTATGGTGATATGTGCAAATCTAGTTTATGTAACTGTATGAATATGTAGAAACAGAGAAAGGATCCAGCCGACAAAGGATTGTTAGACCGTGCTCTTTGTTTTTTTCTATTTTCCTTTACTTTGCTACCAAGGCCAGTGAAACCCACTGTCCTCAATTAAATCAACAGTTAAGAACAAAAGGGTCGACCTTTCTTTGCTGATTCATGCTGGGCAGGAAGCACTTTTTGACTGTAGAGATACCCTCATCCTCTGTCAGTTTTTCTGGTTATAGTACTGAGTGCCCTTACTGAGATTTGCAGATAAGCCTAAACTTCCTTTTTGCCAGTTGCTAAGTTTTCTTCCACAAGCCTTTATCAGGGCTACTTAGAAGGGAAATCCTTTCATCAACTCTTCCTTCTTTTGCAAACTCCTTTAAAAAGAAGATAATAAACAATAAAGTGTGAAAATGCAAGTATCACAAGAGAGAACAAAGAAAATTTAAAGAGTCGTAAAATCTTCAAACTGCCCAATTAGTTCTTTACTCATTTTAAGCTGACAATATAAATCACCATTACTGTGCCTCAGCTAATATTACATAAATTAGAGTTTCCAAACTATTTTGAAAACCACATCTTTGTGCCCCATCATTATCTTTTAGGTATTTCTTGTAAAAACCTTCTTTAAATTTGTATTACAGACATGACTTAACCTATTCTCAAGCCAACATGGCACATGACAGAAGCCATTTCAAGAAGCCATCTCCTGGTACCAGCTCACAACAGTCAGAATGGCCATCATCAAAAAGTCTACAAATAACAAATGCTGGAGAGAGTGTGGAGAAAAGGGAGCCCTCCTACACTGTTGGTGGGAATGTAAACTGGTGCAGCCACTGTGGAGAACAGTATGGAGGTTCCTCAGAAAACTAAAAATAGAGTTGTCATATGATCCAGCAATCCCACTCCTGGGCATATATCCAGACAAAACTGTAATTCAAAAAGATACATGCACCCCTATGTTCATAGCAGCACTATTCACAATAGCCAAGACATGGAAACAATGTAAATGTCCATCAACAAATGAATGGATAAAGAAGATGTGGTACATATACACAATGGAATACTACTCAGCCATACAAAAGAATGAAATAATGCCATTTGCAGCAACATGAATGGACCTAAAGATTATCATACTAAGTGAAGTAAATCAGAAAGAGAAAAACAAATACCATATGATATCACTTATATGTGGAATCTAAAATATGACACAAATGAACTTATTTACGAAACAGAAACAGACTCACAGACATAGAGAACAGACCTGTGGCTACCAAGGGGGAGGGTGGGTGGGGGAGGGATGGATTGGGAGTTTGGGATTAGCAGATGCAAACTATTATATATAGGGTGGATAAACAACAAGGTCCTACTGTATAACACAGGGAACTATATTCAATATGCTGTAATAAACCATAATGGAAAAGAATTTGAAAAAGAATATATATGTGTGTGTATATATATATATATATATATATGTATAAATGAATCGCTTTGCTGTATACCAGAAAGTAAAACAACATTGTATTATTTGATAAAAAATAAATTTAAAAAACTACAAATGCAAAAAAAAAAAAAAAAAGAAGAAGAAGTAGAAGCCATCTCCCAAAATACTGAGCAAGGATAAGAAGGTTCTTGACTACCATGGGGTCTGCATATATAGGTAGAGAAGTCCTTCTCTTCCATCAGCCCAGGTTTTGCTTCATTGCTAGACAACATCAGCTTCCCCAACCAGAGAGGAGATTTCTCCAAACTACTTCACAACTCTTCACCTCACTTCTCCCTCTGTAAAATGAGAAGTTTGCACTCCATTTCTGTTAAGATCCCTTTCCGTTCTAATTCTTGTCTGAGTAAATATCTACCAACAGAAAGTCACCCTCCCTCATCTTCCAATTTTCCCAACCACCACAATCAAAAATCTTTTAAACTCAATTAAATTCAACAAACACTTATTGGGCTTCTCCAGCATTTCAGAGAGATATGGATCCTTCATAAATGTTTAAAAAAATAATAATAATGAGAAAACTACATCTTGGCCAGGATTACTCTCAGATACACCCAACAGGTCCTACTGATGCCCTGACTTAGTCCCCAAATGAAGCAACCAACTTGACCTTCCCACTGAGTACTTCTGTGCCCAGGAGAAATTCACATTATCAGCCTTGTTTAAAAAAAAAAAGCCATGGAGGATTCTATTTTGCACCTGAAATTAATCCTAGCCTTTCAGTGTTTTGCAGAAAATCACTCTTTCTCTCTCTTATTCTGTCTTTTGTTAAGGAATTACATTCAGATGAATGCAGTGCTTATGCATACGTCTTTTTTTTCTGGGTGACATTACCCATGGCAATTTCTATGAAGTTGATCTGTTCCATTCCCAGTTTCCTCCCAGTAAGACATGCCAGGGAAGCAAAACTAAGTTTTTTAGGCTTCTAGGATAAAACCTAGGGTATTCTAGATACAACCTATGGTGTATTCGGTAGCTGGGTAATGAAAGTGATCTAACGGCTTAAAAGAGTGAAAAATGCCTCATTTCCTACTAAGAATGGAACTACACACTATGGAAAATTGGGCTCATTTTCACTCTTCACATATTCTTCCCCAGTGATAACATTTTTATGGAGAAAAAGCATATACATTTTTCCTCATTTAATATTTTAGTTTTCTTAGGGATCTGGAAGGCATAATGGAGATATACCAGATGCCCATGATGTCGGTGTTACTGTGTAAACTATGAATGGAAAGATGTTGTACATTTCATTCCAGTACCCAGTGCCAAATTTAAGGAGCCCACATACAGGGTAAATGAAATAGACAGGCAGCCAAGGGCATTCACTTCCCATAGTGGAGACACAAGCCACAGGTCCTTGCTGTGCTGCTACACCCACCAGGGCTCAGGTGATGACAGAGGATGACTCCACAATTAGTTTTCTGCCAGGTAAACATTCTAAAATTTATTTGACACTAGTCACCCCAATATTGCTCCTCCTAACCTTTTTTATAATAATGAATAATAAGCAACCTAAATGTCCAATACTCAGGAAATGGTTCATTGAATCATGAGATAGCCACTTGTTAGCATAATGAATTCTAGATTATCAGTGATCACATTGCTACTGCAAGCCTTAAAAAATATGGAAAAAACTAAAAGGACATGCCTCGAAAAGATAAGAACTTTGTGTTAGGGTAATGAGATTATCAGTCATTTTTTCCAAACGTACTGTATAGTTCTATTGGTAAATACATCTCTTCAATGGCAAGTTGTTGCTATTTATGAAATTAAGGAAATTAAACAGGTTGTAATGACTTCTCTCTACTGTATTATCACAACTTGGGACAGAGTCTTATGGGGTCCCTTTGGGAACATTAGCTCTGACTTTAGAAGAATGAGCCAGACACCAAGGTGGTATATGCAAGCCATCAAAACTAAGTACAATAGAAGTGAAAAGAAAAAGAAAAGGTAAGGGGAGTTCAGTAAATGGGCTTCACTGAATGTGTCTCTAAACATCGGGAGGTAAGACAAAGGAAACGAAACAAACTGAATTTGACAGGTGTAGCAGGCTGAGTAACGGCCCCCAAAGAATTCAGGCCCTAATCCATGGAACCCGTGAGCCCTAGCTCATATGGGAAAAGCATCTTTGCCGATAGGATTAAGTTAAGGATTCTGAGGTGGGACGATCATCCTGGGGAGCCCTAACTGTATTGACAAGTGTCCTTATAGGAAGGAATTGGTGGAGATGACACAGAAAAGAAGGCAATGTGACCATAAAAGCAGAGATCGGAGTGACAAGCCACGGACGGTTGGCAGAGGCAAGAACTGGATCCTCCTCTAGAGCCTCTGGAAGAAGTGCAGCCCCACCAATGCCTTTAACGATAGCTTCCAAACTCCCACCCCCTCCTTATAATTTCTCTTACTGTGTAAACTTCCTCAAAGCAGATTTCTTTTTTCAAAGGAGGCAACTGGAAGAGAGTGGTACATACATACGATTTATACTGTCGAATCAAGAAAGAGTGCCAACAGAGGGAATTCCTTGGCGGTCCAGTGCTTAGGACTTGGCGCTCTCACTGCTGTGGCCTGGGTTCAATCCCTGGTCAGGGGACTAAGATCCCGCAAGCTTGCAGCCAAAAAAAAAGAGAAGAAGAAAGAGTGCCAACAGAGCGTTTGGAAAGAGGAGTCCGCAGTATTATCAGTCCGCACTCTCCTTTGCTGGGGGCAAAGCCTTCAAATGCAGAAAAGCCAATCCTGAGTTCCCGACTCTACCTCCAGATATACCTGCTGATAAAAACAAGGGCACGCATACTCAGCATATCGCCCTGAACCTTTTTAAAAAGCCAGCTTCCTCCAGACGTGTTCCCAGGTGGCGCAGCTCACGGGACTAGAAACGATAGGTATGGGTCCTCCAAGCAGCACCATGTCCATCCGGGGGACGCAGCTCCTGTTCCTGAGCTGCCTCATGTTCCTGACTTCCCTTCTACTCAGACGCGAGGCTGATGCCGCAGATGAGAAAAATGACCCATCTGTAGGCTACATTAACAGCACCCAGACAGTAGTAACTCCAAGCGGTAGTTATGGCGACTCCTCAGAAGTCTACCGTGCCGCAAGCTGACCTTGACCATCCCTAGCAGCAGATATCGTCGTCTGTGCGTCAACAGGGGGGACAAAAGTTTCTGACTTCAAACCAGATCAACCATGTCTCGAAAGTGACAACATACAGCAGGACAAATGTGCTGAGAATAACTTTTGATGTTAAAAATGGTCCTTCCTGTGAAAGAGAGGACACAATCACCCAAAACCCTTCTGTCACCACGTCTGGTTCTTTAACCACTGTTCATACATCATCCCTATAAGGAGAGGTGGCTTATAGCTCTACCCATGAACGCCTCACCTTCGCTATAAAAATGAGATGACTCAGGCCTGATTCATTTAATGACCCACGCACTCAGCCTGCTTCCTTTTATAGTCTCATAATTGGATTTATAAATTTATAAATGTGAGTAGAAAAAAGCAAGTCACAATGCAAAGTTATGTAACATCTGTTCCCTTTAAAGGAAAGGGAAACCAACCACTATAGTGAGAGGTACTAATCCAGTGCATCTCAAACTTCAGTATGAATGACCTGGAGAGCCTCGGACATAAATGCAAGCCACCCAGCCCCAGCCCTGATTCTCATTCAGCAGAACGGAGTGTGATCTGATCCGAGCAATTGTAATTTTAACAAGCTCCCAGGCGCTGCCACTGCTGCTGGTCCTGGGACCACACGTTGCTCCAACGTAATTGAGATGTGGTGACTTAAATGGTAGTACATTACAGCTCACCAGAGGAACCCCTGCTAAAACCACCTGCAGATCCAAAATTCAACATAAAAGCATTTTCTCTGAAAGAGTATTGAATGATCTTCCTGACCTAAGCTAAAAGATCTGTTACCCTGATGACATCATGTTAATATTATCTGTTAAACAACTATTAAGGTTTCATTTTATTTTACTTTGACAGTTTAAGGCAGTGCTTTTCAAAATTTCCCGTGCATATGAATCACCTTTGAGGGTCTTATTAAAATGCAGATTTTGATTCAGCAGGTCTGGCATGATGCCTTAGATTCTACATTTCTTACAAGCTCCCAGGTGAAGGTTTTAGTTTATCACTGCAAGTCCAAAGATTACTATGATATCTCCATTTTCAAAATACATCAGATTCAGGGTGATACTTCTTTCCAAGTGCAACTTGCAGTACTGAGTGATGCCTGAGATATAAGCAGAAAAGAAAAGTGGTTTGAGAAAGAGGTGTACATGGTGAGGACGTTTACACTACCCCGACTGCTTCTGCTGTCAAGTTCACCAGTGTTCAGTGAGTGACCGCCTAAACATAGGCAGTAATTCTAAAACTTGGTGCACAAATCCGAGTGTGAGGGCTGTGCAGTATTCTGGCTCCAGATACAATGAGATAGGTTACACTATTATTTTTACAAAGAGATGCCCCTGCCTTTAAAATAGTTATAGCAATCAGGACAACTGTGTTTTATGCCTGAAACAAGTGCATTATTGTGCACTTGAGTCAACCTGTTCATACTTTTTCAACTTGAGCCTGCCTGCCCACTGAATTAATTCCCCCTGAGACACACTGACAGGAAGGGTCTGGTGTTAAGGGCTGGTGGCCTCTCAGAAATGGGATTTATAAATGTTCCTTAAAATGTTACTATACCTGAACTTATCTACCACATTGACATATGATCTTTAAAAAATAGCAATATTTTTAAAATACACAAACATGAAATAAAATATTACAAAGCATAATCCTATTTGAGAAAAATTACTTGAAACCACCAACAAATTGGCAGGTTAATTGGTTTAAGTGTTAAATGTTAACATATTGACCCTTTTTACTATCTTATCGTGTACCTGTTACACTTAACTGGACAGTATCCTTTTTTTTTTGAATTTTATTTTTTTATACAGCAGGTCCTTATTAGTTATCTATTTCACACATTAGTGTATATGTGTCAATCCCAACCTCCCAATTCATACCACCACCACCCCCCAACCCCGCTTTCCCCCCTTGGCGTCCATACGTTTGTTCTCTACATCTGTGTCGCTATTTCTGCCCTGCAAACCGGTCCATCTGTATTTTTCTAGATTCCACATATATGCGTTAATATACGATGTTTTTCTCTGACTTACTTCACTCTGTATGACAGTCTCTAGGTCCATCCATGTCTCTACAAGTGACCCAGTTTCGTTCCTTTTTATGGCTAATACTCCATTGTATATATGTACCACATCTTCTTTATCCATTCATCTGTCGATGGGCATTTAGGTTGCTTCCATGTCCTGGCTATTGTAAATAGTGCTGCAATGAATATCGGGGTGCATGTCTTTTTGAATTACGGTTTTCTCAGGGTATATGCCCAGTACTGGGATTGCTGGGTCATATGGTAATTCTACCTTTAGTTTTTTAAGGAACCTCCATACTGTACTCCATAGTGGCTGTATCAATTTACATTTCCACCAACAGTGCAAGAGGGTTCCCTTTTCTCCACACCCACTCCAGCATTTGTTTGTAGATTTTCTGAGATGGCCATTCTGACTGGTGAGGTGATATCTCATTGCAGTTTTGATTTGCATTTCTCTAATAATTAGTGATGTTGAGCAGCTTTTCATGTGCCTCTTGGCCAACTGTATGTCTTCTTTGGAGAAATGTGTATTTAGGTCTTCTGCCCATTTTTTGAGTGGGTTGCTTTTTTAATATTGTAGACAGTATCCTTTAAAGACCAACATTTAGAGATCCATAAATGCCACTACCCTCAATTAGGGCTACTCAGTGCAGATTTCATAAGGAAATGAATAAAACTTTAACACATTAAAATGAGCATATGTAAGCACTGCTATAAAATTAAAGCACACACCTTAAGTCTACTATATGAATTTGAAATACCCTAGATTTTTAAAAAAATGTTTGCTATTGGAAAATTTTCCATTATCTTTTTTCTCCAAGGTTACATTAATATTTAAAATATTGAAGTTAAAATGATTACATTTTATTAGTTTTACCTGTATATTTTCCCAATAGAATATAATCTTCCCAACAGAATAATACAGAGAGCCTTACTCAATTAACTATTAAATGAAATATTCTGGGTAACAATTGACTGTGACCCTGGTCACCTGTGTAAACACCCAGCCTCTTCTAGGCTGGCTTTAGGGACCATTCCTTCCACCTATTTAAGCCTTCCTATTCCTCAACTGGAAATTGAGGAAATCAATTGGAAATTGGGTTCCAATTTTGAGTCCACTCCAACCACCAACTTCTCTTTTTAAAACAGTTGGGTTGAGATTAGTTATCATTTTTCCTTAACTAACAGTATAAATAAAAACTTGGCTTTACTTTATTCTGGATGGACATACAAGAGTGATATCCTAATTGACCTGGGAAACACAAATGCCTCACACACTGGCTAAACCGCAATGCTACATTTAATATTGTTTCTTTCATGTTTTCAAGTGTTCCCCTGTACACATGTTCCCATGTCCCTGAGCTCTGGAGGGCTGGCACTAGGTTCCTTTTGTATTTCCACTCTCAACCTCCTCCCACCTCCTCCACTCCCTCCTCCTCCATCACACACACACACACACACACACACACACACACACACAAATTAGGCTGTGCTTTCTTCCTCTTGAAATCACCACTTCCTTTGTGACCTCTGTACAGTTTTCTTTGGCCTTATATTTTCCCAATTATTTCCTCCAAAATAAAGCCACCACTCTTAAGAATGATAGCTCTTTTCATGGAAGAAATAACCATTCCTCACATTTTGCATATATTAGATCCATAATTGTCATTTTAAGAATCCAAGGTTATAAAGAAGTCAATTTGGGGGGAACACAAAACAAACCAAATTACTCCACAAATTGCCATAAACACTGCATTTTGCTTGACACTGATGGCGGCAATCCCACTTTTTAAAAGCAAGCAGTAGTAGTAATACTATAGAAATCACCCTTATAAATAAAAATCCCAATTATGTGTGGGCAAATGAAAGCAACTGATAGAAATCTGAGACGAAAAAATCCAATTAAGGAAAAAAGATAACGTCCTAAGGAAAAAAGCAAATAAAAATCAAATGAGAAGAGAAAATTACAGCAATGGAAAGAAAAGACCACTTAAGGATTATAAAAGTTATATTTATTCACGATGCTACATTTATTGCATTCCCTTAGAAAAATGGAGACTATTTATGTACCCAATTTGCACATATAAAACTTTATACAAATTATGTGTAGCACATAAAGGCCTCTGGTACAGCTAAAATCCTGACACTACAATTTGGGTAATCCTGCTTCAGGGTCTCCAGTTTATCAAGTCTGTCCATAGAAAATAAAAACTGGAATTACAGTCAGTCTTGCTGCTCACACTTAGAAATTATTTTAAATATAATAAAATAAAATGTTCAATTACTCTAAAACCCAAAAAAGTAAACTGGAAGGGGATACATTTTGTTACCAATTTCATTTTAACAGTATGACAAATTAACACATTAGTTTGGCTGGGTCTTTTTTAAAAAAAAAATCACCTTAGTTTTGACATTATCTTTCTAAGCTGTGGCTGCTTCAGAAGGTAATATGTCAAAAATATTTAGCAAACAATTAAAAAAAGTAATAATAATATTCCTTTTACAAAATGGTACAACAACACCTTAAGGAACCAGAAAATACTAAATGTCTTTGGCTATATAACTAAAAGGCCATTCTTCCAAACAGAATAGGGCATATTCACCTCAGAACCAACTACAGAAACAGAAAGCATAACAGAAATATGCACAGAATTTAATGAGAATTTGTCTTGCCTTTTTTTCCCATTCTACCCATATAATAAGCAAGGAGAATGCAATTTACATAATCTTCCCAGATGAGACTCAATAGCGCTACAAAGATACCCAAACTTCTGCAAAGGCAAAGTGAATTAAAACAATTACACAACTAAGTGAAGACTGAAGGGACAAATGTTATTTGCAATTTTCTGTTTTTTAACTTGTTTGCTTCTTTTTAAGCCTTACAAGTGTAGAAATTATAGCTGATAAACAAAAGTCACAAGCCTCACAAATGGAACTATAATATAAAAATAAATCAAATGAAACATTTATTAATAAATGAAGCCTATTTTATTACTTCAAGTGTTAATGATAAAAAAATTTCAGCACAGCTGTTGCATTTAAAAAAGTGAAACTACATACTATGTTTCTAGCTTGGTAAACAGATGAACCTGATGTCTTTGAATGACATAACAATTGAGCATTGTACAGTACATCTTATGAAGACCCGTAAATTAAAGAACTACTGGTTTAAAGTTAGTGATTATGAAACAAATATGTATTCATAGTTTCAGTTTCTTTTTTCTTCCTCGGCCATCAGGTGCTCCATCCATTTTACGTTTCTGGGTCTACAAACAAACAGAAGGATTATTCTTCATCACAAGAGTAATATTAACATAAAATATATTGGAAGACACGATAGCAATTTATTATAACTGCTACTTAGTAACAGGTATTAATTTCCTTAACCAGAATAACCTTAATTCTCCAAATAATCTTATCTACATATTTTACTAACATAAATACCTTAATGCTAATAATGAAGTAAATGAGTAATTCACAATTAGCAATAGTAAATCAATACACCAAACAAATGTGTAACATGCCCTCTTATCAAAAGAAAGCAGTAATGAGAAATACTTTGTGAGTATACCAGACTTTCCTGATACGTTCACTTACGCATGACTATATAAATTATTATTAGATAACAGAATGACTTTTTTTCTTATAATTTTTGCCTTCACATTGCTAAGATATCATTGGTACAATAAATCAAAGTTTAGAAGTGAACAGTAAAGGTTGTAAAGGCCACTGCTTTCCTAACATTTCTTTACATATTCTAAAATTATAACGTGTACGTGTACTCTCAACATCAAGTGTAGGCTCTTGTCATTCACAAGACAGACATTCCCATATTCTCAGAAATCCCCATACTGTGAACTACCATCATAACATGATTTTCCCCACACAATGCAATCAAGTTTAATTTATACTTTTAAAGCAATCCAAGGCCATACTACTTACCAAAAAAAAAAAAAAAAAGACTAACACATCAGTGATAGCCAAGTAATGTTCAAATTCTTGAAAAAAGTTAAGTTCCCCAAGAAAATATTTACATTTTCATGGGTACTTACTGAAGGTTTTGGTCCTCTTTTCTTTTTCTCTGCCTTCTCCTTTTCTTCTAGTTCCATGTTTTCTCTTTCAATCAAGGTAATTAAAGTGTTACACCTCCTCTGGAGCTCCTGAGTTACAAACATAAATTTACATGGTAAACCTGTATTCTCCATCTGTAAGTTTTCATGATTACAATTTCAAAACCAAAGGTATGTTTTAACAGTGTAATATCACTTATATACCCCCAATAGATAAAATTTTAAAAAGCAAAAGGAACTGATAATTTTCATACACAATCCATGCTAGGAGGATAAAAAAAGATATCTGTAAATTTTTCACTTCATTATTTAAAGCCATACTGTTGTGTATTTTTCATAAATCCTTCCTTCACTTAGGAACTGAAGCAGTGAAAATGAACATCTCTTAATATATGCAATTCTGCTACTTAGTGTCTATGCCTGAAAACTTTCATCTACATCCAAAACTTAAAATTAACAGAGCACATACCTGAGGGTCAAAATCAACTAAAACTTAATAAGAGGTATATATAATCTTTCCCTTAAACGCATTACCACTAGAATTGTGGTAGTCAATGTACCACCTACCGTCTTTCCCAGTTTTGGAAAAATAGTCATAGAAACCTACGATGAGCTTTACCTCATCTCTCCCTAGCAATCTACACAGACTCCAGAAAGGATTTTAAATTACAGTGTAGAAATAGTAAATACCCCTTAAGAAAACAGGAGTCCATTTGTATCATTGCTGGCTACTGAGTAAAATTGTTTTTTTCCTTTCCTTGTCGTAAGTGACATTCTACACAAATGGTCACAATAAAATCATTTAAAAATATTATTGTATAGGACACAACCATATAAGGTTTGGAAATATTTGCAACAGTATATATAGAGAGAAGGTAGTACACTGCATCAAAATTCTTTATTTCCTTTAACAGGTACACTGAGATACACATGCCAGAATGTGTTACAGATGTACTATGGTATGAATCTTCTTGGCTCTTAGAGAAGGATTATGCCTCAACTGTTTATCACAAGGGGCCATACGCATATTATCATTTTGTATGTGTGCCTTAACATGAAACACATTAGGAAATAACACGCAGTTTTAGACCATGGTATTGTACCAGTAAATCAATGTGACATTGCATCTTGTTTCACTCACCACAAAATCACTTATTAATTATATAAATTGTTCCTACTTTAAAAGACATAATATAGAGCTTATAGCAACTGAATGTGTCTCCTCTAACCATATATTTATAATGCATTTATAGTGCAACGTTTCCCAAACTAGGGTTTCATAAAACAGTAGCCTCCGTTGATGTATACTGAAAAAAACCCCTTCAGTGGTCACATTTAAAGACTAAACACTATCCCCCATCTTGAAGAGTAACAATGTATTTTAAATATACTGAGGTAAATCCTACTATAAAGTTGTTTAAACTTTGCTATCCTAGTACATCTCAAAATTAAGACTACAGAATTTTTTTGGCATTATCATCATCCTGAAGAACACAAGATGACGCTAAAAACTCAAAGGTGGTAAAATACAGTAAGTCAGATAGAGAAAAAGACATATCATATGATATATGCGAAATCTAAAAAAACATGATACAAAGGAACTTATTTACAAAACAGAAACAGACTCAAAGGCTTAAGAGAACGAACTTATGGTTACCGGGGGAAGCGGGTATGTTAGGGAGTATATGAGGGAAGTATATTAGGGAGTTTGGGATTGACATGTACACACTGCTATATGTAAAATGGATAACCTACAAGGACCTACTGTATAGCACAGGGAACTCTGCTCAATATTATGTAACAACCTAAATGGGAAAAGAATTTGAAAAAGAACAGATACATGTATATGTATAACTGAATCACTTTGCTATACACCTGAAACTAACACAACATTGTTAATCAACTATACAATATCAAATAAAAAGTTAAAAAAAATACATAAGAGAAGAGCAATTCATCAAAGCTAAACTTTTCTGAATTCTAATTTTAGGTCATTACAAATGGAACTTGCTGATCAGAAACAGGTTGATACTGGGAATAAAAACAAAACCTAGGATTAAATCAGTATAGTGTTTTACTACATTAAGCTCTTTCTAAATAACTCAAACTCAGCATTCTGATGGGCAGATGCGTGAGTACAAGTCCTTTCTTTATAGAAAGTGTTCATTTATAAAACCAAAAGTCAAATTTTAAATTGTGATCATCACATTCAGAAGTTAAAATTGATGGTGACATTTCCTCCTATTTAGAACCTGATTAAAATTCACATAAAATAATTAGTCCTATCATATATGGTGATGTTAAAAGATATGCTACTGGGCTTCCCTGGTGGCGCAGTGGTTGAGAATCTGCCTGCTAATGCAGGGCACACGGGTTCGAGCCCTGGTCTGGGAAGATCCCACATGCCACGGAGCAACTAGGCCCGTGAGCCACAACTACTGAGCCTGTGTGTCTGGAGCCTGTGCTCCGCAACAAGAGAGGCCACAATAGTGATCGGCCCGCGCACCGCGATGAAGAGTGGCCCCCACTTGCCGCAACTAGAGAAAGCCCTCGCACAGAAACTAAGACCCAACATAGCAATCAATCAATCAATCAATAAATCTTTAAAAAAAAAAAAAAAAAAGATATGCTACTAAACAATGGAAAAAATAAACTTTGTAAGGTACTTATGACATTAGGTTTTTAACTGTGCATGTGAACTGTTTCTTAAGGAACTGATTTAAACTGTGATACAAACAATATTGTAACAAAAATTTACTTCAAAGATACAGCTGAACCACAGTTTTCTCTTAACAGAATTTAAAAAGTTACCTTAAAGAATATTAAATAACCTACTTCCTTTGAACCGTCAGAGGAAGTTTAATTCTACTACACTACAGAAAAAGGCCCCCAGTACTCACCATTGCAGTTCTGGACTTTAGAAACCAGTCAAATCTGAACTGAGGAGAGTTGCGAATACACTGTCGCAATTCATCATAAACATTTTCTTTGTCAAATCCAAGCTTGTGAAGCATACAGATCAGAAAACGATCCTCTTCTTCAGTGTAGTTTTTTCCTTTGTTAGTACCATAAGATATTCTCAGCTGATGAAAAGGTGCTTTGTACCGTCCAATCTATGAAAATCAGGTTTTATATTATATAAAATACAAATCCTATATAATCTATGTTTCAAACTCGGCTTTAGTAAAGTTAGCTATAAATGTTGTATTTCACATCAACTTTCTATCCAAAGTCAGTTACATTGTAATCTTTGTTCTAAAACAACTTCAGTCTTTACTTTTCGAAAAAGAAATACAGACTCAGACTTTCTGGGACACCACACAGCAAAGAGCCAATCATAGTGACTCTGACCCAGATATATCCACTGAAATACTGAGGTATATTCTGTTGAGAACACCTATAATGTTTGAATGCTGTCCTTTGAAAAAAAAATTTTTATTTTATATCATCATTTCTTTTCCTTTTCAAAAGTTACTTTAAACTCTCATATTACTGATAGGAGTTATTTTACTACATTTATTAATATTCAAAGTACCTTCGTGTCAAGTGCTTTTTTGATACTAATTCTTCTTTGAATTCTTGCCTCTCCCCTTTCAATCTGAGCCATAATCTTCTCTATGTCCTGCAGCTCATTGCATCTTTCCCAGAACACAGCTGTAGGAGTAAGAGTTGGGCAGATGGGATAGGTGGGGGAAGGGCAGAAAGATAAATAACTTCTTGTTGTAAGTGCTCTATTTTACTTGCTGAGTATTAAGAAATGTTTCCATTTCCCCCACAGCTAACACTAGTAAGTCACATAATTATTTCTCAGTTTCCTTAACTATGAAGAAACCAGGAAGATAAGCTGGATGATTACAGGAAGTATCCCCCAATTCTTCGTTGTGTCTACTCTGAAGCTCTGGGTGGGCCACCAGAGCTACACCCACTCGACAATCCGACTGGCTCCAGGAGACACAGAAACACGTAACATTTGAAAGCTTATGAAAGGCAATGAAATAAAAATGAAGGCACAATTATTCAGTGACCTATTCTTGTTTCCTTGGCTACAGCTAGTGAATGGGGGTAAAAAAAAAAAAATTAACGACGCCATTTTAAAGAAGGGGAGATTTTCCAATTCAATTTTTAAAAAACACAAAACAAAACAAGGCACTAAGTTGTGGTGAAATTAAGCTTATCAAAACAGTATTCAGAGTAAGAAAATCTGAACTTTCCAACAGCTCTCCAGAAGCCTGAGAACATTCTTATACCTATTAAAATAATAGGAGAATTACCTGAGTATTCAATGACTTCTTCTGGAGTTTTTCCTTCTACTTCTCTTGCTATATTTTCAATATCATCACGACCCCACTTCTCATTGGCTTTGATAAACTGGTTAAAATCTCTCTTATTCCAATTGGTAAATCCCTTCAAAGCGATGGAAACAAAACATATAATCACAGCACACTGAACTTGGGAGAAAAGCTATTAAACTTTACCAATGCTGCTGAGTATTACAGAAATTTTTCAGTTGCTCCAAGTTTTCTTTTTAAGTTAAGTGCTTTTAAAGTGGTAGATTTTCATGTACATAGATGAGCACTTTTAGCAATACATCATATATTGCTTAGATAGCCAAGCAATTGAAGCTGAGCGGGAGAATAAAGAATGCTGCACAAAAAGGTGACATTTTCGCTGAGCTTTCAAAGAGTAGAAGTTTGCCAGGAGGAATGAACATAGACTAAAGGGCAAAGATATAAACCAAGTGGGAAAACAGAAGGAAAATAAAGCTTTAAAGGTAGGTTAAGGCCAGATTCTGAAAGGCCTTGATTGAAACTTAAAGGATGTTATTAAAAAAGTACAGAGCAGAGATTTGTCATTGAGAATAATAACTTAGTAGCAACGTAGAAGATTCACAGGAAAGGGAAGATGGGAGTGCTGGAAGAACGGTGATCAAAAGGATACCCATTCTACCAAGGCTGGTGCAAATCCATAATCTTCTCTACTACCTCAATGACTAATGACAATCAAAATGTAGCAAACACCATATGGCCCATGCTTTATGATCTCCAATTATTCCATTTTTGAAAGCAAAAAAATGTACTTCCTTTATATATTCTAACACAGCCTAAGACAGCACCTTACAAAATAATGGTTACTAAATTCTGTGTTGATTGAAGGCTATACCTGTGTTAGAAGTTTCTCTTTTTCCTCTAACTCTTCATCATTAAGGGGTTCAGCTTCATCAATTTTAAGCTGTTCTTCTTTTTGTGCCTGTGCTGCATTTGGTAGGTCAGGATTTCGAGGCACCTAAAAATATTTATTTTTTTTTTCTACGTCATCAGTCAATATATTTTAGGAAGTATGCAATGAACTAAACTCTTAACCAAGTACATGACATTTCACAAATTATAATCCAGCCATGAAAGAAAACATATTGATATTCTGCATTTATTAAGTTAAAAACAAACCAGATTAGGGACTTCCCTGGTGGTCCAGTGGGTAGGACTCCACGCTCCCAACGCAGGGGGCCCGGGTTCGATCCCTGGTCAGGGAACTAGATCCCGCATGCATGCCGCAACTAAGAAGTACACATGCTGCAACTAAAGATCCCACAAGCCACAATGAGGATCCCGCATGCTGCAACTAAGACCCAGCACAACCAAATAAATAAATAAATAAATATTAAAAAAACCAAAACAAAAAACCAGGTTAGTTATGAACAAAGTGTTACTTCTGCTACCTTGTACCCAATTGTTTTTCTGTAATATAGAATTTCTTTTTCCAATAATTCAAATAGACGTGGAGGAAAGAACTGGAAATCCTGAACATTAGGTTGTTTTGGAGGTCGAGGAGCCTAAAAACAAAAAAAGTATTCTTCATAAGAAAGCAACTATTTTGCTTTAAATCTATCTATAACCTTTTTTCATTCTATAAAATCATGACAGCCAATTCTCCAAGCAACTGAATGCATCTTCCACTAAAACTGAACAAACATTAATCAAATTTTAAATGCTTATATTCAAAATTAATCTTTAGAAAACTTTTTAACAAAAGCTGAAGGAGGTATACTGTAAGAAACCATAAAATCTAATTCTCAATCTGATTTTATCGCAAGAATATAAGAAGAAAAATGATTTACAGTTCCAATATTCTTAGACATTTGTGCTCTGTCAACTCACTTTGGGTGCTTTAGGTTCACTGACACGAAGAGCTTCCCTGAAATAGGCATCAACAGCATAGTTGGCTTTTCTTTCTCGTTTAGGTGGTTCAATCCACTCTGTGAATGCAATCTAGCACATGGGAAACAATTCAAATCACCAACTTTATTATATAGTCGCAAATCCTACATAAATGCAACTCCGACTATGTACATCACTAAGACTGTTATTTATAAATGCAAAGATATTCATAAAATTCTAGACTATAAGCTCTATGAGGCTAGGGACTATGCAATTAACACATAGGACGGTGTCTAGTGAAGAGCATAGGCATTCAGTAAGTATTTCCTGACCAAATGAATACTAGGTGAAAAACAATGCTACAGAAGGTTTAGAACCCCAATTAGGAGAGAAATGTAGATATATATTTAGCCTAGAAAAAATTCAGAGGATGTACATGCCTAAACATTAAAAGAGAAAGCATTAGGTAGAATTTTTTTTTTCTTCTACCCTGTAGGTATTTTCTAATTTCACTATATAACAACAAGTATTACTTATGAAATTAGAAGTTATTCCCTTTAATTACCAGCCAATTCTGCTGTTAAAAAAAAAATAGCCTAATAAGGTTGTGACGATTTTTTTTGGCAACAGTTTTAATTTTCAAATATCCCCAATTACTATAATCACCCCACACAACATAGTGCACTGTAACAGTATACATAAACTTTTTAAACATTTCACTTTACCAACTGAAAATGTGGCATTAAATTTAACACAAAAATGAAAATAATTTAGTTGTGAGTAAACAGAAATGACTGCTGTTTGAGACAAGGCATTACACCTAACACTTAAATTCCAAGTTTCAGTTTCAAGTAAAATATTAAGTCTTCAAGTAACCAAAATCTCTTTCTAAATTACCTTTTGTTTTTCTCTATAATCTTCTCCTTCAAAGTTATAAACACTCGACTCTGTATCCATTGTAAAGTTTCTAAGTGAGCTTTCACCCATCTTGGAGAGCTTTTCATTCATCTCTGCAGTCTAGGAAACAAAAGAAACATCCTATTAGATTGAGAATTTAAAAAGCATGAGAACTATAGTCAAAATAAATTAGGCTTTATACTACATAAAAACTTCTTTCTGTGGAAGTCAGATTACCGATAACTCACATAACTATTTCCTCAAACAGTTCTGGTTTAAAATATTTTACACATTAAACATATCATTTAATCTGCATCTCACCTTCTTTGCACCTCTTTCCAAAATACCATCGATATCCTCATCAGTAATCTCGCTTTCCTTTGAAGCAAATACATGTGTTGCCCCATGCCTTATCATTTGAAGCATTTCATCTTTCCCAATTTTGTTCAGATTCTGATCCACAAGTCTTCCTGAAAAAAAGGTTTTGTTGTGTAATGTTAATCAAACAAACTTTAGTTTACTGGATATTTGGAATTTTAACTGTTAGATGTAATACCACATAATTCTGCCTCAAACGTCAATCATTTCTGCTTATTCTCATCTGATAATTTTCATTTTTACATAAAATACCAAATTCTAATCTGTAAACTCTGAAATATTTCTAAAGTTTACATATTACATAATGAAGCCTACCGAATGCCACTTCAATAAAATATATTCTTGTACAGTGAGAACGACAGTAATCTGAGATATCTGAAAATCAAAATTACCGTAACTTTTTTTAAGTATCAAAAGATGAGAGCATTATAAACACAAGAAGTTTCTGATAAGCAGAAACTGATTAGTATTATTACTAATGCTCCCAAATCAGCTTGTTCTACTTACAAAAGTGAAGTACAAAAACCTTCATATTGCCAAACTTCAAGAGCCATTCACATATACTTTTTCTATTTTAATTTTTCTATTTCAACCAACTTGTAATGAGTAGGTAAAGATACAAGTTGTTTTCTGGGACCTTACATATTTGTATCATGGTTTTGGATCCCTAATAGAATGCACCATCAAATATTTGTGACTTTCAAAGTTAGAATATATCCACAGAACATGTTTCTTGAAAGCTATCTCACTGCTATCAAAATGCTCTTAAGCTTACAGAAATTACTTCCCTGTGGACTGGGAGGGAACTTTTCAGACATAAAGTACTTCTGTATATTCTCATATTTTTAGTTATACCCCTTAGTCCACAAAACAGTTAACACAGAGGCATGCACCCAAGGCTTGTTTGACTAATATGTCTATAAATGGGATTAACAAAGCTACTAGCACAAAATTTTGCTCCAGAAGTTGCCCTAGTAAATATAAAAAAATACCCCAAAAACACTAAGTCAAAAGACTCAAGCAGCTTTTCTAAGCTGACTGTAAAAGAATTTGTATTTTTTTAATCTTCAAAAAAAAAAAGAAAAGGGTTTCAGAGATGAAAATAATTGAGAACAAGAATCACAAGGCAGATGTATTTCTAAAAGCATGGGTGAATGTGAGGGGGAAAAAAAACTAGCCATTACATCACTCATGAGAAACCTCTGTTTGGCAGGCCCCAGAAGTCCCCAGAGACTTTCCTAATTAAACACTGCACTGTAATAGTTTACGTAGCTCTTTGTGCCCTGGATGAGTCACCTCCTAGCTGTGTAAACAGTAAATAAGTGACTTGCTTCTACCTCTGATGCCAACCTCCAGCTGACATGAAGACTAAAGAAGATAATATTCAGTATTTAAATATTTAGCACATGGCTTGGTACAAAGTAAGCTCACTATGTTAAGCAATTATTAACAGAAACAACTAATAATAAAGCAATCGTGTATTGTCTTTATGTATACAGACACGTGGCTAACTCTATGGTTGGCATTATGGGATAACAAAGAAATGTAATATTCCCTTCCTTACAAGGAAATTAGAGACTGGTTGACAAAACCAAGACACACAAATGGAATATCAGTGGATAATACAACAGTATACCTCTTAGCTTTAGAGACAGATAAAATGCATTTGGTCCTGACTCAATTTGGGAAGGAAGGAAACCAACGTGGGCTCAAGGTTACTGAGGGTTTGTTTTGGTTTTTACATTTTACACATCCCATCACTAACTCTTATTTTAAGCTTCATGAAAATATAAATGTCTTCTTGAAAGCTGATCTGGCATGAGAACTTGAAGTTCCCTTCAATTAATCCAAAATAAAATCCCACTTTCACCATCTAGTCCTATTTACATACATGTTTATTCTGTGTCTCGCTCTCACTAAATTATCAAGTCCTTGAAAGTAAGAACACTGGATGGTTTCAGTCACCGCTGTATTCTCAGCACTAAGAACAGTGCCTGACATCTGGCGGGTGCTCAAGAAATCCTTGTGGACTAGAAAGAAGAATTCTGAGTTTTACTGTTATCTCTTCAGTTTCCCCAGAGCAGTCAATTGAGTGTTAGTACATGTAAATCACTCATCACACCTCTATTTAATATGTACCACACTGAATGCTGGGTATTTTTATATACATTATCCCCTTTAGTCCTTAAAAATCTCTGTATCCCTATTTAACGGATAAAGAAGAGGCTCAGATACTGTAAAAGAATTGCTAACCAGCCGAGTCAATATTCAAATTTCAACCTTCCTGAGCCCAAACCCATCCTCTTAACAAAACTGAAGCTTACTTTAGTCTGGAATATAAATATTGTAGCCTGGTAGCTTGATTTAATATATGTTTAACAACAAGAATATCCTAAAAAAAAATCCAGGAAAAATGTGTTATAAATTCAACCTGGTAAATTTTTTAAGTCCTAAGGCTCACCTTGTTGGATAACTATTGAATCCAGTCTGAGTTTCATCTCAGCACGTTCCACTATTCTTTCTTCTACAGTGTTATCCGTTATGAAGCGGAACACTCTGACTGTCTTGGTTTGTCCAATTCTATGGGCTCGATCCTAGAAAAATAACCAGGTTACTCTGAATCCAGTTGAAAATTCACATAAATAACATTTGAGTGTATATACTGAGGAACAAAATGAAAATATTCTCAAGTACAAAATGGTTTTAAAAATACAAAACAAAACAACTATAACGGATTCATATTCCATTAACATTTCTTAAATTCTCAGTTTCAATCAAATTAACTGGTTATCTCACAAGAAAATCTTTTAGGAGGTATAGAACACATCAGAGTTGCTGAATCTGTGAGAAACTACTGTATTAATTTTTCTAGGTTATACGGAAATAAAATATACATAATGTCTCCAGACAAGACAGACACAACTATAATCTTTAAGTCTGATGATAAAAGTTTTTAAAAAATCTTTTTCTCTTAGGTTTAAATTCAAATGCTTTTCTACGTAAATCAAATCTAAATTTTCATTGCAATTAGGGAAAAAAGTGACATGAATAAACGAACTCCACAAACAATATAAAAATCCTAGTCTTTAAATAGCGCCCAATTAACTACATGTAAGTAATCAAATTAATTTGAATTCCATTTTCTGTTTAACTTCTGGTAAGTTCACAAAACACATCTTACAAAGTACCCCTACTTCTAATTGATCAATTTTCCCAGCCACCCTTACAAAGAGTCACAGGATGAAAGTGGCCAACAACCAAAGATGTAAATACCACAGGTCAAATTATTAGCAATATCAAACTTTAGAACTTGTAAATTTTCGTATTAATCTATAGACCATAAATTTTCTCAACATAAGAATGATCCTCTCTAGAGACTGTCGTACAGAGTGAAGTAAGTCAGAAAGAGAAAAACAAATATCGTACATTAACGCATGTATGTGGAACCTAGAAAAATGGTACAGATGAACCGGTTTGCAGGGTAGAGGTTGAGACACAGATGTAGAGAACAAACGTATGGACACCAAGAGGGGAAAACCGCGGTGGGGTGGGGGTGGTGGTGTGATGAATTGGGCGATTGGGATTGACATGTATACACTGATGTGTATAAAATTGATGACTAATAAGAACCTGCAGTATAAAAAAACAGACAAACAAAACTAACACTAAACTTTTTTGGGGTTATTTGTATGGAAATATGTTAATATAAATGTTTCAGACATTACATGAAATTCCTAAAAATCTTATATGTTCTGGTATAATGTTGTAAGTCACAATTCTAGTTATTATTTTAAAATGTATATCTCAGAGATAACTAAAAAAAAAGAATGATCCTCTTGGGACTTCCCTGGTGGCACAGTGGTTAAGAATCCACCTGCCAATGTAGGGGACACAGGTTCGAGCCCTGGTCCAGGAAGATCCCACATGCCGCGCAGCAACTAAGCCCGTGTGCCACAACTACTGTGCCTGCACTCTAGAGGCTGCTCGCCACAACTACTGAGCCCACACACCTAGAGCCTTATCTCCTCAACAAAGACAAGCCACCGCAATGAGAAGCCAGTGCACAACGAAGAGTAGCCCCCACTCGCCACAACTAGAGAAAGCCCGCGCACAGCAACAAAGACCCAACGCAGCCAAAAATAAATAATAAAATAAAATTAATTAAAAAAAAAAAAAGAATGATCCTCTTGATCTGGCCAAGATACTCCCACACATGGGCCTAAAATTTTAAACATCTAACGTGGCAGGCAGGTTAGTAGATCCCCAAACCCACTACCCCTTCCTCCTGGGACACAACTATACTATCATTTACCAACTCCCTTGCAGTAAGTTACGCTACGTGATTGAGTGCTGGCTAATGAATGTGGGGTCACTTTCAGTTCTGCCCCATAAAAAATTTCCTGGGCAATTCTCAGCTTTCTCTCCTCCCTTTCTACCAACAGGATGCAGATATAATAGGACTCTAAGGTCCTAAGATATGGCAAAGATGTAAGATGGAAATACCCTGATTTAGATGGAAGATCACCTGCAAAATACCCTCACTGTACTATTAGGTCAGAGAAAATAAAATTCTACGGGATTAAGTCGCTGACATTTGTAGACTGTTTATCAGTTTACTTTAAAACGTCTGTTAGGCACAGAATATATTTGTTATCTCTTACCATAGCCTGAAGATCTACTTGGGGATTCCAATCTGAGTCATACAAAATTACTACATCAGCGGTAGCAAGATTGATGCCAAGACCACCAGCACGTGTGCTTAACATGAAAACAAACTTTGTGCTGTTTGGTTCATTGTATGCATTGATGGACTCCTACAGACATAAAATAAATGTTAGAAAATTATTTTATCTGATAATTTTTTGATCTCCCCTCCCCAGATTTTACTCACTTGTCTCTCATCATGGGGTGTCTGCCCATCCAATCTACAGTACTCATAATTTCTCCACATGCAATAATCTTCCAAAATATCCAATACCCTCGTCATCTGACTGAAGATTAGTACTCGTGAACCTGTCGGCAAACATTAACAGCCCATTATCAGAAGCTTCAAAAGTAAAAAAAAAAAAAAAAAAGAAAAAAAGAAAAAAAAATTATTTAAATTTAAGGCTAACCAAAACCAAGACTAACCAATTACTCCTTAATTCCAGGTTACATAGTTAGTTACAAGAAAAAAACTGTACATTATTTATTATCCAAGTTAGTCACTCCCCACATTTTTCCCATCAATGCACAAATAGAAAAGGGTAGTATTTACACAACACACTAAAGAAAAGTGTTTCTGTAAACAGAAAAGGGTATTTACCTCTGGCCTGGGAGGTCTTGCCATCCCATCCCAAAGGCTGAGAGAATCACTATCTTTTTAGCCCACATACTTAAAAATAACCCTCCACCACAACTCCTCCCTGTGCACAGCCCCACACATCTCCCAACACACACCCAACACCGTGGTCTCATTCTAATTCTCAAGACCCAATCCAGATGGAAGGACCATAAATGTGCACCTCACATCTAGACCATCATCCTTCACTTATGCCGTGACTCAAATTATCCAACTGCATTTCTTCAGCCAGCTGCACAATGCCTTCAGTAGGACGTACGAAGACAAAGGGATCATTTTAAAAAATAATGATTACAAAACTATCTTCCCTTAGAAGCTGAGGCTGATAATCTGCTCTTGTCCACCCTCCCACACCCTAAATGCATAAGGATGTTCAGCAGTCTCCTAGCAAGTTCTTGCCACTCTTCCCCACGTATTCAATTTCTTCAATTTACTAAGCTTTTAAGGAAAACGTTTTATTTATTTATTTTTAAATTTTTACTTATTTATTTTGCAATGGGATCCGGTTTACTCTGCCTTGGAAGGGTGGTCCTGAGAGTGGCAGGTGCCACCCTGTCCTGGGAGGCGGGAGGGCCCGAGGGCCGGTTAAGGCCAGTGGCGGGAGAAGCGGGGGATACTGCCCCTAGAATGCAGTGAGGCCAGGCTGAGGCCCAAGGAAAGCATTTTAGAAAATACATTTAAAAAATAGGTATAAAAAGAAAAAAGTAAACCAATTCACTGGCAACTCCTACAATGTTTTCAACAGTCAATATCCTAGAGGAAATTCATCTACTGGTACAATTTTCATTCTTATCAAAATATACAGAGAAACACAAATGGAGAAATTTAAAATCGACTGTACACTTCATATTACAGAATGAATAATTTTACTATGAAATGCCTTGATGTCTGGGATTTGGTTCAAAACGTTCTCGGAGATGGAAAGTAGGTACGATGTACATGAAAATAAGTTTTGCCATGAATTTATAATTGTTGAAGCTGGCTTCCTACTAAATTCTCTCTACATTCCTGTAATTTAAATACATCCGTACACATACTCATTTTCATATTAAAAGCCAATATGTTACAAATAAAACTGCTTTGGGTCCGTGCACATGTCATTTAATTAAATTAAAAATCCACACAAAGAGCTAAGAAAAAATACCATGAACACAACACCACTGTCTACCAAAGGCTCTGGGAACTGCATATGGGTGAGAAGGGCATTCTTGGCATTTTATAACAAAAAGCTGACATTTCTAGGAAAGCATATATAAAATAAGAAAGAACTCTCCCCCAAATCCAGGGAGTGTGGCTACCCTAACTACTGATCACTTTCTAAAAGATTTAAGGCTTAAAATGGGAGGGCGGGGGGGAAGCTCAGATAATGGACAGAAGTTTTTAAATGTCCCACACTTCAACTTTAGAAAGTGCCAGAGTAATCATTTCATAGGGTAGGATGGCTCCTTCATTTTAACATCAGAATCTTAAGACACTTTCCATTACTTCTCCGGTTGATACCAGTAACATAAGTACCTTGTTCTTTTAATTTAGGGAGCAGTTTGTCTAACACCACCATTTTGCCACTGTTGGTAACTAGATGCATGTCCGTTGTGTAAGGTGGACCAGGTTCAGCTCCATCAAAGAGATATGGGTGATTACAGCATTTCCTCAACTGCATCAGGATGTTCAGTAGCCTCATTTTGTCCATCTTCCCTGCAGAGTTTAGTATATCTATATCCTTCATTAATATCCGAGTATACCTAGTGAGAAGAAAAACATTTTAAGAGGGCTCAAATGTTCCTGGGACGAGTCTCTGCCACTTTACATCCTCAATCCCATCTCAACCCAAAATACCTGTAAGAAACAACCCATCAACTTCTAAGGTGTAGTTAGAAGTCTATCACCTATAACCTCTTTTTTCTTCTGTTTCTCTTTATTGCCCCCAGTGTTCTAATGTGTACCATTAATGCTTTGGGCCTTGAGGCCCGAAAGAGTAAATTCGTCTCCTTGGGATGAACTGAAATGAAACAGTATGATACAACATTTTTAAGTAATAAAGCAAAAGTTAAAAGACCAGTTTTAAACATAATTTTAATTCGTAGTTTTTTCCAACAGAAGAGTGCCACTATTCCATTATAATTCAACGCACCCTAGTGTAGCATTTGGGTAAGAACATTAAGAGCTAAGGAGGGAGAAAGAATCATGAGAACATAAAGCATGATGATGATAATAAAATGAATACAATGCGATTTAAATATAAGTAAAAGTGGACAGGCTATGGGGAGAGAAGGGGGCAGTTAAGCTAAGGCTGGATTATGAAAAGCCTTGACTGTATACACTAAGAAGTTAGACATTATCCTAAAGGAAAGAGCAATCTGTCCAAATACCAAAGATTCAGGACCTTGAACCCACTGAGCAAAATAACTTAAACAACCAAAGCAATCTATGCTTAACAACTCCAATTATGGGGCACAAAATACTCAAGGCACCCACAATTCTGACTGATATAAAGTTCCCCAATATGATTATAACTAAAAAAGATTTGTCTTCCCTCAGCATTGACTCATATCTTAATTCTGTATTTTAGAACTATATAAGACAAGCCTAACACCTTATAAAAACCTTTCAAAATTTCTGAAGACATTTAGGATGGCCTATCTTCTACACTGGTCATCTCTTTCCCAGATAACATCCCCATTTCTTTGCCTTACATCCTTTCTGTCCTTTTACCAACAACTGCAGACCCTTGCAAATACTTATCAATATTAAGTATGGAACTGAATATACTTGAGATGTGGTATAAGCAGGAAAGAACACAGTGGCTATTTATTGCCCTCCTCTGAACACTACATTTAAGTCAGCAGCTTCCAGTCTTTTAGATTTCAGATACCCATAAAACTTTTTAAAAAAGACAAAAAGAGGGGGAAATGCAAATTAAAACCCCAGTGAGGATTGGTTCAAGCTGGCGGAGTAGAAGGACGTGCTCTCACTCCCTCTTGCAAGAGCACCGGAATCACAACTAACTGCTGAACAATCATCGGCAGGAAGACACTAGAACTCATCAAAAGATACCCCACATCCAAAGACAAAGGAGAAGCCAAAATGAGACGGTCGGAGGGGTGCAATCACGATAAAATCAAATCCCATAACTGCTGAGTGGGTGACGCACAAACTGGAGAACACTTAAACCACAGAAGTCCACCCACTGCAGTGAAGGCTCTGAGTCCCACGTCAGGCTTCCCAACCTGGGCGTCCGGCAACGGGAGGAGGAATTGCTAGAGAATCAGACTTTGAAGGCTAGCAGGATTTGATTGCAGGACTTCAACAGGACCGGGGGAAACAGAGACTCCACTCTTGGAGGGCACACACAAAGTAGTGTGCGCATCAGGACCCAGGGGAAGGAGCAGTGACCCCATAGGAGACTGAACCAGACCTACCTGCTAGTGTTGGAGGGTCTCCTGCAGACGGGTGTGGCTGTGTCTCACGTGAGGACAAGGACACTGGCAGCAGAAATTCTGGGAAGCACTACTTGGCATGAGCCCTCCCAGAGTCCGCCATTAGCCCCACCAAAGAGCCCGGACAAGCTCCAGTGTGGGCTCGCCTCAGACCAAACAACCAACAGGGAGGGAACCTAGCCACACCCATCAGCAGTCAAGGGGATTAAAGTTTTACTGAGCTCTGCCCACCAGAGCAAGAGCCAGCTCTACCCACCACCAGTCCCTCCCATCAGGAAACTTGCTCAAGCCTCTTAGATAGCCTCATCTACCAGAGGGCAGACAGCAGAAGCAAGAACTACAATCCTGCAGCCTGTGGAACAAAAACCACATTCACAGAAAGACAGACAAGATGAAAAAGCAGAGGGCTATGTACCAGATGAAGCAACAAGATAAAACCCCAGAAAAACCACCAAACGAAGTGGAGATAGGCAACCTTCCAGAAAAAGAATTCAGAATAATGAGAGTGAAGATGATCCAGGACCTCGGAAAAAGAATGGAGGCAAAGATCGAGAAGATGCAAGAAATGTTTAACAAAGACCTAGGAGAATTAAAGAACAAACAAACAGAGATGACCAATACAATAACTGAAATGAAAAATACACTAGAAGGAATCAATAGTAGAATAACTGAAGCAGAAGAACGGTAAGTGACCTGGAAGACAGAATGGTGGAATTCACTGCTACAGAACAGAAGAAAAAAGAATGAAAAGAAATGAAGACAGCCTAAGAGACCTCTGGGACAGCATTACATAACTAACATTCACATTATTGGGGTCCCAGAAGGAGAAGAGAGAGAGAAAAGACCCGAGAAAATATCTGAAGAGATTATAGTCGAAAATTTCCCTAACACAGGAAAGGAAATAGCCACCCAAGTCCAGGAAGCGCAGAGAGTCCCATACAGCATAAACCCAAGGAGAAACATGCCGAGACACATAGTAACCAAATTGGCAAAAATTAAAGACAAAGAAAAATTATTAAAAACAGCAAGGGAAAAACGACAAATAACATACAAGGGAACTCCCATAAGGTTAACAGCTGATTTCTAGTGGAAACTCTACAAGCCAGAAGGGAGTGGCATGACATATTTAAAGTGATGAAAGGGAAGAACGTACAACCAAGAGTATTCTACCCAGCAAGGATCTCATTCAGATTCGATGGAGAAATCAAAAGCTTTACAGACAAGCAAAAGCTTAGAGAATTCAGCACCACCAAACCAGCTCTACAACAAATGCTAAAGGAACTTCTCTAAGTGGGAAACACAAAGAGAAGAAAGGGACCTACAAAATCAAACCCAAAACAATTAAGAAAATGGTAATAGGAACATACATATGGATAATTACCTTAAACATGAACAGATTAAATGCTCCAACCAAAAGACAGAGGCTTGCTGAATGGATACAAAAACAAGACCCATATATATGCTGTCTACAAGAGACTCACTTCAGACCTAGGGACACATACAGACTGAAAGTGAGGGGATGGAAAAAGATATTCCATGCAAATGGAAATCAAAAGAAAGCTGGAGTAGCCACACTCATTTCAGATAAAATAGACCTTAAAATAAAGAATGTTACAAGAGACAAGGAAGGACACTACATAATGATCAAGGGATCAATCCAAGAAGAAGATGTAACAATTATATATATAAATGTTCCTAACATAGGAGCACCTCAATACATAAGGCAACTGCTAACAGCTATAAAAGAGGAAATCGACAGTAACACAATAGTGAGGGGACTTTAACACCTCACTTACACCAATGGACAGATCATCCAAACAGAAAATTACTAAGGAAACACAAGATTTAAATGACACAATAGACCAGATAGATTTAATTGACATTTACAGGACATTCCATCCAAAAACAGCAGATTACACTTTCTTCTCAAGTGTACACGGAACATTCTCCAGGATAGATCACATCTTGGGTCACAAATCAAGCCTCAATAAATTTAGGAAAATTGAAATCATATCAAGCATCTTTTCTGACTGCAACGCTATGAGATTAGAAATCAATTACAGGGAAAAAGACATAAAAAACACAAACACATGGAGGCTAAACAATACGTTACTAAATAACCAAGAGATCACTGAAGAAATCAAAGAGGAAATCAAAAAATACCTAGAGACAAATGACAATGAAAACACGACGATCCAAAACCTATGGGATGCAGCAAAAGCAGTTCTAAGAGGGAAGTTTATAGCAATACAAGCCTACCTCAAGAAACAAGAAAAATCTCAAATAAACAATCTAACCTTACACCTAAAGGAACTAGAGAAAGAAGAACAAAACCCAAAGTTAGCAGAAGGAAAGAAATCATAAAGATCAGAGCAGAAATAAATGAAATAGAAACAAAGAAAATAATAGCAAAGATCAATAAAACTAAAACCTGGTTCTTTGAGAAGATAAACAAAACTGATAAACCATTAGCCAGACTCATCAAGATGGAGAGGACTCAAATCAATAAAATTAGAAATGGAAAAGGAGAAGTTACAACAGACACTGCAGAAATACAAAGCATCCTAAGAGACTACTTACTACAAGCAACTCTATGCCAGTAAAATGGACAATCTGGAAGAAATGGACAAATTCTTAGAAAGGTATAACCTTCCAAGACTGAACCAGGAAGAAACAGAAAATATGAACAGACCAATCTACAAGTAATGAAATTGAAACTGTGATTAAAAATCTTCCAACAAACAGAAGTCCAGGACCAGATGGTTTCACAGGTAAATTCTATCAAACATTTAGACAAGAGCTAACACCCATCCTTCTCAAACTCTTCCAAAAAATTGCAGAGGAAGGAACACTCCCAAACTCATTCTATGAGGCCACCATCACCCTGATACCAAAACCAGACAAAGATACTACAAAAAAAGAAAATTACAGACCAATATCGCTGACAAATATAGATGCAAAAGTCCTCAACAAAATACTAGCAAACAGAATCCAACAGCACATTAAAAGGATCATACACCATGATCAAGTGGGATTTATCCCAGGGAGGCAAGGATTCTTTAAATACACACAAATCAATCAATGTGATACACCATATTAATAAATTGAAGAATAAAAACCATATGATCATCTCAATAAATGCAGAAAAAGCTTTTGACAAAATTCAACACACATTTATGATAAAAACTCTCCAGAAAGTGGGCATAGAGGGAACCTACCTCAACATAATGAAGGCCATATATGACAAACCCACAGCAAACAACATTCTCAATGGTGAAAAACTGAAAGCATTTCCTCTAAGATCAGGAACAAGACAAGGATGTCCACTCTCACCACTATTATTCAACATAGTTTTGGAAGTCCTACCCATGGCAATCAGAGAAAAAAAAGAAATAAAAGGAATACAAATTGGAAAAGAAGTACTAAAACTGTCACTGTTTGCAGACGACATGATAATATACATAGGGAATCCTAAAGATGCTACCAGAAAACTACTAGAGCTAATCAATGAATTTGGTAAAATTGCTGGATACAAAATTAATGCACAGAAATCTGTTGCATTCCTATACACTAATGATGAAAAACCTGAAAGAGATATTAAGGAAACACTTCCATTTACCATTGCAACAAAAAGAATAAAATACCTAGGAATAAACCTACGTAGGGAGACAAAAGACCTGTATGCAGAAAACTATAAGATACTGATGAAAAAAATTAAAGATGATACAAACAGATGGAGAGATATACCATGTTCCTGGATTGGAAGAATCAACACTGTGAAAATGACTATACTACCCAAACAATCTACCAATTCAATGCAACCCCTATCAAATTACCAACAGCATTTTTTACAGAACTAGAACAAAAAATCTTAAAATTTGTATGGAGACACAAAAGACCCCGAATAGCCAAAGCAGTCTTGAGGGAAAAAAGCGGAGCTGGAGGAATCAGACTCCCTGACTTCAGACTACAATACAAAGCTACAGTAATCAAGACAATATGGTACTGGCAGAAAAACAAGAGATAAAGATCAATGGAACAGGATAGAAAGCCAAGAGATAAACCCACGCACCTACGGTCAATTAATCTATGGCAAAGGAGGCAAGGATATACAATGGAGAAAAGACAGTCTCTTCAGTAAGTGATGCTGGGAAAACTGGACAGCTACAGGTAAAAGAATGAAATTAGAATACTCCCTAACACCATACCCAAAAATAAACTCAAAATAGATTAGAGACCTAAATGTAAGACTGGACACTATAAAACTCTCAGAGGAAAACATAGGAAGAACACTCTTTCACATAAAGTACAGCAAGATCTTTTTTGATCCACCTCCTAGAGTAATGGAAATAAAAACAAAAATAAACGAATGGGACCTAATGAAACTTAAAAGCTTTTACAAAGCAAAGGAAACTACAAACAAGACAAAAAGACAACCCTCAGAATGGGAGTAAATATTTGCAAACGAATCAACGGACAAAGGATTAATCTCCAAAATATGTAAACAGCTCATGCAGCTCAATATCAAAAAAACAAAAAAAAAATCCAAAAATGGGCAGAAGACCTAAATAGACATATCTCCAAAGAAGACATACAGATGGCCAAGAAGCACATGAAAAGTTGCTCAACATCACTAATTATTAGAGAAATGCAAGTCAAAACTACAATTAGGTATCACCTCACTCCAGTTAGAATGGGCATCATCAGAAAATCTACAAACAACAAATGCTGGAGAGGGTGTGGAGAAAAGGGAACCCTCTTGCACTGCTGGTGGGAATGTAAACTGATACAGCCACTATGGAGAGCAGTATGGAGGTTCCTTAAAAAACTCAAAATAGAATTACCATATGATCCAGCAATCCCACTACTGGGCATGTACCCAAAGAAAACCATAATTCAAAAAGACACATGCCCCCCAATGTTCATTGCAGCACTATTTACAATAGGCAGGTCCTGGAAGCAACCTAAATGCCCATTGACAGATGAATGGATAGAGAAGATGTGGTACGTATATACAATGGAATATTACTCAGCCATATAAAGGAACGAAATTGGATCATTTGTAGACACGTGGATGGATCTAGAGACTGTCATACAGAGTGAAGTAAGTCAGAAATAGAAAAACAAATATCGTATATAAATGCACATATGTGGAACCTAGAAAAATGGTACAGATGAACCGGTTTGCAGGGCAGAAACTGAGACATAGATGTAGAGAACAAACGTATGGATACCAAGGGGGGAAAGCTGGCAGGGGGTGTGTGCGATGAATTGGGCGATTGGGATTGACATGTATACACTAATATGTATAAAATGGATAACTAATAAGAACCTGCTGTATAAAAAAATAAAATAAAATTCAAAAAACAAAGAAGAAAAAGATGATAAAAACTTACAAGGTTTTCAACTTTTTTAGTATGTCCTATTCAAGTATTTTAAAAGTAGCTACCATGTGTCATCACCATAATTTCACAAAAGGACATTTTATCCTGCCTAAAATAAAACATGAACTCAGAATGGAGTCTTTTAAATTAAATAAACGTAGCTTTCTGCGATAAGAGAAAGCACTTAAGTGTCCTCATACCTCTACAATCTCCAACTTCATCAGGGACTACTAGCACTAGCCCACGGGCCAGTATTTATGAACCACCAGGTTAATCACATGTCTCACGTCTGTGCCACCACAGCTTCTTTTTTAAAAACCCAAGCAGCGGGCTTTAAATGCATCCCTGTTAAATGCCAAGTTTAACTTTTGAATTCATAAACCTCCCAACGTGATTCTGTCATCTAATAAAGACTTTGCATCACAAATTTGATTAGCAAGTCCTAATCAAATTATACGACTCGGAAACTCTTTAGGCTGAGTTCGATCCAGCAAACAGAATTCCCTGACAACACAAGTTAGGAAAATAAAATACAAATGAAAGTTAGTGCAGGATCAAGAGTGATTTCAAAAACATCTCAGAACACATACCATTCCCTTTGCATTTTGCTGAGACCCACATAGATTTTTACTTCCTTCTTTGGAGGCAAACTCTTTTCAACATCAGCCTTAATTCGACGAAGGAGGAATGGACGCAAAACCTTAAAAGAGCAAAAAGAAATGGAGATGACCTTATCTGTAATATAAGTATTATTTCAGGATCTCAAAAGCATCTATTAAATACATAGAAAAGAAATGTATCTTCTTGGATATCAAATTATTCTTAGGACTTCTTCCTTCCAAATATATAATTTATTATTACTGATTTCCTAAAAAGTAACGTTAAGATGAATATTTTTTCAGTACATAGTCAGAAAGAGAAAAACTAATATCATATATTAACGCATATATGTGGAATCTGAAAAAACTGGTATAGAGGATCTTATTTACAAAGCAGAAACAGAGACACAGATGTAGAAAATGTATGGATACCAAAGGAGAAGGGGAGGGTGGGATGAACTGGGAGATTGGGACTGATATATATACACTATTGATACTATGTATAAAATAGATAACTAGTGAGAGCCTGCTGTGTAGCACAGGGAACTCTACTCAATGCTCTGTGCTGACTTAAATGGGAAGGAAATCCAAAAAAGAGGGGATATATGTTTACATATGGCTGATTCACTTTGCTGTACAGCAGAAACTAACACAACACTGTAAAGCAACTATACTCCCAACAAAAATTTTTAAAAAATATATACTGTCATAAAGTATTAAAAATAGTAAACTTTCAAGATGATATTTTCAACATTCATTGCCTCTCAGATTTCAAACTAGTTACCTGCATGTAGACTGTCTAACATTACTTAAGAAATGGCTAGATCTACATTAAGATGTCTTCACAGTTAGTTTGTAAATTTACTACCATTTTCTTATAGAATTAGACAAATGTAAAGTATACAAATCGTGAATATACAGTTCGATGCATTTTAATCAAGTAAACAGACCCATGTAACCGTCTCCTAGATAAACAGAACATCCCATAAATCCTTCTGTAACCTTACCAGTCATTATCCCCCTTTTTCTTCCCAAAGGTAAGCAATATTCATACTTTTTAACGTCATAAATTAGTTTTGCCTGTTTTTAACTTTATATACAAAGACTCATGCTCATTTATATCTGGTTTCTTTTACACAACATTATACTTGTGAGACATACCAATGTTGTATGCAGTTGACATCTATAAAACTAAAGATATCCTTTTATTTGTGTCGTCCTTTGTTCTATTTACACTAGCTTATAAAAATATAATCACCACAAAACAAATTAAAAATTGGTGAGAAGGGCTTCCCTGGTGGCGGCAGTGGTTCAGAGTCTGCCTGCCAATGCAGGGGACACGGGTTCGAGCCCTGGTCTGGGAAGATCCCACATGCCACGGAGCAACTAGGCCCGTGAGCCACAACTACTGAGCCTGCGCGTCTGGAGCCTGTGCTCCGCAACAAGAGAGGCCGCGATAGTGAGAGGCCCGCGCACCGCGATGAAGAGTGGCCCCCGCTTGCCGCAACTAGAGAAAGCCCTCGCACAGGAACGAAGACTCAACACAGCCATAAATAAATAAATAAGCTTTCATTTAAAAAAAAAAAAAATTGGTGAGAAAAAAAATTAGCAACACTTCTCTAATACCATCACATAAGGAAGCTAGTGCGGCCCTAGCCGAAAGCTAGCACCAACTGCCAGACACGTGAGTAAGGACCTTCAGCCCCACTGGCCCTCTTCCAGAACTGTCCAGGTACATGCAGCTGGATAAAGCCAGGTAAAACCAGCAAAGAACCCACTCAGCCAACTCATAAATTCTGGAATTATTAAAATACATACAATTTAGGTTTTGGTGTGGGTTTTTTGGGGGGGTTGGGGGGTGTTGCAACAACAGAAAACTCATACGACAAGAATTATCTCATTCCTAAGTACACGCATGTGATAGTGAATATACTCTTTCATTATGAGATCACAGGAGCTATGGTGGGAATTTCAGGACACAGCAGAATGGTAGCCATCAGACCTTTTCCCCCGATTTGGTAAGTATCTTCATACTACTCTCTGAACAAAACAAATGCCAAAACTGGTATTCTGTTGTGTGGATTTTAGTATGCTTTACCTACGTGTACCCATCTATTTATTAAAGCAAAGCCTAATATACCCTCCACAGTCCTTCAAACAGATAAATCTGAGTGCTTACATGCTTGAATGCCATCTAAATTGAAACAAAGATGTCTAGGAGATCATCATCTTCAAATGTTTAAAATAAAATTTTAGTACACAGAATTTTAAAGTACCTTAAAAATTAATTTATGTAGAAAGAAATATCTGAACATTCATAAAATTTTTAATTTTTTCCCCTTAATCAAATATCCACTTTGAGCCAGGCATTGTGCTAGGGATACAAAAACAAATGTAAGACATACTCTGCCTTTGTGTTTACAATGCAGCAGGGAAAACATGTATAAATAAGTCATTTCAGCACCCTGTGCAAAGTCCTATAACGTTAGAATGTCAAGATTAGTAAAGATAGAATATACAGAAGGAGTCTCTAGGCTGGCCTCAGCCTGGGTATTCAGTGGAGAAAGTGACATCACCACTGAGTCTTGGCCTAGGTGTTATCAGTAAAAGAGGGCAGCAAAGGGGATACGAGATGTGGCAAAAAAGATAAGCAGAGAGACTGAGATTAGCACAATGTTTACAGAAAACTGACAATGAGGCCAGCAACTCCAGCAAATTAAAGCTTGATATAAGAAGTGAAACAGAAGTTGGAAAATACTCGAAAGGTTAACTCTTTGGAGGAGGGGCAATGTTGCCCTGCAGGACATGTTTATAATGCCTAAAAACATTTTTCATTATCGCAAATGAGGGCATATAGTCCGGCACCTAGAGCGCAGAAGTGCTGGGGATGCTGTCAAACAAGAAAGCCACCCTTCCTCGCCCTCCAAAAAATTATTCACACCAAAATGTCAACAGAAGTTGAGGAACCCTAAGTTAGGTCATGAAAGGCCTTCTATGTCATGCTTACATGATTTACCCTGCAGGCCAGGGTATCACAATCTGTGGTCTGTCAGAGAAATTTCTATCTTCCTACCAACTTTCACTTGTGAATCGCCACAGGAAGGAACGAAGCCATACTTCATGGCAAAAACGTTATCAACTCTTCTCGCACTGCGCTATTAGCGACTGCTTACACACAGTCACTGGATTTAAGAACAACAGATGGACCTTTGGCCTTTCAGAACAAAATCTGTTAGATTCTCCTACAGAATGTAAATGGAACTAAGCTTCCAAAACTTATCTATATTAAGTCCTTATGCAACTCTTCTTTCCCCCACTGTACTTTTTTTAACCCTAAGGGATTACTTTTTTCCTTCATAAAGTTAGGATTCCATCCTAGGTTCTAAGGCTAAAACTGCCTATATTACCCCTCCTCCCATCATAAGATTAAGCAGTTAAGTGGGCAGGATTCAAACAGATCTGATGCTAAAGCCACTGCTTTCTTCTCTGTTTACAGAAAAATAATCTGCTAATTTAAATCGGTAGCATTTTTCCCATTGGAAATATGCTTTCTAACTCTACTCCAAAAATACTTACCATATGAAGCCTCTCAACTAGCTTTTGATCCCCAAGGCAATTGTTTGTATCAAACCAGGAATCAAAGTCCTAGATTAACAAACAAAAAATACATTAAGATCAGAGATAATATTTAACTACAAATACCCTGTTATGCTAGTTATATAGCATATAACAATAATTTCTAAAATTAATATTTGAGTTGTGAACTGCAAAAATCATTTAGTTCAATTCCTTATTTTTCATGTGTGCTATTGTTAGCAATTAATTTTAGAACTAGTTTGAGAATCATATTATTTCCTTAACATTTTTCTCAAAAACATCCAGATGCCAAGTTTCATAGTGAAAAGAAAATTGTTAGAAACCAAGTTTTATAGAATTAGAAAATCAATACCCTTGAAAAAATATCCTTCTTCAGTTTCAGAAAACCTTAAAAATTAAAACCACTTCACGGTTTGTTCTCAAAGACCATTCAGACTACTCAAACACAAGCTTTCTAGAGCAATGTCAATTTTCATTAAACTTACTAAAAGTGAAATTGAGATTACCAGCATTTCATTAGTATTTGGGTAGGATTTGAACAAGGACAGTTTCCCTATCCTTACCTCTTTAGCATATTTATTATATACAGCTGACCACTGAACAACGCAGAGGTTAGGAGCACCAACACTCCATGCAGTTGAAAATCCACATCTAACTTATAGTCAGCCCTCCCACTGTGGATCATGCAGAACTATAGTATTTACTACTGAAAAAAAAAAAATGTGGACCCGCCCAGTTCAAACTTGTATTGTTCAGGGTCAACTGTATTTGCTTTGTTAGTAAACATAATCTTAGAATTCATTGTGTTAACTAAAACAAAGCTTTAGCAGAGATTATTAAACAAATAAAAGTGTCAATGTGGTAGGAAAAAAATTATCTCAAAAACAAAATCAAAATACATAAAGCAGAACCAAAATAGCTTGATGACACTGACTAAATGTCTTTCAAGAACACAATTTTCTCTACTCTTAAAATGATCCTTACTTAACGCAACAAACCAAAATTAACACCTTTTTGGAACTTATTTGAATAAGCTCTTCAAAGCCACACACACACTCCAGCAATGGGAACAAAGGGTCAAAAATGAATTCTAGTCCAACAAAAACTGAAATTACTAATAAGCACAGACTCTTGACATAATGTACATTATGTTCCTAAGTACAACCAACAGTTCAAATAGTTAATTAACCATTTCTATCACTGCAAATAATCCATCAAAGGTAAGGATTAGGTTCTATGTTTGCTAGACTGTAAGAAAGAATGGCTAGACAAACTTGAAGGCCATCTTGAGGAGATGGCATCCTGGGGACTTAAAACACAGGCAACATGAAGTGCACAAATTCACTTGGGGGAACACCCTGAGCACTACCTTAAAAACATAAGCAGTCCACCTAGAGCCACTGAAACAATGTCAGGCCAACAGGACCACCAAATAAGAATGTAAATCTATGACATTCCAGAGAGAGCAAGAATGTGAATCTATGACATTCCAGAGAGAACAAACCATGATTTCTAATAGAAGACTAAAATCAAAAGGCACAAAAGTAAATTCTCAGGATGCATACAAAACTTGGTAGGTGACACAAGGCTAACTATCTAAAGGCGTGAAAAAGTAATGATTATCTCAAGTAGTACTGAAAGGTAGGCCAATTCTTTTTTTTAATTCTTCTGGTTTTATTGAGATAAACCGACACACAGCTCTGCATAAGTTTCAGGCGTACAGCACAACGATTTGACTTACACGCATCATGACA
This sequence comes from Balaenoptera acutorostrata, assembly GCF_949987535.1. Taxonomy (NCBI): domain Eukaryota; kingdom Metazoa; phylum Chordata; class Mammalia; order Artiodactyla; family Balaenopteridae; genus Balaenoptera; species Balaenoptera acutorostrata. Next base: position 26,711,342 of record NC_080068.1, on the reverse strand, counting down.
TGATCATCACAATGTTCACAGAACATCCATCATCTCATGTATGTACAAAATCAAAGAAACAAAAAATATTTTTCCTTGTGATGAAAACTCTTAGGAGTTATTACTGTTACTTACTCTTAGTTGTTATTTACTCTCAACAACTTTCATGTATAACATACAGCAGTGTTAACTACATTTATCATGCTGTACATTACATCTCTAGTACTTATTTATAAGTGGAAGATAAATAAGTACAATAAACTTTGTGCCTTTTGACTGGCTTCATCCAATTCCCCCCCTCCCCCCGCCTCTGGTAACCACAAATCTGATCTCTTTTTCTATGAGTTCATTTGTTTGATTTTTGAAGCACGCCAATTCCATTACAAAAATGTATAGTATTAAAAAACATTATTCCAACTAGAAAATAATAAGAAATACTTACATCAGCTGAATTAAAGACATCTGGCAACAAAAAATTAAGAAGTGACCAAAGCTCATGCAAGTTGTTTTGAAGAGGTGTTCCAGTTAATAATAGTCGATTTGTAGTCTTGAATTCCCTCACTATTTCTGACAACTGACAGAAACAAATTCATCATTAGAATGAGTATTCTGTACATCGATCAAATTCTAAACTAAGGTACAAATGATTTGCACATCTAAATATCAAATTACCTTAGATTTTTCATTTTTGATCCTGTGAGCTTCATCTATAACTAAGTACCTCCAATTAAATTTTTTGAAAACAGACTTCTCTTTAATAAGCATTTCATAAGATGTTACACATACATCCCATTCTCCTGGTAATAAAACGTCTCTGACAAAAGCAGCCTGTGTGGCAAAAGAAAAAATTTACATCATGCAGAAATAAACTATACATTAAATTTACTGATGACAAGGATGTAATCTACTATGTAAAAGGGGTGGGAATAGTAAAAAGAAGAGTCATCTATAGTACGCAAGCAGCTAGAACCAACTCAAAGTAACTTCATTAACCATGAAGTAATCATGTCAGAGCCATTTAGTAAAAACCAACTAACAAAATTCTTCGGTGCAAAAGTCAACAGACTAACTCTTAAAATATCTTCTTTCCTTGATTCCACTAGGTGCTGAAATTCTTAGCACATAGGTTTAGGAAAGGATAGAGAATTTTCTGACATAAAGATAGATAAGGACTAAAGGCTACTTTGCAGTAAGCATTTTCATTCCTTTTATGTTTATAGATCTATTAAGACATTGCTATTAATTTTACCATTTTACAGGTGAGGAAACTAAAGCAAAGACTGGTTAAACAACTGGCCTTCAAAACATAATAAGCAATTTTGTAACTTAGAATACAAAAAGGGAGAAAAGAAATCTAGAGTCATCACTGATATCTGAATAAAGGGAAAACAAAATTAGGTACCTAGTCCTTCAACACAGTAGGAGTACATTTTTTAATCTGAATTTTATATTCTTAACAGTGTCACTATTTCCATATTTTCTTCCAAAAAGGATGTGCCAACTTATCAATATTTTAACTTATTTCGATAGATATCATACCGACTTATCACATTACTATTTACATTTTTACGATTCACATTATTTATTATTACAAATTACTATTCTATGACTATTACCATTATATACATCAATCTAAAAATCTGGCTCCTTAAATTTCTAACCACCTCACACACTCAAAACTTCTTTTAAAAATAAGAAAATGCTGCTAGAATGAGACACAGCCTTTGATTTTATAACTACCCCCAGAAAGCAGGAGAAAACAACTATATTCTTATAGCTTTCTACAGTCTACAACTCCCATTTCCCTAGTATAAATCTTAACCATCAAAAGAATATTCCAGGGCTTCCCTGGTGGCGCAGTGGTTCAGAGTCTGCCTGCCAATGCAGGGGACACAGGTTCAAGCCCTGGTCTGGGAAGATCCCACATGCCGCGGAGCAACTGGGCCTGTGAGCCACAATTACTGAGCCTGCGCGTCTGGAGCCTGTGCTCCGCAACAAGAGAGGCCGCGATAATGAGAGGCCCACGCACCGCGATGAAGAGTGGCCCCCACTTGCCCCAACTGGAGAAAGCCCTCGCACAGAAACGAAGACCCAACACAGCCATAAATAAATAAATAAAACCCAAAAGTTAAAAAAAAGAAAAAAAAAAGAATATTCCATTTATAAATTACTAATATTTGTGAAGACCAAGCTTATTATTGGACCCTTTTTCTCTCCTTTTATCCCTCCTCTAGTTATCCCCCTCCCACAAACCTAAATTCAAATTCTTTTAATATCAAAAATGTAATGAAATATGAGAAACTTACTCTTTGTTCTTTATCTCCTATTAAACAAACAGATCTAAGTGTTGGTACCCATCTCTTGAATTCACTCATCCAGTTGTGTAATGTAGACTTAGGAACCAAAACCATATGAGGACCAGGAATGTTTCTATAGTGTTTCATGTACCCAAGAAGAGAAATTGTTTGAAGAGTCTTTCCCAGGCCCTGAAAGATAAACACAAAGCAATGAAATACAAAAACAAAACAGACTTCCATATTCATACTTCCCGACATATACAGAAACATTTAAAAGTAAAGCTATGTGTACAGCTAACAAATGGCAAAAACTTGGTATGTGTCAAGTTTACGACTGTTACGTCATTTAACCTTCACAAGTCTTTGAAGGATGTACTATTACCATGTCCATAAGGCCCAGATATTTAAGTGACTTTCCCAAGGTCACCTAGCAGAGCTAGAATTGAGACCTATTTCTTTTGACTCCATACTTTCTCTAAGCAACTGTCTTAGCACTATAGCTATAGGGAAACATAAAACATTCACGACATAACTAGTAAACAGTAAACAAGATATAATGTTTTACGGGATAGAACTGTACAAGCTACCATCATGGAGAAAGTATTTCTCGATGACATTCAATTGACCCCACCACCTGTATTTTGTAGAATTCAAGGGAGAAGGCCAAATCATTATATTATAAAAGTCAACCAAAGGCATGTTTCTCAAAATGTATTATTTTTAAATTTATTACACTTTCATAGATAATAATTCCTCACAGCTGAAGTACAGATATAAGATCCCACTTATGCAACTAAAGTGAGCTTTTATCAGTTTGACAGAGGGTTAGTTTGCTAACAGTTCTAGAGTATAATCAATAAACTATATGTTACAAGCCTTAACTTTTATAAATCTAATGATGTATAAGGTTTTAAATTATAAAATGTGGACTTGTACAAAGCTATCAAACACATACCATTTCATCTGCTAGGATACCATTGATGCCGTTCTCATACAAAGAAATGAGCCAATTTAATCCTCGGACCTGATAATCTCTCAGTTTACCCCATTTTACATCTAAGAACAAAAGAAAAACGACATGCACATTTTAAAGACAATAAAAACAGGTGGGAAGCTCCCCCTCCAGCTGATACTCAGAGGTTTAACTTGGGCCTACACGTGCTTATTCCGACTCTACTTTCTTTACTAGGTCTTCCGGTTTCAAACCAGTGGAGGTAGCTGCGGTGGTCTGGAGTGGAGATGACGGATATGGAAGACAACCGAGTACAGGAAACATGACTGGAGGCATCAGAGTTCCTCAATCACTCAGTTCCTATGTTACCCATACGCTGGTCCTAGAGACTCTGTGGCCTCTCTATTTCCTTTTTCAATGTTACTACAAGTGTTTCTAACCAAGTGTTTTCACCTTCCCTGATGACCTAAATAAAGGTTCTCTGGGGATTTTGTTTTTGTCCTAACAAAGGGGAAATAGGAATTAGAAGAGACTGTTCTTCCTTTACCCTTCCTTAATTTACTTTTCCAAGGGGTCCTACAAAAAGGAACTGTATCTCTTTCAGGGTTTACTACATATTTCCCACCCCAGAATAATTACTAAGTATATGGATCATAAATAACCCAACTTCTTAAAAAACTATGTATTCTGTACTCCATCCCTTTTGAAAAACACTGCTTTGAGATGAAAAGTTAATCAATGCTGGGAAAACTAGTTACAATGTAGGAATGTGAGAAAGAGATAACTCAAATAATTCAAATTTCCTTTCTCCTTGTAAATCTGGTTCTGGCCTCTAGCTTCATGAAAAGAAATGGAAACTGCGTACTGTGTAGCAAAAAAAAAAAAAAAAATCTGGAGGTACATGCTTTAACCAGCCTGCTGAATTTCTAACCAAATCCTATCTTCCCTGAAGTTCAGTTTGCTAATTATTAAGATAACAAATCCAAACTATACGCCCTATATTGACTATTACAAATTTTTTTTGCTCACAACCACTATGATCATACAAACTTGTCATCAAGTGAGACAGAGAAAGGAGGTCAGGAAAAAAACGCTGGGCTTCAGTGAAGACAACCGTGCCACCAGACAACCAAGATCATAGATGGGTAAAACCTAAACCTTGGTAACCATGTTTTCTTTTGGAAAACCTTTAATAAGTACATTTTGGAAAAAAATTTAAAACAAATAGAAAAATCAGAAGATGAGTAAAAAAAGTCTTTATGAAGTGCCTTTTTTTACACATTAGTCTTCTTATCTGGGGCAAATATAAGGCAAACTTCATCCCCAGTTTTACATATACATTCAGGCCACAACAAGCACAATGGCATTTTATGACCCTTTGAAATACAGCACCACTATCATACTAATATACTATGGCTTCCATCCAAAAAATATCTGAAGTTCATTTCACTATCAATAAATTTCAAAAGATCACTAAAAATTCCATTTATAAATTACAGCCAAGAAAAATCCACAACATTAACCACAGGATATCTCAAAAGGGGATGTTTCAGAGATCAAGTAATTGAATATGTGTAACGTACATGACGGAGAGTCTTCAAATCGAGTGCAAACATTGGTTGCTTTGGAGCTTTCTGTTAATAATTCTTCATCCTCCTCTTGCTCTGTTCTTCGGTGCCGATAGCTGTCAAGTTTAAAATAAAATCAAGTGATTTGAGTTTTGGCTTTAATTTTAACTACCAGCTACTATTTCAACATAATAGTCAAGAGGCTGACCAAGATTACGCAATAATTTCTTAAGAGGCATGTAAATTAAGACTAAAAAAGTAAACAGTAGAAATCATTAGTAAATTTAAACCTACAATGTTTTACATGGTTTTCTAAGATATACATACAGTTTTTAAAATAGAGTAATACCTTAGGTTAACCAGAACCTGGTAAACATAAATGTGATAATCTAATTTCAAGGAAATATGCAGTCAGAAAAACCTCATAATTTGCATTTTAAAAGTTAAGTATGGGGCTTCCCTGGTGGCGCAGTGGTTGAGAATCTGCCTGCTAATGCAGGGGACACGGGTTCGAGCCCTGGTCTGGGAGGATCCCACATGCCACGGAGCAGCTGGGCCCGTGAGCCACAATTGCTGAGCCTGCGCGTCTGGAGCCTGTGCCCCGCGACGGGAGGGGCCGCGATAGAGAAAGGCCCGCGCACCACGATGAAGAGCGGTCCCCGCACCGCGATGAAGAGTGGCCCCCGCTTGCCGCAACTGGAGAAAGCCCTCGCATGAACCGAAGACCCAACACAGCCAAAAATAAATAAATAAATAAATAAATAAATAAATAAGAAAATCCTTAAAAAAAAAAAAAAAAAAAAAAAAAAGTTAAGTATTTTGCCCCCCCAACCTCAAATAGTACCAGAAGTCACATTTTTAAAACTACAGCTTTCACCAAAAGCTGCAGAATATGCAGAATAGAGACTTTGGGCTTAAGCAATGACTCTTAACTAGATTCATCAGAATTACTCAAAGCATTTTAAATACACTTGCCCAGATTCTACATCCCAAGAGAATCAGATACTTCCTCTTAAAAACTAATTTTCTTCAGTTATAATATTGCCAGATTTCTTAATCTCTAAAGGACTCAGGTAAGTAAAACTATTTACTCCCCAATTCTCAAGTTTCCAATTATACCTTCATATTTTCAACAAATATTTTCATTTAAATTAGAAAGCAGTAGATTATTCCACTCTTGTGACCTCTAAATCTAACTTATTGCTTATTTCTACCAAAACTACATGCTTGATGGGAGAGGATAATCAGCCTTCCCAGACAGAGAAATATTCCTCAGAAATGCAGGCCAAGGCAATAAAAACGCAAGGATATTTTTGCTTGTTTTATGTGCTCCTAATCAGAAGGTCTTAGTGTACGTGTTATTTCTTGTGCTTCTCTTGCATTCCAACCCTACGAAACTTAGTGCAAAGATCTACCCGCCCCCCAACCCCAAGTTATTCTCCATAAACTGAGAATTTTAACTTCGTTTTTTTTTTTTATAAAATCTCCTTCACAATATATTATCAAGATAGTTGATTATTATGGTTGTTAAAACTGAAGATAAAAGCTGGAATATGCTTTATTACTTCAAATTGAGGCATCATTGATAGTTAACTGGATGATGCAAAGGGGAAAAAAAGCATATATGTACTATACTGAAGGACAGGACAGTACCATTACCCTAATTACTTCACTTAAGCTAACTTTCCATTTAAGATGGTTTAATGGGTAGAAAAGAAATCTATTAACCAAGACTCCTTTTCTTCACCAACACTAATAAGATCAAAGCTGAACAATTTTTTATCTATTTACTACATGGTATCTTCATCTTACAGGCTCCTATTAATAGAAGTGTTTCTTCTCATGCCATCATACTGATGACCCCATAACAATATCCATTACAGTAGTCTGCATTTCCAGAGCATGAGACTGACGCTATTTAAACAGCTGCAAACTTCAAGTCTGAAAAATTTAAATATATCTGAATTGCAAAGTTCTCATGAAGTTTCATATGTATTAAAACAAAAGCACTTTGGTTACAAACAATGGATTAGCAAAAAGCCATATTAGATGAGTAGAATACCCCAAATAAAATTAAGGTAATATGCTTTTTGATGATAATGCCCTCGAGATAGAGCTAATACATCTATGTTTCTGTATACTATGTAGTAAATTTAACAGTGTTGATAACAGTTTGTACTCTCCTCTTTTAGATAACCTAGCATAGTTTAATTACTGATCACATTTCATTTTTCACATTGGAAATTACATATAGCCACTCCAGGGAGCTGAGATTGCCCTAAATTTATGATTACAAACTGAACATCTCAGTTATCCAACCAGTACAAATTCTAAAAAAGAATTTATAAATTCAATATATAAGAATTACTTTACACATATTGAACCACCACCTAACAGTGTCATCATACACCTTGACACTTCAATTTATATAAAGAAAACTAAGTATGTAACAAAAATTTTAAACAAACTGCCGTGGCATAAATCATCACAACATCCACACACAAGCACAGACTTCAGATAATAGCAATACCCTCAATGCATCTATGTGGTTTAGGAGACTAGAGCACACCCCAAGTCAGATCTAAGTTCAAAGCTGGATTATTCTAATTCCTTCTAGGTGATGTTAAATAGGCTGCTTAACCTCTGTATTTGTTTCTACTCCAAGGAGTGGAATACATCTGAATTCCCTATTCAGTCCATATAAAAATAAAGCATTATGCAAATTTTTATTTATTTATACACGTATGGCTATATCCTGCTAAGCCAATCAGGCCAAATAAATAACAGCACCAAAACAATTTTTTTTAGTAAAGTGATTTTATGCTCCTAATGAAGACTATCAAAAATTAGTCTGCTTCAACTATTAAGTATCAAATATTACTCACTCGCCAACTGACAGCAAGTTCTGCTTCTCATCCTTTTTTATTCGTGGGCGCCCTGGTTTCATCTTCAAAGGTGAGGTTGGAGTCTTCTGAGCAGCAGGCTGAATGAAATGTGCAAACAGCTCTGTCTGCTTTAATAAATACTCAAATCTATTTGCCCGGTCAGTTTGCTGCAAAAAATTTTAAAACACATTTTATCAGAATATTAATACAACTTCAGAAATCAAAGTTTCAACATGCCTCCACACAACAATCTCAGACATAAAACGGAACAAACTACTGCTATGGGTAACAACACAGATGAGTTTCAAAAGCATTATACTAAATGAAAGAAACCAAACATAAAAGACTACATACTGCACGAGCCAACTTATATGAAATTCTAAGTAGTGATTTCGTAGAAAGCAGATCTGAAGTGGCAAGGGGATGAGGGCAGGAGCAGAAGTTTTGGGGATCAAAGAACTGTTCTACATCATGACTGTAAGGTGGTTAAATGACCACACGTATTTGCTAAAACTCACTGAATTACAAACATAAAACTACTGTGTGTCAATTATACTTCAATACAGTTGACAAAAAGATATTAAATAGAAAATCAAAAGACATCGTGCCATACAAGTGTATCTATTCAGAAGGGGAAATGCACTGGTCATTCATCAGTTGGGATGTTTCAAATTTTAAAAGGCTATCAGGCTTGAAAAACATCTATTAAGTTCATGAAGTATTCATTAACCCAATGCAGTTCTTAATACCATTTCTTATTTTCATATCTAAGATCTGCTGCTTTGAATGTTCCCTATTATCACACAAAGAAAATGGAAGAATTTAAACCAAAAAACATTTAAGATCTTGAAATCAAGTTTTTATAAAAATAAACAAGGGAAATCTAGAGGCTTTAGACAACAGACTTTTTACAGACACACTAACAGTTTGGTTAAAAAAAGGAGAAACAAGAAGACAAGAGTTCAATAAACAGAGAAACCAGTTACTCAACTCAACATCTCTACCTATAAATGTTTAAAATGTCAATTTTAGAATGAATTCCAAAACAATATTTTCCCTAGCAAACACCAGAGATAGTCAAACATCGTAATGTTGTAAAAACTACGTATTTTTTAAAGGAAAACATAATTTTTTAAAATCATACCAAGGTAAAACTGAAGCCCAATTTGCTATCAAGAAGGCACAGGGTGACAGTGTTTCACTGGATCACAAATGTAGCCCAATCCATACAACTAACAACAGGTCAACATGTCTCTCCTTAGTAATGTCCTATAGATGGCAAGCTGCAGTTGTTTGTTTCTGAAGACTAAAAAACTGTTTTAAAGTACTGAACTGAGATCCATATACATATATGTATTTTGCACAATTTCATTTCCTAATACATGTACAATAAAACAAAAGCCAAGAACATGCAATGAGAAGATGCTGCTACTTAAAAAAGACTACCTATTATTGTAGTTATGTTTGGATCAAGATAAATAAGCTCTGGAAATAAATTCAGATAGGTCAGAGTCTAGATATTTTAAAGTAAAAGCTACTCTACAGTATTCAAATCACTGAATATGTATTCTTTACTTCTTTAAAAACATTTTCAAATCAACATTTTCTTCATAAATACCTATTCAATTCAAAAAATACTTCTGTGTGTCTACCAGAAAAGGTATTTTGTTTCTTTAGGAAGTTTTCATTATAGTCCAATATTGAAAACAGAACATAATAGGTAAATTATGTAAGACTGTCAGAAAATGATGAATACTCAGAAGTAAAAATAAAGCAGAGTGATGGCAAGTGCAAGTAGCAATGAAATTTTAACCAGGAAGATCAGGAAAATCCGAACAGAGGTAATGTTTCAACAGAGAAGGGAGGGGGTCCCCCCAATTCTTAGACCTTATCACACCTCTCTAATAGTCGAAAACCTTTAATGGCTCTAGATGTCTTAAGATGGTATTTTTTCAAAGTGTGGTTCATGATCCATCAGACCAAAAATATCCAAGACCTCTGTTATCTTCTACAAGGTCAAGTTTGAGAACTACTGCCTTAAAGAATTAAATACAAGTTTCACCAGGGCTTTACAAAAGATTCCATAATTTCCAAAATTCTCTCACTGACTCGAGTAGTGGTGGGGTTACAAACTAGTTGCAAAAAAACCGAGTTCAGAACACACTTACAGAATAAGCTTTCAGTAGAACTGTGGCAAAGGTTTGAGGGGAATAACAGGCAAAGACCTTGTTGCTTGAAAAAATGCAAAGGTTAAGATAAAAATGACTTGAGACCTTAAAAGAGGGGTAAGGAAAATGAACCTATCTACAGAATAGAAACAGACACACAGACACAGAGATCAGACTTGTGGTTGCCAACGGGGAGGAGGGGAGGAAGAGGGATGGACTGGGAATTTGGGGTTGGTAGATGCAAACTACTACATTTAGAATGGATAAACAATAAAGTCCTACTCTATAGCACAGAGAACTACATCCAATCTCCTGGGATAAACCATAATGGAAAAGAATATTAAAAAAAGAATGCATACATGGGTAAAACTGAGTCACTTTGCTGTACAGCACAGACTGGCACAACACTATAAATCAACTATACCTCAATTAAAAAAAAAAGGTTTAAGGAGAAAAATCGCTTCCTAAAAAGTAGAAACAATAGAATAAGATCAGGAACCTAAAAGAAATGAATCATAAAAGCAAATGGAAGATTAAAATCAATAGGCCTTGGAAAAAGCTTCTTTCTCTGAGACAGAAGGAAACGACCAGGGCAGTAGAAGCCATACATGCTTGGAAACAGAGGAAATAAATTGATGATGGGCCTGCAATTCTTTGTGGAGGAAGACTGAAAATGAGGGTGTGGCAGAAAAGGAGTAGAACACTTAATCAGAGTGGCAAAGTTTTAGAATGGCTAAATGGGATTGTTGAGCAATAAATACTGAAAGCCAAAGACAGTAAAAGCCATAAACTTATTCCGGTACCAATCAGCACTATTATTTTAGTTTTCTCAAGCAGTACTCAGCATCCTGGGTTCAAGAATGAAGAGTGGATATCAAGACTTACCTATGAATAGGATCTAGCAGATGATAAAGAAGTTGCTTAGAAAAAAACTGCTTCTCAAGATCATGATGTTGAAAAAGGAAATTAAACTAGGAGACTAAAAAATCTGTAGGAAGTGAGAAAAAATTTACAATAAAGGGAACCGTGAAGATGAGAAGCATTGTAAAGTACCATGGAAAACCTCCATTATATAATCAGATTTGTGTTGTAAATATACTTTGCAAAAACACAAAGAGATGTGGAAGAAACCAGATATGAGAAAGGAGCCAAATAAAGATGCCAACACAATAATTCATGCAACAGAAGAATACTGAACTAGGGTGATGGGGAAAAGATAAGAGAAATATTTATGAAGTTAAATTTGCCAAGACTATTAAAACTATGAGGTACTGTTAACAGCTTGGGTATTTATTAAAAGAAACTTTCATTCATTGAGATAATCCTAAGTAGAACTGTGGGGTAGAGATAAGGAATTCAATTTTGGATACTCCTAAATAAGAGATACCAAAGGGACTTAAATGTCCAACAAACAAATGAAAATGCAATGGTTGGAGGCATCTGAAGTATTCACTTAGAGATGGCAGATGAAAACCAGTGACAAGGATCAAACTGTCCAAGAACAAATGTTCAGAATGTAATGAGAAGGACAAAGGAATAGTCAAGTAAATAGGATATCATCAAGGAAAAAAAGGTCTCTCAAGGCAAGAAAAAATTCTGTGGAGTGGTCAATGGTGTCAAACACAAGTGACAGCAAGGAAAATCAAACTACAATTAAGCCAAAGAACTGGCCATTAAAATCACTAGTACAGTGTTAATGACAGAATCTAAGTTGTGAAGGGTTAAAGGAATGAATGGGAAAAGTAGAGCTGGAAAATATATCTTTTTCTCCAATTAAGTTTGACAGCAAAGAAAGGCAGCAGGACAGTTACAGATATACACATATATAAATGTCATAGAAATCATACAGAATATTACAACATTTCTACTTTACATATTGCAATATGTATTATGCACATTATATATGTGTATACATATGCACATGTGCATACTTTTAGGATTTTGAAGCTATTTTAAGAGATTCAGAAACATTTATTGATATTGAAGAGAAAGTCAAAGAACAAGGGGAAAGTAAGATTGGTTAAAATTTACTATGTGCCAGATATTGTTCTGGGTGCTGAAGACAGAAAGATGAAGACACTGTCCCCACTCTTAAGAAGCACACTGTGTTGCGTAGTGGTGTTATTATTACACATGCTATTTTAACTTTTTAAGACTTCAGAACAATTAAATGAGTTTAATCCATACAAAGCACTTAGAACGGGGCCTGCTACATAGTAATCATTCACTATTAGTCATTATTATTGAATCTAAATTTAAATTTAAAGCTCTTTGTAGGTACTGGTTAACTCAGGGTAAATTAAAGTTTCCTAAGAGGATATGAAACATGAGCTGGGTATTTTTCAAGTATAACATTCATATTCTGTTTTGTAAAGATCCCATCCATATTTTAAGAAGGCTGTAGGCAAGGAGCATGTATTATTTGCTTTATAACCAGTAGAGTACAATGCTAGACACATGCAAAGTAAACATTACCTTGAATAATTACTTCTCTGGTCTTTCACTCACCTCACTCCCAATGCTAAATCTTAAAATAAAAGGGGTGTTAGCATAACCCAAATATTTACATAATATGTGAATTCATGCAATACTTCTATATTTGCTTTACATAGTCAAGTAAGTCAAGTAAGGTACAAAAGTTATAGTACTCCACGTTATACATATTTAAATTGGATATCTGTGCTTCAATTTTGGCACACTTAATCACCTAATAAAAACTTATATAAAACTCTTCATATGCCTAGAACATACCATTTTTTCTTCATAGGTAGGATCTGGTTCTTGGATTTCTTTTTGCTTTCCAGGAGACGCATCATCAAATACTTCCTGGTAGGAGGGAAAAATCATGGATTGTTCTTCACGAATACTCAACACACCATTATTAGACTGATTTCTGCCCAAAACACATTCAAAGTAATACACTCCTGTCCCAAATTTCCCAGATACTTAAATGGCTGTCATCCTACCTGATAGGAAACCTTGATGAAAAATACCATGATGATAACAACTTATTTAATCCAAATACGTAAACTGCATGGCTATTGCCAAGACTGAAACACAAGATTATTATCTCCATCATCCTAGAACAAAATTACTTTCAGCAAATGTTTCGCTTTCTAATCAAAAATTATGACGCTAAATTAAACAGTATAAAATGTGAAGAAAATATGTTCCCTTTTAATCATAAAATTGCAGTATCTACTGTACTGCTACACAAATATACATCTGGAAAGTCGCATTAGTCACGCTGATTCCCATCTTCTGGAAAATTTTAAAAATTCATCATGCAGCCTAAAGTGAATACCCTTTAAGTACAATCTGATTCCTTAATTGGAAATAAATGTGCTATTTTTGCAAATTTATTCACCCTGACATTCAAAACGCCACAAACAACAAAATAACAGCAACAACTACACTGCAAAGTTCCACTCATCCATTAAAAGAACATAAGAAGAGCTGGTGAAAGTCTAATTTTAATTAATGATGTACTAATCTGTGTGTGGCAGTACATACGGTAATAAAGCTACCTGTGATTAAGAAGTTGGGGGGACGGGGCTGGTATAGCACTAAAATTAAGAGGTCAACTGACCCAAATTCAAGTCTAACTTCATTGCTAAGACCTGTAGGAACCTGTGTAACCTTAAACTCATCACAAATCTCTGGTCTCCACAAGTAAAAATGACAAAGCCACCAACCTAGCCTACTTCAAAAAATGGTACTGGGATACCATGAAAGGTCAAATACATCCTAAAAAAATAAGATGTGCTTTCCAACAGCAGTCATTATTTCTTTCACAGTTTTAACTAAAAAAAAGAGGGAAAAAAGGTTTGGATTTAGGACTCTTGAGGTCATACAGTTATTGGTATATAGTGTACCTACCTATATCAGTCGAGTCAATACTGAGAAATGAGGATGAACAAAGACAGGCCCCATCCACATTGCCAAAAAGATCACAATAAGAAACAAAAAATGAGACTGCTTCCGTGACCTATCAGTACCAAGCAAAAAGAAAAAATTAACCTAATACATAGGAAAGCTAGCTAATATTTCTAGGAAAGTGGGCTCTGTCAGAAAATAAATGATTTTGGAAAAACCCAAATTAAAAGACCAAGAAAAGAAAAATCACACTATAATGTGAAGGAAAAAAAAAAAAAACTAAAACTAGTCAGTAAAAAGATTGATAAAATTACTGATGTTCCTATTCTAAGAAGGTAAAAATAACTAAGTCATTCCTCAATAAATGAAATCGTCAAACACATTTTTGTAAGAATATGAAAGGGCAAGATATTCGGGGAAAGGGTCAGCTTCAGAGCCAGATGTGGGTTCTATCACAGGTTCTATTTACCAGAAGACTCAATTTCCCCATCTGGCAAATAAAAATACCACTAACATCATTTGGTACTTGTTGTAACATTAATATTCATAGTTAAACTTTAATTCCACTTTAACTTAAAAATAGCAACTGAAAGCCAAAATATTTAGTTTAGGCTTTAAATTATTCTGCTTTCTGATGTTTCCGTAACACCTCCTGTGAGGCTTTGGTTGTTATTCCAACATTTGAATGACAGCCCCTTTTGAGAAGCTGAGGACAACTCAGGACAGCAATTTGCAGAGAACTGCGTATTTACATACAATTGCTTTTAGTGTCAAACTTCAAACCCCCTTAAGCCATGAAGCAGGAATCCAAGTTAACCCCGGTAATGCAAAAGAACCATTTAAAATCTAAAGAAAGAGAAAATAGGCAACACCAGATATGAATTTGAAACAAATCTCAAGTCACTGAAAACTACAGAACACCAGATGTCCTAGTCCACCAAAACCCACCGTCACCTAAAAGTTCTTTCAAAAACTAGTAACATGTTGCTTCACCCTACATTAGACCGCTGTTGCCCAAATAAAACTACTGCGCCAAATGCTTCAATGGCAAACCGCGCTACCATTTCCTTATTAATTCTGCGGCAACGTTCATTTTTAGAGCAGTATTACCTTCGCTCAATCTGTCCAAGGATGGAAAAAATCCCAGAAATCTTTGGGCTGCAACTATAAAATATCTCAAAACAGACTGAAGGCCAAGAATAAAATTTGGAAGGAGCAAGCAATCACTTTGTTCCCAGACATCGCAAAGCCTTGGAGCACACCCAAGAGACCCGCCTGGCAGTTCCCCAATCTTTCCACCCCCGCAGTACTGTCACCATCCCCTGGCCGGCCAGCCCCAGCCCAGAAGACAGGCTCGGCAGCGAAAGGTACCAATTTTCAAAAAAAAAAAAGGCCAAGGCCCCCAAAGAGGAATTGCGCTGGTCTGAAAGCCTCTGACTCACTACTTCATTCATCCATCCACCCATCACCCCCCCCAAAAGAGATGGGGGTTCAAGACAGCTGCTGCCGCCTTGGTCACTTCCCTCCCCATGGAACAGTGCCTGGGAGGAGTCCCCTCTCCCTCCAAGGGAGCAGCTGCGCCCCGCTTATCCCCACTGCGCCCTCGGCTATCCAGCTCTCGCCATTGTTTCTGCCCGGAACAGATACCTCCCCCGCAAGCACCGGGATGAAGAAAAGGAGGCCCGAGTCCTCGGAGGCGCTCCTTTTAAATGCCTTCCCCACCCCGCCCATCTACCCTCGTTCCTAAAGGGAAATCTCCCTCGCCCTCCCCCCAAGTTTAGTGGAAACTAAAATCGAGATTCAGAAATGGGCGAGGGAATTATGGGAGTCTAGCTTAAAAAAAAAAAAAAAAAAAAGGTAGATCCCACTCGGCCTCAGTAATCAAGAACATGTGTCTAATAAGAGCGTTCGAGGGTTTGGCAAGGTTCGCCAAAGAGACAAATAATGTAAATGTGAAGTGCCAGAGATCCATTTGAGTCGGCTGGGACAGGCTAGGCACAGGGCGCAAGGGAGAGAGCATCATTTCCGATCCAAAGGGTCCGAGGCCGAGTCTGGGTGCACAGGGGTGAAGTTCGGCCCTGCGTCTCATCACTAACACAGAGGCGAGGGAACCAGTTCCTCCTCCCCATCCCGCCCTCTCCCCACGCCACGAGCCGCCCTCACCTCCATCTCGGAGTCCACGGCGGCGGCGCTGGCCGCAGAGGCAGCCGCCTGGGCTGCGACGCCCTCGGGGCCGCCTTTGTTGCTGTTGTTGTTCCCGCTGCCGGCCGCCGAGGTTGCGGGCTTGGAAGGCGCGCTCTCGGGAGGCGGGGGTGGCGGAGGGTCGGCCGCGGACGACATGATGTTCCTTCTGCGTCACCCGCTGCTGCCAGAGGCCGGGCCCGGCAGGGATGAGGAGGAGGCCTAGGCCTGGAAGGCTACGTCGCAATGAGCTGATGGAGGAGCGAGAGGACCACCTGAACGCCCCCTTCGCCGCGGCTCCGCGACGAGCCCTAGCCAGGCCCAGCAGCCTCCCCCTCTCGTCGTCCTCCTCTTCCGCCGGGCTCGGGGTTCCACCGGCGCTTTACCTCACGGCGGGAATCACGTCGACTAGAGTGGGCGGGGTCACCCGGGTCACTGAGGTCAGGGAAGGCGGGCTGATTTACTGGAGGGCGGAGGGTTGAGGGAGAAGGAAAGGAAAGCGAAAGAGGGACCGGGAGCGGGCAGTGACTTGGCCGCCTCCTCTTCTTCCTCTGGTAGATATCATCTATCTCGCCAGCATCCAGGTCTACTACCTACGCCACCGACTTTCAACACTCGCGAGATTGATAGTTGGCTAAATGACTGGGTTCCAGTTGCGCATGCGCATTCTCTCCTCCTCGCCCTTGGCCACTCCCCCTCCGGGGCCCCCAGCAAGCTCAAGGGCAAGGAGTGGGCGGGGCCTCAAGGGAGAGCTCGGAGGCGTAAATTTGTGCGTCGGCTCCCAGGCAAGACGCGAGCGCAGTCTTAAAGGCGTTCTTAATGGCTCACGGTCCCCGGAGGCCGCATCTCCTCTGGTTGGCAGCGATCGGCGGCACTCCCTGAAAATTTGCACAGGTTTTGCGCCGCCTACTGCAGCATGGAGGCCTGTGCAGGCCTTAACACTTTAACTGCCTCCGCTTATAGGCGTGACGCCACTGTGTTGACGACGTTGTGGTTATCCCAGTTGACGTCTCACTGTTTTGTTGTCTAAGGAAAAGTGCCCGTTAGTGTGATTTTTTATTTTTCTGTCATCAGATGTTAGCTATATCAGTTATTTCTAAATTCCTTCTACTCTTCGGTGCAGAGTTAGGCGATATTTCCTCTGAATCTACATGCTAAAAGTAAGCAAACTGTGCCCACCACCATATAAGTGAGAAACATGAGTAATCAATAGATAAGAGGCGATAGGTTCTTTTCCTCAACCACCAAATATTAAATTAAAATGTACATTCTCTTCTCCTTAAGAAATGTTACAACTAATCACCACTGGTTTGTACACTGCCTTGCCCTCTCTTCAACACAGCCTGAAGGTCTTGCGCACCCATCTGCTGCAGATTTTAAGCACAGCGTGTTCTTTTCAGTAGCAAATCTGCACACTGCAGTAAATTGCTATCTGCCCTGCACAGGCTCTTATTCATCTTTGTATCCCCATGTCCAGTATCCTATCAGTACGTATTGAATAAAGGAGACACACTTTTAAAGAGTTAAGGTTTGAGCAAACTGTTGATTATGTTGAATTTCAAACAGAAGGGATCTCCTTTGAATATATAGCCTGCAAACTTTTAACCAATCGAGTGATAATTCTTTAATTGAGATCTGGAAAAATGTCCCCCAGCCCATTATAAATGCTATTTCTGAGACTATAAGGAACCGCCTAAGGATACATGAAAAGAAAAATACCTAAATGATGTTCGTCACAGGCTTCGCATGTAATTGCAAAAAAGCTAGCAATAGGCTATGAGGCCAACATTGAAGGTATGATTTTAAAACTATTGTACACCCACAAAATGAACTATTATTGACCTTTAACAACCATTAACGTAGAAGAATGTTTATTCTATAGTGTTAACTGAAAAGAAAATTTAACAGTTCAAAAATATGAATAAAACTTTGGAAGGATGATCATAAAAGTATTGAAAGTGATTGTTGTTGGTGTATATTTCCTAATTCTTTTTTGTTTGTATTTTTTTATTTTTTCTAAAATGAATTTGTGTATTATTTTATTGAGCAAACTTATTTTTAATATTTAAAAAATACTTTCACCAAAAAAAAGATTGTGTGGAAGGGTAAAAAGTTAGTGTCTAGGGGAGTAGCTGACATATAGACACTCAATAAATACTTATGGGAACTTCCCTGATGACACAGTGGTTAAGACTCTGCGCTCCCAATGCAGGGGGCCTGGGTTCAGTCCCTGGTCAGGGAACTGGATCCCACATGCATGCCACAACTAAGAGTTCGCATGCCACAGCTAAGGAACCAGCCTGCCACAACTAAGACCCAGCGCAACCAAATAAATATTTTAAAAAATAAAAATAAAATAAATACTTACGAGTAAACATTTATTTAGTATTGACATTAAGTAGAAAGAATATAGCATTTATTTAATATTCAGAGTATTTCTTCACCCTATAATGAAAAGTAAATATCTTGGGTCCAGGTTTGGAAACCCTAAAAATATACTGAATATATAAATGGATGAAGCTTAAGTCTGACAACAATTTAAGAAAAACAAATAGCAAGAAAAACAATAAATAAAATTGCCTCCAAAATGACAACTGTCTTTTTTTTTTTTTTTAAAGGATTTTCTTTTTTATTTATTTATTTATTTATTTATTTATTTATTTATTTTTGGCTGTGTTGGGTCTTCGGTTCGTGCGAGGGCCTTCTCCAGTTGCGGCAAGCGGGGGCCACCCTTCATCGCGGTGCGGGGACCGCTCTTCATCGCGGTGCGCGGGCCTTTCTCTATCGCGGCCCCTCCCGTTGCGGGGCACAGGCTCCAGACGCGCAGGCTCAGCAATTGTGGCTCACGGGCCCAGCTGCTCCGCGGCATGTGGGATCCTCCCAGACCAGGGCTCGAACCCGTGTCCCCTGCATTAGCAGGCAGATTCTCAACCACTGCGCCACCAGGGAAGCCCGACAACTGTCTTTTTTAACATACACATTTATATTGTGAGTGTGTTTCTCATATGAGCATATGAATGCTGTATGAGAATCCTGTGGGGGAAATTATAGAGAAAAGGTACTTAAAACAAAGGAGGAAGGGACTTCCCTAGTTAAAGAATCCACCTGCCAGTGCAAGGGACATGGGTTCGAGCCCTGGTCTGGGAAGATCCCACATGAGGCAGAGCAACTAAGCCTGTGCGCCACAACTACTGAGCCTGTGCTCTAGAGCCCACGAATCACAACAATTGAGCCCGCGCGCCTAGAGCCCATGCTCCACAACAAGAGAAGCCCCCGTTTGCTGCAGCTAGAGAAAGCCCGCACAGCAACGAAGACCCAATGCAGCCAAAAAAAAAAAACAAAGAAAGGAGGAAGAGGAAACAATGTTTGAATGTTTGAATCACTAATCTAACAACGGGGACAGAGAAACCAATTTTGAGCAGGGTCTAGAAGCAGTGAGGAAGGGGAGAGAGGAGTTACAGAAAAGACAGGATTCCCGGAAATTGAGCTATAGGGACATTAATTGAGTTAGGCAGATGGTAGTACTTATATGGTGGCCAAATGACAAAGGCCTGTTGTTCTTCAAATACTAAGAGGCTAAAACTAACAGCTAGTTCCGAAATTGATAGTATAACGTAGGATTGGTATAGTGGCAAGAGAATAGGCTGGTGAGTCAGGCAAGCCTAGATTCCCATGCAGGCTCAAGAACTTAGTAGTTGTGTGAATGCAGGCAAGTTATCTAACTTCTTTGAAGTCAGTCTCTTTTCATCTTTTTGCTATTATATTATGCCAACTTTATGTTTGGATAGCATTCTTATAATAATGTCATAAGAATTAAATGGCATTTAATCATTTAATTGTAAAACACCCTAGTGTACGTAGGGTGTTTAATACAGTGCCTGACATAGAGTGAGCTCTGGGTTCAAGTCTTAGGTATTCTAATCTTGAAGAATCATAAGCTTAAGGGTCAGACTCTAGCTGTAGGAAGGGTAATCTAATTGGTTTTTTTTTTTTTTTAATTTTTATTTATTTTATGGCTGTGTTGGGTCTTCGTTTCTGTGCGAGGGCTTTCTCTAGTTGTGGCAAGCAGGGGCCACTCTTCATCGCGGTGCGCGGGCCTCTCACTATCGCGGCCTCTCTTGTTGCGGAGCACAGGCTCCAGACGCGCAGGCTCAGCAACCGTGGCTCACGGGCCCAGCTGCTCCACGGCACGTGGGATCTTCCCAGACCAGGGCTCGAACCCGTGTCCCCTGCATTGGCAGGCAGATTCTCAACCACTGCGCCACCAGGGAAGCCCTCTAATTGTTTTTTAATAAGGAGGAGGGTAAAGGGAGTAGTGTCACAAAAACACTAGAAGGAATTACTACTTTAACCATGTTCCCAGACATAGAATACTGCAATGTAAAACCATGTTAATCTCAAATATGCAAATGCATTTTGTTTACACCTAAAATTCCCTCTATTGGATTTAGTGTGCTAGAACAGCATGTTGTATGCTGAATAGAGTGGAGCAAAGAGATATTGCCAGAGGACAAACGATGCCAAAAAGCCAGGACTCTCTCAACATTTTGGCCTTGAATGGTAACAGAAAGGATTTTATGAAGTTTATCAAGAGCAAAGTAGTAATGTTGAGGCTGTCTTCCTCACATACTCATTTATTTTGTGAAAGCCTAGGAAAATAAAGTCTGATTACTACATGACAGCAATAAAACAGTGTTGAGTTTGTGAGTATCTTAAGAATGGGGATTTCCAACACTAGATACTAATGATCACATATG
This sequence comes from Balaenoptera acutorostrata, assembly GCF_949987535.1. Lineage (NCBI taxonomy): Eukaryota > Metazoa > Chordata > Mammalia > Artiodactyla > Balaenopteridae > Balaenoptera > Balaenoptera acutorostrata. The sequence continues at coordinate 26,690,679 of NC_080068.1, read as the reverse complement.
TATCTTTTTCAGAATTCTCCTACTTAGGTCATTGGCCACATAAGGGGATTTCAATTAAACAAAAACATTAAGTAAGGTTCCAATGCATCCCCCTCATATTTGGTCACCAACTCATATCAGTGGGTGACTTTGTGTCTTCTGGGTGTTAATTCATGTATTTATGTAGTCATTTAAAATTACCTTTTTTTTCCCTACTATTTACAAGTTAAAAATTCGAGTCCTCGGGCTTCCCTGGTAGCGCAGTGGTTGGGAGTCTGCCTGCTAATGCAGGGGACACGGGTTCGAGCCCTGGTCTGGGAGGATCCCACGTGCCGCGGAGCGGCTGGGCCCGTGAGCCACAGCTGCTGAGCCTGCGCGTCTGGAGCCTGTGCCCCGCAACGGGAGGGGCCGCGACAGTGAAAGGCCCGCGCATCGCGATGAAGAGCGGTCCCCGCACCGCGATGAAGAGTGGCCCCCACTTGCCGTAACCAGAGGGGGCCCTCGCACGAACCGAAGACCCAACACAGCCAAAAATAAATAAATAAATAAATAAAGTAGCTATAAAAAAAAATTAAAAAAAAAAATAAAAAAATAAAAAAATAAAAAAATAAAAATAAAAAAAATTCGAGTCCTCTGTGCATTTCCTTCCTTGTGAAAGATATTTTCTTCTTTCTTGAATTGGCTCTAGGTAAAAAACTTCTCAGGACCCAAATATTATAATCCCAAATTAAATTTTAACCACCACTACTCCTGACATATTTTCAAAAGAATTAACTGTAGCCAAAGCTGTGGTTAAGAAATTTGGGGTTCCTTTGCTCAAAAGATTGAAAGTAAGAAGATGGGAAGATGTATACCTCAAATGTTATTCAAATGAAAATAAGGGTGACTATATCATTATTAGGTAGACTTCAGAGCAAAGGAAATTACAAAGAGCAAAAACGTTGCATAATGATGAAAGTGTCAATCCACCAAGAAGACATAGCAATTCGAAACATGTATGCACCAAACAACAGAGCTGCAAAATATCAGAAGCAATAACTGACAACTGAAATGAGAAATAAAAAATCCACAATTATAGGTGAAGACTATGGTATCTTTTAATAATTAATAGAACAACTAAGCAGAAAATCAGGAAAGGTATAGAAGAACTCAACAACTCCATCAACCAAGAGAATCTAATTAACGTTTATAGAACATTCCATACAGAAATAGAATACATACTTTTTGAGAACCTTCAGAAAATATACCAAGAGAAACCATAAAACAAACCTCAACAAATTTAAAAGAATTGAAATTATACAGAGTGTTCTTCAACCACAGTGGAATCAAACTAGAAATCAATAACCAAAAATTACATCTCCAAACTTAATGACACACTTCTAAATAACCCATGGGTCAAAGAGGAGGTCTCAAGAGAAAAAGTACTTTGAACTGAATGAAAAATACAATATATCAAAATTTGTGGAAAACAGCTAAAGCAGTGCTGAAAAGAAAATTATAGTACTGAATGCTTACATTCAGAAAAAAGGAAATAGTCTCAAATCTAAGATTCCATCTCAGAAGCCTAGAAGAAGAAGAGCAAAATAAATCCGGAGTAAGCAGAAGAAAGGAAATAATAAAAGCAAGAGCAGAAATCATTGAAATTAAAATCAGAAAAACTTAGACAAAATAAAACAAAGAATTGGTTCTTTGCCAGGATAAAATTGACAAACTGTTAGGAAAACTGACAAAGAAAAAAGATACAGATCACCAATATTAGGAATGAAACAGGATCTATGACTACTGACCCTGAAAACATCAAAAGGGTAAAAGGGAATACTACAAACATAAATTTGACAACTGAAATGAAATAGACCACTTTTTTGAAAAATAAAATCTACCATAACTCAGACAATATGAAATAGATAATTTGAATAGCCTTATAACTATTTAGGAAATTAAATTCATAACCTAAAAACTCCCCAAAAGATATCTCCAAGCCCAGATGGCTTCACTGGAGATTTCTACCATATATTTCTACACAATTCTACACAAATTCTACACAATCTCCTCCATAAAAGAAGATGCACTTCCCAAATCATTTTATGAAGCTACTGTAACCCTGATACCAAACCAAAGATGCTATATAAAAGAAAGAAAGACCAATATCCTTGATGAATATAGATGCAAAAATCCTTAACAAAATATTAGCAAGTACAATTATACAATGTATAAAAAGAATTGTGCACCCTGATCAAATAGGATTTATTCCAGAGATGCAAGAGTAGTTCAATATTTGAAAATTAATTAATATTATCTGCCATATTAACAGGTTAGAAAAGAAAACTCACATGATTATATCAAGCAATGTAGAAAAATCATTTGACAAAATTTCAACATCTTTTCATGATAAAAACTCTAGAAGAAGAAAAAGAGGGAGACTTCCTCCACCTCATAAAGAACATCTAAAATACCTATCGCTAACATGATGCTTAGTGAGACTGAATGTTTTTCATCTACGATCAGAAACAGGCAAGGATTCTGCTCACACCACTGATATTCAATATAGTGCTGGAAAGGAAATATAAAACTGTCCCTATTTGTCAATTACATTATTATTTACATAGATAATTCCAAGAAATCTACAAAAAAATCCAAAGGCCTAATAAGTGAGTTCTGCAAGTTTTCAAGATATAAAATAAACATTCAAAAATCAACTCTATTTCAATAAACTAGCAATGAACATGTAGACTCAGTGCAAAGAGGCTTTTCAACAAACGGTCCTGGAGAAATGTCCACAGGAAGAAAAAAAAAAGGAACCTTGACCTAAATCTCACACTTTGTACAAAAATTAACTCAAAATGGATAGTAGATTTAATGTAAAACAGAAAACTATAAAATTTTAGAAAAAAATAGGAGAAAATGCTAAGGATCTACGTCTGGGCATAGAGTTCTTAACCTTTGACACCAAAAGCATGATCAGTGGAAGGAAAAATTGAATCACAAAATTAAAAGATTTTGCTCTATAAGAGACTGTCAAGAAGGTGAGATGACAAGCTGCAGAGTGGGAGAAAATATTTACAAAACACATATCAGACAAACGATGAGTGTCTAGAATATGTAAAGAACTCTCAAAATTCAACAGGAAAAAAAGCAAACAGTCTATTTAGAACACGGGGGAAATAAATGAAGAGACATTTCACTGAGGAAGATATACAGATGGCAAATTAGCACATCAAAAGAGGTTCAAAAGCATTAGCCATTAGAAAAATGCAAATTAACACCACAATGAAATGTCACTTCATACCTAACAGAATAGCTAAAATTAAAAATAATGACAACACCAAATGCTGGTGAGGATACCAATAAAATGAATCACTCACACATTGCTGGTGTAAATGTGGTGCAAAGGAGTTTGTAGACCAAAAACCCTGAGAATGGCTGCTTCACGAAAAAATTATTTTCCTTGAAAAACAAAAGTATGTACACAGTTGTATTTCTCTGAAACTATTGCTTTTAAGTATATGGTCTCAATCATTTGTATTAATAGTAACTTTTAACCAAAGTAACTTTTATTTTACAAAAACTACAGGGTAAGTAATTGTGAACTGTATAATATATGACATTTTAGCAGACTAGCAAAGCTTATGAATACACACAACACAACTTTCTATAGCCACACACATCCTTTATAAGGCTTCTCAAAGTGGCAAAAATAAGCACATTCATTAACAGACCCAAAGAAATACCCTCTTTGTAGCATTTAAAATACAAAACAAAAGCATATAAACTGAAAATCATGCTTAGTAATCAATGTTTCCATTCCATGATTTAGAAAGATTGATAATTTAGGCATCCAATGAATATCTGGGAATTAATTATATAAGCCTAAGATTTTAAGTTACCTAAATAAATTATTTTCAATCTAACATACTATAAAATGTAACTTCTATTGAAAATCAGAATAATAATTCAATTTAGTTAAGCACAAATTTATATATTTTTAATCTTAAACATTAAGTGAAAGTAATGCTAGCTTATTTGATCAATAAGCCAGTATAAATTTAGGAAGATCATTCCCAACGAGAGTAAAATGTAGGCTTGCATTATCCTTAACAGTGATAAATCAGAAAAGGCACAGCTGGATTTATTAAACCAAAATATTAAACTAGTTCCGTTTGCCAAAGGTTCATCTATATTCTGTGAGCTTGGCTTCTTAAAAAGTCACTTGTTAGTTTTGCTAAGAATACTTTTCTTTCCTTTTAGATTCTAGCACATTTAAAGTATTAGAAGTTTATTTTCTGGGAATTTTAGGAATATTTAATCCATGTAAGTGCTTATTTACCTCTATTAGCCGATCAGAACAAGATCCCTTAATTTAAGAGTTTTAACCTATTCAGTCAATAACACCCTAAGATGGGAAAACATTACACACTTACACAATGAAAAGTAAAGGTCTTTCTGAATTACAGACCTACATAGAGAGCACTTAACAGTTTCAATTCTAAGATTTCAGCCGCAAGTCAAGCAAAAATAAACACGACATCACAATATGTCTCTGGTCCAGATATTAAAGAGCTATTCTTCCTGGTGGTCAGAAAATTCTTAATTGAGTTGAACTCGAAATAGATAAACAGACAAACAAAAGGCTAACAAGCCCAATACTCTTTTGTCTTTCACTCAGCAGGAAACAGATCTCTATAAAACACTACTGCTTTTTTTTCTCTAAACTTCAGTTTATTCATCTTTAGTCAAAGCATATCACAATTATAAGCTAAGTGTGAGGATGAAAAGACATCAGCATGCACCAGAGAGATAGAGAAAAAAATGAATCAGAATCTTCATAGTCCTGGGGTATCAGTATCCTCTCCAAAGAGAATTATCTGTAGGTAACTCTATTGCACAGAGATGGTAGAGGACAACTATTTATTAGTGTAAGGTCTGTCACATAAAATATTCTTACCTAATTGGAGTTCTCATTTATTTCTCCAACTCTTCTTCTCAGATGGCCCACAAAAGCTTTGTTTAAAGTATATAAATTTACAGACATTTATCTGAACTGTCATTATGTATGACACTTCTGGGCATCAGCTTAAATTCTCACAATGAAATTTCTGTTTTCCTAATGTGTAGTTTTGTAGTATGGGCATGTGAGAACAGCTATGAAAGTTCAAGAGAATATCTGTGACATTTTTAGCAAATTACTACCTGAGAGTCTGCTCAAAGTCTGAAGTCTTGGTGTTTTAATAATTAGGTAATGGGGACTTCCCTGGTGACGCAGTAGTTAAGAATCTGCTTGCCAGACAGGAATAAAGACACATTCTCTACATCAAGATGTAGAGAATGGACTTGAGGACCCAGGGAGGGGGAAGGGTAAGCTAGGATGAAGTGAGAGAGTAGCATTGACATATATACACTACCAAATGTAAAATAGATAGCTGGTGGGAAGCAGCTGCATCACATGGGGAGATCAGCTGGGTGCTTTGTGACCACCTACAGGGGTGGGATAGGGAGGGTGGGAGGCAGATGCAAGAGGGAAGGGATATGGGGAATATATGTATACTTATAGCTGATTCACTTTGTTATACAGCAGAAACTAACACAACATTGTAAAGCAATTATACTTCAATAAAGATGTTAAAAAAGGAAAAAAAAAGAAACCACCTGTCAATGCAGGGGACACGGGTTCGAGCCCTGGTCCAGGAAGATACCATGTGACGCGAAGCAACTAAGCCAGTGTGTCACAACTACTGAGCCTGCACTCTAGAACCTGAGAGCCACAACTACTGAGCCCGCATGCCACAACTACTGAAACCCGAGCCTAGAGCCCGTGCACCGCAACAAAGAGTAGCCCCCGCTCGCCCGCGCACAGCAACGAAGATCCAACGCAGCCAAAAATAAATAAAATTATTTTTAAAGTTGCATAAAAAAACTGGGTAACAATTATTTATAATTAGCTTATTAAATGTTAGCATTCAAATGCTTTTATTAAAATAACTTAATGAGATCTTATCTGGTTTGTAGCCCTTGAATTTCAAGGAATTTAAAGAAAACACTAATTCTTTTAGGGAAATCACCAAATGGTCAGACTACAAAACCAAATCACCAGTCACTGCTGCCACTAATGGAAAATAATTGATCAGATACAAAAGAACCAAAACCAAAACAAAATTAATAGGGAAATTAAAAATAGAAAAGCAGCAAATCTGCTGCTTTGGATTCACCTCTGAGAGCCAAGAAAAGACAGACATGGACTTAAACTCCCCATGAGGTGCACTTTTTCATGGCAAAGTTTACCTGGTCCTGTTAGGGGAATCCACTGGGCATCTTGGTGGAAGACTTTCAAAACGGTCTAAAAATTTTTTTCAAAAAAGTAAAATTATGACTCTCATACATATATGAAAAAGAATGCATATTAAATGTATGTTTTATTTAACTAGTTAATGAGGAAATTAATGAGATGTTACAACCAGTTCAAAGGAGAAGTCAAAAAAGCACAAATTTATGAGAAGTAAAGGAATGTTGAAATGAATGTGCAAAGGAGGGAAAACCAGTTCCACAGTGGGGAAAGAAAGTCAGTTTACTCTCTGTGGAACAAGACAGTATTTGCATTGCTATAGGCAAGAATTATTTTGCATTTGTATCAGTTATTTGTGATTTAGAATTGTGAAATAACTGCTGCAGAATCAGAAAACCCGGAGGGTTGTCCTCTAGGCTTTAGACAAGTCATAGTTTTCATTGAAGCACATTTTTCCCTACACACCATTACCCCCAATTATTATAAATACTTCTCATTTGGACTATCATGTAGCTTCCTAACTGGATAATTTTTCTTTATTCTACAATAAGTGGAAGAACTAGAATTCAACTCAAGTCCATGCTGGTAACCACTGTAGTATATATTTTTGTCATTCTCCTGCATGTCTTTCTACAATGGTTTTCTCTACTTTCTCTTGGTTTCTCTGCTCTTGATTAAGTACAACGCATTTGGTCTGCCCAGTTTCTAGTTGACTATGCATTGCAGTATCTCATGGATTACTATCAGTGTTTCAATTCCAAATTCCTGGTGTTGGGAGATGGATTAGCCCAGTTTAGATCAGGTGCTCATCCCAGGTTCATTTGGTGTTAATAGGGGTCGGGGCCACTAGACACCAATATAGTTACCTAGGTCTACCTCTTGATCAGGAGCCAGGATGGGAGGCAGGTTCTCTTAAAAAGAAGAGTTATAGATGCAAAACGTTGATTGGCATCTCCAGCATCTGTCTACAGCCTATTGGTGTCACAGAAAATTAATTTTTTTATTAAAAAATCTACTAATATTCCCATTCAAGCACTCTGATCCTTTTAATTTTCATTCATGGTTTAAATTTAATCAAAGGTCAGTTCTAAGCTCAATTGCACTGGAAATACATTCAGCTAAGTTGTATTTGAAGTATGTTTTTGTGAGAGCCGGAGGTTAATTTCACCCATTTGAAAATTAGATGCTTACCTCTTTAGGTAAGAATCATGAAAGGAGATATGAACTTAATATCTTATAAATTCTAAAAAATTCTTTCAGCTTTTGACTTCTCTCAAAATAGATGCTCTTCACAAGTGCTGAACTTAATCTTCTGTCCATAGTAAATGCCCCAGAGTGTATGTAAGTGGGGAAATCCTGTGACTTGGTTACCAGTCAGGAGACCCACTGAGTTGCATTCTTAAAATAGCACAACTTTTGGTTCTGCCCTCAGAAGATGGGCTACTTCAGAGCCTAGCTAGAGGAAGGAAGTAGAGATTTTGTAAGTCTCACATTCAGACATAAAAGAGAAGGACGGAAGTCAAAGGAGGCATCACCCATTTACTTACTAATTTGTAAGAAAATCAGGAATTAAAGGGCAGTGACCTTGACTTTGTAACAAGTTTGTAAGACTCTGTAACCTTTGCAGGCCACTCCTACTTGTCACTTTTGTCACTCCTTTTGGTGAGCACTTAAAATCTAAATTCATTTACCATTGAATTTTCTTCTTCTACAGTTCTTTCAGTATTTTGAATTAATGTACCATGATATTTGGAAATAGATCGAATTTTAATTCTGGAGTTATAGTTAAATTCTCAATGAAGTAGTTATTTTCATGATGCTATAACTTCCTTTACAAAACTGGTAAATCTTATGCAACTTTGATTCCAACTCAATACCTTAAGGTGGAAACTGTGATTGTAATTGTATCTTCCAGCTGGTTGGCATTTTATTTACATATCGTGTTCATGCCCTCGTGGAAGCAGACACTAAGACAGGATCAGACATGCAAGAGATTGATTGGGGGAAATGCCTGTTAAGGATAAAGGGGGGAAGCAGAAGCGGGTAGGGGGTACCTTCAGAGACGAGAATATCCACTCCAAAATATGCCACTTTGGCATGAGGATTATTGTGAGCTGGAAGCAAATGAGAATCAACAGATGCAGAAAGAAGTCTTCCTGGAGCTAAAAGCAGAAACTTTTGAAAAATGAGGAATGCCATAACTCTCCCCTCCCAGGGAAGTTTCATAGCTATGAGGAAAATAGAAGGTTGGCACCCAGATGGATCTGCACAAACCTTGCTCCATTCCTTTCCCCCATATATTTACCTTCCCACAGTTTACACCCTTTGAAAGCCTAAAACCTTGTCCTTTGCCTTGTCACTTCTCTACAAATTTATTGTTCTTTTGTGAAGACACTATAGAAGCCTAAGTTCTAACCACCCCTTGAATTACTCTTCTTTGAGGTTTCTCTTGCATTATGTGCACTACACATTAATCAATTGTTTGGTTTTCTCTTGTTAATCTTTTGTCAGTCTAATTTTGCAGGGCTTCAGCCAGAGAACCTAGGATGGTAGAAGGAAAAAACATTTTTTTCTTCCCTACCATTGCCACAAACATATATGATATGTTTTGGAAAGAGAAAGATGTACTTTTATTTTATTACTTACTTATTTTTTAGTTTTTTTAATTTTTGGCTGCGTCGGGTCTTCGTTGCTGCACGCAGGCTTTCTCTAGTTGTGCCAAGCGGGGGCTACTCTTCGTTGCGGTGCATGGGCTTCTCATTGCGGTGGCTCCTCTTGTTGCGGAGCACGGGCTCTAGAGCACAGGCTTCAGTAGTTGTGGCGCATGGGCTCGGTAGTTGTGGTTTGCGGGCTCTAGAGCACAGGCTCAGTAGTTGTGGCACACGGGCTTAGTTGCTCCGCGGCATGTGGGATCTTCCCCGACCAGGGATCGAACCAGTGACCCCTGCATTGGCAGGCAGATTCTTAACCACTGCACTACCAGGGAAGGCCCAGATGTACTTTTAATAAATTCATCTTCTAATTTTACTTAACTAATTTCAAATGATTGTATAGACACATATGTACACACGCATACATATATACACACACACAAACACACACTACACAATCTTCAGGGTAGAAAAATAAGACGTAAACTTATTATTGGACCCTTAGTTTGGACTTACGAAGATCTCAGGCACTCAGTGGAAGATAAAATTTAGATGACAGAAGATTTGGACTTTGATGATGATGAAAACTAACGTTTATTTGTTAGTTACATGTATTGTGCCAGGTCCTAGTACAGGTGTTTTACATGTGTTAACTTATTTGGCTTTCACATTAGCTCTTGTGAAATTGGTAATATTTGTCCCCATTTTGCAGAAAGAGAAACAGACACAGAAGGTAAAGTGGTTTGCGCAGCACTGTACAGCCAATGTATGATACGGCAGATTAATTAGACCAAATTGCATTGGAGTAAAAGACGAAACCTATAGTTTGAGACTGGTAGCTTATTATGAGTGTGGAAATAAATGAAGACCACCCAAATGAGAACAAACGAAGTGACCATCACTTGCTCTAGGCAGAGTAGAAAAACTTTATAGTGGTATGCTCTGATTACAGATCGTGGGCATGGAAAAGCTAGATGTGGACTAACTAGAAGCAGGCCATCTTATGTACATGATTGGTTTGAAGAGCACATTTGGTTTTCTCTGGTTGGTCCTGAGTTTGAGGCAACAAATAGAGACGTTGGTAGTCACTGACCAAGTCCTGATAATTCTGGGCAGATTGCCGTGGAGGCTTTTGTGGTTTAGCTTCTCAGGCTGGTTGCTACACAGGTTGTGGGTCAGAGCTCCATTGTCATATACGATCAGTTTGTGTATTCAGCCTCTCAAGAGGAAAAAGAAGTCATCCAGTTTATCTTAACTCCGTTAATAATAGTTTGCTTCTATCAGGATAATGCTGATAAAATGCTATTTAGGTTATCTCACTATATATGCATGCAGTGAGGTTCTCCGCAGAAAAAACTTAGATAAGTACTACATACAAGATGTACATATACACATATATAAACACAATTGCGGAAGAAGATTAATTCTAAAGAAAACCCAAAAGGTTAGTGCCTACATTAGTTCCTATATTGCTGTTACTTGAGAAAGTCTTTTTTTTTTCCTTTTTTTTTTTTTTTGGCCGTGCCACGCAGCGTGCGGGATCTTAGTTCCCCGATCAGGTATGGGACCCCCCCCCCCTTGCAGTGTAAGCGCGGAGTCCTAACCACTGGACCGCCAGGGAATTCCAAGAAAGTATTTTAAAGTGTGTGATGATGACAGACTAAGAGCTGTTCTTTAACTACCATTCTCCAGTGCTTTCTTTTTAGCTGGACACGTGGCCATGCTGAGTAAAGAAGGCGTTTCCCGTCCTCCCGTGCAACCATGTAAGTGAAGGATGAGTGCAATTTACTTGAGGAAGAAATGAACTTCTATTGTGCAAGCCACTGTTATTTTGAGCCCCTGCTACACACCACTAAACCACATTCAATAATACAGTGTTTAATTTTTCTCCTGTGCACAATTCTGGCCTTGAGAATATGATTTTTTGTTGCTAATTGAGACCAAGAGAAAAAAGTTATTTAGAGACAGAGACTCAAAAATGGTTTTCTGCATGGAGCAGGTGCCCTTCAATGAAAAACAAAAGGACGTCATCAGGACACAAAATTGGTACTTCCCAAGTGCCCCCAAATCAGTTTCTTTCTAAAATTTCTGCTGTCTATATAAATATCTGCATGTTGTTTGTCCAGAAAAGGGTAAATGTTTGGCTAAAATGCATTTATAATTACAAGTTTTATCCATTCCCAGGGTGAGCCAGAGTTCTTCAGTATACTGAAATACAGTTTTATCTATACTAAACAAAATAATAAATTATTTACTTTCTATTTCATACATGACTTTGTTTAAGTAAGGATTACTTTCCTAGGCTACGTAGGAGCTAAGCACATGCCTGGGAACCACCAAGTCTTGGAGGAGATTAAAAAAAAGAAAAATGGCTTATATTAGCTTGTGAGCTTGCCTGTGTCTGTGGCTTCTGTGGTCTTAGAGAGGGGAAGAAAGGGGTTTGGAATTTGGAACTATCCCTTGTCATTTCTTCAGTGAAAGATGGGAGGATGCTAAATGACTAGTATTAAAGAGGAAAACCTCTTTTTAGTTCCTCAACAAGGTATTACGAGCTCTGTTGTTAGGAATCTGGCAAAGGAATGGGCATCTGGAGCAAGCTTATGCCGCCCCGCTGGGAAGCAGAGCTCCAAGCAGGCTGTAGGGCCCATTGTCCCAGCTCCACACCACGTAATTAGAAAGAACTAATGCAATAGGATCTGTGTGCCCAGCTCTTTGGTGAGGGAAGAAGTCAAGCACAGGAATGAGGAGAAGGAATACACAGGTTCAGAAGAGTAATTCTCAAAGCCAGGCACTTCCCCAGGGACATGTCAGCTCCGCTCCAAGGCAGATATCAAGAAAGGGACTAAATATTCCAATTAGAAAAAAAGATTGTCAGACTGGATAACGCAACATAACTAGTCTAAATGCCACTTACAAGAGATACACTTTAAATGTAAGTATTCTCAAAGGTTCAAAGTAAAGAGCTAGAAAAAGATAGTCCTTGCAAATACTAACCAAAAGAAAATGGGTACAGTTATAATAACAAGAAGCATTACTAGAAATAAAAAGGAACACTTCCTAATGATAAAAGGGTCAATTTACCAAGAAAATATAAAAATTCTAATTTCGTATGCATCTAATGGCAAAGGCTCAAAATGTACAGAGCAAAATTTTACAAAGTTATAAGAAGAATTAGAGAAATCTACCATCAAGTGGGAAATTTCACATTCCTTTCTTAGAAACTGATACAACAAGGAGCTAAAAAAAAAATCAGTATGGATAGATGTAAGATTGATATGATTAACAAACTTGACCTAATTAATATATGTAGAAAATTGCACCTACCAACTGTAGATACTCATTCTTTTCAAGAACAGATAGAACATTTGCCAAATTTGAGGCTATGCTGAGTCAGAAAGCAAGTGTTGACAAATTTCCAATATTTTATTTTATTTTATTTTATTTTTTGTTTTTTAATATTTTATTTATTTATTTATTTATTTATGGCTGTGTTGGGTCTTCGTTTCTGTGCGAGGACTTTCTCCAGCTGCGGCAAGTGGGGGCCACTCCTCATCGCGGTGCGCGGGCCTCTCACTGTCGCGGCCTCTCTTGTTGCGGAGCACAGGCTCCAGACGTACAGGCTCAGTAATTGTGGCTCACGGGCCCAGTCGCTCCGCGGCATGTGGGATCCTCCCAGACCAGGGCTCGAACCCGTGTCCCCTGCATTGGCAGGCAGACCCCCAACCACTGCGCCACCAGGGAAGCCCTCCAATATTTTAAATCAAAGTATTTTCTCTGACTATAGAGGGATTGAGCTAGAAATCAGTAACTAAAAAATTACTATAAGTCTCTCATGCTTGAATTGAATTGGGGTTTTTTGTAATTTATAGAGATGAATACTTGGATCATTGATTTTGGAATGTCATACCTTTACTACCATTTAGTTCAAATATTTTCTAATTTCCCTTTTGATTTTTCCAGTTGATTAATTTCCAAACATGAGAGACTTATAGTTCTTACTTTACCTCCCGGTAGGATTTCACACTTTCGACCACTCCCTTTTTCCTGAAATACTCTTCTTTCTTTTTTTTTTTTTTTTTTTTTTTTCTCAAACATCTTTATTGAAGTATAATTGCCTTACAATAGTGTGTTAGCATCTGCTGTATAACAAAGTGAATCAGTTATACATATACAATATGTTCCCATTTCTCTTCCCTCTTGCATCTCCCTCCCTCCCACCCTCCCCATCCCACCCCTCTAGGTGGTCACAAAGCACCGAGCTGATCTCCCTGTGCTATGCGGCTGCTTCCCACTAGCTATCTATTTTACATTTGGTAGTGTATATATGTCCATGACACTCTCTTACCCTGTCACATCTCACCCCACCCCCTCCCCATATCCTCAAGTCCATTCTCTAGTAGGTCTGTGTCTTTATTCCTGTCTTGCCACTAGGTTCTTCATGGCCTTTTTTTTTTTTTTTTTTTCCCTTAGATTCCATATATATGTGTTAGCATACTGTATTTGTTTTTCTCTTTCTGACTTACTTCATTCTGTATGACAGACTCTAACTCCATCCACCTCATTACAAATACCTCCATTTCATTTCTTTTTATGGCTGAGTAATATTCCATTGTATATATGTGCCACATCTTCTTTATCCATTCATCTGTCGATGGACACTTAGGTTGCTTCCATGTCCTGGCTATTGTAAATAGAGCTGCAATGAACATTTTGGTACATGACTCTTTTTGACCTATGGTTTTCTCAGGGTATATGCCCAGTAGTGGGATTGCTGGGTCGTATGGTAGTTCTATTTGTAGTTTTTTAAGGAACCTCCATACTGTTCTCCATAGTGGCTGTATCAATTTACATTCCCACCAACAGTGCAAGAGTGTTCCCTTTCCTCCACACCCTCTCCAGCATTTACTGTTTCTAGATTTTTTGATGATGGCCATTCTGACTGGTGTGAGATGATATCTCATTGTAGTTTTGATTTGCATTTCTCTAATGATTAATGATGTTGAGCATTCTTTCATGTGTCTGTAGGCCATCTGTATATCTTCTTTGGAGAAATGTCTATTTAGATCTTCTGCCCATTTTTGGATTGGGTTGTTCGTTTTTTTGTTATTGAGCTGCATGAGCTGCTTGTAAATCTTGGAGATTAATCCTTTGTCAGTTGCTTCATTTGCAAGTATTTTCTCCCATTCTGAGGGTTGTCTTTTGGTCTTGTTTATGGTTTCCTTTGCTGTGCAAAAGCTTTTCAGTTTCATTAGGTCCCATTTGTTTATTTGTGTTCTTATTTCCATTTCTCTGGGAGCTGGGTCAAAAAGAATCTTGCTGTGATGTATGTCATAGAGTGTTCTGCCTATGTTTTCCTCTAAGAGTTTGATAGTGTCTGCCCTTACACTTAGGTGTTTAATCCATTTTTTTTTTTTTTAAAGGATTTTCTTATTTATTTATTTATTTATTTATTTATTTTTGGCTGCGTTGGGTCTTCGGTTCGTGCGAGGGCTTTCTCCAGTTGCGGCAAGCGGGGGCCACTCTTCATCGCGGTGCGGGGACCGCTCTTCATCGCGGTGCGCGGGCCTTTCTCTATCGCGGCCCCTCCCGTCACGGGGCACAGGCTCCAGACGCGCAGGCTCAGCAATTGTGGCTCACGGGCCCAGCTGCTCCGCAGCACGTGGGATCTTCCCAGACCAGGGCCCGAACCCGTGTCCCCTGCACTAGCAGGCAGACTCTCAACCACTGCGCCACCAGGGAAGCCCCTTTAATCCATTTTGAGTTTATTTTTGTGCATGGTGTCAGGGAGTGTTCTAATTTCATACTTTTACATGTTCCTGTCCAATTTTCCCAGCACCACTTATTGAAGAGGCTGTCTTTTCTCCACTGTATATGCTTGCCTCCTTTATCAAAGATAAGTTGACCATATGTGTGTGGGTTTATCTCTGGGCTTTCTATCCTGTTCCATTGATCTATATTTCTGTTTTTGTGCCAATACCAAACTGTCTTGATTACTGAAGCTTTGTAATATAGTCTGAAGTCAGGGAGCCTGATTCCCCCAGCTCCATTTATCGTTCTCAAGATTGCTTTGGCTATTCGGGGTCTTTTGTGTTTCCATACAAATTGTGAAATTTTTTGTTCTAGTTCTGTGAAAAATGCCAGTGGTAGTTTGATAGGGATTGCATTGAATCTGTAGATTGCTTTGGGTAGTAGAGACATTTTCACAATGTTGATTCTTCCAATCCAGGAACATGGTATATCTCTCCATCTATTTGTATCATCTTTAATTTCTTTCATCAGTGTCTTATAATTTTCTGCATACAGGTCTTTTGTCTCCTTAGGTAGGTTTATTCCTAGATATTTTATTCTTTTTGTTGCAATGGTAAATGGGAGTGTTTTCTTAATTTCACTTTCAGATTTTTCGTCATTAGTGTATAGAAATGCAAGAGATTTCTGTGCATTAATTTTGTATCCTGCTACTTTACCAAATTCATTGATTAGCTCTAGGAGTTTTCTGGTGGCCTCTTTAGGATTCTCTATGTATAGTATCATGTCGTCTGCAAATAGTGACAGCTTTACTTCTTCTTTTCCGATTTGGATTCCTTTTATTTCTTTGTCTTCTCTGATTGCTGTGGCTAACACTTCCAAAACTATGTTGAATAATAGTGGTGAGAGTGGGCAACCTTGTCTTGTTCCTGATCTTAGTGGAAATGGTTTCAGTTTTTCACCATTGAGGACAATGTTGGCTGTGGGTTTGTCATATATGGCCTTTATTATGTTGAGGAAAGTTCCCTCTATGCCTACTTTCTGCAGGGCTTTTATCATAAATGGGTGTTGAATTTTGTCAAAAGCTTTCTCTGCATCTATTGAGATGATCATATGGTTTTTCTCCTTTAATTTGTTAATATGGTGTATCACATTGATTGATTTGCGTATATTGAAGAATCCTTGCATTCCTGGGATAAACCCCACTTGATCATGGTGTATGATCCTTTTAATGTGCTGTTGGATTCTGTTTGCTAGTATTTTGTTGAGGATTTTTGCATCTATGTTCATCAGTGATATTGGCCTGTAGTTTTCTTTCTTTGTGACATCTTTGTCTGGTTTTGGTATCAGGGTGATGGTGGCCTCGTAGAATGAGTTTGGGAGTGTTCCTCCCTCTGCAATATTTTGGAAGAGTTTGAGAAGGATAGGTGTTAGCTCTTCTCTAAATGTTTGATAGAATTCGCCTGTGAAGCCATCTGGTCCTGGGCTTTTGTTTGTTGGAAGGTTTTTAATCACAGTTTCAATTTCAGTGCTTGTGATTGGCCTGTTCATATTTTCTATTTCTTCCTGGTTCAGTCTCGGCAGTTTGTGCATTTCTAAGAATCTGTCCATTTCTTCCAGGTTGTCCATTTTATTGGCATAGAGTTGCTTGTAGTAATCTCTCATGATCTTTTGTATTTCTGCAGTGTCAGTGGTTACTTCTCCTTTTTCATTTCTAATTCTATTGATCTGAGTCTTCTCCCTTTTTCTCTTGATGAGTCTGGCTAATGGTTTATCAATTTTGTTTATCTTCTCAAAGAACCAGCTTTTAGTTTCATTGATTTTTGCTATTGTTTCCTGCATTTCTTTTTCATTTATTTCTGACCTGATCTTTATAATTTCTTTCCTTCTGCTGGCTTTGGGGTTTTTTTGTTCTTCTTTCTCTAATTGCTTTAGGTGCAAGGTTAGGTTGTTTATTCGAGATGTTGCCTGTTTCTTGAGGTAGGCTTGTATTGCTATAAACTTCCCTCTTAGCACTGCTTTTGCTGTGTCCCATAGGTTTTGGGTCGTCGTGTCTCCATTGTCATTTGTTTCTAGGTATTTTTTGATTTCCCCTTTGATTTCTTCAGTAATCACTTCGTTATTAAGTAATGTATTGTGTAGCCTCCATGTGTTTGTATTTTTTACAGATCTTTTCCTGTAATTGATATCTAGTCTCATAGCGTTGTGGTTGGAAAAGATACTTGATACGATTTCAATTTTCTTAAATTTACCAAGGCTTGATTTGTGACCCAAGATATGATCTATCCTGGAGAATGTTCCATGAGCACTTGAGAAAAATGTGTATTCTGTTGTTTTTGGGTGGAATGTCCTATAAATATCAATTAAGTCCATATTGTTTAATGTATCATTTAAAGCTTGTGTTTCCTTATTTATCTTCATTTTGGATGATCTGTCCATTGGTGAAAGTGGGGTGTTAAAGTCCCCTACTATGATTGTGTTGCTGTCAATTTCCCCTTTTATGGCTGTTAGTATTTGCCTTATGTATGGAGGTGCTCCTATGTTGGGTGCATAAATATTTACAATTGTTATACCTTCCTCTTGGATCGATCCCTTGATCATTATATAGTGTCCTTCTTTGTCTCTTGTAATAGTCTTTATTTTAAAGTCTATTTTGTCTGATATGAGAATTGCTACTCCAGCTTTCTTTTGATTTCCATTTGCATGGAATATCTTTTTCCATCCCCTCACTTTCAGTCTGTATGTGTCCCTAGGTCTGAAGTGGGTCTCTTGTAGACAGCATATGTATGGGTCTTGTTTTTGTATCCATTCAGCCAGCCTGTGTCTTTTGGTGGGAGCATTTAATCCATTTACATTCAAGGTAATTATCGATATGTATGTTCCTATTCCCATTTTCTTAAATGTATTGGGTTTGTTATTGTAGGTGTTTTCCTTCTCTTGTGTTTCTTGCCTAGAGAATTTCCTTTAGCATTTGTTGTAAAGCTGGTTTGGTGGTGCTGAACTCTCTCAGCTTTTGCTTGTCTGTAAAGGTTTTAATTTCTCCATCGAATCTGAATGAGATCCTTGCTGGGTAGAGTAATCTTGGTTGTAGGTTTTTCTCCTTCATGACTTTAAGTATATCCTGCCACTCCCTTCTGGCTTGCAGAGTTTCTGCTGAGAGATCAGATGTTAACCTTTTGGGGATTCCCTTGTGTGTTATTTGTTTTTTTTCCCTTGCTGCCTTTAATATGTTTTCCTTATATTTAATTTTTGACAGTTTGATTAATATGTGTCTTGGCGTGTTCCTCCTTGGGTTTATCCTGTATGGGACTCTCTGTGCTTCCAGGACTTGATTAACTATTTCCTTTCCCATATTAGGGAAGTTTTCAACTATAATCTCTTCAAAAATTTTCTCAGTCCCTTTCTTTTTCTCTTCTTCTTCTGGTACCCCTATAATTCGAATGTTGGCACGTTTAATGTTGTCCCAGAGGTCCCTGAGACTGTCCTCAGTTCTTTTCATTCTTTTTTCTTTATCCTGCTCTGTAGTAGTTATTTCCACCATTTTATCTTCCAGGTCACTTATCCTTTCTTCTGCCTCAGTTATTCTACTATTGATCCCATCTAGAGTATTTTTAATTTCATTTATTGTGTTCTTCATCATTGCTTGGTTCCTCTTTAGTTCTTCTACATCCTTGTTAAATGTTTCTTGCATTTTGTCTATTCTATTTCCAAGATTTTGGATCATCCTTACTATCATTATTCTGAATTCTTTTTCAGGTAGACTACCTATTTCCTCTTCATTTGTTAAGTCCAGTGTGTTTTGAGCCTGCTCCTTCATCTGCTGTGTGTTTTTCTGTCGTCTCATTTTGCCTGTCTTACTGTGTTTGGGGTCTCCTTTTCACAGGCTGCAGGTTCGTAGTTCCCGTTGTTTTTGGTATCTGTCCCCAGCGGCTAAGGTTGGTTCAGTGGGTTGTGTAGGCTTCCTGGTGGAGGGAACTAGTGCCTGAGTTCTGGTGGATGAGGCTAGATCCTGTCTTTCTGGTGGGCACGTCCACGTCTGGTGGTGTATTTTGGGGTGTCTGTGGCCTTATTATGATTTTAGGCAGCCTCTCTGCTAATGGATGGGGTTGTGTTCCTGTCTAGCTAGTTGTTTGGCATAGGGTGTCCAGCACTGTAGCTTGCTGGTCGTTGGGTGAAGCTGGGTCTTGATGTTGAGATGGAGATCTCTGGGAGATTTTTTCCGTTTGGTATTACGTGGAGCTGGGAGCTCTCTTGTGGACCAGTGTTCTGAAGTTGGCTCTCCCACCTCAGAGGCACGGCCCTGATGCCTGGCTGGAGCACCAAGAGCCTTTCGTCCACACGGCTCAGAGTAAAAGGGAGAAAAAATAGAAAGAAAGAAAGAAAGAGGCTATAATATAGTGAAGTAAAATAAAGCTATTGTAAAGCAAAGCTATACAGACAAAATCTCACCCAGAAGCATATACATATACACTCACAAAGAAAAGGAAAAGGGGAAAAATTAATATCTCCTGCTCCCAGAGTCCCCCTCCTGAATTTGGGATGATTCGTTGTCTATTCAGGTGTTCAGCAGGTGCAGGCACATCACGTTGTTTGTGGAGCTTTAATCCGCTGCTCCTGAGGCTGCTGGGAGAGATTTCCCCTTCTCTTCCCTGTTCGCACAGCTCCCGGGGTTCAGCTTTGGATTTGGACCTGCCTCTGCGTGTAGGTCGCCTGAGTGCGTCTGTTCCCTGCCCAGACAGGACGGGGTTAAAGGAGCAGCTGCCTCGGGGGCTCTGGCTCACCCAGGCCGCGGGGAGGGAGGGGTACAGAGGAGGCGGGGCGAGGCTGCAGCGTCAGAGGCCGGCGTGACGTTGCACCAGCCTGAGGCGCGCAGTGCGTTCTCCCGGGGATGTTGTCCCCGGATCCCGGGACCCTGGCCGTGGCGGGCTGCACCGGCTCCCGGGAGGGGAGGTGTGGAGAGTGACCTGTGCTCACACACAGGCTTTTTGGAGGCAGCAGCAGCAGCCCCAGCGTCTCACGCCCGTCTCTGGGGTCCGCGCTGATCGCCGTGGCTCGCGCCCTTCTCTGGAGTTCGTTTAGGCGGCGCTCTGAATCCC
The DNA here is from genome assembly GCF_949987535.1 of Balaenoptera acutorostrata. Lineage (NCBI taxonomy): Eukaryota > Metazoa > Chordata > Mammalia > Artiodactyla > Balaenopteridae > Balaenoptera > Balaenoptera acutorostrata. Next base: position 26,670,931 of record NC_080068.1, on the reverse strand, counting down.
CTCTCCTTGCGCGCAGCGAAACAAAGAGGCAAGAAAAAGTCTCTTGCCTCTTCGGCAGCTGCAGACCTTTTCCCGGTCTCCCTCCCGGCTAGCTGTGGTGCACCAACCCCTTCAGGCTGTGTTCACGCCGCCAGCCCCAGTCCTCTCCCTGCGATCCGACCGCAGCCCGAGCCTCAGCTCCCAGCCCCGCCCGCCCCGGCGGGGGAGCAGACAAGCCTCTCGGGCTGGTGAGCGCCGCTCGGCGCCGAGCCTCTGTGCGGGAACCTCTCCGCTTTGCCCTCCGCACCTCTATGGCTGCGCTCTCCTCCGTGGCTCTGAAGCTTACCCCTCTGCCCCCCGCAGTCTCCGCCCGCGAAGGGGCTCCTAGTGCCACTCTTCTTTCTTAAGACCACACACTTCTGGTTTCCATCCTGCGTTACTACCTGTTCTTTCTCAGTCTCCCTTGCAGACTCCTTGTCCTCTGCTTGATCTCTACATGTTGAACTTAGTCATGAGACCAATTCTCTTTTCTAACTGCACATTCTCCCTGGGTGACCTCATCCATTTCCAGGACTCTCTATATATCTATACTGTGAGGACTCCCGGACATATATCTTGATCCTTGTGGTCTCTCTGAAATTTTTATCACATTCAACAGCCTATTTGTCTTTGCTTTGAGAATGTTTAGAACCCAGTCTCAGACTTAACATGGCAATACAGAACTTTGTCCCCAAACCTCAAGGGCATCTCATCTCATAAACGGCACACAACCTATCCAATTAATCACACCTAACGTTTATTCTGCCAAGACCTACTGTTGAATAGGTCTTGGATAAATACATCCTGGATTTTAAGGAACGTACCGCTGAGCATTAGCAAATACCAGGTTTCCTAAGTGCTTGGACTAACTTATAGGCAGCTCTGGAAGGCTCAGAATGCATATGTAGGTGTGTCTCCTGTCTTCCCCCATGTCGGCTAACTCCCAGACTCTGAGGCAGGGCTTGGGTGGGAATATAGCCAATATTTTATAATAACTATAAATGGAATATAACCTTCAAACATTATGAATCACTATGTTGTACACCATATCGTCCACCAACTATGCTCCAATACAAAACAGACGTAAACAAAAGGCACCTGAGAGGCTTGAGTGGAGCCCTAAATAGAGCCGAGAGGAGTCAGGTGATCCCCAGCAGTGATCCAGGTGAGAAAAGATACAGGAGTAGATGAAGGCAGGAGCAGAAGAGAAGAGAATGGACTTAAGAAAGAGGGACATTTATTATATGGATAGAGAAAAAAGACTGAGAGTTATAAAAATGTGTTAATAAGAATTCTTTACAATCAGAATATATCACAAAACATGCATTGATAAGTATGAGGGTGCCAGAAACACATTTCTCTTCCTGAGGAGGTCTCTTCCACCGCCCTGGCCATCAGTCTGACCAACCATGGGCTGCCCAGCCCCCTCTCCAACTTGTCTCCCTCTCCTCTCTTCTCCATCTTTCTCCAGCTACAAAAGCAGGGAGTTAGAGCAGACTTGAACCACACATTCCTTAAAAGCTGAGTAAAACTATCTAACTAAAATATCACAGGAAATCATCAAAAGCTGTTCAATCTGCCCCATCCAATATGGGGATATGATTGTAAACTTTGCTAATAGTAACGAGAATTAAGTCAGTTCTGTCAACTGTTCGTTTGGTGAATTGGTCTGATTCCGTAAGATGCAGGGTGGAAACTTGGTGGTGGATGGCTGAAGGAGGTGGAGGGAAAGGTCATTAGAGTTCAAGGAGCTGAGAGAGGCTTGTGTTCTGTACGCGCCGCTCAGGAGGATATTAAAGTCACCCAGAGCACTGAAAAAAAAACGGGGAAGAGCAGACAGTGATCTATGGGGTGGAGTGGGGGTGAGGCAAGAGGCAGTGACCACTGAACGAGAAGGGGTGACCACGAGTCACTAGATTATAGCAACAAGGAGAGTGGTGTCTTAAGCTAAATTGCTAGGGATTTGGGAGGAGGAGGGAGCAGTGCCGGACAGGAAGGGAACCCACTTCCTGCTCCCAGGGCCGGGAAATAGTTCCACGTGGTCTCCTCAGGGGAGCCGACATTCCATCAAGGCAAATTGGGCATGAAGTGGAGATAAGGTTTTTCAGAGAACCAGGGGAAAGGCTTGGCAAAGGGAGAGGGTTGGGAGACCGTGGTAGCTGAAGGGATGATCATTTGGAGGTTGAAAAACTGGAGATGATAGTGACAGGAATTCGGGGAAGGTTGGGGAGACTGCGGATGAGAGGAGCCCTCAGGTGCGGTGACTGACACAGTGGTTGGAGTGGTGTTGGCAATGGGCAAAGAGAAGTCGGCAATGGGCGAAGAGGACAATTGTTTCCTCCTATTGTAAGCCTTTGAGGGATCATCTCAGCTCAGAAGGTTTCCATCTTTGCAACTGTAGAAGGAGGACAATTGTTTGTAGCAGCGTTATTAATAACAGCCAAAGAGTGGAAACAATCCAAATGCCCATCAGCTGATGAATGGATAATTAAATGTGGTGCATCCTGCAATGGAACATTATTCAGCTATAAAAAGGAATGAAGTGCTGATACGTGCTACAACATGGGTGAACCGTGTACACATTAAGCCAAGTGAAAGAAGAAATTCACAAAAGACCACACAGCATATTGTATGATTCCATTTATATTAAATGTCTAGAAAAGGGAAATCTACAGAGGCAAAATAGATCAGAGGTTGCCTAGGGCTGCAAGTAGGGTTGGGGAAATGGGTAGTGACCGCTAACAGGTAGGACGTTTCTCTTTGGAGTGATGAAAATGTTCTAAGATAAATTGTGATGATGGTTGCACAACTCTGAATATACTAAAGACCATTGAGTTGTACACTTTAAATGTGAATTGTATGATATGTGAATTATATCTCAATAAAAAAGGAGGGCAGTAACTCCTGTTCTAATTAAACAAAATATGGATGTGAGATTTCTTTGGAGACCAAAAAGCACAAAATACGTATGAGATCACTAAGGCAAGTGTAGGGACACCTTCAATGAGGGTTGAAAGAAAAGGGCTAATATTTGGGGGATGGCCAGAACTGAGTAATTGAAGGTATAGCTTCAAGAAACTATTACAGTTGTAATTCTGTGAAAGAATAGCCATATAAGTTTATTTCACTTTTTGTCAGGACTTGCCTTGTAGATTCGGCTTTACGCACAAGGGGGCGATGTCCACCAAACAACAAAAGTTCATAGCTGCTGGGAATATGCATATATAATCTCAGAGAAAAAACAAAGTATAATTAAGAACAGCTGAAATTTATAAGTTACATTAATACATATGAATTTGCTTATCAGTGCACATCTGGAAAAACAAATAATGTGAAAGGGATACTTTTTGTGTTTTGAACTATGTCATTGTATTATTTATTCAAAATATTATATAGAAAAAAGACTTCATAAGGAAGATTATTTTGTGCTCTTATTTATTTAATTTATTTTTTAATAAATTTATTTTATTTATTTATTTTTGGCTGCATTGGGTCTTCATTGCTGTGCACAGGCTTTCTCTAGTTGCGGCGAGTGGGGGCTAGTCTTTGTTGCGGTGCATGGGCTTCTTGAGGTGGCTTCTCTTGTCACGGAGCACATGCTCTAGGCACGTGGGCTTCAGTAGTTGTGGTATGCAGGCTCAGTAGTTGTGGCTCGCGGGCTCTAGAGTGAAGGCTCAGTAGTTGTGGTGCATGGGCTTAGTTTCTCTGCGGCATGTGGGATCTTCCCGGACCAGGGCTCGAATCTGTCCGTGTCCCCTGCATTGGCAGGTGGATTCTTAACCACTGTGCCACCAGGGAAGCCCTGTGCTCTTATTTAGATTAAAATATTAATTTGATAAAAGTGATGTGAAGAATATATGCAAATATATAGACATTATTTTAAGTGTTTTTTAGAATGAGTGCCAATTCACACTAATAGCTTTTAAAAAACATGTTCTGATGAACTCAAGGATTTCCTGTATATTATTTATTCTTACCATTCTGTTTTCTATTTCTTCTTCCTTCTTTCCTTCCTTTCTTCCTTCCTCCTTCCCTCCCTTCCCCTTTCCCCTTCTTTCTTTCTCTCTCTTTCCTTCTTTCTTTCCTTCTCCTTCTTTCTTTCTGTCTCTTTGTTTTTCTTTCTTTCTTTCTTTCTCCCTCTCTCTCTTTCCTTTCTTCCTTCCTTCCTTCCTCTCTTCTTTTTCTCTTTCTTCTCTCTCTTTCTATAGGAAAGATCAATTATCTGTTCAATTATTTTTCAATTTTCTACTATCAAACTCTTCAATAGAAAGGTTGAAAGAATATTACAATAAGTACTCACTACCTTGACAATTATTAATATTTTGCTTTATTTAAATATGTTTCTCCACATATACATGTATTGTGAACAATTTTTTCAGATTTTTTTTCAGATGCTCTAACCCTAAATATTTCAACATGCATCTATTTGCTGAAGGCTATTCAACTACAGTACCATAATACTGTTATTACACCTGAGAATATCGAGTAATTCTTCAATATCGTTTATTATCTAGTCCATTTACAATTTTCTATTTGTGCCTAAAATGTCTTATACAGCTTTTTCCCCCCAATCAAGGTTTACATATGGTATTGTGGTTGTTATGTGTTGGAGGACAGAGGGAACGAAAAGTACCCACCGAACTGAGAAGCCATCTTGAGACCAAAAACTGAGGCATATAAACTGAGACCAAAAACTGAGCTCCATATAATCAATAGATCAGTTTATTATAGGGTAACTTCCTCACAGGGTGGGATTGGGCAGACAATGATCCAGAAGCATTCGCAGTTGCACTCTATACCGCCAAGAGGCCATTGTGCCATGGTGACAATTTTATAGTTAACCTAGGATAAAGAGGTAGGTGCTTGCAAACAGGATGTGCATTCCTAGTCAAGATGATTGAATGAGTAAGTAGTCTTGTGGGTGTCAGGAGTACGTCAACAAAGGTCTTCATCATTGTTTAGGGACTAACAGAACACAGAGGCCAATATCACTGGTGAACAAAAATCCAAAAATCCTCAACAAAGTATTAGCAAACCGAATTCAACAGTACATATTAATATTTTATAGTAGAGGTTTTGCACGTTCTATTTTAAATGTATTCCTAAGTATTTGATATTTTTGTTACTGTCATAATCTTCATCTTTTAAAAAAATTCACATTTGAATTGTTTGCTGTGGGCCATAAAAATACAATTAATTTTTGCCTATTAACTTTGTCTCTAGCAATCTTTTATCTTTAGATTTGCTATGATTTTCAATCATATCATTGTGAATAATAGCAGTTTTATTTATTTTGTCCAAATCTCCTACTTCTCACTGGCAGGGTCCCTCAGTACAGTAATGAATAGAAGTGGTAATAGTGGACATACCAGTCTTGTTTTAGGTCTCAGGAAGAAAGTTGTCAATATTTCACCATGAAGTGTGATGTTTGCTGATGGATTTTTAAAATAGATATTCTTGTCTTTGTAACACGTTTCTTTTTTTACTTCATGTTGATAAGAATTTTGTTTTTTAAACCATACATAGATGTTGAAATCTATCAACCAGTTTTCTGCATTAATTGAAATGACTGTGTAATATTTTCCCCTTTAATTTACTGATGTGGTGTATTACCTTGCATTCCTGAACTCCTGTAGGATTCGCATGATTTCTTTCTTAAAAGTTTGGTAATATTTATTTGGCGATTTTGTCTGAACCCAGAATTATCTTTGTAAAAAAGGCTTTTAATTATAAAATTCATTTTAGTTGACATAGGACTATTCAAATTTTCTTTTCTTAGTTGTAGTAAGTTTTTTTTTTAATAACCATTTGTTCATTTTATAAAATTTTCAAATTTATTTGCCTAAGGTTGTCCATAATATCTTTTTAATTATCATTTTAATGTCTGTAATATCTGTAGTGATATCCTGCTGTTTTAGTGCTATTAGTTACATACAAACATAGGATTATACTATGTTTAGTTATATAGCCTTCATTTTTACACAGCAGTATATCTTGGAAAAACCATTCATGACGTTAAATGTACTTTCATTACAACAGTTAGGATGTTTTCCACTAGCAGAACCTATCTTTCAAGTAAAATCTTACACTTATCTTCCAATGTGGAAACAGAAAAAGTAGGGACACCCTAAGTAAAGCAAGGTGAAAGGGCATTGGACCTCCCAAACTTGTCATCCCTTTTGTTTCAGAGGTCTCTCTTGTTAGAGGAACACACTTGAAAATTATTGTTCTATATTATAAATGGCTATATACATATGTATGCACAATTTAACCAATCCTCCATTGTTGAATACACTTCCAACTCCTTGGAGATAAATTATTGTGCATACATTTGATTAATTCTTTAGGGTTAATTCCTTAAAATCCAGTTGCTTGGTTAATGGTTAAGTATAGTTTCAAGACATTAAAATTGTAATAATAAACTGCTCTTTAAAAAAAGTTGTACCACTAGACTGTGAATTATGGAGAACAAGACTGGGTCTATTCATCTCTGAATACTCAGCCTTGCACAGTACTTGGCATTATGTAGATTCTTAATAAACAGTCATGGAATAAATGTAAAAAAAAAAAAAGTTGTACAAATTTTTGCTCCCAGTGGTAGTACAGTAAGTCCCCTACATACGAACCTTCAAGTTGCAAACTTTCAAAGATTCGAACATGTGTTCCATCATCATCAGGCGTGAGTGAAATTGCAGCTTGCCCTCCATCTCCTACTGCTGAGGATCCTTCAGCTCTACCCTCTCCCACCTCCTCTCCCTCCTCCAGTCAGTAACTCTTCTTGCCTGTTTACTTGATGTCAGCCTCTGTATGCCAGCTGTTGTACTGTACTACTGTACTCTTCTTTTTATAAAATTTTTATTATATTTTGTCTGCACCACGCAGCATGTGGGTTCTTCATTGCCTGACCAGGGATCGAACCCGTGCCCCCTGCAGTGGAAGTGCAGAGTCTTAACCACTGGACCGCCAGGGAAGTCCCATGTACTACTGTACTTTTCAAGGTATTGTACTGTAAGAATAAAAATGTTTATTTTTTGTGTTTGTTTTTTATGTATTATTTGTGTGAAAAGTATTATAAACTTATTACAGTACAGTACTATGTAGCCGATTGTGTTAGTTGGGTACCTAGGCTGACTTTGTTGGACTTATGGACAAATTGGACTTACAAATGCACTCTCGGAACGGAACTCATTTGTATGTAGGGGACTTACTGTATATGCCAGTGTTCCCCTCCCCACACCTGTATCCAAATTGGATATCATTGAGTATTTTAAAATATCTGAAGGGATATTATTCAGTCTTTAAAATAACAATTCAGATAGATGCTTAACACCTGGGAAGATATTTATGACAGCAGTAAATGCGAAAAGCAGAATCCATCTGCACATTTGCAGGCAAAGAAAGGGAAGTAACACAGATTGCAAGTGTTTTTCCTCTCCTCTCCCACCATCCCCCAATTCTCTTTAGTTATACTGTTTTGCAATATGAGAATAAGAAAGAAATATATTCCAGAATGCAAGAGGCAGAAAAACTGGCCCGTGTCAGTTTTCAACACGGGTAAGCCACTCTAGCAATTTTAAACCAAAAGAAATTTACTATAGAGAATACAGAGTTAACAATCACTAGCAGGTGTATAGGTCTTTAGGAATGATTCTCAGAACAATGCCACGGAAGAGCCAGACATGGAAACAATCAGGAATCTGGGTTCACGAAACCACCTCACTAGTGGCTGAATCCAGGATCACGTGCCCCTGGCGCCATGAGGGTGCAGGAAGCTGCCACCACAGATGTTGGCTCCAAGAATATGCCATCTTAGCTGTCGACCAAGGATCAGGAACCCATCGCTTCGTCTACTAAAAGTGAATGGCTAGATTTAACAATACTGATGCTTCGCAGAGTTCCGCCTCCCGCTCCACTGAACTGTTTCTGACTTTGAATGTGACTGGTGGAAAGTGGAGGATGGGCCGGGCCCTAGCTGCAAGGAAGTCTGGGAAATGTAGTTTTTTATCCTTACAGCTTCTGAAGTACAGGATGGCACTCTAGAAAGAGTTTGGATCGATCAGCTGTTAAGCAAGCCAATCTTCCACAGACCCTTTATTTCTTTGATGGTTTGACACGGTAATAAATATGACGATTGTGAAGGATTTTCTCTGTTTGCTCTGTCTGACCTGCCCTCTTGCCTTCTCCGCCTTGCCATGTGCCCTGAGAAGATGACCTCCATGTATTGATATTACATCTCTTGGGTTATTTCTGGCTGCTGGTTGTTTTTAGCCAATGGCAAGTCATAGGAGAGGTAACCTGACTCCCTCCCTGCTGGTCTGCCATTGGTAGTGGTTGTGTCCTTTTACCTAAGACTGAAATATCTGCTGGCGTACAGCTCTTGCTGGGTGTCAGTAACAGCACCCTCCATTTGCCTCCTTAGTTCTCAAAGTGTTGATGGCTTCTTACTGTTGCTAGGGGTTTTTAACCACCCCTTGTTTGTTCCCTTCACCCAATCTACAGATTTGCAACAGTTTCTTCATCCAACTCTCTTCAATTACTCCTTTGAATGTGCCATCTTTTCCTCCAGGGCTGTGACCGATGTAATGACAGATAAGACATAGTTTTTATCCTAAGGTGCATATAGCTAGGTAGATGAGCTAAACACAGCCATCTATTATGGACTGAATTGTGTCCACCCAAAATTCATGTTGAAGACCCAACCCCCCCATACCTCAGAATATGACTGGTTTTGGAGATGGGGCCTTTAAAGAGGAAATTAAGGTTAAATGGGTCATAAAGGTGAGGGGCTCATTCAATATGGCTGGTGTCCTTATAAGAAGAGAGTGTGACACCAGGATTCCCATGTCCAGAGAAAAGGCCAAGTGAGGGTAAAGTGAGAAGGCGACCATCTACAGACCGAGGAAAGAGGCTTCAGAAGAAATTAAACCTGCCTACACCTTGACCTCTAACTTCTAGCCTCCAGAACTGTGAAAAAATAAATCTGTTATTTAAGCCACCCAGTCTGTGGTGCTTTGTGATTGTGGCCCTAGCAAATTAATATACCATCACAAAAGCCAAAAGTGAAAAACAGAAGAGACTTGCCAATTTTGTGACTTTCAGAGGAAGGTGCTAGCACCTCTGGGTGGGGTAGTTGAGGGAAAGCCTTGTGGAATTAAGTTGGAACTTGAAGGTTGGAGAGAATAACGTTCCCTACTTCACAGTATTATGAGGATTCAGTAAGAGTAAATATAAAACACAGTGTCTCAATAACTGTTGAATAGCTTTGTAATTTATAAGGACACAGAGCTAAACTCATAGACCCAGGTTCAGAACTATCTCCTGACTTCCTGTGGCCTACTCTTTCCAGGCTTTATCTTCTGACATTTTAAAGTTCTTAATTCTCAATACACTTGAGTTCCTTGGTCCTTAAGGCCCTCCATCTTTGGTGTCATCTCTTAACACTCAACTCTGCCTTTGTGATAGCTAGCTTCTAAGATGCTGCCAGCAATCCTTACTTCCTGGTATTCATGTCCTTGTTATGTCTCCTCCCACAATGAATAGGGAATAGACCCAGAGAAAGAATCTATCCATCCATCCATCCATCCATGTATGCTGTGTATCTATCTATGGAAATCGAGGTTTACTTTAAGGAATTGGCTCACAGAATCGTGGGGACGGCACGTTTGAAATCTGTAGGGCAGGTTGGCAGCCCAGAAATTCACACAGGATTTCTATGTTATGGTCTTGGGGCAGAATTCCTTCTTCTGTGGGAAACTTCAGTTTTTGCTTTGAAGGCCTTCAACTGATTGGATGAGGCCCATCCACACTATGGAGGGTGATCGGCTTTATCTAAACGGATTGTAATGTTAATCACATCTACACAGTATCTTCACAGCAACGTCTACACTAGTGTTTGAACAAACAAACGGGCACCACAGCCTAGCCAAGTTGACACATTAACCATCATGATACCATATTGGAGAAAGTGGGCTTTTAAAACATTTATGTGATTTTTTCTTTTCTGTACCAACACATACTGAGTCCTCCAAATGCTCTGGGCACCACACACAAAATCAGAGACATGTTGAGCTACGAGTGAATCACCAACATAACCATGATTAAAAGTAATAAAATCCTGTCTAATGAATTATAGGAATAAACTTTAGGAACTTAATTTTCTTCCCAAACTTCCCAAGTATGATCTAATGACATAATGACAGAGTCAGAGCTGCAAAATGCTGCGACTTATGGTAATTCTTGGGGTTTTATGAAGCACTGGAGGTGTCTGAAAACTTTCCTAGAAATGAAGAAGCCCAGCCAGCTATCATTTCCCAAGTCATGTTTGGAATGTATTTCCTGATGGTAAAGGTTGCACACAGGCCCTTACTCATTGGCCTTTTACTCAACAGTGCTGGTAGCATTCACTACATGAAGGAATAACGCGCATACGCGTAGGGCAACTGGATCTCAGGAGCTTTTCCTCTTTAGTTAGAGCATGACTATTATATTTAGCATGATTTAGTGGTATCCTTACTGCAGAAAATGAGTGACCCTATAGAAGTAGAACTGGGAAGCGTAGTTAACGGCAGAATTGGGTTTTTGATTTAGATAAAGACTCTAAGGAAGGGTTGGAAATAGAAATTTTATGTCCTTATTGGGTCACAGTTTCAGTATCCAAATTGACTATTTAAGGTCTTGAAACCAAATTGTTTGAAAAGTTTTATTTGGTAGCACAAAATATCTACAATTGGATCTTTACAAAAGAAGATGTGCAAGAGGGGAGAAATAAATTTATACATAAGATTTTGCTGTGGAAATTTGGAATGATTATCAACAATTGATTTAGGTTACAAGAACTCACACAAAGCCATATCTTTTTAGTAAAGGAAGCCAGAAGCTATGTTAATCCCTTGATGAAACAGTCTGTTGCAACTCACAATATGCATTATACTGATCCTAAAGAAAGATAAGTCTGTGGAGGATGAACTAAATTATTTCAAGCTGTAGTGATATATAAACATATTTAGTCAGATTAAAACCAATCATCTCAATAACCCGACAAGTGATTTTTCATCAGAACAAGTCCATGATGTCTACAACATTCATTTGCACCATGGCTTTTCACCTCATAGTTGTTGGTATTTTAAATTATATACAGATTTACAGATAGCTGATGTTATTGACAATAACTGTTATCCTGGGATATGCCCCCCTCTCTCTCTGTATCCATTTGGTTTGGTCATGTTATGTCAATCCTGTTACAGACCTGACTGCTTATCTAACCATGGAAGATAAGACCTATCACAATGACCCAAAGATAGGAATAAAAAGATTCAGTCCCCCTTGTTGTTTCTAAAATGTTTAAGGTTAGTATATTTTTAAAGGATAATTCATTTGAAATACTAACACCAATACTGTCAATGGGCCAAATAAGGAGGCACTAAGAGTATTTGGGAATATCTAAGAATTATGCCTATGGTCTAGTGTACAGGCATAAAGTAGTCAACAGTTTAACAAAATATAAAAAATACTGTTTTCGCTAAAGGGGGAAAGCAGACAACTTCCCACTAAAAGAGAAAGGAAAACAAACACTGGTGTTCAATTTCCAGTTTGAATGCATTTATGACTATGAAGATTATGACCTTCGATGAATTAAATATAAAGAGTCTAGAGGGAATTATGACTTATGACATTAATGTACAAGTATGGCAGTATTTCTATATCAAATTAAACTTAGTCTATGATTAAATACAATGCTATATATACATACACACACTCATAGTACCTTTATGGAATTCTCTAAAATGCTCACAGTAGCTTATATGGTATTGATAAAAATAAAGATGAAAATGTATAGAGTGTAGATAAAAACCACTTTTATAGCTTTCTAAGGTGATGCATCCTGTGGGTTAAATAGCTTAAATTATTCAAGTCTGAATTTTGAGTTTTGAAAGCAGAGCTGAGCACTGGTATTCAAACTTTCATAAAATTGTACAGTTTTTCAAAATAAGGAATAAAAGGTAGAGAGCATCAAACGTGGGGGAAGAAAACTTCTGATTTATAACACAACTGTTACACAGTTAACCAGTGGTGTTCAACCCATGCCTGGCCGAAACTCAGCTTCTTGTGGGCGATCAGGGGTATTAAAGAGTTTGATTCAAATTTTGTTTTTATAAAAGTGTGTAGTTTAAAAACTTAGTAAAAATGCACATTCTAAGGTGTTACATACACTATTTTACCACACTGGAGGCTGCTTATGTATAAACTTCCACTACCAGGATAATTTACTTTTATATAAACCTGGGAATACAACTTTACCTATCTCTAGTTAAAGAATCTCCTGAAATGTGTGTTTAAACCCTATTATTATTTGTACTTACTTACATTTGCATGAAGCAAAATTCTCTTGATAGTATGCGAATAAAACAAGGCATAGAAACAGACTGGCAGCTAAGGTATCACCAACTATCTATAACCCCAATTTCACATTTGTGTTACTTAGAAATGTTATTCTTAGTAATGTTCTAAGACAAGTAAACATAAATGTGGACTCAAAATACAGTTACACTGATCAAATGGACCTTCCAGGCTTTACATATTGGGCTTACACAAGAGTTTACTTAAAAGAGATTCTAGTGCTAAAAAGTCTTTGGGAAATACTGCTCTATAAGAGACTGTCTTTTCATGTAATTTGTTAATGCAATGTTTAATGTGATTTAGTTTAACAAACTGCCTAATTTTCAATTCTTAAATTACTCTGCATAATGGGAAAATTTCTACAGATTTGAGTGCTGTGGGTCTTCAAAATGGTAACTTGTAAAAAATTGAGAAATTACACTAAAAAATTCATTATTGCCTTAGACTCTTCTGATAGGTAGCTTTTAAAACAAGATTTCTATTTTTGAATTAACAATATATTTATTGTTGTGTTCTAAATCTCAAAATATGTTTATCCTCCATGCAACACAATTTGGTATCTTCACACATCAACTGTGTTATGTGTTTTGACAGTTGAGGCACATTTCAATGATTTTCGACTCTATTTTGTGGTTTCATTATAAAACAGCTTACTCACAGCAAACTCAAACAATGTTTTTTTATTTAAAAATCCACCTCAAAATTCAGTTCTGGGTTTTAGTTTTTGTTTAAAAAGAAGCAAACATTTAAAAGCATCCAATGTTACTTGTCTACAATTCATCTTGTTATGAACGTTTTTAGCTCATGGAGGGGACATAAACCCATTACACATTGATTAGACACAGTACGGTGACCAAGGGGCCAGAAATCAGGGCACATCTGTGTACTCAGGCAACATTAGAGGTCTGCATGGAGGGAAACATGCCTCAGCTGTGGGCTCTTCAATCTCTATGCCCCCTCCAAACCCTGTTAGTAAGTCTCAAATCAGTACATAAGAGATTGTATGTAACTTAGTTAAAAACCAATCAAACCAATAACTATACCTGCTTTCTAAATTACATTGCAAAGCCAAGACAGATAAATTGTAGCCTTACTATAGATAATGTGTGGTCTTGCTATAGGACCATGTTATAGGTGAGACAGAATTATACGATACCTCTGGTGGTTTCAGAAATCTGGTTGGAAGAGGTCCGTGACTATAAGATTTCACATTATAGCAAGGCTCCAATATTTCTTGAATTGGGGCAGTGAATATAAATCACAGTACAAAATCCTTAATTCTTTTACTGGTAAAGCAATAGCTGCTACATATGAGAATCACTTATATAACATCTATTTTTTTTTTAAAAAAATGCAGATATAAAATATTAATTGCATAGGGATTTAAATAGGATAAGGCCAAGAAGAATATTAAGTAAAGTTTAAAAAAAAATCATAGAAAGGGCACTATGGTGTCAAAAGACAGAATTTCATTCTTAGAGTAATAAATCTGAACGACTGTCTACTTCAAAATCACAGTATGCTGCTATAACTAACAGTGAATGTCAATTGTGCCATTAATTCCAAACTGGAAACCAGCGTTAGAGGACTAACACGGAGACAACTAAAGCTCACTGTCTAAACCTGATTAGTGTATTAGCACATCAGTGCCTGGTACGTACCTGATTAGTTATATAATCTACACTTTGCAAAGAACGTAAAGTTTAATACATGTTGAAAATGTGAGAGCACATCGTCACCACATGCCATCAGTGAGTTGTACGCTTACTTGATAGTGTGATTATTCACTCTTTCCAAGGTGTAAGATCCCACCTGGCAGAATCTTCACTTAATGAGCCCAAAAAACTGTAATTAACAAATTATAAGAAAGTTCCACCACTGAAAACCAAATGTCCATGAACCAGAGAACAAAGTCCTGACACCAGTAGGTACATGATGCTTAGCATTTTGGAAGGCAATGAATGATGAGTCCAACTCTACTTTGTAGTTTAAGCTAACGGTTACCCCGTTAAGTTTCAGGTAGAAAGGTATATTGTGAATCTACTTCTCACGTCACGTTGTTACCCTGCAGCTGAAAGAGCAATTTCCCAGTGGAAAGTAGCTTAGTTCACGTAGCATTGTTCTTAAGAGTAGTGTGAGGAAAAACAAGAACTCCCAAAAGAATCATGTTAAGGTCCATTTGGGAATACCCAAACCAATGCTTTAAATGAAAAAGTGCATAAATACAGTAATACTACAAGTGTGTTAACTACGAAACAAATGTTTCTCTGGGAACCAAACAACAGTATTTTCCCACGTTATTTACATGTGATGAATTGTTCAGATACCACAAAGCACCATTTACACGCTCAATGGCTTGATTAAGTCTGAAAGGTCCTCTGACTTCGACTCTGTTCCGTTGAGGATCTACCTAGAGTACAAGGGTCAAGTTATCTTCAGTCAAACAGGATTTCTCCTTACAGCTCGGCCCTCTTTTGTTCAGAGACGTTAAAGCGGCGTTTTCACTTCACATTCTTGGCTGGCGTTTCAGACTCTGTGGACTGTCTCCCATCGGTCCAGGCTTCACGCGTGCTCTTCAGAGCCAGGGTCTTCTGTTGGTCAACCACGACATAGTCCACTCTCTCGTCAGCTACACTGCTGCCTGAGCCACTGCTCTTTTGCTAAAAAGCAAAGGAAACAACCCCATAAACCTCCACAGAAAAAGCCGTGCTTCTGCGTGAACTCCAGTCTTAAAACAGACACATATGCACTGTGAATAACTCTTGAAATTCTACTGGGTCACCAAAAAATCACATTAACTACCTCAGTATAACAATGTTGTCTCTCTCCTAACTGTACTCTGTTTTTCCCTTAATTTTAAAATTATTATATTTAAGAATTCAAACTAATGCTCCCATAACAGATGAAACTCCTAGAAAAGAAGGAGAGCAGACCCCTGGTTCATCTTAAGAGACATAGCTTGCTTTTAGCCTTTAGCTTAAGCTTGACTTTTTCAAGTCCTGAGAACAGGTACAGGTGTTTACTTTCAGAGTTAAGAAATGTTTTTTGAAAAGGAGTATTTCAAGAATGGCAGGCTACATAAGATCCAACTAGATACTAACTTAAAACAAATGTAATTATTAACGCATTGCTGGGCTCACTAGAAATTAAGGGAAATATCCAAGGTGTGAGGGAAATGGAGGGAGCAGAGAGCTGCTAAAGGGTCAAGACGGTGTCGTCTTCAGGATGAACGTCAACTGAGCAATGCAATCAGGAGGCCTGGGTGGGAGGCATGCAGGACCCTAAACTATCCTGTTAGGATAGGGACCCTTGAAGGAAACTGAGGTAGTCCTAGGGTGGTAGCATCACCTGCTTCCTAGCAGAAGCAAATGCAAATCCTTTCTGAAGGAAATTTAAGTCTGCAGGTTTCCCACAGATATGCTTAGCAAAATAAATTCCCAATAAAAATGTATGAACACACAAGGAAACAAGCCATCAGGTGTGTGAGAAACAGTAAACACAGATTCAGACCTCCAAGGACTTCAGATATGGAAATTACTGCATAAATAGTATAAAATACGTGCATAAAATGTTTAAAGGAATTGAAAAATAAAAAATAAAAGGAATAAGATAACAAAAAAGGAGTAAGAAGCTATTCAGATCAGGTAGGCATATTTGGGGAAAAAAAGCCAAGCAGAATGTCACTTCAGCAGTGAAAAATAAAATACTGAAATTAAAAATTAAACACATGGGTTAAGCAGAAGAATTGAGAATTAGTGAACTTGGTGACAGATCTAAAGAAATTTTACAAGTAAGCAAAGAAATGATAAAATAGAAAATATGAAAGCATGGTAAAAGATAAGAAAAACAGAATGAGAAGTTGTCTAATCAGAAACCTAAAAGGAAAGAAGAAAGAGAATAGTGGAAAAGTAATATTTAGGGAGAGAATGATTCAGACTTTTCCATAACTGACAAAAAATATGAGTCCAGAAATAAAGACTGCACAACTTCTACCAAGCAGGATAAATAAAGAAAAATCTATGTCTAGATGTCTAGACACAGTGTAGTGAACCTGCAGAACACCAAAGATATAGAAAAGATCTTAACATCAGCCAGATAGAAAAGACAGATTACCTACAAAGGAACTGCAATTAGACTGACAGCATACTTTTCACAGGAACAATGGAAGCCAGGTGACAGCAAATAGTATCTCCTATGTGTTGAGAGAAACTTACTGTCAATTAAGAATTGTGAACTCAAACTGCTCCCCCCGCAAAACCCTCAATACTCATTTTCCAGAATGAGGCAAAATAAAGACATTTCAGTTAAACAAAAACCGCAAGAATTTACCATTAACAGACTTCCATGAAAAGAACTTCTAAAGGAAGGAGGAAGGAAAATGATTAGAGAAGGAAGGTCTAAGACACAAGTAGGAATGATAAAAAAAAGAAGTTGGTAAACATGTAGGAAAATGTAAATAAACACTGTCTATATAGTAAGAATATTACTACTACTACTGTCTAATTTGTGAGTGTAACAACAACAAGAACAACAAAAAACCCTAAAACTTTTGGACAAAAATACCAAGAAAGTCAGAAAAGGAGTAATTTGAGCTAACATCGGAAAGGGAGTGAAGACCATGATTAACTTTGGAACTTTAGAATTTAGTAAGTAAGCATTTCAATGGTAATCACTAAGAGAGTACAAAGTGTGTAACTTCCATACCATTAGAGATGAAAAAATAAATTTATCAGTCTAACACTTTTGTGATTTATGAAAAAGCATTAAGTAATAGTACTAAATTTAAATTAAACACACTAAGAAAATTCCCCCAAAGGAGACCCGATTCTTCAGGTTTCAAATGGGAGCTCAGTGTATTTAAAGAATGAGGTTTCACTTACCTTACGTGGTGGCGTGGATTTCCCAGAATCTAAATCTAGATCTAGGTATTCCACTTGTTTGTCTCCTTTGGGCTTGATCATTGGGCTGCTTCCTCCATCAAGACTATTACTGCCAAAAAGATTCTGAAAGTAAAATACAACAAAATCAACTGTCAAACATTCATGAGACATACTGCTTATTACCTTGCTTGCCATCTACTCAAACCTAAATATTAACTTTAAGAGGACACAGCTTGAAGAAGTGTCTCCTTAGAAAATTAAATAATCTTTTAGGATGGGGAAAAATAAGCAATATTTTAAAAATTGATTAAAACATAGCATAGGTGAGCAAGCTAAAAGTAGTTTGAAAAGTAAAACTTGGTTCAGACTAAGACTGGGCCATCAAGCTACAGTTAACTGCAACAGTTCTTTCTTTCTTTCTTTTTTTTCCGGCTGTGCCGCATGGCTTAAGGAATCTTAGTTCCCTTACCAGGGATTGAACCCAGGCCCCCGGCCGTGGAAGTGTCAAGTCCTAACCACTAGACCGCCAGGGACTTCCCAGTTGGAATAGTTCTAACTCAACGTTATTAAAATGATATCTGTTCTCAATAACATTCTTTAACTATAGGATCCTTATAGTCCATGCTTTCAAATTAAATTTTTTTAGGGATCGACCAAGATGGCGGAGTAGAAAGACCCTGAGCTCACCTCTCAAATTAAAAAAAATTTTAAAGTTCTATATTTGAGTTAAAGGCTTTCACACTAAAATCAATTTAGAATAAGTATGGTAGCTAAGGGCTATGCATACTGACTCCATTAATAAAGTCTGTTTTGTTTCAACCACCTGGAATTTTTACCACTTAATTTTCTGTCTTCTTACCCTTTCTGTCCTAATAGGAACTGTACAACAGAAGGACTCCTCTCTAAGAAAAGAAAAAGAAAAAAGGAAGGGAGAGGACAGCAATGAACAACAAGAATGAAAAAGCTTGAGGCAGAAAAATGAAAAAGAAATAGGTTATTAGGAACATGAAGATCAATGCTAAATAAAAAGGAAAGGACGATGTGAACTTATGTCCCTACATGCACCTGCTACTCTGATCATGACAGTCTTCAAATGTGCTCCAACAAATGACTTGTTTCCATGCCTTGCTGCTTTTAACCTCACCTAGGAATGTTCTTGACTTCTCAGGACACTACATATTCATTAGGGACTTTCATCCCTGTGGCTTCTATCACATAGGCATTATTGTTCACATGTCAGCTTACACTTTTGAAGAAAACCGTAACGATGTAATCAACTTGACAATTTTATACTTGTTAGGATGAACAACATGATTTGGAAACTGCATAAATCTGGTTCTGCTGATTCTTTCATATTGCTACTCCATTTTGTTTGGGTTAAACAGACTAAGCTGTGACTTAGGGAAAGGACAATTGCTAGGAAAACACTGAGTTTACTCTTGGTGAGGGGGACATGGTCTGGGTCGCATGTACTCAGATGCAGCATGTGTGCGGCCTACTGTATATCCTACACACCGTATGCGGCATGTGTACGCAGTAGACAACCTGCACTACTGAATGTGATGGCCCTATTTGTAGGAACAGATTTTTAAACCAAATTTATCAACTACCGCTAATAAAACATTAAAAAAATATTGACAGTAACATGTAGGGCACAAAAAATGTAAGCAAGTGTCAGTGCTCAATTAGTATAAATAGCTATCCCCTCCCCCTCTTTCTTCTAATTCATGAAAAAACTGAAATTTTTTTCTGCAAATGACTCTATATTTCATTCTCACATAAAAAAACCAAGCCAGACTGCACGGTGTGTGTGTGTGTAAAATTTTGTATTCAAATGTAATGACAGAGCCCATACCTGAAATTTCCCTAATTGGAAACCCCTAGAATTATTCACGGTGTTGCAGGCTATGAAAGAAACCCTTGAGTTCATATGATGTACATGTTTAATCTCAGTAAGTTGTTCTTAAAGAGAATTTCTCAGAATTGCTAGTTCAACTGTACTCTGTCTAATAATTACTAGGACTGGAAAATTTTTCATCTTCAAGTATTGTTAAAATGTGTGTCTCTGCAAAAAAAGTCTATTTGCTCTTGATCTAATCTAATCTCAACTGGGAACAGCCTGTCTCTGCATTCTAGGCTTTAACCCAGTGTTTTTCCAAAACAGTTTAGAAAAACCCTAAGATTCCAAGAGTTATTATGAAGTGTTCTGTGAATTAAAAGAAAAAATATAGTAGTACTTTGTTTTTCTAAAATTCTTGAAAAAAATACATAAAATTATTGAACATAGTTTTGATGTTGTCGTTACAAACAATATATATGTCTTTAGTAATGATGTACTGTCACTTGAATTTCAGGCGTCACATTAAGGGTTCATTTCACGAACGCTTGACTTTGGATGTCTGTATAAATGAACAGGCAGCATCACCAGTTCACTGTTTCATTGGACACTGTCTGCTCCATGATCACCAGTGTAGGAAACAGACTGTGCTTCAACATTTCAACGTACGGAATTTAATCTTCATTGTCCCTATAAACCAGATTTGATCCAATCCTGTTTCAACTTCTCCAAGACTAATTTTTTACCGACTTCATCAACCTGAGCATGTGTTAGACCTTGTGAACTTCTATGGTACTCCACTGATGCACTGAATTCCAAGAGGTGTGGGAAATATTGCTGTAACTATCACATTCATTCCTCAGGAAAAGTTGTCTGGACTAAGATGAGCCCTTGCAGTTGCTGGCATAAGATGGAAATGTCACAGCTGACTTTTCTATTGTGAATGGCAGATGGATATTTTCACTTGGGACGTTTTTGCTTATTTCTAACCCTTAGGGCCTCAGTACCTTAGAAATTCACCATCTGGTGGTTATTTAGACACCTGTACTGGCAGGTAAAATTACCTTTCTGGCTTAGTGTTATACTATATAAAAGAACAATTTTATATCTTCCTTTCCTTTGACTTTCTGATTGTAACGGATTTTTTTCTAGATTTTTCCCTTCACCTAACACCTACTCATGACAAGTCATACTTTCAAACTTTCCTATTACAGGTCCTTTCCAATATTTTTATGTTTATTTACTATTTTGGGCAAAACAAAAGATTCTTTAGTATCTCAGAAAAGAATTACTTTTGTAATAAAAAATTCATTTAACCACCTCAAGATGAAAATTGAGGGCAATATGTACTCCAATGCAGCACTGAGGATTTACTTAGACTCTTACTAGAGTCTGTTTACTATAATGAAGAAAAAAATTAAGTTAATAAAAATAATACAACACTACTCATCAAATGGAAAAATTATGAATCCAGAAGTGAAAGTCAGTTAATAAAAATTGCCCTACCTTGAAACATTAGTGAAAATGTTATTGATATAGGTCGTTTGTATTCTAATTCAGGGTTGACATGAATATTTTAAATTATCTTATTCATTTTTGAACACTTTATGAATTTGATAATATTTTACAGTTAATTAGTTCAAGCATCAAATCAGGCTTTTCAAATCACTTAATTTTGTTCCCTGACAAATGGTCGTGAGAAACCTGTTTCTGCCTAAAGTCCATTAAAGATATAAATTCAATGAAAAAAACTGGGCTTTATACATTGAATCTCTGAACAGAATTGTTTTAAAGAAAATAAAGTCACTAAAATGTTACTCATGCCAAATTTTGACATTAGGTATTTGCTTATCAGATGTTGCCTTGTTGTGCCCCATGATCTGTTCTCCCCTTTCCACTGGGAAGGGGATTTTTAGCCGGGCCCACTGTCCCTCGGTACAAAGGCTACGGTTTCCAGTCCCTTTCGTGTTTATGTGGCCCGAGGCTAAGTTCTGGTCAACAGTTTGTACTCAGCAGTTTCTGGGAACCTTCTCTATGAGGCAATTGGGCTGCATCCTTTGCTTCTTCTTCCTTCCCTCCATTCTGCAGCCTGGAATGTGAATCTGTTGGCTGGAGTATCATCTTGTTCTATTGAGCCTGTGAGCCAGACCCAGGGGACAGCGGATTGGAGAGCAGTAAGGGGCAAGGATCCCCGAGGGCTCCTGGAACAAAAAGCTGCCACAACAACCACGGACTGACTCTCTGGACTTCTACATAAGAAAGAAATAAACATCTGTCTTAAGTCCTTGTTATTTGCTTATTTTCTGTTACTCAGAGGGGATCCTAATGCCAACTGATAGACTTATCTACTAAAAAGCAAATAACAGAGCAAGCAGTGACTCTGGTTTGAGGGAAAGCAAAAGGAAAAGATTTTTAAAAAATTAAAATTGGCTTGGGGCTTCCCTGGTGGCGCAGTGGTTGAGAGTCTGCCTGCCAATGCAGGGGACACGGGTTCGAGCCCTGGGCTGGGAGGATCCCACATGCCGCGGAGCAACTAAGCCCGTGAGCCACAACTACTGAGCCTGCGCGTCTGGAGCCTGTGCTCCACAACAAGAGAGGCCGCGATAGTGAAAGGCCCGCGCACCGCGATGAAGAGTGGCCCCCGCTTGCCGCAACTAGAGAAAGCCCTCGCACAGAAACGAAGACCCAACACAGCCAAAATAAATAAACAAATAAATAATTAAAAAAAAAAAAATTGGCTTGTATTTTTAAACATCTGAAGTATTTTCTGGCAACTACCTGATTTCTGGGGAACATAATGCTTGCTACTATTACAAAATTCTTGGGCCTTGGGGTAATAACAGTCAGTCTGAAGTAAATCAGGTTTTAACAGGTCTTCTTTGATCTTTAAGCCTTACCTAAGGATGTATTATTGAATGATTATTAAAAACCCTCGGCACAAGATTGTTTCACCCTGAGTGCGCTGACGTGGGTCTGGAGAAATGCACTATAAAATGCTTCCAGTAAAAAGTATTTTCTTGAATAGTTTCAAAAGTGAAGTACATCTTAAAAGAAATATAACTGGAAAACTTTTATGATTTTTAACTAACTTGTATCTACTTTATAGATATTAATATTACACTTTGACCCTTTATTGGTTTTAGACTTGATGATGCCGTTTTTCAAAAGCATTTTTATATGAAGTTTTTTTCTTTAATTTTTAAAATTTATTTTATTTTTTGGCTGCATCGGGTCTTCGGTGCTGCGCGCGGGCTTTCTCTAGTTGCTGTTGTGGTGCGCGGGCTTCTCATTGCGGTGGCTTCTCTTGTTGCAGAGCACGGGCTCTAGGCGCGCGAGCTTCAGTAGTTGTGGCACACGGGCTCAGCAGTTGTGGCGCACGGGCTTAGTTGCTCCGCGGCATGTGGGATCTTCCTGGACCAGGGCTCGAACCCGTGTCCCCTGCATTGGCAGGTTGATTCTTAACCACTGTGCCACCAGGGAAGCCCCCAAAAGCATTTTTAAAAAGTTGTCTTTTATCCTTTTTCCTTAAGTAAAGAAAGATGGAAGGGTAAGGTGTATGGACTGCAAGAAAGGTCTAGTGTGAATGATTCAGAAGGGCTGCTCAGGAAGAGAGACGTTAAGAGAAGATTCTACTTACCGAGTCTTCACTGGACAGGTTTGGGTTCATGGGAACATAATTCTCTTCACTGTCATGTGAGTCGCTGCTTGAAGTCGTGCTGTGCACTGAATCCGGCCGGGGAGACATGGGAAACCTGGAGGAGCTGATTACAGAGATGACCATCACAAACACACATCCTGACCAAGTTTCTCAATTCGCTTCGAAACTAAAAATGAGTGATAGTATACATTCTTCCAGAAACATTTATGCTTACAATCATTTATTGTACGCATTTATTATTGTACAATTTATCACACACATTCAAATGCACAACTAATATTTATAGCTATTTGTAAAGGGATATTTTCTTTTTTAAAAAATTTTTAAATTTTTTACACAATTTTGAAAGGTTACTTTCCATTTACGGTTATTACAAAATATTGGCTCTATTCCCTGTGTTGTACAATACATCCTCGAGCCTATCTTACACCCAAGATAAGCTCCCACTTATCTTGTAGTGGGAGGTAGTTTGTACCTCCCACTTCCCCACCCTATTCCCACCCCCCCACCCCGCCACTGGTAACCACTAGCTTGTTCTCTATGTCTTCAAGTCTGCTTCTGTAAAGGGATATTTCTGAGCATCAAAGTACCTTCTGCAGGATAAAGAAAATGTGGCACATATATACAATGGAATATTACTCAGCCATAAAAAGAAACGAAATTGAGTTATTTGTAGTGAGGTGGATGGACCTAGAGTCTGTCATACAGAGTGAAGTAAGTCAGAAAGAGAAAAACAAATACCGTATGCTAACACATATATATATGGAAGCTAAAAAAAAAAAAAAGGTTCTGAAGAACCTAAAGGCAGGACAGGAATAAAGATGCAGACGTAGAGAATGGACTTGAGGACACAGGGAGGGGGAAGGATAAGCTGGGACGAAGTGAGAGAGTGGCATGGACTTATATACACTATCAAATGTAAAACAGCTAGCTAGTGGGAAGCAGCTGCATAGCACAGGGAGATCAGCTCGGTGCTTTGTGACCACCTACAGGGGTGCGATAGGGAGGGTGGGAGGGAGCCGCAAGAGGGAGGAGATAAGGGGATATATGTATATGTATAGCTGATTCACTTTGTTATAAAGCAGAAACTAACACAGCATTGTAAAGCAATTATACTCCAATAAAGATGTTAAAAAAAAAACAACAACAAAGTACCTTCTGCAGAACAACAAAAAAAGTATTGCTAGTGATGTGGGGGATAAGTAGAAAGATATAGATATAAAAAGGAAGATTTAAGAATTACTATTTAAAAAAACTATATATATATATACACACACACATGTATTCACACACACGTACACATTCAACACAGGTTTGTAACTACAAACATTCTTTTCATTTCCCCATATACATTTAAATGAATCTCCATTAAATAATCCCCAGAAGAAACTACCGTATTTTCCAGAGCAGTAGTTCTCAGAAATTTCTAGCCTCATGAACCTTTCACACCCTTAAAATTTATTGAGAACCCCAAGGAACTTTGGTTAATATGGGTGCTATCTACTGATATTTACCACATTACATAGAAAAAAAAATTAAAAGACAAGGGTACACAAATACATACACTATTAGCTGTCACAACGATATCGTCCAATATTATGCCACCTCTGGAAAACTCCAGTGTACACTCATGAGAGAAGGAGAGTGGAAAAGCAAATGACATCTTAGTATATTCATGAAAATAGTTTTGACTTCACAGAACCCCAAAACGGGAGGCTCCCCAGACCATCCTTTGGGAACCACTGTTCTAGGTACTCTCCATTACAATGAACAATCAAGCTAAGTATTTTAAACAAAGACTTACTCTCGAGCAAAACTCCTAGTGATGGGAGATCTTACTGGGGCTTGTAATTCTTCCCATTCTGGCAAAGGTTTTATTTCTAAAGGTGCTGGCTTGACTGAAACAAAAGAGAAAAAAAGAGACTTTAGCATACAGAAATTTGGAAAACAAAACTAGACCCTCTTTCTACATCTCTATACATTATAGCCAGAGTACACCTAGCACCAGCTTAGTTTCACACTTGAAAAGAAGTTCACTGATGTTATGTGATTTTTCCAAGGTTACACAGCTAAAAAATTAGTGGCAAAAGCTAAATCAGATAATGTTTCCTGATTGTTGACTGAAAGTCTAAATAAAACTCTATTATTACAACATGTTGCTTCTTAAGTAAATATTTTATGAATATAAACTTAATGAGAACAAGAAAGACTAATGTGACCCAATTCCTTCATAGTTACTTGACTTATACTTTTCATTATTTCCTTATCTTGTTTTTTTCACTAACTTTATCCTCAAACACGGAGATTTAATCTTCTACGTAAAAACAGTCCTCATCATCAACATTGAAGCATCATTTATACAACTATACATATAAAATGATGTGTAGGAAGCAATAAACACAAAACTTCGCTAAAACCAAAAACTGAAAAAAAGAATTAATAACCAAATCTTTTAAATTAATTCAGGCCCAGTCTGGAACCAAATAAAACAAAGCAATAACTATATCTTTATGCTCAAACTCTGCTCTGAGAAAAGGCCACAATTTAACAATTGCCTCAAATTTTTAGCTTAATTTAACCAACAATATCCTTTAACAAATTAAGTAAAAATAAATGCTAATGTTCTTATTAGCTTTATTTATAAGTTGTCTTTGCTTATTTACCCTATTATTGCAGTGGACAATTAATTACTCTGCCAGTATACATTCCACAGAGCTCTTCGCCCTTAAAGTAAGACTCAGTTTTCAGAAATTCATGGCAGGAGCAAAAGAACTTCAACAATATTATTTGTTAATATTCATTACATTTTAAGATACGATTTAAACATATTAGGTAAATATTTTAGTTACATTTCATCCTGACACTCTAAAGAAAAAGTCTTCATTTTTTCCAGGCGTCCCTCCTCTACTCTTTCTTTGTCCATATATGTGTACGTTGAATCAACCAAGTTACAATTACCTTCAAACTAAAAAATAGGTAGTCATTTTAAAGGAATATGTAGATTCTCTGGGGTTGAGGCCGAAGTATTTTTGGCAACTCAAATACAAAAAAATTCGATGAGATTTTCTGAAGGCTACACTGATTTATGTTTGAGTTAAAATAATTTTGCTCACCTATACACTTAAAATGGACACGTACAGAATGCTGTGCTCACTTGAAAGCATTTCTTTAACTCTGATGTTTTCACTTTTTTTAAAACACAAAGGCTAATAGCTGCTTAGCTGTCAAATTCTAAGTAATGGCATAAAGTAATGAATCCATGGAAATGATTGTACATTGTCTCAGAACAGAATATATACATTATACATAAATACAGGAGACAATTGGAACTCACAAGCTTAAAGAAAACACTCTATTGATGTCTAAAAGGTTAAAAGAATAATGCAAAAGGGAAAGACTGAATATCATATATTATCAAATATTTAACATGCTGCTGTTAATGGCATAACAAATATACGCGTTGTGTATTATGGGAAGCATTCACTTTAGAAATTACATGCTGGGAAGTTTTATTTACAACAAAATAGTATTTAAGGCTCTTCTCCTTTACTTTTAAAGGAAACAACATCACAGAATAAATAAATTCCCAACACCCCATCCAGCATGCGGTGCTAAAGTACATACCCTTTCTTCTTGTAGCAAAGTCACCTATGGTTTGTGAATCAGTTCGCTCTAAACCATGGGGTTTGGGTCTTAAAATTTTAGGACTTTGACCTAATTGGTAAAAAGAAGATTCTCTTAATATAATGTTATTTTTTTAATCGGAAAAGCAACAGAGCCCTGAGCAGACATGTTACATCTCAAAAGCATAAACAAAAGTTTGTTTGTGGAGACTATTTCAGTCTGGCTATGCATATCATTCATGCTCAATACCATGGGAACGCGGAAGCTGCATGCAACAATGTAATAAGCAAACTGTAATAAAAGATGGAAGGGTTTTAGTGGCATAACTGCTTGGTTAGTTGTTATCTTTATTTGGAGGAAGAGAGGAAAAACATGTGTCATGTTAGTTACTCTTCTAACATGCCTTAGAAAACTGGATCCAATAAAAAATTATAAAACCTCTCAGTCAGATCGCAAGTACATCTTTTCTTTGAAGTCTGGTGTCTCATACGAAAGTACCAAGGCCTACTTTCTTAACTTGATGGAGGTGTTTTAAAAACCTTAATCTGACTACTCCTTCACCACCTGAAAGCACCCTTCTAGAGAAGTTCTATTGATACAATGTCTGCTAATCCAAAGTCAAAACCAAGACCAGCATTTCTTTTCCCTGAACACTCAGTGGTTGCCCCTGTGACACCATTTTGCAAGGATTAGATGTCTAGATTCTGGAACTGCTGACTGTCTAGCTTTAATTTGAGAATTGGAAAGCATAAATTCAGTTGCCATCATTTTTTTTTTTTTTTCGTTTAATCTCTGTCATGTACAAGTACTGCTGAAAAGCCTTATGAAAAGTACAGGTTTAATACCCAGCAGCTGGCCTCATACTTTTTCCCACTAGAAGCCTGGATGCCAGAGTAGCAATATCATTTCAATCAGGAATTTAAACTACTTCATTCTCAATGGCACCAAATTCTCTTTTTTCTTGGCATGTACAAAACTGAGTTGACCTCTATTAGATGGAAAATAATATTAGAGTTCGCTGATTCAATGCTGATCCCTAGCACCTTATTGACCAAAATCTACAAGTTCTTGAAAATGTGATTTTCTAGCTTATAAAACATGAAAATTTCCTAACTCTCTCAAGTCCTCTCAAGGGTACTCCTTGGCATTCTTCACAGAAAGATACCATATTAAGTGAATTTTTTAATAGTGCATTTATAAAATTTCCATGTATTTTCTACTCCATGCAAAGCTTAAGGCTGATTTTAGGACAAACGCCTCAAGGTGAAAATGTTGCCCTGAATTGAACCTAGTCACTCAAGCATTTTGGTAGCTTCATTTCTTTGTATTTTTACTGCCTGGCTCAATTTGACATTTATGTTCCAGACAGAAATGAAAGTGATACTCAAATGATGGCTCAGTATTATTTATGAGGAGAGAAAGGAAAAAAAAGTCCAAGGTGTAGGTACTTCTCCTCTGCTGCCTAGAGGCAAATACTGGAATGTTTCTCTAATTACTTAAGTGCGACAATTAAAGGGTATGAGATAAGACTAAAGCAGAGGCAGAAAATGAACCAACTTGGGGATACACTGATTCTCAAATTCTAAGGGTCAACAGTGTTAACTCATTTGAGCCTCAGCTTTTTTTTTTTTTTTTTTTAAATTATTAGCACCTTTAATTATTATTTATTTATTTATTTATTTTTGGCTGTGTTGGGTCTTCGTTTCTGTGTGAGGGCTTCCTCTAGTTGCGACAAGCGGGGGCCGGGCTTCCTCTAGTTGCGACAAGCGGGGGCCGCTCTTCATCGCGGTGCGCGGGCCTCTCACTATCGTGGCCTCTCTTGTTGCGGAGCACAGGCTCCAGACGCGCAGGCTCAGCAATTGTGGCTCACGGGCCTAGTTGCTCCGCGGCATGTGGGATCTTCCCAGACCAGGGCTCGAACCCGTGTCCCCTGCATTGGCAGGCAGATTCTCAACCACTGCGCCACCAGGGAAGCCCAGCCTCAGCTTTTAAATCCAAGACAGTTAACAAGGAGGCTTTAGCTAGATTAGGTTTGAACAAAGACATTCTTTCTTTAGCAAAGAGCACCCCATTGTGCGTTAACCCTCAGGGGTTAAAACAATCTCCCCCCCGCCCCCCCCGGGGCTGTCAATCTCTGGATCATGGGATCTGCTCCCTCATTTGGAGCACAACTTGGTAAATCTTAACCTCTGGTTCAGATCTCCCCTAAGACCCTTACTGGCATACCTACAAAGTCACCCCACATGGAGGTTCTGTAGGCTTTCACACTGCATGTTCGAAATGGAATTTATCTTCTGGGACCCACCACACCTGCTTTGTTTCCTCTGTTTGCAGTTGCCATAGCAGATCTCTTAAGAGTTACTCTAGATTCCACTTTCTCTCTGATTTCCCTGTATCAATTTTACTTTCTATTTATAATGGCAATAGTTTGTTTTCATTTATCCAAGAAAATTAAACAATCTGTAAGTTTTTTAGTCCTGGCTTCCTTTTTTTAATGTGCGCTGCACTTACCTGGTTTGCTTTTCTGCAATTGAACTCACACTGTATGGCTAAATGACCTCTACTTACACTCCAAGTGGCCTCCAAACTTGTAAAAATCACTCACTCTAGGTCCCCAAGTGGAGGCAGCAATTTCGAGTCAGGACAGGGACTTTTGTTATGCCTCCCTGTCTGATCATCTCTAAAGCGAGGCGTCAAGAACCCTGGGTTTGGAACACCGGGCAAAGCACTCTTTAAAGAAGATGCTGAAAAAAAGTGTGATTTTATAACAGTTTGCATTTAAAAATATCATTTTCCCCCTATGGTATCCTTAAATCTTAGAATGAGCTTTCTAGGGGCCGACCTGATTATGTTACTTGCCTACATAAAAACCCTTTAATGGTGTTCTCAGAATAAAGCCCGAACTCATTAGCATGGATTATAAAACCCCCAGGAGTTGGCACCTGCCAGGCATTTGGCATTCGTTCCTGCATTCATACTTTCCTCCCTCCCACCCAAGACTCTGAGCCAGTCCCCTCTTTTTAAAGGATCTGGGTATGCTGTTTATTCTGATAGAAGATCCTCTATCATCATTTCATTGCCACTCACCCTCTGAGACTCTCCTCAGAGGAGACAGCCTGCAGGGCCAAGAGCTAACCTCAACCACAAGCCCCCTTCTGTGCTAATTATGATAATGTGTTTACTTTTCCACTTTCCCAGTAAACGGGGAGCTTCTTTAGAGAAGCCACCTGTCCTTCCTTGGGTTTCGAGACCCCAGACCTATCAGAGGGTACATCCTATAACTGGGAGGCCCTTCAATCTGTTTTGATGAACTGTGGTTCTCTTAAAGCTTAATCTGATGGTGGTGTTTAATCTGATCAATGTCTTAACTTTGTGTTTGCCTTTGAAGGAAAAAAAAGAAAATAAGAGCAACTGAATGTTGTTTCAAAAGCTGATCATACCAAATATGGTCAAGGCAGTCATATGAGGTCATGCTTCAAAGAAGCAGATGCAGTCCTTTTTGAAAAGTCCATACACGATTATTATTTTTACTAGGTACTGCTTACATAAATGCAACTCAAAGTGGAAAATTTATTTTCTCTACCATTATAGGTCTAACTTAGCCTAAATTATTCACTCATCTGAAGTTTCACAGATGATGCTACTATTTCCAGTAGGCATCTCAGAAATCAAGAAAGAAGAAAAATAATTCACAACATTATTATCCTCTAATTCCAAGGAGTAATCAAGGTAGCACACTGAAAAACTTTTACACTTGTTTGAATAGTCTCATTGTATAAAGGGGACTATAATAATGATAATTATATTGGAAGGTCAGGAATATTTAGGAAAAAAACCCGCACGTGGAGGCTGTGCTGTAAAAATGCACTCTGTACTCATTTCCTTTAAACTGTAACCAACCCAAAAATCTGACTTGAGAGTCAAACTTTAATACTTGTTTATTAAAATCTAGCTATATTTACTGGTATCATTTACCCATCTTCCAAACATTTATTATAGTATAAAAGTAGTTTTTCGAAAGCATGTTAATTTTTAATCACTTTCAAAAAACTTCTTTAGAAGCTCTCTTGAGCAAATATTTATAGCAAAGATACCAAAAAGATCCACCTAGAGAAGCTCCTCGATTGGTCTTCTGGATCCTTCCTATACCAAAGTGAAGATCCAGAAGGACCTGAAGATATTTTAACCAAACGAACGTACAAAAACACAAGAAGTAACCTCGCACTGCTTTTTTAAAACCAATACAACAACTAATGGTCAGATCTACTGCAGAAAGCCATGAATGGACAAAGCCAAACAAAACAAAATATAAAGGCAGTATATCTGAGGCTTGAACAGCTGCTATATCACGTTAGAAAGAGAGTGAGTGGGCCCAGTTAAGTGCACAGATGAAATCTGGTAGATTTATGTAAGAACTTACTTTAAGAGAAATCACAATATCTTATAGAAATTTCCCAAACTTTACAAAGTTGCTTCTCCATTAAAACATAAAAGTTTCAGTTAAAGTAACCAAAACAGAATTTGTCCTGCATTTCCAATGACTCATCTGCTTTCCTAATATTTAACACAGTACATGTAAATTATGATTTTCTCCTCTGTTAATATACACAAGATATGGTTCAGAACAAATACTATTGTGACAGAAATAGTATGGGTGAAAATATAGATACCACAGTTGGGTGACTGGGTAAAGTGTCCATGAAAATACATTGAATGTAAGTGTTTAAAACATGCACGTATTTCTGCAGCTTCAATTACTCAGAAGTATTTGAAAAACTCATCCGTACTACTAACTACAGCAGCTGACATCTATAATTGGGGGTATAAACAAGACTAGAATGTCACTCATTTATTGTAGACCCTTCCCAAGAAGACGATCACAGAAGCCAGTTATACTGGGTGTTGAGTTAGTTGTATTGAGTTTTGGAACTAATCAAGCCATATTTTATAGAATAAGGTTTGCTTATTATGAGGTTTAGTTAATAAGAGATACTAAAATAATAGACAGAGCCATGTATCTGATGTCACAAAATTTGAAATGAAAACAGACTCATTAGATGCTATGCACCATGAGAAGAATTTCAGGACGAAATAAGACATCTGTTTTATGGTTTAAGTTTTTAGGATAAACTTTGCTCCAAGATCTGAATTTGGGTTTTAAAATGTTTTTCTCGAATAGCTATAACTTTCTAAAGTGACTTGACAAAGTTTGCCTTGCAATATTAGATACTTTCTCATGCCTTCTCTTGTATCATATTTATTTTAAAAAGTAGAGTAATAATAAGAAAAGCAACCCACCCCCTTTTTTTATAACTAAGACTTTAAGTAACTTCTTTACTGTTTTGCTAAACCTATTATTCTCCTTGAATTTGTCAAAAACTATGTGGCAATTTTATTCTGGGTGCTTTTTCAGTTCATTTTGTATCTAAGCAATGATACCAAATCAGTAATCTGGCCCATGAGCTCAAGATTGTCTTTCAATAGCTCAGTTAATTTTTTAAAGACTAAACACAATCTCCAAAAGTAACCAAGGGACCTACTTTGTTCTGTTCTACAAGTAGGGTCACCATTGGTTGGTTTAGAGGACTAGGACAGTCTCTCATGTACTAGAATATATAGTACTTTCACTATATATTTACATAGGGAGGTTTAATTACACCTATCTACAATATATATGATATAGAGTACACATGCCATTTTATTATGCTGCCTACATAAAATAATATGTACTATAATATGGGGGTACGTGAACTCTGTCAGACCTAGATGATACTAAAAGCATTTCATTATGATCCTAAAACTTTCCAACATGTAAATAGGGACCTTTTCTGACTCTGCGTTGTGCTTACCACATGAAACCATTAACTGTGAAATATACCGGGAATTTTCAAACTGTGTTACGCAGAGCCCGACGGGAGGAAGGAGAGGCAGGAGAGCAAAGCCGCAAGGACTCAGAGCCCCACGCCTCGCCCACAGCACACCACGTCCACATTTATGTGGGGACCTCAAGATATAAAACGGTTACGTTTGGTGTCAAAAACTAGCGATCTGCTGCCAACATGTGCTAATTACAGGAAAAGAAGGAGAGAACCAGTTTAGCATTAAAATGAGGATTTCGATGTTTCACGGACTTCCTGACACTAGTATCTTAATCCTTCCACCCTCTGTGGGCTCAATTATAAGTCTATACATGTCCAAACATACTTCTGTGTGTTGTATGCAAAGAAGAAAATGATGAGGGATGTCTAAATAGATTTAAAAACAAATGAGGACCAAGAGAAACAAAAGGAAAAGTTATCACCTAAAAAGCCTGGGATGCTCACACTGTTTCTAAAATAGCCAGCCCTGATCATGGCTCTGCTGCTAGAGCCTCTGGGGTGACCGGGGGTGCGACCGTCTTTCCAGCTGTCCGAGCAAAGGTGGGCCCCTTGACCCAACAGCAGCCAGCGTGTGGGCTCGCCTGCAACCTACAATCTATCTTGTGGCCTGGTGTGGACAGACAAACGAGACCAATCAAAGCTGCGCTGAGCGATCTGGAGTGAGTCAATAATGAACAAGGCAATTAGCAACAGATGTGGAAGCTGCGAGGGCCCATAAAAAGGAGCCATAGGGCGGAATCGAGGCCACGCAGGGCTATCAGAGGCCAAGGCTCTCTGACAGCAGCACGTAAAGTAGAGGATGCAGCGTAAAAGAAAACAGGAGAGAAGGAAAGAATGTGAGGGAGAGCAAAGCAGGATCAAAGAGTTTCCAGAGGACAGAAATGCAGGGAGGGCAGGACAAAGTGACAGCCTCCTAGGAGTGTGTCAGTTGCCGCTAACTTTCTCTTTTCATTTACTTTCTTAAAAGCAAAACAAAACAAAACTCATTTTCTTAAGATACTCTGAGTCTCAGTCTCTGTTCCCCACACCGGGAACTTAATTAGAATGACTATTAATGATCCAAGCCCAGGTTAATGAGAAATTTACACAAACGTTACATGCTTTTTGAAAACAGCTACATAGAGCACACGAGACTCTTCAAATGTGCTGAATTCCCCAGAAATTGTGCCACGCATCTCACAGCCAATACACTAACTTACTTGGTTGTCGAGATTAAATCACACTTGCAGCCTGCGGCAACACAGCTGGCTGTCTGGGGTTTAACCACTTGAACCCAAATTTCAAAAGCTTGGGTGCGTATTACCAGTTTGGCTGAAAAGTTTCTTTTACACTGAGTTCTTAACCAACCATGCCACCTTAGAATTTAATGTTACTTATGAAGGCCAGTATGAAAGAACAGACTAGAAGCATTTGTTTACACCCCAGCAAAGGCAGAATCATTTTTAAAAAGTTGTTATATGCACAGAATGGAAAGAGTATACAAGCAACCTTACTGTTCTTAAAGAATCATGGCAAGTGCACTAATAATCTCAAGTCTGATTTGATATTAAATACTCCGGAGGAGAGGTTACAAAAGACCAACCAAAGACGGTATCTAGCTTGTAAAAGTGTGTGGTATGGTCTGCAATGTTTCGTTTTGTTTTTTTTTAAATAATTAAATTAGGTGGTAGAACTTAAAAATCAAAAGAAAATACACATAAAACCCCAAATTTTTGACTTCCTTTGATAATCAGAAGATCTTCCTCTAGGGGGCCCATGTTAGTTTCACAAGTTCACAAAGGATTGTAGGCAGGCAGTAATTAGTGACTCCATTTGGATGGGCCAAGGGCATTCCAGTTTCTCCTAATTATCTCCCGTTGCTTGCCAATCCTTGTGAATATTTTAGTTTGTAACCTCTGCTCCAGAGATAGGAGACTTAAAAATCTCACCTGGGCATCAACATATGACATAATAATTATTAATCTATAAACAGCAATACTACTTTACTTAAACAAGCTGGTAACTTAGGTAATATGAAATACTTCTGAATTTCTAGTCCCGATTCCGTTTTGGATTTAATGACAGTTAAATGCAATCTCAATTGGCAACCCCCGGCCCTTTTACCACGCCACGCTCTCCTTACCTTTTCTGTCTGGCTTGAGGTTCCGATCCACGGGGGGTGGTTCACAGTCTGCAACAGGAACTGGCCTTCTAGGAGGGGTCTTCGGGCTGGACCTGAAGCCCATATGAGCGGGAGGAGGCACTTGCATTCCAAATGAAGAAAAATCAAATGTCCCCGGAGTCATTGGCACATAATTTGCTTCCTGAATTGGTTCCGTGAAACTGCTGGAATGTTGTCGTGGAGGAGAGTTGGGATTCATGGGGACATAATTTTCATCCAGTTCTTCGCTTGATACACTCCCCACTGTCAATACATTTTTGATTTTCTAAAACACACATACATTTCTTTTAATAAACAAGAACTACTGTCAAACAGGAAAACACAGTTGTAAGTTATGCCTATTCATGTGGATCTGAAGGGACTTTTATTTCAGGATCTCATTTAGTCTCAGGGTCCTAAGTGCGAAGGTTTTGACAGTGAAATACACTTGGTGATGTCAAGGTCAATTATACTTACAAAGTGGTTGTGGAAGCCTTCGAGTGAACTAGATCTATCAGTTGGAAATGTTCGTGGAATATCATAGCAGTCTTGAGAACTAGCATCTAAAACAGAGAACAAACTATCAATATTTCTCCCCATCTTTGCCAGTTCCCAGGGTAATCAGGAATGACCTTCTCTCTCTCTCTTTTCATATATGCATGCATGCACACACACAGATTTTAAAAAGGATGCTCAAAGAATAATATATTGAATTGAAACATTAAACCACTAGAAAATGCAGACATTTATTCATATGCTAACCAGTATCAGTATTTGATTATGACAGTGAGATGGGTTATTTAAAGATGGAGAAAAGAAATACTTCTGTTTTCTTATCTTTTGTACCCTTGGGTATAACTTATATCTCACTAACTTATTATAACCACCTGAAGATACATTACAGCCATTTCGAGAAAGAAGTTAGAAATTGGTGTTGAATGGCTAAGTAAGTATTGACATAAGTACCATCCACAAGGCATCAAATCTTTAACTTCTTTAGAACAGCTGGATAACTCTACCATAAAATCCAGAAGTGTCAGACGTAGTTTTTAGGGTGGGTGCCTTTTAAACTTGGGCTTTTTATTTTCAGGACTTTAGGACCCTCAGAGGCTAACCCAGACTCAATTTTTCTCCTCTCAAAGTCTATAACTTTTGGCAGGCTCTAGGAAGATGGTACAGGAATCAGTGAAGTGGCTAAGGGGTAAGGGGAGAGAAGATTCAGAGCTTTAAAAATAAATAAAACCAAACAAACAAACAACAGAATGACCTGATTGCAACTGAATATCACCTGGTAGACATAACGTAAAAACTGTTGATCTGGGAAGGAAGGAAACAGAGCCCAACAGATGTGACACAGAAGCGGCCGTAATAGGACACAAATACGGGAAAGGGTATGACTGGGAAAGGCTTTGTGGCTGGTCCATTTCCTGTGCCTCTGCCCCATCGGGTCTGCTCACCCAGGATGTAGAGGAAGTGAGAGAGAGCGGTGCACACTCCCTGAGGCAGGGAAGTATTACTAAGGCCATACTTCTTAGGGATGAAAAACTCCTCGTCTTTCTCCCTTCCACCACAGCCTGTACACAGGCACACGCTGCCTGCACAAACACACTTCCTGGGATCTAATGAGGCTCTGACAGCTTCGCTACCTGAGTGGGTAACTGCAGCGCTGAAGAAAAAAGGGACTGCCGTTTAATGTCACACTAAGCGTCCAAGAACAAATACTCAGAAAAAGAGATTTTCTATCATTAACCTCTAAGCCAGGAAAAGCCAACTGGAGCTGACCTTTTCGCAATTTGTTCAAATCCACAGTGGAAATGGTATTACTACGGGACGGAGGCACCCCTGCTGTCGGGATACAGTAACTACTGTCAGTGTCAGAGGCTGTGCGTGTGATGCTACACGTGTCCACAGGAGATCGGTCATGAGCCGGATGCGGTTTCGGTGGCCGAGGTGGAGGAATATCTGGAATAGTGTCTAGCTTTGACGTCTGCCCCAAGGTTCCTTCTGGAAATGTTCGTGGAATCTGATAAGTATTACCAGGTGTTGGAGGAATGTCATAACTAATAGATACATGCCTCATTTGAGGCTCTACACTCGAGGTCCCGGATGGGGTATTAAAAACATAGAGCTCTCCGTCAGCTTCGGTACTTGAAGGAGACACCTTTGGTAAGACGTCGTGGGAGTGACTTCTGGGCAGGTTATAAAGGCTGGAGTCTACGGAAACGGATGCAGCCCGAGACGGTGGAGAGTCATACATCATCTGCTGCTGGAAAAAGCCATTCACTCCATGTTTGCTCTGGGAGGAAGCAGGATTTTTATGAGCAGGGACGTTATCATTGCAGTCTGTCTCCGAAGGGGTGGATTTCGCAGAATCAGCGTGCGTTCTAAATAAGAATTGTTAATGACAGAAAACACGGTGAAGACCGAAGACTACATTTTAATAAATATATTTCTAGCTTAGCAATCAAACTCCATGGCTTTTTTCATTCAAGTTTTTGGTGTGTGTGACCCATCTGATTGAAAGCACGAATGTTCCTGAGTTTTTATGATTATACACCAGATAACAAAACCGCCACCACAAAACCAAAAGCATTCTCCCTAATCTCGTTCTGTACCTGTCCACACCGCCCACCTCCACCTAGTATATCCACACGTAAAACCACAATCCCTGAAGCACTGGAATTAGAAAGGTACAAAACTTGGAGGAAGGTAAATAATTAAGGCACAAGACACCAGGAAAAGCACTTCCTCTGAAAAGCATGCAAAAACCTCGTGCCAACAGTTTATCAAGGTGATCCACTGCTCTTTAGCCCACCTGTGGCAACTCTGTTGTTCTGTAAAATGAAAAGTCTAATGATTACCTGGTATTGAATACATTCAATGTGTCATACAAGGAGGTGGCAACTTGATAGGTTTTGTGTATCTTCCTTTCTATTTATTTTCTTTAACAAATATTTAGCCAATACTATGAAAAGAATCAAAATACAAGGCAAGGAGTTAGCCAACTCCGAACAATACTTCACCTTGAGAAATCTCATTAGAGTGTATTTTATGCTTTGGGTACATTTTTGGTCTCTGTATTTTGTGGTATCACGAAATTTGGGAATAAGTCAAAATGAAGCTACCAATACCAGAACGCTTGTCCTTCCTTAATGCTAAACAAGATACCTTAACTACCTATGTGTGTTGTCCAAAGTCCTGTAGGAATTTAAACTTAATATTAAAAAAAAATAACTTGTGATAGTTTTTTTTTTTTTTTTTAGTTTTTTTTTTTAAAGGGCATATCTCCCTGATTTCTTGGTAACATCTGGCGCTGTGTATTGCATTTATTCACTGAAACTCTCCCCCACTACTATCAGAGGACCTTTATTGCAATATCCTGACTTTCCTTCTTCCTCACTGATTATGCCCTTGTTTCACTGACTGCCTCTTTCTTCCTGTCTCTCCAACCTGGAAATGGCCATCAGAAATCAGTCCTCTAAGTCTTTATAGCACACACCATCAAAAAATCCTCCTAAAAAAAAAAAAAAAAAATCCTCCTTTCCCGTAACTTCCCCTTCTACTGAATGCTGACAACTGCCATCTTCTCACCAAACTCCGAGTCCTGTATTTACAAATGGTTCAAACGTATTGCTACTTGGTTATCCCAGTGTTCCCTTGCTCATGTGTACCAAACTAAACTCAACTTACTTCTCAAATTGGTGGTCCTTTCTGACTTGCCATGAAAAGAAATGTCTTTATATCCCAGATTCTCTAAACTCAAAATCCAATCAACTTTGATTCATTCTCTATGATCACCACCATCACTTGGGCACAAAGTCCTTCTTTCTAGCCAAGCGCCTATTCCCCCACTCTGTTCCCACTGTCACCACCCCAAGTTCATGTCCGTATCTCTGCTGAGATCTACACCACGGACCTCTCCCTCAGCAAACTTCTTTCCTCTAGCTTCTCCCTCTTCCAACCTATCGTACCATCCATAGGACCAGGACTGCTAGAAGATCAATATTTCCAAAACATGGTTCTCAGGGCACTCACCTATTCAGAGAAAATCCCTTTAAGCGTTCCTACAGGCTGTAGGAACTACAAAAAGCCCACAAACAACTCCACTTGGCACTGAGGCTACTCCTCCTATGAGGTATCTCACCCTCCCTCTCAAAAACACTTGCACTGACCTTTCTAGGAATTTCTAACACATATTCTAAAAATTTATACCTGATTTAATTCAAACGTGAAGTTAAGAAGAAGCTAGAAGTACAATGAGTACTAAGTTCCCTGTCTTTGACTAGCTTAGAGTTTAGTGGAGAATACATAAAGTTATCAAGCTATTTCCAATTCTGTGAGACTGGGCTGGCCAAAAGGTTCGTTCCGCTTTTTCCGTAAGATGGCTCTAGTAGCACTTAGTTGTCTTTAACTTCATTTGAAACAGTTTTGCTGGACTGTATGTGACAGCTGTCATATCAGCGTGCATTTAAAAAAAGACATCAAAATTGGTGAATTTTTGTGTAGCCATTTTAATATTGAAAATGGAAGGAAAAAGCAACATTTTCAGCATATTATGCTTTATTATTTCAAGAAAGGTAAAAACGCAACTGAAACACAAAGAAAGATTTGTGTAGTGTATGGAGAAGGTGCTATGACAGATCGAACGTGTCAAAAGTGGTTTGCGAAGTTTCGTGCTAGAGATTTCTCACTGGACGATGCTCCACAGTCAGGTAGACCAGTTGAAGTTGATAGCGATCAAATCGAGACATTAACTGAGAACAATCAACGTTATACCACTTGGGAGATAGCTGACGTACCCAAAATATCCAAATCAAGCGTTGAAAATCATTTGTGCCAGCTTGGTTATGTTTTAATCGCTTTGAGGTTTGGATTCCACATAAATTAAGTGTAGAAAACCTTCTTGAGAACTGCGTATTTCCATATGCAGTTCTCTACTTAAACATAATGAATATGTTCCGTTTTTAAAACAAATTGTGACGGGTGATGAAAAGTGGATACTGTAAAATAATGTGAAATGGAAGAGAGCATGGGGCAAGTGAAATGAACCACCACCAAGCACACCAAAGGCCAGTATTCATGCAAAGAAGGTGATGTTGTGTATATGGTGGGATTGGAAGGGAGTCCTCTGTTATGAGCTCCTTCTGGAAAACCACACGATTAATTCCAACAAGTAATGCTCCCAATTAGACCAACTGAAAGCAGCACTTGAGGAAAAGCGTCCAGAATTAGACAACAGAAAACGCATAATCTTCCATCAGGGTAACGCAAGACTGCATGTTTCTTTGATGACCAGGCAAAAACAAGCTGTTACAGCTTGGCTGGGAAGTTCTGACTCATCCGCCATGTTCACCAGACATTGCACCTTCGGATTTCCATTTATTTCGGTCTTTACAAAATTCTCTTAATGGAAAAATTTTCAATTCCCTGGAAGACTGTAAAAGGCACCTGGAATAGTTCTTTGCTCAAAAAGATAAAAAGTTTTGGGAAGATGGAATTATGAAGTTGCCTGAAAAATGGCAGAAGATAGTGGAACAAAAGGGTGAATATGTTGTTCAATAAAGCTCTTGGTAAAAATGAAAAATGTGTCTTTTAGTTTTACTTAAAAAACCAAAGGCACTTTTTGGCCAACCCAATAAAACAGAGACATGGGGGTACAACCAGGATTCTCTGAAAACCCAGAGAGGCATTTAACACAGCCTGGGAGTTTAGTGGAATGCCTCCTTGGAGGAGATGTCTGAGCTGAGGACTGCAGGATGAACGGGCGTTTGCAAGGCAATGCTCACATCTTGCCTTCATCTATAAGCACTTCATGCTTGCATGTTTTGATTCCTTCACAAGCTTTACTTTTAAACTCTGAAGGTGACTGAATTTAAGGGGGCTGTATCTTATGTAATTAGTTTGTACCTTCATAGCACCTAGCGAAACAGTGGGACCTCAGTGGGTACTTCACGAATATTTGCTATTTAACTGTCACTTTTGCAAAATACAGATACAAAATATATCTGAGTAATGATTTTGAGCATAATTTCTACTACAGTAGGAAAGCTATGATACCAATGAGATCAATGAAAGACACTATATAAAAAGAAAATGGACTGAAAACTGTCACTTAGCTGTTGGCTTTTGAAAAGCTGAGATGGAAAAATAATTGTGGAGCTCCCTAAAATAAAATCTTAGTTATTAGTAGCATATGCAACAACGTTGCGAGTGTATAATTTTAAATTCTCACAGCAAACAAGCAAAAATCAAGTTAGAATTTGATATTAACTAGTGTTGATTTATAATTTTTCCTTCTTTTTTTTTTTTTTTTTTTTTTTTTTTTTTTTTTTTTTTTTTTACTTTTACAGGTAAAATCCCATTACAACAAATATATAGAAACTCATCTTTGGAAGGTTTGTGAGCTATTTCCACTATCTCAGGGAATGGTTCACAGAAACTAATTTGTGGATCTTAACAAATTCTATACAAAAATTTTTGAACAAGGGTTTTGTATGATCCTTTAGCCCAGTAACAGTCACTTTGAACATGAAAAAAAACTTATTTTTATAAAAATAATGCTTGAATCTAATATCCCTGTTTAAAAAAAAACTTTTATATTTCAATGCAATTCACCTCCCTCCTTGAAATTGCAAATTAAGATAATAAATATACCCCATATCACTAGTTGTCACATAGCTATTAATGGTATGACAGGCCTTGTGATCATCAATTTCTGGCTCAGTTCTCACCGTTACCTCCAGTCTTCCAATTATTCAACATCAAATGAGAAGAACGATTAAATTAAAATATCTTATAGCTTAGAAGAAAAGAGGGGTATGGGAGCAGAGATCAAGATGACAGGGAAACCAAGGATTCGGCAAAGTTTTATGACATCTTTGGTCAAGTACTGAAATCCACAGACTTCATTCTACTTAAAAATCTGCAAAGTCAAGGCATGTGGTAAGCTCTGCTTCATCGCTAGGTGTGAAGATTTGAAAGTTTCAAAGTTTTTAGCAATGTATTTGATTTCATCAAATTTCACGAACATCTGATTTGTTTATTCCATAGGATTTGCTATATTGGGATTTTACCTGTACGATTAATTTCTCACACAGATCCAAAACAACCACAACACACTCACTGCAATGGGATCGTTTTGCTTTCAAAATCTTCTAGCAGTAGGTATTCCTCTCCTTCTTCAGAAACAAAAGATGACCCTTGGCTGGTTTACAATCACACAAGAAATGGAGCAAGATCACCATTTATAAATCAGTGAAATCTGTTAAGCAAAGTTAACACTGTGAATCTGTAACAAGGACTAAGACACAGGAGACAGATTTCCAAAAGAGCCATGAAGGCGCACGTGTTCTTTGCCAAAAATGATAGACAGTGTGCTTCTCCAATAAAATCTCCTGAATATCAGAAATCACTCGTGGAGGAACATCAACCTGAATTATAAGCCTAAAAGATGCGCTTCTATAGGTGGTAACTTTTAATCAGGGTTACAAAAGTTTAAAGGTAAGAATGCCTAAGGGTATTCACGTACACGCACACAGACGCAGGTGGTTTACCTGGTGGGTTCAGGCTTCTTGCTTTGACAGTTGATTAGCAAGAGGTAGTCCTGAGGATCCTCCTGGATGCCAAGGGTTTCCAGGTGTGGTGGAAGGCTAATTAGCTGATACGGAGGAGGTGGCGCAGCTGAGGAGGCATCCCCCTGGGTGGACGGTGGTGCTGTATTTAGCGCCAGCGGTAAATCAGCTGGTGCTGGTAAGGAGCTGCCAGGTGGCTTCACGGGATCTGCAACACCCAAGTGTGACCATCACTGTCTATCCCATTTTTTTTTTTAACATCTTCATTGGGGTGTAATTGCTTTACAATGTGGTGTTAGTTTCTGCTGTATAACAAAGTGAATCAGCTATACATATACATATATCCCCATATCCCCTCCCTCTTGCATCTCCCTCCCACCCTCCCTATCCCTCAGATAGCAGCCGCATAGCACAGGGAGATCAGCTCGGTGCTTTGTGACCAGCTACTGGAAAGTTTGGAGATAAATCGTTTAAACACACGGAGACAGGATAAACCAGGACAATGTCAGTTAAAATACGTACTACCTAAATGGCAACGCTGACACAGAAAATTATTGGTTCTCGTTAAAGAGATCTGAAGGGTAGGGTTCTTTCTTCCAGGGGCTCTAAAAAAGCCACGGATGGGAATTCCCTGGCGGTCCACTGGTTAGGACTTGGCGCTTTCACTGCCGGGGCCCAGGTCCGATCCCTGGTGGGGGAACTAAGATCCCGCAAGCCTCAGGGTGCGCCAAAAAAAAAAAAAAAAAAAAAGCCTTGGTTAACGTTGCCTTGAACACTCTTTGGTTTTGAGGTTACTGGGAATGGAGATGTTAGCACAAGTAGCAGCAGACTTTTTTCCCATGATAATAAAGCACTTTCTAAGCCAAGCCAACCTCCCAAGGAGACCCATTTTATTATGTGGTATCTACGGGCCCATGGTGCTGTGTGTACCAGAGCCAGCTCTTTACCCCATGTTTATCTTGCTGTTCATTCTTTTCTTTCTACTTCTTAGCCACCGACTAGGGAGAAATATGTCTAACTCCAGGATTCACATTTAAGGAAAGAGTTTTTCTTTAAGGCATCACCTCTTCCCTTGGCTCATAGCCTCATTTGCCATTATCGGATTTCTGTAGTATTTTCATGCAAAAGGTAAAGAAGGTAAAGAAGGCAGCAGGTAAAGAAGTAATTTATTAAGCATTTAACTACATTCTGAGAAGACATATGAAAGTAGCTAAATTGTGTAGAATGAAGTAATTTGAAAACAAGTTGAAAGCCTAGAAATAAAATCTCACTGACACAACCAAGGAAATTCTTGAGGGCCCAGAAGAAAAATTCTGTTAGTCTGGTTAGGAATACGGGGCTATAAATCCAGAAAAAAAAGGTAAATGCTCATATTCGAATAAACAAATCTGTTTATTGTCTGTTTATATTAGAACAGAAAAGGCTGGGTTGAAACTGAGATTTTTCACAACAAAACAGTACCTAACGATGCTAAAAAGTGGTAAGAAGACTTAATATGTTCTATAGAATAGAATAACAGGCAGGTCATTTGGCCTGTCAATTCCCCAGGGAAGAGCGAAATGTTTGCGCTCTCTTCTCTAGATTCTACAGAATAAGTCCATGTGCTTTTGATGAGGTCTTTATGTATTCAACATTAACATCCACATACGCACTACAGCCAAGTTTATGTAGCTCATTTCAAAACTCTTCCTCCTAGGCAGAGAAGCTCATTATCCTAATGGTAAAGCTTGAATGATAACATGTGAGTATGGCTATCTTTAATTAGTTTATCTTTAATTGTGGGTCCCCAAAGCAAACAAAAAGGATCAGAACTCCTGGGGCAGATGCTCGAAAAATACTCCATTCACCCAACAGAAACTCACTTAGCACTTTCTCTATACCAGGTTGGAAGAGGTGAAAACAATCCCCAATCTGCAAGACCCCTTCACCTGCATGTGCAGTTTGGAATTTGCTCTTCCAGAAATCTGTGAGGCCTGCTAGATGCTAACCGAGTATGAAAATTTCTTTCTGTTGGAGACTTTGGCCTGAGTTAAGGAGAAGTTGAGCTAATTTCTAATGTTCTAGCTTTGTTATGCTGCACGCAATGTCAAGTCTTCACACAAGCTCATCTAACAAAAGCTAACACTTTATGACAGAAATTAATTAATTCATTCTTTCTTATTTATGAAAGGCCAGAACAGACGATGGTGAGAAAAGAAAAAATTAATTTTTCGACATTTATACAAGATAATGGCATAATTTCGCAGGAACTCATAAATACCTCATCCTGTCTAATTGATGCTGGTTATAAATAGTGTTTATAACATACCCTATGAAATGTTTTACTGTTTTGATTTTGAAACAAATATAAACAGATTTATCTAAGGGGATGTGAAATGCCATAGATTAATCAGTGACTCAGAGTAAATCCTTGTGGAGTGTTAAACTTTAGAGAACTATGAAAAATATTTACCCTTTAAAGACCTTAAGAAAAATACATACAACACTGAGGAGAAAAAAAAAGCAGAGGAATCACAAAGTAGTTGCTGTATTCTGTGTAGCCTACAGAGTGTATTCACAAGTATATTTTATATACTTCTTTCTTCTACCACAGAGATATGGTAA
The DNA here is from genome assembly GCF_949987535.1 of Balaenoptera acutorostrata. NCBI lineage: Eukaryota > Metazoa > Chordata > Mammalia > Artiodactyla > Balaenopteridae > Balaenoptera > Balaenoptera acutorostrata. The sequence goes on along the minus strand of NC_080068.1, from coordinate 26,626,324 downwards.
AATTGTATAATCCAGTTCAATGTTTAGCTCTGACCAAACAAAATCAAACTAAACACTGGAAAAACTTTACTGTATAAAATAGTATGAATTCTAGTTTTCCACTGTAATTCCTAAAATAACTTTTCCAGGCGGGGTTTTTTTTTTTCTTTCTCAAGTCATTGTTTTTATAGATACACTTTTCCTTTAGTACTTTTTCTAAACTGGATGGCTATATATTAAACGAACTGAGTGATTCATCTTAAATGGGAAAAAAGTCACCCAGCCAAGCAATCACTTTTGTTTGGCCTTGTTTTATTAACACAATGGGACTATCTCATTTTTTTTTTTTTTTGACTATCTCATTTTTAACCTTCCATTTCTGCCACCTGTGAATGATGCAAGTGTTTTACTCTTTTATAGCTGCAAGAGCCTCTCCATTTTCTGACAAAAGGACTGGGATTCAAAGGTTCCTTTTTTTTTTTATCATAAGATATCAGTTATAGAGGGAATGTAAAAATCGCTACACATGACCTGAATTACAAAACAGAACAGAGTCACACATTTAGAAAACACACTATGGCTGCTTAACGGGAAAGGTGAGGTGGGGTGGGGCAGAAAACAAGGGTTTGATATTAGCACAGATACCGTTCCATAAACCAAATATGTCACAGACAAGACCTGCTCCTTGCTCAGTGAACTGGACTCAACACCCCCTATTCACCACACAAGAATATATCTGACTAGTAAGAATCTTAAAACCTATGTATTGATTTCTCTCTGTAAGTGAATCAAGAGGGTGTAAAGCGGCATAAACACAGCAGTGAAAATCAGCTAAACCCCATTAGAAAAATAAATTACAAAAAAAAATCCCAACAAAGACAGTGAAAGAGAGAGAAATTCGTACAAAGTTCGTTAAGGGGCTGTGAAGCAACCTGGATTGACCATATCTAGACCCACAGCTGGATGAGACATAAGGCTGGACACTCTTGGGGCTGAGAGGATTGGTGAGGTTGGGTTAGCAAACGCAGACCCTTTAAAGTAATACTGCGTGGTACCCATTCCATGGGTCCCAAATCTCCAGCTTCAAGGGAATCTTCCTACAGCGAAAACATGCATGGGAAACCCAGAGGATGGTACACCGTGTGATCGGGAAAGGTTTCTAAAACGCACCTCATTTCTCATCTCCTGGTGCTCAGGTTCGCCATTCCAGTCAAAGGTTCCTTTTTTAACAAAAAAATCTTGTTCACAATATGGGAAGACTTATGTATACTTCTCAGAGGCAAGAACTAGAGAGAAACCTCCATTACGTTCACTAGCAAGCTCATGGAAGAAAAGACCTTCAAATAGCCATGAACAGCAAGCCCAACCGTTCCAAACAACATGACACACAAAGGACTTTAAAAGGGAAGGGGACACTGCTTTACCACCTTGGGCTCAGATAATGCACCATCTTCAAAGTTTGAGTGTTTGGGATGATTCTACTCATGGTAATTTGACTATATCCTTAACTCTGTGATTTTAATGCCAGCATGGCATGGTATCTAAATAGTCTTCAACATAAAACTTCTAGCCAAAGTTAACCAACTGGTCTGAAAGAAGAAACTTCTCTTCAACCTTAGAAAGACATGGGATTAGCCCCCATTCTACCCTACAAGTAGTTGAGCAGACCATGTTTATTGCTTTCTGCCTCACTTGGGTTTCTGACTTACTGCTCTTTCTAAGTAATGCTGGTATCAAGTTTCTGAGAACCAAACATCAGCATAGGGTGTGCTTCTGCGTGTAAAATAATTTCCTGCCTCTTAATTCAGAAGGCATGAAGATGATAATCAGCATCCACTAAAGGCCTAATAAGCTGCTGCAGCAAACTCTTAATTTAATTTTACTTAGAAAGCTAATAAGTACTGCAAAGGAAAGCCTGAACGAGTTTTCAGTGAAGAGGAGTAGATTGTTCTGTGAGGGGAGCCACAAATAATAGATTGGTTCACACGATCCCTACCTTAATGCACAGCTTTATCCCATTTGCAAGCATAACGCTCTGGAGTTAAGTGTCCCTCATACAAGCTGGGGTGCCCAGCCAATGCCTTGAAATATTCAAAATAATATTTTTTAAATCAAATGGTACACGTGCTTAAGCCCAGGGAAGCAATCTTACTCTTTATTATGGGTAAGGTAGACTATTTCAAAGTTGATGTGCTAAGATCCTCTGATTTTGAAACTACTGACATACCCTTCCTGAGCATGTGGTAATAAAACTGGGGTGTTGCTCACTTCCTGTCAGGAGACCAGATGAGATCCTTTCCTCCCAAGATGGGCTACATTTGTTGACAGAACATTTGTTTGTTGCTATTGCAAAAGTTTTCCCTTTATGTTCACAATTAAAGGTAAATAGGTCAAGGTCGCTCTATACCTACTGATTCCTGATTTACCAGGTCTGTTGTAGATTTTTTTTTTTTTTTCTGTAAAGAGAAGCATTTCAAATAGATTTATGTGATTTATATCTAACTAACCTAGCAAATAAGAGTCCACAAAGAGTATGCATTACTATTAATGCTAAAATGGCCGTCTTGTACTTCCCCAGCGGTCCAGTGGCTAAAACTCCGCCTTTGGGACTTCCCTGCTGGCGCAGTGGTTAAGAATCCACCTGCCAATGCAGGGGACACGGGTTCAGTCTCTGGTCCGGGAAGATCTCACATGCCGCGGAGCAACTAAGCCCATGTGCCACAACTACTGAGCCTGTGCTCTAGAGCCTGCGAGCCACAACTGCTGAAGCTCGTGCATTCTAGGGCCCACGTGCCTCCACTACTGAGCCTGTGTGCTGCAACTACTAAAGCCTGCGTGCCGGGCTTCCCTGGTGGCGCAGTGGTTGAGAGTCTGCCTGCCAATGCAGGGGACACGGGTTCGAGCCCTGGTCTGGGAAGATCCCACATGCCACGGAGCAACTAGGCCCGTGAGCCACAACTACTGAGCCTGCGCGTCTGGAGCCTGTGCTCCGCAACAAGAGAGGCCGCGATAGTGAGAGGCCCGCGCACCGCAATGAAGAGTGGCCCCCGCTTGCCACAACTAGAGAAAGCCCTCGCACAGAAACGAAGACCCAACAGAGCCAAAACTAACTAAATAAATAAATTTATAAAAAAAAAAAAAAGCCTGCGTGCCTAAAGCCCGTGCTCCGCAACAAGAGAAGCCTGCACACCACGAGGAAGAGTAGCCCCCGCTCGCCACAGCTAGAGAAAGCCGGCGCGCAGCAACGAAGACCCAACACAGCAAAAAAAAAAAAATTAAGTTAAAAAAAAAAAACAAACTCAGCCTTCCAATGCAGGGGTGCCAGTTCGATTCCTGGTCAGGGAACTAAGATCCCACATGCTGCGCGGTGTGGCCAAAAAAAATAAAATATAAAATAAAGTAAAAAGAGCAGTTAAAAAAAAATTGCCACCTTCTCACTTCCGAACATACCCTTCTTTATGGAAGAACATTTTATAAGGGTAAATTTATCAAATGGATACAAACAAGAAAGAGTGGTAGTCACAATTTTCACTGAAGCAACCTGAAATGTCTTCAAATTATTTAATCAAAAATCGAAGACCTTTCATCAGAGTCCAATCTTCTTATTTGTCATGACCATCTATCTCCTTAATAGCGTGTGAAAACATTCTTGGAGACTTTTAAAACAAACCCTTAGTGCTGACAAATGATTTAATTTTCATCCAGAGGTGTCATGGTATCTTGGCATCAGAATCACTTGTTGGGTATTTGAGAAATCTAGGTGCCTGGGCCTCACCTCAGGAGACTCAATGAATCAAGATCTCAGGGGCAGTAGCTTGAAAATGTGTGATAAAACAAAAGAAGACAAAACAGAACAGAACAGACTCTGGTTGGATTGGTCCTCAGGAAAATGCAAAGTAAGACCACAATGAGATACACACTCACTAGAATGGCTAAAATTAACGACCCACAACACCAAATGCTGGTAATGTAGAGTAACTAGAAATTTTATATGCTGCTGGTAGGAAAGCAATTGACACAATAACTTTGGAAAACTAAAGCTACTAACAAATCTACTAAAACTAAAAATATATATCCTATGATGAACTGCAGCAATTCTACTCATGGGTATATATACCAAAGAGCAAAGTGTTCATGTCCATCAAAGGACAGATGTAAAAATGTTCACAGCAGCTTTATTTGTATTAACTAAAAACTGGAAACAAGCCAAATGTCTATCAACATTTGAATAGATCAGTAATTTACGATATATGCACACAGTGGAATGCTACATAGGATGCTGAACTCCCGCGACATGCAACATAGATGGATCTCACAGACTTACTATTGGAAAAAAGAAGCCAGACTCAATGGTTTTGTTTGTGTAAAGTTCAAGTATAGGGAAAACTAATCTATGGTGATAGAAGCAAAATAATGGTTACATTTGAACTTTTTTCTGGGTGTTTACTGGGAAGAAACGTGAGAAAACCTAGGGGACTGGAATTGTTCCATTTCTTGATTTGAGTGGCGGTTTCACAGATTTCTATGTATAGATACAGAATGGATATATAAAACTATATTGAACTGTAAACTTACGATCTGTGCCTTGCACAGTAATAAGTTATACCTGCATAAAAAAGTAAATAAAAAGAAATTTAAGTTCCCTAATTAAGAAGCACTGCTTTGCAGGAATGGCAGCGTGTGTATATTCTCACATTAGTTTACCTACTTTTCTAAAAGGAAGACTATCAGAGAATCACACTTTTTTTTAAAGCCAGTATTATCTGGGCATTTTGAGAAAAGCAACTCAAGTGATTAAGAGGCAACTTTGTAAACTTGCACCTAAAATGAGACCAGGAGCCTCTGCACCAAGTTAGCTGCGTTCAGCCCTAAGGCTGAGTTTCCTGGCACTTGTTTAGCAGATTTTACAGCTTCCACCTCGTGTAGAAACAAAAATAAATCTGCACATTTCCAAGAAAAACAAAAGAAATTAGTTTCTTGGTCTCAAGTCTACTAAATAAAAGCATTCATAGGAACCACACACAGTGCAATAAGCTAGAATTGAAAAACAGATTCAGCCTGCCAGCATTCTGAGTATTCAATAATAGCAATGGTCACCTGGGGCAGCGGAAATAACATGGTAATGATATTTTGAGAGGTTCCCGGAATCAAAACACAGGTCAGAATTTTCCCCTTTCCTTTTGTTTTCAGGAGAAAATTAGTTATTCTCCTAGGGATTGGGGATAGTTATGTTCTCAGGCTGTAATACCAAGCATAGTCTATTTCTTCCCACGTCTACCCTGAAACTAGTTTTAGTGAAAAATCATTTCATGTTATTAATTTTACGCCAAGAGTGGGAGCATATTCGGCTGTCTGAAAAGGGAAGAACACAGGGCTCAGGGGACAGATCTAGGTAAAGACAAAAGCCCTTATTATACAGTGAGTGGAGGAAGCAGGAGAATATAAAGCAGGTAGTAAAGTTAATGGAAGAACAAAGACATTTTGATATTCCCCTTGTCATATTGAACTGTATGAATGTGATCACAAAGGATAACAGCAGTTCTCTGCAGTTTAGAATTTGATACAAAGCTTTAAATATGTGGAATTTTGAAGAAGGCATCTAGCAAAGTCAGCTACTACAAATGAATAGGGAAATACAATGGTTGGCTTTTAAAGGCTTTTTGCAGTTTTGCTACTATGCTTCAAAAACCAAAATTATAGAGCAAAATAAAACTATTTGTGTGGCTCCTTGATACTACACAATGAAGGATTGCTCATCTTTCACTGATTTATTCCAAGAAACTCAAGTCTCCAACACAGTCTAGTAAGACATTTCTAACTGTGGTTATTTGGGAGATGGCCAGGATGAACTTGTAAAAACATCTAAATTATAGAATTGAAAAAATAAGCACAATTGAATTTAGATATAGATCAGGAACTAAATTTAAAAGTATTTAAACTGAAGTATTTTGACTTCAGCAAACTGAAGTATTTTGACTTCAGCAAACTGAAGTCCTTAGGGACTTATTTTAATGAACAGATAAAAATGATCTGTGATTAGCATAGCTACTCTTGGTAACCAACTCAGCTTATATACATCAAATTTGATTAATCATATTATTAATTTTCTTACAACTTCCCCTTTTATGGATATTGTGAAGATTACAAGTTCACAAATTGAGAGCTTCACTCAAGGCAAATATACTTCTAATCTGTTTTATAAGAATTTGGGAGTTTTGCCACTGAAAAGGCGGCTTTCAAGTTTTGAAACTTTCCCCCTCCCTATACTATTAAGTTTATGAAGTGAAAACAGGCATTGTAACTGATTCTGACTACTAATGCCAATGAAGATGTTCCACTAAGGACAAAAATAAAGTTCTCAGTACAGTATCAGTTATAGTCACAGAGCCATTTAAAACTACCTAGGCTTTTCCTGATCCTCCTGAGATGAAATCAGCTGCTATCTATGCTTTTTTTTTTTCTTTTAGCGGAGCACCTAACAACTGGTATTATAATTCCTAGATTATTTGCCTGTCTCTCCTACTAGACTGACTTAAGCTCTATGAGGGCAAAAACTGTATTTACACACCCCCACAGTATCATACTTTAATATATAAAATTATACCTTAATGTTATATATTAACACTTTAATATATGTTCAAGTATGATTTATATTAAAAAATGTGAACACATATATGTACATACATATATGTCTAACTTGCACTTATCAACTGTAATGAATTATTTTGGGTATGACTCTTCTCTCACTAGATGCTCAGTTCCCTGTCTATAATACCTCTCATCTGTCTGCCTAACTGGACACCTAATATGTATCGGTTGAATTAATGCCCAAAGCCTAGTGGAGTACTGGCAAACTCAAATAACTCAGTAGATTACTGAATTAATATTCTAAAGCAGACAAAACCTATCTACTTCCCAGAGCTGACTGGCTCCCAGATGATAAGAATCAGTCTAAGGTGGACAGATGGACCAGACTCCTTGCCTTAAAATTTGCAAAGCTAATCTGGGACACTTGAGCATGACAAATTCTTATTTTGGGGGTTCTCAACTCTAACCACCCCCAAAAGTGCTTCCAAAAATTACACACTCACATTCCTTAACCGGAGAACGCACTAAGAGGGCATCTCATATCCTTTGCAAAATCGGACAATTATAAAGAAAACAAAAAGAGACAGAAGAACACCTACTTGTAGTCTTTCAGATCTGCTTAATCTGTACAGGCAACCAATGGAGACAGAAATCTGCCTTTATATCCCCCCAAATTCTAAACTGAAAAGGTAGCAGGCAAAAGAACAACATCAACACAAAGATTATACAACCACTTAAATTATTTTAGCTGAAAATCCATCATACAAGGAAATGAATGTGAGGTCTAAATCCAATCATTATCATTACTGAGGGGCTGTTAACCATTAAAAAGAGAGCGATCTCATCTGTGACTTTAACTGAAAAATCCTCTGCTGCACTCAAATATAGATCATGTATGCAAACAAGAAGGGAAAGGAGTTTTATTGGAGTTAGAAGTAATACCAGCAGGCCCACTTAAAATGTGAACATATTTAGTAACTTTACAAAAACAACTGAAGCTTTAATTCCACATGTGCAACAATTGCTTGAGGCTTTTTAATCAGTAGAACTCTGTTGAAGAGCTCTAGGTCATTAGCCTCCAGTCTAAATCAGACGCCTCCTTCCCTTTCTCAGCGCTGTTTTCCCTCGAGCATTCTAGATTTCCTCAGCAAGGGGTTTCCCCCAGCCCACTGGGCCAATCCCAGCCCTGGAAGCCTCCTTCTCCTGGGGGCTGCCTGGCCAGAGAGGAAACGGCATGCTGACCTGAGCTAATTAGAGATGATGACTGTTTCACTTCAATCTAACTCTTGAAGTGGATTGTTAACACAATTTTTCCACTCCTCACTGAATCTCCAGCACTCCTAAATATAGATATTTGGAAATGCATGCTTGTCAATGTGAGTATAACCATGAAGACAACAGGGTCAAAGACCCTATTTAATAAGGTCGCCTTTATTTCTGATTCTTGGCTCTGCAAACCTAAATTAGTATTGGAGTCCCCTCTGTGGGTTCTCAGTGTTTGTTTAAAAAGGAAGAGAAGTACAGAAGTAGACAGGGAATATAAAAGGTCATGACAGCGATATAAAAGCACCCAAAGAGGAATTCCGCTTGTAAAATTCTTCTTGAGGGACTTCCCTGGTGGCGCAGTGGTTAAGAATCCGCCTGCCAATGCAGGGGACAGGGGTTTGAGCCCTGGTCTGGGACGATCCCACATGCTGCGGAGCAACTAAGCCTGTGCACCACAACTACTGAGGCTGCGCTCTAGAGCCCGCGAGCCATAACTACTGAGCCCGCGTGCCACAGCTACTGAAGCCCGTGCACCTAGAGCCCATGCTCCACAACGAGAAGCCACCGCAATGAGAAGCCCGCGCACTGCAATGAAGAGTAGACCCCGCTCGCCGCAACTAGGTAAAGCTCGCATGCAGCAATGAAGACCCAATGCAGCCGAAAATAAATAAAAATTTCTTAAAAAAAAAAAAATTCTTCTTGAGGCCTTTAATCACTCAGCTCCTCCCAGGAAAGGCACTCAAATCTCAGATCCTCAAGCAAGTCTCCCCTTGCCTTTATCATTCATAGCCCTCTGCCCTCTAGGAGTCTACTCCACCTCTGGGCCCTTCCCTAGCCCCTAAGCCTGCAGGTTCTGCGTCCCTCCTTTCATTTATGTAGATATAACACTACTTCCTTCAAAAGCCTACAGTTCACAATTGGTCTTTCTCCAAGAAGCTTTTCTTCACTACCTCTTTTTCAAAACTTGAGACCCCTCTTCCTCCATGCTTTTTTTAGGACATTTGTGTTAAGTAAATTCGTATGTTTGTTACTTTTTCATCATGTTTTGTGACTGATTCTCATTTGCTTTTCATAGGTATTGACAGTCACCTTGGCTATTTCATAACTCCATAATCCAATACAGTTTAAAAAATAACTCCTGTATCCATCATTAGATGAATGGATAAAGAAGATGTGGTGTGTGTATACACACACACACACACACACACACACACACACACACAGTGGAATACTACTCAGCCATCAAAAAGAAGTAATTTTGCCATTTGCAACAACATAGATAGACCTGGAGGGTGTTATGCTAAGTGAAATAAGTCAGACAAAGAAAGACAAATACTGTATGATATCACTTATATGTGGAATCTAAAAAATATAACAAACTAGCGAGTATAACAAAAAAGAAGCAGACTCACAGATACAGAGATGAAATCAGTGGTTACCAGTGGGGAGAGGGAAGGAGGAGGAGCAAGAGAGAGGTAGGGGATTAAGGCGTACAAACTCTCATGTATAAAACAAGCTATAAGGATATACTGTACAACACAGGGAATATTGCCAATATTTTATAATAACTATAAATGGAGCATACCCTTTAAAAATTGTGAATCACTATATTGTACACCTGTAACATATAATACTGTACAGCAACTATACTTCAATTAAAAAAAAACTCCCAAAGAATTAAGTTGAGCCGCATGAAAATGTTATTTTAACAGGTTGAAATATCAAGTATCAGCAGTGTTAAGGTTCAACTTAATATTTACCTTGGAACTCAAGAAATGCTCTTAAATAAGTATGTCTTCTTGTCATCTTCTTCAGGACATTATTTAGACACTGCCCCACAATGGTAGTCTCTCTTTCTAAAATCTATAAAAATTTCTCCCTAAACTGATTAAAAGGTTTGCTTTTTCTAAATGTTGTTACTATTATAAAAAAAAATTATATTGTGTAACTGAAATAACAAAGAATTTTACAACGGTTTTTACAATGTAGTAATAAAGGAGAACTCAGGTTGAGCCACAAAATCTTGAACTTACCTTCTTCTGTAGGATTAAACCCACAGATGTCACAAATACAACGAACCCACTTATTCATCTCCTCTTCACTGTCTGCGACCAAGTAGAAAATCCGGTCAATGGTGTTGATATCAAAAATGTAGCTGTTTTCAAACTCTTTTTTGTTAAATGTCAATCCAGCATCAACTTGCTGACATAAATTTAAATCAATGATACGGATAGGCTTCTTGGCATGATCATTTTTGTAATATTCCAAGACATCTGGATCTCCAGTTAAACGGCCACTGCGTAACACAAACCATCTCCTCTTCCAGGCCTAGGAACAAAACAAAAACATCCATCCAGTGTTAACTTGAGAGAAATCTTTCAAGATGCACATTTTTCAAACCAATTTTATAAATGCATTGACTAGAGAAAGTCATAGACAATGTTTTGTTTCCACAGAATAATCCACCACTCCAGCAAAGTTTACTGATGCTTCCTCAATTAACTTAATAATGTGTGTATACACATTTATTGTTTTCTATTAGATCTTCTGATAAAACATCAGAAGACACTGATTGATATCAGAAGCTATTACATTGATATGTAATATCAAGTCAACAAACCAAGGAAAATTTAGTTTTTACTAAATATAAAAAGCAAATGGTGCTGGGAAAACTGGATATCCAAGTGCAAAAGAATAAAGTTAGACTCTCACCGTATCAAATAAAAATTAACTCAAAATGGATCAAAGACCTACATGTAAGAGCTAAAACTAGAAAATTCTTAGAAAAACAAAAACGGAAAACCTTGATGATATTAGGTTTGGTAACGATTTCTTGATTATGACAGTAAGAGCACAGGAAACGAAACGCCAGGGAAACTGGATTGCATCAAAATTTAAAACTTTCATATTTTTGAAGAACATGATCAAAGAGTGAAAAGGCACCTCACAGAATGGGAGGAAATATTTGCAAATCATACATCTGATAAGAAATTAATGTCTAGAACACATATAGAACTCCTACGACTCAGCAGTGACAACAAAAATATACAACCCAATTAAAAAATGGGCAAAGGACTTGAATAGACTCCCCAAGAAAGATATACAAATGACCAATAAGCACAAGAAAAGATGTTGAACATCACTATCAGTAAAGAAATGCACAGTGAGATACCACTTCATACACATTAGAATGGCTATTATCAAAAAAGCAGAAAGTAACAAGTGTGGGCCAGGATATGAAGAAATTGGAACCTTTGTGCATTGCTGGTGCAAACGTAAAATGGTGTAACTACTGTGGAAAATGGTATGGCGGTCCTTCAAAAAATTCCAGTGTGGGTATCTAACTCAAAAGTATGAAAAGCAGGGTCTCTCAGAGACATATCTGTACACCCATGTTCATAGCAGCATTACTCACAATGGTCAAAAGGTGGAAGCAACCCAAGTGTCCATTGATGAATGAAGAGATAAATGAAATATATACAATGAAATATTATTCAGCCTTAAAAGAAAATTCTGACACATGCTACAATCTGTATAAACCTTGAAATGTTATGGTAAATGAAATAAGCCCGTCACAAAGGGACAAAAATTGCAGGATTCTATTTATATGAGGTACCTACGGTAATCAAAATCACAGAGAGAGAAAGCAAAATGGTTGTTGCCTGGGGTTAGGGGGAAGGGGGATGGGGAGTTAGTGTTTAATGGGTAGAGTTTCAGTTTGAGAAGATGAAAAAGTTCTGGAGATAAATGACGGTGATGGTTGCACAACAATGTGAAAGTTACTTAATGCTACTGAACTGTACACTTAAAAATGATTAATATGGTAAATTTTGTTATGTATATCTCACCACAAGTTTTTAAAAAAAGCAATGTTTTTCTCATGCCTTAATATCATGCCATATTTTAAGTTATAGGTTTCTCTCTCTCTTTTTTTTTTTGTTGGGGGATGGGGAGGAGGAAGGGGGCAAGGAGTAGGGAGGAGAAAAAATGGTTTAGAAGCTTTCCTGGTCTCTCACCTGGAAGGTAAGCAAAGACATGGACTACAGATAAAATCTATATTCTCAAGAATGGGATACAACTTAAAAAAAAAAAATCTTTCTCCTTCTCTTCCCAACAAACATACATTGGCAACCTGGACCTACACTCAACATGTATTCCCTCCACAAGTTTTGGTAAATTTTGAGTTTGATATTATAACTAAAGAAGCCTAAAATTCTTTCACTATTACTCTCTTTAAACTCTACATTGATCAAATAATAAAAGCAGAACCGATTGTCTGAAATGGCAGGCTTCATCAGTCTTTAAACCCAACATCTCTGTCAGGAGACAAAATGAAGCCTTTACTCCTCTGTGAGGGTCTTCCTCAGCGGGCAGTCAGCTAGATCAAAAAGAGGCCGACGTTGGCAAGACTCAGTCACCTACTAAGAGACATTCTCTACTCCAGACCAAACAGACAAAGATCTCCCAAAGAGGACACTCAAGAAGTGGAAGGACTGAGAAACAGGGCAATTTATAAACCCCAAGGGAATCAAATCTTCTTCATGGCCATTGTACGCTTCCATTCATTTGGAGAACGTGATGGAGCACCCGTCCCATCTCAGTCCTTTAGTTCTGGAAAAGTGTAACCGAGACAAAGTATGTCTCTTCCAGTGATAACCTGGGGTAATGACAGCTTTATGCTTATGGCGTTTTCAGAAATTTTCTTCGGAGCAGTATTATGAGTTTGGTGCTCCGCCTACAGTCTAATAAGACCAAGAATGCTCATGATGTTGGTACTGTAACCTAAGCCAACTTCACCCAAAACATTATTTCTGTTTCTTCCTTAACATATATATCAGTCTATTTTTTAAAAACCTACTAAATTTATCATCACCAAAAGCAATATTAGTATGACATGATAGGGTCTATTTTTTTTTTCTTTTGCAGAACTTTGGCATCTGTAACACAAAAGGCATTGTGGTACCAACTAGAAACTACTTCATTATACCTTGAAAAATACAAGTAAACAGAGAGAAAGAAAGGGGGAGTAGCTAAAATCCACATCTACTTCTCCAATAGATGTTTAGTCTCAGCCTCCATCTTCACCAAATTTTTAAATAAATTCTGACATGAGTCACTTTTGACTTGTAGTTCATTGATGGAGTCACAGGTAGGAAGCTGTGGCAATGGTCTGAAGCAGAGAAACGAGAACTAAGGGGCCGGAGTGGTGCATAAACCAGCTCACTTGGTCTTTAGTAACTTGGACAACTGTACTGATAACTAAATTAACTAGGGTGATAACTTAAGATTTAACATTTTAGTAGATTAACTTAAGATTTAACATTTTAGTAGATTAACTTAAGATTTAACATTTTAGTAGATTAATTTAAGATTTAACATTTTAGTAGATTCTTTAAATTGAACCCATCGAAGAAAATTTAGATATTAAGAATTAAATCAACGAGATAACCAGTCAATAAGTTATTGATTATACTGTAAACGTCATGCTAGGAAGAAATACTTGTGGGAAGAAATATAAGAAGATAATTCATGATCCCTATTCTCAACGAGTTTACTAATTATGAAGAAAACACTTACCATACATGCAAATATTTGAGATTATAGCAATCCTGGTAAAATATATGCTGGACTATTGCTAAATGCACAGGCATTCCTTCATGGAAAAACTTATGCAATCCTTTAATAAGAAGATCAGTAGAAAAATCACAAAGACCTAAAAATATTATGTAAGTAGTTCTTTAATATCATTAATATTTTAAATTAACTTCTTGGTCTGACTGCAGCTCAAAGTTAAAAGCAAACGGTTGGTGTCCAGAAGGAGAAGGTAGTGTTGGAGGTCAAGAGATGCTTTAGATAATACTGAAAAGTCATAAAAGTGTTAAATTCACATGAATTTAGCACTGGCTTCTGGATTATAAAAATCCATTTAGTTAAAATATGACATCTATTTCTTTCAAAATAAATAAATATCATCTCTTAGTAAAAGGATGCCTTCACAGACACCTCCCTATCAAACAGTAAGCTTAAAAAGGGAATAGAGAAGTAAAGAGAAAGGGAAACACCATATTATGTCACTTATCCAGGGCCATCAAGGAATCACATCTTTTTGTAAAAGTGATTTCTCCAGATAGTGAAGGTTCTGTCTTTAAATACAGAAATGACTTTTTAAAACTTTAATGTCTTTCATGGAAATCTTTCTAAAACGCCTTACTACATAATTCATTGAATATAATTCATCCATTCCCCAATGACTCAGACTAAGTACTACAGGCATCAATTTCTATACTGCACTTCAGAAAAGCTCTCGGGCTGCAGGACTGTTCGGAGGTTTATCTGTCCCTGTACTGAATAGTGCCATACTGCTGTGCTTGTATATAGTTCATCTCTAACCATTTAAATACGGTCTTTTTATTCTCTTAAATTTTCACCAATTGTCACTTCTCCCTTCTCATCATATGGTTTATAGCAGGGGTCCCCAACCCCTGGTCCATGGACCGGTACTGGCCCGTGGCCTGTTAGGAACCAGGCCACACAGCAGGAGGTGAGCGGCGGGCTAGCGAGCGAAGTTTCATCTGTCGCTCCCCATCTCTCGCGTCACCACCAGAACAAACCCTATCTCCCCTCCACCCCACCCACTCCGTGGAAAAACTGTCTTTCACGAAACCGGTCCCTGGTGCCGAAGAGGTTGCGGACCGCTGGTTTATAGGAGGCCAAACTGTCTCCTGCCTCAGGGACTTTGCACATGCTGTTTCCTAAGTCCGGGATGTTCTTTCCTCTCTTTGCCAGGCAAACTTTGACCTTTAGGCCTTCCCTTCCCTGACCACCCTCAACTCAACCACCACCGGTTGTAGAGCAGGGCATAATGTTAGGGACCCCATCACAGACCTATGTAGTGATTTCTGTAATTTTGCAATCCAATTTTTCTTTGTATTTATTTAGTATCTAACTCCCCAAGCAGACCATGAAGTCCGAGAAGACAGCGACCATGTCTGCTTTATTTGCCATTACATACTCAATGCAGAGCAAGGGCCGAGTACTTAGAAATATTTGTACAATAAACAGAATTCCCCTAAGACTATGAAGTTGTAAAATTTTTGAGACTATTATATTAGATGTATTGGCCACCCTGAATAGAAAGGCATGTGCTTTCAAAACCTCTTCCACTTGAGAAAAATACTGAACATTTACATCATAATACAACATAACTGAGCTTTACCAAAACACGCACACAAAACACCTTGGGAAAATGACAAAAAAGAGAATAGAATGAAATATGTCCCTTTGCTACAGCTCATGTGTCACTCTTTGTCATCCAGTTGACTGTGGCTCGCCCAAACATTTCTTTGCTTCCCTCTTGAAATGATACTGTTAAAATGTAATAGGCCCTTGGAAACTAAAATACATAGCCAAGAAATGAACAGCAGTGAATTGCGGGGCACTAGACAGATTGGGCTAGGGATTACAGAGGCCGAGAAGACATTATCTAAGAGATGAACCCTGCAGCAGGAAATTACAGCATGAAAACACAGAATTTAGCCAAGCAGCACCTGCCACTTATTTATTTATTTTTAATGTGGTCCAAATGTGAATGTTTGTCTCAGTCACAAAATGAGTCACTCTCATTGAATCTGGCACAGATTAAACTGGAAAACAAAAGCAATTACATAAATTACACACTTTAATAAGGCAGATACAAAGGTTCTCTGGATTAGGGTACAAAGCACAATTTAGCCACAGAATAAAGCTTGATGCTCGACAAGAGAACTGACATCAGCACCCTTGCTAATCACAGCACAAAAGCTTCTCTATGTTTTGTCTGAGCACAAAACGGGTCCACATAAATCAGTCTTTGTTATCTGAAAATATCTGGGATTCTTAAAGTTTGCCCTATTTTTATCCTTGCTGCCTTGGGAGCCCCGGAGAAAGCTGTACATTGCTTCGCCAATCCTACAGAGCAGTAACAGACAAAAAGGACACGTTTTCTAGAAACCCTCAAAAATACTCCAAGCAATTTTAAACAAAATGCACGTGAAAAAAATGTTTCATCTACTGGAAAATGAGCAGGTGTGCTTGAGAAGAACTATGCAAACATTTATTTTGTTGTCATTGCCTACATGCAATAGTGACTTCAACCTGAAGTTGAATAAATGATGCAGTAAAAAGATATCACCAGCAGGTCTGCATGTTGAAGCAGCTTTAAAAGCACCATACTCTGATACCGGTGTCCCATCTCAGGGTTTCAAGATTAACTTTGGCTAGTATATTAACCTCAAAAGAGAACAGCATGGAGAGTCCATGGATCCCAATGGAAATACATTTAGATCAGACCGCCAAATTAAATAGCCAAAATGCTTGGAGTATTTGCATTGCCATCTACCCATTCCCTATGTTTAGTGACTGCCTACTGCCTGCAGGATAAGGCCAAACTCTCTGGCAGGGCACATGGGGCTCTTCCACCCTCTCCCTATCTCTCCAGCCTCACTGCTTGCCTCTCTGCCTTCCAACCACATCGGAAATGCTTGCAGGTCCCCTAACACTCTGCTTCTGTCCTGCCTCTGGCCCTGATAACAGGCTGCCCCTTGGCACATAATCCACCCCCTGGATTTAGCTCAGATTTCAGGGCACCGTCCCTAAGCGGCCCCCTCCAAGCTCTCCATTTCCCCCTCGTTCCCAGTTACCGTTTGACATCCCGACAAGTGAGCTTCTTGAGGGCTGAAGCCATGTCTTTTCACCTTCCATCTTTCTTCTCCTAGTCCCAAGGAGGTGCTCAGTCAGTATCCGCTGAATATGCCAATCAAAGGAACCATGGATAAAAATATGGAAGTTCTCACACTTACTATGCATTCTGGGGACATTGACATGACTGCAATCTGCCCAGCCCATTTGCAGTTTGGCTGACAAGAATTTGTCAGGCAAGGGAGAGGTGCATAAACCATCAATTCATTTGTTTTAAAAACTCTACAGGGCTTCCCTGGTGGCGCAGTGGTTGAGAATCTGCCTGCCAATGCAGGGAACACGGGTTCGAGCCCTGGTCTGGGAAGATCCCACATGCCGCGGAGCAACTAGGCCCGTGAGCCACAACTACTGAGCCTGCGCGTCTGGAGCCTGTGTCCTGCAACAAGAGAGGCCGCGATAGTGAGAGGCCCGCGCACCGCGATGAAGAGTGGCCCCCGCTTGCCGCAACTAGAGAAAGCCCTCGCACAGAAACGAAGACCCAACACAGCCATAAAATAAAATAAATAAAATTAAAAAAAAAAAGAAACTCTACAGATATGAGAGGAATTTTTATACTTTATTTTAAAGGAACTGTTCTTTTAAATAATTTCTGTATTTAAGCCAACTGCATACATCATACTGAAGACAGACTTGTCACATGGAAGCAAGGTTCTAGTACAGGTTTATCACATACCTACAGAGTATGGGTATGTACACATTGGCAAGAAAGTACAGATGGAGTCCCATTACCTCGTGGGAAGAAAAAAATTTCAATCTGGATTAGCCCCAAACCATGACCTGTAATAATAATATTAACAAACTCACAAAATACGTCTAATTTGCCTAAATGGCAAACGGGCTCAGTTTTAAAGAAAAACATTGCGAATGCTGCATACACTTGTTTTCTGAGCTTTCTCTGCTGTAACTGATGCAACACAGGCTTGGTACAATGCTTTCCAAGACTCCCTAATCGCTTCCCTGTACTTTTACTGGAAGAGCTAATTATTGAAGAAATAGCCAATAAATGGATGGGCAAAGAGAAGAGGTCAGGTCCAGTGATTCTCAACTCTAACTCTAGGTAAGAAATATCTAGACAAATTTACTTAAAAAAAAGATTGATGCCTGGGGGTCTCACCTCAGGCCAACTAAACTGGAGCGTAGGGCATCAGCCCTAGCACCAGCATAGGTAGTTTTAAATGCTCACCAGGTGATTCATATGTGCCACCAAGACTTGAGAACCACTAGTCCAATCAATAGACAGAATTAGGTTGCTTCTTAAAATAGAATTAAAGAAACAAACAAACATAGAGGTCCTTTAAAGCTTTCATCTATCTAATTCCTTATCTTCTCAAGCCTTCGCTCTTGCCAAGGTAGTTTATCTTCTCCCTTCTTGTCTTTGTTGACAATATTTATCCTATTGGCGAATATGTTTGAACTCCTTTCTACTGTTGGAAACCTAATCTATTCTCCAAGGTTCTGTCCAAACTTTCCCTTTTCCTCGCCACACCTTCCCTCTGGAGTCTTGGCCATCCATCAGATACTGCCCTGGAAAGTCTTCTGCATGGCTATGGACAGTTTGGAACCATCTGTTATTTTACTATGTACATCTCCAAATGTTCCAAATGCCTGTGAATTATTTTCCCGAGTTCTTTGAAAGCCGAGACCATTCCTTAAATTTTTTTTGTATCTGCCACAGCGCTTCACCCATTGTGAAGCCCTCAAAGCCTCCACGGGATGCTTTTAAAGTTTTCTGTTCATCACAGTGATTGCGGAGTCAGTGAACTTAAATGAAAAGACCTCAGGGAAAGAATAAAAGAAGTCCATAGTTGTTATTAGGGTAGTCCAAACTCCCTTTACAGGTTGGCATACAAGGTTCTTCAAAACCATACTTACCTGCTTGGCGTCTCCAGCCAACGCGCACATTTTGTTGTTTTGTTTTGAGTCTAACACGTCCTCTCTCTCTCACCCAATGATCCTACTCAGTCTTTAAGAGTCAGCTCAATACCTCTTCTTTGCAGCTTCCCTCAACTTCCTCTGAGTTAAGGCTTCTCTGAACTCTCAGCACACAGGTCCCAAGTAGCCCATTAACAAGCCCATTCTGTTCGAGCAGTTCAGAAAGACCTCTGATGACTGCATTCAGGTCTCTCTAGTTGCTGAATCCTTGAGTTTACCTTGACCTGATAAACTGAAGAACAGCACTTTCTATATTCTTGAGCCAACTGCCTTTCCATCATGAAGCATCACCACTGTAATTTTACTAACCCTATATTATCCTAGGAAACTGGAACTTTCTTATTCTGAAATCTCTTAAAAGGTATTTCACGACTGATATTTAAGGAAAGAAGGTCATGACTGTGAATTCAAAATTTACGTATAATCTCAGAAATCTGTAAAATGTTAACGGTTGAAGACATGGGTTTCACAAAATGAAAATGCTATTTTTCATAAGATAGGTTTTAATCTAAACTTCATCAGCAGGGTAATGGTTAAATTTAAATAAATTACGAGCTATCTATACAATAGTAAGTTGATGCAAAACATTTAAAAAAGTGAGACAGATCTCACTTATATGTGAAAAATGCCCACAAGATAATTGTTAAATTTTTTTAAAAAGCGAGTTACAGAACTTTATGATTTCATTTAGTCTGAAATGATTGTGTGCTTGTACATGTAAACTATGTTTAGAGAGCAGGTCTGGAAGGAGACACACAGGAAGTGTTAAATGTGGTCATTCCAGGAATAGGGATGGGAGGGCCAGACCAGTTTCATGTTTTTATTTTATATGATTTTGTGCAGTCCGATTTTTTTTCAAGGAGCTTCCATTTACTACTGTTATAATTTTTAAAATATTACATGATTTAAAAACTTATGGTTAAAAAATGCTCTGAAAAACAGTCTATTAATTAATATTTTAAAATCTAGGAATGATGTACACACACAAAAAAGTTTATTTCTGTATGGAAATGCATACTCTTCTTTTTATTCTGCAATTAGTGAATAAATTTAGCCTTTCTTTTAAATATAGAATTCCAGGATACATCTGGAGAGAGTCTTGGTCAGGAAATAGCTTAGACAAAGTACAACTACTTTGTTTTCAAGACTGGAATTTAGAGGGTTAAAAAGAAAAAAAAAAGTAAAGTTGGGAACACTTAAAATAGAGAAACAAATTTCTTCCCCCAAAGTCCAGTGGTTATAATATTCTCACAATTTTAATTTATTTTAAAAACCATGTCAGTAAATGGTTAATATACTTAGATAGTTAAATATCTAAAATAAGCACTTTGGGAATTACTTTACCTATTAAAAATATTAAATTTCCATAATAATAATACAACCAGGGTAAATAAAATAAAGAAAAACAAATTAACCATGAAGCAGGGACAAAAGAAAACCATTTGCTTTAAAATACTTGAGTTGTTTTCCAGGAAGCACCATCTTTTCTCATAGAGCAAAATAAGGAAAAAACACTCGGTGGAAGTTTCCACTCCACTGGCTCTGTCATTATGATCATCTGTTCCAAACACACACAAGCCTAAAATTTCCTGTTTTCAAACTATTGTCACCATTTTCTAGCCTAGTGTTATCTGTGCTAACTTTAGCTTAGTAATATAAACAAAAGAATACACCAAAAATAATGCAGAACAATGCCTAGATATAGGCTAACAACCGTGCCACAAACCTTTTAAATCGGAGTTTATATATGCTGCCTGGACAAAAACAAATTAGCTAGACCTGAACCAACTTCATAACAGCAAAACAACAGCAAAAAATCAAATTTAACTCAAACACTACAGTAGCTGGGAAAAAAATTCAGGGAATTTTAAATCATTAATGAATAATCGTATCATATCATTTACTTGTTGAAAGTAAATGTGCATATCATTTACTTGTTGAAATCACTGCTAAACTGATGCCTACCTCAAAGCTCTGGTGTTAAGTGCTGCATCAAACGAACAAACAAACAAAAAAGCAGTGATGAAAACTCCCCAGTATTTAATACACACAAACTAGTTTTTATACCTTTTGGGGTCACAGACCGCTTTGAGAATCTAATAAAAGCAATGGAACCTTTTCTTAGAAAAAGGCACATACATAATATTGCACAGTTTCAGGGGCTCACATGACCCCTGGGGCACATGTTAAGAATGCTCGAAATAGGACTACCCTTTAATACTTCTTACTACAAAGGACAGTTTGATATGAGACCTTGGACCCCAACCAGGCATATCAGTTACTAAAGTCCCACAGGAAGGTAGGTCACCTCATGGCATTAACTCTCAATAATACAGCACTGTGGGGCAGGTTGAATATATTTTTACTTGTGAATACTAGTTCATCTCTCATCATATTTCCACACTAACTCTGGGGCTTTTCAAGGCTTCCTTATCCTGACCAGGAGGAGTCTGAAGAGAAGCAGGAGCCTGGCTAGCAGTGGATCCAAGATAAGCTTGCAACATCCTGGGTGGCTGGGAATGAAGGTCTGGGGTGATGGTATAGCTGAACCTGTATTGGGAAGAAAGACCACCTGCCTTGGGTTTCATCTGATCTCACCCTTTTCCTGCCACAACAAGGGTCAGTGAGCTCATATCAGGGTGTGGTCATAGGAAAGTGGGGTCAGGGAGTCCACCTGAACTTTTGGAATCAGCCTCCGGCCTAGACAAAAGGTAGCTGGAGTCATATGCAATCTGGCCAGGTAGAGATTTAGAATGGGTGCCACAGCTAGCGACAGAGCAAGTATGTACCTGGCCGTGTCGTCTGTGTATCTCCCTAAGAACCTGTGGAGGCAGAGGTGGCACAAATGTCCAGGCAGACTCTTAGCAATCTAGCTGAAAACAGCAAAAGTACAATGCAGGGCTGTGAGCTCCAAACACGCCCAGAGTCACTGAACCATTCATTTCATCTCTACGAATCTCACCTAAGGAAACAATGCAGAATGCAGCTAAATATATAGGCATCAAAACACTCAACACCGTGCTGTTTATATGAGTAAATATTTGAAACAATCTAAATATCCAACAATAGGGTGACCAACCATCCCAGTTTTCCCAGGACTGTCCCTGTTTTGGAAGTCAAAGTTCCACGTCCTGACACCCCTGGAAGGTTGGTGACAGTAGGAAATTGAGTAAATAAATTAAGATACATCTCCATGAAGGTGTCTGACATAATCAGTAAAATGATGCTTTTCAATGGCATTTTTTAAGATCCCCCTTCCCCACGGTCTGAAAAATTTCCAAAACACTGAGAGAGCTTGGCAAGGAACTAATCTTTTTCATTTGGAGTAACTGCAATCTGGTGTGAAGGAAAACTGGCAACACCTTCCTTTCTACCTTCTCTGGCTCTCTGTCACCTGCACCAGGTAAAGCTGACTGCTCCAGGGTATCCAGAGCACCTGTGCAAACTTCTATTTGCATACTCTCCTCTTGAATGTCAAGCAGTCCTTTGTACAGCTGCTTTCCTCCCCAAGATTTTGTCCCATTCCTCTTCAATCTAAGTGCTTAGCATAGCGCATAGCAGGCAAGGCCTTGGTGCCTTAAAAGGCATGTGTGATAACTTACCTGAACAAATGAACGAACAAATCAGTGTCTCCTGGTGACCCTGAAAATGCTGTCTCTGTCCTTCGCTAACTTAGTCTTCACGTAAATGGATGATACGCCAAACCAACAGTGGGCCTTCTTATCGCTAAGAGTTTGGCCATAAATCCTATCAAATCTCCTCGTCCACAAGGTTCAGCCAACAAAAAGTGAAACTAACTTAATCAAGAAACAAATCAGGATGAAACCATGCCAATGTGCTAAAATTCAGAAACTACAACTTCAGACACTGCCTACAGTATTTTGGAAAGTCTACATATTTATGTTAGTATATTTATTTATATATATAATTATTCTCTCTCTTCATATATTCAACATTGGTGTGTGTGTGTGTGTGTGTGTGTGTGTGTGTGTGTGTGTGTGTGTGTGTGTGTAATGACGTCCCAGTCTCTGAGGGTCGAATGCAATGTTATTAGGGAGAATAAAGACAAAATGCCATGTCCTATGAAGTACAGTGTCAACGCACATGTTTAAGTGAAGAAGATGTGAGAACGTTACTTAAATTTTGTCGTTTAAGTGGTAGGAAATTGATATCACATCTTAAAGTCACAAGATTTTCCAGCACAGATACAAATTCTAATTGCAGTTTTAGAGCAGGACTGTCCAAGAGAACTTTCTGCAATGATGCAAATGGCTACGTTGATCAAAACACATTAAGTTCAAGATGCAAGGAAGAATAACCTCACCCAGAGAGGAGAACTAAGCACAAAGCTGAACATGAGACAAAAATTACTCCACAGATAATGAAATCAAGAGGACCCTTGATGCGAAGGTGGAAGACTTAGCCCAAGTGCGGATAATGATGTTCTCCCCACCCCCAATCACAGAGGGGAGCGTCACCCTTTGAAGACGTGACTCTTTGGGGGAAAACACGTTTTCATTCATGTAACATCCAGATAATGATCTCATCGTACAAGAAAAACTGTTGATCATTTACCTCTCTTTGTTTTCAACAGATCGGTGCTATCTTGCCCATTCTATGATGTGTTGGCCCTCAAATGAGCCCAGCTTTCTTTTTCCTGTCAACTTTCCATCTCCCTCTACACCACCCAAGCCTCCTGACCTTTGACCGACAGGAAGTAGATACAATGGACTGAAAATAACAGCGACTGGAAGAATTTGTGAATGCACGATTTAATGCTCGAGGACTAGGAGAGAAGGGCTGGGGGAAAGAGAAAAGGACTAGCTATTTCTGCCAGTGCCATTTGGCAGGACCCAATTCATCTTGAATTCCATACAAAATTGTTATCCCAGTTATACAGCTCATAAAAGCTAAAAAAAAAAAAAAAAGGACAGTATGTAAGGTAATACATATATAGATATACCAGATGCAGTGGACACAACTTATACACTTATCTGCTTTAAGCATGTTAGAAACCCTGTGAGACAGTCAGTCATTCACAAAGTGCTGGCATCCCAGGTAACAGACAACAACTGACTGTGTCTGACTTGCCAACTTGGAAGTTCACTGAAGTGTATAAAACCTAAAAATAGCCCCACAAACATGTTTACGGCATTTTGAAAATACAGGATCCACACTGTTTTCTAAATATAAACCTTGAGTTTGTAGCACAGGGATTGGCTTTGGGTTTTCAGAGACGTCATTGGGACATCCCACACTTGGGCACAGAAATTCACATTTAACTATTTTACTTTAAATATATAATTGGCAGTATTTAACTAGAGAGAAGGTGGGGTGGATCTGGAAGGGAGAGGATGAGCAGGAAAAGATGGTATCTCTTCCCCCGTTTAATTAGAGGGCTTCAGACGACCACAAACCCCCAATTCTTTGTGGTGGGATCAGGCCGTCATGAAATTCTGAAAAGGGATATCTTGCCTATGTTTTTCCACTCTTTATATCCACTCTCCAATCCAGTCTCTGCCCCCTTCCTAAGACTGTAGGTGCTACTGCAGTAGATAGAGACAGAAAGTCAGATGGAACATGTACACATGTGTAAAAGTCCCTGCATCCCAATTGGTCCATGAGTGTAGGCGTGCTGAAGGCAGCAATTCTTTTTTTTTTTTTTTTTTTTTGGCCACACCACGCAGCTTCTGGGATCTTTGTTCCCCGACCAGGGATCGAACCCATTGCCTTGGCAGTGAACGCTCAGAGTCCTAACCACTGGACCACCAGGGAATTCCCAAAGGCAACAACTCTAATTCTTGTCCAGTTCCTGAAAAGTGAAATCATTCTAAATCAAACACGGGAAAATTCCAACTAAAACCCACAATGCTCATATCAACTGGGATTGCTGAGGGGGAGAGTGGTATACTAAGACTATGAAAGAGTTAAAGGAGTATTTTATTAGTGCAGAAAAACATGTCTATTTGGTCTCTTAAGTTATGTAAAATTACCTTTTTAAAAAAATTTTATTTATTTATTTATTTATTTATGGCTGTGTTGGGTCTTCGTTTCTGTGCGAGGGCTTTCTCTAGTTGCGGCGAGCGGGGGCCACTCTTCATCGCGGTGCGCGGGCCTCTCACTATCGCGGCCTCTCTTGTTGCGGAGCACGGGCTCCAGAAGCGCAGGCTCAGCAATTGTGGCTCACGGGCCTAGTCGCTCCGCGGCCTGTGGGATCTTCCCAGACCAGGGCTCGAACCCGTGTCCCCTGCATTGGCAGGCAGATTCTCAACCACTGCGCCACCAGGGAAGCCCTGTAAAATTACTTTTTGATATTAATTTCTGGTTAGAATTTGTTTAGATTTGATCCTCTGCATTTAATTCTACTAAATCTTTAAAATTTAGCAGCTATTAAGAAAAAAATAAGAGAAAAACCTACAGCAACAGACTTAGCTCTGTACTAGTATGTTCTAAACTTCAAATGTCTGTGCCTCTTAAAGTCCTGTGGTAGAATCTATATTTCTGGAGGTTACGCAACATCCAAGTGAAACGCTCTCCAAAATAAAATTGTGTCAGTCGTATGGGCATTTTCTTAACAAATTTATTTGTAATAAACTACAAGCAATAACAAATTCAACTGAAAAATTAGGGGAGATTATATATAATCCTACCACCATCAAAAGTATATATTTTTCCATATTTTCATCTAATTTTTATTCATTTACATATATACTTTCTAAGTATACTGTTTAAATAAAGATGGCTGTGTTTTGGGTTCCTGAGCCACACTTCTAACTTTCAAGAGCTTAAAATTCTCCGGTTTAAAATTTTAATTCATTAATATTTCACTAATATTCACTAGTATTGAGTAATTTTTCCAGGTCTTGCTTATCATGCTAGAATTATGGAAATAAAGGTGAAGCCCTCACTGAATGCTTTCTGAAATCCGATAAAGAAAACACATTTAACGATTGTAAAAACACAAGACATTTATTTACCATGGGTTTTCTTAGCACAGCATCCCAGATACACTCTAGCAATTAAGATATTTAATTATAACTCAAATGATGTCCTGCTGGGCCTTGTCCAATGTGCTACAGTATGTAGTTGATGCTCTAAGCAAATAATGATGAAAACAAACTTATATCTTCTCCAAAGAAATGCTATCACCTTGTTTATCAATAATGGCAATCTCATACTGTATAGACCAATTTATTAAATCTAACAGATGAAGAATTTATTCCAGAAAAAAAGATCTTTTGATACTTCAATTTATGTTAGGCATTGTAACCTGAAGACATTCTCAGAATAAACAACTCGACTTCTTGGCCATTTAAATGTTTATACCTTAAAAATTAAAAGATGAGGCAATCTAGTTATAGATTATCTACTATGAACAAAGGATAGTTTGGTCCATAAACAGAGGAGAAGTTAAGGAGAAACAAAATATCTCTAGTTAAAATTTGACTAGTTTAAAAAAGAAATAAAAACAAAAGTATCACTCTGTATTTTGTTGAGTAAGTGACCATGAAAAGGCAAAGTAATGAGATTTTCATTTAAAGATTAAGATTATGTAACCCTAGGCTGGCTGAAGTAAATGAGTTTTGGGTAACTAGATCTAATTCTTGGTGGAGCAAAGACAAAGAATAAAAAACACAAGACCTTTAGCTAGCCTCCTAGACGTGGCACTGAAGTCCCCACGCCAACCCCATATGGCTTTCTAATCTTTAGGAGCAGTTGGAAAAGAATAATCAGAAATAAAAACTATTAAGCACTGTAGCCATCAAGAATTCCTTGGGGGGGGCAATATAGGAGTGGGGGGAGTAGGAGGTACAAACTATTGGCTGTAAGACAGGCTACAAGGATGTATTGTATAATACAGGGAATATAGCCAATAGTTTGTAATAACTGTAAATGAAGTATAACCTTTAAAAATTGTATAAAAAATTATAAAAGAAAAAAGAATTTAAAGAAAAAGAATAAAAGAATCCCTTATGGTTCCTCTCAGCTTAGTTCTTTCACCAAATGGCTTAGAGGGCAACCACAAGTAACCGTTTGTTTATACGCAGACTCTTAGGAACTCTCTCTTCACTGCTCTATTCTCAAAACCTAACACACACAACGCTTGACAAAAGCAGGGACCCAAAGAGTGGTGACTGAGTGAATGAATGAACGAAAGTCTTCATGAATAAGATGAACCTATAGTGATCATCGTTACAGTCGTCCATAAATAATAATTAAGTGGTTTGAGATTTGATGGTGGAAACATGCTAGGAAAGCAAAAGAAGTATACTGTGACAATGAATTAACTGAAAAATTACCAGTAAGACTGAATAAACGTTTACACTTTAAATATAGAAATAAGCATAACGTAGATGTTATTATATGAAAGTCACTAAATAGAAAAACCTTCCCCCAAGGTATCCAGAAGGAGCAGCAAACACAGGGCATAAAATTATAGCAAATGCAATGCATTGAATAGGTTTCCTTTCTTCTCCATTCTGTCGTCTGCCCCCTAGTGGAGTCCTTATGAGCAGAGAAAAACGTAAGAAAGGCAGGCACTGCAGAAATCAGCAAAAACCAAAACAGAACACAACAGAACCGAACAAAACAAAGCACAAAGCGCAAAGGGATTACTCTGGACTTCTACAAATCAGCTACTCAAGAGCAGAAAGTTGACTTATGAAATTCCTATTCAACGCTTTTGCCCCGAAGACAAAACTCTTGTGTCAACTTAGGCAGGTTCACTATTCCCTTGTGCACCTTTGGACTTTTGATTATTACCTTTTAAGGAAAAGTTGGCATCTGTAGATTGCATCTAGGTAGTATATGGGTCTCAGGATATTCAAGACAATTTACTAACTGCTAGTTTCTCAGTGCACGTGGTCAGCCCGCTTTAATTTCTGGTTTTCAGGTGTCTTTGACATGAGTGGCTAAAACAAAATCATTTCCATAAAGATGACTCTGGAAAGCTATGGATTCATTTTCACCGTACTTCAAATCAAGGCACAGGTAAAGTGAAACGGAGACACTGAACAGTGATGACAGGCATGGCTGAGGAACTCCTCTGGAAAGCAGGCTTATCTCCACGGGGAGCTTTCTGTCTGGAAAGAGGTGCAGGTTTTGTCTATGATCTCATCAGCAGCAACAGCCGACTCTCCCCCAAACCGGCTGCCCATTTTGTACTCGAGTTTTGCACTAACATGTACATTCCTTTAAATATGAAGATGACAGTCACTGCTACTGACTTACGTAAACAACCAGTCCCGTGACCCCCCCCGCTCCCCCCTTGTGACTGGTGACACACATTTGCAAGCCAGCCATCCAGCCAGCCAGGGTTAGACAAACTACACTCACTGAACAAAACGTCAGAAAATCATCCCTGAAGGGAGATACAAGTCTTAGGAGTTTCTGGGCTTCAGTGATCCAGCGGTTCTATTTCTTAACCTCTGGAGCAATCAGAATGCTTAATAACTAATGATTATTTTAAACAAAATGATCTCTAGAGAGGTGATACTAGATTTTCTCCCATATGTAAGTACTTGAACATGTAAAACTCCTGCATCGGTTAAGACTTCTGTTTCCCAGAACTGTATAAAAAAATTCAAATGACAGGATCCATACAAAAAACATTCAGAGCCGAATAAAGGCACTAAAATAAACAGTTTCCTTAATTAGCATGTTTTAACACCCTGTGTAGAAGTGCATTAGTATGATAATTCTGGGAGGTTCTAAAAACAGTTCGCTTCCAGTGATTTATGACTACATCTTACATGTAACGCAGTTATCAGCTTAAAACACTCCGACCAGCTTTTTCACGGAGGAAACAGAGGGGCCTAAATCAGGGGAGATGAAGTATTCAAGCCTTACTTTAATAAGCAAATACTCAGGATATAGGAACCCAAGACTTAGATTTTTTCTGTTCTCAGACTGTTGTGCATGCTGTGAAAGGTGAGAGGGATGAGGAGACAGCTGACAACCATCTTCCTCTGATCATTTATCTTTTTCCTTCGGACAAACCCTCAGCAACAGGAAGTATCAAGAAGACCGAAGAAAACTCCTGTGCTTTTCCCAATTTCTCTTTTGTTGCTCAGATCTCTACTAGAAAAGCAAGGAAAGGCAAATTTCCACCAAAGACCCCCCCCCCAAAAGATTTACTCCAATCATCAAGGCTCCTATGTCAGGAAGAAGGAAGGTGGGGGGAGTTTTCCCAGCTCTCTATACTTGGATATTATGGCTCCTCGGGTTAATTTTTATCTGCTGTCTGTTTCACTACCAAATTACAATATTTATAGAGGGCAAAGCGGCTAAAATAATTGACTTTCTTAAAACTTACTATATTTAGATAATGATATCACTACTAAGTTTTAAATACACTAACATTATGATATAATTCTTAAAGCATGCTTATATATCTAATATAATGTTTTGGAGTCAGTTCAAATTATTCATTAAAATGAGTAACACGCGAACAAAACAACAAAGAGGCAGCTGTTCTGTTCGTAGATCTGATTTGCAGCATGTCGTGTACTACGGTTAGAGCAAAACAAGCTACTCAAGAGAAGAACTGTCCCCACTCCCAAATAATTATATTTTAAAAATTAGTGCAGTATCATTATTAAAGACTTACGTTTATACAAGTAGCACTAACTTTTCATGTGCTATGAAATTAAACTTATAGCATTAATCACAATTCGTAATCATATTTATTATTTTGTTTGCTGGTTTGTTGAGCATCTTTTCTCTCCAAGGAGACGATAAGCAACTTAAGAACAGACTGAGTCGCTCCTAGCACATTAGATGAAGTAATAGGTGCTGAATAAAAGTATGTATATTAAAATGTTCTATTAAATTCATGCCTACAGGAGGTTAAAACACCACATTGTACAGAAGAGCTTATCAGGCAACACAATAACAAAAATCCCCACTGCAGGCATCCTCAGCCCCAGCTGGCCTCTAAAGAGAAGCATGTCCTGGTTTTGGCTTCTCTTGGTGGCTGCCCTGGGTTGGTTATTCTTGGTTTAAACCCCTCTCGCCCACCCACTCTCCACCCTTCTCTGTTTGGGGAGGGGTTGAGCGTTTTTATCCTCCTCTCTTCTGGTTTTACCTAATTCCTGAGCACAGCGTCCCTGGGTGGTTGCTCCTCATTGTCCCAGAGCTCACTGGTCTTGTAGACACAGCGTTTTAAATTAGCATTTATTATCTCCTCCCCTGTCCCTCCAGCCCTAAGGGTATAAGGACCCTCATCTAAGCCCAACACACAGCACCATAAATAGTCCCTTCATTAAAGTCTACATTTGAACCATCTGAGCTGAGCTGAGTCTCTTACCAGGACAGTAAAGGATATATCCTATTTCCAAACACTATGCTTCTATATGACTTGTCCCTTTTAGACACTGTCTATCTACTGAGGTCCAGCCTTGACAGACAGCTCACTTTCTCCCTACTGCCTCTTCCCTCCTTCCTCCCAAAGTAGTGATATCCCCATTCCAGTCCCTCAATCAGAGAAACTCTGAGCCACATACTAAGCTGCTATGGTAGTTTATCAGGCACAGAGTGTAACTTTCTTGGAACAATTAGTTTTCATCCTCTCCTCCATCTTCCCTCACGCCCTTCCACTGCCTAATTTTCATCTGATGTACACATACTTTCACACTGTTCTATAACCATCTCAATTTTCTGTTTTTTTAACCCTAAAGGTTGAGTCTAAGAGTTTAAAATCAGTAAAGGGCATTTACACTCTCATGACCGTGGATGTGTGCTGTTTCCTACGGCCCCTTGGGGCTAGAATTGCCTTGGCTTCTCTTCTTGTCCAGGGTCAGTGTCACTATCCCCAGGCCACACAACAGAGAATGCTCCTTGGGTCCTGGTCTAATGGAGTCTCTGTTTTCCACCTCACCAATTGCCTTTATCAGATCGTCAACTTTTCCCAAGCTTCCCATTGTAATTCCCATTTTACCAATCCTCTCCTTTCTTAGGTCCACTCTGCTGGAGTCCTCCCCTGCCCTGCCCTTCTGTTTCACCAGGCTTTCCTCCTGTGATTTCCAGCCTTATTTTCCCAGGGTGGGTCCACCAAGCCCTACAGGCCATGCTTTCCTCCTTCTTGGTTTACTACTCATTTTGTTACATCCAAACCCTAAGAAAGGCTATATGGAAGGCATGCTTTAAAAGACGGCAGTACAAAAGGTACATGCAGCCCAATGTTCACAGCAGCACTCTTTACAATACCCAAGACATGGAAGCAACCTAAATGCCCATTGACAGATGAATGGATAAAGAAGATATGGTATATATTGATATATATACAATGGAATACTACTCAGCCATAAAAAAGAATGAAATAATGCTATTTGCAGCAACATGGGTAGACCTAGAAATTATCATACTAAGTGAAGTAAGTCAGAAAGAGAAATACAAATACCACATGATACCACTTATATGTGGAATCTAAAATATGACACAAATGAACTTATCTGCAAAACAGAAACAGACTCACAAACATAGAGAGCAGACTTGTGGTTGCCAAGGGGGAGGGGAAGTGGAGGAGGGATGGATTGGGAGATTGGGATTAACAGATTCACACTACTATATATAAAATAGATAAAAAAGGACCTACTGTATAGCACAGGGAACTATATTCAATATCTTATAATAACCTATAATGGAAAAGAATCTGAAAAAGAATATATATATATACATATATATATGTATAACTGAATCATTTTGCTGTATACCTGAAACTAGCACAACATTGTAAATCAGCTATACTTCAGTTGAAAAAATGACATATATACACTATCCAACGTAAAATAGATAGCTAGTGGGAAGCAGCCACATAGCACAGGGAGATCAGCTCCGTGCTTTGTGACCACCTAGAGGGGTGGGAGGGAGACACAAGAGGGAGGGGATATGGGGATATAAGTATACATATAGCTGACTCACTTTGTTATACAGCAGAAACTAACACATCATTGTAAAGCAATTATACTCCAATAAAGATGTAAAAAAAAATAAAAGGTGTGAAGAAAATTTAAAATTTAATTAATTAAATTTGCATTTAATTAATTTAAAAATAAAATTAAAAATTAATTAATTAAAAATAAAAATAAAAGGCAGCAGCAAAGTATAGTGGTTAATAACGTTTTACAATCCACTGTTATTTGAAAGAACGCTGCTTTAAACATCAGTACTTATTATGCTAGTCTCTTAGAATAAAGGAAACAACAATACAGTCTGCCCTCCATATCTGCAGGTTGTGCATCCACAGTTTCAACCAATCTTGGATCAAAAATATTCGGGAAAAAATAAAATTCCAGAAAGTTCCAAAGAGCAAAACTTCAATTTACCGTGCCAGCAACTATTTACACAGCATTTACGTTGTATTAGGTATCACAAGTAATCTAGAGATGATTGAAAGCCTATAGGAGGATGTGCACTAAGCCATTTTATAGAAGGAACCTGAGCACCCGTGGACTGTGGTATCCGAGGGGGGTCCTGGAACCACTCCCCGTCAGATACCAGAAGGGACAACTGTATTTTACAAGCCCTCTCAAACATTTTTAGCCACAACTAAAGGCTTTAACTGCCTGAGCCGTGGGCATCCAACAATCTTACTGCTCACCATTTAAGTTACAATAGTATTAACTCATGAAAACATGGATTTCATTTTCAATTTCCCTTTTATGTGCTCACCTGTTCATGGGTTTAAACAGAATTCATTCAAAATTTAAAGTATTCTTAAGATATTATTGGGGCTTCTCTGGTGGCGCAGTGGTTGAGAGTCTGCCTGCCAATGCAGGGGACACGGGTTCGAGCCCTGGTCTGGGAAGATCCCACATGCCGCGGAGCAACTAGGCCCATGAGCCACAACTACTGAGCCTGCGCGTCTGGAGCCTGTGCTCCGCAACAAGAGAGGCCGCGATAGTGAGAGGCCCGCGCACCGCAATGAAGAGTGGCCCCCGCTTGCCACAACTAGACGAAGCCCTCGCACAGAAACGAAGACCCAACACAGCCATAAATTAAAAAATTTAAAAAAATTTTTAAAAAAAAGATATTCTTCTTAGCACAAAAACATCTAGAATGACACCAACTGGCAACCTATATGCATCTGGGGAGGCTATTTCAGTGGAAATCAACAACTATATTTAATTTATTCATTCATTCACTCAACCAAAAGTATTTATTGAGCACCTCCATGTGCCGCTGTTCTGGCTGCTAGAAGGACATTCATAGTTTAAGAAACAAGAACTCGCCTGCCTCAGCAAACGTAAATTCTAGTGGAGGAGGGCAAACCCAAGTAAGCGAGCAGGACTGATTTTAGTTCTGTAACTGCTACGAAGGAAAACTAAAATCAATTTGAAAGTGCTAACCTTATCTGAACAATCCAAAGGATGGGGGGGAATTGTTATAGCACTCCCATAAAACGTATTTTAGTACACGAAGCCACCACTATCCCTCACACGGTCCCACTGGGCAGTAACAATTATCAAGCTCTCAGGGTCACATCCTGGGAGCTGCAGGCTTGAAAGCTCTGCAATCTTGTCTCCTCAAAGGTCTCCATCAGCTAATAAGATGAGGTAATAATCAATGTGTGCCTTCGCTGTGTAATCTCCGTGCGAGGCCATTACTTCAGTCCCCTGACATCATCAAATACCAATCCTGGACCATTCATCTCTCGGGTCCGATATCCACAAACAGAATAAACGACTAGAGAAAAATAGAAGGAAAAAGAAAGAATGAATTTTATTTAACTCATTTCTTGTGTGTCTCCTGTAACATTTTCTATATTTTGTAAATAACTAAGTTTGTTCTTCCCCTACTTAGTGGCAAATCAAGGGGTACTAGAGAAAATGCAGAAAGGTATTCAGGAATCTGACAGATGTTTTCATGGTGAGAATAATGATGATGATGAAGGCAACTGGCTAAAGGTAATAAGATTACTTGGCTTCACAAATAAATATACAAAATATGATGATTCTGTGTGTATATACACACACACATATACACACACACACACATATACACACACACACATATACACACACACACACACATATATATGTGACCGGTTTTCTGAGGGAACATACCCTACATATAATGTGTGTTCAGTAAACACTCCTTGACTTGATGCTGAAAATTTATTTCTGCAGAGAAAAAATAAACAAAAGGCGACAGGCTTTCCTTCAAATGGGAGCAGTTAAATTGGACACACAGAATGATTAAGGTGGGCTCCCAAGGGAAGAAGGGATGTTAACACTGGACATCCTGCAGAAACCACCAGCCTCCCTTTTGATCTAACCTTTCTCCTCTTCTGCTGACAGCCTTTCGTGTTCTTGTTTCCCCTTCTTTCTCTCTCTAACAATTATCCTTTCTCCAATCACTCTCATTTCCACTTTATTTCTTCTTACGCTTGTCATAAGTAACATCAAAGAATGTCCATTTACTTTGTTTTAAAGTGTCACGTTTAATATGCTTTTCTGAACCTAAAACGCAGGTATCTTTATTATTTCCTTTTATGCTTTTGAGAATTTTTTTTTTTTTTTACATCCGAGTATGGGTCTGTCTCAATGTCTTTTTTCAGTAAAGTAGGCACTATTAGAAAGAAAATGGCCTTAAACAGAAAGTGGTGTTTGAAAATTTGCTCATTCACCAATTGAAAGCATAGGCTAGTTTAGATGATCTCTAAAGACTGTTCCCACAACAGTAATAATAATCACTGACATTTACTGAGTACTAAGTACCAGGCATTGTTCTAAGCACTTCATACATTAACACAGTTCTCACCACAGCCCTATGAGGTAGGCACTGTAATTATTCCCATTTATAGAGGAGAATACGAGTCACAGAGAAATTAAGTAACTTGCTGCAAGTGGTAAAGCCAGGATTTGAACCAATGTCCCCTGGCCCCAGAGT
The DNA here is from genome assembly GCF_949987535.1 of Balaenoptera acutorostrata. Lineage (NCBI taxonomy): Eukaryota > Metazoa > Chordata > Mammalia > Artiodactyla > Balaenopteridae > Balaenoptera > Balaenoptera acutorostrata. Next base: position 26,591,932 of record NC_080068.1, on the reverse strand, counting down.
CTGTACCTTAACCACTTAACATTATACTATCTGTCTATGACAGGGGGCAGCAAACTTTTTTGTAATGGCTCAGATAGCAAATATTTCAGGCACTGCAGGCTACACATGGTCTCTGTCTCATATTCTTCTTCCTTTTATTTTTTTACAATCTTTTAAAAATGTAACGCGCCTTCTTAGATATAATCAGAACTACAGGCTGTAGTTTGCTGGCCCCTGGGCTATGATTTTATTAATTCATATGCGCCACTCTACTACTTTTTATGTAGACAATTTCAGACAGAAGAAAGGTGAAAGATTCCAGATGGGTAGTTTATAATCCATAACCAATGAATGCCCAAGAGTTACCAATCATAGGTTGCCACTGCAACAGTAAAGGTAAAGAAAATGCAAACATCTTGGAAGCAACCTAAGCGTCCGTCAGCAGGTGAATGGATAAAGATGTGGTACATATATATATACAATGGAATACTATTCAGCCTTAAAAAGGAATGGAATTTTGCCATTTGCAGCACCACGGATGGACTTGGAGGGCATCATGCTAAGTGAAATAAGTCAGACAGAGAAAGACAAATACTGTATGATATCACTTATACATGGAATCTAAAAAATACAATGAACTAGTGAATATACCAAAAAGAAGCAAACTCACAGATATAGAGAACAAACTACTGGCTACCAGTGGGGAGAGGGAAGGAGAAGTGGCAATACAGGGGTAGGGGATTAAGAAGTACAAACTATGGGTATAAAATAAGCTACAAAGATATATTGTACAAAACACGGAATACAGCCAATATTTTATAATAACTATAAATGGAGCATACCCTTTAAAACTTGTGAATCACTATATTGTACACCCGTAACTTATTTAATGTTGTACAGCAACTATACCCCAATTTAAAAAAAAGAAGGGACTTGCCTGGTGGCGCAGTGGTTAAGAATCCGCCTGCCAATGCAAGGGACACGGGTTTGAGCCCTGGTCCCGGAAGATCCCACATGCCGCGGAGCAACTAAGCCCATGCGCCACAACTACTGAGCCTGTGCTCTAGAGCCCGCGAGCCACAACTACTGAAGTCTGCGTGCCTAGAGCCCGTGCTCCGCAACGAGAGGCCACCGCAATGAGAAGCCCGCGCACCGCAACGAAGAGTAGCCCCCGCTCGCCGCAACTAGAGAAAGCCTGCGCACAGCAACAAAGACCCAACACAGTCAAAAATAGATAAATAAATAAATAAATTTATTTTTAAAATTAATTAATTAAAAAAAAAAGAAAATGCAAGCATCAGAATCAAAGAATTGTAGGAGGTTTGTGAACACACAGAAGGACATAGAGCTTATAGACATGAACCAGGTACAGTTATCGCTAACGGGCATTCATAAAAAACAAAAATCTAAGTAAGCTTCAGCAACCTAGTATATCTTTCACAAGTAGAAAACTCTGGATATCCCTTCCTTTATCTGTTGGACAAAACTACTATTGTAATCTGCTCCCTGACATCTAAAAACAGCATCTGCAATATTAAAGAAATGCCTTCTTTTTCCAAGTCCTTCATCCTAATTCATTATTGAATTATCAAAATATTCATTATTTTCAATGTCAAAAACTAAAGAAGAGTAGCTAATTAACTCCTAGCCCAAGAACCCTGAAGAATTTGGAAATCGTTAAGAATCTGAACTTCATCCACTGGAATTCTTGCTGAGTCTCCGGCAACAGGAACATAAACTATCAACATGTCATCACCACTTACCACCCTCTTAAGATTTCAGAATTCTTGAAATAAGTTTTCGTAGGCTCCATATATTTCACAAGTTAATTTTCCTTTAAAAAACAAAAGCTCCATTTCAACAGCGTAGCAATCATTTTGATAAAAGCAATCAGAAACTAGGAATTTAAGCACTATATTTTGACTGTACAAGTGAAGTCATACAGGTCAATCTACAAAATCCCACCTCTTAGGAAACTTAACTTCCTTAGAGGTAAACACTTCCATGAAATCTGGTTCAGAGTATATGCTGTTATTTATTTTTGTCATTTTGGTGGGGGAAAAATAAAAATTGACAAACAGTCTCACTTCTCCTTTCTTTCCTATGAACTTTGGACCATCTGTTTAAAATAGCTGCAGCTATTTTCAGTGGTTAGGCAAAGGGTTACTTACAAAAACAAAAACCAATGCCTGCTCATGTATGAGCATTACTTGCATACAAAAGAGTCTAGTGTAAGTTACTTGCCAAGTCTAAAATTGTAGGAGATTTAAAAAAAATATTGATATGTATAACTGATTCACTTTGTTATAAAGCAGAAACTAACATACCATTGTAAAGCAATTATACTCCAATAAAGATGTTAAAAAAAAAAAACACTTAAAGACAAAAAAAAAAAAATTATGGAGCGACTCAGGACATCATTTCATTCCTTCTAATTGTTTCTTAGCAACTGCTAAATGCACAAGAATAAAATAATTTGGAGATCATTTTTATGAGCATTTGAAAATATTTTGTTCTAATACTAGATCTTTACCCCCAACGTGGCTGTCCTTAAGAATCTGTGCATTTCTTCTGTTGAGAAAAGTTGCTTATTTAATAGTTCATTTTTTTACCTGACGTACTTGCCTTTAAATGCAGAAACTCGTGTATTTGTCTTTTCTTTGGCAACAGTGACAAGTCAGAGATAATCTCAGTGAATATTTATGTAATTTTTTCCTTCGCATAGCACAAAGTATATCTTTGAAAGAGAAAAAGATGAATAAGACTTCTCTGTGCAAGTCTCCACTTCTCTGCCTTCTTTTCTGTGCTTTGAAATAACCTCCTCACTCCTAGAAAAAGTTTCTCTAGAAGCCACTGTCCTTTGTCCTTGCCGGGTCACATGAGGGGTTAAGTTTAACTTACAGAGCAGGCCTTTCAAGAAGAGCACAGCTAATCAGCCTTCCTCCATTTATCACATTCCCACCCCTTCTACAGCTTTCTACCCACCCTTCCTACTCTGCCTCAAGGTTTACCTGGATTTGCCATTTAACACTTAAAGGACCCCCTCCCTCGGAAAACAACTAACCTCTTAGGGGAGACACAAATTCTGTGCTGCAACAGCCCTTTCATTCCTCTTCCCCCGGAGCCGGGATATTGAAACCCTCACTTGAGATGTTATTTTTTAATAAAAAAAATAATGGTTGCATTGATTAAGCCCTGCTCCCCCAAGTCTGTTTTTCCATCTTTCCACGGTGAACGCCTTGTAACTGGGTACATGCTGTCCAGTACCCAGTACCCAGAATCTAGAAATCCTACTTCCAGCCTCTCTGGCAGCCAGATGTGGTCAGGTGAGTGCAGGGGTGTGCACCTTTTCTGTGTCTGGGCCTGAAGACACTGGGCATGACACCTCCACACTCTTCCCCCTCCCCTCAAGCTTGGACACAGACGTGCCCATGACCTCACTCTGACCATGCAGATGGCCTCTGCGAGGTCAGGAGGATGGAGTAACAAAGTAGAAAACCTGAGTCCCTGGATTTCTGCAAGGAGTATGACTGCCTTGCCTTGCAAGCCTGGATGCACTAACTAAAGTTGTATCTTCTTTAATTCACTGTATTTTGGGACCTCTTTGTTCCAACAGCACTGGTTTTATCACAATCGATGCAAGCACTGTACATAGCACTGTTCTGAGAGCCTTCCATGAATTAGCTCATTAATGAGCCTCTGAGCAAAGTACTGACTGTTCCCAGTTTCCAGATGAAGAAACATAGACTTGGAGGATTGAGTGACTTTTTCCAAGGACAAAAGGACGTTGCAATGATCAAAACTGCAGGTCTGTACGATGCAAAGTTCAAACGCCCACCCACTACACTGCAGTGTCCCCTATGGATCACTTTGCAAATCATCTCCCTCCGGCTGAGATTTTTCTGCTGCGTTATCTCTTACATACCCGGAGGAGAAATATTACGAGCTCAAAATGAAGAGGTATAAATTATATTTGGTTGCTCATAAACATCGTTAACCTACTGTTTGTTGAAGATCAAAATTTGTAAAAAAAAAAAAAAAAAACCCAAACTTCAAAGGAATCAGACAGCAGCAAGTTGAAAGAGGCTTCTGGTTGAAACCTTTTACTTCTTTTCCAAAATTCTATTATGTGACACACAAAGCCTAGATCTGTACCTCAAATCAGTGCTGTAACACAAGATTAATTCAAAATGAGCTCACTTTGGCTGTGTTTAATATCATGCTTATTATGAAAGGGACCATGAAACCCTTATCCAACACTGGGGTTTTCCTTTCAGTAATATGAGGCGACACACCTTTACTCCTCATGAACTTTTTAAACTAAAACCAGGAGAGGTGCCAGGGACACGTGTACTGGAGGAGACTGGCAAGGTGAAGGCAGGAGGGGGATTAGAAAAATCAGCTTCTTTTGTCTTTACATTTCACCTCTGGAAAAAAAAATCATTTTGCTGAAGAGTCCATTTAATCTTCCAGAAAGCTCTTATAAGTAAGAGCTTTATTTATTCCTTCCTTTATTAAGAGCCATTTATTTACTCCTTCAACACATATGTATTGAACACTTACTGTTTGTTGATTACTGTGCCAGGCACTGGACACAGAAGAGTAAGTACAGGATGAGTTAAGAGACAGAAGGTGGTTTTTTATTGTAACTTAAGCTTGAGTAAAAATTCCAGAATAAATTGTTTAATTCTTTAATAATTGCATAGACTGTAAGAAAAGAAGGCCCTTCCCTTCCCTGCTTTCTGACAAAAGGGGCTGTAAGCACTATTTCTAGGTGTGCTTCAAGCATCAGCTCTTGAACTCCCAGGTGGAGCTGTACCATTTTGTCTAGGTAGTATCTTTCCTTCCGACCCTTTCAGAAAGTCTGAATATACATTTAAAATTCATGCTTATCCATCTGCTTCCTGCCATCATTGCCAACTTCACTAGGTTTTTGTTTTTTTAATTACATTTATTTATTTATTTATTTTTGGCTGCGTTGGGTCTTCGTTGCTGCGTGCAGGCTTTCTCTAGTTGCGGCGAGCGGGGGCTACTCTTCGTCGTGGTGCACAGGGGCTTCTCATTGCGGTGGCTTCTCTTGTTGTGGAGCACGGGCTCTAGGCGCGCAGGCTTCAGTTACTGAGGCACATGGGCTCAGTAGTTGCGGCGCATGGGCTTAGTTGCCCCATGGCATGTGGGATCTTCCTGGGCCAGGGATCGAACCCATGTCCCCTGCATTGGCAGGCGGATTCTTAACCACTGAGCCACCAGGGAAGTCCCGTCACTAGGTTTTAATTAACAGGAGATGGATGAGTGGACAGCATGAATTCTTTCCCAGCGTAAGCAAGTATCTCGTGATTTAGATGGGTCCCCTCGTTCTAGGCTTGGTTAAAAAGACAGAGGGAGCAAAAGGAGTTGGCACTCCATAGGGTACATCATTTCTATAAAAATAAAAGTTCCTCTGACATCTGATGAGTGACTGTGGAAAGATGAAGCTGTGAAAATGCAACTTTCTGTGATTATGATGGGAGTGATTTTAGATGGATCGTCTACATGATAAGGTATGTCTCTGGCAGCACTGGTGAGAAAGGGCTCCAATCCCACCCTGGGAGTGGACTAAGGCTTTTCTGCAGGTGGCCCATCTCCTGTACTCGGGGTCTGTGTCCACGTGTTCCCCCTCAGGCCTCACACAAGGGCTCTCTGGTTTCTGGCTCAGCCCTGGCTTCCAAGGAACTGCTTGAAACTTCCAAATGCATTCTCTCTCTCTCTATATATACATACATATGGAATTCCCTGGCAGTCCAGTGGTTAGGACTCCATGCTTTCACTGCCGAGGGCCCGGGTTTGATCCCTGGTAAAGGAACTAAGATCCTGCAAGCCTCTTGGCGTGGCCGGGGGAAAAAAAAAAAAAGAATGCATTCAATACTGCTTCCGGTCTGAAGAAAACACTTTTGCTATGTCTTCGGGTCTGAAGAAAACACTTCTACAACATAGTGTTCATCTTCTAAGAACTCGCTAAAATATTGCACTGAGTTTTGAAGATCTTAAGTGGCACTCATTTTCCACATAATTAATCAGAGCCCTATTTTCATTTGCACCTAAATTCCTCCAGGTAAGTCAGTTCCATTTTTTGTGACAGGCATTAATTTGTAGACAGCATCACTGTACCACTGACCGGCACCTACTAGGTAAAAGTGAAGAGGGCAGGGCTCAGGTAGATCTGGACTCAGCCTCAGAGACCTTACAGCCCCTGGGAGACTAGAAACAGACATGCGATGACTAACCAATCCCCCCCGCCCCGCACAGAAAGTAGCAGGTGCTGTAAGATGCCAACAAAGCACTAGAAGCATTTGAGGAAGGAGCGCTTACCCTTAGATTGGGAGGCAGGGCCCAGCTGGAAAGGGAAATCTAAACGTGGGAGGCACCAAAAGCAAGTCAGCACCCGCATCTGCCCAGCTGTGAACGTGCCTACCCTGCACCCGCCGTGGCCTAGGTCCCCAAAGCTTTTCGACAGAGCGAGGCTAAGGCGGTGATAGGAGCAGATCCGTGGAGATGGCCAAGTGCAGAGTGGGCAAGAGGTGTTTCTGTGAGGCTGGGGACTGGAGTGTAAGGCTCTAAGGAAAACAGGATAGGAAATCAAAGGGTGGAAAGATCTGGAGTGACCAGCCAAGGAGCTGGGCCTGTATTGAGTAGATAACGGGACCCACTGGAAGTCCTTCAAAGGGGAGTAACCTAAGAGGCACACTGACGGAATTCCCTGGTGGTCCAGTGGATGAGACTTGGCCTTCCAATGTAGGGGGTGCGGGTTCGATCCCTGGTCGGGGAGCTGGGAATCCCACATGCCTTGCAGCCAAAAGCCAAAACATAAACAACAGAAGCCACGTAACAAATTCAATGAAGACTTTAAAAATGGTCCACATCAAAAAAATAAATAAATAAAAAGCCACACTGAAAGGAGGTTACCTTGGATGGTTTGGAGGCTGAGGTTCTGTGCAGGGAGACCAGTGAGGAAGCAATGGGAAAAGAAGATCTGACCCACGGGAGCGGCAGTGAGAATGCAGCAAGCATCAAGTGCAAGACAGAGGAGAGGGCTGCAGGGAGTGGGGCGGGGGGCGGGGGGATCGGTACTTGAGTCATGAGGCTCCACTTTAAAGACGGAAGCTCACTTCAGGAAGCAACCTTCTGTACCTGCCCCCTTCACCTCCACCAGGCTCCTGCACGCCTGGCTCCTTACATCTTTCCCAGTGCTGCTTCTTCAACGACCACCCACACACCAACTCACTCTCCCGGGCTCATTAGTCTTCGTAAGACCCAACTCCTAACTCTGAATTTCCAAGGCAGTGACTCACCTGCTTACCAGAGACTATCAACTGCTCCCCTAATAGTCACCTCCCCCTTTTCTATAGCAGAGGTCAGCAAACCTCTGTAAAGCGCCAGGCAGTCAGTACTTTAGGCTTTGCAGGCAGTAAGGTCGTCACAACTCCTCACCTCTTCCACGGTAATGTGAAAGCTGCTGCGGACAATTCATAAACGCATGGGTTGGGCTTCCCTGGTGTCGCAGTGGTTGAGAATCTGCCTGCTAATGCAGGGGACACGGGTTCGAGCCCTGGTCTGGGAAGATCCCACGTGCCGCGGAGCAGCTGGGCCTGTGAGCCATGATTACCGAGCCTGCGCGTCTGGAGCCTGTGCTCCGCAACAAGAGAGGCCGCGATAGTGAGAGGCCCGCGCACCGCGATGAAGAGTGGCCCCCACTTGCCACAACTAGAGAAAGCCCTCGCACAGAAACGAAGACCCAACACAGCCATAAATAAATAAATAAATAAAACAAATACTTAAAAAAAAAAAAACTATAAAAAAAATAATAAACGCATGGGTCTGGCTGTGTTCCTATATAATTTGTTTTTAAAATTTTGTGTATTTTTACTGAGGTATAGTTAATTTACAATGTTGTGTTAGTTTCAGGTGTACAGAAAAGTGATTCAGATATAGATATATATATATATATATATATATACACATATACGTGTGTGTGTGTATATATATATATTCTTTTTCAGATTCTTTTCCATTCAATAAGATACTGAATATTGTTCCCTGTACTATACAGTAGGACCTTGTTGTTTACCTATTTTGTATATAAGTAGTGTGAATATGTTAATCCCAAACTCCTAATTTCCCTCCCTACCCCCTACTATCCCCTTTGGTAACCATAAGCCTGTCCAATTTTATTTACAATGACAGGTAGCTGGCTGATTGGGTGCTCAGACCATTGTTTGCCAGCTCCCGTTCTACAGTACCAGAAGCCTTCGCAGGGTGTCTGGCTTGCTAAAGGTGACATTTTCCAGCCTCCCTTACAGCTAGTTGTGGTCGTGTGACTCTGAGCGAAAATGATCTGTACAACATCTAGATCATGTCCCTTCTCTTGGCTGAAAAGAGGTCATGGTGAGTCACCTTGACTGTGAAGATGGGGGCGGCACTCACGGGATGGCAGAGAAACAAGATGGAAGGAATTCGAGGCTTCCTACTAGTCCTGGAGTACGGACCATCTGGACTGTTCTGAGAAAAAGGAAAAAGCCCCCCTAAACCTTTTAACTTAAGTCACTGTATTTTGGGGCATCTCTTTATAAAGCTTTGCGTTTTCGAGTTTAGCTCAGTGCACGAGGAGGCTGTATTCAGAAGGGGAAACGACTTTGTTGCAGAGCTACCGCATGATCAATGATCAATCAAGCACCCACAGAGTGGTCGGATGACTCGGCACACATCTACCATCATCACAGCACGAATCTATCATCATCATGGGAACTAATACTGAGCGAAAGCTTACTCTGTGCTATCCACTTATAAAATACAAGCTCTCACGTATCTTGAAAGCAATTCTTATTCGCATCATTTTTTACAGATGAGGTTCAGAAAGATTAAGAAATATGCCCAAAGTCATACTACTCCGAAGTAGCTGCACAGATATATAAACTCGGGGACACATGATTCTCCAGCACGTTCTTTTGCCCACCTCAGCTCCCTCGTGTCGAGGACAAGCCACAGTAGTCAATTCTAGGGTGATTTTCAGAGATGGTTCTGTGACTGCAGGCTTAGTTTTCAAACTGAAAAGCGTCACTAAGATCCACTGACTGACGGCTCCATTTGGTTTCATCACTATTCCCCTCGAAGAGCCAAGTACGCCAGAATGACACAAGGTGAAATGACCTATTCCTTTGAAAGACTCTGAGAACGCCAGCATGTGGATTGCCACAGGGGCTGCCAACTCGGCCCCAGCTTTGCCACTACCTCCTCTTTCACTGCCCATTAGAAGTTAACTGCCTTGACACCTGCTACCCCAGGCTGAACAGAGGCTGCAAAGCAGTTTCAAAATATGCCAGCAGAGGGGGAGAGCTTCTTTTCTCTCCAGGAAAGGGTGAGCAAGGCCACCGACATTTACTGTTGACCCTAGGCTGTCAGGGGTAGCAGCCGTCTCTGCTGGGGTCTTGGCACCCATCATGGGGACCATGTGCCTCTGTTTCCCTGACTGCACGGCCTTTCCTGTCCTGTACAGCCTGGAGGCCCAAGGAAAGTCAAGTTCACCTCCAGATTACAGCCTAGCTGATGGCACCAAATGACCGTGGTAGGTGAACCCAAAATTCAGGTGCACAAGATTTTCATCTTATTTCAAGTTTAAAAGAAAGAACTATTTCAGGGGCTTCCCTGGTGGCGCAGTGGTTGAGAATCTGCCTGCCAATGCAGGGGACACGGGTTCGAGCCCTGGTCCGGGAAGATCCCACATGCCGCGGAGCAACTAAGCCCACGCGCCACTACTACTGAGCCTGCGCTCTAGAGCCCGTGAGCCACAACTACTGAAGCCCGCGTGCCTAGAGCCCGTGCTCCGCAACAAGAGAAGCCACCGCAATGAGAAGCCTGTGCACCGCAACGAAGAGTAGCCCCTGCTCACCTCAACTAGAGAAAGCCCACGTGCAGCAAGAGCTGATGCAGCCAAAAAAAAAAAAAAAAAAAAGAACGAACTATTTCAAAATTAGTTTGATTTTTTTTTTTTAAAGTCTTTTCTTGGCTGCATCGTGAGGCATGTGGATCTTAGTTTCCCGACCAGGGATTGAACCCACGCCCCTTGCAGTGGAAGCACAGAGTCTCAACCACTGGACCGCCAGGGAAGTCCCTAGCTTGATTTTTTTAATAGGATAAATTCATTTTTGAAAACATCACTTGTTTAATCAGCTGTGAATGGCTAATTAAACATTAATTACTTATAATTAGTTGTTGCTATACCAAGAATTATATAAAGTAAATGTTTTATTATAGAAATGTAGTAAACATTAAATAAATTTATTCTTGAGTAAAGCACAAAATTAACATGTTCTTAATTACTTTTTTTTTTTTTTTTTTTTTTTTAAAGGATTTTCTTATTTATTTATTTATTTATTTATTTATTTATTTATTTTTGGCTGTGTTGGGTCTTCGGTTCGTGCGAGGGCTTTCTCCAGTTGCGGCAAGCGGGGGCCACTCTTCATCGCGGTGCGGGGACCGCTCTTCATCGCGGTGCGCGGGCCTTTCTCTATCGCGGCCCCTCCCGTCGCGGGGCACAGGCTCCAGACGCGCAGGCTCAGCAATTGTGGCTCACGGGCCCAGCTGCTCCGTGGCATGTGGGATCTTCCCAGACCAGGGCTCGAACCCGTGTCCCCTGCATTAGCAGGCAGATTCTCAACCACTGCGCCACCAGGGAAGCCCTTAATTACTTTTTTAACCTAATTATTTTTAAAATTAGGAAGAAAGACCTCGCCCCCAAAATGCACTTTTTCCTTTGGCACCTCTTTAATAAGTATTTCCAGAGCCAAATTACAATGGATGCCGAACTGCAGCTATTTAAAATCATATTTTCAAAGAATAGTTTGGGGATATGAGAAAGGTTCTCATATCTATTATTATGCTTTTCAAAAGGCAGGTTTCAAAAAGGTTTATAGCCATTCTTGTAAAAGGATAACTACATATCCATATAAATAAGCATAGAAAATTAGTCCGGAAAATTAGTCAGTTTTTCTCTGAGTGGTAGTCACAAGTAATTTTTATTGTCTTCTCGGCATTTTCAAGATTTTCTAACATATCATAAAAACGTATCTTTTGAAAAGAGCTAGACTATATATAAAGAGTATGATAACACTAAAAGCTTTCTCCTTTCACTGCATTCTGTAAATGGATGCAGAATGTGGTTTGTGCAAGCTGTTTTATATCCAAACCATACAGAAAAATCTCAGAAATGCCTATATTAAACACCCAGGCTCCGTGCTCTGACACTGCACATTTCAGAAAGATCAGAGAGGCAACCATAACATATGGAGATACAGAGCCACTGGGGAGAGGGTCCAGATTCATTACACCCACAGCTATTATCCATGTTTTAGCTCCACTAAATTGACATTAAAAATGGAGTAGGGAGTACGCGTAGCACTCAAACACCTGTGACACACCATTATGGAAGAAAAATATTTCCCAGAATTTGAATTCCCAAGTACTGCTTACAGATTGAGAAAACAGCAGAAAACAACTGTGAAACTGAAAAGAAATACATGCATGTCACAATTTAGCAGTTAGTAAGATTAACTAGAAATCAGTTTCTATTTCACAATGGGAGTTACTAAAACCACAGAAAGCCCCACAATTAGGGAACAGACGTCAGAATCAAGTCTAAAACTGGAGAATGTATCTCCCACCCCCAATCACAATGCCCAACAGGGTCCGGGGACACACATTTGTTTGCAGATATGAAAAGAAAAAAATATTGTAACGGCTTAAGCTAACAGATCGCTGCCCCAAGTTTCACACTAATGGTCATATGACCTCCCAAGTGCTGTTTCTCAGACAGTCTCTTTTTTTATAAAGCCAAAGGATCACCAAAAAGGCCTAAGCCAAGCAAGCTCCTATATTTTTAAAATGATGGATCGATCCTCTTAACAGAGGAAAACAGGACTTTGAAAGAAATATTTCAGGAAAAGGTGAAGGTAGGGAGGTTCAGGAAAATGTCTGATAAAATTCCATGGCTTTTCCAAAACAACCAAAACATAGTTTCCCAAGCCCCCAATACGAAAGCAGAGCAGAAAATAAAAGGGGGTTCTCAAGCGACACAGTTCCTGAGGGAAACACACTTTCACTTGCTATTTCGACAAATATTTTCCCCACAGGGTTATTTTACTTACAGAGAAAGAAAAAAAAAAAACAATATAGATTGAATAGTCCCCAAATGTCACATCTCTTTATATAGACCACACACAGTACAGACATAGACAGCTTTATGGAGAAATGTCACCTGCCTTCAATAAATATTTAGTTAACTGAAGAGAAGATTTTCAACAATAAAACAACAATGGAGAAAGACAAATAATAAATCAGCGTCAGTCTGTCTAACCCGAGAACAAGCAAAACGACAGCTAAAAAAAGAGAGATAAAGGCTGTAGGGTAAGAGAAAAAAAAAATTACTAGGACACTAAGTAAGATTCTGACTCATCAGCACCAATACGAGGAAGACGGCAAACACACCTTATGTGCAGGCTGCCTAGAAGGACAGCTTCCCCGTACCTCTGATTTCCATCATCCTGTTCAGGACCAGCCTAGGAAAGTAATATACACCCGCAGAAACACTGCCCTGGCCGGCACCCAAGTCAGTGACTTCAACTGCTCCACATTAATAACAAAAGCTGTACAGAGTGGACAGGCAGGGAGCGAGATGAAAGACCGGAGCAGACTTCTAAGAGCAAATCTATCTCCTGTTAAAGATGCTGGCCAAGCCCTGTTTCTCCTTGATGGAAAAGATCTGTTCTCTTTGTAAAGACTACAGTCGTTTCATGGAATGGTTTTAAAGTTTGCATGACACTAACAACAAAAAACGATTTTCATGGTAACAGACTGCAGTAAACACAGACTTGTTATGTGCCAGGGACCATTCTGCGCGCTGCACGCTGCACGCAAACGAACCCATGGGATCTCCAACAACCTGATGACGTTAAGTGCTACTAGCCTTGGTTTACAGATCGGGAAACTGAGGCACTCAACTGATCAGTGACTTTACCAAAATCACAGAGCTAGGACAGTTGAACCCAGGCTCTCAGGCTCTGGTGGCCAATGGCTTAACCACGACACCAGGCTACCCTGTGCTGAGCCCTGCTCATGCCTCCTGCCCTCCATGCCTTAACCCCACGGAGGTCTCAGACCCTGCTACTCCACAGACTGCAGTTTTGTTGCTGCTTTCTGGCTGCTCAACGGGTTGGAGGGGAAAGGCAGAGAGCTACCTTTCATGGAAGGCCTATTTTACGTCAGCCCCTTCAGAAAAGAGAAATGCTCTCTTCTATCCTGCGATCTCAGCATTATTATTGTAATTTCCGTCTTCTAGATGAAAAACAGATTCTGAGGTTAAGTGTCAATACCTTGCATAAGGCTAGTGAGAGGCTGTGCTGGCATCAGGACCTAAATCCGTCTGTACTTGGTCCGTGTTCTGGCCACTACAGAAAGCATCTCCCGCCTCAGTCACAAATTCATCCCCTAACTGGGGGACACATCTAACAGCCACAGATGAACTCCCATATTATAACTAATTGTTTCGCAAATGAATGCCACCTGGACGATTGGGAGGAACAGAGAGGGAAGAAAGGTCAGTAAAATTCCAACACAACAGCCAAAAAAGCCTCTTACACCATAGAAAATTCCAGTTAGGTAACAGAAAGCATATTTTGTGTGTACATGCTCAGCGCTGCTGCAGAACTATGAATTGTAAATATATAGAACTGGATATTTCTGGTGCACATAAGCTCTGCAAATCATATTACATTTTTTTTTTTTGAAGTTGTCTCAGTAGATCAGATTGTTTATTTGAAAGGAAAATTTAGTCATGGGCAGTTGACTGCCTTGATGATGCAAATTATTTTGAAGTGGCAAAATAATTTGGTTTCAAAATTTATAGTGGGAAACTCCTACTAAAATCTTCTGAGCCCTCATGTACTTTGAGAATTAGAACTGTCTCCATAATAATGAAAGACTCCTTGACCAACTATAGTTTAATTTAAAAAAAGAAAAAGAAAATAACATATTACATTTTAAGTGCACTGCAGGAACTAACTCACTATGGAAAAGAATTCTGTGGTCAAATCCCTTTGTAAAGTCAAAAGCTCTTTCACATCCTCTAAGTCTTTGAATATTCAAAAGCAGGCATATTCTATTTTACTAATGAGGTGTATAAGAATCCAAATTATTTTACATAGGTTTGGGATCTATTCTGCCTTAAAATTGAAGAAATGGACCATTATACAATTCCCCACTTTTTCCAGCCTGAGGTTCTATAAAGTGCTAAGTTGCCTATCACACATCAGCATATAAATTAATTAGCATCTACATCGTAGCTAAGAATTTCTTGAAATAAAAAGAATAAATGGAATCAAAAGATTGATGATTAAAATGAAAAAGTATCAGGAGACTGTGACTCACAAAATGTACAGATATGAAGGCTTCAGACTTCAATCTCCTCACTTTATGGTTAAGAAAACCAAGGCCCAAGCGATTGGGATTGACATGTATACACTAATGTGTATAAAATTGGTGACTGATTAAAAAAAAAAAGAAAACTAAGGCCCAAGAAGTAAATTGATCTTTTCTAAATCTTAACTAGAGTCAGTAGGAGAAACACTAATATCCAATTCAGTACGTGCTGTGTGGTCCAGAATTGGTTCCCTCTAATTATGTGAGATAATACAGCACTGCAAGCTCTAAAAGAGCAGAAACTGTGTCATATGTCTTGTTTCTGTAGCTCCTACAAATTGCCTGGCTTAATAAATAATACTAATTCTCTCTATGGTGGGAGAAGGGAATCAGAGGTAGTATAGTAGGCTACCCCCTACTTCATGTCTGGTCTTTGTAGACTGTTAGGCAGATCCTAGGATCTCAGCAAACAGCTGTACCAATCAGTGCCAACCTTACACAGAGAACAGAGCGGGTAGCGAGCTGATGTAGCACCTTAAGGACGTCCTATGAAAGAGCTCAAGATGTGAAGGCATGAGACACTTGCAAATGAGTTTACTTGTCCAGCTCAATATTTCTCCCCTCCAGGGAATTCTCTGGTGGTCCAGTGGTTAGGACTCTGTTCTTTCACTGCAGAGGGCCTGGGTTCAATCCCTGGTTGGGGAACTAAGATCCCGCAAGCCGAGGCGCAGCCAAAAATTTTCTTTAAATCTTTTTAAATTAATTTTTTAAAAATTACTAAAATAAAAAAAAGATTTCTCCGCTCCAAAAGGAATAAACTGTACTTCCTGACCTCTAATGGCTGCTTCCAATATTAAATGTTATTATTCTGTTTAGACCCGAAATTTGTAACTTTGACACAAAAAACAATACTTTAATAAGTCCCTTTCAATGCACCTCTTTGGTGGGTTACCGTGAATCTTACATGTATTCAAGTAGTCTCACCCCAACCTGCCCCAGCGAATGGGGTGGGGAATGGGGACACTTGGCTCTGCAATGGCCACTGAGCCCCCATTTTCTTTCCTAACACCACTTCCACCAGAAAAGCTCCTGGGTTGGGGGATGAGGCCCATAGCACTTCGAGTGTTACCCTTAGCATCAGGGTCTAGGGCCAGGCTCGTCCCATCAAAGATACTGTTCTGAGGCTGTGGTCCCTCCAGACACGCTGCCTCTGCTTGGTGTCCAGCGAGGCTCTGGGCAGAAGGGGGCCCCTCGTCAGCGCTGGTCAACTGCAGGAGCTGCCCACGGTGCACAGCTGGTCTGAGGCCAGAGGCATGGGTCACAGCGAGGCCAGGGCCGCTGGGAGGCCAGCCTGGAGTGGGAGCCCTGCTATGTAACCTGAAACTTGAGAAGGTGATTAAGAAAGAGATACTCACACAAAGGAGAGGTCTGAAGACTAGAAAAATGAGAGCATGACAGAGAGAGAGAGATTGCTTTGGAAATTCCAACCAACCAGTCTCAAAAAAAGCAAATGTTCCTGTCTCGCAAATGAATCAAAATAGCACGCATTTATGGTGTCTGTGAGCTAAATGGGATCAATCTTAATGGTTACGCAGTGTTGCTACGAATACACGTGGGTCAAGAAAAAGAACTGCCCAGCCACAGGGCTTTCATAATTAAGGAAAGAATCAGAACTTACCCTGGACCTCTGCGTAGCACTTCACAGTTTACAAATCAGCTTCCGCCCACGTTCTGCTCTGACCCTCACCACTGCTTCACCACACTGAACAAACTGAGGATCGAGAGGTTGATTTACTGGTCTAAGATGCCCAAATTGCTACGCAGCAGGTCTTCAGTTCCGCCTGGGGCCCTTCCACCACGCCAAGTCTCTTTAGAACTACTTTTCCTCAAAACCCACCTTTTAAGAGAAATTAAATGTATCCCTATGCAATACATTTTTTTTTTTCAATTTTAAGGTCTAGCACTGAAACAAGCTGCAGGTTGAATATCATTAAACAGTGTTTGTTTTTTATTTTATTGAAGTATAGTTGACTTACAATGTTGTGTTACAATTTCTGCTGTACAGCAAAGTGATTCAGTTATACACCCACGTATATATTCTTTTCATAGTCCTTTCCGTTATGGTTTATCACAGCATACTGAATATAGTTCCCTGTGCTACACTGTAGGACCTTCTTTTTTATCCATTCTATGTACAATATTGCATCTGCTAATCCCAAACTCCCAATCCTTCCCTTCCCCACCTCCCCTCCCCCTCAGCAACCACAAGTCTGTTCTCTATATCTAAACAGTATTTTGATATGCTACACAGCACTGTCCCTTTGCTGCAAAGCTTATGTTAGCCTATGATGGGTTAACTAAGCTTTGAGGGCTGGTCTGGAAACTTTAGCACCACACATACTATACTATTGTTTCTATGGGAAGCTCTGTTCCAAGTTCCAGTCACCTGACTTAAAAGAGAGCTTTTGGTGCATATGAACACGGCCTAAAAATAATCACCACTGCAAACTGAAGGCATATCTTGGATTCTGCTTTTGCTTTTCTTTTTCGTTTCATTTAAATATATACAGACATACACAGAGCCTGTTCTCACAGAGCAGCATGTCCGGTATGAAAAGCTAAGCATTTCAGTATAACAGAAGAAACTGCATCAAATTCCCACATGTGATGAGTGTGGATTACATAAAGAAGTGGGAAAGTCCCCTTCCACCCCAAAACTGTGCCAAGACATCTGACGTGCCTATGTCTGCCAGAAGTCTACAGCTATTCAAGTCGGAATCCATGTTTTTGATAAATCAGCGTAATATTATAATGATCTAAAAAGTTTAAAAAGGACTTCTTGCCAGGAGAATTGTTTTATGACCCTTCAAAAGATTTGTTCCGAGAAAAATGTCTCCCTGCCGAGGGATTTCAAATGCTAAAAGCAGAAGGGCAGCTTTTCAGTGATGAATTTTCAACAAATTACCCAACATACATGGTTGAAAGTTCAAGAATTGAGGTGCCAGGTTTAAGATTAAAAAAAAAAAAATACAGCGTATATTAAAAGATAAATCAGAGCAGGGTTGGGACCACTGTGTCTACTCAAGGAAACAGGCGACCAGAACATTGGGATAAATTCCATTAAGTTCTCCTGATGCTTTTTGATTCGTTAATAATGGATTTATACACCATTTTTCAGAAACCTTCCTGTTGTGTGAGTTCAGATGTGACTGGGTTATGCTTAAACCAAACCGAACTGAAACCACAAGAAAGAACAATCAGATGGAACCTAAATATAATACTCTCAACCGAAAGTTCAGACAGAAATCTGTCAGTCGCCTTTTACCCTACCTCAGATAGGAGGGATTGTGCAGACCGGTGACTCAGGATCCTGCCATTTTTCTCTTCTGTCCTCACTCAGGACAGTCTTTCCAGCAGAATCTTGAAAAAGACAGACTAAGAATGACAGGGGTCGAAACAAAAGGCAGCTAACACGCATGAGAAACTCTGAATTGCCTAATTTCAGTCCCCAAGCGTCCCAGCCGGCCGATCCTCTATAATTTTTGATGAAGTACAACATAAACCTCTTTAGAGCTGTTTGTAATCAAAAGGTACAAAGTGTGAGACCCAAATTCTCTTGGTTATTGAGATGAGTCTTAAAATAACCACAAGCGGCTAATATTTAATTTGGTGTTCTTGCCTTTCTGTGAGTAATTCTTAGTAAGATACAAAATGCCCTTGTAAAACATAACTTAACCTACAGTGGAAATATCTCATCGGGGGGGGGGCACTGTCTAGATTATCTAGATCTAAAAAGCAAATCATTTTTTGAAAAAGCCCAATTATTGTTACTTTAAATCCTCTTCTCTGTTTATATATATATACATATATATATATAGACACTTAAAATACTCTAATATGAAGCCCACACAGCTCCACGGGGCTTTGCCAGAAAGCCAGTCATGTTCTAGTGAGTTTGCTCTGTTCTTTTTTTAATCTAAAAAATATTCAATAAATATCTTAAATTCCTTTTTTAGTGGTGCTAGCCTTTGATTTTCCTGTGATGTGAATCCTTGTTCATCTTTCTTATCTACTTCCATAAGCTTAGGTTTTCTTATTGAGTTGCCTGAAAGTAGATACACTTTCATGACCTGTAAATCATCTTAAATAAGCCTACGGTCCAAAATCAGTATTACCTCCAATACTTGTATTTTTTCTTTTTTCTCGTCACTAATTGCCCTGGGCCACAGTTTCTTCAGGTATAAAATGGTGGTGTGTGTTGGAGAGGGCGGTGGGTAGTACCAGGGGAAAAAACGTGCTTGATGATTTCTAAGTTCCCTTCCAGCTCCAGAGTTCTATTATTTGCTGGTTTCTCTGGTCTGCATTTATCCCAGACATGAGCTCCCATAGAGCAGTGGTTCTTGGGGGGGGCAGAGGGGGTACTATTTTGCCCCCCAGACAATCGGCAATGTCTGCAGACATTTCTGGTTGTCACTGCTGAGGGGGGGGTGGTGCTACTGGTATCGAGTGGGTAGAGACCAAGGATGCTGTTAACCTAACATCCTACCACCGGCAGGCAGCCCTAAAACCAAGAATCATCCAGGCCCGCACTGTCAATAGTGCTGGAAGTTGTAGGGTAACAAACCTGGGAAACTAAATGACTTGTCAGATTCAGAAAGTTGTGGAAGCCACTTCCTAAAATATTTACTAACTTTCATATTCCTAGACAGGCAGCTCGGGTGCTTCAACACCTAAAAGGGAAGTGGAAAGCAACAGGGCTTATTCACAGCTCCCGTTCTTCCTCTATTTCCCTCTTTCTCTCATCCAAACCCACAGAATGATCAATGATGGAGGCAGGATGGATGAGCCATGGTCCCTGCCTTCCCAGTGCTACCATCTAGTGAAGGAGACAGAAAATCAACAGTGGTCAGTGCTCTGGATGTAGCAAGACGTGATGTAGCTTGCAAAAGCCCACAGGTTCTTTCAAGACCCATTAGGTAACAAATCTTCATTTAATGAGCAGATATTACTAAAGAACCTTCATCGACAAATTTTTAAATAGATCAGTGCAGCTAGAAAAGTAGAAGATGTGTTTTCATTTTGAAGATGTTTCTTCAATCTACCAAAATGATGAAAGTTCTTCTTCAGCCATGAATAACATCTTTATCCTTCTAAAGGAGTATACGATCACGTGCGTCCAGGAAAACGAACAGTACTCCAAGGACTGTTAGGTGGTCAGGTCCTACAAGTCATTCTGGAGTCTTTTTGTAGGAAAAGGTGAGTAAGGAAGGCCCAGAGGTCAGAGCAGTGACTGCACCATGGGAACCACTGCTTTCTAGGATACTCTGGGATGTACCCAAGGGAACCATACAATTTTTCTTCCAAACCAAGAAACTTTTGAGAGTGAGTTATGCCAGGACGACAGGATAAACCAGGACCAATGTTCACCGAAGCTATGACTGCTACGCTGCGGCAGCGCTTCTGAATGCCTGATGGAAGACGATGCCCACAGGAACCTCGGAATAGCCGTGGGCGGTAAACAAAAGTATGACTTCCACTTTCTTAGTCGACTAAAAATCAGCGATAGTCAAAAGGAAAGAAAAGTGGTACTCAGGAATAAAGTCAACACAGCCAAATCTGGAAAACCCAAACATACTCTGTTTATGAATCTAAAGTACAAGATTCCCACAATAGTGTGCTCCAGATGGGATGCAGTCTTTTCTCTGTGGCATGTGAAAAGCAAGAAAAACTGTGAAACAGCTTCTGGTCTATCAACTTAGCTAATATACTGATCCCCCTAATACACTGACCCTTCAGTCAGCCCAAGCGAATTTCTGGTACTTGCAGTCAAGGCAAGCCCTCTGCTAAAAGTCATGTCTTGGCAGGTCTGGCGTGTTTAATCACATTCTGGTCCCAATGGAAACTTCTGTACTAGGCAACGGACAGCCTCAGTAACTCTCCCCTAAAGTCACATGACCAGCAAGGTGGATGGGTTTCTGGGCTTTTGAGTGGAACAGAAAACAGGATACCCAGTGCTTTGGAAAACAAAAATATTCCCAGGATCAGTAAGGTTAATTCTGTCTTTTTTCTTACCCATAAACAAGGTAGCCTCTTAAGAAAACATTCTAATCTTAGAGGGAGCTTGCAAATCAAACACCAAACCAAAAACATGTCCTAGTGCTTTGGGCACACGAACTAAGACTGCATGCGAGCCCTGACCCCCTGCAAGCATGCGAGGAAGGCAAAAGCGAGCCCAGGAGACCTCAGGGACTGCCAACAGCAGCAGCAACCCTGACACCGCATCCCCTCCCACTTCCTTTTCAGCTTTATCAGAAGCAAGACAAAAAATCCTGGAAAAGGGACTTCCCTGGTGGCGCAGCGGTTAAGGCTCCGTGTTTCCAGTGAAGGGGGCCTGGGTTCGATCCCTGGTCAGGGAACTAGATCCCACACGCACGCCGCAGCTAAGAGTTCGCATGCCACAACTAAGGGGCCAGTAAGCCGCACCTAAGGAGGCTGCCGGCCGCAACTAAGGAGCACACCTGTTGCAACCAAGACCCGGCGCAACCAAATAAATTAAATAAATAAATAAATAGAATAAATATTAAAAAAAAAAATCCTCGGAAAGATGGTACAACCTTCACCAACGTCAGAAGGCCCAATTATTCAACTTCTATTTCACCTCAATGTTCTATATTTGATCAAGGAAGAGACTTAAAACGGGCAATGGTGGCCCATCCTGAAAAAAGGGAACAGAGGTCACTTTTCAATTTTAGCCTCATCTCATCCTTAGGAATCAAGGGAGTCACTACTGGCAAGCTCTCCACACATGAAGGCAGAGGTTCCAGAAAAGAAGAAAAGGGCAGGTACAAAAAACGGTAAACCACAGGCAAGCCTGGTATCTATTCAAACACAATTCAGTAGATAGATTTTAAAGACTCAGGGGTAAGACGGAACAGCAGTGGCTTACTGTATTTCCAATGTCATGTCAAATTACCCTAACATGCTTTTTGGTAACCCTGGTATCAGAGAGAAATGCCACAAAGAGAATGTCTCTTCATTTTCCAAAAAGGTCTGGATAAAATGAAGAAATGTGGGCTGGATGACACAGTTAAGGGTAGTCACAGTTATTTGAAATGCCATCCACAAAGAATACTAATTATTGAGCTGTCATAACCTGAAGGAATGGCCTAGTATCATTATTCTATTTTAATTGAGTAATTATATTAACCACATAGATGATGTTTGAGAATACGCTTATTAATTTTGTAGACGGCACAAAGTCAGATGAAAGATAATATTCAGAAGAATCTGAATGCAGAAGGCTGCGTGAGATGACATTTTAATAGAGACAGATATTGAGCCCCACATTTATTTATAAACATAAATTGTACAAAAAGAAATGCTGGAGACCTGGCTTAACAGTACTTTAACATTGAGAGTCAGAAGTAAGACAGTTGTTTAAAAAGAAAAGGAAATTCAATCCATGGCTGCATTACTAAAATTAAATTACTGGATCAAGGGAAGAGACAGTCTACTAAGCATGACCCAAGTTGAAACCACATCTAGAGAAGGGAGGTAAACATGAAAAAGAATATGTATATGTATAACTGAGTCACTTTGCTATCCAGCAGAAATGAACACAACACTGTAAATCAACTATACTTGAATAAAACAAATTTTTTTTAAAAAAAGGCTATACTGGGGACATCCGCTGATCAAGTTCTAGTTTGCCAATGTCCTTCTAGAATGTAAATGCAACACTTCAGGTCCAGCTGGACAGCGAGAAAGCAGAGGAAACATAACCTCTCTAGTGTCGGGCATTCTGTTTACATAGCCTAAGACGGAATGAGGCTTTTTGGCAACTGCATTACACAGCTGACTCACAACAAATTTAAGTTTCTCTTGTGAACAAGATAAACAGTTGATAAGCCTGAGCAGTTATTAACACTGGTCGGTCATCACATTATACACTTCTGTGTTCAACGTCCACCTCTATCCACTAGAATATGAGTTTCATGAATGCAGGAGGAGTTCTGCCCTGTTCACAGCTGAATATCCCACACCTAGAACAAGTCCTGGCCCCTAGTGGACATTCAATTAGTACATGTTGAATAAATGAATGACCGTTAAAACAACAACCAACAAAAAGGCTATAATGGGGACAAAAGATACAGGGCAAGACAGTAGCCTTGGGACTTTCCTGGTGGCGCAGTGGTTAAGAATCCGCCTGCCAATGCAAGGGACACGGGTTCGAGCCCTGGTCCAGGAAGATCCCACATGCCGCGAAGCAACTAAGCCTGTGCGCCACAACTACTGAGCCTGTGCTCTAGAGCCCACTAGCCACAACTACTGAGCCCACACGCCACAACTACTGAAGCCCGCGTGCCTAGAGCCCGTGCTCCACAACAAGAGAAGCCACCACAATGAGAAGCCCGTGCACCGCAGCGAACAGTAGCCCCCGCTCGCCGCAACTAGAGGAAGCCTGTGCGCAGCAATGAAGACCCAACACAGCCAAAAAGAAATAATAAATTTATAAAAAAAAAAAAAAGAGAGAGACAGTAGACTTGTTCTGTGTAACTCCAAGAGGGAACAAGCAACCACTCTAAGTTCCAGGAAGGCGCTTTCAATGCAAGAAAAACCTCCCTAATAATGAGCTGTTCCACAACAGAACAAGCTGCTCCTTCAAGTAAAATTTTGTTCTCTACAACTGAAAATATTAAACTAGATGTTGGATGAATAGGAAGTCTGCACTTTCTGGATGCCTGAACTGGGTAACCTCAAGTATTTCTGAGATTCAATGATTTTTCATAGAAACAAGTTCCACAGTATTCATGGGGATAACAGGGATGTCCCCTTCAACATACGAACTGCTTTTACAACATCTGTGCTGGACAATTTCCAGCTACCCCTCCAGATCCAGTCTCCACCTGGTCCTGTCCTGCTGAGCTGGGGGAGGCTGACTTAAGGACTGCATCATGTCTGGTCCTCTGGCTCTGGGATGGGTTTGGTCAATGGGGATAAGAGAGAGAGGAGCCTGAGGGCAGGAGACTGATTCCCCGGCTGCAGCCCTATGTATGCATCCCTGAAAGACATCCATCTCTACACAGCCATCCCTCCTGGGGTCTGGGAATATTCCTTCCTCTCTCCTCTTCAGGTGTAGGTACTGGCCCTCGCCCACCCCTCTTACTTGTCCTTGGATTGTCACTATACTCTAGATTTGGGTAAGCGTTTTTTTTTGTTCAATGTTCCTCAAATTATCCAACTGGAGTGTTGCCACCTGCTTCCCACCAGGCCCCGATCCACGCACCAGCTAAGCGGGGACTCACCGGGTGTCTGTTTGAGTGCTCCCAGGGACAGGGAGGGAGCACGGCAGGTTCTGGAGAGCTCTGGTGCACAGCTCTAATTGTTAGACGTGCCTCCTTTCTATTCAGCCAACTCCATAACTCTTACTCATTAGTTTTAGTGCTGCTATGATAACACCAGGCCTTTCACTTATTTGAAGCCAGCTTTCAAAACCAGTCACGACAGTGGGAAGGCAATGCTGCCTGACAGTTTACAGCCTGCCTTGTGTCTCAGCAGAAACGCTTAAACAGCTCGATTTCCTGTGCATTCCGGAACAGCAGTTGCCCAGTTTAGCAAGCATTTGGGCTTCACGTTCGATCAATTCTTCAGAAAAAGGAAGCAATGTCAGGTTATCACACAACAGTATCAAACCTGGACACCAACAGCGGTTAACAGGAAATCATGTATATATTACGTTCTTTCTCCAAAAAACAACTTTGTGAAAGAGCAAACACCACCAAACTTCTCCTTTTCATCTCTTGTTATGGAGGCCGCCTTTTTGCGGGAACGCGAACAAGAGGATAATTTCACTCTGCATTGATTTTGATCTTATAAAGAATGTATCCAGTGGGGAAATACTCTTTTCTCACTGCCAACAGAGTGGTATAAAATGAATGAAGATGTCTGGTAAGAATCGTTTTTCTTTACATGGCCTAGCGTCACAGCAAGCATTAAGCAAACAAAACATCAGGTGGGAAAAGTACACATAAAACCAGATGAATTTAGACAAAGGAAAATAAAGACAACCTTTTAAGTTATTAAATAAAGAGGAACAAAACCTTGAGAACTGCCCAAAATATGCAGGAAAACCTCCACAGGAATCTACTGCCAAGAACAACTACTTGTATATCATAATTATTTTTAATTGTATATACTTAGAGAAATTCGGCTTCTGTAGCAGCTTAGGCGGGTAGAAACGGAGAAGATAAAAATGAAAGCCATAAAACTTTTATTATTATAATTTATAATTATAATTTATATTCGCAACAAGTTTTCAAACTGTTTAAATATCTAAGTTTTAGACAATCACAGGATGATGGGGTAGCATTATCTACTCCCAAAACAGCGCAGTCCTATTTGGGGGGGACCACTGTTAGGGAAAAAACAGAAACTAAGCGAATCCTAAGAGTTTAGGTGCTTACTTCTTTCAACACTGGGCTGCAGTCCTATACTGCCTGGGGCCCCCTTTCTCTGAACTTTGACCACGTAAAGTAATTAGCACCAGTATGTAAGAAACTCTTCGCTACACTGGCAGGAACCCGTTTACTCTTTTTTTCCCTCACAAACAGGACCCACCAAGAACATCTTTCTTCCTTGGATGAAAGCCCTGTGGATGGGGCTGAAAACACTAGCCTAGAAGCAAAGTCCCTCCCCTGTCACACCCGAGGGGAGCCCTTGTGGATGGCCCCATCGTCAGAACTTGGATCCTCATCGGAATTTGCAGCTCGACCCCTGACTTAAGGATGGTCCAAACACGGCTTCAAAAAAGCTGAACGATGTACCCTCAAGCCCTTGTACTTAGAGGGGAACTCACGACAGCGTGTTTTATTGAGGCTTCAGTGGTAACTGGCTACTAGAACTTATGCCTCTGGAAGGGAAAAGAAAAAAGCAAACATTTAATGACATATCCAAACATGACATATCTAATATGAAAGTGAAAAGCAACTGCTCTGGGGCTCTCCTGCAAAGAGATACTCACCAAACATTTTCCTCATTGGACCAACATACATTCTCACTCTTGCTCTCTCCCATTTCAACTAGGGGTGACTAAGTATATTTATAAATACAGAATTTCCTTTCTAGAGACATTGAAGAGTTCCCTAGTAGTGCTACCAGATCCTGGATCCAGTTCAACAAACATGTACTGAGTTCCAGTTATGTGCCAGACACTGACAAATGGGAAGATAAGTTTTTCCAAAAATGTAGTTATCTCCCTTAATTCCTGGTTCAGTTTTTTGGCATCCTGACTAGAAACAGTAACTATCAATTATGGCTTTAGTCTTATGACACCCAGGTGAACTCCAATGATTTCATTCACTAATTTAAAAACTACTTACTGATTTTTGGCTCTTTGCAAGGCTATTTCTGGTAGCAACAGAAGTGTCCCTGTCTCATGCATTAAAATCTGAAATGAGAGACAACTGTATAAATAACCAAAAGCACAAGTTGAAACTGCGGCACAAAGGGCTGTGACAAGTTGAAGGAAGAGAGATTACTTATCACTCAAGGGATCAAAGGGAAAAATTCAAAAAGGAAGTAGCATTTGAGACAGTCTTCAAACAAGGAAACAGGACAGGGAAAACCCAGCCATGAAAGGTATGGAATGTGAACAGAGGGAGAGGGAAGAGAAAGCAGCCTGGGAGGATTACAGAGGGTCTTGAGGATCGTAAAATTTTCAATTAAAAAATAAATTTAATCCACTTTGGATAAACAAATTGTGATATATCCATACAATGGAAGATTATTCGGCAATCACAAGGCATGGCGTTCTGATATATGCCACAACATGGATGAACTTTAAAAACATTAGGCCAGGGGCTTCCCTGGTGGCGCAGTGGTTAAGAATCCACCTGCCAATGCAGGGGACACGGGTTCGAGCCCTGGGCCGGGATGATCCCACATGCCGCGGAGCAACTAAGCCCGTGCGCCACAACTACTGAGCCTGCGCTCTAGAGCCTGTGAGCCACAACTACTGAGCCCACGTGCCACAACTACTGAAGCCTGCGTGCCTAGAGCCCATGCTCCACAACAAAAGAAGCCACCACAATGAGAAGCCTGCGCACCACAACAAAGACCCAACACAGCCAAAAAAAAAAAAAAAAAAAAAAAAAAATTAGGTCAAGTAAAAGAAGCCAGACACAAGAGGCCACATATTATATAACTCCATTATATGAAATAGCCAGAATAGGCAAATCCATATAGGCAGAAAGTAGATTAGCGGTTGCCTAAGGCTGGTGGGGGGGGGGCATTGCAGGGAGATGGGAGTTACTGATAATGTTATGGGGTTTCTTTTTTTAGGGTGATGAAAATGTTCTGGAATCAGATAGTGGTGATGGATGTATAGTCCCATGAATCTACTAAAACCCCGTGAACTGTACACACTTATATAAATGGGCGAACTTTATAGTATGTGATTTATATCTCAATAGAGCTGTTATAGAAAATAAAATTAATCCATTTAATATTTACGTTTATATAGAATTTGAATACCTAGGCTAGTGCCCTACACATATTTTTCACTTTGACATATATATTAACTATGTATAGAGAATACCACATATGTACAGGACATAAAACATAACAGCAGGTTGAAATTTTTAAGTTTAAGGTTCATTGCCTTAGAACTTCCCTAGAAGAAATGAACCTGCTGTCTTCCTAACCCTCCAAACCCTCCAAAGTACATTTCAAGTATTAAAAAATAAATGATAAATAAGTTACATGAAGCTTTTTAACACTGGAACACAAAGTAGTTAGTCTAAGAGATTAGTGTCCTTTATATAGCATCAGGTTTAATTTTCGAATGGCATTTTTATTGAAGCTCAGGGGGCTGCATTCCATTGTATATGTTCTCCAAGACCATATAAAAAAGACCAATCATAAATTTTCAGAGGCCACTTTTTTGTGCGTGTTGATGGTTCATTTATTTGTTCTTAATTACAGAAAGTGGCCTGATATTAGTATTTAATTTATTCTGTCTTCCTCTGAGAAAGACTCAAAGACTTTAGAAAGCTAACAGTTTCCTCTTCTGGGTCATATTTACCATAAATTTCTGATTTTGTGCTTTGCTTTGTACACAATGAACTTAGAAAAAACTCAAGTAGTAGCAAAACGACTCACTGCAAGCAAAAATCTAGCTAAATGTTCATTTTATGAGTAAAAGGAAGTGAAAGTGAAAAAAATAATACAGATGCACATAAAATGATAAAAAGTTTACCAATTTTATACCATGTGCACATACTTAAGGCATAAACAGAAGGAAAATGTCTCACAATGTGCAGACCTGTGCATTGTGAGATGGTCTGAACTTCTGAGTCTGAATGTTTACCTTCTTTAGCACAAGTGAAAGGATTACTTATTGGGTACCTATTATGTGCCAGTTATCAAGAAAAGCATTTCCCTCATTTCAAATGTGGTTCATTACACTGCAATAATTTGATTTTCTCCTATAAGGAAACTTTAGTTAAAAACAATCTTCCCGGGGCTTCCCTGGTGGCGCAGTGGTTGAGAATCTACCTGCCAATGCAGGGGACACGGGTTCGAGCCCTGGTCTGGGAAGATCCCACGTGCCGCGGAGCAACTGGGCCCGTGAGCCACAGTTGCTGAGCCTGCGCGTCTGGAGCCTGTGCTCCGCAACAGGAGAGGCCGCGATTGTGAGAGGCCCGCGCACCGCGATGAAGAGTGGCCCCCGCTTGCCACAACTGGAGAAAGCCCTCGCGCAGAAACGAAGACCCAACACAGCCAAAAATAAATAAGTAAATAAATAAAAAAATTAAAAAAACAAAAAAAAACAAAACAATCTTCCCATAAATTTGCAGAAGTGCCTCTACCTTTAATTTCTATAATGGTGAAAGAACATCAAGTATTGATTAAACCAAGTTAATATACGTCCAGTTTGTTTTAATATTTCAAGGTTCTTGCCAACTTTAAATAATGATCTTTTTGACAGTAGGAACACTGTGATATATACCTGCATGAACTATCATTCTGTATTAAACAGAACAGCAAAGAATACTGAAAGTATTTTGCTCACAGAAGCAAACTGCTGAATAATTTATGAATTGTTCTGTCATTAAAACCGAACTACTCCTCAAATGTGGGTTTTCAACTTCTCATAACTACAGGGACCAGATTCTAGCTAAGGATTGATTTTTACATTAAAAGAAACTGCTAAAATGATAAATAAGAAACCAACAAGGCAAGAAAACATGTAGTTTATTAGTAGTTATTGTAGAGAGGAAAAATAACACTCTAAAATGTATTTGCAAATTCAAGTTTAAGCACTAATTCAGTAATTATCCTGTTACCCTGATCACTAAATGGAATTCCAGAAGCTAGATATAGTACCCGTTTCTCTCCAGATCCTGGGAGGAACCAGTCATTAATTCACTTGCCAGAAACAGTTAATATATTACTTGAATTATAGACTTTAATTAAAAATAAAAGAGATCCAGCAACAAAGAAGTTTGTGGTTCAAATCAGATTTGAAATAAACTACCAGGTAACTTTTCCAAGTTTCAAGGCAGACTAATAAAACTCTTTCCACACAAACACAACTATTTTCCAAAACAAACCCATTATTTTTTTACAGGGAGTTCCAAGTATATTTTATAAATACCTGTAGAATTTTTTATATAAACCTCCAGATTTCCCACATTCCAGTTCCCAGAAACTAGATTCTGTTCATCAAGTATTTAGTAGGATGCATGGGTAAACAATTTGGGGAAAGAAGGACATCTCACTGAAATATTTTTACTTACACGAAGAGATGCTGTGTTGTATGCATGTGTTATGTGTGTATGTGTGTGACGGTGCCAATGGAGGAGAAACACATACTTGCTGTAAAAAGTTTGAAAATTACAGGAGAGCATTTTTAAAATATCTGTTAACGCCGACACCCATACATATTATCCCTGAGGAATATGCTTTCAAAATAAAGCGCCATGGTGCTATTTTTATGTCAATTTCATGATGGGTCCAGCTTCATTCTTTTCATGATAAAAAGTTGGAATAAAAATAAATGGTTTGCTCCTGGATTTCTCATTCTCAATAATACAGACAAATTCAGAATGACTTAAAAGCTGTAAAGGTAGGGTTATTGTTATTAATTGTTACTCATCAATGTCAATACGCTTTCTCCATCATTATCTAAAAATACACTTCATAACAGAACCACATGTGATAAGGAAAATGGGCAAATGAATACAGCAAATCAAAACCACAGAATTACTGGGCTGGAAGTGACCTTGTGTGCTATAGGAGTGCAATTCCTTTTTAAATGGAAACCTGCCTGTGTCCTCGCCAGGATAGAGTCCCTATTTTATTCACGTGGGAATCCTTCCCACAAAGCCCAGCATGTAACAGGCACTCTATGAATACATTTGAAATGAACCACCATGTTTGTCAGATGAAGGAAATTCATTTTAATGTAACAGTTTATCATCTCAGAAGGAAAGACTTCTGGCTCTGCTCCTTCTACAAAGAAATGGCTTACTGTTCATTTACATATTTGTAATGAATAAAAGCCTGAATGGGAGATCATGCAATGGCAGTCCTCAACTAATGGAAAGGATGTAATCCAAAAGTTTCTATGTAAGTAGATTCATTTGAACTCAGAATGCATTTAACCATAGAAACAACGTGGTACATAATGGCTCCCTTCTCTGGCCAGCCCACTAAAACTCCCCTAAGTATACAGTTCCAACAGACTAACCACCATGCAGAAAAACACGCCATGGGAAAATGTGTCCAGCAGCCCTCTGTGGGAACCACCTCGCTGCTGCCAGGAGGTGGGCGCCTTGAAGATCAGAGATGGGGGATGAGCGAGAAATGGGACCAGGGCAAGGCTGTCAGGAACAATAGAAATCATGGCTTACTCCCCCTTCCACCCCAAACTCGCCGTCGGTTCCTCACTCATCCACTAAATGTGCATGTTCGGAGCATCTTCTCTACGTCAGGCACTATGCTAGGCCCTGAGAGGCACAGCAGAGACCAAAATCCACATGGTTTTTATCCTTCCGGAGCTTACAGTCTAATAGGCAAGACAAACGCTGAAGGGTCAGAAAGGAGAACGGCGTGAGGGTGAGTGGGGAGCGGGGAGAAGTCTGATGAGCAGAAAAGGAAGAGTATTTAGAAATGTAAGGTATCATTTTCTCTTTATTCTCCCATCTGCATTCCTTTCCTTATTGGAGGGAGAGAATGTGAGGGACAGAAACGAACAACTAAAAAGCAGATGCAGGGAGAACTTTCATTTTCATCTCCCCTGCTTTCACCCTTTTTTATAAATCCCAATGCCAGCAAGCGCAGGCAGAGATGACTGGCACTGACTGGGCCGGGGGGAGTGGCCAGCAGACACTAGGGCTATAGCAGGGACCACAGGACCCAGAGGAAGGAAATCTCACCACCCCAGAACAAAGGAGAAATCACACTGTGATCAAGAATGGACAAGACAGGGCTTCCCTGGTGGTGAAGTCGTTGAGAATCCGCCTGCCAATGCAGGGGACACAGGTTCGAGCCCTGGTCTGGGAAGATCCCACATGCCGCGGAGCAACTAGGCTCATGAGCCACAACTACTGAGCCTGCGCATCTGGAGCCTGTGCTCCGCAACAAGAGAGGCCGCGATAGTGAGAGGCCCGCGCACCGCGATGAAGAGTGGCCCCCACTTGCCGCAACTAGAGAAAGCCCTCGCACAGAAACGAAGACCCAACACAGCCAAAAATAAATAAATAAATAAATAAATTTATTAAAAAAAAAAAAAAGAATGGACAAGACAAGGCTGCACCTAAATGAGAAAAAGGCCCTCCCGCTCAGGGCCCACCCAAGACAGACTCTGCTCTGGACATATAACCTCACAGACATTAAAATGCATCCCAACACCTCTCAATTTTCCCCATCATTTTCTATAACTCACTCAGGAATACTTCCACTCCTATGCCTGTATATTCTAAAGAGGTTCTCTAAAGAGGGAGGAATCAGATAAACTGTAAATAGTTCATTTTTAATCACTCATCCTTTCCGAAGCTTAATCACAAGGATGCTTTAGGGTGACATTAGGCTCTTTTGATTTGCAAAAAGACAAACAAATAGCTTAAGTGGTTGGAAGATTTCACCAGGCCCCCTGGGTTGGAAGGAAGGAGGCAGATTAGCTTCCACGTGGGCAGACATAAAATAACAGACTGAGAGGGAATCAATCTAAGTCATTCTTCAGGGATGATGGCCTCTAAATAAACAAATAGGACTCCAGAATGGGACGTAGGAAACACTAGTCCAATGGTTGTTCACTCCATGGGTGTGGCCCAAAGACCACCAAAACTAAAGCATCATTTAAAAAAGGAATTAAAATTTTAAACACAAAATTGCACGGGTCCGCTGAGTGTGTGAACCTAAAATACAGGGTGGTGTTTCTATCAGAGTTACAGAGAAGGGTAAGATTCAGAGAACATTACTTCAAATTACAAAAGGCCACCCTGACTTCCTGCTTGACTGGTCTACCCCAGTGGCCTATTTTCCACCCAATTTTGATTCCTGAAGCACCTGGCTCCCAACCGCACCTTCCTTCTTACACTGTGATCTTTGGCTCCCCTAACAGGATCTCCTCCCACTAAGAGAAAATCAATCTGTCTCTTTTGCTGGTTCCTCTCATTCTGACTCACTCCCCAAACTAGTGTTCTGTAAGGTCTCACCATTTGTCCTTTCCCTCCACGAACTCTTCCCAGACAACCACGTTGATGCCCAAAGCACCCAGGGACACTTACATTCTTGTGGTTTTTGAATCTGTAGCTCTAGCCCCAGTCACCTGCCTGAGCCTAGAAGCATCTCCCAACTCACGTTAATGGTAAGTAATGGATTATTAAGGGAAACAATGCAGAAGCAAACATACAATTTTTTGGTTTAAATCAGGGAGGGCATCTGTGCTCCTCCACAGAATTTCTGTGAGGAGGAAACCTGGTACAACAGAAAGAACAGAGGTTTGCAAACAGTCACAAATGGGTTTGAATCTCAGCATTGCCATATACCAGCTGAGTAACTTTGCTAAGTTACTCTGAGCATCAGCTTGTTTACCTGTAAAAATGGTGGCAATAATGTGTACTTTCCAAGGTTGTTGAGTGGATTAGAGAGAAAATTTAAAAACAAAAAAACCCCAAACAACCAAAAAACCACCACCCAGCACATAACAGCTGTTCACTAAACAGTGCTTGCTCCTATGTCTGTGGAGGTTGCTGTTATGAGAATACACAACTTCCTCGACTTATGATGGGGTTACATCTTGATAAACCCACTCTAAGTTGAAAATACTGTAAACTGAAAATGCATTTAATACACCTAACCTACCAAACATCATAGCTTACCCACCTTAAATGTGCTTGAAACACTTCCATGAGCCTACAGCTGGGCAAAATCATCTAACACAAAGCCTATTTTACAGTAAAGTGTTGAATATCTTATGTAATGCATTGCGCACTGTACTGAAAGTGAAAAACAGAATGATTGTGTGTCTTTCGGTTGTTTACCTTTGTGATTGTAGACGGCTATCCGGGAGCTGCCATGGCCACTGCCCAGCATCATGAGAGAGGATCGTACCACAATGGATCAAAATGCAAAATTCAAAGTACATTTTCTACTGAATGCATATCTCTTTTACACCACTGTAAAGTCAAAAAAATCCTAAGTCGAACCATCGGAAGTCGGGGACTGTCTGCTAAGAAATTATTGGTTTTGTGATGACTTCGTTTCCTCATACCAGTAGCAGAGATTTTATTTTTGAAGTTCTGTGGGAGGGTCACTGTTGTCCTTATTTTTAATCCTTCTACCTCTACCACCAATATGCTGGGTATGGTAGAGTTACATGACTCTGTTAGGTTGTCCAGCATCTAAACTCCCCTTCCTATGTTTGTAAAATCATTAACCCTAATATTACAAAAGCAGAAAATTCCAGATGACAGTCTTCTTAGCCCTCCCCCTGACCCCACTCCCCTGTGCAATACAGAGCAGGCACAGGATCAGGTCCGCTGGCTCCACCAAACACATTCACCCCAGATTCTGAATCCCAAGAAATCTCAAGAAACAAGTACTGTACAGAAACCTGGATCTGGGGTTGGCATAGCATGAGCAGCTTCCAGAGGCAGCAGTGGCAGCGTCTGGGGTGTGGTGTCAGTGATGTTGGTAGTGCAAGATGTTGGGTCTAAAGTCACAGCCCAGGAGGCAGTAGTGATGTTCCCTGGACCAGTTCAGTAGCATTGTTCCTGGTTGATAAGGTTCTGAGCTAGGTTCTCAGCTTTCCCAGGGAAACTGTGAGCTACCTAATTGCCTTCAGAAACTCCTTTCCTGATGAAGTTAGCCAGAGGTTTCTGTTGCTCACAACTGAGAATCCTGACTGATACACCAAGTCACATCACATTTTATTACTTTCGGTCAAAGGCCACTGTAAGATTTACAGAGTAAACAATTACAGTGAGATCCTACCAGTAAGTCAGGGAGTCAGAGGGAACAGCTGAACGAGATGTTACTGAGCATTTCTGAAATCATCTCTTAAAAGGCATGACAGGATGAATGCGTCATCACACTGTTTTAATAGTATGAAAAAATTAGTCATATTTTAGATACTAGCAGGCTGAGAGATGCAGAACACTGGCCATCCCCTAAAAAGCATTCAGTTTCTTTCTCACATGCTCTAAGGTATCCTATTGCTCAAGAATTCCAATGACTCGCTCCACAAACTTGAGTTTTTACCTCCCTGCTTGATTATTCCCAGAGACACAGTGATGCCATTCCATTAAGCCAGCTCAATCACTAGCATCACCTGATCGAAAAACCGTAAAAACGCACATCCTTGGGGAAAAGACCAGGTAGGAAATGAAAAGTGTAATTTTTGAAGCTAGAAAAGAGCCCTCATATACTTTATCTTTAATTAGAATTGATATTTCCCCTACAATCATCTAACTTCATTCACCTTGGATAATGCATTTTTGAATTTCCCCTAGTCACTATAACTAAACTGTATAAAAGTTCCTATTAAATTTTCCTTTTGGTTTATTATCAGCAACGTTTACCACTGTACTTTAAAAAAAAAAACATATTTTCAATAAGACCCATGTGATTTCATGTGTAGAAATCACATGAAAAACAAAACTTTGGCACATGAAAAAAATTCTTACTAACAATAAGCAGCAGGATTCTGAGAAAAAGCAACGCACAAAAAACCTTTTTTTAGTATGACGGCAAGGGTTTGGCAAAAAGGAACTTACAGGAAAAAGTGTGTGTTGCCACACACACTTTTTTTTTTTTTTTGCTATTTTTGCAATGTCCAAGAAGAATTCCTCGTCCTAAACCTAACTTTATTTTCTATTTTATCCTCCAAAGGTCTCACAGTCTTCTGATTATAAACTCCAATAGTCAACCACTGAAAAGATGGTGATTCCATGGATGTAGGTTTCAGTTCAAAAAATAAACAGTCAGAATAGAAAAATATATTTTTGATCTCAAACAATAAAAGCAAATTTAAAACAGCAAAAATAATGTTTAAAAAGAAATCAGAATCAGAAGAATGTGAACTGTTTGTAAATTTTTCCAGTTCTGAATTCTGATTTTTTTTTTAAATTATGTGATATATATGGGATTTTTGTCTCTCAGTATTTCAGAGAAGGACAGAGTGGTGAATGTAGTCATACAAAGGAAGCTTCTGTCTATAAACCAGGATTCATATAGTTAGATCATTTGCACAAGGCCGGATAGTTTTATGCCACATTCATAAAAGATCCATTTCCTCTTCTACTCTCTAAAATCCTTATTAACCAGAGATCCTGAAAAATCAAGCAGGCTGCAACCTGCCTGACCTTCAGAAGTAAGAACCTCTTTTAGGATATTTTGAACTAAGAGTGCCTCAGGGGGGAAAGTGGGTTGCTGTTAAACTGAGATCTTCTACGTAAGGGTTCCCCGGTTTTTTTGCTCAAAGAGAAGCCCCGCGATGGGCACAGGTTAGAGGGAGAGACTGTTACATGGCGGAGGAGGTCATCACCATCACTCTAGGTTGACCAACACCCTCTGGCCCTGGGAACCCCTGCAAACCTCAGAGAGGCCCTGTATGGAGGGGAGAGGCATTCCAGGGAAGACTCCAAAATATCCACCAGGAGATCCCCATTTCTAGGTAGGGGGCCTGATGATAAACGAGTATGAGAAGGACACGCTCAATATGCAATGGGACACACAGTCCTACAGAGGGTTTAGAGGAATCACACACGAGAGGATGCACACCTGCCAGAAAGTTCAACTGACAAGGACAGAGGATGCTTTAGAAAACCCAATAATAACCCTATAACTGTGGGTGAATTAAGCACCATAGGTCAGCGTAACCCCACAGTGAGCAGGCATCAGAAATGCTCATCACAAAGCATGTGGACACGTTCTCTCATTGTGCACTGAGCTAGGACGGGGACGAGACTCACCTAGTCACTTTCTCCTTCATTGTTTCTATATTGGGCACAGACGGATGAAAATGGTCCCACTGGTTTGGTTTGTCCGTTTCTGCTTGTGTACACAACTCGTTAACGGACAAAGTTAACATCTGCTTTTAGGATCAGATGTTTCTGGTATCAGACATGGCAGGCTGGTTGTCATCGGCATTGGGGAGTGGTCCTCTGGCCAGGAGTTGCTATAGTTTCACGTCGATTTCCTGTTCCTCAGAGGAAACAGAAATGCCCCCCTCTTTCCCCAGGAGGCTGACCCTGGGCCACCTGACAGCTGGGCCCCTCTGCTACATCCCTCCTCAAGTACTGGTTAATTTTTAATGCCATTTAAAATGTTCTCCCACGTTTACTTAGCTCTGCAGTTTATAACAAACCTACCAAACAGGACAAACCAGTCTGGATTATATAACATGGAAATAAGCCTGGACGATGAGGAGGGAGCTGACAGCAGACGAGCTGCAACCATGGTTAAACCAGTTCAACCTCACTACACCTGAAGGCAGCCTTTTCACTGCTCCCTCCTAGCACTTTATAGCTAAAATAAGGAGAAGACAAAAACCGACCCAAAAAAGTTATTATATGTGTCCCCACAAATACCGACCAGTAAGTCACTAAAGTGAATTAAAAGGGACACGAAAGTCAGTATTTACATTTCGTCTAGTTTTTTTTAATCGGTGCACCTACTGAATAACTCATATTCGGACCTAACAATATTAACACATTCTAAAGGGGTTATCAGTAATTAATATCTTCTTCCCACACACATGTGCTGCCAGTTTAAATGTGGGGAAAGTGCCAGAACTCAAGTTTCACCAGTGTTGTTCTATGACTCCAATAAACTGTTTTATAGTTTCATGCATGTACTTGTTTAAGAAATAGATGCTATATCTACCACCCTCAGAGATGTTCAAGATGTACTAAATAGTGAAACTGGTAACAAGATGTACTAAATAGTGAAACTGGTAACATTGCATATTGTATTAATTCTATAATACAAGAAACTGACAGAGAAGCCTCAAGAATATAATATTTAACATTTTATAATAAAAAAAGGAAAACACTGAACTGCTAGTTTTTCATATTAATCCTACTTTGCTTCATGAATTACATGATTGCAATCACCTACACATTTTTTTTTATTTTAAACAGGCTGTTAGGAATCAACTGGAAAAAAAACCTATGAAGAATCAAAGTTGGGAATTCCCTGGTGGTCCAGTGGTTAGGACTCCGCACTCTCACTGCCAAGGGCCCAGGTTCTATCCCTGGTCGGGGAATTAAGATTCCGCAAGTCACGTGGCATGGCCAAAAAAAAAAATCATATTAAAAAGAAAAAGAATCAAAGTTGTATTTATATAATTAGTTAAGAGTAGATGGTGACTGGGACTTCCCCGGTGGTCCAGTGGTTAAAAAACTCACAGTCTAACCTTACACCTAAAGTAACTAGAGAAAGAAGAACAAAAAGAACCCCAAAGTTAGCAGAAATAAAGAAATCATAAAGGTCAGAGCAGAAATAAATGAAATAGAAACGAAGAAAATAATAGCAAAGATCAATAAAACTAAAAGTTGGTTCATTGAGAAGATAAACAAAATTGATAAACCTTTAGCCAAACTCGTCAAGAAAAAACCAGAGAGGACTCAAATCAATAGAATTAGAAATGAAAAAGGAGAAATTACAACTGACACTGCAGAAGTGCAAAGGATCATAAGAGACTACTACAAACAACTATATGACAATAAAATGGACAACCTGGAAGAAATGGACAAATTCTTGGAAAGGTACAACTTTCTAAGACTGAACCAGGAAGAATTAGAAAATATAAACAGACCAATCACAAGTAATGAAATTAAAACTGTAATTAAAAATCTTCCAACAAACAAAAGTCCAGGACCAGATGGCTTCACAGGTGAATTCTATCTAACATTGAGAGAAGAGCTAACACCTATCCTTCTCAAACGCTTCCAAAAAATTGCAGAGGGAGGAACATGACCAAACTTGTTCTATGAGGCCACCATCACCCTGATACCAAAACCAAAGATACCACAACAAAAGAAAATTACAGACCAATATCAGTGATGAACATAGATGCAAAAATCCTCAACAGAATACTAGCAAACAGAATCCAACAACACATTAAAAAGATCATGCACCATGATCAAGTGGGATTTAACCCAGGGAGGCAAGGATTCTTTAATATACGCAAATCAATCAATGTGATACATCATATTAACAAATTAAAGAATAAAAACCATATAATCATCCCAATAGATGTAGAAAAAACTTTTGACAAAATTCAACACACGTTTATGATAAAAACTCTCCAGAAAGTGGGCATAAAGGGAACTTACCTCAACATAATAAAGGCCATATATGACAAACCCACAGCCAACATCATTCTCAATGGAGAAAAACTGAAAACATGTCCTCTAAGATCAGGAACAAGGCAAGGATGCCCACACTCACCCTACTATTCAACATAGTTTTG
Source organism: Balaenoptera acutorostrata (assembly GCF_949987535.1). Taxonomy (NCBI): domain Eukaryota; kingdom Metazoa; phylum Chordata; class Mammalia; order Artiodactyla; family Balaenopteridae; genus Balaenoptera; species Balaenoptera acutorostrata. The sequence continues at coordinate 26,553,525 of NC_080068.1, read as the reverse complement.
GAAGTCCTAGCCACGGCAATCACAAAAGAAAAAAAATAAAAGGAATCCAAACTGGAAAAGAAGAAGTAAAACCGTCACTGTTTGCAGATGACATGATACTATACACAGAGAATCCTAAAGATGCTACCAGAAAACTAGTAGAGCTAATCAATGAATTTGGTAAAATTGCAGGATACAAAATTAATGCACAGAAATCTCTTGCATTCCTATACACTAACAACAAAAGATCAGAAAGAGAAATTAAGGAAACAATCCCATTTACCATCTCAAAAAAAAAGAATAAAATACCTAGGAATAAATCTGCCTAAGGAGGCAAAAGACCTGTACTCCGAAAACTATAAAACACTGATGAAAGAAATCAAAGATGACACAAACGGACAGATATATCACGTTCAAGGACGGGAAGAATCAATATTGTGAAAATGACTATACTACCCAAAGCAATCTACAGATTCAATGAAATCCCTATCAAATTACCAATGGCATTTTTCACAGAATTAGAACAAAAATTTTACAATTTGTATGAAAACACAAAAGACCCCGAATAGCCAAAGCAATCTTCAGAAAGAAAAATGAGTTGGAGGAATCAGGCTCCCTGACTTCAGACTATACTACAAAGCTACAGTAATCAAGATAGTATGGTATTGGCACAAAAACAGAAATATAGACCAATGGTACAGGATAGAAAGCCCAGAGATAAACCCATGCACCTATGGTCAACTAATCTATGACAAAGGAGGCAAGAACACACAATGGAGAAAAGACAGTCTCTTCCATAAGTGGTGCTGGGAAAACTGGACAGCTACATGTAAAAGGATGAAATTAGAACACTTCCTAACACCATACACAAAAATAAACTCAAAATGGATTAAAGACCTAAACGTAAGACCTGACACTATAAAACTCTTAGAGAAAAACATAGGAAAAACTCTCTTTGACATAAATCACAGCAAGATCTTTTTTGACCCACCTCCTAGAGTATTGAAAATAAAAACAAAAATAAACAAATGGGACCTAATGAAACTGAAAAGCTTTTGCACAGCAAAGGAAACCATAAACAAGATGAAAAGACAACCCTCAGAATGGGAGAAAATATTTGCAAACGAAGCAACGGACAAAGGATTAATCTCCAAAATATACAAATAGCTCATGCAGCTCAATATCAAAAATACAAACAACCTAATCCAAAAATGGGCAGAAGACCTAAACAGACATTTCTCCAAAGAAGACATACAGATGGCCAAGAGGCACATGAAAAGCTGCTCAATATCACTAATTATTAGAGAAATGCAAATCAAAAGTACAACGAGGTATCACCTTACACTGGTCAGAATGGCCATCATCAAAAAATCTACAAACAGTAAATGCTGTAGAGGTTGTGGAGAAAAGGGAAACCTCTTGCACTGCTGCTGGGAGTGTAAATTGATACAGCCACTATGGAGAACAGTATGGAGGTTCCTTAAAAAACTAAAAATGGAACTACCATACAACCCAGCAATCTCACTCCTGGGCATATACCCAGAGGAAACCATAACTCAAAAAGATACATGCACCCCAATGTTCATTGTAGCACTATTTACAATAGCCAGGACATGGAAACAACCTAAATGTCCACTGACAGATGAATGGGTAAAGAAGATGTGGTACATATATACAATAGAATATTACTCAGCCATAAAAAGGAACGAAATTGGGTCATTTGTAGAGATGTGGATGGACCTACAGTCTGTCATACAGAGTGATGTGAGCCAGAAAGAGAAAACCAAATATCATATATTAATGCATGTATGTGAAATCTAGAAAAATGGTACAGATGAACTTAGTTCCAGGGCAGGAATAGAGATGCAGACATAAAGAACAGACATGTGGACACAGGGGGGGAAGGGGAGGGTGGGATGAATTATAAGGTTAGGTTTGACATAAATACACTACCGTGTGTAAAATGGATAGCTAGTGGGAAACTGCAGTATAGCACAGGGAGCTCAGTTCAGGGCTCTGTGATGACCTAGAGGGGTGGGATGAGGTGGGGGGCCGTTTGGGAGGGAGATCCAAGAGGGAGGGGATATATGTATATATATAGCTGATTCACTTTGTTGTACAGCAGAAACTAACACAACATTGTAAAGCAATTATACTCCAATTAAAAAACAGAAAAAAGACTCCACGTTCCCAATGCAGGGGGCCCAGGTTCGATCCCAGGTCAGGGAACTAGATCCCTCATGCTGCAACTAAAGATCCCTCGTGCTGCAACTAAGACCCCGCACAGCCAAATAAATAAATAAATATTTTTTAAAAAACAAAAAAGAGTAGATGGTGATTGTGTAAATATAAGAATCATATAGAACACTGAAAAAATTACAAAGAAGTCAGTGAAGTTCAACAAAAGCTGGCTGCAATTTAATAATTGTGGTCTAGACACTTGAAAGCATATATATTTATACACACACACATGATTGGCATATAAAATGTAAATATATATGCTCATTATAATATTCGTTAAAAATTTAGGCTCGGTTTAAGGTACCAGCCCTTTCTTTTTTAGGTTCTCATTTTTTTAAAGTTTTAATAGCTATGATCAAATTTCTTCTTTCCTGTTTTTGATGCTCCGTATTTGTGATTTTAAAATATCAGCCTTATGGCCCACTTTTGAAGAGATAAGGAAAAAACAAAGCTCCAATCAGGGGGAAAAAAACCCTTTTCTGACAATCTTATTAAATGTACATTTAACATATTATTTCAAAATCTTTCGCAGGAGGAGTGAATGTTGCTGTCATCAGGGGGTACCTTTCCAATCCTGAGAGTAAGCATGAGGCAGGGGAGCAAACAGGCCTAAACTATGCAACCTGCTACACTGTGGCAGGCACCCACAGCTTCAACAGATACTAGATTCACCTCATCCCTTTGTCATCCCTACCTACCCTTTGCTGCAATAGGAAACAGGAAAAAAAAAAAAAAATCAAAGTGCACGGTTTTTGAAAAAGCTCCCTGGTGATTTTTATACTCTCCTGAGTATACTCCTGAGCAGCTGTGTACTGCCCCCCAAAAGGAGAGCTCAAGATAGGCATTGCCTCATCTCACCCTTAAATGCATTGCCTCATCTCACCCTTAAATGCACTATATCAAAATACCTGAGAACCCCTGGTTTCAACTGACTACTCCCCTGACTAGTTTCAGAGCCCCAAGTTCTGGCTGCAGCCAGACAGGTGTCAATGCATCAGCTGTGATACAGGCCCCCCCAAAAGAGAACCTTGTAAAGACCATTTCTCTACGCCTCAGAGCTGGGCCAGGCTGCCATCTTTATGATCTGAGCAACCACTGGGTTAGGAGATGACTCCACAGGTGCCCGAGTTTATCCTGTCTGTCCTGTTCCCATCATTTGTGTTCACATGATAAGCTTGCAGAAGAGCTGCTCCAGCGAGGCTCACGGAAAGAGCTTCAGGACTCATTCTGCAGAGACAAAAACCTGGCCGAGCAAGAACTCAAACTCATCCCGGAGAGATTACCAAAAGCTTTTTGGGAGACAAGTCCTAAGGTACTATCCTAAAAAAAAAAAAAAAAAAAAAAAACACAAAAAGGTGGTGGAAAGAGAAGATCTGAGATTTCTGCAGAATCTGAAGGGAGAAAATGAAAAATTTATTTTGTTCAGAGGGTGAGGGAAGTATCCTAAATAGCATCTTCTAAAAGGGTTCCCCTTCAAGAAGAAAATGTCAACACTTCACAGGCTCGACTCTCCACACTCCTCCCAGAAATTCCCATCGCTCACTTGGCGGGCGTCCAGATCGCCTAGTTCAGCTGGCAAATATTCAAATACAGTTATTCCAAATATGTTAATGAGGTTAACAGGGTACTCCCACCACGTCACCCCACCCTCCCTTTCTTTGTGTGAACTGAACCTGTGCAGGTTAAAACAGGTGTGCCAGGCACTTGCTGAGTGAGATTACTGACTGTTAGCTAAGTGACTGCCAATTTAAAATAAGCATTTAGGGAGAATGGCCTTGCTCAAATGTATGTTGTCTTTTGAAAGGAATATTTCGATGTTCAACTCACTCCCACTCCAGTAATCCCCTATGGGTGTAAAAATATATGCATCAATGATTTACATTCTTTCAGTGCCATATTCAAAGTATCTTAGAGATTCCAAGGTACTTGACAAGTATTCTTTTAAAAAGAACTTCCCAGTGACATATGTTTCATTCTGCAAATGAAGAAATGGAATTAGTGGTTACACATTGGGAAAGATAACGATAATTGGAAATCACCGGCAGGTTTACTAATTTGTTAATTTATCAGTTAAGGAATTTATTCAACAATATCTCTTGAGCCCAGCATTAAGTATTTCCTTTGTGTACCCAAAGAAATCACAAAGCCAACTAGCTACTCATCTTTGGTTTGTATGTATTCTAAAAGTCTCAAAATTCCCCCCACAAAATCCGACTACCTAAAAATCTTCATTCCTCTTTCTCCCTGCCTCCCCAAAAAAGCTTTAACTTGTTTCTTCATCCACACAGACATTCCACACATAGTCTGAATTTTAAAATAGGCCATGCAGCTTCACTGTCAGTAGAATAGAAACTGCCAGTTCCAAAAAAATCTCAGCATCGCCTGGTCCCTAAATTAGTCCCCAGATCACCGGACCTTATACAGGAAATCAGGATCCAGTATCTTAAGTTTAAAAATTAAAGGGAGGTTGGAAGGAAGGTTTAAATGGGATTACACACTTACCCAGGGTGACTCACGCTCATATGATCAAGATTAAACTGAGCATGGAATCTACAATCAGGAAAGAATTTTTCCTCGGGGGCAGAAAGGGGTGCGGGATTTCCAAATGGGCACTAAAGTAGGATCTTCTGTGTGGATCAGATGAGCAAATCCCACATAATTAACTTCCTACTATCAATACAAGAAAGGAGCAAACACAGGTGAGCTGCATGCCTTCCCAAAAGGTGCCGGTCTAAAGCCCCTTCAGATGTTTCCAATGCTCCAGAGATTAGATGGAGAAGCAAAAGAGCACAACCGTGTCAATACACTTAACATTACTGAACTGTGCACTTAAAGATGGGTAAGAGGGTAAATTTTATGTTATGTGCTTTTTTAAAAAATAAAAATTTTAAAAAAGAGTGAGAGACTGGGGTGAACTTACCATATTGTCACTGCTCTAAGGGGCAGCTAAAATGCTCTTAAAATGTCAAAGCATTTGAATTTTGGTAAGTACAACAACCCACTGAAGATGGGGATAGATGTGGCAGATTGGGAATGGCACTGGGCTGGGTGTCAGGAAGCTTGCATCCATGACTACCTCTGGCTGCTGAAACCAACTGGCCTTGAACTCAGGGTATTTCCTTGGCCTCAATTCCCTAGGTCCTCGTTTTCTCACTGAGAATAGGATCAGTAATTAAGTTTTCCTCCTTTCACTACTTTAAGTATTTCTTCTCCTTAAGTACTTCAATAAAAATCTCAAAGTTATGAAAAGTTATTCTGCCTTGGAAATACACGGTTTAGAAACAACAGTTTCCCTTTGAACAACAAACATGGATGTTTTCAACACGAGAACCTTATCTGAAACATTAAAAATACTTCAATATCTATGTTCCAATATCCCTCAGTTAATAAGAACATGGGTTTCTCAACATATAACTATTTCTCCAGCTTGGGAATAAAAATTGCATTTGCTAAAATATTTAGTATGCATAAAACCTACTATAAAAGAGTATGTTTTAGCTGTTTAAGCATCACTGAAATCAGTAGGGAGATACTAAACTTTTAAATATATCTGAGTATTAAAAATTGTACCTTAAAACATAGAAATAATCAAAGTACCAACATCCTATGAATTTTAAGTCAATCTATGCATTTTCTCTTTAAATATAAGTAAATATAAAATCATTAAAAGTTTAAATATGTATATTCAGTTTAATGATGTCTTATTTAATTATGAAAGAGACATTTCCCTTTAGTAACTTATGCAAAGGGCAATACATCTGCTTACCTAATATTTTACAACTTCTGCTTAACTAACATTTTATAACTTATTTTTCCTATATGTTAAAGCAAAACCAGAAATTTTAAAGTTAAAATACTCCCACTGAAAACTGATAAGCTATATATTTTTTTATGCTGCACTTGGATGACTACTTAATGTTGTGGTTCTCCCTAGGAGCATTTACACTTGTTTACAGCAAATTTAAATATTCATTGGAAACATCTATCACTGTGTTAAACAACATATGGGTTAGAATAAATTATAGAAAAAAATCTGAAAAAATAACTAGAACTATCAAGAGACTCCTAAGAAAAGAAGTCTACCAAGTATATGGTTTTAAAAATACAGGAAAGCAAGGCAATAAAGTCACCTGAAATGAAAAGAGCAAGGCGTGAGCCCAGCCTTCGATTCTTCGTGCAGGACAGAAGTCACAGGAGTCTAGCCTTTCTTCATAGAAGCTGGTTCTGGGTCTCCACCACCAGCCAGCAACAGCCCTTTTATTCACTTCGGGAGCAAGGTGATCTACTAACTGAACATACTTGAACTCTCAGTGCAGTGAGAGGGTGTGGCAGACACTTCGTATAATAACAATAGTGATACCGTATAATAACAATAATGATACTCAACACTTACAAAGCAGATGGGAAGATTCTCTAAGATCTTGCAGGCTGATGGGCAGAGTATCTTCCCGAGTAAGGAAATGGAGGGGAAGGGAGAGAGAGTGAAGGATGGAGAGAAGGAAGGGAGGGAGGAAAGGTCAGCCAGCTCATCAGTATGACACCACAGTGGTGAAAAGTCGACAGTACAATCTGGGTTCCCAGCATGGAGAAATGAACACTTTGACACCGAGACAGTTAGGGTAGAGTAAATTGAAAGACGCACACTCTGATGAAGAGATGGTTAGAGCAGGGTAAGGAAGGAATTAACAAAAGCTGAGGATAGCCAGCATTTTATAAGTAACTCCCCCAATTCCTTTTATTTTGGGAGGGGGTGTCAAGATCTTTCTGCAAGGTATAAATAGAATCATAAAGTTCCCCTAAGAAACTAATATGTGAAAAAGATGATAGCTTTCTAAAAACAGAGTGAACTCAGTAGGTAGTTGGAAATAAATTCTTTATTCCTCTGCTAGGATTAAATAACCATTTCCACCTGGGCCACTTCTTGGCCAATTTTCTAAGAGTCTGTCTTATCTATCTCTCTCTCTTGCTCTCATTCTCTAAAATGGACTTTAAAATCAAAGTTTAGGTTCAAAGAAACAGATTAGAATATATACATTACACACAGGGAGAGAGAGAAAGAGAGACAGACAGACAGACAGAAATTTGAAAAAAGAACTTCTTTACTCACGTAGAACTATTTTGGTGCTCTTTTACAAACCAACCACATCTCAACTAACCAAAAATTAGGGCAAACTAGACATGTACTATGAAGACAGTGGGAAAAAAATATCTGAAATTAGAACTATTCCAGGAAATCTGGACTGTATTTTAATAATAGGCTTTCAGATCCAATAACCAGAATAACCAGAACTTCTGGTGAGGAGCTAATCCTCTTCATCTTTAAGCCATTCATAAGGCTCTCGATGCAGGAATGCATGTTCTTTTTCAAATCGATACCTGCACAGTACCTTCCTTGATTTCATCACATCTTTGAGCTTCTTGGCGATGGTTAGGTACTTTCTCATATTCTCACCTTTCTAAAAATTCCCTTTCACTTTTGTCATCCTCTAAATATGTCCCCTTTAGGGGAAACTTTGATCTAAATCACATATTTTTTAAAGGATCACAGCATATTTCCCTTATCTCACAGAAAAGAAGCTGAAGTTACTTTCTGAGTTTTGGTTCTTGCCTTCCTATCCCACTCTCTATACACATTTACTTCTATTGGATTTTCTTCCTTTTCCCATGTTTCCTCCATGCTAACTCAGCACTTATCCAAGGGTAAGGTGAGGACCACCTACATCAGAATCAGCAGGGATTTGAGTTAGAAAATGCAGTTTTCTGGACCTCTACCGACATTTACTAAAAATTTCAGAAAGGGCAAAAGGCTCCAGAATGTTCATTTCAGAAGTTACCCAGGTGATTGGTATGCACATTAAAGTCTGAGGTCCACTGCCCCAAACCCTTGATTCTTCCTTCACCAAAGGACACGGGGACTCTACCGAACTATTACATGAACAAGTGCCGTCAGAGCATCTGAGAAGAGAGAGCAGCGTGGCAGTTCTGTTCACCTTCCTTTTGAAATACCGATAGAGGAGGTAACAAAGTTTGGAGGCTGAGCTGTCTGTGAGACATCAGCACAAATGCAGACTCATCAGCCCTGCTCCGTGGCTGCTGCCAATTACAGTAGCCAGACCTGCAAGAGGACTGATTACATGTAATTTATAAAAAGTAAACAAGCTGAGCGGCTTGTGAACAATGAATGGTGATATTCAAGCCAAGAGGTAATAAAAAGCATGAATAAATGACTCAGCATCCCCCTCCCCACCCAGACAACAATTGGTTGTACTCCAGCTAGGATTAGCATGGGGAAAAAAAAAAAAAAAAAGAGTATTTGGGGCAATGATTTAAATGATAACAGACCATTTACCATTGGAGAGAGATTTCTGTCTCTTGCAGAAACCCCCATGACAGGGGTGCATGGCCCCAACCTCTGGGGTTCAAAAGCTCAGGCATCTAAATGACTTTTTCTCAACCTTATTGAAGCCAGAAAAGGAAATGCCTGGGTCCAAGGCTGCAACACAGTCCTGTACCTGAATTATGGCTTTTAAAGGAAACACAGGGAAATAAACCAAATGAATAATACAGCTGTAGGAACCAAGTTTTATGAAGGATTCCTCTACCTGAGGGTTTCCCAACTTCTGCCCTATTGATATTTGGGGCTGGGTCATTCTTGGTTGCAAAGGCTGTCCCGTGCATTGTAGGATCTTTAGCAGCGTCCCCGCCTCAACCCACCAGCCGCCAGTAGCACCCCCAGTGGCGACAACCAAAAAACACCTCCAGACATTGTCAAACGTCCCTGGCGGGGGCAAAATCACCTTCCCACTTCCACTAAAAACCACTGCTGTACACAGACACATCACGAAGATATGTTCGTATTAGTAAACTAGCTCGAGGAACATATTTTTGACATCATAAAGATCTCATGATTTTTGCTTTTAAATATACATGTATATACGCCTCTTAAGTCTGCGATCCTACTTTTTAAAATATATTTTTCCGATACCAGGGACTACAATACACAATCTTAATATGGTCTCAGGGAGCTATTCAAGCCACTACAAACGTGCCACATAAGGAAATAACTAGTGGGCTCCTTGCCTTTCTGAGTCATGATCAATCAGCTGTCAACTTTATCACCAGAGGATTCATGTCCACTTAACACAGCCAAAGTGTCCATCAGGCACAGGCCACCAAGTGCTAGAGCCCATAAAACTTTTAGGAGCCCACAAAAAGTGTCTTAATATGAATTCCTTTTAAAATCAGAATAAAAAATGAACATAATAAGGATAATAACTATCTAATAATAAATCCAGCTTGGAATATATTCATCTATCTGGACACAGTTGCAAAATATAATTTTTATTCTTTTTTTTGTTAGAGGAAGGGAGCCCTTGAAGGCAAAAGTACCGGGGGCTCGTGAAAAATCACAATGAGCCCCAGCATCAAAAGGGGGAACAAGAAATTAAACAAACAAGTGCAATCCGGTGCGATGGGCACTGTCCTGTGGGAATGGCCGAGCATCGAAGGGGAACAAAACAGATGCTCTTGGCCCGCTGGGTCTGCATGGGTGAGTGACAGTGGTGGCGGGAGTTCGAGGGAGGCTCCCGGGGTAGCCTGGGTGTGGAGGCAGAGAGAGGAGGGCCAGGAATCCCTGGAGGAGAGAAGCGCACAGGCCAAGGCCAGAGTGAGGGATCACAAAGGCAATTCGGGATCTGAAAGCTCAGTACAGCTGAAGCGGAGCGCGTGAGTGAGAAGGAGGTACATGCACGGGCCATATCACAGAGAGCCCTGCAAGCCAAGAGAAGGGGTTTGGGCACTCCTCAGAGCAAAGGAACCCTGCGGAACAGCCTCAAACTGGAGCCCGGGACGATCAGATCTGGGTTTCAGAAAGGCCATGCTGGCTGCCTTGATGAAGCTCGTTTGGAGGGACGCAAGGATGGAGACAGGGAGATGAACTAGCTATTGCAGAAATCCGGCAGAAAGGCAAAGGCAAAGGCAGCTTAGGCAACACAGAGGTCAAGAAGTCAAGAGATCTTTGGAAGGTAAAACTGACAGGATTTGGTCACTGGATGTGGAGAAGGAGAAGAGAACAAAGAAAATCCTCTGGCTTATGCCACCGGGAAAGGGACGGTGGCGTGACTGACTGAGAGAGGGAACAGCAAGAGGACGGGGTTTAGGGAGAGGATGGCGAGCCCTGCTGGGGGCATGCGGACTCTCCATTGCTGTGGGGATCTAAGCAGTTAGAGATCTACTAACCAGTTAGAGCCAAAGATGTGGAGTGACAAATGGGCTGAAATGGTGTCTTCAAATCATCAGCATATAATTCAGGGGCATTTCACTGGGCTTTACGATCCACAGATGGGCTTTAAAGGTTAGGAAACGTGCAAGGGGATAATAAGGTTTGTGTTTAAGTTTGTAAGAATTCTGTGGACACTACTATATATAAAATAGATAACCAGCAAGGACCTACTGTATAGCAGAGGGAACTATACTCAATATCTTGTAATAACCTACAATGGAAAAGAATATATAACTGAATCACTCTGCTGTACACCTGAAACTAACAAAACTGTAAATCAACTAACAACCAGCATAATGTGGGCACTGGCCAAGCAGGGGGGAAAAAAAAAAAAGAATTCTGTGGAAATGGAGAACATGGAGCTTTTATCAAATTTTCAAAAAAGTTCATGAACTCCCAATGGACGAAGAACTACTAACAGTGTGACACGGGAGTAGAGACCATCCAGGGCTAGCCAGCACGAGAACGCTTAGGAACTCCAACACTTCCAGAAACCGGAGCCTGGTATCAGGAAGGCACAGGGAAGAACATATCTTGAGAAAATGGACTGGTTATCTCCAACGATGTAGTCAAGAGTTTCATGAAAAATAAAAATTAAAAAGTTCAGATCTAGTTCTGCTAGATTGGGCAACCACTGGGGATCTTAGTGGGAGCCGGGTTAGGTAAGGATGGTGGAAAAGAACCCAGGCTGTATTCCGCTATGAGATGAGTAGCAGGTGAGGAAGAGGGGGCTGCCAAGTGGACACAACTTACCCACGAGTCTGGCTGGAAAAGGGAGCAATACAAAGAGTCTCGCTCCAGCCCCATCTTTGAAATTTGAACTCATCTTTTAAGGTCCTGGTGAAATCTCTCTTGCCACCTTCATGAAACCTTCCCGGAGTCCCTGAATTCACCTCCCTCGGCTGAATTCTTCTAAAGCCTGGCCTCACATCACTGATCACAACATAATTTGCAGTACTGAGTGCCTCCTATGTCCCTAGCAGCATATAAACTCCTGAAAGGTAGAGGCAGTGCCCTCTTGGGCCTCTTCTGAATTCTTTGCAATGACTTGTTCCCAGCGGGCATCCCCTCAAGGACTGCAGGGTCTGACCTGAGAAGTAAGAGATCTGGCCCTGCCAGAACAGCTGGTTAACTTGTATGACCTCGGACAAATCAATTAAGTCTCTCGGAGGCTATTTATTTTCATTCCCTGTAAAAAGAGGAGGCTGGACTCTGCACTAGGGAAGAAGGAGATAAGTATAATTGGGAAAGATATTCAATATAGCTGTTGTTTTTGTAATGCAAATCATAGAAAATAAAACTGGATTAAAAGCCACGGGGAAACTCAAACAATACGTGATAGAGAAATGGGTTAGAAGAGGTTGAGAAACATTGAACTAGACGATTTATCATTTTAGGCTTAAAATTCAACAAGTATTTGGTCATGCTGCTCAAGAGATTGTGCCAGGTACCACCTTGTGCATTTCAGACGCAGAGAACAAATGCCATCTTTGTCCTCTGGAAATTAATAACCTATTACAAATACCAAAGAATGATAAATGAAGCCATAATTTTCTTTGTAAATAGATCATGTGTACACACTTTCTACTGTGTATACTGTGGGTCATTAGGAAAATCATCTAGAAAGATATGTTAAAACTAAAAATATACCAGGCATGCTTTTCCTGTTTGGACTCTTCCACTGCTTAAATGAAGAGAAAGAAAAAAGAAGAGAAAGAAAAAAGAACTACAGCATCAGTTTAATTTTGTGCACTTTTCTTCAGAGATAAATGACCTGGGTACCCTGTGAAGATTACTCAGAAGGCTTGGGTTTTATGTAACAGCACCACCAGGAACAAATTAACTGCCCAAATACTTCGCATTCTTCCTAGCTCAGTATTTCCTTTTACCTTTTTCCAACACTTCAAACATTTAAATCTGAAGTTGTCGGGGAGAACTTGTAAAATCCAATCCTCCTACACAACTTTGGGGTCAATTATAACTTTGCCAGAGGGTAGGGGCTTCAAATGATGCTTCCCTAACCCAGTGGGGTGAGCCTTCCTCACCAAGTTCTACGTAACGCCACTGGAATTCACAGCACTGGAGGTAGCATTTTACCAAGTGTTTCTCTTCCAAGTGACAAAGATGAAAGCACTTCTTTCCCGCAGATCAAGTGGTCAGCCCTCCAATCAGAAGCACTTTCCTCTTGGCTACGATGACCCTAGCCAAGGCACCGATGGGAATGTGTGATGGACTGGAGTTGACAAAGCACACCAGGTACTTAATTCTTTAACCAAGTAGTCATTTCAGGGAGGAGTCCTGCTAGTGAGAAAGTGGCCTGACCGCATTTCCCAATACAGTAGTAACTAAAAACTGCATTTCAGGAGAGAAAAACAATCTACCTGCTGGGTAGAACATTAGGATTCCTAGTCTTGATTACTACATAACAGGACATAAATAACTCCCCCTTTTTTTTTAGAGAAAAGGTGAAAGATTGTGTGTGTAAGGATTTTGACATGAATACTTTGTGATGTTGGTAATGAGGCTTCTACTACAGAGGAAGAAGTGGAAAACAAGAGGAAAAGGGGAAAAGGGCAAGAGGGTAGGGATTCCTGGGGGAAAGGGTGCTTTTTACCTCTCTCCCACTTAAAAAAGTTAGCAGAAAAAATTTTATAGCAACTGGCTAACTGATGTATTAAATACAATAAATATTTAATACAAAATATTAATTACAGAATATTAAATACAGTAAAAACGACAACAAAAATAGATTGAGTTCTCAATTCCCTGATGCTACTGTCCTGCATATTTTATTTCATAAAAGCAAGCCTCTTAACTAAAATTATATTTACCTGCTTATTTCACATAAAACTGCTAAATATCTCTAGGCAATAATGACAAATATTCAATTCAACCAAGCAACACGAAGTCAGTTACAAACCCTTACTGTTAATTAACATTTTTTCCCCCTTTTCAGACCAGAGGATGAAAAGTAAAATGAAATTTTAATGTTTTCTTTTTCCATGTGTGATATTCTTAAAGAAGAACCATATGTAAAACTTCTCAAAAAAAATTAAACGACACGAGTTAAAACAAAGGAAAATAAATAAAAAAGGGAAAAGAAAAACAATGAGCAGGATAGTTAAAGCAAAGTTTAGTATTTTTCTTCCTTTTAAAAAAAAAAATGACCTAAGATTTCTACATTGAAGAGAAATGTTTGGACTCTTGGTATATTGTTTTTAATTCATGGAACAATGTAGGCATTTGTTTTTTTCCTTTTAGGACATTGCTGTTGTTGGTGGTGGTTTTTTTTTTTTGAACACATGGGGAATTACCTAGGCCAAGTATGAATTCAAAGAAAAAAGCTGGGAGTAAAAAACCACCACCATACGAAAAACTTGTGGTAAATTTGGCATTCTTTCCAGTGTATAGAAGTAAAAGAAAACTCAGTTTAGAAATATGATAAAAATTTCTGAAACACACAGAAAGGAAAGAAGTTAAATAGTAGGAAAAAAAAAATTAAGATCACTCACATTTCCCCTTCTAGAAGCTCTATTTCTTTGCGACTTACATCTTCACATGCAGTTTGCATATAGTAGCTCTGCTAAAAACAACCACATGGAAAATTTTTGTTCCAGATAACACTGCAGGACGGGGCTTGGCAGCTACAAGCTGTAATCAGAATGCTTCAAGGGCTAATGTAACCCAGATAACGACCAAGCATGCATTTCGGTGCAGAGTCTTAACTATTTTTTTTTTTTTTTTTTTTATAAAGCAGGCTGTGGGAGGGTCCAAAGCTGCTGGGCTCTACTTTATTACACATTCAGCAATGAGCATTTTTCTCTTCAGTTAGGGAGCCTTTTGCTCCTAGGAATAAAAGAATTGCTTAAAATATAAAAGATTCTTTTCCAGTTAAGGCATTCTTGTAGGATTTGAGGTGCTCACACAGACAAGCCTGGAATGGTCGAAGCTTCCAAGTTCCTAAAATGACTTTTCCCAGTAATTCCACAGGCCTGCATCGTCATCTCCAATTCATTAAGGCTCCCCCAGCCATTGAGTTGGCAAATGAAGAGGCTACACGTTTAACGACCGTGGAAATCCATGGTACAATGAGCCACTTTCCCCCAGGAGTAATCTAAAGAAGAAAAGAATGCTGATTTTATTTGTTCCTGTAGCTGAAGAGGGGGGAGCAGACAGAGACCTGGGTCTTGGTAAGTTTCCTGTACTCAGTCGACTGAGATAAAGAGTCACAGAAGTGCTGTGACTTCAATCCAAGTTCAAGTGGCAAATTCAGATGGAGCTCTAACTTGGGGGAAATGAGCCACCATGTTAATGCAAGGAATGTGAAATGGGAGAAACCCTTCCATCAACAGTCAGGAGGGGTTTAATGTGATCCAATGGTGTTATTCTCTGTCCTCCAGCCCCGGCTGGCACTCACACAGCTGGGTTAAGATGGCTTCCAAAGTCCAAAATAAGACGCTAGCCCAAGGCAGCCCCGGCCCTCCTGCTGGAACTCAGAAGCAAATGAATCAAAGGCTCTTTTATTCTCCCTCCTACCAGAACATGCTCCCTCTCTGTTGTCAACTAAACGCTTGCCAGAATGAATTATTTAGTTCCAAACAGACATCAAGAAATCTTAAATAACACATGTCCCTTGGAATTTTAATAAGTTCAGGTGACCGGACAAGTGGGGTTGTTTGGTTTGTTGTCTAGCCCGGGACAGAAAATTCACTTGTGGTCAGGATCCCATCAGGAGCATTAGGTCATGGCAGAAACTGAAACTTCTCAAACTGCAAGTTACAGCTGACATCCAAATTCCATGCATGAAACGGAGCCGTTCTGTCCTTTTCGCTGGGATGTCTGAACTCAACACAAAGTCCCCGTTCTTCCTTGAAAACCAGGCTTCCCTTCTGATTTTGCTATTTCTGTCAGAAGCACCTGGATTCTTCCAAGAATAGAGCCTGAAATTCACCTGTGAAGTCTTCCCTGGCTGCCCCCATCCCCCTCCCCTCTAGTCTGAGCTCTTAAGCAATTACTGTCTGTATCAACCATTTGGCAATTCATCATATACAGCCTTATAAACATAGCTCTTGTAAAACGATTTAAAGGAACATGCATTTACAGCTTGTCTTGGGGAACAGATTAGAAACTCCTTACGGGAAGGGAGTGGGCCTTTCCCTCCACGGTATTCAACACGTGGCACATTTACAAAAGCTCCAGAGATAACCTGTTTATCAATTCAGTCAACAGATACCTGGTGAGCTTCCACTCTGTATCACACACAGCAGCATAGGCACGCGGCAGCCCTGGGCTCAGTGAGCCTGCATTCTGTTAAGGGAAGCGCCGGAGGGTCCCCAAAGAATTCTGCCTCTGCAGTTCTAATATATTCACTAGGCTATTTAAGATGAACAAGAAATGAAGATTTATTTCCCCCACAAAAAGGAAGCCTATTGAGAAGCTCCCCATCTGCCCCTCCCTCCCAAGGAAAAGTCTGAGAAGAGGAATGTTAGAGGGCAAGAGAGTTTAGAATGTAGATGTGTTGCCCACCCCTTCCCCATTTTACAGATAAGGAAACTGAGGATTAGAAGGATCCAAAGATCACGTGAATAGTGGCAAGGCCCAGGTGAATTCTGGGTCCTGACACTCAGTCCAGGGTTCCTTCCACCTTGGCCCAATTTACCCAAAACTCTTCAAAAATAAAGTGGTAATCCACCTGCTACGACGTTCCTTCTTGCGTGTTAGTCTCTGTAAGAAAATTAGCAGTGCCGGCAGTTAATCACCTCTTAAATGCCCTCAACCTGCAAATCATCAAGACCTTAGCTACATATTTTTTATGTCAACTCCAAACTATGGAATCTTACTTAGCCTTAAAAGTGCCTTGTCACTTCATTTCTTTCATATTCTTTAAGCAGACTCATTATGGCAAAACACACTGAAATAACCAGTTCACCTGTCAACCAGATTATCCAAGTATAAATTCTTGCCATATTTTTGTATTTGTTCAAAGATGATCAGTTAAAAAAAAAAAATTAAAAACAGCAGAATTCTAAAACTACCCTCCAAGCTGATACACCTTCTTAGTAGTAATTTTGAATCCCAAAAGACAACAATCAGATTCAGGGATTCAGCAACTCATATCACTAAGCCCAGGCACAACAAAAGAATTAACTATCATTAACTTTCATAAATACAGTGTAAGTGCTAGTTGATGATCTTTCTTAGTAGAAACAATGTTCCTGCCTTATTGGAAAAGGTAAAAAGAAAACATTTGAAATTTGAATGGAATGTTCACTAATGGAAGAATTGCAGGAAAAAATTTCCTTGAACAGAATAATTATGCTCCTTCAGTGTCTGTAAGCAAAAGCTTCAGAATCTGTTGACTACTGGCAATTCCCAGTAGCAGAATCTGCTACTGGGAATTGCCAAAAAAGGGCAGGAAAAGCTTCCAAACATCCCAGTCCTCTTTGTCGTAGTGACACTCTGGAACAGGGACTTAGCCCAGCTCCTGGGGTGTCCTTGAACCAAGGAGATGCTGTTATTTTGCCTTCCCCATGCCTCTCTCCTCCATGTAAGATGTCAGGTGACCACCCAGAGGAAGATGCTATTTCTAAGTCCATTCCCAGAAACACAAGTTCAGACAGAAAACATCCTATAAACTGACAGCTGAAGAGCAGAGCCCAAGCTGGGTGCAGATTACACACCCAAGAACTGGCTGAGGTTGTGCTCCCCAGCTGGCTGGCAGCAAGCAGGCCACCTTGCCCTGGTCCAGAAGGAGGTTCTCCTGCTGAGATTGCACACCGGCCCAAGGCAGACATCTGGGCCATGGAGGAGCCCAAACTTGGTGTCTTGGCTTGAGGCAGGCCATAGGGAAGCTCCCCCTACAGAGACAGGGGAACAGCCAGCTGGCTTGAAGCAATCCTTTGTTTTCAAGACTTACCTTTTATTTCAGCTAAAATTTCAAATCCTGATGAAAATTCTACCATTATTTCAAATGGCTGATTTGTCTTTAAACAGCCCTTTAAACATCTGAGCACTGCCGTTGAGTGCATACTACCAAGAGTCTACTCGGTTTCTATAACCCTAGTGACATTGATCTGTATGTGATTCTACTCAGGTCCTTAACAGAGTGAAAAATCAGCTGTTTAATATATAACACAGGGTGAAAACAGCAACACAGTAGGAGCAAAACTGAGAGAAAGCAGAAAAATCTTCAGCTCCATATTAAGTGGACTTCTAAAAATTCTCAGAGGCTGGAACACATACAAGAGGTCCTTACCCTTTTGCAAATAAATATAGAAAAAATTAAAAAGAGGCAAAAAGGCTGGAGAATCCGCTCACTAGTCTTTGTCTTACTGTCTTTTATGCCACTTCCACTCTCTTTAGGAAATTCAAGAAAAGCTTCCATATCTGAGGAACATACTAATATAAAAAAACAATGCTGTTGACTATAAAACAGCAAACATAAAATGGAGTTGTAAATGGAATGCATGGGGGCCATAACTTGAGATGACTTTGAAGATAAAACTAAAACAATTTTTTGTCACTTAAAAGCCCTGATGGATCATCTTAATCAATGCTCGGACTACCCTATAAATACTGTAAAGAGCGAGACAACTGTCAAAGTCCTCTGGGCCAAATGTTCCCCAACGAAATCAATGTTCAAACTCCCTGAAGTCTCATTTAACAATTACAGTACCAGGCATCCAAGATATCTTATCACAGTGAATCCGTTCATTCAAAACCATTATCAAGCAACATTTTGCCTATTGGGTGGCCAACAATGTTTCCTTTCATCCAGAAAATAAAGATTTTACATGAAAACCAAACCAGCACAGGAGATGCATGTATATATGCCAATGTCTTTGAGGGGCAAAGCTGCTTTAGCCAAAACTATCTGAATTGGATACCAAGCCAAAGAGCAATCATCTGGGAATGTCAAAATCTGGGCAACCAACTTGACAGTGCAAATATAAGACAAGACTCATTTTAACTTGTAAGTCTCCAGTCACCCTCTTGGACCCCTCAGTTCTGGTGGCCACCCTGCCCACTTTCTTCCTGGGCTGTCTCTATGTACTTCATTAGTGTGGAAAGAAAACCCCAGTGCCCAGCCAGGCAAAGAAAACCCTGCCTCCCTCCGCTGTTAGGCATATTCTCCCCTCAGGTGACAACAATTTAGGGAGCCCACGGTCTCTCTAAAGTATTCCTATGGTTTCAGTCTACATGAAGCTTGTTCTTCAAAACATCTATGAAATAACCACAGTGCTCCACTTGGGCACACAACCAGAAACCACGTGGCGTTGCTAGCTACCTTTTGTGCACACATGCTTGTCTTGTGTTTTTCCAGCACTGCACCTCTGATCGGCAGCCCGCCCCTTCCTTGCACGCTCAACCAATATCCACAGACTCATAGAAAGTTACAACTTGAAAGGCTGTTTACAGATGACCTGCCTGAGTGCCACTTGAAATCAACTAGATGAGTCATTAACCTTTTAAAGCCCAGTCAGGCAGGCAGATCTGAGTTCAAACCCTGCCTCTGGCACACTCTGGTTATGGAGACTGTGTTCTCATCTGTTAAACAGATAGATAATACCCGCCTCATAAAACTGTTGTAATGATCAAATGAAATAATGATTTTTTTTTAAATTTAGATTTTCCATTTTCTTGGTCCTTGGTTAAGACATAATCTTTGGGGCTGATTTTCTTCCTGGTTTGTATTACATTAAATTGCAAGCCCAAGAGGCAAGGCTTTTTTCCTACTGTATTTTTTAATCTTATGGTCCCTAGTCCAGTGTGGGGCATCTTTTGAGAGAGCCATAAACCAATCATGTGAAAGAAAGCATTAAACCTCTATTACCACTACCTATTTCAGCTAATGTAGTGTTCTTCAGTTCTCCCAAGGACCCAATCATTTCCTGAACACCACCTTCTCAAAACAAATACATCTCTCTATCAATCCACTCCCTCTTCCCACACACATACAACCTTCTCTTCAGAACTCAGAGCTGAAAACAACCCTGCCTCTCCCCAATTTTTGGATTAAAGTCAGCATATTTACCAGAATATTCAGGCAAAGTGTGATAGGTGGAGAGACAGGATGGGAAGGATTCAAAAAAATCTCTGGAGAAACTTTCTTAGGATTTGTGGCATCAAATCCTTAAATAAGAATTACTTGCCTATAACAAATTCTGGCAGAAAGTAAACCAGAAACTCACCGGTGAGTTGTCGGTGAAGTTAAATATTGCACTTCAATCCGTTCTATGCAAGCAAACAGTGACTAATAGGATTACCTCGAGCTCTCACTCTGGATGTAGATACCCTTCCACAAGAAACAGGTTCCATTATTAGTGTCGGCCCCCTGGTCGTAAATTTATATTTAAGGGGGCATACATTTTGTATTCGAGACATACTTTACTAGAAAAATATTTGCGTCATATGGCAGGGCGAAGGTGTCATTTCTTTCTTTTGCAGGGGGCAGCAACAAAAGAGCCAGTGGGGGAGAAGGGGATAAGATCGCAGACCCCCCCGCCCCGAAGAGGACACAGATTTCCACCTAAGCAAGGTTGGTTCTTTCAAGGAATATCCTCCTTAACAGCTAAAACGGTTTAACACATAATCAGCAGAAGCAACTCGGGTGGCCTGGGAAAGTACCGTAACGCACAGAAATCCTGACTGGCCCCAGCTGTCCTCTCCTGCGGGGTTTGACAGCGTGTCCACGGCGCCCGAACACCAGGCACCAGGCTCCCCCCAGCGCCCTCCTTTCGCAGCAAACTGCCAAGGCTCTCGGGCCAAACTCCAAGGTCCCTCGCTTCAAAACCGCGAAAATGTGAACCGTGCTAAGCAAACGGTAGGGCGCGTAATAACTTTTTTCTTTCCCGTGTGCGCGGACTGGAGATGCTCAGCTCTAAGGCCAACTTCCCAGGTCCCCCGCCCGCTTCCGGCAACCACTCCGAGGGGAAGGCGGGAGGGAGCGCGTACCAAATAGAGGGCTGATGAGTTCCAACACCTCCGTGGTTTTCCCAGTGCGGGAAATTTACTACACAGCAGTCCCTAAGGATTCCCTGCAGATATAACGAAAGGAGAATGCTCTCCCCTTCGCCCCTGCTAAAAGGAACAATAAAAACATGCAGCCGGCGCTCAGCTGGCCATGCCGGGCCCTCCTACGGGCCGATGTCTGGAATCTGGAGGAAGGTGCCCGGCCAAGAGGAGGCCCGGGCGTGAGTGTCCAGCCTGGGTCCCCAGCCTGCCGGGGAAAGGGCCCACGGGAAAAGGATGGGGACCAAGGGGAAGCAGCAGCCCGCGCGCGAGCCGCCCGGGAAGGGGAACGGCGGCCGAGCTCTACTTACATAACGCTTCAACTTTTTCTCCGGGGGTGACTTGCGGAGCCATCCAGAGCAGACCACTTCACCGCCGCTCATGGTGCGCGCCTCTCCGGCTCCGGGCCGGGCGCGCTCCCGACACCGCCGACGCCGGACAGCCGCGCGGCGGCGGGGACCTAGCTCTCCGGCGGCACACCCCGGGCGGACGGGCTCCGTGGCGCGCCGGCTCTCGGCCTCCGAGCTTCTTCCCCGCAAGCAGGTCCGCGGACGTGAGTAGAAGCGGGCCGCGCCGCCGAGGCCGATACTTCGGGGCAGGGTCTGCGGCCGGGCCGAGGGCGCCCCGGCCTCCCTTCAGTGCGCCCGCCCAGCCGCCAGGCGTGTCGTCCCGCCGGCTGCCTCCGTCGCGCTCGGGCTCAACGGGACTCTGCCCCGGCACGGGGCCCAAGCCTCGGCCCCCTGCGCTCCGCCCCCTCGGGACGGGACCTCCCAGAGCGCTCTCTAGACAGACACGACGCTGCACGCGCGCACACCCACACTCACACACACACACACACACAATGCCCCTGCGCGGTGCCCACTCCGACTCGCCCGCTCTCGGTTTCGGTGCGCCCTGCGCGATCCTCTCCTTCCCCCTCCTCGCGGGAGGGTGGGTCACTTCCCCGCGGCGCCCGGGCAGCCGGGAGGAAAGGGGAAGCCGCGAGGGTCCCTTGGACAGCGGGCGCAGGGCTGGTCCAGGGCCACGGAGGGAGCCGCCGGCTCGGCGTCGCTGGGCAGGGCAGAGGTCCCGCCGGAGGGTGGGTCCGCGCTCGCCGCCGCTGCGGGAGAGAGAGGGCGGAGGGCGGCGAAGGAACGAGGCTCTCGGCTGCTCGGCTGCGGGGACCGAGCCCACCGTCCAGTCCCCTCGCGCTCCTCCCGCGCCGCCTCCCCCACCCCCGGGCGCGCGGCAGGTTCTGAGCGGCCCGGCCCCCGGCCCCGATCCCTCCCTCTCCCGGCCTCCCGGCTCCCTCTTCCTTTCCTCCTCCCCTTCCCACGTTAGGGCAGGCTGCGGTTTCTGCCCAGACTTTCTCTAACTCCGCCGGAGCGCTTCCAGCCAAAACAAGGGCCAGGAAGGAGGAGACGCACGGAGGGAGGGAGCTAGAGAGGGAGGGAGCGGGAGTCCGAGAGGCACCCTGGGATCTGTAGTTCGGGAAGCTGGAGAGGGGACCTCGGCCGCCCGGCGGCGTGGAGCCCGGAGCCCCCGGCGGCCTGCTCGCCGAGGAAGGTGGCGAGGCCTCGGCGAGGGCAGCGCCGCTGGGGCTCGGGCTCCGGGCGGAGCGAGGAACCTTCGAATGTTCAAGTCTGGAGATTGCCATCTTGGCTCAGCCGAGTGTCAGTTCGGAGTTAATACTGTGTACGAGATCAGGAATTGGCGGGGGTGGGGGGGGAATGGGGGGTTTGTACTTGACAGCATGCAAAGCAAAACAGCCCGGAGGGAGACCGCGCGCCCTGGAGAGTCCGCGACCCCCGGATCCCTGCTCGCGAGTCTGAAGGGCAGGGACCAGGAGGGCGAGGACCCGGGGGAACGTGCTAAGGCGACCAGCCTGGAGCGGAGGGCAGAGGGGGACCCTTCCGGGCTGGTGTGGGAACGCTTAGCGGGGCCAAAGGATTTGGTTGAATCGATCTCTGGGACATTTTGAAGTCTCACACTCCCTCCATTTGTCGCCAGTTTCTTCCACTTGACTTGGCATTTGTTTAAAATCTACCCTTGGGGTGTTGGACCAGAAAAGGGAAACTTACTGGATGTCTTAGCGCTATTTGCTTTCTTGTGTGTGCTTTACAATTATGATACCTGGTCCTGAGTTTAACACGATCCTGTAATAGAAATGTCTTTTCCAGTTTATTTGTGGAAAACAAAGCCCTCAGGCAAATTTTGGAAGGTAATATAAATAATCAGATAAAAGTGCTAAAAATAGTAGGAGATAAGTGAACATTTCTGGAAAAAATAACCTCAGGCATTTTCTTGTTAATACAACATTCACATTCAGGAGTTCCTCTGAATTTGGGAAGCTTGTACAGTCGTAGTAGGAAATTAGGTGCTGGGGTGGTCCCTGCACTCATGGAAGTGACATTTCTGTGGCGGCGTAGGATAGTAAACAGGGGTCAACACAAGTACAGATTGTGATAAATGTTGTGCCCTGGGGGAAATAAACACAGTAAATTGGAAGAATAACCAGGGTGGGACCAGGTCAGATAGGATGAGAGAAGTCTTCCTTAAAGAGGCAGCTAGCCAGAGATTTGAAAGATGGTGTAAAGAAGAGAATCAGACTTGTTTTGTGAAAGATCAAAGGGATAACCATAAGGAGGATTGAGAGAGAAAAAACAAGCAAGGGGGTTCATTGTTTTTCTTAAATTTTGAGGCTTTTTAGAATACACGTGAGTGTAATTTTTATGGCAGCTAATAAACCAAAGCAATTTTTATGTGAACTCGGGTTTTACCACAAGCCGTCCAAATGAAAATAAATCACTGAATTAGTTTTCCACTTCTCCCACAGGCAGTGTGTCTGTACACTGAGTCAAAGTATTTATAATTAACATTGCTAAAACTAGTCCAGTCTTTCATAGTTAACTGTTGGCTAGATAATTTACCACTTCCTCCACGCCTGTTATAAAGTCCTTTTTTTTAATCTCTCTGTCTCTCTCTTTTTCTTTTTTTTTGGCCGCACCCGTGTGGCATGCAGGATCTTAGTTCCCCAACCAGGGCTCGAACCCATAACCCCCTTCAGCGGAAGAGGAATTCTTGACTACTGGACCGACAGGGAAATCCCTAAAGTCCTTTTTTTTTAAATTGAAGTATAGTTTATTTACAATTGTTGTTTTAGTTTCAGGTGTACGGTATAGTGATTCAGTGATACACGTGTGTATGTATGTGTGTGTATATATATATATATATATATATATGCTTTTTCAGATTCTTTTTTTTAAATTAATTAATTAATTTATTTATTTTTATTGTTGGCTGTGTTGGGTCTTCGTTTCAGTGCAAGGGCTTTCTCTAGTTGCGGCAAGCGGGGGCCACTCTTCATCGCGGTGCGTGGGCCTCTCACTATCGCGGCCTCTCTTGTTGCGGAGCATGGGCTCCAGACGCTCAGGCTCAGTAGTTGTGGCTCACGGGCCCAGTTGCTCCGCGGCATGTGGGATCTTCCCAAACCAGGGCTTGAACCCGTGTCCCCTGCATTAGCAGGCAGATTCTCAACCACTGCGCCACCAGGGAAGCCCCACATTTTTAGTAACATGCTTCCAACTCACAAAACCCCAACCCTGGGTGAACCTGACTGCACTTTCTTCTGCACCCAAACAGCAAAGCGCTGTTGGAGAAAGTTACACAACAGTATCAGTGATGTCACTGTAAATTCATGTTCAGTGACCTCAGATAGATAGATCCTCAGCTCCCTGCAGGGGCAGATCTTGGTCTTCTGGAACCTGAAGCATATACAGTTTGGGGAGTCATTTTAAAGGAAAAGAATATACAATTACAAATTAAAAATTACGATGAATATGAATCTAGAATGAGGAAATGAATAAGGAACAAATTACTGGCGCCTTTGAGATACAGATGCCTTTCTTTTGAGATCTCTATGATGATTTGCCAGAATCCTTACACGGATATGCTTTCTGAGTGCATCCTAACTTCCCGTCCCAACTAGGACACCCAACCTCTCCCAGCAGCTCCCCACTCTCGTGGGGACCTGTGCAGCCAGCTTCATTAGCTTTATGGATGTCTCTGCTACCTGGCAATCCTACTTCCTTTATCTGGACAGTGCACTATATTCTCCGCAAAAACTTTTCATTCTGTCTGTCTGCTTTTTATTAAACAACAGCTTTATTGAGATATAATTCACCTACCATAAAATTCACATTTTTGAAGTATAGAATTCAGTGGTTTTAGTATATTCACAAAATTCTTCAACCTCACCACTGTCTAATTTCAGAATATTTCATCACCCCGAAAAGAAACCCCATTCCTCCTCCCCCTGCATCCCTGACAACCAGTAATCTTTCTGTTTCTGTGGATTTGCCTCTTTTGGACATTTCATATAAATGGAATCATACAACATGTGACCTTCTGTGACTGGTTTCTCTCACTTAGCCTAATGTTGTCAAGGTTTATCCATTGTTGTAGCATGCATCAGTACTTCATTACTTTATAATGTTAAATATTAAATGTTAAATACTATTGCATTATATGGATATTTCACATTTTTCTTATCCATTTATCAGATGATGGACATTTGGATTGTTTCTTCTTTTTGGCTATTATGAATGATGTTTGCAATAATTCTTAAACCATCATCAGATATCTCAAATGTCCAAACCCTCCATTAACCAAAGATCTTATAGTTTCATCAGAAAACCAAAGTGCTCAGATGGAAACTCCTTCAACCACTAGCCATCAAACATGCAAACCTACATACCATCTTCACTCCTACTCCCTCCTTCCCACGGCAAATGAAAGGCATTGCTTTCCTGTTATGAAAGGTCAGTCCCTCCACTTATGCTTTGGATTTCATGCCATTGCATCTTTTCAAGAACATCACCCTATAAATGATCTCTTCTCTCTATATCTAAATACTCTACTCTCTATGTAATTGTTTGTATCACTGGTGTGTGTTGCAATAAAACTTTATTTAAAAAAACAAGTAGTGGGACTTCCCTGGTGGCGCAGTGGTTGGGAATCCTCCTGCCAATGCAGGAGACACGGGTTTGAGCCCTGGGCCGGGAAGATCCCACATTCCACGGAGCAACTAAGCCCGTGCACCACAATTACTGAGCCTGTGCTCTAGAGCCCGCAAGCCACAACTACTGAGCCCACGTGCCACAACTACTGAAGCCTGTGCACCTAGAACCTGTGCCCTGCACCGAGAGGCCACTGCAATGAGAAGCCCATGCACCACAGCGAAGAGTAGCCCCCATTTGCTACAACTAGAGAAAGCCTGCGCACAGCAATGAAGACCCAATGCAGCCAAAAATAAATAAAACAACAACAACAACAACAAAAACCAAACAAGTAGTGAGCCAGATTTAGCCAAAGGGCTGTAATTTGCCAAATTTTGTTTGCTACGACCATGTTCTGATAGGGTGTACATTCACATACACACATAACGCATACACACCCAACTCTTTTTTAAATGGAAAGGAGCCATTACTATGATGTCTTTTCAAACAGCTATTGTGAGAGGAATCTTATATGAAATTGCTGATAACATGCAGTTACAGATTATTTAATTCTCCCTGAATGTTAGCACTATTCCTCTGAATAAACTACCATAACATTAAAATGAAAGTTGGCTGCACTGTATCTGACAAAAGGATTGTAGGCAACAGACTACAGTTCCCTTCAGTTTTAACTGAAAACCGAGTTAAATTATCAATTCCATCTTAAATATACTCACATCTCTTAAGACAAAACAATGTAAAAAATCCTCTACAACATATATTGCCTTTTTTTAAAAAAAAAAATTTATTTATTTATTTGGTTGCATTGGGTCTTAGTTGTGGCAGGCGGGCTCCCTAGTTGTGGCATGTGAACTCTTAGTTGCAGCATGCTTGTGGGATCCAGTTCCCGGACCAGGGATCGAAGCCGGGCCCCTTGCTTTGGGAGCATGGAGTCTTAACTACTGCATCACCAGGGAAGTCCCTCTGTAGGTATTTTAGTCCCTGCACATTTAGTTTTGTTTTGTTTTGAACTTCATTTTATTTTATTTTTTATACAGCAGGTTCCTATTAGTTATCTATTTCATACATATTAGTGTATATATGTCAATCCCAATCTCCCAACTCATCCTACCACTACCCGCCCCCCCATATATTGCTTTTTAGCTACCTTTTTTTCTACCAGCTTTTCTCTCTTCTTTCACAGCCAGACTTCTGTTGAGTGTTGCTATAGTTTCTATCTCTGGTTCATCCTCCCTTACTCTTCAATCTGCTTCACCCTGGCTTCCATCCCACTTTCTCTCTTATATTTGCCAAGGTCATGACCCCCATGTCACTAAATCAGACGAGAATTTTCACGCCTTCCTAAAACTCTCAGAACCTTGGCCTCTGAGACATCACAGGTTTGAACCTTCCTATCTCCCTGCTCCACTCAGATTTCTTTGCAGGCTCTTCTTTTACTGGCCCTTGGCATTCTAAAGTCTAGCCCACGACTTTTCTCCTCCTATACTTTCTCATGTGGGTGGTATTAGACACTTCACAAATTTCCATCCCCAGCCCAGTTCTCTCTTCTGAACCACCAACCTGTAAATATAACTGCCTTCTTTACATGCCACTATGTTCTACAAAAATCAACCAAATCAGAATCATGATCTCTTCCTCAGCTCTCACCAAATCAACTGCAGTTTGTTTTTATTTCTCTTGGAGTCACTCTTTACATCTTCCTTTATTATCTTCCATTACCAACCCACTACCAAATGTAGATGAGCTTGTCTATGGATTATTTTTCCATTCCATCCATTTCTGTACTACCACTTCTTTTCAAGCTCCTTCCTCTCTCTCTTGGATTTTTGGTCATATGCTTAAGGTATCTGGGTCCTTTTTCCCCTGGCCCATAGATTCTCCACTTTTCAGCCAGAGAAATCATTGTAAAGCACAAATATAATCACTTCAATGGCTGCCCATTGAGCATAGGATAAAAACCAACATCCTTAACGTGGCCTACTAGATGTGAGTGGCCTCTCCCCTCCACAGGTATCCATCCAGCCTCATCTGGACCACTTACCTATCTCCTTCTGTGCTCAATCACTCAGGCCTTCTTCCGGTTCCTCAAACACACTCTTTTTCCTTTCCCCTCCAGGGCCCCTATGTTCTCTCTGTTCCTGTGCCTGGCATGCTGCTATCTCCCTTGTGTGAATTTCCTTTTGTTTTATTGGGGCTGGTTCATTCCTGCCCACCCTTCAGATCTCGGGTCACCCATCTCTCCCTCCTGAAAAGTTTCCTCAGACCTTGCTTGAGTCATATTCCCTACTCTACCCTCTTACTGTCCTGTTGTAAGAAATAGATATCATAGTTGTCATTTTACATCGTTTGTCAGATTATTTTATTGATGTTGACTGCTCTCACTAGATAATGGACTCTGTGGAGGGAAAGGACCCTGTCTGTTTTGTTTATTCACTTTATTTGTACCCCTAACACCTACCAGGGTACCTGGCATATAATCAGTTCTTAACGCATATTTGTGGAATGAATGAGTGAATGAAGGAAGTGGAGGGCTTTGCTCAGGTGGCTGATGACCCAGATGTTTGCTCGCTCCTGACATGGTAACAGGAGATGGTGCTGGAGTCGAGGTGTTTGGGTATCGCTACAGTCTGAATGTTTCTGTCCCCTTAGAATCCTAACCCCCAGGTGGGGCTTCGGGGAGGTGATTAGGTCATAAGGACAGAGCCCTCGTGAGTGGGGTTAGTGACTCTGTAAAAGAGGCGGAGCTAGCTCCCTTCCCCCCTTCCACTAAGTGAGGGCACAGCAAGAAGGTAGCAACTATGAACCAGAAATTGGGCCCTTTCCAGACACCGAATCTGCTGGCACCTTGATATTGGCCTTCCTAGCCTCCAGAACTGTGAGAAATAAATTTCTGTTATTTATAAGCTACCCAGTTTACGGTTTTTTTGTTATAGCAGCCCAAATGGACTAAGACGGGTGGGAATTGTCTCCTGAATAACCAGACTCCAAAAGGTGACAAACCGTGCTTTATATTATTATTGATACCTAAAGGTGAGATTGTTTTTCTTTTTAAAATTTTCCACTTATGTATATTTGATGATTTTCCTGTAACAAAAGTGTATCCCTTTAGTAATAGGAAATTCCAAGTTTTAAAAAACAGAAGTGATGTAATATTTTCAAATTAATCATTTGATGAATGGATAAAGAAGATGTAGCACATATATACAATGGAATATTACTCAGCCATAAAAAGAAACGAAATTGAGTTATTTGTAGTGAGGTGGATGGAGTTAGAGTCTGTCATACAGAGTGAAGTAAGAAAGAGAAAGACAAATACAGTATGCTAACACATATATACGGAATCTAAGGAAAAAAAAAAAAGGTCATGAAGAACCTAGTGGTAAGACGGGAATAAAGACACAGACCTACTAGAGAATGGACTTGAGGATATGCGAAGGGGGAAGGGTAAGCTGTGACAAAGTGAGAGAGTGGCATGGACATATATACACTACCAAACGTAAAATAGATAGCTAGTGGGAAGCAGCCGCATAGCACAGGGAGATCAGCTCAGTGCTTTGTGACCACCTAGAGGGGTGGGAGAGGGAGGGTGGGAGGGAGGGAGATGCAAGAGGGAAGAGATATGGGGACATATGTATATGTATAACTGATTCACTTTGTTATAAAGCAGAAACTAACACACCATTTTAAAGCAATTCTACTCCAATAAAGATGTTAAAAAAAAAGAGTATATATACATATAACTGAGTCACTTTACCATGCAGAAGAAATTAATACAACACTATAAATCAACTATATTTCAATAAAATTAAAAAAAAAACAAAACTTAAACCTAAACTTTAAACATTGAAATGTTCACACATCTAAATATTTCTAAGGAAGTTGTGTTTAAATAATTTGGAATGAAAATATCCTTGGAACGTACAGATGGCCAACAAACACATGAAAAGATGCTCAATATCACTAATTATTAGAGAAATGCAAATCAAAACTACAATGAGGTATCACCTCACACTGGTCAGAATGGTCATCATCAAAAAATCTACAAACAATAAATGCTGGAGAGGGTGTGGAGAAAAGGGAACCCTCTTGCACTGTTGGTGGGAATGTAAATTGATACAGGCACTATGGAGAATATGGAGGTTCCTTAAAAAACTAAAAATAGAACTACCATATGACCCAGCAATCCCACTCCTGGGCATATACCCAGAGGAAACGATAACTCAAAAAGATACATGCACCCCAATGCTCATTGCAGCACTATTTACAATAGCTAGGGCATGGAAGCAACCTAAATGTCCATCAACAGAGGAATGGATAAAGAAGATGTGGTACATATATACAGTGGAATATTACTCAGCCATAAAAAGGAACAAAATTGGGTCATTTGTAGAGACACAGATGGACCTAGAGACTGTCATACAGAGTGAAGTAAGTCAGAAAGGGAAAAACAAATATCATATATTAACACATATATGTGGAATCTAGAAAAATGGTATAGATGATCTTATTTGCAAAGCAGAAATAGAAACACAGACGGAGAGAACAAACGTTTGGATTCCAAGGGGGAAGGGGGTGGTGGGATGAATTGGGAGATTGAGATTGACATATATGCACTACTATGTATATATAAAATAGATAATTAATGAGAACCTACTGTACAGCACAGGAAACTCTACTCGGTGCTCTGTGGTGACCTAAATGGGAAGGAAGTCGAAAAAAGAGGGGATGTATGCATACGTATGGCTGATTCACTTTGCTGTACAGCAGAAACTGACACAGCAGTGTAAAACAACTATATGCCAATAAAAAATAAATAAATAAAATCTATAACCCCACATATATATCATTAAAAGTTGCCAGCAATGCAAAGTATAAGATTTTGCAACTGCAATGAAAATATTTTGTAGGATATGTAAACTGGAGGCTCCACCAAGTTGCTCAAAAATTATTTGGCTAGAGGGTAAATATACCTTGTACCTCATAATGAAAGTCTTAAAGGTAGGGATGGAGATTAACACTTCAGGCTGTCTACAGCATATTAATAAAATTCAGTATATTTTCGAAAAAAGAAACAAAAATATCCTTGGAATAAGGTTTATATAGATATAGTGAGAAGATGGTCTTTTGCAAAGGAATAAAATACTGTTTGTTTTTAGAATATTTCAGTTATAATTTATTAGGGGCTATGATAACTTTAAACAGATTATGCTAACACTGCCTGAATTGCATAATTTTGTTTCAAACCTGATATTTCAAAATTTAGGTTACTCATTGGGTAAAAGAGAGTTTTTATTTTGTGAAATATAAACCAAAATCCTTTAGTAATTGTGACATTGAAACATTATATATAATAGTATTAGAGTTATTTAATATAATTACATTTACACAGTTCTTGTGTTCAAACTGTACTTTATTTTGGATGAAAAACAATAGTCTACTCAGTTAAAACTTATGTATACTTAAAGTAAGAAAGGCTAGAGAGTGCCTGGGTAGCTCACCTGGTAGAGCACCAGACTTTTAATTTGAGGGCCCAGGGTTCAAGTCCCTGTCCAGGCGCCAAGAATAAATAAATAAACAGAATAAAATTTATTTTTTAAAAAAAAAGGAAAGAAAAACTAACTCAGTTTTCTTTTAAACTGAAAATTATGAAATGACTGCTTCAGATCAATGCTGTTTACCAGACAGAGGTTAAAACTGTATGTACAGAGAACCAAGAAATAGACCCACACATGCATGGTCATTAAATTGATGACAAAGTTGACACTGCAGTACGGTGGGGAAATGACAGTAAGTGGTGCTGGGTCAATTGGATACTCATATGAAAAAAAAAAAAAAGGATCTTGATTTCTAGCTCACAACATATGCAAAAATCAATGCCAAATGGATTATAGATTTTAAAGTTAAAGTAAAAAACCAGAACATTTCCAAACAAAAACAGAGAACTGTCTTCTTAACTTTGCGAAAGGTAAACAGACACAGAAAGCACTAACCCTAAAGTTTAAAAAGTAATATATTGGGCAACATTAAAATTGACAACATCTCTTCATCAAAAATCATGTTTAAGAGAATACAAAAAGTCACAGAGTGGAAGAAGATAGAGTTGAAGATGATATAATTAATTCCTATATTTGTCAAAGGGCTTGTAGTTGGAATATATAAATACTCCTAGAATCAATGAGAAGATGATAGGCAATCCAAGACTTCAGCTTTCAACCAAGATGGAGTGAAAGAGAATAGATTTGCCCACCTTACTGAAACAACTTTTTTAAAAAGGACAAAATATATGAAACACACAAGGTGAAACAAACAAGGGGAGCGCTGCTTGTTTACTGCCTTACTTTCTAGGTCACAGCACAGCGTGCTTGCAGCCCTCTCTGAATTGAGGAGATGGATCTGGGAATTCAGGGAGGCTAATGCAGTTAGAGGTCGCAGGACACTAGACCAGACAGGAAAGAGCTACACTGAGAGAGAGCTCTGGCCATCCCCACTCAGGTGGTCCCCTCAT
This sequence comes from Balaenoptera acutorostrata, assembly GCF_949987535.1. Taxonomy (NCBI): domain Eukaryota; kingdom Metazoa; phylum Chordata; class Mammalia; order Artiodactyla; family Balaenopteridae; genus Balaenoptera; species Balaenoptera acutorostrata. The sequence continues at coordinate 26,521,511 of NC_080068.1, read as the reverse complement.
GTCTTCAGCTGAATAGGGGTCAGCAGATGTAGATGAAGAAACTTCCTGACACTAGGGAAAGAATCACTGGAAAGAACTACAGGGAAAAATCACCAGGGAAGGGACTTCCCTGGTGGTGCAGTGGATAAGACTCCACACTCCCAAATGCAGCGGGCCCAGGTTTGATCCCTGGTCAGGGAACTAGATCCCACATGCATGCTGCAACTAAGAAGCCTGCCGGCCTCAACTAAGGAGCCCATGTGCTGCAGCTAAGACCTGGTGCAACCAAATAAGTAAATAAATAAATATATATTTTTAAACTTATTAAAAAAAAAACTTATTAAAAAAAAATCACCAGGGAATCATTCAGGGTGGAAATAGCTCCTGTTCTTTCAGCCAGAGTGAAAAACATCAAAATTCATAAAGTGCTGTAGGATTTTGTCTTAGTAGTGGGCAAAATTAAAAATTAGCCCTAGACTAAATGCTGCTGTGACTCTGCCTAAGAAAACATAATAACAAGATCCCATAAGTTCAAACTGCTCCCAAGAAACTTAACTATGTCCTAAATCAGAGCTCAGTATATTCATAGGAAAAAAAAAATTTCTAACACCAACTCATTTTCTATAATTCTACCCACAGTTTTCTCAATTTCCAACTTGTACCAGTATTTAATACTCTTTTAATCTGCTAAAAATATTAACTGACTGCTCTCCTAAATCTAAAGATTATATAGTTTTAGTATAAATATATATCACATATTTTTGTAAAATTTGACAAAACCTAATTAGCATGCCTTGTTTTAAGTCCATGCTTCTTCCACTGTTTATAAAATCTGATTTAATAATCAAAAATTCTTGATTTGACGTTGATCAAAAATTACAAAGAGGGCTTCCCTGGTGGCGCAGTGGTTGAGAATCTGCCTGCCAATGCAGGGCACACGGGTTCGAGCCCTGGTCTGGGAAGATCCCACATGCTGCGGAGCAACTAAGCCCGTGCACCACAACTACTGAGCCTGCGCGTCTGGAGCCTGTGCTCTGCAACAAGAGAGGCCGTGATAGTGAGAGGCCCGCGCACCGCGATGAAGAGTGGCCCCTGCTTGCCACAACTAGAGAAAGCCCTCACACAGAAACGAAGACCCAACACAGCCAAAAATAAATAAATAAATAAAAATTAAAATAAAAAAAATTACAAAGAAACCGGTAAGTATGACTCACAATGAGGAGAAAAATCAACTGAAGCCAACCCAGAAATGATATAGATGGTAAAATTATTTGACAAACAGAATGGTTTTTATAGCTATATCTCATATGTTCAATAAGCTAGAGGAATGACTTAACATGTTAAGTAGAGATATGGAAGATATTATAAAGACCTAAAGCAAACTTCTAGAGATGAAAAATATAATGACTGACATGAAAAATGTACTACGTGCAATTAATGACAGATTAGACATCACAGGAGAAAGGTTTAGTGAATTTAAACACATAGAAATATGAAACAGAGAGAGGAAAAAAAAGATTGAAAAAAATGCACAGAGCATCAGTGAAAATGGGACCAGTTCTAATGGCCTATAGGCATGTAACTGGAGTCTCCAAAGCAGGGAGCACAGAAAAATATTTGAAAAGATAATGGCCAAAAAGTATTCAAATTTGTTGCAACTGTAAATCCATAGATTCAAGACACAGTATCGCTCAGAGAAATTAAAAGACCTAAGTAAGATATACTGAGTTCATGAGTGGGAAGACAATATTATTATCAGTTTTCTCCCAGAATGATCTGTAAATTTAACACAATACCAATCAATACCCCAGCAAGCTGGGGTGTTTCTTTTTGCAAAATTGATAAGCTGATTCTAAAATTCATATGGAAATGCAAAATACCTAGAATAGCTAAAACAACTTTGAAAAAGAACAAAGTTAGAGAACTTATACTACTTGACTTCAAGACATATAAACCCACTGTAATAAAGATAGTGTAGTACTGGCATCAAGATAGACAAATGTTAAAAAACTAAAAATAGAGTTACCATATGATCCAGTAATCCCACCACTGGGCATATATCCAGAAAAGACAAAAACTCTAATTCAAAAAGATATGCACCCCAATATTCATAGCAGCACTATTTACAATGGCCAAGACATGGAAGCAACCTAAATGTCCATCGACAGATGAATGGATAAAGATGTGAGATATATATACATATATTTATATACACAGTGGAATATTACTGAGCCATAAAAAGGAATGAAATATTGCCACTTGCAGCAACATGGATGCAACTAGAGATTATCATACTAAGTGAAGTGAGTCAGACAGAGAAAGACAAATATCATATGATATCACTTATAGGTGGAATCTAAAAAAATGAAACAAATGAACTTATTTACAAAACAGAAACAAACTCAGAGACACAGAACACAAACTTATGGTTACCAAAGGGGAAGCGGGGGAAAGGGATAAATTAGGAGTTTGGGACTAGCAGATACAAACTACTATATATAAAACAGATAAACAACAAGGTCTACTGTATAGCACAGGGAACTATATTCAATATCTTATAATAAATTATAATGGAAAAGAAAAAAAGGTAGACAAATGGATCAATGGAACAGAATAGAGAGTCCAGAAATAACCTCACACATATATCGTCAATTGATTTTTGACAAAGGTGCCCAGTCAATTCAAAGAAGAAAGGATAGTCTTTTCAATAATTGATGCTGAAGCAATTGGATATCAAAATGCAAAAACAACAACAATAAATTCAGTCCATACCTTCGGCACGTGCACAAGTGTACTCACAATAGATTATAAATAGAAAAGTAAAACCTGATAAAAAGAAAACTTATGGAATAAAGCATAGGAGAAAATCTGCGTGACTGAGTTATGCAAAGGTCTCTTACATATGATGCTCAAGGCATGATCCATGAAAGAAAAAAATGATAAATTGGAGTTTTATCAAAATTAAGAATCTCTGCTCTTTGAAAGACACCATAGAGAGAATGAAAAGACAAGCCACAAAATGAGGGAGAAAATATTTGCAAATCACATATTTGATAAAGGACGTCTCCAGAATAAATAAAGCACTATCAAAATTTAATAATAAGGGCTTCCCTGGTGGCACAGTGGTTAAGAATCCGCCTGCCAATGCAGGGGACACGGGTTCGAGCCCTGGTGCGGGAAGATCCCACATGCCGCGGAGCAACTAAGCCCGTGAGCCACAACTACTGAGCCCACGTGCCACAACTACTGAAGCCGGTGCACCTAGAGCCTGTGCTCCGCAACAAGAGAAGCCACCGCAGTGAGAAGCCTGCACGCCGCAACGAAGAGTAGCCCCCACTCGCCGCAACTAGAGAAAGCCCACGTGCAGCAACAAAGACCCAACGCAGCCAAAAATAAATAAGTAAATAAAATCTATTAAAAAAAAGTTAATTCTTTAAAAAAAACTTAATAATAAGAAAACAAACAACCTAATTAAAACATGGGCAGAGGGCTTCCCTGGTGGCGCAGTGGTTGAGAATCTGCCTGCCAGTGCAGGGGACACGGGTTCGAGCCCTGGTCTGGGAGGATCCCACATGCCGCGGAGCAACTAAGCCCGTGAGCCACAATTACTGAGCCTGCGCGTCTGGAGCCTGTGCTCCGCAACAAGAGAGGCCGCGACAGTGAGAGGCCCGCACACCGCGATGAAGAGTGGCCCCCGCTTGCCGCAACTGGAGAAAGCCCTCGCACAGAAACGAAGACCCAACACAGCCATAAATAAATAAATAAATAAATAAATAAAATTTAAAAAAAAAAAAAAAAAAAAAAAAACCATGGGCAGAAGATTTTTATGAACACAACTGAAAAAGACATACAGATGGCAAATAAGCCATAGCAAAACATGTATGTGCTCAAAATCGTTAGTCATTAGGGAAACACAAATTAAAATCACAGTGAGATACCACCACACACCTATTAGAATGCATAAAATTGAAAAGGTTGATTATGTCAAGAGTTAGAAGATTGAGCAGCTGAAACTCTCATACACTGCTTGTGAGAATGTAAAATGGAAGACATTTTGGCAGTTTCTTATAAACATACACATAACATATAACCCAGACATTCCACTCCTAAATACCTGGGATAAATGAAATCATATGTTCACTCAAAGACTTGTGCGCAAATGTTCTTAACCCCTTTATTTTAAATAGCCCCAAACTAGAAACAACTCAAATGCCCATCAACAGGTTAACGGATAAACAAAGTATAGTATATCCATACAATGGGTTGCTACTTAGCAATAAAAAGAAATAACTAGTAATACATGTACTGACATGGATGAATCTCAAAATAATTATTTTGAGTGAAAGAAGCCAGACAAAAATAAAAATGTGCTATGTGATTCCATTTATATAAAATTCTAGAAATATAAACAATTGATAATGATATCCTTGATCCAACCAACAATGGATCAGTGGTTGTCTGGGGCTGGGAGGGATTGATTGTGGTGATGGTTTCATGATATGTACATATACCTAAATTTATCAAACTGTGCACTTTAAATATGTACTTTATTGCATGTCAATCATACCTCAATAAAGTTGCTTTAAAAATAAAACAAAACAGGATGGCCAACCCAGTAGGAAAAAAAGGGCCAAAGCCTTTAAACATAGGCAAAACTAATCTATGGAAGTCAGGAGGTAGCGTGTGTTTGGGGGTGGTGGGGTGGGCAGAGGGGAGGTGGGAAGTAGGATGATGGTGCTGCTTTCTTTTTTTTTTTTTTTTTAAAAGGAATTCCTTTATTTTTATTTTTTATTTATTTATTTATTTATTTTTTGGCTGTGTTGGGTCTTCGTTTCTGTGCAAGGGCTTTCTCCAGTTGCGGCGAGCGGGGGCCACTCTTCATCGCGGTGCACGGGCCTCTCACTATCGCGGCCTCTCTTGTTGCGGAGCACAAGCTCCAGACGCACAGGCTCAGTAGTTGTGGCTCACGGGCCTAGTTGCTCCGCGGCATGTGGGATCTTCCCAGACCAGGGCTCGAACCCGTGTCCCCTGCATTGGCAGGCAGATTCTCAACCACTGCGCCACCAGGGAAGCCCAGTGCTGCTTTCTTGATTGGGGTGCTGGCTACAAGGGTGTATTTACTTTTGGAAATTCATCCAGCTGAACACTTACGATTTGTGCACATTTGTGTATTTGTGTTATGCTTCAATTTAAAAAAAAATCTTGTTATAAAAAGCAATTTTATATACATCTGTGTTCATGGTGCAGAACTTTGTGACATTTTGCAGCTCCGTTTCAGGGTAAAGTCCCTGCAACTCTTATTCTAGGAGATGAATCCTCTCACTGTGCTTTTCCAGGTGGTAGAAAAATTTCCTCAGAAGTTTCTCAGAAAGCTGTTTATTATTTTTATAAGTGAGGGATGTGCCGATTTTAGCTTCAAAGAAATCAGCAACCTCTTCCAGACAGGAAATTGCTGGGGAAATGAAATTAGATTGTTGAGAATGTTAGTGCAGTTAGATTCCAGTGGGGTGGTGTCTTGGAGTGCTAGCCAATTTGCCTGTTCATCTCATGTGCTGCTTCTCTGAGAACTGCTTCCCTTCCCAAGCCCACCAGGGTGGATTCTTTGGTCATGGTTGCACTCTCTGATGCTCTTGCCTCTGGTGACAGCTGACAGTACCACTTGATGTATGGGAAAACAATTGATAAGCCAATCAGATTCACTCTTGAAAAATTTGGATTTGAGACAGAGACTTTAATTAACTAGTGATGGGCCCTGGAGCTGGGAGGTCTTGTAGCTCTCCAGGAAGGAGAAATGAGATGTCTGCTGAGGGAGAGATTAAATTTCATGAAGTACCAGAAAGGCAGAGACAATCCTGGTTTCAGCTCCTCAAGGGGCCACCCTGAAGTTCTTGCCCTTGGAATCCATGAGATTCCATGTGTTAAATTAAAACTTTGCTTTTTATTTAATGTAACCTGAGTGGTTTCTCTTCCTTGCATCCAAATGATTCCTGTCTAAGACAATCAGCAAGTAATCTAAGTAAGTAAAAATCTGGGTTATGGTGGTGGAAGGGAAGAGTCCTATCATGTAGAATCTCACATTTGCAATGAAACTTCAAAGTTGTCCAAGCTTCTCCCCCATATCAGGAATTCCTTCTATGAGAGAACCATTCTGTCTCTGCTTGACCACTGCAAGTCTTTTTTTCCCTCCCTCCCTTCCTCCAACAAATGTCTATTGAATGTCCACTATTAGCCAGGCACTGGGTGCTTAGGATTAAGCAAACCAGAAAAAAAGAAAGAAAGAAAGAAAGAAAAGATAAAATCCTCTGTCTTCATGGAACTTACATTCCCGTGAGGAGAAACAGATGATAAAAATTTTACATAGTATTTTAGAAGGTGATAAGTCCTATGAGAAAAAGAAAGCAAGTAGGTCCATTGTACACATATACCACATCTTTGATATCTTGGAATAACCTATAATGGAAGAGACTCTGAAAAAGATATACATATATACATAGATATAGATAAAGATATATATATATAACTGAATCACTTTGCTGTACACCTGAAACTGACACAGCATTGTAGATCAACTGTACTTCAATAAAAAAATTAATCAATTAAATTTTTTTTTTTTTTTTTTTTTTGGCCATGCAGCATGGGGGATCTTAGTTCCCTGCCCAGGGATGGAACCCATGCCCCCTGCAGTGGAAGCATGGGAGTCTTAACCACTGGACTGCCAGGGAAGTCCCTAATTAATTATTTTTAAAAAAAAGAAAGGAAGAAAGAGAGTAGGGCAAGAGCCATGGAGAGTGACAGCGGTGGTGAGGTATGCAATTTAAAACTGACTGGGGGCTTCCCTGGTGGTGCAGTGGTTGAGAATCTGCCTGCCAATGCAGGGGACACGGGTTCGAGCCCTGGGCTGGGAAGATCCCACATGCCGTGGAGCAACTGGGCCCGTGAGCCACAACTACTGAGCCTGCGCGTCTGGAGCCCGTGCTCCGCAACAAGAGAGGCCGCGACACTGAAAGGCCTGCGCACCACAATGAAGAGTGGCCCCCACTTGCCACAACTGGAGAAAGCCCTCGCACAGAAACGAAGACCCAACACAGCTAAAAATAAATAAAAAACAAAAAAAACAAAAAAAACCCAAAAAACTGAGTGGGCCTCACTGGGAACATGTCATGTGCAGAGACTTCAGGAAGTGACGAAATTTGAGGAACGAGGAATCAGCATGAGCTGGAGGACAGCTGTCGGAGATGAGATGGGGGGCACAACATGGGACAGGTCACATGGAACCTTATAGCCTTATTTTGGCTCTTGCTCTGAGTGAATCGGGGAGCCCTTGCTGGGTTCTGAGCAGAGAGAAATACTCTGACTTATGTTTTAACACAAGTGGCTTCTGCTCTGAGAACAGATTACAGGAGGGCAAAGATCGATTCAGGGACATTGTGATTACTCCTAAGGCCACCAGTAACATTGAGTCAAAATCTCCGTTCTTATCAGTTTTACCCACTCTTCTAAACTCTGAAGCATTTGAAATTTTGATTACGTTTCTTTTTAACAAATGCTTTACATGGGGCTTCCCTGGTGGCGCAGTGGTTAAGAATCCGCCTGCCAATGCAGGGGATACGGGTTCGAGCCCTGGTCCGGAAAGATCCCACATGCTGCGGAGCAACTAAGCCCGTGCGCCACAGCTACTGAGCCCGCGAGCCACAACTACTGAAGCCCGCGTGCCTAGAGCCCCTGCTCTGCAACAAGAGAAGCCACTGCAATGAGAAACCCGTGCACCGCAACGAAGAGTAGCCCCCGCTCGCTGCAACTAGAGAAAGCCCACGCGCAGCAATGAAGACCCAACACAGCCAAAAAATAAAAACAAACAAACAAATAAATAAATAAATTTATTTTAAAAATATATGCTTTACGTGATTATAAAACTAACCATAGATATTCCTGGCAGAATAATTAGGAAACACACAAAAAAGAATCACCCATTACACTATCTCCAAAGGGAACACGTTTTCACTTTTATATAGCATTCTAATCTTTTTCCTATGCATGCGTTTACATAATTTTAATCTTCTTCCCCAGCAATTCTTCAGCTATTTGAAGGAAGACATTCATATTTTCTCCCCTAAGTATTTCATCTCTAGGTCAGGGTATCTTACTGTGGGGTTCATGGGTATATTCCAAGGTTCTAGGAATCTCTTGAAAGCCTAAACAAAATTCGTGTGTATTTTTGTAAAGAGGAAAACATGTTTCCCCAACTTTTCAAAGGGGCTTATGACATCAGAGAAAGTTAAGAAAGTGATACAAAATTTTTTGGGTATTTTCCTGCCACAGAATGACCTCCTTAATCATCCCCATCTCAATCATAGGGGATGGTTTCTTTTTTTTTTTTTTTTTTTTTTGGCCACGCCTCGGGGCTTGGGGGTTCTCAATTCCCTGACCAGGAATCAAACCCAGGCCCCGTCAGGGAAAGCATGGAGTCCTAACCACTGGACCGCCAGGGAATTTCCCATAGGGGTGGGTTTCTTGCAGCCCTATTTGTCTAATGTACTCCATGCACTTGGCCACAGTTGATAGGGATGGGGTAGGCATCGATGCTAACCCAAGTTCTGTTGGGAACTTGGAGCTGGAATCGAGAGAAAGCCAGTTTCTGGCAAGTGGACTAGGGATTAGAGAAAGCTGTCTCATACAGACAAAGATGAATGAAGCAGACGGGAGAAGAGAGCCAATACTGCCAGCCTTCCAGTGACATTCCATTTCCTGGCTCTAGCCCTTCCTAAAGCTCAGCTGTATTCTAGCCCTGGATCCTCTGAGGCACTCCTGTTTCCAGGGGTGATATTCAAAATATTTAAAGCCAGTACTCTATGGGAACCAATGAATCAGAGCAGATGCCAGAGATTAAAAACTAGTTCAGCCATACCTATGTATCTGATCTGAGTGGCAGCCCTGGCTATGTCATTAGGATTCACGACCCCCTCTTGCCTAAGCCAGCTGAGTTTTCTGTGGAACCAAGAGTTTCAACAGATAGAGAGCCACTGCTCAGGCTAAACAGTTGGCCTAACAATTTTCTGTGCTGTGGAGAGCACAGACCTCTGCGTCCTGGTCTGCTTCCCCAGAATTGTCTGTGGTTGTTAATGACCCCCTTGTAGAATGATGGTCACAACAGAGTAGTCAGCTGTTGCCTGACCAGTTGAAGATGAGTCTACAGAGATTATTGCCTTGCGTGATTTGGACGCAATCCTATTAATGCAGCCCACAAGAGGATTAGCTTTTAGAGCAGCTAAGTCACATCACACTGAACTTATGATCAACAAAAACAGCCCGGTCTTTTCACATAAAACAGTCAAGCCATTTTTTCCATCATCTATATTTATGAGATGGTATTTGGAATTCAAACTCACGGCTGTTAAATCTCATTTTGTTGCTCTTGAACCAGGCTTCCGAACCACTCAAGAGCTTTTACAAGTCTCCATCATATTCGCCATCTCTCCTAGCTTCGTGTCATCCACAGATGTGAAGGCTTTGCTCTCTTGTACCCTAGCATGATTAGGCTTGTCTGAAACTCAATCTGGGGGCATACTCAGTCAGTGACTGGGGTCTCAAGTGGGTATCAGATGTTGCACAATATCTAGAAGGCTGGACTGCGGTCAAACAGCTGAGCTGGCCACAGATATTTTTGTAAAAGGTACTGAGATGGGGGTGTCAGAAATCTGTAGCCTGGGACAAAACTGAATTGCAAACCAAATGGAATAACTAGAACTGGGGGCAACTACAGATACAAATTTCAGTAAGAGAGAAAGGAAGTTGGGAGAATCCGGTCATCCTGATAGAGGACTCAGCCTAGAAGTACTCTTGTCTACATGAGTGAATGACCTTGGTTGCCTCATTGGCCTCACCTGGTCACCGGGGAGCAACCTTCTCCCTCACCTCCACCTTCCTCCAAACTGCTTGATAAAAATGCTGATCCAGACAGCATGAAAGACAAAGCCACTAAAGACCTGGGTATTGCTAGATCTATAAATCTACGAACAGCCGAGCTCGGGAAGCATGAGAGAAAAAGGAGATGCCAAATCTAAATAGCAGTTAGAATCCAAGGTGCAAGGCTGGGAAGTGCCCACAGGAGACCCCGACAGTGTTTTGCTGCCATTGGGATGCTTGTGAATGTCAGCTCTTTCACCTCAGACTTCCAAACCCTCTGATGTAAAAAGGGTGATTTCCAGAACCCAATGTCTATCTACGTTCATTGTCAAAATTATTTTGCACAAATTATAGCTAATGATTTAGCCATATGTTTTATTGTGGTTCTCTTTTCTTTCTTTTTTTATGAGACTGTTAAGTCCAGAGATTTCCTCAGTGAAAAACGATGATATATTTATCTGGAAACAGTTACATCTTTGAATTCCTGGATAAGGGATTAATGATCTTCAGATTGTTAATTGCATGACAAAAAGTTGAAGCTGGCAATGAGCAAAGGCTGAAACAAAAACCATAGTTACTATCTTAGTATAATTGTGAGCCTTTCTGAGTCAACAAAAACAAAGTTAGGATGTTTAAAATCTGTACACTACTTGGCAATTTCCAAAAATGGCACTGCTTTCTAGTCAATGTTTTATCCTCTTATTTCATACCTTAAGAATTTTCATGCAATTATTGCACAAGCATATGCAGTTTTGTAGTGGAGTATGAAACTATTATAACCTGCGCATACTTTCGCAGGATTTCTTTTACACATTTTTTCATGGTCATTTAAGGTCATATAAATGTAAGCACGAATGTATTCCAACAAAGAGCCTTCTTTTTTCCCTTTTATCCCTGAATTTAGATACCTAAATATAAAATTTCAGTAAATTGATAGAAACACATACATTAACAACAGTATAGAAAGGTAGAGAACATTCAACGAAGACCCTTAGTCCACTTCCACCGTTGCAAAAGTAGGAGCTCTGAGGCCTAGTTGAGATGGTCATCATTGCAAAGAGCTCCGTGGCCTACTGTCCATACTGAAAGCACAGTCGTGATGAGGTGAGACGTGGCCCCCAGATACCCCTTCAGCAGCCCCTGTTCCATAGAGCCACCAGGGGGCCTTTTTGAGTGCTGACATCCTTTTCTCTCTACAGTGGGATAAAGTAGTTTTTTTTTTCCCCCCAGAGTTCCATGTGTAGTAACCCAGGCTTCAGGGTAACAGTGGGTTGGCTTAGAGGAATATACCCTCTAGGAGACTCCAGTTTAAGAACAGGAATTTCCTTCCAGGAAACACGATTTAGTCAACATGAAGTTTTTTGGCATCTCTGCCATCCAGAAGCTTATAGTCCGGTAGGGTTAATCTCCAAGTTGTCTAAGCTTTAGAGGGTATAAATAGTGGCCAGGTGTTGGGAGAGGGTCCACCTGTTCCTTGAATGATTTGTCCATGCAGCACCCACCGCTCTAGTTGCTTTTGTGTAGAGATTGCCACTAAGATGTCCTTCATTTCTAAAGGGTCTGCATGGTCCCTTTTTTATAGGAATTTTACAGAAATTTACAGGTCCTGTAAATTTCTTGAATACTCCCATGCTGTGCCTGGGAGGCCCAGGAGTTATTTGGCTTCCTTCTTGCCAACCTGAGATTAAGAGTATTTGTGATGTTCTGGTCCTTCTCTGCTCAGACCCATCTTCAGAGAGCTCCTCTGGGGTCTTACGTCTCCCTGGAGCTCTGTGCAGTAAACATCAGGCAGATGCCTGTGGCGTTCAGACCCCACACCTCTCAGGGGTCTCGCTCCCTCCCCAGGCTTCTGCCCTAAAACGGGTGGAGAAACACACTGTTTGGCTCCACTGATGTCTCTTGGCTCAGCACAGCTCCTTCCTACTCCTCTCTCCACCCAGCCCCAAGGGGGGACCCTTTGTTAGTCTTTCCTCACTTTGATCTCATTTTTAAAATCACTCTGGAAATTTCATCAGTGGGACACAAACCCAGAAACTTCTTTTTTTCCTGCTTCCTTCCCTGTGGCCAGGTCTGACCATGTCCTTAAATGAGGCAGGGAGAGGAAAGAAGTAGGAAAACCCAGGGGGAAAATAGCGGTTAATGTTTGAAAAATACAACTGTAAAACAAGAAGGCCATGAACATCAGATGCAGAATGGCCAGGACAGGATTTTAGTGCCGTAAGAAGTGTTCAGGGAAGGGAGAAATCAGTGTTAATTGCAGAGGCAGAGTAGGCTCCGCGGAGGAGGTTGAATCTAAGCTGTGCTTTGCTGGGTGGTTATGTTTCAGGGCAGATAAGAGACCAGAATCTTACATTCCAGATGGAGAGAATAATTATCCTCAAGGCCCCGATGTAGGAAGGTGAGAACAGGGACCACTGATAAGGAAGGCTGGAAAGATTCTGAAGAGCCTTGAATCCCAGGTAAGGAGAACAGTTTTAATATGTGGAACAGTATTTTCTAAAATGGGTTCAGTTAATGTAAATAAATAAACATGTATTTCTACCATCAGATTAAACTAAACAACTCGTGAATTCTTGCACATGTTTCCTAAGTGCCTGGGATACGCTGGGCTTTTTTGTTTTTTTTGTTTTTTTAGAAATTTATTTATTTATTTTTATTTTTGGCTGCCTTGGGTCTTTGTTGCTGCTCGCGGGTTTTTCTCTAGTTGCGGCGAGCGGGGGCCACTCTTCGTTGCGGTGCGTGGGCTTCTCATTGGGTGGCTTCTCTTGTTGTAGAGCACGGGCTCTAGGCACGCGGGCTTCAGTAGTTGTGGCACTCGGGCTCAGTAGTTGTGGCTCATGGGCTCCAGAGCGCAGGCTCAGTAGTTGTGGCGCACGGCCTTAGTTGGTCCGCAGCATGTGGGATCTTCCCCGAGCAGGGCTTGAACCCGTGTCCTCTGCATTGGCAGGTGGATTCTCAACCACTGCGCCACCAGGGAAGCCCACGCTGGGCTTTTTGTTGGAGGTGAGGACTACAGCAGTAAACAGCAGTGGGTCTTGTTCCAGTGAGGGAGGTAGTCATTAAACAAGACATTCCCAGTGATGAGCGCCCTGATGGGGGAAGTGCAAGAAAAGAAGAAGTATAGACGGGAAACAGAACCTGGTTTCTGTTTTGGGCAACGGCCTCGTTGAGCGAAGGGAATTTCCAGCTAAGACTTGAAGGGTGAGTTGGGGCTCACCAGATGAAGAGGTGGAAGAGTGTGCCGAGCAGGGGGAATGGTGTACGCAAAGGTGGGGAGGAAAGATGGGGTGGGACATTTGAAGAACTGGAAGGATTTCCATATGGCTGGAGTGTAGCAGTATCTAGGGTTTTGGGCCAGAGGTCTCCCTAAGGGACTACCTTAGGGATCTTAGACCTTCCCTGATCCTCAGTTTAATCATCTATACCCTGAATTAAGCGTATCTGCCTCACCATTGTTAGGATAAAATGATACGAAGTATATTAAGCTTCTTTAAAACAGGCACTCCATAAATGTTACTCCTTTTCCTGCCTCTGTCTCCAGAAGGAGAGTGACTTGTTCAAAGCCCCACACTGAGGGGGCAGTAGACTCAGTTCTCAGACTCAGATTTCTGTGTCCAGGATTTATTTTTACATCACCTGCCTTTCAGGCATTGAAAAAGCACCAGATCATAGTGGGCAGTGATATGGAGACTTGTTCAAGTTCTGTTCTCTAAACTGATGAGAGGGTCTTCCCTGGTGGTCCAGTGGTAAAGAATCCACCTTCCAATGTGGGGGACGTGGGTTCGATCCCTGGTAGGGGAACTGAGATCCCACATGCCGCGGGGCAACTAAGCCCCCGCGCCACAACTGCTGAGCTCTCGTGTCTCAACCAGAGAGCCCGCGTGCCGCAAACTACAGAGCCCACGCACTCTGGAGCCCGAGCGCAACAACTAGAGAGAGAAAAACCCGCATGCCACAACTAGAGAGAAGCCTGCGTGCCGCAGCTAAGACCTGATGCAGCCAAAAAAAAAACAAAAAGGAAGAAAAAATAAATTAAAAAATAAATAAATAAAAATAAAATGTTGAGAAGCCCTATCAAGTCAGGACCTTCATTTCTTCCCGGAGCTCTTCCTCTTCTGTCTCTAGAAATAACCTTGTTATTAGATCAAGGAGATTCTGGCTAATCTCCTAGATTCAGCACTCTCTTGGCCTCTCTGGGTGACCATTATTTCTCTCTGGACCTCAGAGCTGCGGGTCCTTTCCTGCTCCAAGCCTGTGTGAAGATTAAATTAGAGAAGAATGAAGGCTCTTTTTCCAGAGACCAGAGCTGCTTATCAAAATCCATTCTCTTCTTCCTCAGTAAGAGAATTCTGATTTTATTTGGAAAAGCAAAGTGCCCCGCTAAAAACCTGCCTTTCCCAGCCCACTCTGCACCTGGGTGTGACCATGGGACTATGGTCTGGCTAATGAAGTGTGAACAGAAGTTGTTCCTTGAGACTCTGAAAAGGTTCCTTCAAGGAGACAGACAGCTGTCTGTGATGCAGATGTAATGGTTGGGTTCCGTCTTGTCTTATGAAGTGACCTTGAGGAAGGAAACAGCATAAGGAGGCCTGAGCAAAGAGGAGAGGGCTAAGGATCACGAGTCCCTGGTGACTGTGAGCCACGATACTTGCCCTGGGCTGCCCACTGTTTCTCTGAGAGAGAGGGAGAGAGCGAGAGGGGGAGGGGAAGGGAGAGAAAGAGAGGGGAGAGAGGGAGATGGAGAGAGAGAGAGAATGAATGTCTTCTACTTCGTTTAAACCATCATTTCAAGTTCCTGTTATCAACAACCACACACAATACCCGATAACAGCTAGGGGCCTCCCACTAATCCCCATCCACTTAGCTTAGAGAGGTGGCCTTTTTAAATGTGGAATAGACAACCTCTGGAAGGATTAGGCAGGCACTGTGCTAAACCCTTGGCACGATTAGCTCACGTAATTCTTACAATAATTCTGTGATCATTATTATTATTTTCATTTTACAGATGAAGAAACCGAGATGGTGGAACTTGCCCAAGTTTACAGAGCCAAGAAGAGGTAGAACTGTAATTCACACCCAGTTCTGTCTGCCCCTAGAGCTCATGCTTTTGATCTCTATAACCAGGGTGTGCTACCTGCCATGATCCTGGTTTGATATTTATCACTAACCTGGACCATAACATGGTTCTTCCTATCTCAACGCATTTTATTTAGAAGAGGAAAAAAAGAGAACTTTTCTTTAGAGATGACCTGAGTATTTCAGCATGTTTGACAATTATATTTCATACAGATTAAGTAGGCCCCTTGGATTAGCCATTCCGTTTCAAGATTATGCCCTCCTGATCATGCTGAGAGTTTATTGCTGAGGACCCGCCCCTCCATCTGGTCAAGCCAAGGCTGAGTTAACGGAAAGGCCCCAGACTCTCTTCTCTTTCCACCTCTTCACTGTAACACCTAGATCTTCTTGCTGCTCCGTTGTGTTGAGAGCGACAAAGGCCCGTAGGTGCAAATCTAAGCAGCAACCTAAACCTCAGCATTAAACTTCATGATAGTGAAATGAAAGGGAGAGGTTTTCTTTTCTAGCGCTCCAAGAGCTTTTGAGGTGGCAGATGGGCCTGGTCAGGGGTCCAGCCTACACTTCTGAGGTGGCTTCTTGTAGTGTGAGGTGTCTCTGAAGGTAGAGTGTGAGGGTCAGGCTGCAGTGTGGAGGTGGTGCAGTCACTGCTCTGGGGAACCTGAGTGGTAAACCCAGGAGAGGCCCAGCCTGAGCAGATTTGCTGGTACTTCAAGGCAAGGGGCAGAGCTCTGATCGCAGGCCGGTAGAGCATACGTATGAGTTTCTTAGGGCTGCTGTAAAATAGTACCACAAACTAGATAGCTTAAAACAGCAGAATCGCATCGTCTCACAGTTATGGAGGCCAGGAGTCTGAGATTAAAGTGTCAGCAGGGCTATTCTCCCTCTGAAGGTGCTGGGGAAGGCTGTCTCCTAGCTTCTGGTAGCCTTAGGTATTCCTTGTCTCATAGATGACCATCTTCTCCTTGTATCTCTTCACTTCATTAGCCCTCTGTGAGGGTCTGCTCCTGTAACCAAATTTCCCCTTTTTAGAAGGACACCAGTCATATTGGATTAATGCCCACCTTTATGATTTCATCTTAACTTGACTGTGTCTGCAAAGACCCTCCATCCAAATAAGGTCACATTCTGAGGTACTGAGGGTTAGAACTTTAACATGTTTTCTTGGGAGACATAATTCAGCCCTAACAGGATGAAACTCAGAGAAACAGCTGTAGGAGCAAAGATAGAAGGAACCAGAAGGTTAAAAGGCCAGGAATTCTTGGGAAAACGTTCAGAAGCCCCAGACTCACACAAGCTATTACTCTGGGAGTTCAGTAATCTCCAAGGGTTAGGGAAGCTTTCCTATGAGATCTGGGCTGCAGAAGAACAGGTAGAGTCAAGGACACTGCCTCCCAGAAGGGGACACCCTCTCTGATGGAGCCTTAAGAATCCTCACACCGTGGAGTGGATTCTCTGTCTGCAGGAAGCCCATCTCACAATGCAATTACCAAGTATTTTTTAATATTGATGTTAAGGTGCCTTTCCAGCTGCCACCAGGAAACATTAACCTAAAATATAGTCTTGCATGATGGTACAACAACATCATTAAAGTACAGACTGGGGAAGAAAGATGTAGCTGATGGATTTGTACTTACACAAATAGAAGGGAATCTTGAAAAAAAGAGAGTTGAAAAATAATTGGTTTTTCTTTAATGCTATCTAAGGTAGAGGGTGGTGATTCTAGCTCAACAGTACCAAGTAATTGCCCCCAATGGAAGTAGTTAGGTTTATTCCTCTGCCCAGTCTCCCTGCCTCTGCTGCTCCCAGTGACTCTCAGCTGAGCTACTGATCTCTCCCCATGGGGCTCAGTTCCAGATACTTCCCGGAACAGTTCTGACTTGAGGCAGGAATCATTTAACAGCCCCAGGTTCCCCTCTAACCAGTGAAGGATTACTATTCAGCTCTCTTGCAGGTTTATCGCAAATAGAATACCCAAGCTCTGACTCTGTGCTACAAATCTGTGCTGACCTAATTTTCCTGGTTTGCAGTTGCTCATCTGTGGGACTCTCACCCTAATTACGGGGTTGTTGCCTTCAGACTTTTGAATTTATGTTCACGCACACATGCACGCGCACGCTTCCCCCCACCCCTCCCTCGTTCATAAACCCATTTGGAAGAACCATGCATCCACTTTGGCTTTCATTGTGAGTTCCTATCCAAGTCATCTGTTTAATCCTTTAGTCCTGCCAGTGAGCTCTGGGATCCAGCTTTTCCCTGGCTATTTCCTTCTTCCTAATGACCACAGCCATGTGAGTTCCTAGACGCCTTGTGACTAGATTTTAGGACACTTGACCTAGATTCCCTGTTGCCATGCTACCCCATCTATTGGGATCCCTGTCAGTTTCTCCAGGACTCTTCCTTGGTCTGAGAATGGAGACCATCATCTTCTTATATTTGTTCTCTTATCCCCTGGCTTTGGGAATTGGTCCAGCTCAGGGATTAGCAAACTTTTTCTGTGAAAGACTACGTAACAAATGTTTAGGCTTTGCAGGCTGTGTGGTCTCTGTTGCAGTCACTCAACTCTACTATTGTAGCAGATAGACAATGTGTGAACCAATGGGTATGAATGTGTACCAATAAATCTTTATCTATAAAAGCAGGCAACAGGCTGGATTGGACCCAAGAGCCATAGTTTGCTGATGCCCTGGTCTGGTCTGTAGCTTTATTTTCCACTCTCTTACTCCCATTTCCTCTACCTTCCTCCTCTTCCCTTATATTGTTGTTGGAGTGAAGCACCGTGCCTTAATATCAAGTCCTAAGATAGGACCCTAACTAACACTGGTTATATCAATAAAAACGAGTCTGTGTATACTTGAGGAACAAGTCTTAAGTTTCAGTGGCCACAGGGGTTTCTTAGAGGACACACATAGATTAGGGTCAGAGATGGTTAATAATTTAATCAGATGCCATTTAGGCCGTTTCTACTGTTCCTTTTCTAGGAAGTAGGGCCCTGCCTTGACTCTTATATTACAGACTGGGTAGTAGTTGCCATTGGCTGCCTTATCCAATGCTATTCCTTCCATAGTCCCTGAGTAAGAGTAAGAACCCTGACTTTTGTTGAGCAGTGGCAGCAGCGTGCTTAGGGAGGATATATCCCTTCCAAGCGCAGGGAATAAATTTTTGCCTGGAATTTGTACTAGATGATATCTCAGACCCAGTTCTGGGCAATAGTGTCTGGAGAAAGTCTCCTCAGGGCTTCTAGGAGAGACTTTTTCTCCATGATAAGAAAGAGAGACATGAGGAGAAATCCATGTCCTTCTCTCCCTGCTCTTGCTTATCCCTGTATGAGAATAATTTTCTTGTAGTTGTTGTACCCATCTTGGCAGCACGAGGGGAGGCATGATCAATACTTTAATGGGGGCAGAAGGAAAAGATAGAGTCTATCTGATTATGGGGTGGTGTCCCATCCTCTGAGGTGTAGACTTTATGCCCCCTATTAAGTTTTTAAAAATTTTATTGAAGTATGGTTGATTTACAATGTTGTATTAATTTCTGCTGTATAGCAAAGTGATTCAGTTATACATATATACACATTCTTTTTCATATTCTTCTCCATGATAGTTTATCGCAGGATATTGACTATAGTTCCCTGTGCTATACAGTAGGACCTTGTTTATCCATTCTATGTATATGCCCCATATTAACTTTTTAAAAATCTGAAAGATTCCAAATCCTGAAACACATCTGGCCTCAAGGGTTTTGAATAATGGATTCCAGACCTGCACTGTAATTTGTATCCTGCATGGGGAAATAAAATCCCATTTCTAGGGCTTCCCTGGTGGCGCAGCGGTTGAGAATCTGCCTGCCAATGCAGGGGACATGGGTTCGAGCCCTGGTCTGGGAAGATCCCACATGCCGCGGAGCAACTAGGCCCGTGAGCCACAATTACTGAGGCTGCGGCGTCTGGAGCCTGTGCTCCGCAACAAGAGAGGCCGCGATAGTGAGAGGCCGGCGCACCGCGATGAAGAGTGGCCCCCGCTTGCCGCAACCAGAGAAACCCCTCGCACAGAAACGAAGACCCAACACAGCCATAAATAAATAAATAAATAAATAAATTAATTAATTAATTTAAGAAAAATCCCATTTCTAGGGTGACTAGTACCCCCTCGCCCCAGGAAAGCCTATTTTTCATATGCTAACAAAAGGTCAGCCCTTCGGTATCCAGCACCTCCCAGAGTCTTCACCTCACTGAGCTCAAGTCTATGAATGAAATTCCTGGCTACTAGCCGTGAGAATTCAGTGGTAGCTTCTTCCTCAATATACATTTGTTTTTATGAAGAAAACCCCATACAAAGGTATAACTAGCTAAGAGTTTCCTTCCTTCTTCAAGATACGGTGGAGGAATGCAGCAGAGCAATGTGGAAGCAGAGATCAGCTCTCTCCCCTGACCCTGTGTGCAAATGAAACTGAAGTATGCAATGATAATATGTGACTTATCATTATCATGAAGATTTTCATATCAACAGATTTCCCCATTTGATTTTATCTTACAGAGTGAAGTAAGTCAGAAAGAGAAAAATAAATACTGTATGCTAACACATATATATGGAATCTAATAAAAAAAATGATTATGAAGAACCTAGGGGCAGAACAGGAATAAAGATGCAGACATAGAGAATGGAATTGAGGACACTGGGAGGGGGAAGGGTAAACTGGGACGAAGTGAGAGAGTGGCATGGACATATATACACTACCAAATGTAAAATAGACAGCTAGTGGGAAGCAGCTGCATAGCACAGGGAGATCAGCTCGGTGCTTTGTGACCACCTAGAAGGGTGGGATCAGGAGGGTGGGAGGGAGACACAAGAGGGAGGAGATATGGGGATATATGTATATGTGTAGCTGATTCACTTTGTTATACAGCAGAAACTAACACACCATTGTAAAGCAATTATACTCCAATAAAGATGTTAAAAAAAAAATCCCCATATCTGCTTGGCCAATAAAATCTGTTTGAATCAGGCCTATGTACTTTGGGTGGCCCACAACAAACCTCTAAGGGCAGTAAATTGCATCTTGGAAATGCAGGCTTTTTGGAACTGTGTCTGCTTCCAGACTCTGGGGGATTTCAATGCAGAGAGATTTGCAAGGTTTGCATTTTTCATTCATTAAGTTTGCGTTGCTGCCAAAGTTCTCTTCCTGTTAGTCATCCAGGGAGGAGGGCTCAACACAGCGGGCTGGTCATAAATTATTGTGCAGCTCAAGGCAGCCCAAATGGAATACCAATGGGGCCATAGATCTTGGCACATGTTTTGTGCACGATTTCTGAGAAATCCAAATGTATTGAAAAATCACATGTTTACAGAGGAATGAAAGACTTGGGCTATCTTTAAATTCAGCAAGCCAAGAATTAAGCTTGTCCTTTATCTACACCAGTGTGAGAAACCCAGAATTAGATGACTGTGAATAGTCTATTTTTGTGGCATTCCATAGGAAAATTTACTACAATTAAATGATTCTTTAGTCTTGATCTGTGGTTCTTAACCTTTTTTTTTTTTCTTTTTTCGTGGATCCCTTTGAGAATCTAAAGAAAGCTCTGGGCCTTCTGACCAGAAATTGCCCGCAAATATGCACACATTTGTGTATACAATTTCAGGAGCTTTATGGGTCCTCCACGGTTCATCCATAACCCTCAGGTTAAGAATCTCTGCTCTTGGCACTAGAAGCTCCTTGACGGTAACGATTATGTCTAATTGTTATGTCTAATTATATCTAATCTGCATAACATCCCTTCTATTCGTGCCTAATACCCCATTACATACTCAGAAATTCTAGTTAGTTTCCTGACGCGAACTTACAGTAATAAAGTTCCTTTCTATTTTCACAGTGCTCTTTTAAAAAGTCCAAGGTGTTTATTGGATTAAAAATGCAAGTCTCCCTTTTAAGTAAGTTCTGCAATGTGTCATTATATTCCCTTGATAAAGAAAAAAATTATGAAAAAGAATTACTTCCTCTCTCGCTCCAGAATTGCCCTGAGCCAAATTTATACTTAGGCAAAACTGGAAATGGAATTGCTGCTGCTGAGAATTGCCCACTAGCTGTCTACCTTCTGCTTCATGTGGACTTTCTATTTTATTTTATAAATTTATTCATTTATTTATTCTTTATTTTTGGCTGCGTTGGGTCTTCGTTGCTGTGCACAGGCTTTCTCTAGTTGCGGTGAGCGGGGACTACTCTTCGTTGCGGTGCGGGGGCTTCTCATTGCGGTGGCTTCTCTTGTTGCAGAGCACGGGCTCTAGGCGTGCGGGCTCAGTAATGGTGGCACGTGGGCTCAGTAGTTGTGGCACGTGAGCTTCAGTAGTTGTGGCTTATGGGCTCTAGAGCACAGGCTCAGTAGTTGTGGCGCACGGGCTTGGTTGCTCTGCGACATGTGGGATCTTCCGGGACCAGGGATGTGGACTTTCAAGGATCCTCCTTTTTACTTACATCCTCCAGAGCAGTGGGGTACCTTCAGGCACTGACCTGAGCAGTTCCAGGGGGCACCATTCACACATATTCCCATGTGGACCTGAGTCCTCACTCAATCCTGGAAATGACCGCCATTGTGGAGTCTTCACTGTGGTAAGGACGCGTGTTATCTTCACAGCACCTGGTGAGTTAGATGCGATCTCTGTTATTCACTGGAGGAAAGGAAGACCAAGAAAGCTAAAGTCATCTGCTCCAAACCATAAAACTCACAAATTGCGTACTCACAATTTGAACCCAGACTTTCCTGACTTCAAGACCTTGGCCTTAACTACTACACTTGTCCTCTTCCTTTGTACTTGCGAATTTGCCATAGAAAATCAGGGTAGAGAAATGGATGGGGAAGAGCTCTATTACCCTTCCTCCCATCCTAGGGAAGAATTCCCAGGAGATGTGTCTGAGGAGTTTCCAGGCATTGATAAGTTCTGAGCATACCAGCCAGCGTTGACACCGCTGTGGGGTGTGATCTGCTGGGGACGGCACCTTTGTGAACAGCTCTTATTGCTGGAGAAGAGTTGAACGTACATTGTTGAGGATTGTACAGGGGGGCCCCCGGAGAAACTGTAAAGCAGGTTGACATGGTCTTGGGGCCCCTTGGCTTCCCTTCCATCCTTTCTCTGTTGGGTAGCACACCCTTTTTCATAGGCAAAAGCACACTGATGTAGGGGGTTTGGGCATTTTCTCATTCACCTGTATGAGAAAGTGGCAGAGTTTGCTGTATAGGCTTATTCTTTCATCTTCTTAAAAAAATTTTTAATTTTTATTGGAGCATAGTTGATTAACAATGTTGTGTTAGTTTCAGATGTACAGCAAAGTGATTCCGTTATACATATACATGTAGCTATTCTTTTTCAAATTCTTTTCCCATTTAGGTTATTACAAAATATTGAGCAGAGTTCCCTGTGCTGTACAAGTAGGTCCTTGTTGCCATACAGGCTTTTGTTGTCAGGTAACAAAGGCAGGGGGCATTTGGGAAGAGGGGCTCACAGAGAAGGATATTGAGGCTGGGAAATTCAGATCCTGATACAGGTGTGTGTTGGGGGTGTGGTGTGAGGACATAGGAGAGGGACACGTGCAGACTAGCTGAAAAGAAAATGATTTCTCTTCTCTCAGGTCTTATTCGTCTAGGAGGTGCCCCCAAGGACACCTGGCTGGAGAAGGATGCATCCTCTAGTCTGAGAGCACTGACCCTATCATCTGGGTCTCCCAGCTCTGCTCCCTGAGCCTCTAGTCAGTCTGTTCCCTGGGAAAACCAAGAGGTTGTGGGTACTAACAAAATCTGGACTACTTAGAGAAGAAGCTGAAGAAGAAGAAACAGGTACTATCCAGTTCTCTACTTCCAGGCTAGATCTTAGGTAATGGAAATAGATGACCCTGGCGTTTATGCCTTAACAAAGGGGGACCAGAAAAGAGAGTTACCTGGCTGGAGCCAAGGTTGACAGAGCACGCAGGATGGGGGGGAAGGAAGAGGAGGGAGGCGGGGTTGGAACACACTACACAGAAATGTCCAGGATAGAAGCAGGGGAGCCAAAGGCAAGCCTCTCCTTAACCTCACATCACCCCTGGACAGAGGCCAAAGTCTGCTGGAAACTGTGCACACTGCCCCAAGTGGACTTCTCCTCCTTGTCAGCAGGTCAGGCCATTTGGGAGCACTAGCCCTCTGTGTACAGAAGGCCTGGCCCCTGACCCCCGGTGGGCAGGGGTGTCTGTGAGAAGAGAAGCCTCTGCAGCAGGACTTGGGTGAGGCTGCTTGGTGGGGGAATCTGCCCTTGCTGTAACCAGAACTCCTGAATTGCTTAGTAGAATTAAATACCCCAAGGGTAATCGGGCACCATTAAAAAACTGAACCGGGAGAATCTTTCCTGATTGCTACCTAAACCGACATTTTGATTGGGGTTAAAAATTTAGGCTGATCTATATACCATTACCTGGAGGAGACTACAAAGCCACAGGATACTAGAGTCTGTTGTTGGAGGTCCCCAGCTGTGAAAAATTCACAGCTGAACTATAATTTTTTGGGACTTGATATAAAGCCCCAATATAGGGATTGACCTGCAAGGCCATGAAGCAAGTCCATGTGGGAGATGAGCAGACAGTCCTGGTTATCCAAATTCTGGCCTCCTGGTACTTCCTGTTCTTCGTGATGGGCATCAGCCTATGCCCACTCTTGTCCCTCTAGACCAGTATTCTCACCCCTGTTCAGGATCACAACTAACTGAAGGGAAAGTGCAAGAATGATAACCTGGGAATTCTCTGGTAGTCCAGTGGTTAGGACTCGGCGTTTTCACTGCCGGGACCCGGGTTCAATCCCAGATTGGAGAACTAAAATCCTGCAAGCTGTGCGGCATGGCCAAATTAAAACTAATAATAATAATAACCTGAATTTCATATTCAAAGCAGGTAGGGAAAGAGGCCTGGAAGATGGGAAGAGTTTAAAAAGAATCCTTCTTTCCTTTTTCTAAGGGAGAAAGCAGGGAATATTCTAGGATTATGTTTCTTCTTTACCCTTCCTCAATTTTCTTCTGACTTCCATTAAATATCACATATGTTGAATATCTTTTGAGCTCAAGACACTGTGCCAAGCATCACTAAAGGTGCAAGGATGGGTGAGCCATGGACCCCTTTCTGGTAGGAGTTCTAGGAGGGGTCAAAGAACAAGTATTAAACACAAATAACTCTAGTAGAAGGCCCATTTGGTAAATCCAAAGATAGTGCTTGAGAGGCTCAAACAAGGAGAAATGTGCCCCCCTTGAGAAGGATCAGGAAAGGCATCTTGAAGAAAGTAACATTTGAAATGGGCCTTGAGAAATGGATAAAATTTAATTAGTGGGAGGAAGATTGAGGGTTGGATGAGTGTGTCTAGAGGAGGAAACAGCTGGAGCAAAGGTCCAAGTACAGAGGGCCTGGTAAGGACTGAGAAATAGCTAGGAGCCTGGGGGTGGGGGGAGGGGCTGAAGTGTATGGTGAGTATAGAGAGGCCCCGGAGCAATACTCTGCTCTTCTGACATCACTAACATAGCACATCCTTAGAGCATGTGCCTTTCAGAGCCAGTGATTGGGCAGAATATACATTACGTGATAAAGAGCAGATGGCAGGGTTTTCTACCTATGTTTCCTATCCTACCAACATGTACCTATGTTTCCTCTTCCCACTATTCATATTTCTCCCTCCTTTCTTTCCCAACTATTATAGGAAGCAAGCTTGGCCTTCCACATCAGTAAAGGCATCTCTATCTATTCTGCTTTGGAAGAGATAGCATTGAATTTTTTTTTCTTAATACATTTATTTATTTATTTATTTATTTATTTATTTATTTATTTATGGCTGCATTGGGTCTTCGTTGCTGTGTGTGGGCTTTCTCTAGTTGTGGCAAGCAGGAGCTACTCTTCATTGCGGTCCATGGTCTTCTCATTGCGGTGGCTTCTCTTTTGCGGAGCATGGGCTCTAGGCACATGGGCTTCTGTAGCGTGGCATGCAGGCTCAGTAGTTGTGGCGCACGGGCCTAGTTGTTCCATG
Source organism: Balaenoptera acutorostrata (assembly GCF_949987535.1). Taxonomy (NCBI): domain Eukaryota; kingdom Metazoa; phylum Chordata; class Mammalia; order Artiodactyla; family Balaenopteridae; genus Balaenoptera; species Balaenoptera acutorostrata. Next base: position 26,496,532 of record NC_080068.1, on the reverse strand, counting down.
GCACGTGGGATCTTCCTGGACCAGGGCTTGAACCTGTGTCCCCTGCCTTGGCAGGTGGATTCTTAACCACTGTGCCACCAGGGAAGTCCCACATTGAATTTTTAAATACACAGACAATTTTTCCTTAATAATGATTGAGAGAACTATACTACAAACCTACAGTAATCAAGACAGCATGGCACTGGAACAAAAACAGAAATATAGATCAATGGAACAAGATAGAAAGCCCAGAGTTAAACCCACGCACATATGGTCACCTTATCTTTGATAAAGGAGGCAAAAATATACAATGGAGAAAAGACAGCCTCTTCCATAAGTGGTGCTGGGAAAACTGGACTGCTACATGTTAAAGAATGCAATTAGAACACTCCCTAACACCATACAAAAAAATAAACTCAAAATGGATTAAAGACCTAAATGTAAGGCCAGGCACTATAAAAGTCTTAGAGGAAAACATAAGCAGAACACTCTATGACATAAATCACAGCAAGACCCTTTTTGACCCACCTCATAGAGAAATGGAAATAAAAACAAAAATAAACAAATGGCACCTAATGAAACTTAAAAGCTTTTGCATAGCAAAGGAAACCATAAACAAGACGAAAAGACTCCCCTCAGAATGGGAGAAAGTATTTGCAAACGAAGCAACTGACAAAGGATTAATCTCCAAAATATACAAGTAGCTCATGCACCTCAATATCAAAAAAACAAACAACCCAATCCAAAAATGGGCAGAAGACCTAGATAGATATTTCTCCAAAGAAGGCATACAGATGGCCAACAAACACAGGAAAGGATGCTCAACATCACTAATCATTAGATAAATGCAAATCAAAACTACAGTGAGGTATCACCTCACACCAGTCAGAATGGCCATCATCAAAAAATCTACAAACAATAAATGGTAGAGAGGGTGTGGAGAAAAGGGAACCCTCTTGCACTGTTGGTGGGAATGTAAATTGATACAGCCACTATGGAGAACAGTATGGAGCTTCCTTAAAAAACTAAAAATAGAACTACCATATGACCCAGCAATCCCACTATTGGGCATATACCCTGAGAACACCATAATTCAGAAAGAGTCAAGCACCCCAATGTTCACTGCAGCACTATTTACAATAGCAAGGACATGGAAGCAACCTAAGTGTCCGTCGACAGATGAATGGATAAAGAAGATGTGGCACATATATACAATGGAGTATTACTCAGCCATAAAAAGAAACGAAATTGAGTTATTTGTAGTGAGGTGGATGGACCTAGAGACTGTCATACAGAGTGAAGTAAGTCAGAAAGAGAAAAACAAATACCGTATGCTAACACATATATATGGAATCAAAAAAAAAAAAAAGGTTCTGATGAACCTAGGGACAGGAGAGGAGTAAGGATGCAGATGTAGAGAATGGACTTGAGGACACGGAGAGGGGGAAGGGTAAGCTGGGATGAAGTGAGAGAGTAACACTGACATATATACACTACCAAATGTAAAATAGATAGCTAGTGGGAAACAGCCGCATAGCACAGGGAGATCAGCTCGGTGCTTTGTGACCACCTAGAGGGGTGGGATAGGGAGGGTGGGAGGGACACATAAGAGGGAGGGGATATGGGGGTGTATGTATACGTATAGCTGATTCACTTTGTTATACAGCCGAAACTAACACACCATTGTAAAGCAATTATACTCCAATAAAGATGTTAAATAAAAAAAAAAAAACAGTAATGAGTGAGAGAAAACGTTATGTAACACTGGCTTCAAAAGTAAATATCCAGTGTAACATTACAGTTTCTCAGGGTCGCTCTGGCTCTAGCTGTGTGTGCGCTGACGCTAATAAGCAGGACAGGTCTTACCAGCTATTCAAAACTCCTAAGCAAGTAGCATGTCTGAACGAAGAATATTTTGACTACTTTGCATAAAAAATTTAAACGTTTGGTGACATAACATTTTGGTGACATAAGTACTTAAAGAAGTATTTGGGAGAGGAAACTACACCATTCAATTCTTCTGGAATTTGGGGAAGTCCCACGGCTGCCTTGACTCCAGTGGGTGTTCTTGGCACGATTCCATTTCTAGGTAGAGGATTGTTCGTCGAAAGATTCAGTCTCCTTATTTGGGAGAAACCGCAGCAGCAGGAAGGCTCACCAAGTCAAAACCTGGTTATGTTAAACCTGATTTGACACGCTTTCATATGGGGAATACCTATGTAAGCAGTCCCCTCACTGCTTGGGGAATGAAAGTGAAAAGTGAGTGAATCAGGAAGGAAAACATCTAGAAAGACCTCCCAGCTCATAAAATTCCCCACGTAGCATTAGAAATTCACTGAAAGTTCTCAAATACAGATCTCTCTTGGAAGAGTTGAACCCGTTTCTCATTTGAGTGATACAAATTACTCAGATACATTTTACTCTCATTTCACAAGTTGAGCCCGGGGATATGGAAGCATTTGGAATATTGACAAGAGGTTAGTGGTGGGAAGGGAAAGGTTCATTTTTAAGCAAGAGATGTTTGCCTGTCTGTTATAGATGGTTTTGTTTTGTTTTTCTTTTTTTTTTTTTATTTATTTATTTCGGCCATGCTGGGTCTTAGTTGCAGCACGTGGCATGCAGGATCTTTTTTTTTTTTTTAATTTATTTGTGGCTGTGTTGGGTCTTCGTTTCTGCACGAGGGCTTTCTCTAGTTGCAGCAAGCAGGGGCCACTCTTCATCGCGGTGCGCGGGCCCCTCACTATCACGGCCTCTCTTGTTGCGGAGCACAGGCTCCAGACGCGCAGGCTCAGTAATTGTGGCTCACGGGCCCAGTTGCTCCGCGGCATGTGGGATCCTCCCAGACCAGGGCTCGAACCCGTGTGCCCTGCATTGGCAGACAGATTCTCAACCACTGTGCCGCCAGGGAAGCCCCTTGTTTTGTTTCTCTTGTAGAGGAGACACTAGTACTATTACACAGTCTTAATAACACCGAATGAGAGACCACATACAGGGTTCTGGAAAACTCCAGGAGCTGGAAGGACTCTAATAGCAGGGGTAATTCAGGCCCTGGGTGGTAGAAGAGGGAGGCTGGGGGATGGGAATGTTGTAAACCCAACATTACCTACTTCAAAATGTTGCCCAAGGACCTGGTGGTAGGAGTCACTCCTTGACATTGAAGAAAACCTGCTAACTGCTTGTTTCCCACTCGATGTCTGAATGGCTTTAAGTAAGTATTGTAGACCTGTTTTGAATTTTTCCTCTTCCTGTGGATAATGAGAGGAATCTGGTAGACAAGGCAGGCTCTTGTCCTTATCCTAGTTCTGGCACAAATGTGCTGTGTGATACTGGGCATATTGCTTTAACCTCCCTGAGCATGCTTTTTTCCCCATGTGTAACAGAAGAGGTGATAATCCCTGTCTTGCAGGTTTAATGTGAGAACTAAATAAAATAATGTATGTTAAAAAAAATCTCAGCAGGATACTTTCCGTAAATACTATTATTTCTTTTCTATAATGCTTCATTCCATTTTGGAATTCTGGAAGGGCAGTCTCACAGTGAAGAGCTGGCAGGGCACTGGGGTTATTCTTGATTGGGTCCTCCAGGTCTCAGCTACGGCCCACACCTCCAGGGCCCTGAAGCTGACTCATTCTCTCGGGGGATCTGGGAACAGAAGAAGGAATGGACTTCGGTTCAGTGCCAACTAGAGCAGAGCCTTTCCAGAACTGTCCCCAGCCCAAGGCGTTTCCCTGGAGCTGGAGCAGCCCTGAATGGAAGGGGCCTGGCTTCTCTGGGTTTGGCCTGCGTTGGAGTTTCCAACGAACCCTGCCAGTGTCCTGCCAGACGTGATATGCTGCACCCTTTTTCCTCAAAGCTGTTTATGGTAATTAATCAAGGCATTTTGGAGCAGGAATGCTTCACGGAGAGGATATTTCCTACAAACATTTCAGCCTGTAACACATCTTCCAAGCGCAAAATATTTTATATGTTCTCACCCCTAAAGCTTTATAAATTACCATTCAAGCTGGAAACAGCTGATGATTTATACATGTTCTTTAATTGAATGTCATTTGAGGTGAAAAAAAAAAATCAATCGTTATCCAAGCAACCATCTAATATGTTATAGAATTAACTCCAACCTCTCTAATTTGCGTGGTTAAAAGCACTTTTGGAAACTATAGGTTTTCTTTCTCTAAAGAGAAAAGATAACAGGGGAGTTGCCGTGTGCAGATGTGTTGATTCGTTTTTGTGCATGTTTCTTTGGGAGGGTCAAATAACATTTCTGGAAGAATATTTTTAGTAGATGTATCAATTCCTTTATTTTATGGTAATTTGCAAAATGTAGTTTGTCTGACACAGCAGGAGACTGTAAACCTTGAGAGTGACACATCTAAGCTTAATCTAGCTCCCCACACAAAGAGGAAGATCAACCATTGGGCCATGATACGAAGGAGTGGCGTTTCTGGGGGAGGGACAAGGAGGCTGACATCTTTTGCTACTGCTTAGAATTCCCTTTGGGAGGGGAGGGGAACTTATTTTGCTTTTCAGATCGTCCTTTCAATTTTGTTTTTCTTTCCTTTTTTTTTTTTTTTCTTACGAGGCTGGTTCAAAGAGGTGGGACTGAAGTACTTGTCAATCAGAAGGGCCCCTTGGACCTTTGGAAGGCCTAGAAGGAACTGAGTAGGGCTCTGGGAAGGGGAGACCGACCAGCAGTTCTTGCCCTGGTACAGAAGCACGCTTTTGCCTTGAATTTGTCTCGTGTCCTCCTGCATCTGGAGACAGAGAACCCTGGGGACACGGTCTGAGTGGGGGCCTATAATAGTGATTCTCAAAATGTGGTCCCCAGGGACTTCCCTGGTGGCACAGTGGTTGAGAATCCGCCTGCCAATGCAGGGGACGCGGGTTCGAGCCCTGGTCCGGGAAGGTCCCACATGCCACAGAGCAACTAAGCCCGTGCATCACAGCTACTGAGCCTGTGCTCTACAGCCCGCGAGCCACAACTACTGAAGCCTGCATGCCACAACTACTGAGCCCGCATGCCACAACTACTGAAGCCTGCATGCCTAGAGCCTGTGCTCCACAACGAGAAGCCACCACAATGAGAAGCCCACGCACCGCAAAAAAGAGTAGCCCCCGCTCGCCGCAACTAGAGAAAGCCCACACCCAGCAATGAAAACCCAATGCAGCCAAAATTAATCAATTAATTAATTAATCAATTAATTAATCAATTAATTAATTAATTATTTAAGAAAAATGTGGTCCCCAGACCAGCTGCATCAGCATCACCAGAGAACTTGAAAGAAATGCCAGTTCTCAGGCCCCACACCAGATGTACTGACTCAACATCTCTGTGCGCAGAGCCTAGTAACCCATGTCTTAACAAGCCCTCCGGGTTTTGCTATTGTAAATTAAAAGAGGAGACCGCTGGCCTCAGGAAACCTATTTCTAGGCTAAGTCTTCATTACTTAACTAGGCACAGCTAGAGGGGCTGGGCCTGCCCAGCTCCGCACAGTAGGGAAGAACTTCAGCAGGTAACAAAGTATGTGGGTACAGATGACTCTGTCCTTTTGGACCTGTGGCAGCAGTAAGTATCTAGCTGAGGAATCAGGATTTTGAATCAATCTGCTTCTTGAATATTGGAGGTAATATTAATAGTATTCTTTAGTTAATGAGCCAAGACATTGACAGGGGCCTGAAAGTTACTAGATAACCAGGCCAGAATAAAAAGTAACAGTCACGGTAGGTAGCCAGCAAGGTAAAGGCTGGATAATGGAGCCAAACGTTTTAACTGTTTTTAATCATGCTTTTAAAGTGAAGGAGTATTTCCCCTTCATTTCACTCTGCTGTTTGTTTTACTGGGAGGAGAGTGCCTTACAAAGGTAAGCGAGGTTGAAGAGCCTCAGTGCTGGTACCTACCACCTGGATGGCCTGAGGCAAGTTGCTTAACCTCTGAGACTTATTTTCATCATTTATAAAAATAGATTAATACCTAGTCTTCAGTACTGGTGCAAGGTTAGAGATTCCAGGGAACCCCATTGATCTGCCTTAATGGAGGAGGGCAATAGATCATCCAAAAAGAATGGCTTTCTCTTTGGCTTGGGAGGCATCACGTGATTCCTTTTTTCTTAAAGATTTATCTTCCTAATTCTGTGCTTAAGTGGAGATGAAGATTCCCTTCCATGGTGGGAATGATTCCCTTGTATTGGGGGAACACATTTGTGGCTGGAGTTTGCCAAGGAGACGTGCAAACCTTTTGCAGATAACTGAGGGTTGGCTGTCAAATTATAGTCAGTTCAAAGGTCATAGGTCATTGGAAATACTGTCTGTGCTGGTTTACGTTCCAGCTGGTGGCCCCCGTGTGCCTGATGGAGGGTGACCGGAGCAGGGGATTGGGAAGAGAGCCTGTGCTCAGGGAATAAGGCGGGCCCAGGTTGGGGGCAGGGGTTGGGCAGAGAGGACACACTTCCGTGTTGATGGCGGCCGGTTCTCATAAAGCAACACCAACGATTACTCCAGAGACACCTTGGGCAAAACACAAGGGTCATTACACCTCAATTTTCTCGTCTGCAAAATAGTGATATAGCCTGTGCCTCACATCTCGTGGTCCTAAGGATTAAATGAGATGGCTCTATGCAGCCAGCCCATAATAGACTACTTTCTACTGGAGGAGTCTCTCTAAATCCTGTTGCCCTTCATTACTTTTCATGTTTCTGTGTCTCCCTGTTTTCTCCCAGAAAAGCACCATTCTCAATCTGAAAAGCATAAGAATAGATGATTTCTACCTCATATGTCCTACTACAATCTGCCAGGAAGAAGATGTCTTTATTTCTTGAGGAGAACTAACCAATTATTTCTCATCTTCATACTCCAGAACACAGTGACAGGCTGGTCCTTTCTTTCTTTTTGGGTGAGAGAGGCATGCTAGGTTCTGAGTTCAATCATGAACCCAGAAAATCTCCTGAATTTTTCAGGCCCTCATTCTGCTCCTGTGTTGAAACAGGGAAAGGACATGTGTTTTGTCTCATTTTCTTAAGAATCTTGTTGAGGGTAACTTGTATTTGTTTGTTTGTTTGTTTTCTTGAAATATGGTAAGTCAAGATTTTCCTTGATGGTTATTTTATCAATCCCCATATTTTATCGAGTGCCATATTAACTCATTTATTTATACTTTCTGTTATTTCATGCAAAATAGGGCCTATGGTGAAATGGCAGCATGGTGATGTGGAAATTATGCACGCTCTCAAGTTCAATAGGCCTAGGTTCAATTGACTCAAGAGTCTGTTGGATGCCAGCTGCGTGACTTCAGAGAAATCACTTAACCTCTCTGACCTTCAATTTCCTTATCTATAAAAGGAAAATGAATGTTGCTATTTCATAGGACTGTTGTCTAGGGTAAAGATAATATATGAAGGGACTTTGCACAAAGTAAGTAGTAAACAAATAATAGCTGTGATTAAATCCTAGCCCTAGAAATTATAATATTCATCTGAAAGTTTAACAAAAGTGGTGCTCTTCACAGTAACCCTTTGAGGCACTCTTGTTTTCTTTTTATAGACAAGGAATGGGGGCACGGAGGGGTGATGTACAATAACATGCTCAGAGGTGTGCTTCTAGAGAATGAAAAAAACCAGGATTCAGCCCAGATTTTTTTGGACCCTAAATTTAGGGTTCCTTTTACTCTATCCCAGCTGCCCTCTCATGATGAAAACTTAATTCTCTGTGGTATAATGAGACCCAAAATTGTGAATGCCAAAAACAGACACTTTGCCTGTTCCTCTTTAAAGCACTGATTACCTTCTGCCTCACTGGATAATTACTTATGCATATGCAATAGTTTATCTGTTAGCCTATGCAAAAAAAAAAAAAAAAAAATCAAATCAGAGCCTGACTGTGGGCGTTCTTGTATTCTCTGTAGCATCAGCACAGGGCCTTGGAGCCAGTGGGCCCTCAACATATGCTCACTGAATGATATAGAGCTGAGTGGTGGAGACTTAGACCCAGCTTTGTGTAATAGTTACACCAGCATGCCAGCCCGTTTCTCTTGTGTGTCTTGCAGAGTTTGTTTTAAAAATAATTTCTTACACCTGTCTCTAGTCCCAAAATGCTTGAGGTGGTTTATTGCTCAAATTCATCTGTACCTGACTTCGCTGACTCACCTGGGGAGAGCAACAAGTTCACACACCGATGTGAATGAAGAAGAGGGAGGGGACAGGCTTCTTATAATTTAACAAGGACGGGCACTGACATATCAAAAAAAGGTGTATGCAAATGAAATGTTCTGTTTAAATAAATCAATTAACAGAAGTCCATGTTGCAATCATTTCCAAGCAGTGCTCTGACAAAAATTTATGTAGTTGAGGGACTTATCAGATAACAACATCTGAAAGCATTCGTCTGCTCGGCTCAGTCATCCTGTGGGCTCCTCATCCCACCCGATCCTGCACACAAGCAGCTCTGCTCTTAGTAAAGGCTTTAAGCGATAAACGATTCCACACGTACAGTAACAGGGTTGCTTCTGGTCCATTTCATGCTATACGGACTTGCTCTCCTTGAGAACGGAATTAGTCTCAGAACTGACTTCGTGACTCCCCAGGAGCAGAACACCAGTCAGACATATTCAACCCAGCCAAGGATTCAGTGCAGCAAGAGGGCAAATTTATACTGCAGCTCAGTCTTAGTGGATGTGTTTTCAGAACTGACCAACTCAAGGAATAAATTAGGGTCTCAGTGAGTTTCCTGTGGGGTGGGGTAAAGTGGCTGTCAGGGTCTTATGCTTGGGACTTGGGAGTCATCATTTTCTTTTTCCAGTTAAACGACTGCTTTTTGGCTGGACGCTATTACTTAAGATCATTGACTGCTCCGTGCCTTGAGTTTTTCATTTAGAACAGTGCTTCTCAACTGGGGGCCATTTTGTCCCCCAAAGGACCACATGGCAAGGACTGGAGACATTTTTGGTTGTCACCAGCAGGGGAAGGGATGGTGGTGCTACTGGCATCTAGTGGGTAGAGGTCAGGGAGGCTGCTAAACGTCCCAGATAACGCAGGGTGGGCCCACAACAAAGAATTACCCAGTTCAAAATGTCAGTAGTGCCAAGGAGGAGAAACTCTGCTTTAGGGAAACAACCCCCTCGAATCACCCCCCCTTGAATGGAACATTAGGAGATTTGACTTTTGTAGAAGACTTTGAGATCCTTGGATCAAAGTTGCTGTGTAAGTTTAAAAAAAAAAATCGTGTTGCTACAAGTCCCCAGGCCTCAGTGAAGCTTGCTGACAGGGTCTGACTCAGCTCCTTCCCACATTTTAAAGGGTTATCTTTGCTCTCCTTGGGATTTGTCTTTTTTTTAAAGCTTGTTTTTCTTCCTAAGTACTTTATTTTTTTTAAATTAATAAATTATTTATTTTTGGCTGCGTTGGGTCTTCGTTGCAGTGCACGGGCTTCTCATTGCGGTGGCTTCTCTTGTTGCCGAGCATAGGTTCTACGTGTGTGGGCTTCAGTAGTTGTGGCACGTGAGCTCAGTAGTTATGGCGCGTGGGCTCTAGAGCGCAGGCTCAGTAGTTGTGGTGCACGGGCTTAGTTGCTCCGCGGCATATGAGATCTTCCCGGACCAGGGCTCGAACCCGTGTCCCCTGCATTGGCAGGCGGGTTCTTAACCACTGCGCCGCCAGGGAAGCCCTTCCTAAGTACTTTAAATTTTAAAGGTTTGGTCCTGAACCACTTAGTTATCTAAGTTATTTTTGGCTTAGTTCTCAAGAGTCCTAAAGAGAACTTTGAAAACTGGTCTTGGTTCTAGACTAAAGGAGATTATTTTCCTGGGGTCAGGGAACCCGGTAAGTCTTTTTTTTTTTTTTTTTTATTTATTTATTTATTTATTTATTTATTTGTAGCTGTGTTGGGTCTTCGTTTCGTGCGAGGGCTTTCTCTAGTTGCGGCAAGCGGGGGCCACTCTTCATCGCGGTGCGCGGGTCTCTCACTATCGCGGCCTCTCCCGTTGCGGGGCACAGGCTCCAGACGCGCAGGCTCAGTAATTGTGGCTCACGGGCCCAGTTGCTCCGCGGCATGTGGGATCTTCCCAAACCAGGGCTCGAACCCGCGTCCCCTGCATTGGCAGGCAGATTCTCAACCACTGCGCCACCAGGGAAGCCCCCGGTAAGTCTTTAACAATGATCCTATTACTGGCTGACTCAACAGCTCACCCACAAGTGAAAAAGAGTTAGGTTAGTAAGAGCAAACTGAGTCTTTTCATTGGCTCTTCTCCTTCCTTTGCTCCTGGAAAATTCTCTTCAGCGGCCCGTTGGGATTCACACAGAGAATGACAAAGAAGGGAAAAAACAATTTCCAAAGCAGGCGCTCACAAGAATCGTATTTATTTTTTCTGGAACCATCTAGGAAAAAAAGAAAACAACCAGACAAGACAGTTTTAAACCAAGCCTGCTTCTGATTTAAGTCATTTCCTTTCTGCTAGCCTGTCAAAATTCAACTGCGTCATATCAGGTCGTTCTGAAAACCAGATTGGTGCATGAGGTATTTTTGGCACTCCCTGGACTTTGGCAGACTCTAGAAAACATGAAACGTGTCAGAAATCTGGGAGTGGGGGGAATGGAGAAATGGACTTCATTTTCATGGAAAGTTGGTTGTGTGCTTAGGTCGCTGAGAATATTTTTCCTATGAAAAGATGATTTAACGAAGGCTGAAGATGAGGGGGGAAAAGTTAAACCACCGACGATCAGGCAAAGAGATAGAATTTCTACCTAAGAAAATTTATATTGGCCTAGAAACCTGTATTTCATTATCCAAGGAAGAGCATTCTACCAGCCCTGTTAATAATACTTCATTACTGTTCAATGATTTCCTTTAGTGGATGGCAAGAGTCATTAAAAAACTATGGTTGTTGTGAATTACAGCATCTCTCTTAGCTTTACCTTTGATGTACCTGGGACTGACATTTCTTTACTTTTCTTCCTCCCACTGTTTGAAGGGGATTATGGGTGTACAATTGGCTCCTGGCGATGACACTAGCATTATGAATAACGCTCAGGGGCTAGATCTAGGATGCTGAGAATTGACTGTTGGATTCCCAGAACATTTTGCACAATGATGTCTGGGATGCCAAGTCAGCAGAGTGACTGTCAGAGGAAATGTAGGCAGCAGAAATCCTTTGGAAGAAGGCGTTAAAAACTAGATATGTAGACAGAGAATTTTGCTGTAGTATCTTCCTCGTGTTTGCATTGTGGTGTGGTGGTGTTTACCTTGCCATAATTTTGTTATTCTTTATTTGTAGAATTATACAGCTTGAAAAAATATTCTCTTGCTGCTACTTAAATGTGATCTCTCTTGGCTTCGTTTGTAATTCCTGTAATCAGCCATGGGATTGGCAAAAATTCATGACTTATCAAGAAACCAGTCGTCACATCTATGTGCTTGTTTAGATTGTTGTATTCCGTGTAGATGGGAATTAAATTAAAGAAGAAAGTAACTTGATCTGATTGGTAGAATGTTAAGGTAGGAACGAGCTTTCCCTTGTAGGCTGGAGGTGTGAGCAGGGAGGTTTAACTCTTGTAGGAGCAGAGCAGAGATGTGGTTCAGGAGTACTGGTTATATCTATAGTGGGGAAAAGAGCCTGCTAATGCTGGGATTTTTTTTTTATTGAAGTACAGTTGATTTAAATGTTGTGTTAATTTCTGCTATACAGCAAAGTGATTCAGTTACACACACACATATATATATACATACTTTTTTAAAATATTCTTTTCCATTATGGTTTATCACAGGATATTGAATACAGTTCCCTGTGCTATGCAGTAGGACCTTGTTGTTTATCCATCCTATATATAATAGTTTGCTTCTGCTAATCCCAAACTCCCACTCCATCCTTCTCCCACCCCGCCCCCCCCTTGACAACCACAAGTCTGTTCTCTATGTCTGTGAGTCTGTTTCTGTTTCATAGGTAAGTTCATTTGTGTTATATATTAGATTCCACCTATGTGATATCTTATGGTGTTTGTCTTTCTCTTTCTGACTTACTTCACTAAGTATGATAATCTCTAGTTGCATCCATGTTGCTGCAAATGGCATTATTTCATTCTTTTTTTATGGCTGAGTAGTATTCCATTGTGTGTGTGTGTGTGTGTAAATACACCACATCTTCTTTATCCATTCATCTGTTGATGGACATTTAGGTTGTTTCCATGTCTTGGCTATTGAGAATAGTGCTGCTATGAACATAGGGTTGCATGTATCTTTTTGAATTAGTGTTCTGTCCAGATATATGCCCAGGAGTGGGATTGCTGTGTCATATGGTAATTCTATTTTTATTTTTTTGAGGAACATCCGTACTGTTTTCCATAGTGGCTGTACCAACTTACATCACCGACAGTGTAGGAGGATTCCCTTTTCTCCACACCCTCTCCAGCATTTGTTATTTGTAGACTTTTTAATGATGACCATTCCAACGGGTGCAAGGTGGTATCTCATTGTAGTTTCGATTTTCATTTCTCCAATAACTAGCGATGTTGAGCACCTTTTCATGTGCCTGTTGGCTATCTGTATGTCTTCTTTGAAGAAATGTCTATTTAGTTCTTCTGCCCATTTTTCGATTGGGTTATTTAATTTTTTGCTGGGATTTTTTAAAAATGACCTTAAAAAAAATGTTACTACCAACTTAGGATAACGTTGTCTTAAAGGACGCGATAGTAAATATTTTAGGCTGTAGGCTGTACAGGCTCTGTAGCAACTACTTAACTCTGCCGTTGTACTGTGAATGCAGCACAGGTAGCAAGGAGATGAATGGGTGTGGCTGTGTTCCAATAAAATCTTACTTATGGACGCTGAAATTTGAATTTCATGTAATTTTCACATTTTACAAAATAACATTCTTCTTTTGATTTTTGTCAACCATTTAAAGATGTAAAAACCATTCTTAGTTTGCAGACTGAGGTGGCACGGCAGACTTGGCATGTGGTCTGTAGTCTGTATACCCCTGGTTTAGAGGGAAACGCGGTGACTTTGGAATTAGATAGACTCAGGTTAAAAATCTGGCTCCACCCATGACTCACAAACTGCTTGGTTTGGCTGTGGGCAGATCACTTTTCTAAGCTTCAGTTTCCTCACATGGAAAATGCAGATAGTACAGTCTCCCATTCATGGTTATTATGAGTATAAAAATAACAGCATAAGTAAAATGCCTAATACTCTGCTCTCCCTTCACAAATGATAACAAGATAATAAAAACTATTATTGTTAACTGCATGTAGCAAAATTCACAGTCACCCACCTTTGCAATATGAACATACCATTGTAGTTTTCTTTAAAGGTAGCATGAGATCAGGTTTTCTCAAGTCAGTTACTTTACTTTTATTCTACAAGGATTTTCTTCATCCAAATGCATTTCTGTGGTCTCCTGATGGAGTCTACAGATCCAGACTTAATACGTATGAACCCAGATCTATATATCCTTTCCCACATGAACAGATAAATAAACATTCAAGGCATGTGTTTCTTGAACCTTCTTACATTACTCCAGGGAGAATCTCATCAGGTTCACACTGCAGTGTAAACCTGGGAGTTGCTATGGTTCTGGTTTGCCTTTCTCATCAGACTTGGCAGGACAAGTCTTTGGTTTCACTTTAGTGCCTTATGTTTGTGACAGAGCAAGAGATAACGTGAGAAGAGTGTTTGCCTGGCTTTTGCTAGATGATGTAAATGGAAGAAACTTTATTCAGAATAAGTCTTCGCATCGAATTCAAGGTACAAGCATTTCTCCAACCCCATAATTTGGGAAAATATCTTCCCAAGAGAACTTCCAGCCGCAAAGTTTACATTCGGCTGAACCCAGACACTCAAGTAGACTTTCCATTTGAAAGAAATACCTTTGTTTCTCCATCTCTTCTGACAGTACCCAACCAAAATCTGAAGAACGGTATGCTCTATGGGGCCAGCATTAGGGTAAGACAAATAGGACACTCGCCTTGGGGGCAAAATTTAAGGGGTGCCAAAAAAACTTAGTCATCAAGATAAATGATATTTTAATGCAATACTTAAAAAAAATTAAAATCCATTTGAACAAAATCCAACTGAACAAAATTTCAAAATTTTACCTAAAGACAGGCTCAGGAACAGTGCTGGCCAAAACATATTTGAGCTTAAGGCCAAAGAAAAATTCAGTAATACTGATCCAATAAATCTTTTTTAGACCCCTTCATAACTATTTCTCCCCTGGAGGCCATGCCTAAAGTTATTACTGTGATTAAAAATATTCGCTTAGAAACAGTTGGTTCTGTTGCACTGTTTTCCTTTCTTCACTGCTTAATCTCTCTCTCTACGTTCTCTTCTCGGACTATATTTTCTCTCCTTTTTATTTTGTTATCACTCACATTTCTTTTTGCTACTTTCTTTATACACATTAGCTTTGACCCATTTACTCTTCCTCAGGTTTTGCAAGGAAAACGATCAAAGAGCTCTTTCATTTATAACAACGGAGTGGTTTCCTATCAGTCAATACTAAGTCCCAGGCAAAATGCCTTTCGTCGATGGTGGTATATGTCCTCTTGGCTTGAAGCCACCATGGTGACCTCTTTAACAATTCTCATGGTTCCCTCGGGTATGGAAGTCCAATCTGGGAAACTCTGAGCTACATGAAAGCTGATAAACCGCAATAAGGTCTAAGGATTTCCCTTTATTCTATCGGTGGCAATCTTAGAGTGAGTGTTCATGAATGCAGGGGGCCACTCCTCCATGATTCCTGACAGTTACCAGCACATTCTGTAGAAAGGACGTTTGAGAACCAAAAGTTTGAAGTAAGCACGACGTGGCTGTGTCAGACCATTAATTTGGCAGCATCTGGCATTTATAATCTGAGCAAAAGCTCCCTTCCTCTTTCTTAATCTTTATCCCAGATGAGAGCATGGCTCAGGACCAAGAAAGTTTTCAGTTTTTCTTCACAGGAAAGCTAAGCCAGAGGCACAGAATGCCACAGGGAGGTGACCATGGGAAGAGGGGTCAGAGCTGTCATATATTCCATGCAGTAGCTAGAGCACCACGGGGACACAACCTCTGATGAACATTTTAAACGCAGGCAATTCCAGGGACACCGATTAAACCCAGCCCTGTGAGTTTATAGCAGATTATCAGACGGAATCATGATTTGGGGATATTTTTGTTATTCCCCAGTGTTTAAAAAATGTCTTTAGCTCCTCTGTTGCCCAAGAGTATATATAAGTGATAGTTCCTTTAGTCCAGAAGTTTAAGCTCTAAAACAATAAAATAAACATGTCACATATTTATGCACATATTATCCAAACACACACCAAGTACTTTTTGTGGTTGGTTTGAAGTTTTGATTCTGGGTTTCTGTATTTATTTATTTTTCTTTTAAGAAACAATGTGAATATCCTGTGTTAGGGTGGGAGTTGGGGGAGGTGGCTTTTTCCAGATGATGGGAGAAATTGAATTTAGTTCCTCCGGGCTTGGAAAGCTTCCGCCATTCAGTAGAATTAGAGATGAGCTTGAACAAGGTCAAAAAAAGGGAGTTTTCTGAGGAGATAAGGGAAGCCTTTTCAGCTGGTTGAGAATAGAGGCCAATCCAAAGAAAGTAGAGAGTGGTGTTCTTAAACTTGAACTTGAGCACGCATAGAGTTGCCTGGAGGGATCCTTAAAACATGCATCACTGGGCCCCACCCTCGGAGTTTCTGATTCAGCAGGTCCAGGTGAAGCTCGAGCACTTGCAGTTTTAACAAGATCCCAGGTGATGCTCTTGCTGCTGGTCCAGAGACCACACTTTGAGAACGACTAGTACTGAGTAAAAATTTATCTTAAGTGGATCATAGACTCCGCTGGGAATCTGAAGGAAGCTGTTAGAGTCCCCCTGGAAAACTGCACAAACAAAAATGTGAAATTTTGGGTCTAGTTTCAGGATTCAGTGGTCCAGATTAAGGATACCCCTTAGGTATTGTTGACTGAAAAAAAATGCATAACCTAAAAGTTGAGAGTCATGTTTTACTTGTCAGACAAAACTCAGGACTTAAGCCTGGGACACAGCATCTCAGGTAATTCTGAGAGACTGTTCCGAAGAGGCAAGGGGGGGGAGCCAGGATATATAAGAGTTTTTGCAACAAAAGACCAGGTAGTTGGAATCAAAAGATTACTGTCAATTAAAGAAAACCAGATATATCAAGTTAGGGAATTTAGCGCTTTTCTTTGTATGGGAAGATGCAAAACTTGGGCTCATTGCAATCATGCCTTTGATATGCACCTCAGCTATCTGGGGCCAGTATCCTATGTTCTTTCATCCTGAGTTTCCTCAGGGTGCACCGTTGTGGGTGTGCTACAGCTGAGGGCATTGTCTCCGTCCTGAGTTCCCTCAGGGCTCATCATCTGGGCGGCTGTAATGTGATGGCTTGATGGCTGCAACAGCCTTTGATTACCGATATGGCAGGTGACATTTTGTTTTCACAGTATTGCTCCATTTGAGGTGGCCCACACTATCCCCAACTCCATGATTCTTCAATTAGGGATTTCATTCACCCATTCCACCAAACCTTGCAAGATGTGATGTGATGCTGATTTTAGGGATGACTTAATTAAAGCCTCTGGATTTAACTAACATTCTTGGAGACAGAAAGGGTTTTGTAGAAAAAAAATCATTTCCAAAAACCCCAGTATTTAAGACTCTGTGTAAATGTTTTTACAAAGTTTGTTCTGGTGCCCTGAAGGTACTCAATTCATTTTTTAAATAATTTGAGTAAAACTATAACCCTCCTCTAAAGAAAGTTGACCTTGAAAGGATGAAGAAAAACTGCGGCATTTATGAAAAATGTTAAGTACGTGCATTGTTAGTGTTGAGCGCCAGTTTCAAGTAATTATTGAAGGAAGAGAGATTTCCAGCAAGTAAGATAAAGGAAAGATAATTCTGAATTTTGTCAACCACAGACCATGGTGCAAGGAGAGAGAGAGCACAGCAAACTGCAAAAAGACACGTGTTTTTGGTCAGAAGACTTAATCTTGGATCGAGACACTGACATTTACTAGTTCAGTAATCCTGCAAAAGCTATTCCTTTCTGGAGTCTCAGCTTCCTTTTCTGTAAAATGAGTGTGTTATCTATCTCACAGGTTTTTGTGAAGCTAAGATATACTTGTTAACTTGCCTAGCATAGAGGAGCCTCAATAAATATCCTACGGGGTGTAAATTTTCCCACACTCAGTGTTATACCGTTTGATCCTTTTAGGTGGTACTTTGCCCATACTTGGGTGGTTTCCTCACTTGGATGCATTCATCAGAATTCTACTGAATTCTCAAAGGGAACTCTGCAGATCTCTGGAGTTCTCTCTCCATGCAGCTGTCCTCTGTCTGGTATTTGGTCCTGTGAACCCTGGCCACTTTTGTCTCTCAGGACTTTCTTACATCTCAACTCGGGGAGTCTCCTGGGCTCTGCTTGAGTCCCCCCCTCTGCTTCTCCAGCTAGAAATTCTCTCAAAGCAGTAAGCTGCGCCAGTTGTAGGGCTTTCCTCTCAGGGATCACTTTCCTTCAATGCCTGGTGTTCAGTGTTTCGAAACCATTGTTTCATATATTTTGTCCATTTTTTGGTCCATTGTTTCAGGCAGTAGAGTGTCTTGTCTCTGTTACTCCATCTTGGCTGGAAGTAAAGATTCATTATTTTTTTAAATTTGTTTTTCCTTTTTTCTTTTGAAATCTTTCATATAAACATAAGAGCATTTAAAATACATATGTACATTTTTAATAATAAAACACCCTTTCACATGTCAACCAAGTTATAAATTAGAACATTAAGAGTATATTAGAATTTTTCTCTAGGCCTCTCCCCAATTCCCCTTCTTTTCTCCCCAAAGAAAAAAATTCCTCTGAATTTTATGTCTATTATTCACTTTTTAAAAAATATCTTTGCCACCCATGTGTGCATGCTTAAATAATATTTTTTAGTCTTGCCTGTTTTTGTATTTTCTATCAATGAAACCATAGTGTAAGTATACTTTTATGCCTTGCTTCTTTTATTCTACATTATAATTTTGCTATTCACTCGTGTAGATGTAGTTCCTTCATTTTCATTGGTTGTATTCATGTTTTATTTACCATTCTGTGGTTTATATACTTTTGGGTTGTTTTAAGTTTGGAGCTAGTGAGAACAATCGGCTTTGATTATTCTTATATTTGTACCCAGGTGCTCAGGAACATGAGTTGATCGAGGATATATATGTTGGAGAGAAATTACTGAAATTGCAGTGTATGTACAAGTTTAATAGTGATGAAACGTTGTTTTCCAAAGCAGTCATTCCCATTTATACCCCCAACAAAGTATATAAGAATTCTCACTGATTCACTTCTTCTACACTTTATATTGCCACACTTCTTAAATTTTGCAGAACAGGTGGGTGTTTAATGGTATCTTATTATGATTTTCATTTGCATTTCTCTAATTACTAATGAAGTTGAGTATTTTTAATGTGTTTGTCATTTGAATTTCTTCTTTAGTAATATCTATCATCTATCTATCTACCTATCTATCTATCTTTGCTCAGCTTTATCTTGTTTTTTTCTCATTTTATTTATCAATTCAGTAGTGTTCTTAGTATATTCTGAATGCTAGTCTTTTGTGCTAATATGTGTTGCAAGTACCTCTTTACAGTTTGCTTTTTTACTCCCTTTCATGATAGCGTTTGAGGAATTCTTAATTTCAATGTAACTGGACTTATCAACTTTTCCTTTGAAATTGTCCATTAAAGAAAATCCTTAAAAAAATCCTTTAATACCCTCAAGGTCACAGAGATATTCTCCTCTGTGATATTCTTAAAGCTTTATTTTTTGCCTTTCACATTTAGATCTGTTCTCCACTTGAAACTGGTTCAGTAGTACATTGAACTGCACAATCACTCTGCACTAAACTGCAATAGCGACTCTATCATTTATCAAATGATTGTCTATGTCTCCATTCTCTTCCACAGTTTGTCTATTCCTGTGCCCAAACCACATTGTCTTAATTACAATAACTTTACAGTAAACTTAATAATTGGTAGGGCAATTCCCTACCTTCTTCTTTCTCAAGAATTGACACTGTCACAATAATAAGTCCTCTAATCCAGGAGTATGATGTACATGTCAATTTATTTAGGCCATCTTTAATATGTAGTAAAATGTTTATGGCTTTCTCCATAAAAGTTTTCCACATCTTCTGTTAGATTTATCTTAGGTACATTTTCAAAATATTACTGGAAATGACATTTTTAAAAGTTCATTTTATCTATTTGTTGCAGGTTTATGAAAATGCAACTCATTTTTGTATGTTGACTTTATATTCAGCTGCACTGCTAAGCTCTCGTTAATTTTAATAATTTACCCATAGATTCTTTTTCATTTTCTGTGTGTACATCCATGCCATCTGTAATAATGATAGTTTTGTTTCTCCCTTTGAAACTCTATGCTTTTACTTTTCCTCTTGAATTACGGCACTGACTAGAAGTTTCAGCATAATACTGAACACAAGTGGTGATAATGGGCACCCTTATCTCAATTCCCAATCTCAAAGGAAATATTTACAACATTTCACTGTTAAATATATTAACTGAAGAATTTTTGGAGACATTGGTTCTTCAGTACTTTGACTATTATTTCACTGTCTTCTGGCTTTTTTTTTTTATAAATTTATTTATTTATTTTTATTTTTGGCTGCATTGGGTCTTTGTTGCCGCATGCGGGCTTTTCTCTAGTTGTGGCGAGCAGGGGCTACTCTTCGTTGCGGTGCGCGGGCTTCTCATTGCGGTGGCTTCTCTTGCTGCAGAGCACAAGCGCGGGCTTCAGTAGTTGTGGCGTGTGGGCTCAGTAGTCATGGCTCGTGGGCTCTAGAGCGCAGGCTTAGTAGTTGTGGCGCTCGGGCTTGGTTGCTCCACGGCATGTGGGATCTTCCTGGAGCAGGGCTCAAACCCGTATCCCCTGCATTGGCAGGCGGATTTGTAAACACTGCGCCACCAGGGAAGCCCCTGGCTTTTTTTTGAAAGATGAACAATTATGTGTCTGTCTAATTCTTCAGTCCTCTGACCACTATTAAAATCCTCTCTGACTTTAGTCTTCTGCAGTTTTACTATGAAGCATCTGGTTGTAGATTTCTTTTGATTTATGCTGCTTGGATTTGTAAGACTTCTTGAATCTCTGAGTGCTGTATTTTAAGAAAATTTTAACTGTTCTGTCATCAAATATTTTCTCTGCCAAATTCTCTCTCTTATCTGTTTCTGGAAATCAAATTAGATTTATGTTAGTCTTTCTCACTCTATTCTTACTATAACTTCTCATAAATTCACTTTCACAGTTATCCTGTTTCTTTATGATGACTCCTGAATAATTTTTCCAATCTATTCCTGTTCACTAATTCTCTTTTTGATTATATGTTAAAATCTATCCATTTTGTTTTCTAAAGAATATTATATTCTTGGAGCTTCCCTGGTTGTCCATTGGTTGAGACTTTGCCTTCCAATGCAGGCAGTGTGGGTTTGATCCCTGGTTGGGGAGCTGGGATCCCACATGCCTCATGGCCAAAAAGCCAAAACATAAAACAGAAGCAGTATTGTAACAAATTCAATAAAGACTTTAAAAATGGTCCACATCAAAAAAAAATCTTTAAAAAAATATTATATTCTTAATTTTTAGAAGGCCTATTTATTCACTTTTAAATATGCTTATTCCTCTTAAAGAGTTTCTTTTTCCATGCACATATTTTCATAGTTGCCTCGCATTTTTTTTTATTTGAAGAAATAGACAACCTACAGTTGGATCTTGCTGCTTGTTCAATCTGTCAATCTCTGACTTCTGTGTTGTTTAGATTATTTATATTTAATGTAGCTAGTAGTATGAATGAATTTAAATCTAACATCTTGCTACTGTTTTCCATCAGTTCCTTGTTCTCTTTCCCCTCTTTTACCACCTTCTTTTGGATTAATTGTGTCACATATTTCTGATTTCATTTTATTACTACCATTTGTGTTATTAGTTACATCTCTTTAATTTTTTTAGTGGTTGCTCTAGGATTTACAATACCCATCTTTAACTTATCACAGTTTACCTTCAACTAAGATTATATTACTTCCTGTATAGTGTAATAATCTTACAGTGCTATGCTTCAAAAATTTTTTTTCTTTTAGAATCAATTTTTAAAAAAAATTTTTATTGGAGTACAGCTGGTTTACAATGTTGTGTTAGTTTCAGGTGTACAGAAAAGTGATTCAGTTATATACATATATATATATTTTTTATTCTTTTTCAGATTCTTTTCTCATATAGGTTATCACAGAATATTGAGTAGAGTTCCCTGTGCTATACAGTAGGTTCTTGTTGGTTATCTGTCTTATATATAGTGGTGTGTGTATGTTAATCCCAAGCTCCTGATTTATCCCTCCCCTCCACATTTCCCCTTTGGTAACCATAAGTTTGTTTTCGATATCTGTAAGTCTGTTTCTGTTTGTAAATAAGTTCATTTGTATCATTTTTTTTTAAAAAATTAGATTTCACATATGAGTGATATCATAAGGTATTTGTCTTTCTCTGACTTACTACACTTAGTATGATAATCTCCAGGTACATCCATGTTGCTGCAAAGGGCATTATTTCATTCTTATACTTCAAATTCTTTCCTCCCACTTTTGGTAGGATGTTGGTCATACATTTTACTTCTACATGTTATAAAATGCACAATACATCATCATTTTTGCTTTAGATAGTCAGGTGTTTTTCTTTTTTAAAAAGAGCTTACAAATAAGATAAAGTCTCTTTATATTGACCATTTTAAAATTTTTTTGGTGCTTTTTATTGATTTGTGTAGGTTTAAAAACTACTACCTAATATCATATATCTTCTTCCTGAAGAATGTTCTTTAACATTCCTTGTAGTTCAGGTCTGCTGGCAGTGAATTATCTCAGCTTTTATTGTCTGAAAGAAGTCTCTATTTTCCTTTCATTTTTGAAATGTATTTTCACTGGGTATAAAATTCTGGGTTGACAGGTTGTTTTCTTTTAGTACTTTAAAGACATTGCTTCATTGTTCTGGCTTTGTGTAGTTTCTGATAGTCTGCTATAATTCTTACTTTTGTTCTTCTTTATGTAATGTTTCCTTTTTTCTCTTCTTGCCTTCAGTGTTTTCTTGCTTTTTGGTTTGCAGCAGTTTGTTTATGATATGTCTAAGTGTGTGTGTGGTGTTGGTATTTATCCTGCTTGGGATTCTTGGAGGTTAGCTATCATCATCATTGTTATTATTATCATCATTACTCTGTTCTCTTCCTTCTTCTTTTTTTTTTTTTTTTTTTTTTGGCCGCTCCATGTGGCTTGTGGGATCTTAGTTCCCCAACCAGGGATCAAACCTGTGCCCCCTGTGGTGGAAGCATGGAGTCCTAACCACTGGACCACCAGAGAATTCCTGTTCTCTTCCTTCTGAGACTAGTTACATATATGTTAGACTGATTCTGTCCCACAGCTCTTGGAGGCTCTATTATATTTTTTTCACTTTTTTTTTTCTATTTGTGTCTCAGTTTGTATAATTTCTGTTGGTCTATCTTTATGTTTGCTAAATCATTCTTTAGTTGTATTGATTCTGCTAACAAGTCAATCAAAAGATTTTTTCATCTCTATTACTTTTTAAAATTTCTAGCATTTCCACTGGACTCTATATTTTCTACTTCTCTGCTAAAATTCCCCCATATATTCATGCATGTTATAGACCTTTTCCACTCAGTCCTTTAACATATTAATTCTAGTTATTTTGACATCCCTGACTGAGGGCTCCAACATCTAGGTAATCTCTGAGTCTGCTTCTGTTGATTCCCTAATCTCTTGACAATGGGTAGGTTCTTCCCTTGTCTTTCTGTGTGACTCAAATATTTGATTGAATGTCAGACATTACGTATTGAAGAACTGTAGACACTGAGACATATATAGTCCTTATGTCTGGAAATAGGCATGCTTCTTCTTCAGTCAGGCCATTAGTGTGGGGCACTGGGTCCATCTAGTCACAGGTTGAACTAAACTTGGATTTTGTTGTTGTTGTTATCTTCAGTGAGATACAAGACTAAAATTCAGCCAGCAGTGGGTTATGGTTACCTTGTGCTCAGCATGTGACCTGGCAGTTTTCCTGCTCTACCCATAGCTTCCAGTAGTCCCTTAACATTTGCACTGAAGAGGAAGTCTCTTTTTTTTCAGTGGAAGACTGTTGTTGATAGTTACTAATGGTAGGCTCCTGGTGGTAGTGGTGGGGACAAAGGTGGTTATCAGTTATCCTGATCCAGCTGTAGTCTTAGGCAAGCCTGTGACCCTGGAACTCAGAGGGTGGAACTTTCTCTGCAATTCTGCCCATATTCCCCCATGGTAGCCAAACTCTGCATTGTATTTATGGTGGTCTTACCCCTTCTCCAGTGGTAGCAGACCTCTAATTTATATCAGTACAGGAATCTGAGCCCAAGAGGTATTCCTGTGCTTTCCCCAGAAGCAGAGGGATTTTATTTCTACCCTTCCTTCAAGCAGTAGATCTTTCATAAAGTTTTGCTGCCCCTAACAAGTGGTATAAAGGTTTTGCTCCAAAGAAAGAAGGATCTAGGGAAGCAGGCAGTCTTTTATGCATTTTTCCCCCCACATCAGTCAATTACCATTGCACATCAGCAGGGACTTTCTCGAGTCTTCTGCCCTATGCTTAGTTTTGACCTAGTAGAAGCCTGCAGAAAAGAACTTGCAAGTGAGTGCAGATTCTCTTGGTGTCAGGGACTCCCAGTTATTCTAAATGGATTCATCAGCCTGTACTGATTTTAAGAATTTATTAAGCAATATTAGCTGATTTCTTCTTATCCACCTTTATGGCAATGACCTCTTCTACTCTCTCAGACAAAAGTCTCACTTCTCTGCAGAGGGGATTGTCACTCTCTGGAATTCAATTTACTTGGTTGTCCTGTGACCTCATCTCTCTGGTGAGTTCTAGAAAAGTTATAATTTTACTGATTATACAATTTTTTCTTGTTGTTAGAATGGGAGCAACCTTGTCTAGCAGCTTTTTACATCCTAAGCACAAGCAGAACCCTCTCACCTTTCTCTTTTTTTTTTGAGTTTTAGCTCCTTTTACTTTATTTTTTACTTTAGTTTTTTTTTTGTTTTTAAAAAACAGCTTTATTGAGATATATTTCACATACCATAAAATTCATCCATTTAAATTATACAATTCATTAGTTTCTAGTATATTCACAGAGTTGTGCAACCATCACCAAAATCAATTTTATAACATTTCATCATCCCCAAAAGAAACCCTGGACCATTTAGCAGCCACTCACCATTTCCCCCTAACCCATCCAGCCCCTAGCAACAACTAACCTACTTTCTATCGATGTATTTGCCTATTCTGCACATTTCACATAAATAAAACCATACAGTACGTGGCTGTCTGAGGCTGGCTTCTTTCACTTAGCATAATGTTTCCAAGGTTCATTCATGATGTAGCATGTATCAGTACTTCATTCCTTTCTAATAATATATTGTCCTCGGATAGAGGACATATCAGATATTGAACTGATAAGAACAGATACTACTTTTGATCTTAGCCAAAAGGCCGAGAAGCGATTCACCTTTCTTTAAACATATTAAATATGGTCATTTTATAATTCGTGTCTGATAATGTAGCAGTCAAGTTTCAAACAACGACCATAAATCCCTTGCTAGGAAATGCATACACACCCACACAAACACACACACAGATCTGTTACAGGGAATTGGCTTATGCAATTTGGGGAGCTAAGTAGTCTCTGCAAGGCTGTGGTTTCTACTTTTGAATCTGGAGCTTTAAGTCTACAGGGCAGGAACAGAAGATCATAAGCAGGCTGGAATTCACCAGCATGGGCTGGAATCCTAGAGGGTAGACGGATACATGTATCCATTCTTGTTGCCTCTGTCATTGGTGACAAGGGTATTCTGCAGAAGCTGGGGTCCTTTGTCACAGAACTATATACACATGCTTTACCTAGGAGTTAGAAAAGCTAAAGAAGGATGGAGGGGAAGGTAGAGCAATTGCAGGCCCTGCTGATGCTTCACATTGAGGTGAGTCAGCAAAGCAACCTGTGTGTGTGCACTACAAAATAGCTGCTGCTTCCCTCCTGCCTTCCAAATCCCAGGACCTCCCTGTAGCCTACCCTAACAGGAAGCATTCAAGAAAGGGAATTCTGGGAAAAGCACCTCAGCCTAGCCAGGTTGACACATTAAGGCCACCAGAGATAACTCCACAATCTGAATTTATTACAGGACTGTTTTATGGAACATAGTGTTCCACTAGTTCTCATTCTTGGTGACTTTTTTCTTATGTATTTTGTTACTTTTGACTATGAGCTATTCATTTTCCTCAGAATTGTGTTTGCAGGAATTCTCATAGGATTGGTTGGAAGTTGGATTTTTACAGTGTATTTTTATTTGCTTCTTCCAGGAACCTGGGGTTATTATCAGTAAGGGATTACTTTACAGTGAATTCTTGACTTGAGATTTTTGCACTATACAATATGTGAATTCAGATACAAACCCACAATGTGGACTGAATAGTGGATCTAAATTTTTAGCATCATTTCCCCCTTTTTTCAGTGCCATTTTCAAGAGAATTGATCTTTCTTGCAATTCTTTGGAGTTGAGAACAAGCTTACTTCCACTTCACCTTCACTAAGAATGTAGCCCTCTATGTCCCAGAGTCATGTTGGGGAGGGGAGGAACTATATTTTGTAAGATTTATACATTTGCTTGTCCCTGGGTTTTATTTCATTTCCCCATTTTGGTATTAACAGAAAGACACATCTTGAAGGAAATATTTTTAAAAGCATAATTGAGAGTAAAAAGATACTATACCTTAGCTCTGTAGATCTCAGGAAATGAACAATTTTGTACAATCTTCTTTCTGGATATTTAAGAGTTAACTTAGAATTTAAATATTAAAATTTGAACTATTTTAAGTGAAAATATTTCCTAACTATTTCCCTGTCATCTTTAATAGAGAATACCAAGCATAGTTTAACTTTTTTGTGCTTACTCAGAGTAATCATTTTGAGTACTCTTAAACTTCTAACCATAACAATAATCCTACAAAGCAGGTATTACTAAAATTATTCATTAAAAAAACCTACAAAACATTAAATTGAAGTTTGGAGTGTACCAGGGAGTAAGAAATGATAAACACATTTCCAGGTTATAATTTTGATTATTGGTAAGATTTACAATTATAAATATTTTAGAAGATTCATTCTCTCTCTCTCTCTCTTTTTTTTTTTAATTTAGGATATTCAGTCTTGACTTTAGTGACTGTGGAAGTGAAATACTAACAGCTTATATTTATTGAGTGCTTACTCTTTACCAGCATAATTCTAAATGCTTTAATCCTCACAAAAACTTTATGTGGTTGGTGCTGTTTTTATTTCCATTTTATGGTTCAGAAACTGAGGTACAAGGAAGTTAAGTAACTTGTTCAAGGCCACATAGTTAATATGTAAAAAAGTTGAAATATGAGCCCGGGAAGTTGGCTTCAGAGCCTAAGCCTTTAACACCACACTTAGCTGCCTTTCACAATGCTGTTCTATACAGGGAGGAGGTGGAGAAAGCTGTTCTCTGCTTCTGCAGGCAGAGAACTTATAGTTTTCTTTTCACCACCTTTCTATTGGGAAAGATTTCAAAGCTACAGAAAATTTGCAAGATGAAGATAATGAGCAACTGTGTATATTCTCCAGCTAGACTAATTTTTAATCTTTTGCTTCTTTATTTCTCTTTGAGCCATTTGCAGACATCATAGTCATTCAGCCCTTAGGAGATACAGCTTGTATCTCCCACGAACAAAGATATTCTTTTATCTTATGTATGGCCCATTATCAGATTTCTGTAATTATCTGAATACTATCCTTTATAGCCTTAGTTTTTTAAAATCCAGGATCCAATGAAGAATAACTTAGTGCATTTGGTGGTTGTGCTTCTTTAGTCCCTAACTAGAGTACTATCCTGTCCTTTTTTTTCTTTCATGACATTGACTTTTTTTTTTAAGTCCAAGCCAATTATTTTTGTAGATTGTTCTTCAATTTGGATTTAATTGCTTCCTTATGATGCAATGCAGGTAACACATTTTTGGAAGGAGTACTGTACAGGTGATGTGGGTCCTTCTCAGCAAATGACATCACGGGCACACAATGTTGGTTTGTCCCATTATTGGTAATGTTGAATTTGATCGTTGGATTAAAGTCATTTCTGCCAGAATTCTGCTAGAGGTACAGAAGCACCTGTTTTCCTTTGAAATTAATAATTAATATTGGGGTGAACCCTTGTTACTGTGTAAATATTTTTTCCCGAATAATCTTTTACCCAATAAGTTTGGCACCCATTTTTGGTTCTTGCTGAATCAGTTATTACTGTAGTGATTGTAAAAATGGGGATTTTCTACTTACATCATGCCTTTGCATTTATTAGTTGGCACTTTTTTTCTGTAGACTATAACTCCTCTTCCACTTGGACTTTGTAAAGAATTTTTATCAGTGTCAATATGACCTTCATGGATCCTTTTTCTTCAACGTGTAATATCCACTTCATTCAGTATTCATTCTGATGAATGCATGGCCTAGAATATTGCCAGAGGTTGCCCCTTCATGCAGACTCCTACAATCTTTTAACATGCCCTCATTAGTTTGGAGCATCATCATACTTTCTGGCATTTCCTTACTTTTCTATAACAAGGTGTCCCAGGCTCAGGGAAGTCCTATTTAGGGTCTTCTGTCTCTGCTCATTACACAGTGCCCATTCCTAGGTTCAGATCTTTCCCAATTTCTTCCCTCATCTTCTCTCCTTGCTTTTTCTAGTTTCCCTTGATTCTCTCATTTACTTCATCCATTGTGCTGACATAGGGGTCTTTTATATATATTACAGGCAATCAAAATGCATCATTTATGCCGTAAAATCTTGGTCCAAGCTCTACTCTGAAATAGCCTCCTATCTTGTCCCCTGCTTCTATCTTGCCTCCTACAGTCCATTCTTCTAAAAGCAGCGAGAACAATCTATTAAAAACATAAATAAGATAACAGTGACTTTTCTGCTTAAAATCCTCCAGTGACATCCAACTGCACATAGAATAAAAATAAAACTTCTTCCTATGGCTACTAAATACTTCTCCGATCTTAACCTCCTACCACTCTCTTGCTTGTTCCCATGCTTTAGCCTTTGTCCATCAACACACCAAGTTTAGTGTGTTGATGGACCCTTAGCTCTCCGATTGTCTCTCTCTGGGGTGCTTGTCCTTGGATCCTTGCATCCTCATCATTCCAAGACTTAGGTTGAAGACCTTTCCTGTTCAACCATCCAAATAAACCTTGTCTGTCTTATTTACTGCCATCCCCACACCCCCACCCCCACCTTGAATGGAACCCATTATAGTTGGTAAATAAGTATTTGTTGAATCAATCAAGAAGTGAATGAATGAATAAATCATATTCAGCACATCAGAATATCAGGTGTGATATGTATAGACTGAGGAAGTTTTGGGTTTTTATTTTGTTTTATTTTGCTCAATGCTCAGGTATTATCACTACTGTTGTTTTATTATTATTATTTTGTGTGTATGCAAGAATGGAGGGATCAGGGTTACTTCCAGGTTCAAATCCATTTTGAAAACCTTAGGGTTCTGGAAGGCTGTTTTTCAATAGTTAAAGTTTCACTGTTTTTTGTAGATGAAGTTAATTATATTTATGAAGAGTCTGGAAACAAGATGAGAGTTCACTCTGAAAGTACCTGGTGAGAGCTTACTCTCTTGTCAGCCATGGGCTTTGAAAGACACATGGAATGGGAGATACGGTGATAGAAAGGGGCCTTGCCTTGTGCTGCTCATGACTCAAAGCCTACTCTTTCTGCTTGTGAGACCAGTTTTGAAGAGAGGACTGTGTTACTTAATGATACTACTCATACCTCTGAAATGTTTAGAAACAAGTCTCTGTTTTAGTTATACTTAACATCGTCCATTTTCTCTGAAACAGGCTTATAGCAGAGAGTTCCCCTGAAATCACACACTACAGGTCCCAAGAAAAATAGCCTATGAGTTGTTCCTGCATAGTTTAATTCAAATCAATACTAAATAGAATTAAGGACTTCCCTGGTGGTCCAGTGGTTAAGACTCCACACTGCCAATGCAGGGGGCCCAGGTTTGATCCCTGGTCAGGGAACTAGATCCCACGTGCGTGCCACAACTAAGAGTTCACATGCCACAACTAAGGAGCCCGCATGCCGCAACTAAGACCTGGTGCAACCAAATAAATAAATTAAATAATAATAAATAGAATTAAGAATGCTGCATTTTTCAGATGAAAAAAAAAATGTATAATGAAGCCTAGTACTCATATGGTGGTGGATACATATGATGGCTAATGAAATAGGAGTCAGATACTCTTTTGTCTTTGTCTCCATATTCAGTCATTTCCTATCATGTGGACAAATATTATCTGAGTTTTTAAGTTTGTTTTGGATGTTTAGCTGCCCCTAGAATTTTGTTTGGCATATCATTTTTTTTCGTAGCCTTCCAGGTTCTTAGCTATAGATAAGTCTAGAAATAATGCTTGAAGCTTTTATTACTTCCTCAAATTACAGTGATAAGTAAGAAAAAGAAGTAATTAAAATTTAAAATTCTTTCTGAATTAAAAAAAGTGACTGCTATGCAAAATGTCATCACTCTACAGTGTGAATGTTTCTGACTCTTCTTACTACTGAGATAATTAAGAAAGAACTAGTTACTTGAAAATAAAAAAAATTTTAAAACAGTAAAAGTAATTGTCAAATAAAGCTAGCAAAGGCAAAATATAATATAGATGTGTGTGTATATATGCATATATATGTATATATATGTATACTATATACATATGTAAATATATAAATATATAAATACATATGTATATATATGTTTTCTCCAAATCCTGTATTCATGACAGAATGCTATTAATCTTGTGGCAAATTGCTCATGGGAATTATTTTAAGAGCCAATTCCTACTCTATTTCCCTGAGTAAGTGTCTGAAAAGCCAGAAATGTTGACTCAGCCAGGGCTGGATGCAGGCATCATCAACCCAGCAAATTCACTATCTAAAATAGTCTGGACAAGTTAAGTAATTTTGGCCTGAGCGCTAATGAGCTAGAGCATCCTCTGCTTGGACCACTCCCTGGTGTTAGGCTCGACGTTTAGAGTGGTCAGAAGTCACAAAGTCCTGCCTCTATGTGATGACAGCCCTGGTGGTCTGCCCTCATGGAGGCCTGAGCCTCGGGTGTCTTTCTAGCAGTGAAGAGGTTTCTCCCCAGTTCCTCATATTCCTAGGTCGACCCCCTTGGGGTACATGCTGTGTATTTGGGAGGCATAGCTACTGGTCAGGGAGATGTTTTGTTCCTTGCAAACCTACCTGGCCTAATATTGAGGACACAGAAATGGTAATTTAAAAATATAACCTTAGAGATCTAAATCAAATGTGGGTTCCCCCAAAGCACCTCTCTTTCTCCTCAGAGAATCTAACATAATGAAATATAATTGTTGACACCAGATCTGCAACTTCACTGTTCTATTTTCCTTCTTCTCCAACTTTCTTTTTTTATTTTATTTTATTTTTTTAATTTATTTGTGGCTGTGTTGGGTCTTCGTTGCTGCACATGGGCTTTCTCTAGTTGCGGCGAGTGGGGGCTACTTTTCATTGTGGTGTGTGGGCTTCTCATTGTGGTGGCTTCTCCTGCTGCAGAGCACGGGCTCTAGGTAGGCAGGCTTAGTAGTTGTGGCATGTGGGCTTCAGTAGTTGTGTCTTGCAGGCTCTAGAGGGCAGGCTCAGTTGTTGTGGGGAAGGGGCCTAGTTGCTCCAAGGCATGTGGGATCTTCCCGGACCAGGGATTGAACCCGTGTCCCCTGCACTGGAAGGTGGATTCTAAACCACTGCACCACCAGGGAAGTCCCTTCTCCAACTTTCTATTTTAAGAATTTTCAATCCCATAGAAAAGTTGAAACAATAGGACAGCAAACACTTATTTACCCTCTCTCTAGATTCAAACATTGATACATTTTGCCACGCTGGACCATTTGAAAGTAAGTTTCAGACATCATGACCACAATTCTTCAACATGCACCTCCTGAGAACCATGGACATTCTTCCATCATATCATTATCATGCCTAAGACAATTAACAGTAACTCCATAATATAATCTAATATCTAGTTCATTTTCATATTTCCTCAGTTGCCACCCAAAATGGCTTTTATAGCTGTTTTTTAAAGTATCCAACAAGTTTTATGAATTGAAATTGGTGGTTAGTCCTCAGTCTTTCAAAATCTAGACCAGTACCCTCCCTAAATCCTTTATTACTCATAACATTTATTTTTATAATGGTGCAAAACTGTATCTTTCTGGCAAAAAGATCTGCAGTACCTACATTACTTTTTTAAAGAAATTCATATTTACTCAAATATATATTTACTATACCTTTTAAATCATATTTGTCTTTGTTTATACTATGTTATTTTATATTCTCATAAGTAGCTTTATAATAGCCTTTAGTTGTTTTATGCTTATGTATTCTTCCCCTATTTCATAACTCATTTAAAACCTTATTTTTCAGGTATTCTCATGTATAGTTGCAGGTAGTATATATTGAAGTCATCTTTTTGGAGGGCAATTTTGAAAGCATCTATCAACATTGAAAAATATATATATATATATGTGTACCCTTGACTAACAATTCTGTACCTAGGAATTTATCCAAAAGAAATATTTGTACAAATGAATAAGGATCTATGTATAAGAATAATCATTGTAACAGTCTTTGTAATAGCCCCAAATTATCAGCAATATAAAGGTAAATTCAGAAGATGCTGATTGAATCTTGGTAAATCCATAATATGGAAAACTCCTCAGCTGAGTAAAATGAAGTAGATCTCAAAATACCCATGATAATAAGATATTCATGAACTATTAAGTGGCATATTGCCTAATCCTATTTTGTTTAAAATGTTTTATATATGCATATATATTTTGCATGTTTAATGGGTACATAGATATGTATTTATGTATGTTATATACATTTGTATATGTATGGGAAAATGACTTGAAGGTAAAAGTAATAGTAAAAGTAATTGTGTATACTTCAGATTAAGTTTTCTTTAAGAAACTTAAAATTTGTTTTTTTAGCTGTGGGTTTTGAGAGATGGGAAAAGGAGAATTCTTCTCTTTTTACTTTGTAAACTTCTTAATATGTTATATTTTGCAACGAGGGAGTATTGCTTTTATAATGAAAAATATAACAAAGGTTTTAAACTTTCATCATGTCAAAATAAATTATATCATATGTCAAAATAATTTTCTGCGAATTTAGAGATAAATGTAAAAATCCAATCTTTTAAAAAAAATAGAGACTTTTTATAAATTTTATACTTCCATGTGTAAACCACTAGCCCCTCTAAATAAAACCTCTGTGCTTATTTATATAGTTTTCAATGTTTGGTTAAGAAGTTTTTCTGAAGCAAATTAAGCAATAGTTAGTTTTTAAGAGGATTTCAAAAACAACATGAAAAAGTGCTGATGACTCGTTGTATCATAAGGACATCTTTGCTAATGTTTTAAAAAGTCGAGAAGAAGGAAAGGAGGGTCTTGGCAGATTGTTTTCCATTAGAACATCATAAAGCAGGAAAGGTGTAGAAGAGAGCCACTGTCAGGGAGACTGGGGCTAGGGCCAAAGGCAGGAGGAATATTTGGAATGCAGGTTATTGTGCTACCAAGTAGTTTCTTCCTTTTTCTGTCTGGCCACGTGCAAGAGCCTCAAGGGAGACGTGAATAGAATAGCCGTTAAAAGGAACATCTGGTAGACCAGCCACCTTCTCAGGCCTGCCAGCCTGTATCACAGGGTAAAGGAAAGAGGCCATGGTCGGGAGGAAAGTGCTGTGGCTTTTGCCACCACCCTGACACTGAAAAGCCCTGAGAGGGCCTAACGTGGAAAGAAAACTCAAGGTCAGTTAGGGAGAAACAAACCTGGAAAAGGTAATTAGATTTCAGCCAAGCAGTTATTAACAAGGAAGGAAAACTGAGACAAGATCTTGGTTGCCCGCATTCTTTAACTGTTATGCTGATTTTGCTTTCAATATAAATTTGGCATTTGGAAAAAACAGTTCATCTTTATCCCTAGATTTTTTTTTTTCCTAAATGAAGAGCTCTATTTTGTTATGGTGATGGTTTTTAGAAACATAATTGAGAGGAAGAATATATTAAGATCTTCATCCCAGTAACCACACCTGTGAATGGCCTCATCTTGAAAACCGTGAGATCACAGTCCGACCATAATTCCTATTACAGATGATCTGGCTTAGGGTGGGCCAAAGACATTCCCTCTGATTTCTAATTTCCTCTTAAATTGTACCAGGCTGATTGAATGAAGTAGCCAACACCCAAACTGTTCTAATCACACCTATATTTTGGGCAAAGCCATCAAAAGATGTGTAGATTACCCTCCCATCCTATTTCTTCCAATTCTCCTGGGCCCCATGTACACACACAATCAGGACTCTTCCTGCAATCAGGCAGCAGGAGATGGAAGTGGTGAGGGGAGGCTCTGAATCAACAGGCAGTAGAGCTGCGCCCAGTCTGGTTGCTATTTGCAGGAGGGACAAGAAGCAGAGTTAATTCTAGGCAAAGATTGCCATGTGCAGAGCCTGGTGTGTCTAAGTCAGCCTGCAACTTGCTTGGCTCCCACTGTATGTGTTCTCTGTGTGTTTTGTGTGTGTGTGTGTGTACAGCTACTAAAGGTCTCAGGAAATTACAGAGTACTAATCATTTACAAATAGAGATTGTATAAGGTAGACTCGGTTTTATCACTGCCTCTTTTGCTTTCTAAAGTTTGGACCAGCCTTCCTTAGGTCTGCCCTCTGCTAGTTTGTTGCAGTTTCCCAAAGGTTGGCTGCTGCTGAGCAGACTGCCCAGTTCAAACTGTAGGAATCCCTAGTGCTCTCTAGGCCACTCAGTCTCCAGCTGACCTCTGACCTAGGCTATGCATTCTGTCCCAAAGCAGTACACCCTGCCCCCTCTGCCTGAGAGTATGGTGCTAACTCTTAGGTTACGTTCAAAATTCACATGCTGTATTCTGCACCTTTTTTTCAGTCAGTTTTTGTTTTCCTGAACACTTGAGCAGCTTTTTGTACTGCAGTGCAGCTTGGTTAAAGAAAGGTGTCATTCTTTTTTTTTTTTTTTTAATAAATTTATTTATTTATTTTTGGCTGTGTTGGGTCTTCATTTCTGTGCGAGGGCTTTCTCTAGTTGCGGCAAGCGTGGGCTACTCTTCATTGCAGTGCGCGGGCCTTTCACTGTCACGGCCTCTCTTGTTGCGGGGCATAGCCTCCAGACGCACAGGCTCAGTAGTTGTGGCGCACGGGCCTAGTTGCTCCGCAGCATGTGGGATCTTCCCAGACCAGGGCTCGAACCCGTGTCCCCTGCATTGGCAGGCAGATTCTCAACCACTGCACCACCAGGGAAGCCCCTAAAGGTGTCATTCTTTAACTTTATTCCCTCCTGGTCTGGCTGACAGGAATGGTAGAAGATTAATTCCTGCTTCTTCTTGTAAACCACCACTTTTTTCTGTAGCTGAGGCCTCTAATCAGCATATTAACAATACTCTCTAAATTTACATAATGTATGCATGATCCAGTTTCTCCATATCCTTGTCAGCATTTGATGTTGTCACTATTTTTTATTTTAGTTGTTCTGGTAGCTATGTAGTGATAGTTCATTGTGGTTTTAATTCATGTTCCCCTAATAGCTAATGATGTTGAGCCTCTTTTCATGTGTTTATTTGCCATCTATATGTCCTCTTCAGTGAAATGTCTGTTCTTGTTTTTTGTCCATTTCCTAGTTGGGTGTTTTTTTTTCCTGTTGAGTTTTGAGAATTCCTTATGTATCCTAGATACGAGTCCTTTGTTGGATATGTACTTTGCAAATATTTTTCCAACTCTATAACTTGTCTGTTCGTCTTCTTCAAATGGGTTTTCACAGAACAAATTTTTAAATTTCATGAGGTCCACAGAAAACTACTAGAGCTAATCAATGAATTTGGTAAAGTAGCAGGATACAAAATTAATGCACAGAAATCTCTTGCATTCCTATAAATTAATGATGAAACATCTGAAAGAGAAATTAAGGAAACACTCCCATTTACCATTGCAACAAAAAGAATAAAATACCTAGGAATAAACCTACCTAAGGAGACAAAAGACCTGTATGCAGAAAACTATAAGACACTGATGAAAGAAATTAAAGACGATACAAACAGATGGAGAGATATACCATGTTCTTGGATTGGAAGAAACAACACTGTGAAAATTACTATACTACCCAAAGCAATCTACAGATTCAATGCAATCCCTCTCAACCTACCAATGGCATTTTTCACAGAACTAGAACAAAAAATTTCACAATTTGTATGGAAACACAAAAGACCCCGAATAGCCAAAGCAATCTTGAGAGAGAAAAATGGAGCTGGAGGAAACAGGCTCCCTGACTTCAGACTATACTACAAAGCTACAGTAATCGAGACAGCATGGTACTGGCACAAAAATAGAAATATAGGTCAATGGAACAGGATAGAAAGCCCAGAGATAAACCCACGCACATATGGTCACCTTATCTTTGATAAAGGAGGCAAAAATATACAATGGAGAAAAGACAGCCTCTTCAATAAGTGGTGCTGGGAAAACTGGACAGCTACATGTAAAAGAATGAAATTAGAACACTCCCTAACACCATACACAAAAATAAACTCAAAATGAATTAAAGACTTAAATGTAAGGCCAGACACTATAAAAGTCTTAGAGGAAAACATAGGCAGAACACTCTATGACATAAATCACAGCAAAATTCTTTTTGACCCACCTCCTAGAGAAATGGAAATAAAAACAAAAATAAACAAATGGGACCTAATGAAACTGAAAAGCTTTTGCACAGCAAAGGAAACCATAGACAACCCTCAGAATGGGAGAAAATATTTGCAAATGAAGCAACTGACAAAGGATTAATCTCCAAAATATACAAGCAGCTTATGCAGCTCAATATCAAAAAAACAAACAACCCAATCCAAAAAAGGGCAGAAGACCTAAATAGACATTTCTACAAAGAAGATATACAGATTGGCAACAAACACATGAAAGGATGCTCAACATCACTAATTATTAGAGAAATGCAAATCAAAACTACAATGAGGTGTCACTTCACACCAGTCAGAATGGCCATCATCAAAAAATCTACAAACAATAAATGCTGGAGAGGGTGTGGAGAAAAGGGAACCCTCTTGCACTGTTGGTGGGAATGTAAATTGATATCGCCACTATGGAGAACAGTATGGAGCTTCCTTAAAAAACTAAAAAAAGAACTACCATACAACCAGCAATCCCACTACTGGCCATATACCCTGAGAAAACCATAATTCAAGAAGAGTCAAGTACCACAATGTTCATTGCAACACTGTTTACAATAGCCAGGACATGGATGCAACCTAAGTGTCCATCGACAGATGAATGGGTAAAGAAGATGTGGCCCATATATACAATGGAATATTGCTCAACCATAAAAAGAAATGAAATTGAGTTATTTGTAGTGAGGTGGACGGACCTAGAGACTGTCATACAGAGTGAAGTAAGTCAGAAAGAGAAAAACAAATGCTGTATGCTAACACATATATATGGAATCTTAAAAAAAAAAAAAAAAGGTTCTGATGAACCTAGGGCAGGACAGGAATAAAGATGCAGACATAGAGAATGGACTTGAGGACACGGGGAGGGGGAAGGGTAAACTGGGATGAAGTGAGAGAGTAACATTGACATATATACACTACCAAATGTAAAATAGCTAGTGGGAAGCAGCTGCATAGCGCAGATCAGCTTGGTGCTTTGTGACCACCTAGAGGGGTGGGATAGGGAGGGTGGGAGGGAGATGCAAGAGGGAGGGGATATATGTATACATACAGCTGATTCATTTTGTTATATAGCAGAAATTAACACACCATTGTAAAGCAGTTATATTCCAATAAAGATGTTAAAAAATTTTTTCATGAGGTCCAGCTTACCAGTTTTTTTCTATATTGGATTGTGCTTTTGGTGTCAAGTCTAAGAACTGTTGGCTTAGCCCTACATCCTGAAGATTTTCCTCTGTGTAGACTTGCATTTTTCACCAAATTTGGGACTTTTCAGCCATTATTTCTTCAAATGCTCTTTCAGCTCTACTATCTTTCTCTGGTCCCTATGCAACTACAATAGTAAGAATGTTGATTTTTTTGTTATTGTCCCACAGGCAGTTGTCTCAAGTTCACTGCTTCTGTCTTTTGTCATCTTTATTCTACTATTGAGCACATACAGTGAGTTTTTTAATTTGTATTTTTCAGTTCTATAATTTCTATTTGTTTTTTTAAAAATAACTTCTGTTTCTTTGCTGAGGTTTTCTATTATTTTTCATTTATTTCAAGAGAATTTGTTATTGATGAAGCACTTTTATGATTCTGTTTTAAAATCCTTGTCAGGTAATTCCTACCTTTGATTTGTCTTGGTGTTGGCATCAGCTGATGAGCTTTTCTTATTCGAGTTGTAACTTTCTTCGTTCTTGGTATGATGGTGATTCTCAACTGTATTCTGGACATTTTGCCAATTATGTTGGCAATACTCTGGGTCCCATTTAAAGCTTTTATTTTAGCAGGCATTCACCCTGTTCAGGTTTGGCATGCAGCTCCTGACCTACTTCTGTGGCTGTGATTCCAATGGCAGTTTAATTCCTAGAGCCTTTGTGGTGTTGTGTTAGTGGGTTTGGTTTATCAGTGCCTGTGTCTCCCTGTGCTCCCAGCTGGTGCTGGCTAAGCGGGTGGAGGCTGGTCCCCAGGCCTGGGTGCTTGGGCGAGACTTGGTGAGGAGGGATGTGGTAGAATGCCCCTGTCAGTGTCCCCTGCCTGCTTCTGGGCAAAGGAGAGTTTTGGGCCCATGGGAACAAAGAGCCTTCTTGGACCAGGCAGCTTGCTGTCGCCAGGTCTTTTCTCCTATGTCTGCCCACTCACCTCAGTTTCTCTTGGCAGAAAAGATGTCTCAGGCCCTGCAGGAAGGAAAGTGCGTGCCCTAGCTCAGGGCTCCCAGTTCATCCCCCTTGCCTGTGGAGTTGGGTTTGCCTGATGCTGTCAGAGGGACTCCTGTTCAATATGGGAGAAGAGTGAGCCCACCTGTGCTGCCTTCCTTTCCTAGGTGGGGAGCTGGGAAGCAACATGTCTGGTGACCTTCTGTTGGGTAGATGGCTGGTGCACGATGCCCTACCACCGTGCCGTTCCTCTCCTCCTGGGGTCCCAGACCAGCTCATCTTCTTCCCACCACTTCTCAGAGTTCTCCTCTGGATGCCTTGCATGCCATTTCCAGAGTGTATCGTTGACCAGGAGAAAAATGACTCTGTGCCGTTGGGTCCAGACTGGAAGCCCGTGTATGTGTGTTTTATGACTTCTGTTGTCTTCCTTCAAGATGCTAGGCTGGCGTATGGAGGGAAGAAAGCTGTCTGATGCAGCAAACACACATTAATTCAAGTAAGGGAAGAGTTACTCCTTATTGGCTTAGAATTTAATAATTCTTATAAATTTATTTCCTGAAGATTGTCCCTTCATTTGCCTCAAAACATTATTTTCCCCAAGCAACCTTTTTTTTTGTCCTTGCCTAGGTTTGTACAACTGGCAGAACACTCTTTGTGCTCACAATATCTTAGAAAACTACAGGATGCGCTGAGCAGTGAGAATTTGCCTTTCTGTCTTGTCCAACTTTACCTTTATCCAAGCTGCAGACAGAGTTTCTAGGAAGCAACAGCAACCTCAGTACTTACCAGATTTAACTGTCCCCAAACTCTAAAGTAACTACAGATCTCATAGTTATAAGATAATATACATGTAATAGGTCATCCAATAACTATCAGCTGAATGAATGATTCATAATTTCAATTTACATTTTTATTTTCTTAGATTCTCATCTGAATCCCCATTTTTCTTAAGATAATCATTTATTCATAATTTGACTGAATGTGTGTTGAAACTAGGTTGAATGCTCTGGTTGTGTGTTTCCATAGTTTCCTGCACTTCCCTTCATGCAAGAGATATCTTCTGGTCCGGTTCATCGAGCTCTTCATGAATGATGGAGCTTATACTCGTGTTCACATAAGCAAACGATTGACTTTAGGAATATGTAGAAAGACATTCATTAAAAGGAACAATCAGCAAAGGTGGGGAGTTGGGGAGCTAGAGTTCCCTCCTCCTCACCCCAAAGCCTCGAGATATCTTGGGGCCCCTCCAGTTTAGTGTATGTATAATCTGGATGCGAGGCTCGCATGATTCTTCTCAATGACTAGGAACTGACATCTGAACTTACTCAGCTTCCCAAGAATTCATATTCAACCTCCAATGGAATGCTACTGAACAAACCACACTTCATTTTACCTGTGGAATACCACCCTTGGGGTATTCATGATGCAGGCATCGAAATGAACCCTCGCTGGACACCTCAAGTCCAATCACAGGATGCATGGCATTTTGCTGTTATTGCTTATTCAATCATATCTCATATCCATCTAGACTCTAAGCAATGGGTGAAGAGAACTGTGCTAATTTTGCTATCCATTTTCTCTCCAGTAGCTAACACAATGCCTGACACACAATGGGTGTTCTTATTTAATAATTAACTGTTCCACTGTCGGTTCTCTACGGTGTACTCTTCTAATAGTGAGTAAACCAAGTTCCTTCTCTTACGAAGCTTACTTTCTAGTGGGAAAGATAGGCCATAAACAAACTATTAGGTATAAAATAAGCTCCAATGATGTATTGTACAGCACAGGGAATATAGCAAATATTTTATAAGAAGACCCTTAAATGGAGTATAACCTTTAAAAATTGTGAATCACTATATTGTACACCTATAACATATAGTATTATACATCAACTATATTTCAATTTTAAAAAGTAAATAAATAATAAAAAAGTAAAAAAATAATAATAATTAACTATTCCAGACACTGGTAAGGGTGAGAAGGAGTCCAAAATGTGGAAGAACTGGTTGTTTCCCCAAGAACTTAGAACTTTGGTGAGGAAGATTCATCGGGAAATAACTAACGGTGGTATGAGTCATTCAAATAAATGCTAGGAAGAGATTAAAATGATCAGCCCTGGTAGTCACCATCACAGGGAAGTTAATTACCAATTTATGGGATCAAAGAAGGATTTACACAGGAAGTGGTTTTCAGCTCATCTGGAAATAATGCAGTCTGGTAGATGTAAATACCTTCTCCAGAGTGCATCCCCCTTTTCCTGACTTCTATTCTTTTTCCTCAAAGGAGAAAATTTCTCAAAGTCTTCCTGTTACTAAGGGTCTACTTCCTGCGGAAAGTCCTGAATAGCATTCAGTGATTTAAAAAGAACCTCTGTGGGATAATAGTAGATCCAGATCTGGGTGCTAAGTCTGGAGCGAAAATATTAACCAAATTTTCAACCCAAATACTATTCCAGGGCCGTTGGGAGTCACTTTGTTTTGGTTTAAGCAGTTTGGTTTTGGCTCATAAGTAATCTCAGATGGTAACAGCATTTCTAATTAGGTCTTAGTCCTGCTGACTGTAATTCATTTAAGGGTGTGAACATTTTTTTTTTCTTAATTGGATTCATAGCATTACTGACTTCTCCAATGACCAAGAGAAATTGTATAAACTTTGGTAATTGGATTTTCCAACTGAAGGGCTATTAACTCTCTCAAGAAGAGAGAATATATAACAAATCCAATTCAACTCTGTTATTTTCTTATAAAAAGACTGCACATTTTCATAAAATATTTTGCTAAAATATCGTCAAGTGTTTTGGGGCTGCCTCACTGATTTTTCACCAGGAACTTGATTGAAAAGGTGGGAAAGAGGCAAATCATATTGCTTTTCTTTAAATGATTTCTTCAACACAGAAAGGTTAGGTGACTTGCTGTTTATCACACAGCAGACCAGGAGCAGAGTCGCTGACTGTATCTTATATGATGTGCTTATTTTGTGGCTAGAAAAAAGATTTTAAAACCTTTGCCCCTAATAATAGTTAGGGTGTTCACTAATGACTCAGAAAATGAGGGTGTGGGACTAGGAATGAAGGAGTTAAAAATGAACATCTTGAGGACTTCCCTGGCAGTCCAGTGGTTGAGATTCTGTGCTTCAAGTGCAGGGGGCACGGGTTCAAAACTAAGCCCACGTGCCTTGTGGCACAAACCCAAAAAAAAAAAAATGAACACCTTGAGGAAGGCAGGAGAAGGTGGAGAAATTGAAGTTGAAGGCTGTCTGAGGAAAGCAGGATTTCTGGATGCAATCTCTAAGGCCACACGATTGGCCCTTGCCACCAGAATGGTGGGATATAAACATCGGAAGAGGCTGTGACCCTGGGGTCAGGGGT
Source organism: Balaenoptera acutorostrata (assembly GCF_949987535.1). Classification (NCBI taxonomy): domain Eukaryota; kingdom Metazoa; phylum Chordata; class Mammalia; order Artiodactyla; family Balaenopteridae; genus Balaenoptera; species Balaenoptera acutorostrata. Next base: position 26,455,134 of record NC_080068.1, on the reverse strand, counting down.
AGCCAAGAAAGAGCTGTGGCAGAGCTGACTACATGAAGTTTGGTTGGATGAATTAAACATTTCCAGGCCTTTCCTTCCTCTACATGAAGTAGTTTATATCCCATTATCTTCAACAAAGCTTATTGGGGTCAAAACATTTATTGTCTCTACCTCACAATTAGCTCTCATCTTCTCCCCATCGTGCTATTTGCACGGGCTTCTCCTCAAATAGATTATAGTCTCTTCAGGGGTGAGGACCAAAGCTTATAGATTGTATCCCCGCAGGGTCCTGTACAATTCCTTCTACAAGTTAGGAAGTCAGTAAATACCTTTTGATGGTATTTCATTTAACGTAGATGTAAGGGATGTCCATCATGTTTATCTCCAGGTCAAGACAATTCCCATTTTTTTTGAGGACTGATGTTCTCCTCTTTTGCACCTGGGAATCATCAGAGGTGGCACCAGAGCCGTGCCTTCACTTTGAGATTCTCCCTGATAGTCCAAGCAGAGCCAATGAGTCTTTCTCTTAGACCTTTGGCATTTGAGAGAAGGAGGAAAAAGACATTAGAGTTTCCTGCCAATGGAAACCCATTATCAGAAGAAAGCAAGGTCCACAAACTCCCTGGTCCCTGTATGAGGCACACACTCTGGCCATTCATCAAGAGGCATAGTTTCCATTCTTATCCACGATCAAACACCACAATTTCCCTCCGGTGTCAGCTGACGATTCCTCAAGCTCATGAAAAATGAGATTTCAGTCTAGGGATGATCATAAACCTATTAATGCTGTTCTATCCAATGATAATCATAAACTCAGTTCTGTCTAATGAGACATAGTAGGAAGTCTGCTGAGGGTCTTCTATAAAATATTTATTGCTACTTGAGAAAAAGAGAAAGAATAATAAGTTTCTCTCTGCCATTGCCACCATCCTCACCCCTGCTTCCTGCCTTTAAATCGAGAGCCTGGTGTTAAGGCAGCTATCTTGTGACCATGAGGCAACCAAGTACAAGAATAACTGGCACACAGAGGCTGGTAAGATAAAAGGATGGAAAGGATCTGGCTCCTTGATGACATTGTTAAGTGGCAGAACCAGCCCTGGAATATCTGGAATGTTATTTTGTCGGAGAATTAAATGTCTTTTTTCTAAAGCCACTCAGTCAGATTTTGGTTATTTGCAATAAAATGTATCCTAAGGTTAGACCATCTGACCCAGATCTTCCTTGAATTTCATTAGATTCACTAGTATACATCCTATAGATTCTTTTCCCCCTTTGGGTAACCAGAGTAAATTTCTATTTTGTACAACCAAAGAAGCATTAACTTCTTATGTTGGCTTATTAATTTATTACATAGGCTTTTCACAAAATATTTGAGGGTTGTTTTTTTTTTTATATCATAGGAGGAAGTCAGGAAAAATGATCATCCAAATGTAGAGAGTATTTGTTTCCTCTGCTTCCTTGAGTATTCCTCTGCATTTTGACTTAACTCTGGATGAAAGCAACAATCAACTCAAAAAGTACTGTTGCTATTACACTCTTAGCTTTGAGAGAGAATTGCAAAAGAGAGATGAGAGAATTCGAGCATAGCTTAATCAAAGGTAGATGCTTTTGCTGGTAACCTAGGGAATGTAATTCGAACTTAGCATTTTATGTCACCTGAGGTAAGAGTAAAGTTTAGATAAAAATATGTAACGAAGAGCATTTCAAATTGGCATATCTCCTTTTTAAAGAGAAGAGATAACATTTAGTGAAAGCTGCAAAGATATTCATGTCCTTTGACCAAGTAATTCTACGCTAGAGAATTTTTCCTAAGGAAATATTTTGACAGATGTAGGACAGATGTTTCTATCTGTAATATGAAAAAAGAAACACTGAAAAAGAAAAACATTAAATATTCAACAATAAGAAGATAATGTAGTTAATTACAATATATCAACTAGAGGGCCTACAATCCAACCATTAGATATAATAATGATGTAAGCAAGGTAAGAATATAGAAAATGTTTGTCATTTTTTTTAAAGCACAATACCTAGTGATATGTAAACTATGATTGTAATTATAGCTAAGATCTGGAAGGTATATAAAAAAATTAAAAAATAGTTTTTGGAGTTAGGTGGAATTGAGAGTAATTTCTTTCATTTTTTCAATGTTATTCCAATGTGTTTTATCCTTCATGCCAAGCATTGTGTCATGCCAAGATCATCACCTGTGCATAGAAACAAAGTTTTCCCTCACTCTAAACCTCCTGTGGACTTAAAAATTTGCTTGTTTTATGTTCTTATGCTGAATAATCTGAGCGATGGAAAACTCTTGAGGAGTCTATAGCTGAGAACTGACAGGACCACCATCACAAGGGACATGAATGTTCAGAAAAAGTTCTCCAAGGCCTTAGCAGGATTGATAATATATGGTCTAAGGGGTATCAGAGTGGCCTACGTTCTTCCTGATCCATAATTTCTCCCTGTGGTCTACTGGGTGGCTATTGATCTCTTATCCTTGGCCAGGTTCCTGAGCCTAAGAAGTTCTCTCCTAGGCCTTCTGAAGTTCATTCATGTGGCTGAGGTTTCCTTCAAGGGCATACCACATAGAGTGCCTGGAAAAGATCTCAATAAAATAGTTTCTCCTACTAGAATTTAAGTCGTTCTTCCTACCAGAATTTAATAGGCCTTTCCTTGAAAAGAATGTAATTGGTATAATAGCAACACCTAGAAAATAGTTTCATTTGTCCTTTCTGATAGGAAGTACTGACATGTAATGAGTGTGGGCAGGGCAGGGCTGGGCTGAGATGACCTGGGAGTGAACACATTAAATTCTACTTCTATATTTATTTGTGTCTCTAAATAAGATAAGAAAACACTCCATAACAACGGCCATGTTCAGTGATAAGAATGGACCCCTGTTAGAAGGAACCATGCCTTCAGCAGAGATGAATACAACCCTGGAGAGAAACCTTGGTCTTATAAGAAGTCTGGCGTCCCAACCACAAGAAAGTAAATTGCCTTTGGGGGCTGTGAGACAGAGCAGTGTCCATATAGAAACATATGTCTGAGGTATAGTGGTTCTTGGTGTTTGGAAATGTGAGGGAGAATTTGTGATGTCAGAATAACTGGGAGATATTACTCAATTTAGTGAGCAAGGGCGAGGAATACTAATCTCCTACAGTGTTGTAGACTGTCTTGAACACTGAAGAATTGTCCTCCATAAAATTTCAATAATGCTTCTGTAGGAAAACACTAGAAATTTAAAGCTGGGAAGCATCGTGAAGTTATCGTCAAAAATGGAAAGAGTAGGGGGACTATAGAAGAAAAGCGTATTTCTCTGAGTGTTGAGTTTTGTTTTGATGGTAATGATTCAACGATTCAGGAATGCATCTAGTATATTAGGAAAGGCTTTATTGGAGATCCTTATACATCATTGTCCCAGGAAAAACCAGCTGCTTTGGAATTCTCCAGTTAGATGTTTTATGAAGTTGGTGACATTGAGAGATTTATTTGAGAGAGGAGCTTAAAAATCAGGTTTTGAAAATATACCTGCTGGAATTTTTACCAACCTTTATCATTTTTCTAGGTTTTATAATTTCACCTAGGCTTCTGGGGTGGAAAATCTGATGACAGAGAATATTCGTCAATGAGACAAAGAAAAAATATTTTTACTTCCATCTTTCATTTTGAGCCTAACTCTTACTGAAAATAATGCAATAGTTTTTTGGCCTCATATATATTTTTTCTAATCTGGGGAGAGTTCAGTTTGTGCCAATATGTTTAGCCATGCAGCATGATAGACTTTTAATTAAAACTATCACATGATGAGCTTATTGAGCATAGGAAGTCTCTGTAACACATTCATCTATAAGCTTCATGCAAAGGTCTTCCTGCAGTCACACAACTGCAGTTATGTTGGGTTAACCTGTAGTTTTAGGGTTTAACTAAGCCTTTTAATGTTAATATCCGTTTCCCTATGACTGGTTATTCGTTATTATAAAGGATTAATATAAGGAAAGGATTAGTCTAGTAGTGATCCTTCCTTAATTGCATTCTATATAATGGGGAAAAGCATAAATTGAAGCCCACCACCCATCAAGCTGAGGACAAGTGAACACACTGAGAAGAGAAATGCTATCAATTTATTTTCGGTCTTTTCTATATGCTACTAATGTATTTGAAAGTGTTCGCAACCCTAAATCTCGTCTTTCTCACATTAGAGATTTTAGTTTCCCTTAAAGAAAAATGAAAATCCCTCCCCCCAGCCCCACTTCCCTCTCCCTCCCTTGTAAAAAGGATTCTAGTGCTTTGGCTGGTTCTCAATGTACTTTTGTTATCTGAGTGCTTTATCTTTACCCATCTTGAGTAATGGAATCCAGTGAAGAAGAAGCAACTTTAAAATCTTAATATGCTTTCTCACCCCTTCTCTTCTCTCCTTGAACAACTTGTGCCATGTTGATTTAGCTGAGGTCCCAGGACAGTTACTGCTAAGTTACAGGAGAGAAGGGGTATGGACCTTGGGTTGGCCATGGGTCATCTTCCTAGGTGGCTTTGTGACGCCTGAACTTCCACTGCACTTATAGAAGAAAAACTCTCTAGGGACTGGAGGGAAAAAGATAAAAGAGTGTTTTTCTTAGTTTCCAGATCAAAATGGGAACCTGATACTTGGTCTTATTTTTCAGCACTCCCTAACCCAAGGAAAACGGTCAGAAGAGGGAGGGCAGGGTGTTTCTCTCCACTTAGGAGGCCATAATCCTGGTCCCAGGGGCATTCCTTCCAGAGCAGAACATTGCTCACAGCCTGGGTGGCCAGGGAAGCTTCCTCCTGGAGAGATGCAGTGAGAGCAAGGGAGTGGCCAGAGCATGAGGGCAGGTGAGCAATCTGGGCTCATTCTTCCTTATGCCACCCAGGAGGCCTCAATTGGGAGCTCCAGTTGGGAGGGCTGATGGAAGCAATTTTCTGTTTTGTGTTGTTTTAAATAAGAGGAATATGATTATATTATTCCACTCTTGATCTTCACTTTAGCCCTACTTCTTGAGGATGCCATTTTTCTCAACAGATATCACTCACTTAAAAAGGGTTTGTAATGAAAGTCTCTTGAGTGGATACAAGAAAACGTGCAACGCAGTCAGGAGAGACGCATTTTCCCCCTTCTGTTAAATTCTAGTAGAGGCTTATCACAGGCTGTTTCTGTTGCCTTGAATGCCACTGCTTTCTCTTCTGTTGAGAGAAATGCCACTAAATTTTCAACCCTCCTGGGCAAAACCTTCCCTGAAAGCATCCGCCCTTTCCTCCCTAGCTTTTATGCCCTCTCACTGCATCAAGTAACACAACCTGGTGGAAATGAAGCTTTATTAAAACATCATTCTCTAAGCAGTCCACAGGCAAGCTGCTCACCAGGCTTTGTCCCTTCTGCGACACAACAAATAGGCAGTAAGGTCTATCTCATCCACATATCTTTCTGTGACGGTATCTAGACGGATTCTTGAACTTGAGAGTTTTAGGAAGATGACAATGACAACAACAGCTCTTCGAAAGAACTTAGTCTACATGAAAACCATTTACATTTGACTAAATCTTTGTGCTGGCTTTCCTGTTGGGATGGTAGCAACCGTCCAATTCCCATCTATTCCCCCCCACCCCCAGCTATTATAGGGTCTGGAAGCCTGGAAACTACATTTTCCAAACTGCTTTGTCATCAGGTGTCTAGTTTAGGTTCCAGGAATGGGACCCCCCCCCCCTTGAGATTTAGAACAGAATAAAAAGAGAAGCTATTACTGACTCAGCAGTTGTGGACAAGCATGTAAGCTTTGGCAAAGCGCAGACATGAGGTTTTGCCAGAAGTTTCTAGGTACAGTACTCTTTTGAAAATCACCCACTTTGGTGCTATAGGAAGCTGAGATCACTGGCTCAGGTTTGCTCTGATCCTCGAACTTCCTGATTTTCTGAATACTATGAGGAGCTGCCCAGACCCTTATTCTCCTCCCCCTTACAGTGGTTTTGTATAAGGGCTCTCATTCTCTGTATTAAATCCCTTCCTGCTTGACATACCTATAGTGGTTTCTGTTTTCTTGACCAGACTCTGCCTGATACAATCTATATAATCAATTACAAAAGCTAAAGTGTGGATCTTTTTAAATTTATTTATGTATTTATTTAATTTTGGCTGTGTTGGGTCTTCGTTTCTGTGCGAGGGCTTTCTCTAGTTGCGGCAAGCGGGGGCCACTCTTCATCGCGGTGTGCGGGCCTCTCACTATCGCGGCCCCTCTCGTTGCGGAGCACAGGCTCCAGACGCGCAGGCTCAGCAGTTTCGGCTCACGGGCCTAGTTGCCCCGCGGCATGTGGGATCCTCCCAGACCAGGGCTCGAACCTGTGTCCCCTGCATCAGCAGGCAGACCCTCAACCACTGCGCCACCAGGGAAGCCCAAGGGTGGATCTTTGATATGAGATTTTAGTTACTGTTCATCAAGGCTCAGATGATTAAAACAGGAGTCATTTTTTTTTCTCATGCTGTCCAAACACTGCTCATCCTCTTGTGTGTTTCATTCCTGTTTTGTCTGGTATTGTGATTTGTTTTCCATGCAAGAGCTCTTACTCTGATATGTTACAACAGTCTGCACACAGTAGGTCTACAATATTTATTTGTTGAATTAAAAACAAAATGAACTATACTTATGCCCTTGCTTTACATTCATCTTAGATACAATAATTTGTAACTAAATGGCAAATAAAGGGGGCTACTATACTTCTAAAACATTCTGCAAAATGTCTAATGATTACATACACCAAGGAATAGTTTATCCCTCAGTGTGAGTAATGTTGAATCATTGCCAATTCATTCTTGCATAGAGTCATTTACTCAGTAAATATTTATTGATCACCTACTACATGTCAAGAATCATTATAAGTACTGGGACACGTCAGGAAACAAAACAAGCAGAAATCTCTGCCCTATTCATCTCACTGCTTTGATTTGATCTTGAAATCTGAGACTGGATGCTCTTCCCTTTGTTTCTTTGTGTTAAGTGTCTCATTGTGCCTAAGGCAATTATTCTTGGTGGGGTAATTAAGTGTCCTGATGGCAGATCCAAACAGAAACCTGATTCTCCATATTAGGAAAGAGCATAGAGTCCAAGGCCCTGTCTGGGAACCTCATCTTCCTGGGACCCTTAATATAGGGATGACACTCTCTGTCTTCCTTGCTAATTGGTGTCACACGCATATGTGGATACACTTTCTTCCTGTGTAAAAATCCAAACTTCCCCCTCTTTATTAGTAACAGTAGAAGTTAAGCACAGTTTCTCTTCCAGCCTTGGCAAGTTGTTGTTTTACTGGGATTGATAACATTTAGTAGCACTCTCATTCAAGTCCCTTCTTGCCAATGGTTTATCATATTTCTCTTATTGTTTAGATTTAGACATAAAATAGTCTGGAGAGGTTTCTTATTCTCTATGTTGTTTTTGGCATATTTCCATGAAGAAGTCCACATTATCTTTGCTCATATGCTACCTCTGAATGATTTCTGGGATGAGACTGACTCATTGCTTATGACTAAGTTCGGTAGCAATTTCCTTTAAAAAGGATAATTCTACAGTTTATTCTAATACATTATATAAATATTCAGAAATATTAAGTAATATACTTGTGGGCAAATGATGGAAATGTATGACTTCATGTATATATTTTGTCCTTCTTAGTAAATGGGGAGAGAGAATTCACCCAGATATCACTGAGGGTAATTTTACTTCTATTCGCAAATAAAGGAGGCAGAAGCCTTCCCTGTATTCATGGTGGTCCCAAAGAGTGGCCAGAAGGAAACCAGGGACCACTAGTGGTTCTGGTTGATGGAGAGTCTCAGGCCATTGAGATATGACTTTTAACTTCATTCAAGCTCTATTTCCTGCCTTACACTGAAAGGGTGGTACTCTGACCAGTGCTGAGAAGGGCAGGGTTGGGAGTGGGTGTGGTCAGATCTCCTGACTGGGGGCCAGAAAAGTAATGGGAATCCAGGCAACAGCACTGCCTATTTCCAGCCTAAAAGGCATTTGGGCAGCTGGGATTTGGCTCTAATCAAAAGAACCTGTGATTCAGCTTGGCCCACGCCCAGTATTCACCACTAAGTGAAAATGGGATTTTATTGTTTTAATCTCCATTTCTTTAATTATGAATAAAATTGGGAATATACCTACTCATAAGGAAAAAAAAAAAAAAAGAACCTGTGATTAACCTCATAGCATAGGCCAGCGGAACTCACGTTTTTAAGATTTAGGACAATCATTACAGCATGGATTATTTTTTTCAGAAGATGGAAAACCTATGCTTCCAGATTTTTATTCTCTATGTCCAAACATGAAGATAGAAAACAGCAAGTCAGGCCAAATGGATTCTACAGTGTGTATCTTGTTGGCTGCCTGCATACAGAAGCAGACTGAGCTGGATTGAAGAAAGAAAAAATTGCGCAGGGAGTGGGCGGAGACAAAATGAGAAAAAAAATGAGTGGGGAAGACTTTCAGATCAGTTATCAAAAAAATATGAGGAAAGGAAATACTGGATCCCTACTTTTAAATAATGCCTATGAGTTTTCTTAAATCACCAATAAAAACTAGGAAATTAAGAACTAATTTTAATATCTTTTCCACCCAAGCCTATTTAAAGTGTTGCGAAAAACCCAAACCAACAAACAAAGCTCATAGGGCAGTACCCCAAGAAAAAAGTTAATTTTACTGTATGTCAAGTAAAAATAATAATAATAATATTTTTTTTTTAAAACCTAGGGAAAAATATTGTTCCAAGCCTGAGGCACAGCTGGGGAGAAGCAGACAGATGATGCTTAATGGTTCTTCTCTCCCTTGCAGTGTATTTCTACTTTAACCCAGCCTGTTCACATTCTGCATGTTATTTATTTAAATGGAAGACAGTATGTAAATACACTAAATATAGGAGGGCAAAGCTGGAGACGTTCCAGCTTTGCAAATGTGGTAGGGGAAATGGCCGGGGAGCGCCCTGGCCAGCACATTCCAGCTCTGTTGTAACCCAGGGGCTGTCCTGCAAAGACAGCCTAAGCAAATATTTTCTCAGTTAATGGGCACAATTACTGAAATTTCACACAACACTTCAATCTTGCCCTGCAGTTCAATTTCCCTTCCACGTTCAATATCCAACCTTTTAAAAGACACATTTCCAGAGCTAAATTGGCTTTAGCACGCTTTGAAAAGTTCTACCAAATGATTGGAAACAGGCTGTGAATTTCTTCTCTTTTCCCTTTCTTTTTCTCCAGGTCCTCCTGTCCTAGTTTAGGGAATGTGTAGGGTCAGGGAAGCAGGTGGGGTCTGGCGGCAGGAAGAGGAAAGGGGGTCCATATATACTATCAGGAATATCTTTTTTTTTTAGGATGAAATCTCATCAGGGAGAAGCCACAACTTTTTACTCAATACATATCTGTTGACATAGCTTTAGTATCTTTATCAAAATTATCTTCTTTATTTCTACCAAAATTACTTCTACCAAGAAAGATTTGAGGAGATAACAATTAAAACCATATACAATGAACAGGGTAACAAGATTAGAAAGTAAATTTAAAAGTCATATATGCAGGCAAAAAAAAAAACCCACCCCATAATGGACCTTTAATTTATATTTGAATCTTTACATAACCAAAACAAAAGAAGAAACATAAGCCTATATTTACGGAGTGAGTTCTTGCAATTTGCCCCGCTCTGGATTTGAACACAGAAAAGCACTCATAATAATGCATCATAATGTCCAATGATAGCATCTTTGGTGTCTTAACCCTGGAGAAAATTTGGTGATGATCAGCTTTATTCTGACTACGGTTAACTGTAATAATCAAAATATGCCTTAAGCAGAAGTCATGTCTAGAGAGTTATAGACTATTTGTAAACACTTCTAGGGATATGCAAAGGTGCTGTTACCATATGTAATTGAGGAGTCAGGCTGCGGGCCAAAATCCCATGTGTGATCCCTCAAGCCCGACCATAGGCAATTGTTAAGGCTCTAACCGGCAGGCTTTTGTGGGCAAGCTGCGCTCGCTACACTTGGTGCACAGTCTGGGGTATAGTCAGATTCACTTCCCCACAGGGCGGCCAGGCTCACATACAACTGCATTCCTAGTCCAAATACCTCCGTTCAGAGGCCTCCTTATCAAGGGGCCTTGCAGTCACTTTTCTACACTCTGACACAGTACTTTTCCACTCCTTGCCCTCTCCCCACCCCCATCCCCATCCCAGGGCTTCCCTGGCAGGGAGACAATCCCCCAATCTGTGCTAATACATCTGACCCTTGCCTGGAGCTGCTCTTGGGAGGGAAAACGGAACACTGGGAGCCAGTGCTTTTTCCTGTTTTGCCTGTTGATTATACTATTGCGGTAAGTGAATAAAGGCTTAATTGTTACTCTCTGTTTGGCTTGTTGTCTTAATTGACCGCCTTAACACCTGGCAGCTCAGCTTTCTCCAGTTCAGCTCCTGACAGTAATTAGATATCAAATTTGGGAACAGAGACACAATTTACAGTTCTTACTCAGGGTTGAATGGATATTTATCCAGAACAATCAGGCATCTTCCCTGAATTCCAGAGTCCGTCAAGCCCGTTGAGGGTAATTGAAGAGCATCATGGTTTCACGGACAGGACACAGAATGAAATGCCGGAAGCCTTGGGCTCTAAAGTATACCTTGCTGTATAATTTGGACTTCCAGCATCATCCAGATTTTCTGGGTGTTAGTTTTCTCAACTGTGAGATGAGGAACTCTGGGCAAGTGGGTATTGAAGGTGCCTGTCACTGTACGGTGCTCACCTGAGCCATCACCTCTTCATTCCGTGACGTAGGTCAGAGTACCCATCACTCACTTTTGCTAGGACGTGGGAGTGATGGAGGGAGGAAACTGGGGCAAGAGCATAGTCCTCAGTGTCTTTAGGAACAATTACCCCATCCTAGATCGTCTACTGGGCAGCTCTAGGCCTTAGATGAGAATTTGGGCTTTCTCTGAGGACAAGCGTAATTTGGAATTTTATACTTTTACGCATATTTTCTAGAGCAGATAAGCCCATGTTTTAGTTTTAGAGCATCCTCAGGTGAGTGTCTAGACACTTGGTAAAGGATACTTTTCTCTGGTTTTTTTTTAAATTAATTAATTAATTAATTAATTAATTATTTATTTAGGGCTGTGTTGGGTCTTCGTTTCTGCGCGAGGGCTTTCTCTAGTTGCGGCGAGCGGGGGCCACTCCTCATCGCGGTGCGCGGGCCTCTCACTATCGCGGCCTCTCTTGTTGCGGGGCACAGGCTCCAGACGCGCAGGCTCAGTAGTTGTGGCTCACGGGCCTAGTTTGCTCCGCGGCATGTGGGATCCTCCCAGACCAGGGCTCGAACCCGCGTCCCCTGCATTGGCAGGCAGATTCTCAACCACTGTGCCACCAGGGAAGCCCCCTTTTCTCTGTTTATAGACATAGGGGAGTACTTATTGTAGTATTTACTAAATAGATTTTGAATAAACATGGGTGTCGTGAGCTGAATTTGTGTCCTTCCATAATTCATATGTTGAAACCCTAACCCCCAATGTGATTGTATTTGGAAATGGAGTCTTTAATGTATTTGGAAATGGAGTCTTTAAGAAGGTAATGAAGGTTAAATGAGGTCCTAAAGGTGGGGCCCTAGTCCTATAGGACTGGTGTCCTCCTAAGAAGCAAGATCTCACCAGCGGTCTTTCTCTCTCCACCCATGCACAGAGGAAAGGCCATGTGAGGACACAGTGAGAAAGTGGCTGTCTGCAAGCCAGGAAGAAAGATCTTACCAGAAGTCAACCCTGCTGACACCTTGATCTTGGATTTCCAGCCTCCAGAACCGTGAGAAAATCAGTGTCTATTGTTTAAGCTACCCAGTCTGTGGTGTTTTGTTATGGAAGCCCAAGCGGACTAATACAATGGGATAAAACAATCATCTGTATAAAACTCACTGTCTAAAAATAAAGCCAACAAGAAATGTGACATGATATTGAGCAACTGATGGAATGTAAGAAAAGAATAGCCATTTGACCTTGACATTGGAAAAGGTTCCTTCAAGCAGCACAGCTTATCGACATAGGATTATTTTTCACTTGTTGTGGGTCCAAAGACCCACTTTGTTCTGCAGAGAACAGCATTTCCTTTACGATAATATTTTATATATTCAAGTTTTCCGTTTTTCAGTTTTCAAGATTCAGCCTTTAGACAGATCTTAGTACATTTAATTATAATAATTGCATGTATGCACATGTATGTAAATTACATAAAATAAAAATATTATAAATTTTAAAAGTGTAAAAATTAAAGGTAGAGCTGGTAAGCTGGAAGGTGGTACAGGAGGAGAGTTGGAACAAAATGGAGGGAGTTACTTCCTCATTTTATAAATTAGAGAGTTGAGCAGTACGATCTGAAGTAGATGGATTAAGGAACAGAAGACACAGTTCTTTAAAGTTACAAAAATCACCAGTAGTAGAGTTAACATAAAAAAAGGTTAACAAGTTCTTGGAGGGAAAGGAGCTAAGTTATGAGCTAGATCCCTCATTATTTATGAAATAAGATCAACAGCTGCTCGGAAAACTGACACATCAGGAAACAGAAGCGCAGGTATATTGTTTGGAACTAATCGCAGTCAAAAGAAGGTGATGTTGGGCTACCAATCAGTGGAACCCCTCTTTCCCATCCAGTTTCTGAACGAATCGGAGAATAAGGCAAGGAGTAAGGCTGGTGGGAGATTCAAAGGTTACTTATTAGTAGTAAAGGCCAACTTGGGGTAGATGGCTTGCTCTGAGAGCTGAAAGCCTTGTTTAATGTACTCCAGGAAGAGGAACTTTTTCCATCAATTATAAAAGTTCTGGACCAGGGCAGCCCTTCCCACATTGCAGGAAGAGCCCACACCTGGAAAAGCAGCAGGGGAATGCCTTTCCCACTGAAGCTCCAACCCCAGGAGAAAGAAAGGAAGGAGCTGAGCCAGGCATGCACAGTTTATCTTTCTCAAATTTCCCACTCAGATTAAGCCATTCTTTAAATGAATTCCATGGTAGAATGGAGAGAGGCCAGGACTGGCACATATGGAAGGAAACTTCAGGATGAGGGAGTTTCCCCCTTAACAGATGCCTCTAGAGAGTTGAACGTGTACCTAGTGTAGGGCGGACTGGAGAAGAATTTTTCTTGTCATTGTATGGGAAGTATAGCAGTCGAAAGTGGGAGGTGAATGAGGAGTTTGGTCTGTGCCTTGCCTTCACTTTGGCCTATTTTGGTTGCTACCTTGCCCTTCCTTCATCCCCCTGGAGATTTTGGTTGGGCCACCTGAGCAGAGTCGAGGATGACAAAGAAGAAAGGAGCAAATGCTGGCTCAATACCGTAAGTCAGTTCTCCTGAATGTTTATCTTCAACCTTCATCCTCTCTAACATGGAAGCCACACTTCAATCTACTTCTGTTGAGTTACCTTTATTTTGTTCACTAAGATGTGGGCCTGAGATGACATCTCAGCCACCCTCTCCTGCTTTTGGGATGCACAGTAGCCTTTTCTTTTCTTCCAGGTGAATAAATTCTAACATGATGAGAATTCAGGGAGGACCCTCAGGCCCTGAGATCAGACTGAAGTGGGCTACTCCCATGTATACTTGTTTGACTCTTGTCCATCGACCTTCATTCTGTTTCCTCCTCCCACTCTGTTGCGCTAAGGACACATTTCTCTAACCCTCAGAACTAAGCATCTCTTCTTCCTCCATTAGCCAGGTGATCAAGAACTTGGCATTCATGGTATCTTGACCTGGGTGGTAGTTACACAGGAAATATATGTGTGTGAGAATTTATTGAACTGTATACTTAAGGCTGGTGCACTTTATCCAATTTACTATACGCGTGCTATAGATCACCTAGAAAAAAACCCGAGTCTTCAGTTCCTTGACAGTTTCTATCCCTGCCCAAAACTGGCACAAGAACAGGCGTGGCCCTTCCCCTAGACTTGTATTATGGCAACACTTTGAAGGTGGGGCTTTCTGAACTCCCCATAATCTGCCAGTGTTTCTCAGTCTTTTAAATATTTCTTTTCCTCAAGACTTAATGAACGTTTTCAAGGCACAGTCAATTTTCTTCTTCACCAGCTCTTTTTAACTGAGACACAAAATCTACAAGCCATAGAAAACTATTGTTACATTTTGCTGCATTAAAAAAAATCAACATGTGCATGACAAAAACACCATGAGTAAGATAAAAATATGGATGCAAAGATTAATATGGGAAAAATAATCACAACTCAAATCACAAAGGGCTCTGTCCCTAATAGAAGAGTTCCAACCAGTTTATAAAGAACCCAATAGAAAAATGGGCAAAAAATGTGAACAAAACATTCCATAATACATAAGCCACCAAGCACATGAACAGATGCTTAACCTCACTCACAATAAGAGAAATGAAAATGGCAATTACACCAAGACACCATTTTACAAGCTATCAGACAGGATAGAATAAAAAAGTTAGATACCACATGATGCTGGCAAGCCTGGGGGAAACAGGCCCTGCCATACAGTGGTTGGGAGGGCAAATTTTCTAGCTTTCATAGAGGGTCGTTGACTAGTACCTATCACAATGACAAACGCATATGCCCTTTGAGCCCGTAGTTCCAATTTTAGGAATTTAGATGGCAGGTATACTTTTGACAGGCAAAATGGTGTCTGTTCAAGGTATCGTCATTGTTTGTGCTAGCAGACTATTGAAAATAACCTAAATGTTAATGAATAGAGGTCTAGTTAAATAAATTATGATATACGCTTACAAAAGAATACTAGGCAGCTATAAAAAATAAGAAAGCATTTTTCATTTTAATATTTAAAAAATCGGAGTTATAGTTGAGTTAAAAAACCAATGATAGAACAATGTGCAGGGTGTGCTAATACTCGTGTAAAGAAGGAGGGGATGCATGAATGAATGAATGAATGAATGAATGAGGGGGCAGGTCCAGATCTGCCTCGAATGTGTGTTTGGGGGATGAGGGAGGTCAAGGTTAATAGGGAGAGACTCTGAAGTAGTCATGACTTGTCTTGTGTAGCCTCCCTCCCACCCTAACCCTTTTCTGGTTCTTAGTTCTTCCTTTGTTTTCTTAACCCTGCCCTTCAAGGCCGGTGTTCAGAGTCCTGCTCTAGCTCTCAGCAAGGCCAATCTCTCTGCAAACACAATCACATTTAATTGTTAGTGGATTGTTGTAGAAATCCTCCTGGTTGTCAGTGAATTTCAGAGGAGGACCCACAAGATGCAGATGGCTCCCGTCCTTTCCATAGTGGCACGTTTGAGGCGTGGTGGTGCCTTTGGTACTTATTGGACGGCTGCGGCTAGAAAAGTTTGAAATGAGAATGCTTAGTGATTTATGTTCTCAGAAACCAGGAAGTGCTGGAACCAAGGGTTTTATTTTGTGAGGAGGTTTCCTCCACGGTGACACTGCCTGAATGCCCACTCATTTTATCAAAATAATAAGGTTTCTGAAGGAACATAAAGAGCTCCTTTGAACTTCTACCAAGAGAGAAAGGAGGAGACATAAGGTCCTTGAAGATATCGCAGAGAATGGTCCCCCCGCCCCCCAGAGTGAAGTGAGGACGATACAGAACAAGAGAGGGTAGGAGAACAGAGAGGAAGAGAAAGCCTTCCACAGAGGAAGGAGAAAGCTGAGAAATAGAGGGCAGCTGAGAAGGGATGACAGGAGTCAGAAGCCCTGCCAGTACCTCTGGTCTTCGTGGAAAGACAGTGGAACCCGACAGCCTCCGCAGTGCGCGTGACCATGAGCAGGTTAACACTTCACAACAGGGCAGCGGGCAAGCGACTCAGTGGCCGCCAGTGAGGACTAATGAGCCATCGTCCATCCACAAAATGGGATGATTCTAGCTCTAAAAGGGAGGAAGGACTAGTTCTCTCTACCACTATAGAGCGATCTCCAGGATATAGGTACTTTTTAAAAAATAAGGTGAATAAAATCAGGTACAGTGTGCTACCATTTATCTAAGGCATGGATACAAATATATATACAGCTTTAAAAATCAACAGCAGGAGGATAAACTATGAAATTAAACAAAATGGTTACTAATGGGGGAAGTAGTAGGATGGGGAAAGGGATAGAAGTTGATCTTCTTGGTGTATACCTTGTTTTGTAGTTTTGATTTTGAAATCATGTACATACTTTACATAATTATAAAATAAAAAATTAAATTTAAAAACAATTCCTAAAAATAGAAATTAAAAAAAAGACACATGAACTTAACTCTGTATGAAGTTAGAGGCATAACCATACAGTAAGTAACTATTCTAAGTACCTTTAAAATGGTAATTTGATTGTAGCCCCTACAAGGATATTCTCTATGGGAAATTATAGAACAAGGCTGTTGGTTTATTCAACAATGAAAACAACAAAATTTGCGAGGAAAATAAGAGGAAGAGATGAGAGGGAAACCCATAGACTTAAAAAGTCTGAGGACGCACATCTGAGTGAATTGAAATGTAGGGACCATATTTGGATTCTGATTAAAACATTCTAGGGCTTCCCTGGTGGCGCAGTGGTTGAGAATCTGCCTGCTAATGCAGGGGACACGGGTTCGAGCCCTGGTCTGGGAAGATCCCACATGCCACGGAGCAGCTGGGCCCGTGAGCCACAATTGCTGAGCCTGCGCGTCTGGAGCCTGTGCCCCGCGACGGGAGGGGCCGCGATAGAGAAAGGCCCGCGCACCGCGATAGAGAAAGGCCCGCGCACCGCGATGAAGAGTGGCCCCCGCTTGCCGCAACTGGAGAAAGCCCTCGCACGAACCGAAGACCCAACACAGCCAAAAATAAATAAATAAATAAATAAATAAATAAATAAGAAAATCCTTTAAAAAAAAAAAAAAAAACATTCTAACAGAAATTGTTCTAAGTAATGTAAAAAACAAAACATTCTAAGACAATTCCGGAAATCTGGAGGCTGACTGAAATTTCATGGTGTTAAGAAACTATTGTTAATTTTTTAGGTGTGACCATTTTATTCTGGTTAAGTTTATTTTAGAAAGAATTCTTAGGATTTAGTGGTACAAATGGATATATTTAAGGATGAAACGATGCCTGGGATTTCTTCAAAATAATCCCAAGGCGGAGGGAAGGTGAGTGACAGGTATATGAACGTTCATCGTACATCTTATCTTTTTGTATCTTTGAAATTTTCCAGTCTAAAAAGTAAGTTTTGTACAGGGCAGCAGGAGAGAGAAAATTCTCATTAGCAAGTTATATTAGTAGGGTATTCTTCACACAATTGGGGCTTTTTCTTAGAGTATCTGTGACTCCGGGAGATTCAAACCTCTAAAGATAATGTACCCTTTCAGGTCACAGGAGAATGACAATGCCTTTAAGGATGTCAGAATTCAGAGTTTCAAGGGCCAGCTGATTTTAAAACTGGCCTCAGTACTCATTTTCCTCATTTATTTCCTTTTTTCTGTTGCCAGTACCAATTCAGCCTGATACCATTGTTTTGCCAATTCATGCCAAGGCTATTATAGTAACTACCTTATTATTTCTTCCCTTAGCATAAGGCTAATAGAACAGAATTATCTCTATTGTAAACACACTTAAGACCTCCCTAAACATTGATGTTTTTAAAAGGTCTAACCAAAAAGTCATAGAATGGAGAGGCACTATTGATTAAAAACACTTTACACCAGTGATCAGAATGTATTTACACTTACTGTCTGGTTAGATAAATGGTTATTTCTTTAGAAAAAATTGAAAAAATACAATTACATGAAACAAAATTCAAAAAAATACCCAAAAAATACTGTAAAAAACAAGTCTTCCTTCTATCTCTATCCACCCCCCCCCACCCCCGCCCAGTTCTCTCCCTGGAAACATTAATGCTAACAGTTTATTGTGTATTCCTCCAGCGATATTGTAAATATATTTGCAGAAAACATAATTATATATCACAAATGGTAGTAAATTAAGTATAGTTATTGAGTAATCCTTAACTTTCCCTAATCTGTGATTTTTCAGGGCTCCTTTTTACTTCTGGACTATCATTTACACAATCAGCACAGACAATTCTGAAAAGATCTTTGCCTCACGTTTATTTTTTTCTTTGGTTTTGAAAAATTCTTGATCTCGACAACTGGAGCATTTCATTTTTTCCAGATAAATAATCACAGGCCAGTGTAAATAAGAATTAAAACTAGCATATACCTGAATCCACTGATGGATTTCCGTGAATATTTTGCTTTGGGTTCTAGCAGTGTCCTAAAATTGACAGTTAAAAACAGTGATAAAACTAGACAATCCTGCCTTTGCCTCTTGTCTCCCTAGTTTCAGAATTGTGAGTTCTTAGGAAGACCAAAACCATGGGGATTTTTAATAAAAGGTATCTTGACTTAAGTGACAGTGTGTTTGTTAGATCCACCACTGCAAGATGGGGAAGGCCAGAGATTGGGGAATAGGTAGGAAAGAGAGAATGGCAAAGGAGGGCGTCACTCCCTTTGCAAGCCTATCCTTCTCGGATCCTGGATTCTAGCTTCTCTTCTTTTTTTTTTTTTTTTTTTAAAGGATTTTCTTAGTTATTTATTTATTTATTTTTGGCTGTGTTGGGTCTTCGGCTCGTGCGAGGGCTTTCTCCAGTTGCGGCAAGCGGGGGCCACTCTTCATCGCGGTGCGGGGACCGCCCTTCATCGCGGTGCGCGGGCCTCTCTCTATCGCGGCCCCTCCCGTCGCGGGGCACAGGCTCCAGACGCGCAGGCTCAGCAATTGTGGCTCACGGGCCCAGCTGCTCCGTGGCATGTGGGATCTTCCCAGACCAGGGCTCGAACCCGTGTCCCCTGCATTAGCAGGCAGATTCTCAACCACTGCGCCACCAGGGAAGCCCCTAGCTTCTCTTCTTAACATCTGTCCTTGGAGACAGGACTGTACTGCCTACCGCCCTGCCTCACAACAGCCCTTTAAGGTCGTGGGTGCAGCAGTGCCCTCAGCAGTGGCAGCTGCTTAAAGAAAGACTAATCGTTCAAGTTTTCGAGTTGGTCGATTTAGGTTCCTACCACATGCATAATACAAGATACTTATATCAACCAATAATTATGTATATCATTAGATCAATTCTCAATTATCATTAAAACTATTAAATAATATTTTGCATAAAACTGCACCTTAAGCTATGAAGTAAAATCATAAAAATCCAGCAGCAGTTCTCAAGCCTGCCACCCCAATCTCTTGTTCCTTCCTTATTTCCTTTTCCTCTCCCCACTCCCTTTTTCTTTCTTCTCAGCAGTTCAGCTAGTCGGTAAGAAATTGTCATTCCATCCTCAAGCACAGGGAAGATCTAAACCTGGCCTCAGGCCCGGCCTACTCCACGTTGTCTCTTTCTATGTGGAAGACCAGGTTAAACTTACTAAAGAAAGTAGTTGTACCTACTCAGAAAATTCATGGGCAGAACATCTAAGCAAATTAAATATGGGCTACAACAATGCACGATTCTAAAAGTCAAAGAGTCCAAGAATCAAATAAATGCCAAACAGAAGCCACACGAGTTTAAAGATAACTAAAATTGCTAAAAAATTACTACTCTTTCCCTATGGATTTTGACTCTGCCTTGTAATTAAACAGATTAAGGCACAACTGAGCCAAATACTTTTTCCCCATTTAATAAAAAATCTAGTGCCTACTCTACCCAAATGGAAATTTTTACACATTATCTTACTCTGTCATTTGAAGTGCTATATATATAAATTCTTATATATAAGTTATATATTATATATATAATATAATTCTTATATATAAATTATAAATTCTAATAGGATACAATATAATACAATATAATATAATAGATATACATTACTTTAGTATAGAATTACTATTATCTATAAGTCCTAATTCCAAATTTCTAGGAAGGAAATCTAATTTGTTCACCTTGGGTGGGATGTCAATTCTCGACCCAGTTATGCCCAGGGTCTTGGTTGGGCGCACATCCCCCAAAGCATGAAGTACTTCCATCCACTTATCCTCATGCATGCTTGCTCCTTGTCATACCATCCAGACACTTCTTGACCAATTAGGTCTATCAACTTCTTCAAGATTCATAATTCTTAGCTCTCAGAAAATGAGCCTGCCTAACACGACCTTGTGTTCAGTTTCATGTGCATCTATTTAGTGCCTACTAAATGTCAGATGATACGGTAGACATTGGGATGCAAAGGTGAAGGCATTCTTTTAGAGGGAATTCAATCTATTTGCAGACAGTCGTATCCCCAAATATACAAAATTAACAATAGGCTGTCTTCATGTACTCGACACTTTAACGAAGATTGTGTTAAACATACCTTTTGTTGGAAACTGAAATGGCAAAAGATTACATCAATCAATTTATTTAAAGTATGAAAATTAAAACCACCTCCCCACTTAGAAATGGTGTATCAGAGAATAGTCATGTGTCTCCTTGTTAGCAGCTCTCTTAAATTTCTATGGAGAGAGTAAAATAATTGAATAATGTGAGGCTTGGGGTTATCACTGAAGTCTTGCCAACTGTAATCATACTTTTTTTAAAAATGAAGATCCTTTTTATAAAAAATACTATTACTCTCATTGTTCTTCTTCAAAACCACGCCTCCAGGGTACTAGGTGTTGTTAACTGACACTGCGTTGCCTAGAAAATAGAGATGTGGATTGTTTAAGGCACTTGTTCTGAGTCAATAGTAGATCTGGGAAGAGAATTTATTTGCCAGATGGCAGCCAATCTATTATTTTGTCTCTAGTATTTAACACAAACTCAGCCCTTTGCATACTTATAAATGTCTACCCATGATGTTCCAACAAGGGATAGTGGAATATTCAAAAACTGTTCCAGACAATTGCTGACCTGTTTATATCGGCAGCCAGTGTCCTGGCTGAAGACACAATAGAATATTCTGGGCAGTCAGTTCCCAAAGCAAGATTCTTAGTTTAGCTTGGAATTTTTCCCCAATACTATTTTGTCGGGATTCAGGGGAGGGCAGTAGAGATTGAGAGGCAAGTTTTGTATTATTACCATTATTATTACTTTTCTTTTGTGTTCATCTTAGCCATGGGTGAAGAAAGTAATAAACTTGTCTCTGACCATTGGCTGGTTTGATTATGCAGTTGCTTCTATTATTACCGAAAGCTGAGAGGGTAGAAATTATCCAAGGCAAGAAACTCTTCAGCAGAGACATACAGGAGTGTACCATCAATTACAACAGCAAATTACTTGTCCATGTTTTGAACCTAGATTTTAATATTTTCCTCATTAACTCTGGACCATGTTTAAGAACAAACTGCTCCAGACAGAACCAAATTAAGGTCAAACCTGTCCTTCACACCTGAAAATGATGAAGTTCTCAGGAAATATAAGCTGTCAAAATTACAGCATGAATAGTGTTTATAAACATGTGCCTGGGAATTAGCCAAGTATAGATGATCCTGGAGAAACTGAATGGCAGCAGTGCACTCTACTGGAATATTGTGAGGTAGCAAGGTCACATACCATAAGGCAGACATCCTGAAAAATATTCACTTCTATTATTGTCTGTTTAAAGAAACTAGGGTCAGTGCTAGGAAGTAGAGGACAGAACCCAAGGAGTAAAAATAAACTTAAAAAGAAGACAAGATGTTCTAAAAGGGCAAGTAAACATTATGAGTTATTTCCTTTCTTATAGCCATGGACAGACTGTTTAATAAGTGGTCAACAGGAGCAGCATTAAAATAAGTCTATTGCTCTGTTGCCTTAATAATGGGGAAGTCTTTAATATTGTTACAAGTTCCCCTTTCAGAAGTCATATATGGTCCATTCTCTACATAGAATTGAGCCTGAAATTTCCAGGAAGATGGATACCCAGAAGTTTTTTCTTAAACATTTTCATTTATTTCATAGAGAATAGACATGTATTTAATTTTTTATAAGGGTATCCAGATGATGGTTAGTTAGGATGGGAAGGAAGCATAAAATTATAAGATGTAGTTTACCACCAGTATGGTTCATCACTATTTTTTAGGGTTGTACTGTTCATTATGGTAGCCACTGACCGCTTAAATGAGGCCACTGACCATGTAAAATGTGGTTAGTGTACCTGAGGGACTGACATTTTAATTTAATTTAAAATTTAAAATAGATACTCGATTTAGATGTATGCAAACAGTTCATTCTCATCCTCTCCAGTTTTCTTCAACTCTCTTAAGTCCATCATCCAGCCTTGGGGCTCTCAGAGTAGCTTCTTAACTGCTTTCTGGCCTTTAGTTTTACACTCTGCTAGGCCAGTCTCAAAAAAATGCCAGTTATAATGAAATTTTTCATTGTTTTTTGAAGTATAAAAGACATACAGAAAAGTACAAAATTATAAGTATGCAGTTTGATATGTTATCATAAAGTGAACACAACTGATAAATGAACAGCTAGGTAAGACATAGACCGTGAATTATACCACAGAAGTCTCCATTCATGATTCTTTGTGATCACTTCCCCCTCCCCTTCTCCAAAGGTAACATCCATACTTTTTTTTTTTTAAATTAATTAATTAATTAATTAATTTTTGGCTGTGTTGGGTCTTCGTTTCTGTGTGAGGGCTTTCTCTAGTCGCGGCGAGTGGGGGCCACTCTTCATCGCTGTGTGCGGACCTCTCACTGTCGCGGCCTCTCTTGTGGTGGAGCACAGGCTCCAGACACGCAGGCTCAGTAGTTGTGGCTCACGGGCTCAGTTGCTCCGCGGCATGTGGGATCTTCCCAGACCAGGGCTCGAACCCGTGTCCCCTGCATTGGCAGGCAGACTCTCAACCACTGCGCCACCAGGGAAGCCCTAACATCCATACTTCTTACATCCACAGACTGCCTGCTTTATATTAATGGTTTGTTTTCCTTAAATTTTGCTTGTGGAATTCATCCATGTTGTAACGTGTATCTGGAGTTCATTCATTTTCACTGCTGTATAGGTATCTAACATATGATATACCACAATTCATTTATCTATTCTACTCTTCATAAACACTTTGATTAGTTCAACTTTTAGACCATTATGATTTATATTACATTAAACCTTTTAAAATGTGTTTTGTGAACACATTTCTGTAGAATCTATTCCTAGCAGTGAGTTACTGGGTAATAGAGTACTCATAGGTTCAGTTTTTGAAGATACTGCTGGTTTTCCAAAATGGTTTTATCAATCCATACTCCTGTAAGTATGAGACTTTACATTCTACATCCTCATCAATATTTGATATTGTCAATCTTTTAAAGTTGATTCATTTTATGAGCATTTAATGGTGTACCATTGTGGTTTTATTTAGATTTTCTGATGATTAATGAAGACCAGTATCTTTTTGTATGTTTCTTAGAAATTTGTTGTCTTTTGAAGTTCCTGCTTCTCTTTTCCTCATTTTTCTGTGGATTGTCTTTTTTTTTTTTAATTTGTAGTTCTTTATATATTCACTTATGAGTTGCAAATATCTTCCACTCCATGGCTTTTTCATCCGGAATGGTATCTTTGAGGAGCAGAAGTTTTTCATTTTATGTTATCCATTTTATCATTGTTTTTCTTCATGACAAGGGCTTTTTGGGTCCTTTTAAAGAAATCTTTCCATATTCCTAGGTTTTGAAGATATTCTACTAAATAATCTTTAAGAAGTGTTATTTTGCCTTTCAGTTTAGATTTATAATCCATCTGAAATATATTTTTGTATATAGTGTGAGGTAAGGGTTAAGTCTCTTTTATTTTATACAATTATCCAATTGCCCCACTATAATTTATTGAAAAGGCCATCCTTTCCTCACTGCTCTGAAGTGCCACCTTTGTCTGTGGTGACCAACTTATACTAATTTTCCTTGTTTTAGCTCTGAAAGTTCTATATCCTGGGAACAGCCTCAGGCTCAGGCAAACTAGGATGGATGGTTATCTTACTATTGTCATAAATCATGTGTGCATAAGTATGGGTCTATTTCTGGATTCTCTTTTCTGAACAGAATAATAAGCCCATTCTGTCTTAATTAGTTTTATAATAAACCTTGTTATCCTATAAAGAAAGTCATCCTATCTTCTTCATTTCCAAGAGAGTCTTGGCTATTTTTAGAATTTTTTCATTTCTATTTTAGAATCAGCTTTTCAATTAATATAAAGAAAAATTCCAAGATTGGGAATGAATTGATTCTATAGGTCAGTGTGAGGAAAATTAGGTATTTATAATATTGAGTTTTCCAAAGCCATGAATTGTTTAGGTCTTCTTTAATTTCCTAAGTAATGTTTTTTAGTATTCTTTGTGAAGGTCTTGTGTATCTATTGTTAAGTGTTTAAAAAACTGATTTTTTTATATTGTTGTATGTATCATTATTTGATTTCATATTCTAATACTTATTCCTGATATATAAATATACATTTGAATTTGGTATATTGGCTTTATGTTCAGGTAACTTGCTAAACTCGCTTATTAATTTTAAATTTTTATATGTAAGTTAAACATTCTTAATTATTTTGGATTTTCTACATAAGCAGATGGCTGGCTCATAGGCTGTAGTTTGCCAAATTGTGCTGTAGTCCATGTTTATACTTCTTTTCCTGGAAGGGAGTCTCGTCTGTCTGTATGGTATGTTGGATGCATGGTGGATGCAGCAGGAGGTCCAAATTGCTGCTCATGGGCACAGTGTGAGTCTTGAGCTTTCTAAAGCTATCCCTCCTTTCTTGGATATTGAGTCAATTGTGCCAAATCTATTTCAGCACTCTTTATTTCTTTGTGTAAATCCAAGTTTCCATCTAGTATCATTTTTCTTCAGCCTGGAGAATTTTCTTTCTTTTTTTAAAATAAATTTACTTATTTATTTTTTTGGCTGCATTGGGTCTTCGTTGCTACGTGGTTTTCTCTAGTTGCGGCGAGCAGGGGTTACTCTTCATTGTGGTGCGCGGGCTTCTCATTGCAGTGGCTTCTCACTGCAGAGCACACGCTCTAGGCACGCAGGCTTCAGTAGTTGCAGCATGTGAGTTCAGTAGTTGTGGCTCTCGTGCTCTAGAGCACAGGCTCAGTAGTTGTGGCACATGGGCTTAGTTGTTCCACAGCATGTGGGATCTTCCCAGACCAGGGATTGAACCCGTGTCCCCTGCGTTGGCAGGTGGATTCTCAACCACTGCGCCACCAGGGAAACCAAGAATTTTCTTTAACATATCATGTAGTGCAAATACTAAAAAAAAAAAAATTCTCAGCTTTTGTCTAAAAATGTCTATTTTACCTTCATTTTGAATGACATTTTCACTGGTATAATACAGCAAATATTCATTAGGCAGTTTTTTCTTTCTGTACTTTTTAGATGATTCCATTGCCTTCCAGCTTGCATGTTTTCTAGTAAGAAGACTGCTGTTTTTCTGATGTTTTTCTATATCAGGGATCACAGACTTCTTCTGTAAAGTACTTTAATAACTATGTTTGGCTTTCCAGGATAAATGGTCTCTGTCACAACTACTCAACTCTGCCATTGTAGTGTAAAAACTGCCGTAGACAACAGGTAAACAAATAGGTGTGTCAGTGTTCCAATAAAATTTTATTTATGAAAAACAGGAGGCATGATAGATTTGGCTTGAGGGCTGTATATAGTGTGCTAACCTCTGTTCCATATGTAATGTGTTCTTTTTCCCCAGTTGCTTTTAAGAATTTCTCTTTATCACTGTTTTTAACAAATTTGATTATGGTGTGACTTAGTGTAGTTTCTTTTTTTCTTTTTTTAATGATTCTTTTTTTTGGCTGCGTTGGGTCTTTGTTGCTGTGTACGGGCTTTCTCTAGTTGCAGCGATCGGGGGCTACTCTTTGTTGTGGTGCACGGGCTTCTCATTGTGGTGGCTTCTCTTGTTGTGGAGCATGGGCTCTAGGCACGTGGGCTTCAGTAGTCATGGCATGCAGGCTCAGTAGTCGTGGTGCATGGGCTTAGTTGCTCCGTGGCATGTGGGATCTTCCTGGACCAGGGCTCGAACCTGTGTTCCCTGCCTTGGCAGGCAGATTCCTAACCACTGAGCCACCAGGGAAGCCCAGTGTAGTTTCTTTTATGTTTATTCTGCTGATGGTTTGTTGAGCTTCTTGGATTTCCCATTTCTTTATTCATACTTTTTGTTCATTTTGTTCATATTTTTCTTTACATTCTTTTAAGCTCCTAGTTTGTCAATTCCTTCCTTTCCATAATTTCTGAGTCTGTTTCTATTGATTGGTTTTTCTTCTTGGTATGAGTCATATTTTCCTCCTTTGAATGCCTAATAATTTTTTTATCAGATCCTGAATATTGTGAATTTTATTTTCTTAAGTACTGGGTTTGTCGTATTACTTTAAAGAGTGTTGGATTTTGTTCTGCATGCAGTTAAATTACTTACAGATGAGTTTGATCCTTTGAAAGTCAGCTTTTTTTTCCTCCCCCAAAATTTAAGTGTTTATTAAGAGTTAAATATAAACATTGACCTATTGTTTTATAGAAAAATAGGGTCTTTGGGGAAATGTTTGTACCTGGATTATGGTTATATGTTTGTGTAACATGATTTAGTGGGGTGCAGGGTCTTTCGCAGGAAGAGTAGAAGAAGGAGATTGGAAAGAACATCCTGTAATTGTAACAGGGAAATGATAAAAGAAAATTTCACACATTGAAATATAAGGAAGTCATTCTGGCTTATACATGAGTTAACTTGAATTTTATGCTAACTAAAATAGCCTGTCTGTGTTAAGACCTGCTTTTAATCTTTGTTGCTATAGAGGATCAGCTTTTAAGGCTAATTTAGCTCCATTACTAAGCCATGGTCTTTTCAAGAAGAAGCACAAGACACAACCCAGGACAAAAGGGGAGACTAGTCAGTTTGGGAGGTTTTTATGAGAAGGCTTGAGCATATTGACAGGTGAGCAGCAATTAGTCAAATGAAAACAGGGAGGGAAAAGTGGGGTGAGGGGAATGGTGTGCTATACTGAGACTTGCATGTGCAAAAGCCTAGATATGGCAAGTATATAATGTTGTCTGAATAAGAACTATGCAAGGTCCAATATGACTTGGGAGGACAGAAAAGGAAGAATGGAAGAAATAAGGCTAGTAAACAGAGATTAAACATGTGTAGCAAATGAGTTTGCTCAGAACCGTGTTTCTCAACCATACAAGTTTTAGCAAAGCAGGTCTCACTTTTTTTTTTTTTTGAATAATGTTTGGAGTGCAAAAGAATAATTGATACAGATTATAGAAATTTTATTTCATTAAGTTTATTGCAAGCCCTTATTAATATGTAATTTGCTTAGGTCTTTTGCTCACATTTTTCTCCTACTTGTTACTGGCCCTCTGTCAGAGCATTGACTTCGGAGTTCTGAAGACCTGGATTAAAATCTCAATTATGATTTAAAAAAATCTCAATTTCTGATTATATAGCTGCATAATTTTGAGCAAGTTCCTTAATCTGAGTCTTCACTTTCTTTATCCACAAAAGGGTAAGGGAGGGTAAAGGTATGAACTCACTTACAGGGCTGATATAAGTTAAAAAGACATATAAATATCTATTAGTATCCAGCACATGATAGACACTCAACATGTTAGTGTCCTTGGATAAAAGCCCTAGAGAAAACAACTCCTTTTCTAACCCAGAAGTTCTCAACCAAGGTTGCACATTTAAATCATGTGAGGAACTTCAGAAAATATTGGTGCCCAGTCCCCATGTAATTTAATAGGCCTGGGGCAGGACCAGGGCCAGGCATGGTATTATTTTTTAAAAGCTTTCCAAGTGTTTCTAACATAATACAAGGTTGAAAACTGCTGATCTGGCCGGGAAAGGCTGACCTTTTTATCCCTCTGAAATCAAGACGTGTGTGTGTGTGTGAGTGTGTGTGTGTGTGTCTAGCATACAAAGCAAAACTTGAAAATATGAGATTTATTAAGAGAAAAATGACTGCAGGCCATAACTGACACTGATGAGAGCTGGCTACACACTTGGCTGACTTCTTAGAGTCTATTTTTAATTTTAAATCCACATTGGTTATGTAACACTGTGGATAAAGGTTTTACATAACAAATCCCTTTGATTTTGTAAAGCCCAGATAGTTAATTTGTTGAATAAAACTCTTTATTTCTTTAAAACTATTTCTATAGCAAAATTTCTTTTCATACAGGAAAACTGCAGTTTCTTTATAAGCTAACTTTTTCCTTTTTTTTTTAAAGAACTGTTTACTTTGAATCCTTGCTTTTTAAATTATTTATTTATTTATTTATTTTTGGCTGTGTTGGGTCTTCGTTTCTGTGCGAGGGCTTTCTATAGTTGCGGCAAGCGGGGGCCACTCTTCATCGCGGTGCGCGGGCCTCTCACTATCGTGGCCTCTCTTGTTGTGGAGCACAGGCTCCAGACGCGCAGGCTCAGTAATTGTGGCTCACGGGCCTAGTGCGATCTTCCCAGACCAGGGCTCAAACCCCTGTCCCCTGCATTGGCAGGCAGATTCACAACCACTGCGCCACCAGGGAAACTCCCTTGCTTTTTTAAATCCCTCATTCATTTTGAGGTTCATTCACTTCCAAAAAGGACTCTGTAAGAAAATTAGCTTAGTAAAACAAAAAATAAGGCTAACATTATAATGATATGACAGTTTGGTAAATGCTTAAGAATATATATATATGGAAGAACTTATATTTTAGAGTTCTTTTTTAAGCTTCATTGGGTTAAATTTTTTTGGCTTATCTTTTTCTTTATTTTTAAATTTTCTTTATTTATTTTTTAAATTGAAGTATAGTTGATTTACAATGTTGTGTTAGTTTCAGGTGTACAGCAAAGTGATTCAGTTTTTCAGATTCTTTTCCAATATATGTTATTATAAAATACTGAGTAGAGTTCCTTATGCTATACAGTAGGTCCTTGTTGGTTATCTATTTTATATATATACAGTAGTGTGTATATGTTACTCCCAAACTCCTAATCTATCCCTCCCTCCATCTTTCCACTTTGGTTACCATAAGTTTGTTTCCTTTGTCTGCAAGTCTCTTTCTGTTTTGTAAATAAGTTCATTTGTATCATTTTTTTAGATTCTGCATACAAGCGATATCATGATATTTGTCTTTCTCTGACTTATTTCACTTAGTATGATAAACCCTAGGTCCATCCACATTGTTGCAAATAGCAATATTTCATTCTTTTTTATGGCTTTTTTATACAATGGAGTGATATTCCATTGTATTGATATATATATACCACATCTTCTTTATCCATTCATCTGTTGATGCACACTTAGTTGGCTTCCATGTCTTGGCTATTGCTAATAGTGCTGCTATGAACATTGGGGTGCATGCATATTTTCGAATTATGGTTTTATCCAGATATATGCCCAGGAGTGGGATTGCAGGGTCATATGGTAGCTCCATTTTTAGTTTTTAAAGGAACCTCCACACTGTTTTCCATAGTGGTTCTACTAATTTACATTCCCACCAACAGTGTAGTGTTCCCTTTTCTCCACACCCTCTCCAGCATTTATTATTTGTAGACTTTTTGATGATAGCCATTCTGACTGGTGTGAGATGATACCCCATTGTGGTTTTGACTTACATTTCTCTAATAATTAGCAGTATTGAGCATCTTTTCATGTGATTGACCATCTGTGTGTCTTCTTTGGAGAAATGTCTATTTAGATCTTCTGCCCATTTTTTGATTGGGTTGTTTGTTTTTTTTGATATTGAGCTGTATGAGCTGTCTGTATGTTTTGGAGATTAATCCCTTGTTAGTCACACTGTTTGCAGATATTTTCTCGCATTCTCTAGGTTGTTTTTTTCATTTTGTTTATGGTTTCTTTTGCTGTGCGAAAGCTTTTAAGTTTAATTATGTCACATTTGTTTATTTTTGTTTTTATTTCCATTACTCTAGGAGATGGATCCAAAAAGATATTGCTGTGATTTGTGTCAAAGAGTGTTCGGCCTATGTTATCCTCTAAGAGTTTTATAGTATCGGGCCTTACATTTAGGTCTTTAATCCATTTTGAGTTTATTTTTGTTTATGGTGTTAGAGAATTTTCTAATTTCATTCTTTACATGTAGCTGTCCAGTTTTCCCAGCACCACTTATTGAAGAGACTGTCTTTTCTCCATTGAATGTTCTTGCCTCCTTTGTTGTAAGTGTGTGGGTTTGGTTCTGGGCTTTCTATCCTGTTCCATTGATCTATAAGTCTGTT
This sequence comes from Balaenoptera acutorostrata, assembly GCF_949987535.1. Classification (NCBI taxonomy): domain Eukaryota; kingdom Metazoa; phylum Chordata; class Mammalia; order Artiodactyla; family Balaenopteridae; genus Balaenoptera; species Balaenoptera acutorostrata. The sequence continues at coordinate 26,425,030 of NC_080068.1, read as the reverse complement.
TTTGTGCCAGTACCATACTGTTTTGATTACTGTAGCTTTGTAGTGTAGTCTGATGCCAGGGAGCCTGATTCCTCCAGCTCCATTTTTCTTTCTCAAGATCATTTGGTGATTCAGAGTCTTTTGTGTTTCCATACAAATTTTTTTTTTCTTTTTAAATAGCACTGCAATGATACCAGGCTTGAGAGTGAGCTGCTCTTTATTTTATTTTATTTTTATTTTTATTTTTGGCTGTGTTGGGTCTTCGTTTCTGCATGAGGGCTTTCTCTAGTTGTGGCAAGTGGGGGCCACTCTTCATCGCTGTGCATGGGCCTCTCACTATCGTGGCCTCTCTTGTTGCGGAGCACAGGCTCCAGATGCGCAGGCTCAGTAGTTGTGGCTCACGGGCCCAGTCGCTCCACGGCATGTGGGATCGTCCCAGACCAGGGCTCAAACCCGTGTGCCCTGCATTGGCAGGCAGATTCTCAACCACTGCGCCACAAGGGAAGCCCCCCCCCCCCCGTACAAATTTTAAGATTTTCTTTTTTTTGCTCTAGAGCTGTGAAAAATGCCATTGGTAATTTGATAGGGATTGCATTGAATCTGTAGATTGCCTTGATAGGGATTGCATTGAATCTGTAGATTGCCTTGGGCAGTATGGTCATTTTAACAATATTGATTCTTCCAATTCAAGAACACAGTATATCTTTCAATCTGTTTGTGTCATCTTCAATTTCTTTCATCAGCATCTTATAGTTTTTGCAGTACAGGTCTTTTGCCTCCTTAGGGAGGTTTATTCCTAAGTATTTTATTCTTTTTGATGCAATGGTAAATGGGTTTATTTCCTTAATTTCTCTTTCTGATCTTTCATTGTTAGTTTATAGAAATACAACTGATTTCTCTGTGTTAATTTTGTATCCTGCAACTTTACAGAATTCACTGATAAGCTCTAGTAGTTTTCTGGTAGCATATTTAGGATTTTCTATGTATCTGTCATCTGCAAACAGCTACACTTTTACTGTCATAAATGGATGTTGAATTTTATCAAAAGCTTTTCCTGCATCTATTGAGGTGATCATATGGTTTTTATTCTTCAGTTTGTTAATGTGGTGTATCAAACCACTTGATTTGCAGAAGTTGAAAAATCCTTGTATGTCTGTGATAAATTCCACTTGATCATGGTGTATGATCCTTTTAACGTTTGTTGGATTCAGTTTGATAGTATTTTGTTGAGGATTTTTGCATCTAAGTTCATCAGTGATATTGGTGTGTAATTTTCTTTCTTTGTGGTATCTTTGCCTGGTTTTGGTATCAGGTTAATGCTGCCCTCATAGAATGAGCCTGGGAATGTTCCTTCCTGTGCAATATTTTGTAATAGTTCAGAAGGATAGATGTTAACTCGTCTCTAAATGTTTGATAGAATTCGCCTGTGAAGCCATCTGGTCCTGGGTTTTTGTTTGTTGGGAGTTTTAAAATCACAGATTAAATTTCGGCACTTGTAATTGGTCTGTTCATATTTTCTATTTCTTCCTGGTTCAGTCTTGGGAGATTGTACCTTTCTAAGAATTTGTCCATTTCTTCTATGTCCATTTTATTGGCATACAGTTGCTTGTGTTAGTCTCTTATTGTCCTTTGTACTTCTGTGGTGTCGGTTGTTAACTTCTCCTTTTTCATTTCTAATTTTGTTGATTCAGTCCCTCTCCCTTGTTTTTCTTGATGAGTTTGGCTGAAGGGTTATCAGTTTTGTTTATCTTTTCTAAGAACCAGCTTTTAGTTTCATTGATCTTTGCTATTGTTTTCTTTGTTTCCATTTCATTTATTTCTGCTCTGATCTTTATGATATTTTTCCTTCTACTAACTTTGGGGGTTTTTTTGCTCTTCTTTCTCTGGTTGCTTTAGGTTATTTGCTATTTTTCTTGTTTCTGAGGTAAGCTTGTATCACTATAAGCTTCCCTCTTAGAACTGCTTTTGCTGTGTCCCATTGGTTTTGGATCATTGTGTTTTCATTTTTATCTCTAGGTAATTTTTGATTTCCTGTTTGATTTCTTCAGTGATCCATTGGTTGTTTAGTAGCATATTGTTTAGCCTCCACGTGTTTGTTTTTTTACAGATTTTTTTCTTGTAGTTGATTTTCACTCATAGTGTTGTGGTCTGAAAAGATGCTTGATATGATTTCAATTTTCTTAAATTTACCAAGGCTTGCTTTGTGGCCCAGCGTGTGATCTACCTGGAGAATATTCTATGTACACTAGAAAAGAATGTGTATTCTGCTGCCTTCAGGTGGAATGCTCTATAAATATCACTTAAGTCCACCTGGTCTAATGTGTCATTTAAGGCCCGTGTTTCCCTTATTTGTTTTCTGTCTGGATGATCTTTCCATTGATGTAAGTGGGTTGTTAAAGTCCCCCACTATTACTGTGTTACTGTCAATTTCACCTTTTATGCCTATTAGCGTTTGCCTTATATATTGAGGTGCTCCTATGTTGGGTGCATATATATTTACAATTGTTATATCTTCTTTTTGGATTGATCCCTTGATCATTATGTAGTGCCCTTCTTTGTCTCCTGTAACAGTCTTTATTTTTAAGTCTATTTTGTCTGATATGAGTATTACTACTCTAGCTTTCTTTGATTTCCATTTGCATGGAATATCTTTTCCATCACCTTACCTTCAGCCTTTATGTGTCTCTAGATCTGAAGTGGGTGTCTTGTAGACAGCATATATATGGGTCTTGTGTTTTTATTCATTCAGCCAGTCTGTGTCTTTTGGTTGGAGCATTTAATCCCTTTACATTTGAGGTAATTATTGATATACACGTTCTTAATGCCATTTTGTTAATTGTTTTGGATTTGTTTTTGTAGATCTTTTTTCTTCCTTATCTCTTTTGTTCTCTTGCCTTGTGATTTGATGACTATTTTTAGTGCTGTGTTTGGATTCCATTTTCTTTTTTGTGTGTGTATCTATTATAGATTTTTGGTTTGTGGTTACCATGAGGTTTTGATATAACAGTGTCTATATATACATGATTATTCTAAGTTGCTGATCTCTTAATTTCAAATGCATTTAAAATATCCTGCATTTGTACTCTCCTGCTCTCATGATTACTGGTTTTGACATATTTGTGTGTGGATGATTTCCTACCTTTATTGTATATTTACCTTTACTGGTGAGCTTTCCCATTTCATACTTTTCTTGTTTCTAGTTATGGCATTTTCTTTTCCACCTAGAGAAGTTTCATTAACATTTGTTGTAAAGCTGGTTTGGTGGTGCTGACTTCTTTTAACTTTTACTTGTATGTAAAGCTTTTGATTTCTCCATCAAATCTGAAAGAGAGCCTTGCTGGGTAGAGTATTCTTGGTTATAGGTTTTTTGCTTTCATCACTTTAAAAAATCATGTCACTCTCTTCTGGCCTGCAGAGTTTCTGCTGAAAAATCAGCTGATATCCTTATGGGGATGAACTTGTATGTTATTTGTTGCTTCTCCCTTGTTGCTTTTAATATGTTCTCTTTGTCTTTAATTGTTGTCAGTTTGATTATTATGTGTCTTGGTTTCTCCTTGGGTTAACCTGCCTGGCACTCTCTGCACTTCCTGGACTTGGATGACTGTTTCTTTTCCCATGTTAGGCAAGTTTTCAGCTGAGCGTGGTGTGGCTGTAACCGAGCGTGCAAGCAGAGGAATCCTTGGCCTGCCATAGAGATGAGGCGCCATTGCTGGGGGGCAGGCGAGGGGAGGGCCCGGACCTGCCATAGGAGACTCTTTCCCCATGTGCGCACTCTCAGGTGACAGGACACTGCTGTCACGAGCCCTGGGGGTGGGTGTGAGCTGCTGCCACCATTGCACGCCACTGCTGAAATATCAGGGAGCAGGTGCCAACTGCTACCTCTGCCACTGCAGGCTACAGAGCACGTGTGAGCTGCCACCACTGAGAGATCCAGAAGTGTATGCCAGCCACTGCCACCACTGTTGTGGGATCTAGGAGCACGCACAAGCCTCTGCTGTTGAGATCTGGGAGTGCGTACTGGCCACCGTTGCCCTGTTGAGGGCTCTGGGAGGGTGCACGAGCCACCACATCTGTGTATCCCCTATCAAGGGGATAACAGCCAGCACATGCTGAGGAAAGAGGTGGCAGGCATCCATACTCAAAAGAGCCCTTGCACCAAAAATAATAAACCTACACAAGCTGCACAGGGACACTCCCACGTATAAATAGCCTTCCAAGACCACAGTAGATAACTGTTTCTCCTAAACTCAGAGTAAGAGAAATATAAGTAAAATGAAGAAGCAGAGGAACCACTCCCACTAAGACCAAGAGAATTCCCCTGAAAGAACAATGAAAGAGACCTCTTCAGTCTAACAGACACCAAGTTTAAAGAGGAGATAATGAAAATACTGAAGGAATTAGAAAGGCTGTCGACAGAAATGCAGATTACTTTAAAAAGGAACTAGAGAATAGGAGGAGGAGCCAAGAAAACTTAGAAAATTCATTTGCAGAGGCAAAAGCTGAACTAAAGGCAATGAACAGCAGTAAGAATGAAGTAAGAATGAAGAATGAGTAAATGATCTGGAAGATAGAATAATGGAAATCACCCAGTCAGAACAGCAGACAGAAAGCCAAACGAAAAGAAATGAAAGCGGTATGAGAGACCTATGGGATAATTAAAAGCCCGCCAATCTACGCATAATAGGGATTCCAGAAGGAGAAGAAGGAGAAAAGGGGATTGAAAATGTATTTGAAGAAATTATGGCTGAAAACTTCTCAAACCTAAAGAAGGAAACAGATATCCAGGTACAGGAAGCACAGGGTTCCAAAGAAGATGAACCCAAACAGACATACACCAAGACATATTATAATTAAAATGGCAAATGTTAAAGATAAAGAAAGGATTCTAAAGGCAGCAAGAGAAAAACAAAGTTAATTACAAGGGAACCCCCATAGGGCTATCAGCTGATTTTTCTACAGAAATGTTACAGGCCAGAAGAGAATGGCAAAATATATTCAAAGTCTTGAAAGGGAAAAATCTGCAACCGAGAATACTCTACCCAGCAAGATTACCATTTAAAATAGAAAGAGATAAGGAATTTCTTAGAAAAGCAAAAACTAAAAGAATACAGCAATACTAAACCTATCCTAAAAGAAATATTGAAAGAAAGGATTTCTCTAAATAGAAAAGAGGCAAGAAGCTATAAGAAGGAGGAAATCACAGTAGGAAAGTAAATCATTTAAATGGGCCAGTATACAGATTAAAAAGAAAAAACAATCTATTTGTGAAAGTGACGATAAGCACAAGGAACAGCAAAAGGATGAATAGGAAGCTGTAAAAGAGGACATCAGAATCACACAATGTGGGGGGCGAGGGAAAGAAAATGTAGAGTCTTTTTTTTTTGTTTTAATTTTAAAGAATGCATTTGAGCCTATATGACTACCAGTCTAAGGCAAAGTAGATGTAGGAGGGGGTTAACATACTTGAAAAACAGGGTAACCAAAACAAATCAAAAACATACAATCGAGTCACAAACACCAAAAAGAAGAGAACATAAGTATAATACAAAAGAAAATAGTCAAATCACAAAAGGAAAAGCAAAAAAAGAGGGACAAGGAAGAAATATAAAAACAACAGGAAAACAAGGTTTAAAATAGTAATAAATACATATCAATAATTACCTTAAATGTCAATGGACTAAATGATCCAATCAAAAGACATAAGAGTGGCAGACCGGATAAAAAAACAAGAGCCTGTAATATGCTGCCTACAAGAGAGTCACTTTAGGGCAAAGGACACACATAGATTGAAAGTAAGGGGATGGAAAAAGATATTTCACGCAAACGTAAATGGCAAGAAAGTAGGGGTTGCAATACTCATATCAGACAAAATAGACTTTAAAACAAAGGCCATAAAGAAAGATAAGGACACTATAACATGACAAAAGTATCAATACAGGAAGAGGATTTTACACAACCAAGTGGTATTCATCCCACGTTCACAAGTATGGTTCAACATATGCAAATCAATCGATGTGATACACCACATCAACAAAAGAAAAGACAAAAACCACACCATCATCTCAACAGATGCAGAAAAAACGTTTGGCAAAATTCTACATCCATTCATGATAAAAACTCTTATTAAAGTAGATATAGAAGGAACATATCTCAACATAATAAAAGCTATTTATGACAAACCCAGAGCCAATATAACACTCAACGGTGAAAAGGTGAAAGCCTTCCCACTAAAATCAAGACATGATAAAGATGCCCACTCTCACCACTTTTATTCAACATACTACTGAAGTCCTAGCCACAGCATTCAGGCAAGAAAAAGAAATAAAAGGTATCCAAATTGGAAGGGAAGAGGTAAAACTGTCATTACATGCAGATGACATGATACTAGATATAGAAAACCCTCAAGATTCCACACAAAAACTACTAGAACTGATAAACAAATTCAGCAAGGTAGCAGGATACAAGATTAACATACAGAAATCAGTTGCATTTCTTTACACTAACAATGAAATATCAGAAAGGGAATGTAAAAAAAAAGAATACCTTTTATAATTGCGCCAAAAAAAAAAAGTACTTAGGAATAAACCTGGCTAAGAAGGCAAAAGACCTAAATGCTGAGAACTATGAAACATTAATACAGGAAATTAAAGGTGATTCAAAGAAAGGGAAAGGTATCCCATGCTCTTGGATTGGAAGAATTAATATTGTTAAATGGCCATACTACCCAAAACAATCTACAGATTTAATGAGATCCCTAACAAATTACCCATGACATTTTTCACAGAACTAGAATAAGCCTGAAACTTGTATGGAACCATAAAAGACCCAGAATTGCCAAAGCAATCCTGAGGAAAAAGAACGAAGATGGAGGCATAACCCTCCCAGACCTCAGATAATACTACAAAGCTACAGTAATCACAGCAGCATGGTATTGGCACAAAAACAGACATACACATACATGGGACAGAATAGCGAGCCCAGAAATAAACCCAAACACCTATGGACAATTAATCTTTGACAAAGGAGGCAAGAATATACAATAGGAAAAACGACAGTCTCTTCAGCAAGGGGTGCTGGGAAAGCTGGACAGCTGCATGTAAATCAGTGAAGTTAGAACACACCCCGACACTATGCACAAAAATAGACTCAAATGGCTTAAAGACTTAACATAAGACATGACACCATAAAAGTCCTAGAAGAGATAATACGCAAAACATTCTCTGACAGAAATTGTACCAATGTTTTCTTAGGTCAGTCTCCCAAGGCAATAGAAATAAAAACGAAAATAAACAAATGAGACCTAATCAAACTTACAAAGGAAACCATAAACAAAATGAAAAGACAACCTACGGAATGAAAGAAAATATTTGCAAACAATGTGACCGACAAGGGCTTAATTTCCAAAATATACAAACAGTTCATACAACTCAATAACAAAAAAACAAGCAACCCAATAGAAAAATGGCCAGAAGACCTAAATAGACATTTCTTCAAAGACACACAGATAACCAATAGGCACATGAAAAGATGCTCAACATCACTAATTATTAGACAAATGCAAATCAAAACTACAATGAGGTACCAACTCACACCAGTCAGAATGGCCATCACTAAAAACTCTACAAATAACAAATGCTGGAGAGAGTGTGGAGAAAAGGGAACCCTCCTACACTGTTGGTGGGAATGTAAGTTGGCGCAGCCACTATGGAAAACAGAATGGAGGTTCCTCAAAAAGCTAAAAATAGAATTACCATATGATCTAGCAATCCCACTCCTGGGCATATATCCAGACAAAACTATAATTCAAAAAGATACATGCACCCCTATGTTCATAGCAGCACTATTCACGATAGCAAAGACATGGAAACAATGTAAATGTCCATCAACAAATGAATGGATGAAGAAGATGTGGTACATATACACAATGGAATACTACTCAGCCATAAAAAAGAATGAAATAATGCCATTTGCAGCAACATGGATGGAACTATAGATTACCATACTAAGTGAAATAAGTCAGAAAGAGAAAGACAATATGATATCACTTATACATGGAATCTAAAACATGACACAAAGGAACATATCTACAAAACAGAAACAGACACACAGACATACAGAACAGACTTGTGGTTGCAAAGGGGGAGGAGGGGCGTGGGAGGGATGGACTGGGAGTTTGGGGCTAGCAGATACAAACTATAATATATAGAAGGGATAAACAACAAGGTCCTACTGTATAGCTCAGGCAACTATATTCAATATTCTGAGCTAAGTCAAAATGTAAAAGAATATAATAAAGAATGTATATATATGTATAATTGAATCACTTTGCTGTACAACAGAAATTAGCACAGCATTGTAAATCAACTATACTTCAATTAAAAAAATTCACATACAGAGTGAAGAGAAAAACTAATACCGTATGCTAACACATATATATGGAATCTAAAAAAAAATGGTTCTGATGAACCTAGGGGCAGGACAGGAATAAAGACACAGACGTAGAGAATGGACTTGAGGACACGGGGAAGGGGAAGGGTAAGCTGGGACAAAGTGAGAGAGTGGCATGGACTTATAAATACTACCAAATGTAAAATAGCTAGCTAGTGGGAAGCAGCCGCATAGCACCGGGAGATCAACTCGGTGCTTTGTGACCACCTAGGCGGGTGGGATAGGGAGGGTGGGAGGGAGACGCAAGAGGGAGGAGATATTGGGATATATGTATATGTATAGTTGATTCACTCTGCTATACAGCAGAAACTAACACACCATTGTAAAGCAGTTATACTCCAATAAAGATGTTAAAAAAATGGAAAAAAAATTAACAATTTTCTCTAAAATAAATAAATAAATAAATAAAAAGCAAATAATTAATGTTACTATATTTTTAATCTTAAAAGGAAATCTTTAATTTTCAGTCTTTGGTAGTGGTATGAAGTTATCTAAATATGCTCAGTATTATTATATAACTAGAGTTTCATCTTTCTCTTATCATTTTGAAAATTCAATATGTATTTCCTTGACACATAAAAATCTTTGAATGACTTGCTATTCATATATAAAACTTTGTGTAGGTCTAATTGTCTTTATGGAAGTTCCTAGTAGAAGCAGCTGAGCCCATTATCAACCTACCAAGTATTAAATGACTTTACCAGCTTCAATAGATGCTAAGACTGATATAATCTGACTATAAATCATTATCTAGCCAGTGGATAACTGAACACATAGCTTAGACATTCATTATTAGAACAATAGGAAGTCCAGAGGAAAGAAAGTTGATAAAAAAAACTTTCTGGTTCAGTGATTTGTAGGGAAGAGAAATCTCAATCAATTCTGCAAAAGAATTTCCAGTTTTTAACTAATCCAATCAGTTTTCCTAATCTTCCTGGTGACTAGAAACAGGTTAGGAGTGGGAAGTAGTAGAATGAAGATGAGGAGTTCTGTTTTTAACCACTGCCATTAAAAGCTTGGGAAAAAGATAAACCCCAAATCACCAAAGAACATTCTTTCCTTAAAATGTTTTCAAAATAAATATGTGACCAATCTTCAGAACAATGTACACCATGGATAAGTTAAAACTTTTAGGAATGGGGACAATTGGGATAACTCCTAAATACTGTATAATCAAGACCCAGGAGAAGTGACTTGTTTCCAGTTTCCTGGCAAGAGAAAATGTGGGACCATAGGGGCTGACATTTTGACATTTTATCTGAAACTGTGAAACAGAAACAACTGTGCAAAACACATGACTCAAACGAGAAAAAAACAAAAAAAACCCACAAATGTATAACTCTAAAAATATGTGATCAATGTTTAATATTCTGAGGATTAAGTAACAAAATCGAAAAAATTTTTTTACTTGACTAGGTTGATTTCCTCTGAATTCTTCTAAGAGTTATAAACAAACTATTACACTTATTGATTTAGAACCATCAGATTTTACTTCAGGAAAATCTAATACCTTTCAAAAAGTTATAATTTTAGTGTTAGCACAAAAAATTACTTCCTAACATGTGTAAAAAACTTTTCCGCAGCCAGATTCCTAGTTTTGAATTACAGTACTGCAAGGCACATACAGAACTCACCTCCTTCAAAACACACAGAAGATATACTCCCTGAAATAGAATTTTTAAAATCCTCAAACAATTAGAAACACTACAAAGTTAGCAAGTTTTAGGTAAAAATGTGGCTCCTACAGGATCATGCACCTTTCTTAAAATCAGTTCAGCACATATGTATAAATAATCCTTTTTTAAAACGTTTGTACTTGAAATGTAGATACAGTGATGCTGAAGAGAGCACTGAACAAACCTGAAAAGCACTAGAGCTCGATAAAGTCTATGTTATTGCCTTCATGAAAGACTATATCATCTCTAGTATTCTCAAAGACTTGCATTTAATAATGGGGTAACTACACAGGAAATAAAAGATTTTCTTTCTTTCCTTACTAACGATATTTCCTTCACCTCTAACACCAATTCTTTTATAAAGAATGCTAAATGAAATCTATTTTTTGTTCAGTAAAACTGAGGACAGGACCATTTAATTGCCTCTACTAAATTTAATGCAGCTTAATTAGGGACCAGGTACATATTTGCCTCTGAAAATTTTTGGTCAAGCATGTCTAACCATAAAAGCAAATGGAATTTTAAGAGGTAGATTTTTTTCCCAATGATGCATTTTGTTAATAAACGTATTGTCAAGAAAATAAAAACAAGCACTGAGTGTGTTTTCTTGTATAACGGTCTAATGAAAAGAAAATTAAAAGATAGATATGATATTTGTTACAGTCTGACATTTAAACAGTCATAGTATTGGATGTTTTGTGACCAGTGCATTTTGGACTCTCAGCATCAAAATACGAGTCTGCCAACTGTATTAAACCCTCCTCCACCCCCACCACCAGTTGGTCCACAGCTTCCTGGTGGATCATTGTCGTCAAATCCATTGGGCCGAAATGAACAGGATGCGGATGCAGCTTGTAGGGCCCGGGCTCGAGCATTCAGCTCTTGTTCCTAAAATTAAAAATAGTTTTTATGAAATTAAAATTCTAAATACAGTGGATGGGTATCACCTATGCAAATATTTTTAAATTGCCTTAATCCTTAATAAGCATCCTTCGAATCTCAGTAACTTTAAAAATATTGATTACACTAATCTCTACCAAATCTTACTAAAGTCGAGTACCTAATCACAGATGGAGCGAACAAGATAGAGAGCAAAATCCTAGTATAACTCTACAGAATGACAGATCCTAAAGGCCATTCTCTTTCAGTACCCCCCTTTACAGAAGATGAAACTGAAGCTCCACAGTCTTAAAATTTCTCTACAGAAATACCACAGTTCTTGCAACACTCACCACCATATACAAGAATGGATTTCTTTTCTAATACACAGAACATAGAATTCAAAGGTTACACTTTGTCAAGTGGAGCTATTTTGGAAGTGGGTGATTACAGTAAAAGGTATAAATAATGAAAGAAGGCTGAATTTTTTTTCCTACCCTTTCCTCAGACTATTTCTCAGTAAATAACAGAGCTCAAAAACACTGCTAAGGGGCTTCCCTGGTGGCGCAGTGGTTGAGGATCTGCCTGCCAATGCAGGGGACACGGGTTCGAGCCCTGGTCTGGGAAGATCCCACATGCCGCGGAGCAACTAGGCCCGTGAGCCACAATTACTGAGCCTGCGCGTCTGGAGCCTGTGCTCCGCAACAAGAGAGGCCGCGATGGTGAGAGGCCCGTGCACGGCGAAGAAGAGTGGCGCCTGCTTGCCGCAACTAGAGGAAGCCCTCGCGCAGAAACGAAGACCCAACGCAGCCAAAAATAAATAAATAAATAAATAAATTTATTAAAAAAACAAAAACAAAAACAAAAACACTGCTAAGGAAAATGGAGCCTGTCTCCTTACAGTATTACTTAAAACTTTCCCCTACCAGTTTACTAGAACTTTTATAAGGAACCATATTCATCTATGTGCCTGACACATATTAGGTGCTCAGTAAATATTAATGATTTCAGACTAGAACACTATTAGGTACTTGGCCATGAAAGGAACAAATGCGAATAAGCACTTATTTATTTATTTATAAAGAAACTGCAAATTCATTTGGCAAGGTGTAGAACTGGATTCTAAAACTGGCACAAACTCCTAGGAAGAAAATATTCTGATATATGTCCATGTTCCTGGGAAAGAGTCTGTAACTTTCAAGTGAGGTCATTGGTGTCAACAAGGTCTAAAAGCCACTGGCAACAGCACAACCCTTAAATGGTTAGGTATAATCTTCCTGAAGAACTTTCACGGTACAGTCAACATTAATAACAAAAACTGTACTACTTCCAATTTTTCAACTAAAAGCCCAATTACTTTGCTCCTCCTGGCAAGGTAATTTTTTTTTTTTTTTAATGCTATTCTTGTCTGCTTACATTCTTTTTTTTTTTTATGTATGTATGTATGTATGTATGTATGTATGTATGGCTTTGTTGGGTCTTCGTTTCTGTGCGAGGGCTTTCTCTAGTTGTGGCAAGCGGGGGCCACTCTTCATCGCGGTGTGGGGGCCACTCTTCATCGCGGTGCGCGGGCCTCTCACTATCGCGGCCTCTCGTTGCCGAGCACAGGCTCCAGACGCGCAGGCTCAGTAATTGTGGCTCACGGGCCGAGTTGCTCCGCAGCATGTGGGATCTTCCCAGACCAGGGCTCGAACCCGCGTCCCCTGCATTAGCAGGCAGATTCTCAACCACTGCGCCACCAGGGAAGCCCTGGCAAGGTAATTTTATTTTCCAATTTCTAGCTAAATTTTCTTGGTTGACTATTCTACCCCCTTCATGAGATGCCCAATTTTTATTATGGAGAAAAAAACCCCAGGCTTACCCTGACATCTATCCCTCATATTACAGACACCCTGTTTCTCAGTAAGCATACAGCGACTGCTGTGTGATTCCCAATACACAAAATTATCAAGAACCACATATTTTTAGGGCTGAATGTGACCTTAGATAAGAAATCCTTATAGCAGAATGGCCTAATTAACCAGTCTCTGACAGGCCTTAGAGAGGCTTTTAAAACTTAATTTGCAGGATATTTCTCAAAAACATTTTTTTCATTAACTCTATCATTTACAACATTTATAACTGCTGGCTCTTCTGCATCATGTTCAACCACGCAATATTTTTCAGGAGCTATAGTAATTCATTCTTCAATTTGTAAAATTAAAGTAAGAATTACATACATTTTAGAGATAGAAAATAAAAGCTGCAATGTATGTATCAGAAATAGACACAAAAATAAGAAACAAAAATCCTCTACTCTGGCTCTGTAATCTATTAAGCTATCTAAACAAGCAATGAAAATATGACTCTGTATCTAAGAAACAATATCTGGTTTAGGATACAGATCATGTTCCCCAATGAAATAAATAAAACTGAGTAAATATGCAAGGCAGAGTTCAAGAAGTTCTGCTCTCAAAAGATATGGCAAATTTTGTCTGGATTTTGTTAAGAAGTGATTTCTCACCAGAAACTATGTTGAAGGACCTACAAAATACAAAACTTAGTAACTCCACTGCTTCTGAGACAACTGAAACCTATATTATATTTTAAGATAGAGAGCTTCCCAAGAAAGCAATATTCCTTTTTTACTTTCTTAGCTATTTATAAAAATACATGGCTCAAATCTAAAAAAAAGAAAAAAGAAAAAAAAAAAGAAGTTTCTGAAGAACCTAGGGGCAGGACAGGAATAAAGACACAGACGTAGAGAATGGACTTGAGGACACGGGGAGGGGGAAGGGTAAGATGGGATGAAGTGAGAGAGTGGCATGGACATATATACACTACCAAATGTAAAATAGATAGCTAGTGGGAAGCAGCCGCATAGCACAGGGAGATCAGCTCGGTGCTTTGTGACCACCTAGAGGGGTGGGATAGGGAGGGTGGGAGGGAGAAGCAAGAGGGAGGAGATATGGGGATATATGTATATGTACAGCTGATTCACTTTGTTATAAAGCAGAAACTAACACACCATTGTAAAGCAACTATACTCCAATAAAGATGTTAAATACATACATACATACATACATACATACATACATGGCTGAGGGAGAAAAATGTATGATATTCTGTTTTCAGAAGATAAGCTTAAACTATGGATAAAAGTAGGGGAAACTGCTTTTCATTTTCTTTCTTTTAATACAGATGACAATATTAGGTAAATGTCAGAAACTATGAATCTCAGAGCATATGTAATTTATATCCCAAATTTATATCAAGTATTAAAATTAATTCTTATTTCAGCAGTGGACTGTAGGTCTAGTGACAAAAAGGAGTTCCTGTTGCTTTGGGACAAAAACCTTTCAGTATACTTAGATCTCTCATTTAAATAAATCTGTAAACATTAAATTAATCCATCTTTTTTTTCCTTTACACAGATATAATGTATACTCTTCTGTATGTATGATGAAGAAAAAAATTAAGACAAACTCCCACCTTCTCCAAAGAAACAAAGGAAGGAAACCGAACACGAAAGGCGAGAACTGTCTGCGGCTGGTGTGGGACACATGGGGATGGGTGGTGCGACTCACACAGCTTTTCTCTCACTGGATCCTAACTGAAAGCATGATTTTGGTAGTCCAGACACTAAAATAATGGAGATACTCCTAATGGAAGTTGGGGGGAGAAATATATATGAAGAGACAAACCCTTTCCAAAATTTACTTTAAGATCTGCAATTCGCACTGCTCTCCTATGTGTCAGGCTATATGATACAGAGTAGAAAATAGTTTGTCAGATAGGATTTTTTTGCCTAGGCTTTTCACAACCACTAATCCTGCCAATACTATAGAAACAGCAAGAGTCTTTCTAACACTTGTAAATCTAGCTGTGACTTTACTCAACTCCACACCCTTATTTTTACTAAGATCTGATTAAGTTTTTTACAACTGTTTTATAAATAGGTATAATGCTATTTCTTAAAGCCAAAGTTGTATCCTAGACATAGCAATCTATTACACAGCATTATTACTATGAAATGGGCACAAACTTTTAACTATACCCCAGGAATGAATGTAAAAACAAAACTGAGAATAAGAGCAAAAACATACACATACAGGTTCCACGTGTTCAAAACTAAAAAATGATAGCTGAAAACGGCTGTGTACAAAAATCTCAACATCACACATTCTCACTGCCTGGCAGTTATGAGAACATGTTCATCAGGAAAACAGAAGAAACACTATAGTCTCCTAATACAAACTTAAGATGCCAGATGATTCAGTTACACAGCATGAGAAACATCACAATTCAAACCTTATCAATTATATTACTGTAATTAAAGGGAAATAATAAAGTCTAAATATATTTAAGTTTCTAATTAAGAGTTGAGTATGTTTTTGTAATTTGCTTTAAAAAAGCACTTTGATAATGAAGCTTTAATAGCCTGAGAGTCTTAATACAGGTAAATAAATAAATACCTTAATGTAAAATTTAGTGATATCTTTTTTGCATTAAACAACTGGCCTATCTGAGACTTAAAATGGAATTCAGAACAACTGTACAACACTGAGAAACTGAACTAACAAAGTACATAATGGTTTTCCTTTATAATGACATAAGGGTATTAAAATAATAATGAAAAGAATGGCTCATCACATACAAACACTGTAAAATCAGGATGTAATGGGGTAAATGGCAAGATAGAGAAAATCATGTAGAGCCAGGTTGCAATACAAGTAGTTGTTATGGTTAAAAGAGCTTTTGGCATTCCAATTACATAAATTAGAGTAGTTTCTGCATATTTCCAAAAGTCAAGATTGCACTGGGCCTTATTTTCATATTTTATACTGTAGAAAATTTCTATTTTAACCTAACCTTCTTACCCTCACTCCACCTCTCCAATCTTCAAGAATCATGATGAGTCCTATCTAAGTGCTTATTTGATATGTAGCGAGGAGGACATGGTTGAGTATATTCTATTACCTTGAACATAAGCCTTCCGACTGGATGTTAGAGTCTTCGGCAGTGAATAATGAATATTCTGAGTTTCTAATTTTTTTTCTGTAAAATGTATTGTTTTTGGGTGACTCTGGAACATTGCCATACTCCTTTAAAAATGTATCATGTATCGTTATTTGAGTATTGTTTAATACAGTAAATTTGAAAACTTTTGAGTAAACTTCCCTGTAAAAATCAGTACTATTTTTTCTCTTATTCTGTATCCTTTAGGAGTCTGAAACACAAAATTTTTAGAAACTTATTTAAACTCATACAATCATTCGGACTACCCAATTAATACACCTACAGTTTTAACTACAATTTACTGCTGGTCCTTTATGTTGATAGCAAGTTGGCAGGTTTCAAAGAAAAATGCTTTCAGCAAGGTCTTTATTAACTTTAAAGTAAGAAAAAGCGCTAACTCTGTGCGAAAAGTACAAGTAAATTCAGCTCATATGAAACCTTTATTCCATAGTTTTTATTTACTAATTGTTCTATTATTGCCATGATTCTACTGACCAGGTCCTTAAAGAATACAAATATCCTTTCTTTACATATTCTACCTTTTAGTGTCCTTTATTTTATCCACCTGACTGTCAATAAATAGTCCTTAAAATATTTATACAAAGGTCTAGAAGGAATAAATACAAATTTAGCAGTTGTTTCCCCTGGCAGGTGGGACTGAAGGGAAGAGGAAAATACTTCCATTTTATTAAACTTCCTATATTTCTGTATGGCATGATTTTACAATGATCACATCTTTTGTAATTAAAAACAAACAAGGGCTTCTATACTGCATCTACTGGTGACTTTTCATAACTAATTTGTAACATTAGAAAGAAAACTTAGTTATATAGGTTGAACCCATTTCATATAAACCCAGATTCAAATTTCGAAATCACCGCTTTGTAAATTCCTTGAAAATGCAGACGTTGGATTTCAAAATTAAGGCACTCATTTAACCACCTGTCAGTTGTTTAAATATTTTCCACAAATGATGAAGCTTGTATTTCCAACTTACCTGTAAATACAGTTTATTGTCTTTTGTTATAGCATCCATTAGTTCTTTCTGTAGAGGTGGGTCTCCATTTACCCAGAGTCCAGGGGTTGAATTATTCCCACTTAAACCATTAGTGCTGTTCTGTTTTTTATACAACAGCACGTAAGCTGTGTCCTTGGGAAACCTACTCGTAATTTTCTGGACTGACTGAAATGAAGTAAACGTCACTCTGCTGTCATTAAATAAAAACCATTCTTTTGACAGTTCCTTCCTTTCCAAATCCTGTTCAGTAACTGCACTGGGACCCTCCCTCCCTAGTAAATGACTCTGGGAGGAGGCTAATGCCAGCGTTTCGGGCTGGTGGCACATCTGGTACGAGGACTCTGTACCTGTGATGTTTCTGGCATAAGAATAGTAATGCCCGCTTTCAGAGGACACACCAGAGTGAACGACAACAGAACTCAATAGATAGGGCACCAATTTTGGGGAGCAAGCTTCTTCAGTCCCAGAAGGCTTTAATTTTTTAGCTAGATTCTCACTAATATCAGTGAAGTCAACATCTAGAGACCAACTTTCTGACAACGAAGAGAAAGAAGTAGTTCTTTTAACTGGCAACTCCAAAACCAGTGGCAGTGACACACTGTCTAGGATTTTTCTTCTCACATGATACTTCTGATCGTATGAAAATCTTAGGAGAGTAAGAATAAGATATTCAGGTTCCTCCGTGATTTGCATAGTTTTCTCGGCATTCTGCAGAGAGGCACAGTTTTCACAATAATATTGGTTGTCACCAGTAAGAATCTCTGGAGCCAAAAAATAATTTAGTAAGTCAGTTACTGAAGATGTGGTTTCACCTCCTGGTTTCTGAGGTACATCTTTATTAACAAGCATCTTGCTAGAGTCATTAGGGACAGAAGTGTCTTCAGTACAGCGAAACTCATCAGGACTGTCAGCCATTCTTTCATTCACAGCTGAGTAACAGGCAAAGGCAGCTGTTGATGGATTACAGACTCCTGGTTCTTTTGAAAGACCAGGTACACTGGCCTGCATTAGACCACCATCTTGTGTACTGGGTGATGATGCCAGATCTTGAAAAGACAAGTTTTCCATAGAAGAGGAAGGACAAAAGGCAAGTGAAAGATCTGTAAAGGCTTCCACTTTTTGTGAGGTACTCCTGCAGTTCAAACAACATATGTGAGTTCGTAGTTTTCCTCCAAACATTTTTTCGATTAATGTCTTCTCACCATCACTTGTGCAAGGGGTCTCTGTTAGTACAGCTGCCTTATTGGCTACTTCTTGTAAAGAAGTTTCACTGCACCCCAGACTTTCAGAAAGCTTGTGTGAAGACTGAACTTTCAAGATCTTTTCTTCTTCATGGAGCCTGTAGAAGAGTATATATCATTATATAGCTACTTTGCTTAAATTTAAATGTCATTTCTACTTTAAAATATTGGTTGCCTATATAAATAGCCAAATTATTCTTATCAAATATAATGCTTAACTAAAAAAAAATCAAGTTTCTCCTCCTTTAATCAAGAGGAATATTGAACAGTTTGAGCAGGTAGATCAGAAGAGAAGTTAGGAACTGTTCCTGCCCTATATTCTCATTACACTTCCTTCATACTGCTATTTTATAGCATTTATTATAGTTAATTATATATGTCCACTAACTGTCTTATGTATCTTTGTTTGACTGACACCTCACAGAAAGCCTGGCACAAGGAAACCACTCAACATATCCTTGCTGAATGGAAGGAACGTTGAGTTCAACTAACTTTACTAGTCATTCACATAACAGAAGGGAGGCAAAGACAGGGAAATACAGGAAGATACTAGGTTTTATTAACTAAGTGATAAGAAGACAATAAAATTTACCAAACCCACTGAATTATGGTTTAAAGAGCAGTTATTAAATTTTTTTGTCTCAGGATACCTTTATACTCTTTAAAAAAATTGAGGAACCCAAGAGCTTTCATTTATGTGGTTATACCTATTAATATTTACTGTATTCAAAAATTGAGAATAAAAGTAATAATACATTTAAAAACAATAATAAACTCATTACATGTTAATATAAGTAACATATTTTAAATAAAAAATAGTTATATTTTCTAAACCCCAAAAAACTTAGAAGAATGGCTCTGGTTTACATTTTGCCAATACTTCAAGTATCTGGCTTAATAGAAGACAGGCTGGATCCTCATATCTGCCCTGCATTCAATCGTGATATGTTGTTCTGGATGAAGTATATGAAGAAAATCTGGCCTCAACTACATATACACAGATATGCAGTTCGAAACGGGAAGAGCCCTGAAAGTGTTTTGGGAACCCCTAGGGGTCCTTGTACCACACTTTGAGAACAGCTGGTCTAAAGTAAGAAAATAAAAAAAAGAAACCAAATTGAAAACAAAAGAACACATTAAAAAATACAAAAAATGCAAGGTATTTTAGGGATTAACAGTTGAAATATGTCTTTAAAGGTAAAAACAATGTTTTGTAGAAATAATCTGTTATGAAAGAACATAATTCAAATCATAGCTTTAGAAATACTTTTTACCTGTCTAGTAGAAACCTGAGGTATTCAGAACAGTCTTGTTGTGATCTGGGGGTAAACCATGGAGGTCTGGAAGCCTCAAAGAATATCCGAGGTGCATATGCTTCTCTCTTTTGATAGAGAAAATACAAGGGAGTGATTCTCACACCATGAACCAAATAACTGAAATCTTAATATATAATGCTTAATAAAGATTACTAAAATTACATTGGCTTAACCTTTACCACAAAGTGCCAAACATGGGAGCACATAAAATTAGTTAGAAATAAATTTAGGTAACTTTCAGTCATAACTTCTTATTCTGCAGAAGAGAATTAAGATCTAGAGAAACTATGTGACTTGCCCAAGGTCATATAGCTAAATTAATGGCAGAGGGGATTATATCAGAACCCAAGTCTCTTTAAATTAATATAATGCTCCTGGCATTATCCCTCTATGTGCTTGAGTCCACAATTAAAAAAAAAAAATCAAATCTGAAAAAAACATTAGTGAATATATATCCTGGCTAAAGTAATAAGGGGCATACTCTACAGAGCCATGCATACTTATTTTAGGTGAAAATTTCCTTGACTGGGTACACATGTCATAAATGTACAGAATATGAACACACTGGTTAGGGACTTTTCACTGGTTGCTGACTTTCTTTTTTTTTTAGTACAGAGGCAGTTTAGTGAAGTGGTTGCTCGTGGACTTTAGAGCAAGCTAGGTTGAAATCCTAGATTTTGCCATGACAAAAAAAAGAACTGAAAAAGGCATCTGAAGAGTTGTGATTATAACTTGAAAATTTATAATTTATTTGTGGTATATGACAGAGTTTTCAGTTAAGGAAATTTTTTATCAAAATAGGAGTGTTTATGGCATTTTGAAGGAAAGGAATTTGGTGGACTGGTTGAACATGGGTTCCAGAATCATTTGGTTTACATTCCAATCTTGCTGTTTGTTTTCATGACCATGAAAGCAAGTAATGTAAGTCCCATTTCTTCACCTGTAAAATGGGTATGCTACCTTATTACCTCATAGATTGATTTTGAGGATCAAGAGATAATATATGTAAACCACTTAGCACAGGAGCTAGACAAATTTAAATGCTCAATAAATGTTAGTTTTATTAATTATAAGAAGAAAAGCCTTTTAAATTATATAGGGAAAATCTACCTAAAACAGTCCTTGTCAGGCTGCTATCAGATACGGTCTCAACTATGACAGAACTTTAACTAGGTTCTCTTGTTAATTCCTTTCGTCTTTTGTTGGGAGTTTGGAAGCCTCCTAAAATTTTTTCCCAATAGCTCTGACTTAATAAGTTAATATAGTATATATAATGTATTTATATCTACATATATACGCAGAGATACACACATACATATATACTATACAGCTGACCAATGAACAACATAGGGGTTGGGGTGCCGACCTTCTGCTTAGTCAAAAACTTTACAGAATACTGAAAAGTTATACTGTAAAGATATACTGTGTATCTGTTCACGTATCTGTGGTTCTGCATCTGCTGACTCAAACCACCATGGATTATGTAGTACTATAGTACATATTTATTGAAAAAAATCCATGTGTAAGTGGGCCCCTGCAGTTCAGACCTGTGATGTTCAAGGGCCGACTCTATACAGTATACAGTAAATACAGACTAGTGATAAAGCAAGTGCATAAATCCATTTACTAGAAAACAATGTTTGGGAGTTGCAGGGAGGAGATTTCATCTCCCTTGGTCCTGAGATGTTAAATTTAATTTGTGAACATATTTCCCCCAGATAGAAAATAGTATAAATGATCCTTTGAGTATCTCATAGGCCATCACTAATCATCTCATACGTCAATCTTGTCTTGATTCTTTCCATTTAAGAAGTTATACTTGAGATATTTCTCCGCTTGTAGACAGGAAACAAACCATTCCTATCAACTCAATTCCACCGATTCTGAATCTATCCTCTCTTCTGGCTGTAACTACCTGCTCCTTTAGACCTCTGTGAAACTAAGACAATCAGAGTATAACCAGAAAATAATATGTATTATTTATAAATGATATATATTATTCGTATGTATCATTCAAAACTTAAAGTATAAGTTCCTCGAGCATAAGGGTTCCTTTTTGAATGTTTATCAGACTGCATATTGTGTCTCTCAATAAATGTCTGTTTACTATGTGATGTTCTTGCCATTAGCATAAACTCATTTCCTTGGAATAATCTGTGGACATAAATGATCATCACAAAATGTTAAGCTCTAGAACTTAATAGGTAAACAGTTTATCCATTAAGTTCTACAGCTTAGAAGTTTAGTCATAATTAAAGGGTACATATATTAGAAATGGGAGAAAAAAGAAGCCAAGATGCCACAAAATTATTTTAATTGTTCATTTTTAATTGTTCATTACTGTGAAGATCTACCGATTAGTATCTATAAACTTAACATTAAAGATTCATTTTTAACGGTTTCTTCATGAAGGAGCTTTATTTTTGGATAGAAAATCAGATTTTATCTATAATAATCAGTATAATGAGTCAGTAAAATATTCATCTACAAGAATGTAAAGCAGAAGGGAGAAATAAAAACTTAGAGCATATCCTGATTTTAGGCAGTATCTTTTTAGATTTCTATGTGGATTTGTTGTGTTGGGAGGATATATATTATTTCATCAGCTAAAAAGGTTCACCAAGTTTGGTATAATGTGAAGTTTAAAGACGATTTTCAATGCAATTAACATATACACATTACACACACACTCACCTGTGTATGAGCCAAAAAGGCAAAAAGATGCTGTAATTTTTTCATTAATGAATTGCACCCATTTAGATTTAAAGATAATACTTGTCTCCTGAAACTGAAAGATAATAAAATATAATTTTTGTATATATGTATACACACGATGCATTCTTTTAAAAGCTAAAGAGAAGTTAGTTCAAGAACTTATTATCCTCAAAGTAAAATTTCACTTACCTGAAGGCCCTTTACCTGGCAAAGTCACTGCCTACAATGTAGTGAAGAAGGAAGAGAATGACGGTAATTGAACTCTTACTACGTGGCCTGGCAATGGCCACGTGCAGTCACACATTATTCCTATCTTCTGGATTAGCAAATAGAAATAGATTAAGCTATTAACTAATAACTTAAGTAAACAACCTTTAAATTCTTTCAAACCTGCATGAAATAAAAAAATATGCCGTCATCAAAACTACTATGAAGTTAGAGTGATTTAAAGAGTGTGGTACTAGTGCCAGATGGGAAAAGAAGAAGCTATACAAAAAACAGTATAGGAACAAATGGGTATCCATTTGGAAAAAAATGGAATTAGGTTAAGACTTCACATCATCACAAATGCCACAGAGGAGTAATGGGCTAAATGTAAAATACAAAACTACTGAAGTATTTAAAAGAAAAAAACAGGCGGGGAAGGAGTTTAGAGGGGAAGGCTTCCTAAAATTCAGACACTATAAATGATAAATAGCAGATTTGACTACATAAAACAAAAAAAATTGCAAACAAAACACTCCACAGATTTGAATCATACTGACTGGAAGAAAGCATGCAACAAAGGATTATCATCCACAGTATATATAAATCAGTATGAAAAAGAAAAGGACCTAACAGAAAGGTGCACAATGGAAAGAATAGGTTATTCAAAAAAGAAACACAAATGAACAAAGAAAACTAGAGAGGGAAAAACTCTGTAATGGTCAGCAATACACATTTTCCTCCAGATTGGAAAAATTTTTAAAGACTGATTATATCAAGTACTGCTAAAGGCATGGGGTCATAGATACAATCATGTATTAGTATGCAAGTTCAAATGCTATAGCCTTTCTGGGAGCAATTTGGCACACCCTATTCAAAGAATATCCTCTATAACTGCATATGGGCAGAAAGATATTAATTATAAGCAAAACAATCTAATATTCATCAGTAGGAATATGATTAAATCAATCATGGTACACCTATTTACTCAGAATGACACAGTTCTGTCATTTGCACTAACGTGGGACTCTTTCCAACACAAATCATTAAAAGAAAAAAAACAAGTGGCTGGAAAAGAATATATAAATAGGACCCTTTATAAACATATTTTTCAAAAAACAATTCATTTGTTCTTGTACTAGATAAATCTTATCTCTGTACAAAAAATAGGTTTGGAACAATACAAGCAAAACTGTTAACAAATTACCTTTGGGGATGGGAATGTCTGATTTTTATTTTATGTACTTCTAGATTTATTTTTTTTAAACCACAAAGAATTTACATATTACCAAAGAAATAAAATATCCTGTCTGCTTATTCTGAGATAGTATTGGCCACTGTACAATAAGATGTGCTCTTTGAATTGTGGTTGCCAGTTATAACTGCTTTGGGTCTCTGCTTTCTCTATCATCTGTAAAATGAGACGGCTGGATTAGATGACCTCTGGTGGTGAGACATGGATTACTTTAGCTTTATGCCTAGTATCACTTGTGTCTAAGAGTATACATTTTCTTAAAAAACAAAAAAAAAATCCCAAATACAAACAAACCAAAAGACAAAAGAAAACACCAGACCAAATGAAAAACACCTTAGTGTTGATAGTATATTCTGAGGCCAGAAAAGAAAATAAAGCTAAACTCTTTATCTTTTAGTTTATGGTTCCTCTAGGTAGGCATAAAAACTTACAAAGGCTTAGAACTCAATTTGTAAACATCTTTGGTCAAGTCCCATGAATACTCTATTGGTACAGAAGAGAAAAATTCAACCATGCTTTTGCCTTCAGGAAAAGTTTATCGTTACTTTGTACCTTTACAGATCGTATTCACATAGCTAACAACCTCTGATTTCCTATTTGCTTGGCTGCAAAAGAAAATGAATTTGAAAGTAAATCTGTAAGACGGCAAAGAAACATGTCTGTTTATACAGTTGTTCAGTATCTATCAACTTGGGGTGGGAAGCAGAGCTTGAATTTCCTTAACAGCAACAAAGGAGTTACTGATCTGATAAAACAGCAAAATATCTATAAGCAGAAAAAACATGACCACCTTAAAAGACACACAGGTTAGGGGCTTCCCTGGTGGCGCAGTGGTTGAGAATCTGCCTGCCAATGCAGGGGACACGGGTTCAAGCCTTGGTCTGGGAAGATCCCACATGCCGTGGAACAACTAGGCCCGTGAGCCAAAATTACTGAGCCTGCGCGTCTGGAGCCTGTGCTCCGCAACAAGAGAGGCCGCGATAATGAGAGGCCTGCGCACCGCGATGAAGAGTGGCCCCCGCTTGCCGCAACTAGAGAAAGCCCTCGCACAGAAACGAAGACCCAAAACAGCCATAAATAAATTAAAAAAAAAAAAAAAAGATACACAGATGTAAAAAAACAGGATAATAACAAATTAGTACTTGAGGACCCTTAAATTCTGAAATAAGCTCAATCAATCCCTCTGTTACATTAATAAATATCAACTCGGAGTTAATTCAAAAGACTCTAAATGCAATATATAATATAAACATGAAGTAGAATTTATATAAGTTAACATTTTAAAAGTTCCTGAGCAGTAAAAGCAATTCATTTCTGAATAAGGTAATTATATGAAAATATGAATATTTCTGCAATATATAAGAAATAATGTGAAGATAATCCCACCATCTTACATTTCATTAGCATGCATCAATTTCTACAGTTAAAATGAAAACAAACAAACAAAAAAGCTCAAATTTAAACTTACTCTGTGGCCATAAACAATGCTTGTATAACACTGTTCATATAACAGGTATTCCCTAGATTAATAAGACCAGTTTTCCCAGTTTCAGATTTTCCAGAAAGTCTAGACAAGCAAGATGCCAAAGAATTGGATTGAGAAGTCCAGGCACTTTGACTGAGAATCAGTTTAATCTTCTCTTCACTGGGCTTAGGAAAATCCTGTAGATCATAAAGAGGAAAAGTAGTGTAAAAATATAAACTATTTTTTGTTATTAAGTTAACACCATAAGGAAGATTCTTCCACTGACATTTAACCTTTGTTTTCTCCCACTTAGTTTGGAAATCACTTATAATACTTGAGCAGTCATCAAAAAATCGAATTACACTACATGGCAAAAATAATTATCTCCTAAAATGAATAAGTATCTCCTAAGGTAGAGTTTATCAAGCTGAGGAATACTCAAGAACCAGAAATTCAAGTCACATTTGAACTATTTATATTTCCTATTTGCCAGCAAAATGTTTTCAAAATAAACCTCTGACATCAGAGAGTATACTGCAGTGCTATTCAAAGGCTATATAGAATGAGGACTTAAATTAGTACACAATTGAATAAGCTTAACAAACAATTTGCTTTCAAATTTTGTAGTGAAAATAATATCTCCTTTTCTTTGAATACTAATATTTACCCAGTATTAACCCTTAGAAATAAAAGCTCAAAGTAATCAGGGAATGAAAAATGAAAGCATCTAAGCACAATGACCTCTGACTTTAAGAAATAAAACTCAATCTCATGTTTAACCATATAGAAAAATTATTACAGGATACAGTTTCTTCCTTGCTTTGCGACATACGAGATAAAATTTTAAGTGTAAGTGGTTTCAAGCATGAGTAGAGCACTGGCGAATAAGGAAAGTTGGTAAAATCATTCAGGCTTTTTCGGACTATTACCATTGAAGGTACTTAGACCTCAGAAAACATTTTCTGAAGGAACTTTAATCTTTGGATTTGATTTTGTTGTTGTTGTTGCTGACAGCTAATGGAAAGTGCTTCCCTTGGTTTAAGAGGGAGATCCTTGATTCTTCTGAGCCTATTTCAGTTATCAGAATTTTCAACATTCAGCAGTGAAGAATGACATTTAACAACAGCAATAGCTTTCATCTATGGACACAGCGACACTGCAGAAAGAGATTAACATTACTATCAAATCCATGACAAAAACCAGTTTGCAGGGCAGAAATAGAGACACAGATGTAGAGAACAAATGTATGGACACCAAGGGGGGAAAGTGGCGGGGGGTGGTGGTGGTGGGATGAACTGGGAGATTGGGATTGACATGTATACACTAATATGTATGAAATGGGTAACTAATAAGAACCTGCTGTGTAAAAAAATAAAGTTCTAAAATTCAAAAAAATAAGTAAAAACAAAAACCAAAAAAAAAAACAAACAAAAAAACCCTTTTATACATAAAGACATTTACTTCAGAAGTGTCAAACTGTCATACCAGTAGTACACATTAATTGCCAAACAGCCTTGTGTTCTGGGCTCAGTTTGATTTAGCTAACTCTATGGTAAAAAGAGCACGCTCTGAATTCACTTTAGATACATAAGAAGTACAGATAATGAGACCTTATATTTTATTTCAGATCTCAAAAAGGAACACTGTTAATAGAAATGATTTCTAATAACTTCTGAATACACCTAGCTGAGGCAAGTTCTTCAATTCTTTTGCTCTACCCTGATCACGCAATAAATCTACTAAGAGGAAAGTGTGCTTATTGTGACCCATTTTCAAGACAAACAGAATCAAGGCTTTTTAGATCCAGTTATCTATACAAAGTTGAAAACCAGTATGTTCACAAATATTCAAGTAAAGATTCTAAGAAATATGGACATTCATGAACAATCCATAGCAAAAATGAAATAAAAAACAGAAGAAACATAAGTCAAATACTTTATTAAACTGTCTTTCCTTGATTCTAAGATGTATCTTACATATTTTAACATTTCTGATATTGGGATGCAACTCTGATGTATGAATTAACGTAATGTAGCATTTTTTAAAACAAATCTCCCCCAAAGGTATTACAAATTTACAGGTACACCTTATCATTGTTGGCATTGTAGAACTGAAGAAATATGGTTATTAATTTAGATTAGTTATAGTAAATAAGAGATTACTCCCTAAAAATGAACCTTGATTCCAGCTGCATATTTTATTACATATAAAAGGCATATTTCCATAAAATAGTAAAATGAATAGCTGCTTATAGGAATGTTTCACCGCATTCATCTATCACATCATGGGCTGCAGCTCCGCAAATACTGGTGCAACTATTATCTTACCTTTATTGCTTCCAGGATAGGTTCGTAGAGATCTGGAAATCCAGAATAATGATACATCATACAGTGTATCAGTTCTGTTAATTGCACTAGGAAGGTTGTACTGGAAGGCAGACCATCACTTTTGAAGGAGTGAACCAAATTAACTACATGAGGAACAATCTGAACAGAAAAGAAGACAAACATTCCTCTATACAAATTGTCAACAAATCCTCTAGCCTACAAATGGAATGCAAATGTTACACGATCAGCAAATGCTTTTCTGTATGCTGTTCAGTCACTGCCTTTTTCTAAAAAAGTTATGAAGCTAAACATTTCTAGAATATCAAGGTAAATCTAGGTTTAAATCACATATAATTGTAATTCCATATAAGACCCCTCTCCTCATTCTTCTACTCCATCTAAAACTAAGGTACAAACAAATTAAGGTACAAAATGGGAGCCTTAGTCACTGCCACCATTCTAAAAAATGGCTTAAGTTTAAAAATGTTAGGGCTATTATATTTACCAGATTGTTCAGTAGGGAGAAAGTTTTAAAAGATAAACCCAGAATTAGCTTAAGAGCTCCATCTAGTGTGAATTTTAGATTTTTCACTTGAAAGAATTATACGGAGTGTGCACATTAAAGTCTACTTCAAAAAACCTTCAAGATAATTTATTGCATGTAACTAAAATTACAGATCAGACCTCCCCGGTGGCGCAGTGGATAAGAATCCTCCTGTCAATGCAGGGGACACAGGTTCAAGCCCTGGTCTGGGAAGATCCCACATGCTACGGAGCAACTAAGCCCGTGTGCCACAACTACTGAGCCTGCGCTCTAGAGCCCACGAGCCACAACTACTGAAGCCCGCGTGCCTAGAGCCCGTGCTCTGCAACAAGAGAAGCCACCGCAATGAGAAGCCCGCTCACCCCAACGAAGAGTAGCCCCCGCTCGCCGCAACCAGAGAAAGCCCACGCACAAAGACCCAACACAGCCATAATAAATAAATAAATAAATAAATAAATAAATTTATAAATAAATAAATAAAAATAAAATGACAGCTCAGGCTACAGCAGTACCTCTCTTTAAGATAAGGGACTACCTCTATTTTAGGGACAGTGTCTTATGTAAGCATGGTTATCCTTGCTAACAATCCCCATGCCCACCTCCAAAAAGAAGAGACAGTTCTAAAACGAAAGTGAATTAGAAATTTCTCTTATTTTTAAGGAATTGGGGTTAAAAATGAAAGCGAAATATAAAATGCTCATTGCTCATAAATATGTAGAAAACTATTAATACTGATAATAAGCACAACAATGTCCTTTCATTATAAAATTAGGATAAAAAGTCAATACAGAGCCAATCACATATTTAAGAGGTTATTAACAAAATAAAATAAATTCTATTTAGTATGGTGTTATACTTGTCTCAACTAATTATTAATTATAATTTGATACTACATATTTACAGTTCACATGTAAAAAGCATCTTCTTATTTTCTACTTGAAGAACTTTTCTGTGTAGCAACGTGGGAAAATATTTATTATGTAATGTTAAATGTTAAAAGAAGGATACAAAAACTGCATATAGATTACAAATATAAATACAACCCTGTTAAAATATATAGGGAAAAAAACATCGTGATGGAAAACATAAAAATTGTAGTGTAGTGAGATTGCAGGTAATTTCACTAACTTCCTATATTGTTATATTATCTTTCTGTAAAAGTTTAATTTTGTTGTAAATGAATTATACTTATTGTAAAAAAAAAAAATCTAACAATACAAACTTGTATGAAGTAAAAGAAAAAGTCTCTGTCCCACTGTCCAGTGAAAGACACTGCTTGCTGTATAATCACTTCATATAATATAACATATAATATGTCATGGCATACACCATATATACCATCTAGAACTTTTCTTATTTCAACTGACAATCACCTCTTGCCTCAATTCATGCAAAACCTCCCAACTGGTCTCCCTGTTTCCACCTTTGCCCTTCTTCAGACTATTCTCAAAGTAGCCAAATGAACGAAATAAAAAGCAGTGTAGAACATTTTTTTGGTGGCTAAGTTGTGATAAAAGTGAAGTTATAGCTCTATGGACTTATCATCAAACAGCAGTGACAACAATTATAGTTATATCCCAATCAACTCCCTTCCTTCCTGTAGAAAGAAAATCATATTCTTAAATTAACACTGCTATTCTCATTCTGCTGTCTCTGGTTTTACTCTTATGCTTTGAGGTCTTAAATCACACTTTAGCTTTTGCACCACTTTCTTTAATCTTACCTCCAACAAAGGTATTAATCTGACCATAAAACTACCAGTTCCTAATGGTTCACTCTACTGCTATCATCTCTACATTTCAAAGCAAATCTGAATTATAATTTTGCTCCATAAAGCCATATCTATCAGATACTCTCTTGCTAAAATAGTCAGAAATCCAAAATATTGTTTCCTCAGAGGTGACAGGAGAGACAGAGATGGAAGAGAAGAGGAAAGAATTTTTAAAATGATTGTTTAATTTACAAATACCAAATCTTCTAAAAGCTAGCATACAATCTTCCTAGTGTAGTTTGGATCTCTGCAGTCAGATAATATACATAATTGTCTACTACTACATCCTATGTGGTCAAAATGATCACTGATGTGGAAATAAGACTAAGTTCTTCACAAGCATATAGACAGACATCCAAGCAGGTTATTACCTTCTAAATATCTGAAAGTTGATTTTTTTCCTGAATGAGCAAATCTAAGTATTTGCAGACATTATTGTGATACTCATTAAACTTAAGTTACTATTTGAGAAAATGTGTATAACTTATTTAATTAGAAGCTTTGATATTTTCTCTTTTGTTTAAAAATTTTTTCCCACTTATAAAAAGCATACGAAAAGCAACTTGGTCCATAATAACACACACTATAATTTCGATCTCAGTTTGCTCTAAAATATTCTAAATGTATAATACAATGAATAATGATGCTGGTGATTCCAGATTATTGTTCATTCTTAGCAACTCCTAAACCTGAGTCCTTCGCTGAGTTATTTAGAGTTATAGGTGATTTAACTATCACATGATCCACTACTAAATGCCCAAGTTAATTTTAGTTGAGTAGCAGGTCAGGCTACACACAGAATGTAGAGTTATTAGGTCTTTGTTTTTAGACTTTACTAGGCCAGATCACAATTTTCTACTTTAGATCTAACTGTTCTTTAAATAAATTATTTAATATTTACTTATTTCAGTAGCCAAATATTTCAAAGTCAACCATTTGCCATTTCAATTACTTTTTTCAGGAAAAAAAAAGCAATACAAGGTAAGGAGATATCTTCTATCTTTTAAAAAATTGAGCAAAGAAATAGGTTTAGAGTACAGCAAAAGTGACTTTTCAGAGAGATTAAGGAATGTATGGAGAGCAATAAATATTAGAATGGATGATTTCCTTCCCAGAAATTCTGAAAATAAACCTTTTCTCAAATGGCCTATACATGATCATGCCTGAAGACATGGAAAAATAGTTGTTTTTTTTCCCTTGGAAGATTTTGCTAGTATAGCTGCTGTATTAGCTCAAGTTTGAGTTTTGTTTGTGTAATGGATATAAGGTTATGAACTGATGATCAAGCTCACCAATTAGGGCAATGAACTACAGAAATCACTCACCCTAAGAGATAATGTATAATGTAATTACTTGTTAGTAAGGTTTACTTCTATTAAGCCTGAAGATTTTGGAAATGAGGCACCAAGTAGCCTATGTGAGTATATAATTCTCTGAGGCTAGTTACATTTCTAGCTGACAATCAACTACTGAAATTCTGCACTTTATCAGTCTCCTTTGAATTTGTTTGTGGTGGGTCCGTATTCCTAAGATTTTAACATTGTGGGTGTGTTGATAATGAGTTTCTAGTCCTGTAAAACTGAGGATCAGACCTTGGAGGAAGCAAGTAACCACATAAACCACTGCTTTCCTGTGATCCCCTAGGTAGAAAAATGGACAGGTTCCCAAAATAACATTTTGTCATTTTTTACCTGCAATAACTGATAATCAAATAATCAAAATCAAATCAAATCAAAAGCAGTGATGTAGCTGGTTAAAAGTGGTAGGATTCTGGTTATATTTTAAAGGTGGAATCAACAGAATTTGTAGGATATGGGCTGAAAGAGAATGAAAAGCCCTAATTCTGGGGCAACAAAACAAAGACTTATGGTTTCATGCTTCTGAAATTCTAAAGCAGTCAGTGGTTTTAAACCATTTTTCTCCTACACTGTTCACCTGTGCAACAGACAACCAACAGTGACACTGACATGTGACATCTCTCATGTACAAGAGTAACTTTTAACTTTCAATTGCTGGTTGTGATTGCAAGTGGAGCAATTTTGGTGAGACCCAAAACATTCTAAAAACATACTCTTTGGAAGGAAATCTCACAATCTCAATTTTAAAAGGAATCATAAAGCTACACGAAAATAGTTAGATTTAGGACCAACCTACAATCTTTTCACAAATACAAATGTGACTCAATATTAAATTGAAATTTTAAAACAAGTCTTTTCGGTGTAGAAAGCTTGTGTCATAACTTACCAAATGGAACGCCTCTGGAGAATGCTGAAAACTAAGCAGCATGTGAGAAAGAACTGTGAGAGCACCGGGTCTCACAAGAGGAAACCAAAGCCGATTAAAAACCTGCAGAAAAGATAAGACATCCACTTTAAGAGTTGGTAGGGAAATAATTAATCCAATCAGTGGTATTTTCCTAGGGCCAAAAATTATTTGTGTGAATATCCCCTTTCCTGAGAAGTTCTGTCATAACATATGTTATTAAATTCTGGGAAAGGGAGAAAGTTGGGAAATAATATGACAGAGATCAAGAGAATATAATGACCTAACCAACTCTGCAAACTCCCTGATCAAATAAAAATCTGTCAAACCATGTTTACAAGGTGATAGCTCCCTGGTCCTTTATTCATTCAATTCATTCAGCAAATACTTATTGACCACCTACTGCTGCTTGGCACTATTCTAAGTACTGGAGATACAATGGTAGATAAAATAAAAAGAAATCTCTGATCTTACAGGGCTTACTGTCTAGAGGGTGAGTAGAGACAATAAAAAGTAACATGGGAGAGAAATGCTATGAAAGCAGGGTATGTTGAAGAGGGAGTGCTGAGTGGCAAAAAGATCTGCTATTTTATATACGGAATTTAAAAAGTGCATCGTGATAAAGGTGATACCTGACTTCAAAAAACTGAAAGGAGGGCTTCCCTGGTGGCGCAGTGGTTGAGAATCTGCCTGCCAATGCAGGGGACATGGGTTCGAGCCCTGGTCTGGGAAGATCCCACATGCCGCGGAGCGACTAGGCCCGCGAGCCACAATTGCTGAGCCTGCGCGTCTGGAGCCTGTGCTCCTCAACAAGAGAGGCTGCAATAGTGAGAGGCCCGCGCACCGCGATGAAGAGTGGCCCCTGCTTGCCGCAACTGGAGAAAGCCCTCGCACAGAAATGAAGACCCAACACAGCCATAAATAAATAAATAAATAATTAAAAAAAAAAAAAACTGAAAGGAATGAGAGTAAGTCTGACAGATAACTGGGAGAAGAGCGTAATAAGCAGAGCAAAGGCCCTGAGGCCTCCACCCTGGTGGACTAGAGATATAACAACGAGGGCAGTGTAAGTAAAGCACAGAGACGGAGGCAATAATAGTGGGAGACCGGATGAGAGAAGTAGCTAGCAGTGGGCCAGATCAGGTAGGACCTTGTGTGACACCTGAAGAGGACCAAGGGCAGGAGCTGCAAGGCTACTGCAATCAATATAGCAAGGGGTGATGATTACTTTGGACCAGGGTGGTAGTGATGTAGCTGGTTAAAAGTGGTAGAATTCGGGATATATTTTAAAGGTGGAGTCAACAGGATTTGTAAGATATGGGCTGAGAGAGAATGAAAAGAGACAAGAATAGCTTCAAGGTTTTGGGCCTGAGCATGTAGAAGGATGAAGCAGTCATTTAAGATGGGGAAGACCAGGTCTGGGAGGGAAAAATCAGGGGTCAGATTGTGGATAAGTTGAACTTGAGATCCAACTGTCTAAGCTGGATAAGTGAATATGGAGTCCATGGGAGAATAATGGACTAGAAATATAAACCTGGCAGTCATTAACTTAGAGACATTATTTAAAGCCACGGGTCGCTATAAGTATGGACTGAGAAGAAAGTGAACCAGAGATGCGATTCTAAGGCACTCTAAAGTTAGAAAGATCCACTACAGGAGACTGAGAAGCCAGGGAACTAGGACAAAAATCAGGAGAGTATAATGTCCTGGAAACTAAGGCAGGAAAGCGTTTCAAGAGGGAGTGATCAACTATGTCAAATGACTAACAGGTCAGCGAGAGAAGGCTTGAGAAACAACTCCTGAGTTAAGCAACACCGGAAAGCACTGGTGTCAAAGACAGCTTTGGCAGAATAACGGTGGTAAAAGTTTGATTAGTTGGGATTCAAGAGATAACGGGAGGAATTTGTTTTCATAATAAATATCTGAAAACAGCAAAATTATTTTAATTACCTAATCTTAAGCAGCATTTTAAATTTCTAAAGCCCATTCAAAAGAAAACCAAAAACAAGACCATATTCAAAATTAGACACTTTAAAGGGGACAACCCAAAGATGAAAAGACTTATTATATGGGTCCATATATTCCCATAGATTTATACACTCCCACTTACCAGTTCTATCTTCAGTAAAGTGACATCTATCAAAATAGTAAACTTCTGGACAGCCGCCAGTCCTTTCAGGAGTGCAATCACCCATGTGTCTACATGCTGAGCCAACGGCCAGGACAGCCAGTCAATCATTCTGAAAATTGAAGGAAAACAAAACTATCAGCATTGAAAATATCTTTAACATTATTTAGTTAAGAATAACAGGAGTTATAATCACTCACTTTGTGACTCAAGTAAACTGAGCTTGCTTGTGAAAAGTACTATTCAAGATGTAGAAATGACTATGATGGGTGCTAGAACTCAAGGAGTTTCCAATCTTGTAAGCTGACAGTTTCTTATACAACATATTTGCATAAAAAGAATTTCTGATAAACAATCATTTTGCATAAATGCAAAGTTTTAAACATGCTATATAGTGGTATCAATAATTTATTAGGCAAATTTACTCTAAGGAGAACAGTTAAAATATGGCTATCTGGGACTTTCCTGGTGGTACAGTGGTTAAGAATCCATCTTTCAATGCAGGGGACACTGGTTCAATCCCTGGTTAGGGAACTAAGATCCCACATGCCGTGGGGCAACTAAGCCCGAGTGCTGCAACTACTGAGCCCACACGCCACAGCTACCGAGCCTACACCACAACTAGAGAGAAGCCCGTGCACTGCAATGAAGAGCCCATGTGCCGCAACTAAGACCAGATGCAGCCAATAAATAAATAAATAAATATTAAAAAAACTAAAATATGGCTATCTGAACTGAGACATACAGATACGAACTAAAATTTCTCCTTTCTGGTGATTACAGTCTAAATATGAAATGCAGTGTTAAAAAAGACTATATTTTGAATTGTGAAACAGGTCTCTTCATCCCTTTCAAAATCTTACCATACAAAGACAACAGAAAGAAACTTCAAATAGATAAAGGGGCACCACATGTGTAAATACTGAAATGGCCTCATTTTGTAATAATGAGTGTTTTTCTTTTTGAGTACCAATCCCGTTTAATGGAAATAACGATAAAGTAATATGGGGTATGATGGAGACTATCCTTAATGTTAAACATCAACCATAATGAAAAAGACTGCTATGACTCTTCTGGAAAGCAACTGGGCCAAATGTTCATATTATTTGATCCAGTAATCCAAATGGGAGGACTATATAATAAAAAAAATAGTAAAACAAACCAGGTTTTTAAAGTCAGAATGATATGGTTTAAAAATCTCAATTCACCATTTATTAGCTGGGGAACCCTAAATACTAATGTAAGTTATTTAACTTCTTTGTGTCTCAGTTCCTTATCTGTAGATTATGGATAAATTTTACAGGACCGATGTGAAGGTTAAATGAGTTAATACACTGGAAATACTGTGAATGTCTTTCTTCCAAATATTTACACATGTGGCAATAAACAAATACTCTGTACAAAATGTAAAATATAAATACTAAGTACATAAACACGGGGCCCAAACAGCAACTAACATGTCAAAAGGACTGACTTTCATATTGATATGTTATAAACTATCTATCAATACATGAACACTGGAGTGTTATCTTTATTAAGGTTTTTGCTCTTAAGATTAAAATGTTCCATCAGACATTAAGAGTGGCTCCAAAGTTCAAACTCATTTTACTACAAGTTATCTGTATGTTCTCTCTGCTCCCTGCACACATTTTATCTCCCTTCTTGTTTTTCTGGCCAACAATGATGGTTGTAAGTCATTAAAGTAGTCCCTAACAACTGTTCCACGTCTCTCAGCTATTGTTAGCCTTGTTTTCACAAGTCTGTGGCCACTCTAAGTACATGAAGTAGAAACTAGAGACACTTGCATTTGTGTACAAAGAGTATATTCACTGCATCACTGCTTGTGATACAGAAAAAATGCAAATTATCTAAATGTCCATCATAAGGAAATGGCTAAATATACTATGGTATTGATACTATGAAATATTCTGTTGAGTTTTAAAAGATGAGACAGATCAATATGAATCTATCCACAGGGATCTAACACAGAAAGATCTGAGATATTGTTGAATTAAAAAAGAAAAAAATGCCGGTAAATCTTTTTAAAACTGTTTTTTGTTTGTTTAAAAGAAAACATATGAGTACATATTGTATATATTTTTTTAGCATAAATACGTACACAAAAAAACATGTGGTTTAGAGAAGGAGTATATGTGAGCACATCTCTTTGGCTGTATGGACTCTTCCCCGTGGGGAGCAAAGTCCCAGAGAAGAACCAGGTTGGGCTCCCTAGCACACAGGGCCCGAGGCCAGAACTCCCTTTAGCTCAGGTCTAAGGGGAGTACCAGTAAAGAGTGAGGGGGGCGGAGTACAAAATTCGACTTGGCCATGGCTTTTCATTATCTCTAATCACCCAATCAGCCTTTTCCTCCATCCTCTCCATTTCTAGCTTCCCATCTCATAAGCCTCTAGTCTTTATCTTATCCCATGTGTACCCGATCTCCTAACCACCCTAAAGATACTTCAAGTCAGAAGTAACACAAATTAGAAGCCACTCATTCAAAAATATTTGAGTATCTATTATATAATAGGCACTGTGTTAAGTACTAAGAATATAATAGTAAAATATGGTTTCTGCCCTCAAACTGATAAGGAAAGTTAGGAAATTTTCAACAGTCACACAATTAATAAGTAGTAGTACTGGTATCTGAACTAAGCTCTGCTGGCATATAATGCAACATCTTTGGCTACACTTTAATTATATTCTAGTATTGCTTCAATTTGATTGGATTTACATATGCTCAAATCCTCTCAAAGGCACTATAGAATCAGTTATTTTTATGGTTAACTACAGTAATCTTATCCACCATGTATTGGTTACAATTTGAATTTTAAGGACACTTAACTCTGATAGGCTGATTTAATTTCTTACTATTTAAAGAACAGTTAGCTGTAGTTGTAATAAATCTTGTTTCCTCCGTTAGATTGTGGGCTTAAGAACAGCGATCTTGTTGTTTTGTTTTTTAATCTTTAATCTTTGATCTGCATTAAAATGGAGCTCAAATTTGTTGAATAAATGAAACCATTTCTCTCTATAGCCAAAAAAACATACATGCAATTTGAAAATCTTAAAATTGGCAATATTATGAAAGGCCACAAAATAGATTTAATCTTAATTTGTAGAGAATAAAGCCAATTTTCACTTTATTGTAGGTAGCAGCTTAAGGGCTAGATCCAGCCTTCAGTTTTATTTGTTCCAATGTTTTAAAAATTAGAAAACTCCACATAAAAACTGGATTTCAGTCTCCTTTTGAAAAATCAGATTAGTAACACTGAACTCAAATTTCCCTGTGATAACAAGACAACTGGAGTTGAGGATCAGCTTTCTCTTTTAGAAAATGCTTGTGTACCATTCCCTATTATTTCAGTTACCCCGGCCTATTTCATACTTTAATGTTACTATCTGGTTCTTGTACAATATCTGCATTTGCATTTCTTTGGATTACAGAAAATGACAGTAAAGCATGACAAGTGCTATGTGTGGGGAAGCGTAGAGTATGGGGGAGTAGAAGGTGGGAGTGTGATAAAAGTAAACATTACTATTCTTTTCAATTACATTTGCAATACAAGAATAATTACTCCAGGTATATTATAAGTTAAATAGGATCATGTCAGATAAATTGGAAATGCAATGGAAACTGGATCACAACTTTCCATAGAAACATAGGTAAAAATTAATTTCCAAATATATCTTAAAAATAAATTCGTAAATTGGACACTATGGTTGTTTTGAAGAGGTTAAAAAATTAAGACTAAGAGTGCCATACAGAACATTATAAATCAACTATAAGAAAAAAAAAAGAGAGAGAAAAAAAAAGACTAAATGCTAGAGAGCGAGAATTGTACACATGTGGCTTTCTGAGAACCCAAAATAAATACTTAAGTTTACAGGTTACCTTATGACTGTAATTTATAACAGGTGCACAGAAACCACTGTTCTAAATCCTTACATTTTAGGGGACTTCCCTGGTGGTCCAGTGGTAAAGAATCTGCCTTACAATGCAGGGGATGCGGGTTCCTGTCTTCTTCTCAAACTAAGATCCCACATGCCGCAGGGCAACTAAGCCTGCACACCACAACTACTGAGCTCATGCGCCTCAACTAGAGAGCCCGTGTGCCCCAACTACAGAGCCCACGTGCCACAACTAGAGAAGAGAAACCCCACACACCACAACTAGAGAGAAGCCCACGCACCACAACTAAGACCTGACACAGCCAAAAATAAATAAATAAATCCTTACATTTTATTTAAATGTGCTATGCATACACACATATATGTGCACATAGGAAAATAGAAAAAAATTATAAAACAAAACTAGACAGATATGAAACAAGAACAGGAAGATAGGAAA
This sequence comes from Balaenoptera acutorostrata, assembly GCF_949987535.1. Classification (NCBI taxonomy): domain Eukaryota; kingdom Metazoa; phylum Chordata; class Mammalia; order Artiodactyla; family Balaenopteridae; genus Balaenoptera; species Balaenoptera acutorostrata. The sequence continues at coordinate 26,386,452 of NC_080068.1, read as the reverse complement.
AGCTCAATTAGAAAAATACAGTCATTGAAATAAAGAAACTCAATAACTGGAATAATCTCTATAAATGGGTACCTTTGAAGGAAAAACTAGTAAACTGTAGGACAGTATTGATGCTCTTCTCCTTAGATCCCCACAAGGTCTGCACCCTCATTTCCTTCATATCTTTACTTCAGGGTCACCTTCTCAGTGAGGCCTTCCTCATCTACCTTATTTAAAATTGCAAACCATTCCCCATGCTTTCTTGCTTTCCTATCTACTTTTTTGCAAAAACACTCATCACTATCCAACATACAAAATTATTTTACTTACCATACTTAATGAAATCTAAAACAAAATCAGTTTTAGGATGTAAAACTTAGTTTATGTACCACTAAGGCAAGAAAAGTCCTGCAATCTAAACTAGAACACCAATGACTGTACCTTTCCACATTTTAGCATCTCTGAGACCAGGATGCAACTCTTCGAATATGTTACTGATATTGCCTGCCTGCCTCCCCAGCTAGAAGCCCGTTAGGATAGATATTTCTACCCAATTGTTCAATGAGGTTTTTAAACACTGCTTGGCACTCATGGTAAGTGCTCAATAAATGTGATTTGAATAGCTGAAAGAACGAATGATTGAATTAATAAAAGCACAAGAGTTCTGAGAAGTAAAAATAACATTAAGTTTACACCTAGAAATATAAGAATAAAACTGCAAAACATCAAGGATAAAGAGAAAAGCATAAACATTACCAGAAGACCCTAACTAGGAAGACCCTAACTCACAAAGGAATGATAATCAAATTGACTGCAGACTCCACATCAGCAACAATAGATGCCAGAAGACAATGCAGTATTATTTTCAAAATGCTAAGAGAAAATGACTATCAAATTAGAATTCTGTATCTTGCCAAATCATCTACTTGGGAATAAGCAAGAAAAAAACCACATTTCAAACAAAGGCTAAGAAAGTATTACCCAGAGGTCCTGGTTGAAAGAGAAAGTAAAAGTATATACTAAGTAAAAGTATATACTTAGAAAAAAAAAGATCCCAGAAGGAGGAAATAGGTTGCAGGCAACAATACTGAGCAAAGAAATTAGTAAAATATATTGATAATCCAACCAACTCCTGACTGTACAGTAAGTGTATATGTGTGCTATATTTTTGGAATTTTAGAAAGCTGAATTGAAAACAGATTTGTGAGTTACTGGATGCCTGTCAAGCCTATAGTAAGGTAAACAATTCATTTCAATTAATTTGGAGAGTCTTTATATATTTGATTCCACAATTTCAGGTTTAGACATTTCCCTAAGTTTTTCATTACCCACAAAATACAGCAAAATATCTCCTCCTCCCAAATCTACAATTACCATCTGTGGTGTTGTGAAGAAGTACCTGCAAAGAGCTTGGGTCATACTCGCATCTTTTACGTTGGGGTCCGTCGTAAGGCTCCTGATGAGCACTGTGATCATCTGGAGAGGAATGTGCTGCACAAGGCTTGCCAGTGCCACGGAAGGCTCAAAGGAGGCGTCTATTTCTCAATGGAAAAGAAAAAGGAACATGGCAACAAGGTTCCAGGGGAGTGTCTAGAGAGAGCAACAATTTCCCACCCCTCCACCAAGCAGCTGTTACACTCCATCTCATGGGTAGACGCTCACATACAAGGAATGTGAAACTGCAGAAACGAGAGATTAAGAGTAGTACTTCGACAGAACTACTGCTACATAAAAACTATTCTTCACTATGGCCATATTTAGTCCGTAAATTACTTTATTTTCTTGCATTCTTTAATATTGTTATTGTCGTGCTAAAATACTCATTTGTAAAGCAGTAGTCAGAAAAGAAATGCAAGGTATCATTTAAATTCCCACTTTAGATCCTCCAAAGTAACTTACCCCTATTAATTACAGTAGTCATCACATTGTTCTAAGGAAAAATTTTTAAATCACTTAAAGAAGTAGAAACTAAGATGAATTTTGGGGGGACTTTGCTTAAACTACATGAAAATTAAGCAAATCCAAGATGAGCACCTTTACTGCTACAGCTGAAAAAGTTCTGGGGAAATCGAACTGTTCTAGCAACACAGGCAATACATGAAAAATTACAATTAAAAAACAAACCAGGGCTTCCCTGGTGGCGCAGTGGTTGAGAATCTGCCTGCTAATGCAGGGGACACGGGTTCGAGCCCTGGTCTGGGAAGATCCCACATGCCGCGGAGCAGCTGGGCCCGTGAGCCACAATTGCTGAGCCTGCGCGTCTGGAGCCTGTGCCCCGTGACGGGAGGGGCCGCGATAGAGAAAGGCCCGCGCACCGCGATGAAGAGCGGTCCCCGCACCGCGATGAAGAGTGGCCCCCGCTTGCCGCAACTGGAGAAAGCCCTCGCACGAACCGAAGACCCAACACAGCCAAAAATAAATAAATAAATAAATAAATAAATAAATAAGAAAATCCTAAAAAAAAAAAAAAAAAAAAACAAACCAAAACTCAGATAATGCAAATATAGAGTTGGTAATTCTTTCATAAATGTACTTCATTCATCAGGAAAGCATGGAGCCTGTTAAAACTCTACTCTTATTTCTGATTCTCAACATAAAAGGAGGATACCTCCTTCACAAGTCCAATTTCGAACAACAGCCAGAGAACGACTGTACCAAGCAGAGAGGGAGTGAACACAGTTTTGGATCTATTGTTTCACAACTTACAGAGCTGGAAGCTCCATGTCCGAACAAGGAATGCAAACATACAGGTAAAATTCCCGGGTGAGAAAGCATTTTCCTGCTAAGTATCACCTGATCCCTCCCGGATTTCTAAGGACACGATCCGTGGGCTATTGACACCTGGAGCGCAAAAACACCTATTTAAGCCTTCATACTCTGTCCCTTCACTCATCCACCTGTATCTACTCTCACAAACTACTGCAGACATAAAATGTCAATATTCAACAACGACACTGGTTAACTAGGATAATCTAATAATAAAGGGCACACAGTCCATGAATTAAAAAATGGAAAAATTAAGAAACTAAGGAAAAACTCATGACGGCAAGATGACAGAATCCCAGAACAATAATGATACGGTAAACATTATTATGCGGCCATTAGTCACTGATGAATAGAAGCTTTTACATAGTAGCTGTCACCTTCAAAGCATTCCATAACCTGAGCAGAAGCTGGGTAGTTAAGCAACTTGTTTGCTGCCAAAGGTCTTAGACCTCGACGTTCTCAACCTCTAAACTGGAAACACTGCCCGTTTTTTAATGTCCAAAGTGACAGCCTGAATAGGGCAGTGGATAAGAATTTGGATGAAGGTGTTAAGATCTCCTCTCCCATTAAGATGTTTTCAGAGCAGGGAAACAAACACGGTGTGTACGTAAGAGACACACACTAAATTTCCAAGAGAGATTTGCTCGGAATGTCATGACCCTTACCTGTGGAAGAGATGCTTGCGAAAACTTCTTGCAGTGAAGGCAGCAAGGTGGAGGGCTCGGCCTTCCAGATGTTCTGGAGCAAGTTACTCACTTTTGTCACCTGCGAGACATATTCCCGCAGCTCCTTCTCCTGGGTGGACACGCACTGGAAGTGGCCTATCGTGCGAACCAGCTGTTGGCAGAAGGTGATGGACAGTTTCCCCTTGGGGATGCACTGCACGAAGTCGGCCAGAAGGTCGCTCAGTCGGGCGCAAAGCTGCGGCCCCGGCCTCTCGCACACCATCCGCAGCACCTCCACCTGCAGCAGGCTGAAGAGGTCCAGCACCGACGGGCAGCTCATGATCAGCTTCAGGCCGTTGTGAATGTAGTCCAGGATGGCTACGTCCTTCCTGTCCAGCGAGTGGTAGCCCTGCTGGAGGAGGCCCAGCACGAACGTCTTGTTGAAGAAGGACTCGAACTCTGGCCGGTGGTAGCGCGCGTAGGCCTCCAGCACTTGGTGGCCCACCTGCCGCTGAAAGAGGTCCTGGCCCTCCAAGATGAGCCGCGTCGTCAGGTCAAACATGGCCTCGCACTGCGCCTCGTCCAGCCAATGCTCCGCCGACTCCACCACCTTCCGCACGATCACCCGCTTGAGGGGCAGCGGGTGCGAAGAACTCACCAGGCCCTCCAGGATCTTGTCCATTGTCGCCACGCTGCAAGGCCCGGCCCAGGAGAGAAGGAGCGGGCGGCCACGGCCCCGAGGTGGGCCAGGAGAGCCCCGGGGCGGAGGTGAACTTGGAGCGCAGCAGCAGCAGCGGGACCGACCACCGCCACCGCCGCCTCAGTAGCCACATTTATCGGGCAGGCGGGCCCATCCAAGCCCGGGCGGGAGTTGGCAAGCCTGGGGCGCGTAAGAACCGGCACCGCCCGCGATGGGCCTAAGAAGCCAGAGGCCCGCACTCCGCCGCCGCCCCGGGCCCGCGGTCCCTCTCAGCATCAGCTCGGAGGGGCCAGCGGGGTCCCCCGGCAGCTGTGGGTGCTCAGGGGCCGGGGCTGCGAGCCGGTGGGTGAGGAAGCGCGCCTCCGCGTTCTGCGGCAGCTGTGGGCGTCCGGGCTCCGGCAGGTCGTGGGATGAAACCCGCCCCGGGTTGAGTCAGGAGCCGCTGTCACGGACGGTGCCGGATCAGCCGGGGAGAAGAGGAGGTGGACACCCTTGACCCGGATTCAGAAGGTCCGGCAAACAGGAAGTGAAGGACGTCGGAACCTCCGGAAAAGCCCGCCCCTCCGCCCTTCGCCCCGCCCCACTCCTTTCCTCCCTCCCCTCTCACCGTCCTCCGCCCACAATCGCCTCCTCCCTCCCGGGCCGCGCTAGGACGACCTCGCTGACCCGCAGCTTAGCTGCTGCGCAGGCGCGGCTGCCTCTGGCTGAGTGAGGCGGCTACCGCAGCGTCACTGGGGATCGTGTGTAAGTCACAGGAGGCTTCCCGGGAGAAGCGGCCGGGAGCGGACGCGTTGGAGGTGACTACGACTCTACGAGTTCCACCTTCCCATCTCTATCCGTTCTTTCCGAGTCAGGTTACTTGTGAAAGGCCGAGAAAGTTTTATTTAGGTAAAATCTTGTGAATGGGAAAGTTTTGGAAACGCGAGTAGAAGAGCATTTGGGGAGAAAGTAAGGAAAAGAACTCAAAATCCGGATTGAAGGGAAATCGTTTGAGGTCGTGGCTCATTCATCAAGAAATGAGCTAGGGTTCCTAAATGAGATTGCCTTTCTCTTGCGTGTGGTTATTAAAGTAAGGGCTGTACTGGTGGCCGTATACATTTAGAGACGATCCGTTATCTTTAGCAAATATCTTTTTAATGAGCTTTTGTGGCATGTCGAAAATTTATGTTGTCCGAAAAATGGGGGGAGAGTAAGGAAAATGACAGGTGAGAAAGAATGAAAGAGTACTTTGAAAATAAAAAAGGTGAAATTTTCACAGTATTTACGTGTAGGCTGACACTGAAGATGGTTTACAATAAAGAATAGATGGAGTCATCATGCTTGTACTCTTTCAAGTTAAATTCCAAAGAGTCACCATAAGAATTTAGGCTTTAATTGGAGGCCTTTAAGTTGGAAAATATTGCCTAATTATAGCTCCGTTAAGACTTGACTAATATGATTCTGAAATCAGACGTTAACGGCCTGTAATACAGACGAAACTTTAAAACGGTTCAGTTGAAATGTCCAGTAGAAAAAGGAACAAAATTGTAAGTTGTTTACTTTGCTTAATAGTGTTTTGGTTTTTACCAGTTTACAAAATGGTTACACCAATATATTTAATACATCAGTAAGGATAATCTTGAAAAGAATGGCAGTTTAGACAAGATAGGAGCTGGGTAGAGGAAACTTGAGACCGAGTTAGTTTGCAGGAAGAGATTGAAGATAACAGAGAAATGAAGTAATTGATGGATCTAAGACAGTCATGCTAGAACACAGGAATAGCTTTGGAACTTTTCCTTTTCCAATAGATGGAAGTAAAACTACAGAGAAAAGTTCGCCTTTACTGGAAATGGTGCCGCGTTGGAAGACAAAAATAAGGTAGAAAGTAAAGCATTAAGAGGACTGAGTGGTAGGATTGTGGATTGGCTGATATCCTATAACTTAAATGCTGAGATGTAAAATTAACAATACTTAATAACTATCTGTTACATCCTATGTTATGTGACAAGGGAATAACAGAGGAAAGAAAACAATATTTGTTATACTTGTTATATATATTAATATATAGTCTGAGCAAATATTTTTGTTATCTATACTAAGCAAATATATTACACATTCATAAGGAAAAAAGGAGGAAATACTTATGACAAGGCTGTAAATGGTCATGTGGTTATAGTTGATATTTATAACAGCCTTTTCCCACTACTATTTTGTATTCCCTTTGCCTTCAGCAAGTACCTCAGCTGGTTGTAGTTCTTTGCTTGGTGGAGTGATCCAAACCTTCATTCCTGAAGAATCTGGGCCACTACTAGTCCTACCTGGATTGGACTGTTGTAGATTTCCATTGATTTTAATCACAGAGCATGGTAATACTAAGAGATGCCCTAAGGGATCTCTTGTATTCCAGACAATGCATTCCTTATCTCCATTGTAGTAATAGTAGAGTTACTGTCCAATTTCCTCTTGATAGTGAGGATTAATCACCCCAGCCAGCACACTAATTCCCTTCTTTGCATTTTTTAAAAAATAGATCTTTATTGGAGTATAATTACTTCACAATACTGTGTTAGTTTCTGTTGCACAACAAAGCAAATCAGCCATATGCATACACATGTCCCCATATCCCCTCCCTCTTGAGCCTCCCTCCCATCCTCCCTATCCCACCCCTCTAGGCCATTGCAAAGCACCAAGCCGATTTCCCTGTGCTATGCTGCTGCTTCCCATTCTGTAGTGTATATATGTTGATGCTACTCTCACTTTGCCCCAGCTTCACCCTCCCACCCCATGTCCTCAAGTTCATTTTCTATGTCTACCTCCTTATTCCTGCCCTGCAACTAGGTTCATCAGTACCGTTTTTTTTTTTTTTAGATTCCATATATATATATGCGTTAGCATATAGTATTTGTTTTTCTCTTTTTGACTTACTTCACTCTGTATGACAGACTCTAGGTCCATTCACCTCACTACAAATAACTCAATTTCATTTCTTTTTATGGCTGAGTAATATTCCATTGTATATATGTGCCACATCTTCTTTATCCATTCATCTGTTGATGGACATTTAGGTTGGTTTCATGTCCTGGCTATTGTAAATAGTGCTGCAATGAACATTGTGGTACATGTCTCTTTTTGAATTATGGTTTTCTCAGGGTATATGCCCAGTAGTGGGATTGCTGGGTCGTATGGTAGTTCTATTTTTAGTTTTTTAAGGAACCTCCATACTGTTCTCCATAGTGGCTGTATCAATTTACACTCCCGCCAACAGTGCAAGAGGGTTCCCTTTTCTCCACACCCTCTCCAGCATTTATTGTTTGTAGATTTTTTGATGATAGCCATTCTGATGGGCGTGAGGTGATACCTCATTGTAGTTTTGATTTACATTTCTCTAATGATTAGTGATATTGAGCATCTTTTCATGTGCCTCTTGACCATCTGTTTATCTTCCTTGGTGAAATGTCTATTTAGGTCTTCCGCCCATTTTTTAACTGGATTGTTTATTTTTTTGATATTGAGCTCCATGAGCTGTTTGTATATTTTGGAGATTAATCCTTTGTCTGTTGTTTCATTTGCAAATATTTTCTCCCATTCTGAGGGTTGTCTTTTTGTCTTATTTATGGTTTCCTTTGCTGTGCAAAAGCTTTTAAGTTTCATTAGGTCCCATTTGTTTATTTTTATTTCTATTTCCATTACTCTAGGAGGTGGGTCAAAAAAGATCTTGCTGTGGTTTATGTCAAAGAGTGTTTGTCCTATATTTTTCTCTAAGAGTTTAATAGTGTCTGGTCTTACATTTAAGTCTTTAATGATTTGGAGTTTATTTTTGTGTATGGTGTTAGGTAGTGTCCTAATTTCATTCTGTTACATGTAGCTGTCCAGTTTTCCCAGCACCACTTATTGAAGAGGCTGTCTTTTCTCCATTGTATGTTCTTGCCTCCTTTGTCATAAATTAAGTGCCCATATGTGCGTGGGTTTATCTCTGGGCATTCTATCTTGTACCATTGATCTATATTTCTGGTTTTGTGCCAGTACCATGCTGTCTTGATTACTGTAGCTTTGTGGTATAGTTTGAAGTCAGGGAGCCTGATTCCTCCAACTCTGTTTTTCTTTTTGAAGATTGCTTTGGCTATTCGGGATCTTTTGTGTTTCCATACGAATTGTAAAATTTTTTGTTCTAATTCTATGAAGAATGCCATTGGTAGTTTGATAGGGATTGCATTGAATCTGTAGATTGCTTTGGGTAGTGTAGTCATTTTCACAATATTGATTCTTCCAATCCAAGAACATGATATATTTCTCTATCTGTTTATGTCATCGTTGATTGCTTTCATCAGTATTTTATAGTTTTCTGAGTACAAGTCTTTTGCCTCCTTAGGCAGGTTTATTCCTAGGTATTTTATTCTTTTTGTTGCAATGGTAAATGAGAGTATTTCCTTAATTTCTCTTTCTGATTTTTCGTTGTTGGTATATATGAGTGCCAGAGATTTCTATGCATTAATTTTGTATCCTGCAACTTTACCAAATTCAATGATTAGTTCTAGTAGTTTTCTGGTAGCATCTTTAGGATTTTCTATGTATATTATCATGTCGTTGGCAAAAGGTGACAGTTTTACTTCTTCTTTTCCAATATTTATTCCTTTAATTTCTTTTTCTTCTCTGATTGCTGTGGCTAGGACTTCCAAAACTATGTTGAATAAGAGTGGTGAGAGTGGATATCCTTGTCTTGTTCCTGATCTTAGAGGAAATGCTTTCAGTTTTTCACCATTGAGTATGATGCTTGCTGTGGGTTTGTCATATATGGACTTTATTATGTTGAGGTAGGTTCCCTCTATGCCCATTTTCTGGAGAGTTTTTCTCATAAATCAGTGTTGAATTCTGTCAAAAGCTTTTTCTGCATCTACTGAGAGGATCATATGGTTTTTATTGCTTAATTTGTTAATGTGATGTATCACATTGATTGATTTGTGTATATTGAAGAATCCTTGCATCCCTGTGATAAATCCCACTTGATCATGTTGTATGATCCTTTTAATGTGCTGTTGGATTCTGTTTGCTACCATTTTCTTCAGGATTTTTGTATCTATGTTCGTCAGTGATATTGGTCTATAATTTTCTTTTTTTGTGATATCTTTTTCTGGTTTTGTTATCAGGGTGATGGTGGCTTTGTAGAATGAATTTGGGAGTGTTTCTCCCTCTGCAATTTTCTGGAAGAGTTTGAGAAGGATCAGTGTTAGCTCTTCTCTAAATGTTTGATAGAATTCACCAGTGAAGCCATCTGGTCCTGGAGTTTTGTTTGTTGGAAGATTTTTAATTACAGTTTCAATTTCATTACTTGTGATAGGTCTGTTTATATTTTCTAATTCTTCCTGGTTCAGTCTTGGAAAGTTGTACCTTTCCAAGAATTTGTCCATTTCTTCATGGTTGTCCATTTTATTGGCATATAGTTGTTTGTAGTAATCTCTTATAATCCTTTGTATTTCTGCAGTGTCAGTTGTGATTTTCCCTTTTTCATTTCTAATTTTATTGATTTGCGTCCTCTCCTTTTCTTTCTTGATGAGTCTGGCTAAGGGTTTATCAATTTTGTTTATCTTTTCAAAGAACCAGCTTTTAGTTTTATTGATCTTTGCTATTGTTTTATTCATTTCTATTTTATTTATTTATGCTCTGATCTTTATGCTTTCTTTCCTTCTACTGACTTTGGGTTTTCTTTGTTCTTCTTTCTCTAGTTGTTTTAAGTGTAGGGTTAGATTGTTTATTTGAGATTTTTCTTGTTTCTTGAGGTGAGATTGAATTGCTATGAACTTCCATCTTAGACTGCTTTTGCTGTGTCCCATAGGTTTTGGGTCATCGTGTTTTTGTTGTCATTTGTTTCAATGTATTTTTTGTTTCTTCTTTGATTTCTTCAGTAATCTCTTGGTTATTTAGTAGTGCACTGTTTAGCCTCCATGTATTTGTGTTTTTTACAGTATTTTTCCTGTAATTGATTTCCAATCTCATGGCATTATAGTCAGGAAAGATGCTTGATATGATTTCAATTTTTTTAAATTTATTTAGGCTTGATTTGTGACCCAAGATGTGATCTATCTTGGAGAATGTTCCACGTGCACTTGAGAAGAAAGTGTATTCTACCACTTTTGGGTGGAATGTTTTATAAATATCAATTAGATCTACCTGGTCTATTGTGTCATTTAAAGCTTGTGTTTCCTTATTAATTTTCTGTTTGGATGATCTGTCCATTGGTGTAAGTGGGGTGTTAAAGTCCCCTACTATTATTGTGTTACTGTCAATTTCTCTTTTCGTGGTTGTTAGCATTTGCCATACGTGTTGAGGTGCTCCTGTGTTGGGTGCATAAACGTTTATAATTGTTATATCTTCTTCTTGGATTGATCCTTTGATCACTATGTAGTGTCTCTCCTTATCTCTTGTAACAGTATTTATTTTAAAGTCTATTTTATGTGATATGAGTATTGCTACTCCAGCTTTCTTTTGATTTCCATTTGCATGGAATATCTTTTCCATCCCTTCACTTTCAGTCCTTATGTGTCCCTAGGTCTGAAGTGGGTCTCTTGTAAACAGCATATATATGGATCTTGTTTTTGTATCCATTCAGCCAGTCTGTGTCTTTTGGTTTGGGCATTTAATCCATTTACATTCAAGGTTATTAAATTCAATATGTATGTTCTTATTACCATTTTCTTAATTGTTTTTGGTATGTTTTTGTGGATCTTTTTCTTCTCTTGTGTTTCCTGCTTAGAGAAGTTTCTTTAGCATTTGTTGTGAAGCTGGTTTGGTGGTGCTGAATTCTCTTAGCTTTTGCTTGTCTGAAAAGCTTTTAACTTCTCCACTGAATCTGAATGAGATCCTTGCTGGGTAGAGTAATCTTGGTTGTAGGTTTTTCTCTTTTATCACTTTAAGTATATCCTGCCACTCCCTTCTGGCCTTCAGAGTTTCTGTTGAAAAATCAGCTGATAACCTTATGGGGATTTCTTTGTATGTTATTTTTTGTTTTTCCCTTGCTGCTTTTAATATTTTTTCTTTGAATTTAGTTTTTGTTAGTTTGATTAATATGTGTCTTGGTGTGTTTTTCCTAGGGTTTATCCTGTTTGGGACTCTATGTGCTTCCTGGACTTGGGTGACTATTTCCTTTCCCATGTTAGGGAAGTTTTCAACTATAATCTCTTCAGATATTTTCTCAGACCCTTTCTTTTTCTCTTCTTCTTCTGGAACCCCTCTAGTTTGATTGTTGGTGCGTTTAGTGTTGTCCCAGAGGTCTCTGAGGTGGTCTTCAATTCTTTTCATTCCTTTTTCTTTATTCTACTCATCAGCAGTTATTTCCACCATTTTGTCTTCCATCTCACTTATTCGTTCTTCTGCCTCAGTTATCCTGTTATTGATTCCTTCTAGTGTATGTTTCATTTCAGTTATTGTGTTGCTCATTTCTGTTTGTTCTTTAGTTCTTCTAGATCTTTGTTAAATATTTCTTATATTTTCTCAATCCATGCCTCCATTCTATTTCCAAGATTCTGGATCATCTTTACTGTCATTATCTGAATTCCTTTTCAGGTAGATTGTCTATTTCCTCTTCATTTATTTGGTCTTGTAGGTTTTTGCTTGCTCCTTCATCTGTGACGTTTTTTTGCCATCTCTTTTTTTTTTTTTTTTATGAGTGGGATGGAATCATTGTTGTGTTTCCTGGTGGAAGCATTCTTCTCTTTGAAACTAAGACTTCTAAACCAGCAGAGCGTAAGGTCACAGGAATAGGGAGCAAACATTTTGCAAAAAAGGTCACTAGGAGAAATAGTGAGTGGTACCCCTCCCATTTCTATCCCTTAGTTTCTGGACCTGTGAATCCTGGCTATGAGAGAAATAGCACCATGTATTGGATGCTGATTCAGAGCATATACAGCATTCTGGAGAACTTTGCTACAGTCCTGCAAGTTCTAGGCACCTAGTGGCACCATAACTGAGTCTTCAAAAGGCTATTCCACCATTCTGTCAAGCCATCTGCTTCAGGATGGTGGGATACATGGTAAGATCAGTGAATTTCATGAGCGTGGGTCCATTACCTCACTTCATTTGCTGTGAAGTGAGTTCCTTGATCAGAAGCAATGCTGTGTAGAATACTATGATGGTGGATAAAGTATTCTGTAAGTTCATGGATGGTAGTTTTGGCAAAAGCATTGTGTGCAGGGAAGACAAATTTATATCCAGAGTACATGTTTATTCCAGTAAGAACAAAATATTCCCCCTTCCATGATGGAAGGAGTCCAGTGTAATCAACCTGCCACCAGGTAGCTGGCTACCACCCAAGGAACTGGTGCCATGGTGTTGGTCTCTGCCGTTGACAGGTTGGGCACTCAGCAGTGGCCATAGCCAGGCCTTGGTAAGTGGAAGTCCATGTTGCTGAGCCCATGCATAGCCTCCATCCCTGTCACCATGACCACTTTGTCCATGAGAACATTGGGTGAATACAGGGGTGGCTGGGGAAAAAGTGATTCAGTATGTAATCATATGTCTGGCCATTTCTCCTTCCAATGAAAGTGAACAACCAGGTTCACTGCTTGAAGTTCACCCGCTGGGAGGAGTTCCTTCACTACTGTCCTTCAGGGATGCCCCAGAACAAGGGGCTGTAGTGCTATAGCCATCCACTTTTGGGTGGTGCTTGCATATTGTCCAAAATCATCTGTAAACCAGGCCAGAGTCCTCTCTACCTCTGTCAACTGATTTAGGGATCTCCCCATGAGGCCATAGGTGCAGATTTATTTCTCACTGTGGCATGCAAATGTCTTACCATTAAGTCTAGAGTAGTTCCTATTCCAGGTCCATCTTCTGCTCACCAGGTCCAATCCGTATACTGTCATCAATGTAATGGAGCAGTGTGATGTCTTGTGGAAGAGAAAGGCAGTCAAGATACTTGTGAATTAAATTATGATCCCCTAAGTTAGGACTGGAGAGTTTAGTCCCCTGAGACAGGAAAGTGAAGGTGTATTGCTGCTGGCCTTGCTAGCTGGAAACAAACTGCTTCTGGTGGTCCTACCAATAGGTATAGAGAAAAAACATTTGTCAGATCAGTAGCTGCATACCAGGTACCAGGGAATGTGTTAATTTGCCCAAGCAATGAAACCACATCTGGTAGAGTAACTGTAGTTGGAGTCTCCACCTGGTTAAGCTTACGATAGTCCATGGTCATTCTCCAAGATCCATCTGTCTTCTGAACAGGTTAAACAGGTGAATTGACTGGGGACGTGGTGGGAATCACCACTCCTGCATCTTTCAAGTCCTTGATTGTGACACTAATCTCTGCAGTCTTTCCAGGAATATGGTAGTGCTTTTGGTTTACTATTTTCCTAGGTAGAGGCAGTTCTAATGGATTCCACTTGGCCTTTTCCGCTTGAATAGCCCTCACTACACAGGTCAAGGAACCTTTGTGGGGATTCTGCTAGTTGCTGAGTATATCTGTTCCAATAATTCTGGTATTGGGGAAATAACCACAGAATGGGTTAGGGGACCCACTGGGCTCACTCACTGTGAGACAGACTTGGGCTAAAATTCCATTCATCACTTGACCTCCATACGTTCCTACTCTAACTGGTAGATCACGATGATGTTTTTGATATCCTGGAATTAGTGTCAGTTCTGAGTCAGAGTCCAGTAGTCCCCCAAATCTCTGAGTATTTCCTTTTGCCCAATCACAGTTACCCTGGCAAAAAGCTGTAAGTTACTTTGGGGAAGGCTGGGAGAAAGATTAACAGTATACATTTTTGGCAGTTCATCCAAGGGGTTCTGGGTCTTCCTTTCCATGATTCAGGTTAGACTTGTCTTCACTTGGCCTAGAACTTTCCTGTTTATACAGATCAAGTAAGAATTTAGTAGGCTTCCTATCTATTTCATTTCTAGGAACACCATGATCCACTAGCCAATGCCTTAGGTCTATGCAAGTCAGGCTTTTCAGATTGCTACGTCTCTGCTGTCCATTATGGTAACCAGAGCACCTTGCCTTTGGCAGTTAAGGGCTGCCACTTGATCCCTGCTCTCTGAGATTCAATCACTCCCATTACATTTAGGTTTTCCAATTCAGTGACTGCAGTCCCTGCTATAAGGCCTGGCCTATAAAGAAGAGCGATCACAGAGTTCTTCAGAGATGTTGGGGCTCCTCTCACAAGTTTATTTCTCACGGTAGTGGTGAAAGATATGTTTTCTGGACCCTTCCGATATGGATACATAGGTCTTAAATGACAAATCCACTCTGACATTCCAATCTCCTTAAGCCTTTGAATCCCTTCCTCCATATTAAACCGAGGCAGGTCTAGCATTTCTACTTTGCCCAATGGTGGATGATTGAGATCACTAAGGGAATTAGTGTAGATGGGAGAAGAGAAATAGCTCTAAGTTGGGCTCTATAATATTAAGATATTTGGAAGACTATGAAGAAACAACAGAAGGGGCTATGAAGAAGCTACTAGCATGGTGGAAAGAAAACCAAGTATCCTGGTATCCCGCATGAAGAAAGCAATTAGCTACATTATATATTGCTAAATAGTGTAATAAGATGAGGATTGCTACTGTAATTAACAATGTAAAGATAAGCAGTTGGATGGAGTGGTGTGGTGAGTGTTAAAGCCTGTAGGAGACTGAAGAGAAAATGGGAAAGAAATTGATGACAGCAAGAATAAACAACTCTTTTAAGGAGGTTTGCTAACAAGATGGGGAAAAATGGGGTGGTAGCTATAACACAGAGCAGGGTAAAGCAAAATTTTAAGAAAAGAGAAAAATCATGTTTGTTCATTAATGGCAAAAATATCTAGGAAAGGAGAGGAAATTCTTGATACTGGAGAGAGAAGGAAGAATTGCTGAGACAATGCCTTTGAGTAGATGGGAAAGGATCTAGTGCACAAATGGAAGGGTTTCCCTTTGCTAGGAGCATGAACGAGTTCACTCAGTAACGGGAGAGACAGCAGCTGCAGGTAGGTGGGTGAATGTGGTTGTGGGAGTCTGCAGAAATTCTCATCTGATTGTTTCTATTTTATCAGTAAAATAGAAAGCAAGGTCGTCAGTTGAGAGTGAGACTGAAAGAAGAGTTGGAGATTTTAGGAGAGAGGTAAAGCCATGTAATAGTTTTTTAGTGTTGAGGAGAATGGAAATACAGTATGATTCCAGGCAGCATTAAAGGCCCATTGAAGTTAGAGGTCATGAATATAAGTGAAACCAGTCAGTTTGTTTATTTGTTTCCTCCAGCCGTGTGTACATGCACAAGTACAACCATGGAATAGGCAGAGAGTTGGACATTACCAGGGTTGTGGTTTAGCCATGTACAGGGAGACAAGAAAAGGGCAAGAGAGTGAAGAGTGTATGCAAAGGAATGATTATGATTGACCGTGCAGTTTAA
This sequence comes from Balaenoptera acutorostrata, assembly GCF_949987535.1. NCBI lineage: Eukaryota > Metazoa > Chordata > Mammalia > Artiodactyla > Balaenopteridae > Balaenoptera > Balaenoptera acutorostrata. The sequence goes on along the minus strand of NC_080068.1, from coordinate 26,370,983 downwards.
GCTGGGCAAGGACAGAAGTTAAGATACGAGGGGTGGGAGACGAGAAAAAGACGTTAGAATCAATGAACTGTAGGTTCTGGTGGGGTCAGAGGATTGTTGGAATTTTCCAGATTCCAAGTAGAGGTGGTGAGCTGGAAAAATAGGAGAGGATAGTCAAAGTGAGATAACCTCAAACTGAGATGATCAAGAGACAATACAGTCATCCTTTGGTATCTGAGGAGGTTGTTTCCCAGTGCCCTCACGGATACCAAAATCCATGAATGTTCAATCCCTTATGTAAAATGGCATTGGATTTGCATATGTCCTATGCACACCCTCCCATATACTTTAAGTCATCTCTAGATTGCTTATAATATCTAATGCAATGTACAGCTGACCCTTGAGCCGTGTGGGCATTAGGGGCGCTGACCCTTTGTGCAGTGGAAAAATCCATGTTTAACTTTACAGTCAGCCCTCTGTATCCTCGGTTCCACATTCACAGATTCATCCAACCGTGGATCATGCAGTACTGTAGTATTTAGTGAAAAAAACCCACGTGTAAGGACCTGCACTGTTCATGTTGTTCAAGGGTCAACTGTAAATGCTATATAAATAGAATGTAAATGCTGTGTAAATAGTTGCCAGTGCGCAGCAAATTCAAGTTTTGCCTTTTGAAACTTTCTGGATTTTTTTTTTCCTGAATATTTTTAATCCACGATTGGTTGAATTAGAGGATGTGGAACCCACAGATATGGAGGGCTGACAGTAGTCATTGGGAAAGACAAGGATTGAGGTATGGCTGTGCGAGTAAGTAGCTGAGGTAAGGTGGAGAATAAAAATCAGTGGAGGAGAGGAGGGCAAGGCACTGAGTGGCAATGTATTGGGTAGATCATCTATGTGGACACTGAAGTCCACTGAGAATTATGACAGGAATGCGGTTTGAGACAGTGTCAGGGAGTTAAGAACTAAAATCTCCAAGGAATGGGGTGGAGGGAGACTAGCCTGAGAATTGTTTGAGAGCCGCAGCAGGGAAAGGGAGTTAGTGCTGTCGTTTGATGTCATAAAATGTAAATGGGCAGCTTTATGGAGGAGGGAAGAAGAAAGGTCTGGAAGGAGCTACAGGGAGCAGGAATGTCATCCTCTCTACCTCCAGGCTTCGCAGTGGTGGAGTTTGGGAGTTTGGGCTGCAGAGGAGAGGGCTGATCAGGTTTGAAAGCAAAAAGTGAAGGAAATGTTTAGAGAAGGCGATTTTGCTGATGACTGAGTCTCAGAGGGCCTAGTGGAAAGTTTTACGTGCCCGACAAGGATAAGAAATGGGTCAGAAAAGATGTTCAGAGCCTTATAGGAATTAGAGTCCTGAAGATGAGAGTTAACTTTGGCTTTTTGTGGCAACTAAAACCAACAGGCATGAGGTGCATAATGAGATTCATCTTGATGAAAGTCTTTGAAAAAAGCTTTAAGTTCAGAATGGAAACTATAATGCAACAAATGTGCAACCTGAGTGCCTATTCAAGGACAATCTTAGGCTTGGATTAGTCATGAGTGAAATGCCTGTTGGCCAAATGTCTGCCTTGTAAAGGGTGCAGGGTGGTTTTGGGGGTTAGGAAGGAATCTGAAGACCTTGGAGATAATCAGGGTTTACTATTCATTACCTTCAATTTACATCATACAGCAATTATTGCTGCTATCTCAAAGACTTTCATCATCATAAGAGGATCTTTCTCAAAATCTAGGCAGTAAGTTTCTGCCCTTTGCCTGAGGGGAGTTGGAATATCAGTATCATCGTGTTGATTTATAGACATTTTACCTGTTGTTACATTCAAACAAAATTTGAAACTTGAAATTTGATGTTTTAAAAATCCCCAAAGATCAAAACAGGCATAACTGGCTGAACATGAATTCAAAATAAAGAAATGGTGGGAAGATTCCAAACCTAGAAAATGGACATAAATATTTATAGGCATATTAAAAACTGTAACAGTTTTTCCTATTCTGCCTAAAATAATCAACATGTGATACAGGAAAAAACACTGGGTGGGATTATTCATTTTTATCTAATTCTTATTTTGGTCAACTCACTTTATCTTCTCCCTAAGACTAGATCTATGTGTCTCTTCTTCACTTATCTATAACAGGAACTCACAACTATCATTGCTACTTTTGAACATTGAGAGGTGAAAAATTTTCTGGTCAGGGACAACCAAGGCTTTGACTGGCTCAGAGAGAGCCATGTAATCACAGGGTGATGTAAGTAGGAATGATGTGGAAAGCAAGAAAGTAGATTGGCCGTGGCATGGCTGCAGTTTTACTTGTTATGAGATCGGGGTGTTTACAGAGTCTGAAAACTCAAGTTTGCTAAGAAGGGGAGAGGGCTGGAATGGATAATTATGCAGTATTTGTGTATGGGTTTTGAAGATTTAGATGGAAGGCAGGACAGAGAACTTTATCATTTACTGTTTAGGTTCTTTTTAAAGTTTCTGCTGTGACAATCAGTGTGCAAGACACACTTTGGCTTGGCAAATCGTAGAAGGAATAAAACCAGGGCCTACAAATAGCTACCTCATAATTTTGTTGAAAGAGTAAATTAAATGAAATGTGCAAGGTACAGAGCCCAGTGCTTGGCTTAACTTTCTTAGAAGTTTTCTGGAAATTATCTCATTAGTTTTGGAATGTTTTACAGAAATAAAATAACAACTTCTGCTTGCAAAAAACCTCTGCAGTTATTTAGATAAGCTCTTTAACCTTGTGCTAGCTGTACACGTATGTATGTGTGTGTGTGTTTAATCATAGTAGACCTTCCCTGCTGCGGTCCCTTTCCTCAAGTATCACTAACTCATTCTTTCAGATCTCAATTTAAATGTCCTATCTTCAGGGGAAATTTTACCTAACTTCACAAAATAGATCAAGTATTCTGTAAAATATCCTCAGAGTATCCCGTATTACTGTCTAACACCTATCACAATTATAATTATTTTTTCTGTAATTTTTGAATGTCTGTCTTCTACCTGAGGAATTAAGTTCTTTGAGGCTAGGCATCATGTTTATCTTTCTTCCTGTTCCTTGCCCAGCACCCAGCACAGTGTCTCCCAGTACTCAGCACTCAGTAATTATTAATAAATTATTAATAATTATTAATGAATCTTTGTTTTAGTAAAAATCCTTTTGGGGATATGCTCATTTGGCATATATCAATATTTTTAAAGAGAAATTTGACAAGAAGTAAGTTCTTTAGTGGTATTATAAATCTTTAGGGATTATTCATGTTAGCTTCCTCTACTGTAACTGGAAAAATATATATATAAAATGTTATATATATTATTATATATATGTTGAAGAGTTTTCTTAAGATGATGTGGACATTGCCAACATGTAGGTTATTAAATGTTTCAAGTAATGTTTTATTGCCTTACTTCTGAGGCTTTGTACATACTCTTTCTCAAAGATGTGTCACCAGAGAATTTTATTGCTTAGATGAAACAAGATGTGAGTCTTTTATAGGCTTCAATGTAGAAGAAATTATTTGTATTTTAGGAAGATAGTGCTTAAGTCAGCTTTAGTTATAAAGCATTTTCACATGAAGAGCAATCTAGAATGTTTATTTGAAGTGGCCCTTTTAGCTCTAAAAAGTAGACTGTTGTGGTAGCAAACAAAGAACCAGAGAATTGGTAACAAAGCAGGCCAAATAATCTTTCTGGTTTTTAATATGTTGTATGCTTTTTATTTTCAGTTGCAGATTAGTGAAGAAGAAATAGTAACTGTTTTTCAAAACAGACCTAAGTAGATTGACTGTACCTCCCTCTTTTATGTTGTGGCCTTGGGTGAGATACATACTTGGACCTCAGCTTTCCCATCTGCAAAGTGAGAATATCACCTTATTGCCAGGGATGTTCTATGGATTAAATAATCTAGTGTATATCAGATGTCTCGCAAATAATGGCAAACAACAAATACTTCTTTCCCCTCATTGGTGGTGTTAAAGAGAAAAATCACAGGCCCAAAGTGGTGTCCCTTGTGCTAACATTTATGATACCAAACCTAGATTTAATATCTAACCTCATTACAGTTTTGCCCTTAATCTTAATCAACCAGTCTGGAATTTTCTGGTCAGCACCAATCTGACCAGAGGTAATCTGCCACTGAGGGCCTTCTCTATCCCCCAGAGGAAGAGAGGCAATCTGCATGATAAAACCCTTGTAGTTCTCTTTCCCCCAAAAGATGTCCTCCAGCCTAAAATAATCCCCTCCTTTCTTTTGCTAATAGCTCCTTTGCCCCACCCTTCTTCCTGTAAAAAACCCTAATGTATCAATATTGTTTCATCAACTGTAACAAATGTACCACTCTAAGTTATTAATAATAGGGTAAAATTGGAGGTGGAGGAATATGAAAATCCTTTAAACTTTCTGGGGAATTTTTCTGTAAGCCTTAAACTGCTCTAAAAAATAAACCATATTTTTAAAACCCAAATGCATTATGAAAGATGTTATTCATCTATTCTGGGCCCTGGAATCTTTATTATAGGGTCAAGCAGGGTTTTTCAGTTCTGGGATTTGATTTTACCATGCTTGCAAGCTAATAAATTAGCCTGTTACTGTTTCATCAATGCATGAGCATCAGTATGTTGGCATTGGTTCCCCTTGCCCCTCATTTACATGGGGGTACACAGAGGGCCTAGTTGGGAGCCTGCACATGCAATCAGTTATATTCTAACTGAATTTGGGAATCCACTGTTTTTATAGCAAGCAGTAAGCAAGCCTGCTCTTTATTTTGATGGGTGCATTACCTTATCTCTCAAGATTGCTCTCTGCAAGCACAAATTTCAGAAATGGCCTGGGCAGAGAGTGGTCAGGGCTTTGCTTTCATGGGACACCCTGCAAAAATGTGCAGTATGATAACTGCCCATGGCAGATTGTCTCTCCCAACAGGTCCTTTCAGTTCTGGTATCTCCAACAATACTTAAGGAAAGAAATTATTCATATGGGGGTTTCTAAAAACAACATACATTTTTATGTACAGTTGACTTGCATATGTGTATAAAATTAAATATGAATTCTTCACAAATGGGATACTGATGTCAATGTCCATTTCCTTCTTAATAAGCATTCTTCTCTGTTCTGCTCCAATCTAGATTTCTTTTCTTTTTTTTTTTTTTTAACATCTTTATTGGAGTATAATTGCTTTACAATGGTGTGTTAGTTTCTGCTTTATAACAGAGTGAATCAGCTATATATATATATACACATATATTCCCATATCTCTTCCCTCTTGCGTCTCCCTCCCATCCTCCCTATCCCACCCCTCTAGGTGGTCACAAAGCACCGATTTTCTTTCAAGTCCTGCTGATCTTACTTTGGAGGGTTCCATTCAAATCTGCCATAGAATGGTGACATTTTTTGTATCAAAACCTTTATAACTGTTTGCAGAAATTTCTTTACCTATGCATCTGAAGTTCCTAGAGCTTACTTTAAATGTGGCCTTTTCCTCATTTGGCTGCTATGTACTTTGTTCTCTTTGCCATGCCCTGTTTTCTTCAAGGCTAGGGTCTGCTTCCTTTAGCAGGAATAATTGCTTCCTGTTGGATACCTAGACTGAAAACAACCACAATGGGCAGGAACATGGCTACCATAATGCTTCTTGGGTAACATTAGATAATCTTCCACCTTCCTGTGTCAGTGCCAAGGACACTGCTGTTTAATTATTTTATTCTCAGTATTGTGTGGCTTGTAAAAATCCATGGAAATATGATTTCATATCCAATCTATGGTGTTGTTGTAAAAAAAGAATGTCCTTAATGAATAAAATAAGACTAAATTGAGTGCCCATAGTTTATAACTATCATTTATGTAATAAAGGCTGTGGAATACCAAGGCCATTTCTAAATATAATTTCAAATCAAATCAAATCAATACTCTTTTACCCTCCAAAATAATATTTTAGCCATATATGTTAATTATTGCTATTAGCAAAGTTGATAGAGTTAACTTATATCTCTTCTTATGCTTTGCTTATCCCAACTGTTGTTTATAAGACGGCAATAAGGAGATAAAATAGCTTGTATAATATGAGCACAGAGAGAAAGAAACTCACCAAACCGCTTGCCAATTTTCCTAAAACTCCAGTTTTATTTTATTGTTTCATAACTGACCATCCCTATGCCTCTTTTGGGGGCAGCCCAGGGGGGTTGTGCTCGGTGGACTATCAAAGGGTCATTACATTTTGAGAAATGGAGTAAAAATAATAGTTTTTTCTGTTTTTACTTCTCCTGAGGTTAGTAACTCCCTCGGTAGAAGTCACATATATTTAGAAAGTACATTAACGTTTTAAGACCATTTTGGTGCTTGTTAATAAATTATGCTTTCATCATACTAAAATAGCACCTGGATGGACACTCCAGTGGGCTTTCAGAGACAGGGTAGTGTAACAAGGCACTGTTATTTGGAATTGGGAATGAGAGCTCAACTGGAGAGTTAGACTGCCTGGGTGTAAAACCTAGTGCCACAATTTACTAGCTATATGACTTTGGGAAAACTAATCTCCAGGCTTTAGGCTTCTTATATAATGGTAATAAACATACAACATAGACTTCTTTGATGATTAAAGGAGATAATCCATAGAAGACACTTAAGTGCCTGTCACATAATATTCATTCTATAAATGATAGCTCTTACTCTTTCTTGGCATTATAATAATATATTATTAATAATAGCCAACTTAATGAGTGCTTGCTACAAGCTTGGCACTGCATTTTCACAAGCATTGACTCATTTAATCCTCACCAGTGTCCTCTGTGTTAATCTTAACACAAAAGATTGCATTATCAAGTCAGACAAGAATCAGAGATTTCACTGGCATCATTGGGTGAAATGATGATTCGGCACAATTAACTTTGCTTCAAGTTTGCCAGGAGGTTTGTCATTAGCATGTTCATAAGGAAATTTAACTAGGTCAACTTCCTTCTTTTCTAGGGGCCTCCCTTCAGTAAAGGGAGAGAATGGATTGTAGAAATAGGCTAGCTAGTTTCTTCCCAGGCAGGCACTGGTATTTCCATTTTAAGGCTGAAGAAATTGGGACACAGAGAGGTTTAGTTAGTTGCTTCAAGTCGAGTAATTATGGAGGCTGGATGAAAAAGATTATGGCTTATGGAATACCCACACACACACGAGGCACTAAATTGTATACAACCAGACTCACATTTAACCAAACTCAATCAAACTCACATTTCATTTCTAAGTAACTTAAAATGTGAAAGAATATATTCTGATAGGTACATAAAACGTACAAATATACAGTAATGCATTGAGGGAGTATTATACAAACCTGGTCTTCTAGTTTCCCCTTTCTCAGGAGTGGTACCACCATCTAGCTATGCAAACCAGAAATACAGGAGTTGTCCAAGACACTTTCCTCCTTTCCTCTTCTTCACCTTCATATCCAATACCCCATAGCAAATTCTGTTGTTTTGACCTCCTAAATAAGTCTATAAGTAATTTACTTTGCTCCACTTTTTCTGCCTCCCCTAGTCTAAGTACTATCTTCTGTCTTCTGAACTACCACAATAATACATTTCCAGGTAAGAAAATAGCCTATACCAGCACACTCTTAAAATATTGTCTCCACACCACTTGCAAACTAATCCTTGAAAATGCAAATCTGATTATGTCATGCCTCTACTTAAATGTATTAAAGCTCCCCATTCTTAAAATAAGCACAGAAGTTTTTATTATGGTCTGTGGGGCACAACAGGTCTAGCTCTCAACCGTATTTCTAGCCTCTGTTCACACTATGCTTCCCCACGTTCTTTGTATTCCACCCACAGTGGCCATTTTGCAAACTCTTCTAATTTCAGTGTTTCATCCTTTCAAATAGTTTTTGCGTATGCTTTTCCCTTTGTTTCCTCCCCCTTGTGCTTGGTGGTTCTTAAAATTTGCCCTACTGACCTTAGTTCAGTTATTTTTTTCCTCAATGAAGCCTTCTCTCACCTGTTTGACAAGTCCAAACTCCCCAGTTCTAAAGCATGGACTTTAGGTAATTTCGCTGAAAAACAGTTAACTTAGAGTCAGTTCCATGAATTACAGATTTGCTAAAAACAAAGTTGGCAAAAGCCAACTTACAGGAGACCAGTTCATCACCCTGGTCTAGGGTGGTTCTCTGCAGCAATCTTTCTGGAAGAGGCTTAAGTCTAAAGACAATAAACTGCATTTAAGGAGAAGCCCACCATTTGCTTACATTGGAGTACTGGATCATTGGGCTTTAGAGAAGGACTTGGCATCTAAAATGTGAAAACATGAAATTGATATCCAGCCCAGACAGACTGTCAAATTTGGAGTTAAAGAGCCGTCATGAAAGGACTGCATTGCAACGTCTGTGAAATGAAGTCTTCGAAAAATCCTTAATAATTCAGTAAATTAGTCATTTGATGAAATGATAATTTGGCAGACTACTTTTCGTCAAATTGGTTTTCTAGAAATTGGTTTTTGGTGAACTAGCTTTCAGTGATTTGTCTGTTAGGGAATTCAGTGAATCAGTCATTTGGAAAATTGACTTTTGGCAAATTGGCTTTCTGCAAATTGATTTTTGGCAAATTGGCCTTCTTACAGCATCATGTAACTCACCTTGCAACATTTTTCATACTTAATGTTTTCCATTTGTTTTATGATTATTGGATTGGTGGTGCTCTCCCCCACTGTATGTAGGCATCACCAGGGGAGGGGCTATATCTGTTTTCATTCACCGTTTTATTCTTAGCTCCTGGTACAGTGTCTGGCACATAGTAAGTACTCAATAAATATATGTACAATGAATTACAAAATAACACATTGCTATAGATCAAAATGGAATAAAAATGGATTTTGGGCATTACTCAGTGGGGCTTTATTACCAAATACCTAGATGAACTGATTATGAGGCAGTTGCTTTTATTTTTTTATTTTTTTAAATTTTTATTGGGGTATAATTGATTTACACTGTTGTGTTAGTTTCACGTGTACAGCAAAGTGAATCTGTTATACAAATACATATATCCACTCTTTTTCAGAGGCAGTCACTTTTAGACAAGTGCCTATAGGAATGCTGTATGTATAAGATGGTACCGTTTTAACTTAGCAATAGTAATAGCTAACCTTTATATATCACTAACTTCACAGCACACTTTATAGTGATTAACTCATTTCGTCCTTGCCACAATTCATGGGATAGATTACTACTGTTATCCTCATCTTATAGATGAGGAAGCTGACACATAGAGAGGATAAGAAACTTGCCCAGTGTCACACACCTGCTTGAACATAGGCAGTCTGGCTCCAGCACTAGCCAGTATATTGCAGTTTTCTTGACTGAAATTTTGGTCAAAGTTAGGTGATGAGCAATGAGCAGTTTGTAACTTTGAATGTTTCTTAGGATAGGCATGGAGCAATGAATAGGTTATAAGAAAGGAAGAGTATTTCAGGTGTAGTTACTAATGTGATCTAAGAATTTTGGAAAGTGTCATGGAGGGTAATGTTTGACGATGGGCTAAGTGATGGCTGGACACAATAGGAGAAGGGGGATTTTTAAGGTCCTTTGTATCTCCATCGGCCTCCTGAAAACTCCCCAAACATGCAGCATATATAAAAACAGGGTGCTTGCTTTGTATGCACAGCATCAATGCAAAAATCCCTCTATTTACTGGAACCAAAACAGTGTCCTTGCTGTGCAAATTCAGCTTCAAGACAATTTTTCTAATGTCTCTTTCTTACCAGATTTTTGCCCCTAGTTCCTTCTATATAGAAATTCTGGAGCTGACTCCAGTTCTTATAGGGTCACCTGGGTAAGAATGAAAGCAGCACTGGTGGGAAATGGATCAGTGATAACTATGGACTGCAGGGAGTGAAATTAAGTAATTCATGGAGGCCTTGTCATCATTATTAAAATAGTAATACAAAGCATGACCTTGCTCTTCCGAAAGATAGAGAGAATGAGAACTTATTGCTTCAATGTAAGCCTTCATATCTATCATTTGGTGGGGAGGGGTACTTTGTATATATACTACATTTAATTTTTACAACTTTACAAATGAAGTATTATTCTTCCTATTTTCCAGATGATGAAACAGATTCAGGGTGAGAAATTTTCCCAAGGACATATGTCTAGTAAGTGATCTTGGGATTCTAACCAAGATCTGCCTTATTTCAAACTTCATGTAATTTGCACTACACCACACTGCCCTTGTAGGATATTGTAAGGTAGAGACAGTAATGATGGTGTTGATAATTGGATGTTTGTTCTTAAGCACCTATTGCACAGAATGTGAAGAAAAGCAAAGTTTATGCTAAAGAATGAGTGTTGGTGAATGATACAAAGGAAAGACTTAGATGCCTTGATGAATAGGGCCTGTTTAACTAAATGGAGTAATATTACTGCAGCCATCTGTCAAAACATAACAGCAATATATTGGTGGTACAGTCATCTTTGGTTTGAAAATAGGACTGACTGAGAGGCTGTTCTTGAGATCATGCCATTGAATTTACCTCCAGAAATTGGGCATATGCTTGAAAGAGCCTTGATACATCAAATGAAAGAGAAACTACTGCTTCTTTCAAGGTTTCTTTTCTCAGTAAGATGAAAATGTTGATTATTGCTAAGGATTTTTCTGAAGAATATAATAGCTGTAGGCCAAAATTGAAAAGTTCAAAATGATTCATGCAATCTCAGAAAGTTTCATCAGTAGTTTTAATTGGCTTTGTAGGGAATTGTTAATCTCATCAAATTCTATAGAGGAAACAGGAATGAATTCATGTATATTTCTTTCATCACATTATGCTTGCTGTTTTTCTCTTATTGCCACCTATGGGAACTGCTGTTGTTAGGGTAAAAGTTAAATATGTTATTAGTCCTATTCATTGTTACAATTTATTTTGAGTTAAATACCAGTTTTTTTTTTTCATATGTGCTAAAAGCCTGACTGCCACAAAAAAGAAACTTTTTTTTTTAGTTTATTTATTTATTTACTTTTAAAATTTTATTTATTTTTGGCTGTGTTGGGTCTTCGTTGCTACACGCAGGCTTTCTCTAGCTGCGGCGAGCGGGGCCTACTCTTTCGCTGCGGTGCGTGGGCTTCTCATTGCGGTCGCTTCTCTTGTTGCAGAGCATGGGCTCTAGGGTGCTCAGGCTTCAGGAGTTGTGGTGCGCAGGCTCAGTAGTTGTGGCTCGCGGGCTCTAGAGTGCAGGCTCAATAGTTGTGGCGCATGGGCTTAGTTGCTCTGAGGCATGTGGGATCTTCCCGGCCCAGAGCTAGAACCCATGTCCCCTGCATTGGCAGGCGGATTCTTAGCCACTGCACCACCAGGGAAGTCCAAACATAAACTTCTTTAGATCTGTGCACTTTTAAAATTCTAGACAGAGCTAAGGAAATTATAAATTTGGGTTCCAATATTTTAGAAAGAATCTGATGCATTATTTGCTCACATATATTTTTTGGAAATAAGACTCTTGTAGTTTGGATAGAGGCAGAATTTTGAAAACTATCTTTCTTTTTAGAATTGTCTCTGGTCTTTAGCCATTTTACAAATTCTCTGAACAAGTTACCTTCTCAACTCTTCAAATACATGCACACATTCACTTAAATTTGTGATCAGAACTTGTGTGATGATATGGAAACTCTGCCTTTTAACTATTTTTTTGGCATAATATCAGCAAAAGTTGTACATTTCCTTTGATCTCTGTATGAATAATGCTGCTTCATTGATTTTGTGGTTTCATCTGTGAAGGAACTAATGTTGATCTCACTATCTCTATCTTCTATAACTTTTTAATAACATAGCTCAAGATGGGATTATATGACAGATGACATTACTTACAAAGAAAGCAGTAATGAAGACATCAGTTATTCCATAAGGTTTGGTTTGCTGCAGAATCTTTTAAAAGCACAGCTGACTCAACTACAAAAAAATGTGATGTTCTGAGTATTTCTTCCTTCTGGCACTTTTGAGGTGAAAATCAAGAGATTAGCATTGTCTTGTTTGTTTAAAGAGTGAACAATATTAATTCTGTAAGTGTGTTTGACTAAAAATGTGGTTAAATAAATAATAGAGAACGCTGCTTCATGTGATTTTTTTTCAGGGCATGGTAAAATGTTGATTAAATGTCTTTCAGGTTGTTGACAATTCAGAGTTTAAAAATGCTTATCAAAAATTCGGTGTTACCTAGCTATTCTTAGTGGACTTCCTTTGGTATTGAAGATAGTTGTAAACATTCACCTCCTTTATGTTTTGGACAATTAACAAAGAATCAGGAACTAGAGTCTTGTAATAAGTGACCTTAACCACTTACTTTGGCCAAGCTTAATAGGTATGAATAGAATTTGCTGTGGAGGAAGTTTGCTAGTATTTTGGAAGTGCGATTTGTGTTTGAAAGTTGATTACAAGTCCTTGTCTTTTCCATTGAGCCGATACTAATTTTCAGGTAGATCCAATCTGGGGAGACTTTTCCCCACCATATGTGATCGACTCAAGACTATGCACCATTCACTTCCTAGTTCACTGCATTTCTATTCTAGGCTAATATGTTTTAGATCAGATTTTTGGGTAGTGGTATGAAGAATGGACTGATGATGCACAAAATAAGACATAAGGAGACCGGGTAGGATGCTATTGCTGACCGGTTAGGATGCTAGCCAAGAAAGGACAGAGGTTTGAACAAATATAATGTCAATAGGGGTGATGTTGCATTTAATACTCACCATGTCCCTATGAGGTAGGTTCTATCCCCATATTACAGAGGAGAAAAATGAGATCTAGAGAGGCTAAACAACTTATGTTTACGTTATGCAGTCAGGAAGTGGTATAGTTGCGATTTGGCTCCAGAGCCTGGGCACACAACCACCATACAGCAGACAGAAATATTTAAGAGGTAGAATTTAGCAACTGATTAGAAGCAGAGAGGATAATGATGGGGAGCTAAGGTGTAACTCTTTGGACTCTGGATTGGACACCCTAGTTAGTGACATTGCTTCTCTCCAGGTCAGGGAATACAGAATGAGGAACACGTTTGGAAGATTAGGGAGTTCTGGACATCTTAAATTTGAGGTGCCTTTGAGACATCAAGAGAGGTCAAATAGGTTATGTGGCTCAGGAGATCCAGCAGGAATCTGGGTCAGAGTGCTTGGCACGATGCCTGGCCCAGAATAACTGTCAATGAATATTTGTTGGGTAAAATGACAGATGGAGAGGCAGAAGGAGAGAGAGAATAAGAGAGAGAGAGGGAGAAAGAGATTGAAAGCAAGCACAGAGAACTGTTAATTATAAGGGTACTTGGGACTTTGGGAGTGGATAAAACTTCTCAAGGGCAGTGTGTCAAATGAAAAGAGAAGAGAACCCAGAATAACTCTGGGGGCAAATCAGTACTTAAGAGGCAGGTAATGGAAGAGGAACTTGAAAGGATGACAGAGGAGGAGAAGAACTTTAAGAGAATAATATCACAGACGCCAAGGAAACTGAAGGATTTTAAGGATATTAATAATATTAAATGCCATAAAAAGAGGCCCAATAAAATAATGATGATAAATAGCTAACAATGTATATTGCTCTTACTGTATGTCAGGCAATGCTTTAAGTGTTTTATATGTATTAGCTCTTCAAGTGAAATCGGTGCTATAGGTATTTTTATTAACCATGCTTTATGGATAAGAAAAGAGAGAGATGAAATAACTTGCCTAAGGTAAGCGGCAGAGTCAAGATTTAGAACCCTGAAAGTGACTGCAAAGTTGATGTTCTTAAACCACTGTGATATTCTGGCTCACAGAAGCAGGGGCCAGAACGTGTCAACTAGATGGGGCAGTTGGGAAATCGTTTATGACTCGGGGAGTGCAGTTCAGTGGGATACCGGCACCTGAAGCAGGATGCTGTGTGGGGATTAGGCCATCAAGAGTGCAGGAGGCTTCTCTTACTGCGAGCTTGACTATAAAGGAGGGAAGGAAGAGTTTGCCAAAGGGATATTAGGGCAGAAGAAATTGTTTTTAGGATGGGAAAGATTTGGGGATGTTTATGTGATGAGATAAAGCATCTTAGGAGAGAGATTTGGGGAGATACTGGAGAGATGTGGCAAAGGAAGAGATGGTCAAGTATGGTCTCTAAGCACTCTGGGAGATCTTCAGCTCAGACAGGAGCAGGGAACACCTACGTTACAAAAGGAGAGGGTTAATAGCTGTGTAGAGAGGCAGATGGGTCTTTTAGTCTGAGTGAGTAGCATGTTCATGGAGTTCATACTTAATCCCCCCGTTTCTGTCTCTATGAACAGTACTTGTTACTCTGTTTTCTTTTTTAAAAAACAGTAACCCTTCCTTTAGGGAAACTATTCCCATCCCATCCTACACTCACATGAATTTTGTGGGTTTCTGCTATCGTTATATTTTGTCCTCTGCTCTCTATGTAACTAAAGCTAGGCCTACCAGTTCTTACTCTTCCAAAGTTAAACCTTGTGTAAAGACTCTGTTGATCTGAAACAAAAAGACTGCCAGATATTTCTCCAGCAAAGATGTGTGTATTCGGGAACAGCAGAGACTGGCAATTTGGGGTCTGTAACCATGATAAGCCAGTTGCATGTCCCCTGCACAGCTCTTTTACAGAGGGGAAAGGGGAGTTAGGAGGGCTACAGTAAACAAAGAATCCATGGCTTTTCATTGGCTGAGTCCTTGCCAGGAAAGAAGAGGAGTCTTTCTTCTTCCTCTTGGGCTCTGCTGTGATCACAGGGCATGAGAGCGCCCCTTCTGGTCTCCCAACGCTATCTAATCGAGGTTTCTGTTTAATAATTTTTACAACTCATAGGAACAGGTAATGGTTAGAGTTGAGTCATTTGATGGCAGTGATGTTTTGAGCTGGCTGGATTCTTGCCCTTTCAGAGATGCTTCCTGTTCAAGTCTTCCTTCAGTTACCTGAGCTCGAATAAGTCATCTTTTTCTTTCTAATGATGTCTCTTTTGCTTAAATCACTTGCCACATCTACCTAATACAATCTCTTGAGGGAACTTCAAGGGTGTGGCATAGAATAAAGAGTTTTGGGGCTTCTGGGTTACCAGTGGTGGGAAAACCAAAATAGGATCCAACTGAGACAGATAAAACTGAGAAACACCAAGGCCCTCCTGAAGCAGGAAACCGTTCACTTCATTTGAAATTGCCTTTTTTGTTTGTCTCCACCACTCCAACCCACTGCAGAACATGGAATATAGGGAGTGTGATAAAACTCATCAAAAATAGTTATACTAACCATTTGAATCATAGCTTTTTAGTTAGGTGACCCAATTAGGAACAGTTTTTGAGGCAAGTTTCATTGTTTTTGTCAAAACCTTTTAAGAATTTTTAAGTTAAGTATTGTCAAAAGGCAAAATTAATATTTGACTTACTTGGAGTTATTTAAATGCTGAATGAAGTCTTAACCCTCAGCCAAATTCTTCCTCGTAGATTGTTCACACTGTTAAGGACATTTTTCCTAATTAAATCTGTGAGCACCAATGTACTATAGGCATTCTCTATAATTTCACACTTAAATGACTAGCTTATCAAAATTAGAATCTAACTCCAGGACATGGGTATTCACACAGATCATCAGTATGCAACTATTATTTGTTGTCTGCCATCCCCATAAATAAATGTTCAAGATTTTGTAGAGTTTTATAGCTCATGTATTTTTTTGCTTTTGATAACTTCACATATTGTGAATTTGTAATACATTTTATTATTGACAATAAATAATAGAACAATAATCAAGGAAAACAGGCTAGTAGAATAAATAGCAAAGTAGAAATATGCTACTAAGAGATGGTTTAGTGAACAACTTTTCCAATTTCACTTTGAACATGATTGCATTTCAGTAAAAGAAACTTAAGTTAGACACTTGAAAAACTTCTTTGACTCCTAGAATTGTGTTTTTGATATTCAAGAGAAATTGAATGTCTTTGATGCTATGTGGAGCTACATACACAACCTCTTTGTACTGGCAGTGTGCCCTTGGGTGAATTATTTAACCAGGTTTTCTCATCTCTAAAGTGGGATACTTATACCTCATAGTGTTATCATAGGTATAATCCAAGTGACCCCAAATAAAATATTCCTATAAAGTCACTCAAGCTTTTGTTATCTGCTGTGCAAGGTCCAGGACATTGTCCAGTATTCTAAGAGAGTCCCAGGGATATTTAAATGTTTTTAAAACACTTTTCCTGGAACTCTGCAGAGGTGGTTATTTAATTTAAATATCATTTTTAAATTAAGTTTTTATGAATTGCATACAAATGCACAGATGCCACTCTAAGCTTAAAATAAAAGGAGTCGTTCTCTCCTCCACTCTCCCTACCCCCAATCTCCTCTCTGCTGCTTTCAATGCTTTTTTAGCTTATTTCTTCTGTTGTTTCCACAATGTAACTATATACTATACACTACTCTTCTATACTACTATATTTCTATATACTACTCTTCCTTGATTTTTAATTTTAATTTTTTGTTTTTAATTTATATTTACTTAAAAACACATTAAAATAAAAAATGAAAATTAGACAATGATGAGATAATGATTTCAAAATTTTAGACTTTCCTTTGGTTGACTTCCTCCTATGGGAGATGAGGATATAGCTCTCAGATGTCCCCCTCTGTTACCCACTGCAATCCCAGCCACGACACACACATTCCCCCTCTCTCCTTCCCATACACCCATGTCATAATTGTTGTGTAAATGAACAGTAACTGTGTACATAGTTATAAACATGTCAATATTGTTCATAACTAAGCCATGTTTATATTGCTTTTCTTGTACAATTTTTATCTTTCATGAAATCACTTGCTTTATTTTAAAAGTTTTACTTTGTTTTCTGCACTCCTTTTATTAATTTAGCCCCCAAATTTCCCATAGAAGTGTGAAATTCTTCTTAGAATAGTCAAGTACATTGATAATTTGTCCGATTTATATTTTCCCTGCTGACACCCCTCTCAGAGCGCTTGTTGATCTGCAGTTGGGGTCAGCTGCTCTGTAGACCTGTTGTGACACCCCTTCAGCATTATGCTGGGAATCCTCTCTGCCTCTGCCTTCATCTGTGTCCTACTTTCCATGTCTTCCTCCTACTTGGTTTATCCCCTTAGTTTAGTGCAGCACGTTCTCCAGTAGATGCCTAAGAAATGGTGAATTGGAGTGAAATTGTTGAGAACTTGCATGTCATAAAATATCTTCTCTCTCTCTTTTTTAACATCTTTATTGGAGTATAATTGCTTTACAATGCTGTGTTAGTTTCTGCTGTATAACAAAGTGAATCAGCTATATGTATACATATATCCCCATATCCCCTCCCTCTTGTGCCTCCCTCCCACCCTCCATATCACACCCTTCTAGGTGGTCACAAAGCACCGAGCTGATGTCCCCATGTGATGCAGCTGCTTCCCACTAGCTAGCTATTTTACATTTGGTAATGTATATATGTCAATGCTACTCTCTCACTTTGTCCCAGCTTACCCTTCCCCCTCCCTGTGTCCTCAAGTCTGTTCTCTACGTCTGCGTCTTTATTCCTGTCCTGACTCTAGATTCACCAGAAACATTTTTTTTTAGGTTCTATATATATATGTGTTAGCATACAATATTTGTTTTCCTCTTTCTGACTTACTTCACTCTGTATGGCAGTCTCTAGGTCCATCCACCTCACTACAAATAACTTAATTTCGTTTCCGTTTATGGCTGAGTAATATTCCATTGTATATATGTGCCACATCTTCTTTATCCATTCATCTGTCGTTGGACACGTAGGTTGCTTCCATGTCCTGGCATTGTAAATAGAGCTGCAATGAACATTGTGGTACATGACTCTTTTTGAGTTACGGTTTTCTCAGGGTATATGCCCAGTAGTGGCATTGCTGGGTCGTATGGTACTTCTATTTTTAGTTTTTTAAGGAACCTCCATAATATTCTCCACAGTGACTGCACCAATTTACATTCCCACCAAGAGTGCAAGAGGGTTCCCTTTTCTCCACAACCTCTCCAGCATTTATTGTTTCTAGATTTTTTGATGATGGCCATTCTGACCGGTGTGAGGTGATACCTCATTGTAGTTTTGATTTACATTTCTCTAATGATTAGTGATGTTAAGCATTCTTTCATGTGTTTGTTGGCAATGTGTATATCTTCTTTGGAGAAATGTCTATTTAGGTCTTCTGCCCATTCTTGGATTACGTTGTTTGTTGTTTTGATATTGAACTGCATGAGCTGCTTGTATATTTTGGAGATTAATCCTTTGTCAGTTGCTTCATTTGCAAATATTTTCTCCCATTCTGAGGGTTGTCTTTTCGTCTTGTTTATGGTTTCCTTTGCTGTGCAAAAGCTTTTCAGCTTCATTAGGTCCCATTTGTTTATTTTTCTTTTTATTTCCATTTCTCTAGGAGGTGGGTCAAAAAGGATCTTGCTGTGATTTATGTCATAGAGTGTTCTTCCTGTGTTTTCCTCTAAGAGTTTTAGAGTGTCTGCCCTTACATTTAGGTCTTTAATCCATTTTGAGTTTATTTTTGTGTATGGTGTTAGGGAGTGTTCCAATTTCATTCATTCACATGTAGCTGTCCAGTTTTCCCAGCACCACTTATTGAAGAGGCTGTCTTTTCTCCATTGTATATTCTTACCTCCTTTATCAAAGATAAGGTGACCATATGTGCGTGGGTTTATCTCTGGGCTTTCTGTCCTGTTCCATTGATCTATATTTCTGTTTTTGTGCCAGTACCATACTGTTTTGATTACTGTAGCTTAGTAGTATAGTGTGAAGTCCGGGAGCCTGATTCCTCCAGCCCCATTTTTCTTTCTCAAGATTGCTTTGGCTATTTAGGGTCTTTTGTGTTTCCATACAAATTGTGAAATTTTTTGTTCTAGTTCTATGAAAAATGCTGTTGGTAGTTTGATAGGGATTGCATTGAATCTGTAGATTGCTTTGGGTAGTATAGTCATTTTCACAATGTCGATTCTTCCAATCCAAGAACATGGTATATCTCTCCATCTGTTTGTATCAACTTTAATTTCTTTCATCAGTGTCTTACAGTTTTCTGCATGCAGGTCTTTTGTCTCCTTAGGAAGGTTTATTCCTAGGTATTTTATTCTTTTTGTTGCAGTGGTAAATGGGAGTGTTTCCTTAGTTTCTCCTTCTGATTTTTCATCATTCGTGTATGGGAATGCAAGAGATTTCTGTGCATTAATTTTGTATCCTGCTACTTTACCAAATTTATTGATTAGCTCTAGTAGTTTTCTGGTAGCATCTTTAGGATTCTCTATATATAGTATCATGTCATCTGCAAACAGTGACAGTTTTACTTCTTCTTTTCTGATTTGGATTCCTTTTATTTCTTTTTCTTCTCTGATGGCTCTGGCTAAAACTTCGAAAACTATGTTGAATAATAGTGGTGAGAGTGGGCAACCTTGTCTTATTCCTGATCTTAGAGGAAATGGTTTCAGTTTTTCACCATTGAAAATGATGTTGGCTGTGAGTTTGTCATATATGGCTTTTATTATGTTGAGTTAGGTTCCCTCTATGCCCACTTTCTGGAGAGTTTTTGTCGTAAACGGGTGTTAAATTTTGTCAAAAGCTTTTTCTGCATCTATTGAGACAATGATATGGTTTTTCTCCTTCAATTTGTTACTATGGTGTATCACATTGATTGATTTGCATATGTTGAAGAATCCTTGCTTTCTTGGGATGAACCCCACTTGATCATGGTGTATGATCCTTTTAATGTGCAGTTGGATTCTGTTTGCTAGTATTTTGTTGAGGATTTTTGCATCTATGTTCATCAGTGATATTGGACTGTAGTTTTCTTTTTTTGTGACATCTTTGTCTGGTTTTGGTATCAGGGTGATGGTGACCTCATAGAATGAGTTTCGGAGTGTTCCTCCCTCTGCTATATTTTGGAAGAGTTTGAGAAGGAAAGGTGTTAGCTCTTCTGTAAATGTTAGATAAAATTCACCTGTGAAGCCATGTGGTCCTGGGCTTTTGTTTGCTGGAAGATTTTTAATCACAGTTTCAGTTTCAGTGCTTGTAATTGTTCTGTTCATATTTTCTATTTCTTCCTGGTTCAGTCTTGCAAGGGTGTGCTTTTCTAAGAGTTTGTCCATTTCTTCCAGGTTTTCCATTTTATTGGCATATAATTGCTTATAGTAATCTCTCATGATCCTTTGTATTTCTTCAGTGTCAGTTGTTGCTTCTCCTTTTTCATTTCTAATTCTATTGATTTGAGTCTTATCCCTTTTTTTCCTGATGAGTCTGCCTAATGGTTTATGAATTTTGTTTATCTTCTCAAAGAACCAGCTTTTAGTTTCATTGATCTTTGCTATTGTTTCCTTCATTTCTTTTTCATTTATTTCTGATCTGATCTTTATGATTTATTTCCTTCTGCTAACTTTGGGGTATTTTTGTTCTTATTTCTCTAATTGCTTTAGGTGTAAAGTTAGGTTGTTTATTTGAGATTTTTCTTATTTCTTGAGGCAGGATTGTATTGCTATAAATTTCCCTCTTATAACTGCTTTTTGCTGCATCCCATAGGTTTTGGGTCATTGTGTTTTCATTGTCATTTGTTTCTAGGTATTTTTTGATTTCATCTTTGATTTCTTTAATGCTCTCTTGCTCATTTAGTAGTGTATTGTTTACCCTCCATGTGTTTGTATTTTTTACAGTTTTTTTCCCCTGTAATTGATATCTAGACTCTTAGTGTTGTTGTTGGAAAAGATACTTGATATGATTTCAATTTTCTTAAATTTACCAAGCCTCATTTGTGACCCAAGATGTGATCTATCATGAATAATGTTCCATGAGCACTTAAGAAGAAAGTGTATTCTGTTGTTTTTGGATGGAATGTCTTATAAATATCAATTAAGTCCATCTTGTCTAATGTGTCTTGTCTAATGTGTTTCCTTATTTATTTTCATTTTGGATATCTGTCCATTGGTGAAAGTGAGGTGTTAAAGTCCCCCACTATGATTGTGTTACTGTCAATTTCCCCCTTTATGGCTGTTAGCATTTGCCTTATATACTGAGGTGCTCCTCTGTTGGGTGCATAAATATTTACAGTTGTTATATCTTCTTCTTGGATTTATCCCTTGATCATTATGTATGACCTTCTTTGTCTCTTGTAATAGTCTTTATTTTAAAGTCTATTTTGTCTGATATGAGAATTGCTACTCCAGCTTTCTTTTGATTTCAATTTGCATGGAGTATCTTTTTCCATCCCCTCACTTTCAGTCTGTATGTGTCCCTAGGTCTGAAGTGGGTCTCTAGTAGACAGCATATATATAGGTCTTGTTTTTGTGTTCATTCAGCCAGTCTATGTCTTTTGGTTGAAGCATTTAATCCATTTACATTTAAGGTAGTTATCAATATGTATGTTCCCAGTACCATTTTCTTAATTGTTTTGGGTTTGTTATTGTAGATCTTTTCCTTCTCTTGTGTTTCCTGCCTAGAGAAGTTCCTTTAGCATTTGTTGTAAAGCTGGTTTGGTGGTGCTGAGTTCTCTTAGCTTTTGCTTGTCTGTAAAGGTTTTAATTTCTCCGTCAAATCTGAATGAGATCCTTGCTGGGTAGAGTAATCTTGGTTGTAGTTTTCTCCTTTTCATCAGTTTAAATATGTCCTGCCACTCCCTTCTGGCTTGCAGAGTTTCTGCTGAAAGATCAGCTGTTAACCTTATGGGGATTCCCTTGTATGTTATTTGTTGTTTTTCCCTTGCTGCTTTTAATATTTTTCCTTTGTATTTAATTTATGATAGTTTGATTAATATGTGTCTTGGCATGTTTCTCCTTGGATTTATCCTGTATGGGACTCTCTGCACTTCCTGGACTTGCTTGACTATTTCCTTTCCCATGTTAGGGAAGTTTTCAAGTATAATCTTTTCAAATATTTCCTCAGACGCTTTCTTCTCCTCTTCTTCTGGGACCCCTATAATTCGCATGTTGGTGCATTTAATGTTGACTCCCAGACAGTTTCTGAGACTGCCCTCAAATCTTTTCATTTGTTTTTCTTTATTCTGCTCTGTGGCAGTTATTTCCACTATTTTATCTTCCAGGTCACTTATCTGTTCTTCTGCCTCAGTTATTCTGCTATTGATTCCTTCTAGAGAATTTTTTATTTCATTTATTGTGTTGTTCATCATTGTTTGTTTGCTCTTTAGTTCTTCTAGGTCCTTGTTAAACGTTTCTTGTATTTTCTCCATTCTATTTCCAAGATTTTATATCATCTCTACTATCATGATTCTGAATTCTTTTTCAGATAGACTGCCTATTTCCTCTTCATTTGTTTGGTCTGGTGGGTTTTTACCTTGCTCCTTCATCTGCTGCATATTTCTCTGTCTTCTCATTTTGTTTAACTTACTGTGTTTGGGTTTTCCTTTTCACAGCCTGCAGGTTTGTAGTTCCCATTGTTTTTGGTGTCTGCTCCCAGTGGGTGAGGTTGTTTCAGTAGCTTGTGTAGGCTTCCTGGTGGAGGGGACTGGTGCCTGTGTTCTGGTAGGTGTATCTTGTCTCTCTGGTGGGCAGGGCCATGTCCAGTGGTGTGTTTTGGGGTGTCTGTGAATTTAGTATGATTTTAGGCAGCCTCTCTGCTAATGTGTGGGGTTGTGTTCCTGTCTTGCTAGTTGTTTGGCATAGGGAATCCAGCACTGGAACTTGCTGGCCTTTGGGTGGAGCTGGATCTTAGTGTTGAAATGGAGATCTCTTGGAGAGATCTTGCTGATTAATATTATGTGGGGCTGGGAGGTGTCTGGTGGTCCAATGTCCTGGACTCGGCTCTCCCACCTTGGAGGCTCAGGCCTGACACTCCGCTGGAGCACCAAGACCCTGTCAGCCACACGGCTCAGCAGAAAAGGAAGAAATAAAAAGGAAAAAAATAAAATAAATAATAAAATAAAAAATAATAAATAAATAAATAAATAAATAAATAAAAGAAGAGAGCAAGCAAACCAATAAAGAAACCCACCAATGATAACAAGCACTAAAAACTAAAGTAAGATAAACCTAAAAATCAGGAACAAATCAGTCGCAGACAGTAAACCCCAAGTCTACAGTTGCTCCTAAATTCCACCACCTCAATTTTGGGAACATTTGTTGTCTATTCAGGTATTCCACTAATGCAGGGTTCTTCAAATTGTCTGTGGGGATTTAATCTGCTGCTCCTGAGGCTGCTGGGAGAGATTTCCCTTTCTCTTCTTTGTTCACACAGCTCCTGGGGTTCAGCTTTGGATTTGGCCCTGCCTCTGCGTGTAGGTCACCCTCAGGCGTCTCTTCCCTTCCCAGACAGGAGGGGGTTAAAGCAGCAGTTGATTAGGGCTCTCTTGCTCGCTCAAGCTGGGGGGAGGTAGAGGTACAGTAGTCATAATTCGAATGCGGGGCAAGCCTGCGGTGGCAGAGGCCAGCGTGACATTGCAACAGCCTGAGGTGCACCATGTGTTCTCCCTGGGAAGTTGTCCCTGGATCTCGAGACCCTGGCAGTGGAGTGCTGCACAAGTTTCCAGGGGGGTGGGGGTGTCGGTAGTGACCTGTGCTTGCACATAGGATTCTTGGGGACAGCGGCAGCAGTGTTAGTGTGTCATGCCCATCTCTGGGGTCCGAGCAGATAGCCGCTGCTCAAACCTATCTCTGGAGCTCGCTTAGGTGGTGCTCTGTGTTCTGTGGGCACACAGGGAAGGAATCCCCTCTCTTTGTGCACCCGGAAACAATGGTCTCTTGCTTCTTAGGCAGGTCCAGACTTTATCCCGGACTCCCTCCCGGCTAGCTGTGGCGCACTAGCCCCTTCAGGCTGTGTTCACACAGCTTCTCCCTGGGATCTGACCTCCGAAGCCCGAGCCTCAGCTCCCAGCCCCCTCCCGCCCCGGTGGGTGAGCAGACAAGCCTCTCGGGCTGGTGAGTGCTGGTCGGCACCAAGCCTCTGTGTGGGAATCTCTCCGCTTTGCCCTCTGCACCCCTGTTGCTGCGCTCTCCTCTGTGGCTCCGAAGCTTCCCCCCACCCCCACCCCCCCATCTCCGCCAGTGAAGGGGCTTCCTAGTGTGTGGAAACTTCCTCCTTCACAGCTCCCTCCCTGAGGTGCAGGTCCTGTCCCTATTCTTTTGTCTCTGTTTTTACTTTTTTCTTTTGCCCTACCTAGGTACATGGGGAGTTTCTTGCCTTTTGGGAAGTCTGAGGTCTTCTGCCAGCGTTCAGTAGGTGTTCTGTAGGAGGTGTTCCACATGTAGATGTATTTTTGATGTATTTGTGGGGAGGAAGTTGATCTCCATGTCTTACTCCTCTGCCATCCTGAAGGTCCCCCCTAAGATATCTTTTCTACCCTTATACTTATTTACTAGACAGGTTGGATGTGTCATTATGGGTAGAAACTAATTTTCCCTCAGAATTTTGGAGGAATGCCTCTTTTGTCTTTTTTCTTCCAATACATACCATTTCCCCCCTACAATTTGTATGCTGAATAAATAATGAACTTAGATTTAGCCACATGCCTTCAAGGAGCTCAGAATTTGGAGAGTGGGTAGAATTTAGAAAGAAAGGGTTAATATTTGTATGTTTACTGTATGTCAGGCAATATTATAATATACTGTCTAATTTAAACTTCATAACATTTAACTTTATAGTAAAGCAACTGAGGCTCAGAGAATTTAAGTAATTTGCCCAAGATTACTCAGAGATTTTAATACAAGTGTTGCTGGAGTATGTGTTTTTCCCATTCTATAAGGCTGCCTTCCAACTATACTAATAACATCTTATTTTACCTCATTAAGCAATTTGGTTATAGTAGTGCCTACGGACATGGATCCTGGTTTCATATCTGCCTCTTTCTAGCTGAATTAGGGGTTGATATGTGTCAAATGCTTAGAGATGTATAGGAGATGCTGTATAATGTTAGCTGATGTCATTATTAAAATTGATTTGCTTCCCGCTCTCCCCTCTCCCCATTCTGTTTGCCCAGTTAACTTCTTATTCTTAAAGTTATCAGTTTCAGTTTCACTTCCCCAGTGAAACCATTCCAAGTAGAAAAGCCTCACTCCCTCCAAAACTAGATTAATTTCCATCTACCTCTTACACTGTAAACTTATGAGACAGTAATTTTCCTAATTAATCAGTTAGTTTGATTAGTTTCCTACTAATCAAAGTTAGTAATTATATGTTTTTGTGAGTATTTGTTTCAAATCTGTTTTCCCTATTGAAGTCTAAGCTCCATGTCTGTTTTGCTCACTTTTATACCCACAGAACCTAACAAATACTCAAGACATATGTATTACATAAACATTTGTTGAAGTATTGGTTGCATAAATGAATATCGAGTGCAGGGAAATCTATGTTTTTTCCCTTACTGCAAAAATATATTTTAATAGAAAGTTAATAAATAACAAACAGCAATACTGTTATCATCTTTTCCATGTTTATTATGTATCTAAGTGTAGGGAGAAACCATTCTCCCTATATGTCTGCCTCAGAGAGGGTGCAGTTTGTAGGTCAGTTTAGTGGGTTGTGACCAGCTTTAAAAAATGTCATGGAATAGAAGATATCAGAGTACATAACATATAGTAAGTGGTAAGTACAGTCTTATGAAATCATATATATCTATATATCTACATACATACATATATATATGAGTATATGAAGTGGATTGCATTATAATAAAAATATTTTTTATTGTGAGTATGGTCAAAAAGTCTTGCCAAGTCAGTTGCTCCAGAGCAGAGATTGGCAAACTTTTTCTGTAAAGGGCCAGCTAGTAGATATTTTCAGTTTTGTCATCCATATGGTCTTTGTTACAACTACTCAACTCTGTCATTGTAGCATGAAAGCAGCCATAGACCATAAGTAAAGAAATGGACATGGCTGTTTCCAATACAACTTTATAAAAACAGAAGTCTGGATGGATTTAACCCAAAGGCCATAGCTTGCCGACCCCTGCCCTGGGGTGATGAGTTGGCAGGGAAGCTTCTATCCCTCTCTCCACCTTGTTAGTTGAAGGAGATAATTTGATTAATTTGGGGGTAATCTGATAATTCTCATTAATCTGATGGTTCTTGCTTAGTGGATGGGAGAATAGGGAAATAGTCTGCACCCTGAGCTAAGCTACCTCAAACTCTTATTCTCTTTACTTTCCTCATATTCCTGACTATGTGATAGAATTGAAAGAGATTGGGCAGTGCTTTCCTCTGTGTAAAAAGGAGCTTGCCACTCTCTTCACAAGGCCCTTGCCTATGCCTTGCATGTTTTACGCTACATAATAGTGTATGTAACCTGAGCCCCCTAGAGTTGTGTCAGCTGGCAGCTCTGACTGCCTGGCAAGTGGCTTTAGAGTCTACTCTACGATTCTGCCTCTCTTCCTGAGTGGGTCTTAAGGACCAGGGTTAGAGTGTTAGTGGGATGCCCACTTAGGTCTGAAATCCAATCCATGTTCTCAAATCCAGCTGTTAATAGAAAGACTGAAGTGTAAAGTGATTGGCTGTTTGTCTAGATTGAATCAAATGGACTCTATGGTTACAAGCACTTTGTAAGAGTACTTTATAATTTAGAACCCAGAGAGGTGAGTTTAAGTTCTCTGAACTTTCCACATTAAGAATTGGGTATTCAAACTATATTTCAAGAGCAAAAAAAAAAAAAAAAAAAAAAAAAATGAAATTAGATTTCCCTCTATCTCTCTCCAGAATGATATATGTCTCTCAGACTTTTCTCAACTAACTTCAACTAACCTGAGAAATTTGACACCCTAAAGTGATTCTGATTTGGAGTGAGAGGACTTGTGGAGGGATGAAAAATATTGAAAATAGCTGCTTCAGAAGAGTGTGGCTGATATTATAGACTGGCCGCCCCAGATTCTTTTGTAATCCCCTCCCTTTTCTGTTCTTCTACTACAATCACTGAAAATCTTAAAGATTCATGTTCCTTGGACTTTCTTGAAGCTAGGATGAGCCATGTGATAGAGATGTGGTAAATGAAACAGAAGTGTTTCTTTTCCCCTTTCTTTCTGGATGAGATGGTTCCTGGCATGTTCCTGCAGGTGCAGCACCATCTTGCACACGTGGACTCCCTGCCAAGGACGCTGGCACAGGAGATGGAAGGAGTCTGTTTGCTTCGTAACATTACTGAGGCTTTCAGCTGCCAACACTTAGACTTCTTGTTGCATGATAGAAATTCCCATGTTTTAAACAACTGGTAGTCAAATTTTTAGTTATTTAGGGGTAAACACAATCCTAACTGATACCAAAAGAAGCTCAGCTTGTTAGATGGAAATTATTATAAAATAATGTTAGGGGGACATTACCCTAGGTAATGAAAGGGAAAAAGGCATTGGTTTGAAATTTAATAGTTAGAATGAATAAGTTGTAAGTTGCTTATAATGCTAAACCTTTATTTCTTTAAATGCAAGAAGTCATCGTGGGGCTCTTAGAACTTTATAATGGTAGGTTTTCCAAACTAGAGAAAATTTAAGATCTCTTCATTCACAATGCGCATCAAATACCTAGTATATATTATGTATGTCCAATAAGTGCATGTTAAATGAATAATTGAAAATGTCATTGAAGGAATAAATGAATGTGAAGGATACTTTCTGAAGGAAGTATCATAGGTGACCTCACCAAGAATATTTAAAAACACAAATCAGGACAGGTGGAGAAGTTTTTATACTCATTTCCATTGATGTCAATAACTTTGAAAGACAGATGTAGAATCTAACATCAAAAAATCTTAATGTTTCAAAAAGATATGATCATGCCTAATGTGAGAGTGGGAAGGACAATTTATTTAGTCTGGGAGTGTATAAACAAAATAAACAAATGGAAACACGACCTTTAGATTTTATTATGAAAGTTGAAATTAATTTCTAAGAAGTCTATACTTGCCAAATTATTTTCTGGAACTGAAAGGGAAACACAATTAACAGAATATTAGGAAGCACAATGACATTTTAGAATATAAAATGGTGAGTGATATGTGGTTTTGACTCTCTATTTTACAAGTTTGGGAGGAGTCAGAGTTGTATCCTTTACTATAAAACTATAATTGTAAGTATAATGCTTTCCTGAGTTCTGTGAGTCATGCTAGTGAGTTATAGAACCTGAGGGGGTCATGAGAACTGTTGGATTTGCAGCCAGTTGGTCAGAAGTGTGGGTGTCCTGGGGACCCCTTGAACTTGCAGCTGGCATCTGAGGTCAGGGCAATCTAGTAGAGGACTGAGCCCTTAACCTGTGGGGTCTGTGCTGACTCAGGATGGTTTGTGCCTGAATTGTATTGAAGTACATGCAGTTTGTTGAAATGGAATACTGTCCATAAGAAATGACTGGTGTTTGCAGCCCAGTAGCATTCTCAGATTTTGTCCTGTCTGCCATTAAGTTGACTTTCTTAGGAAATGCACTCCTTGATGGAGATTAGTGTGCAGGAGTTTAACTGGGTAGTATTCTTTGGATCAATACTTGTTAAAGGGAAAATAAGAGTAGGACTGGGCCAGGGGAGAACTCAAGCTGTGATGCAGTCTTAACGGAAGACTCCCCTGTCCCTATAGAGTCTTCTAAAGGTAGGATGACTCCTCAAAGCTACTCCAAGTTAGGGTAATGGCTCTGGAATATGGGATAGTTAGTTTTTATGGACTGGGTAATTTCATATGCTAATGAGTGGGAGGATTATTCCAACTATTTTAGGAAGGGGTGGGGATTTCCAGGAATGGGGCCACTACCCACTTTTTGGCCTTTTATGGTGGGCCTTGGAACTGTCATGGCGCCTGTGGGTGTGTCGTTTAGCATATGCTAATGTGTTACAAGGAGCATATAATGAGGCTCAAGGTCTGCTGGAAGTCAAATCTTCCACCATCTTGGGCCTAATTGGTTCTAACCAGTTTTTGTTGTATCCTCAACAGCTGTGTCATTCTTTTAATGGTTATGCCCTTTCCCCTTCCTTCCTGTCTCAAAGCCAGCAGGGGAAAGCTTCTCTCTTTAGGAAGGGCCCATTTCCTGTTTTAAAGGCTTTCACTTGATTAACTTACACTCACCTGGGTAACATCCCTTCTCTTTTTTGCTTTTGTCATCTAATGTTACCTAGTCATGGGAGTGAAATCCCATCATATCCACAGATCCTGTCCACACTCAAGAGGAGGGGGTTATACAAGGCTGTACTTCTGCATCAGGGGATGGAAATTTTAAGGGCCAGCTTAGAACTCTTCCTACTAGAGTCTTTAAATTCTATTTCCCCCCTTCTTAGTTGTTCTAGGGAAAATGGCACAGGCCCAGAGGTAGGAAGCCAAGGTTAAGTCCTGGCTCTGCCACTGACCCATTAATAACTTTGGACAGGTCATTTACCCTTTTAGGAAGGACTAGATTTTTTCTGCATTTCTATTCAGATGCTAATATTTCAAAATCCCATGATTTTATCTCTAAGTTTCTTTGCAGGAAGGAGGGACACAATATCAGACACATTGTTGCAATTCGATAAATATTAATTTAGTGAGGTAAAAGATTCAACCTACATTATAACTTGGGTGTGCAGAAAAATTATAGTTACTGAATGTAGTCTACAACTAATTTGACCTTTCCATATAACCTCCATCAACTAATTGGAAGGGAGAAAAACCAACTTAATATTCAATGTAAAGCTTAGCTGGCTCAATAATTTAAAACTGGCTATTTAAGCAGTGTTTATTACCTCTTGGATAAAAATATGGAGCTTTTCATTACAACTTTCTCCTCTTCCCTGCCTTCTTCCTAAGACAGTGTCAGTTTCTATGGGGAAAGGGATGAGGAGGAGGAGGAGGATGGGTGGGGCTAAAACATCCTTATCAAGGTGGGGAAGTGCTGGCATCTTCAAGTGCCATTATTGGCCTCCTCTGGTCTCCAGGTGATATGACATGAAGCTAATTGAGAGTAGAATAGGAAATATAATTAGTTTGGCTTTTAGTGCATAGTATTTGCATGGTTTGTAGTCATTTCTATATTGCTAGCTATCACAGTGTAGGAATGGATTCTAAGAATATGCCTACTAATCTCGGGTGGCCTCAGCCTGCAGTGCCTTGAAGCAGCATTTTGGTTCCCTGGCCAGAGACTGAAGTCAGGCCGTGGCAGTGAGAGCACTGTATCCTAGCCACTAGACCACAAAGACCAGAGGCCAGTGACAAGGCCATGGCCCAAAGGCTTTGTAGAAATGAACTTCCACAAAGAGACGGAAAGTAGTGAAACAAGTAAAGTGTTTATTAGGAGGAAGAGTATGTGACTCACACGGGCAGACTCAAAGAGTCGCACCCTCGTGGTAGTTTGAATCACTTATATGGGGCATTCCTTCTGGGTTTCCTCTGGCCAATAGTCTTACTTTGCCTGGCTCTGAGTCCATATTTGGTTTATGTCAGGGTCCTCCCCTGTGTGCGCATGCATCTCTTAGCCAAGATGGATTCTAGTGAAGAGGCCTATGGGTAGGTTGACATCACCTACTATGGGGTGGCGTCCCCTCCCGTTTTGGCTCCCTAGGAACCGTTCTGAGCATGCGTAGTTGGGAAGGTCTCCTTGACCTCAAGAATGAGAAATAGGTGGTCTCTTTAGGTTTTATCTGGACAGGGCTCAGCTCCTCTTCGCTCCCGCCATTTTCTCTATCTTGGAGGATCTGTCCACAGGGGACAAACTCCAGCTGCTCAGCCTGGGGCCCATCTGTCTCCTGCCTCACTACCACTTGCTGTGTCAATTAACCGATTGTTATGGTATGAAGGTACGGGACTAAAGGTCTTATTGTGATATGAATGTGTCCTGTGGGGCCAGGAGCAAAAAGTAAGTGGTTAGTGGATGAGAAGCAAAGATTAAAATGTATGGGGCCAGAAGCTAGTCTGTGGGAAAATTCTTACCTTCATCACTCCATCTCAGAAAATGAATTGTCTCAGTTTCTCCAGAGTAAGCCTTTACATTTTCACTGGATTCCATCCCCTCACGCTTCTTCCAGAACCTTGGTCTGTTGTTTATACTAGTGTGTACTTTTGGTATGGTATCTGACTGTTCAGACAATAACCTTCCAGATTTAAACTAGACCATTTTGAAGGATCAACCTAGTCACTAGGCCACAGTAGCAGTATGAAGAATCCGTTCATTTATTTATTCACACAATAAATATTTAATAAGCATGTATATATCAATTTTCTATTGCTGTGTAACAAACCACTTCCAAATTTAGTGGATTAAAACAAAAACAGTGACTTACATTGTTCATGAATCAGTAATTTCATGAATCAGGGCTCAGTAAGGATAGCTCATCTTTGTTCCACATGTTTCTATCTGGAGTGGCTTTGTTGGGAGCTGGAGAATCCGCTTTCAAGATGCTCACCCGTATACCTGGGAGCTCAGCCAGCCTCTGCGCCAGGGACTTTGGTACCTCTCCACATGGCTCCTCCACGGACTGCTTGGGCTTCCACAAGGCATAGTGGGTGGATTTCAAGAGCGAGATCCCAAGAGAAAAGGCAGAAATGATGACATTTTTATGACCTAGCTTCTGAAGTCACATGGTGTCATTTCCTCTATATTGGTTGAGGTAGCTGTAAAGGCTCACTCAGGTTCAAGGGGAGGGGGTATCTATGTTGTATCAGGGCTTCTGTAACAAAGTACCACGCACTGGGTGGCTTGAAAGAATTAAAATTCTGTAGAAGTCATGGTTCTGGAGGCTGGAAATCCTAAAGCAAGTTTTCGCCAGGGTCATGTCCTCTCAGAGGCTCTATGGGAGGACATGCCTCTCTCTCAGCTTCTGGTATGGCTGTTAATCCTTGGCGTTCCATGCCTCTCTCTCAGCTTCTGGTATGGCTGTTAATCCTTGGCGTTCCTTGGCTTGCAGATGCATAATTCCAGTCTCTGCCTCTGTCATCACATGTGATCATTCTCTCCCTGGCTGTTTCTCTCTCTCCTTTCCTTATAAGAACACCAGTCATAAGTACAGGTTTCTGGTAACTGACTGTACTGCTGAACTGAATGAATAAGCATTTTCAGAACTCTAATGAAAAACTGATGAACTCATAAAACTGCTAACAAAAGATCAAGATGAAAAAAAAGAAATTAATTACATGGGACTGAGTGAACTGATGAGGATGAGTATAATTTTTGTGACTTTCTGTCTGAATTAAAAAAAAAAAATCCCACAAGGACTCAGAGGAAAAGAATATACAAATCAATTTTCACTGCAAAGTAAAGGAGCTGTTACAGTGGAGGATTACTGGACTGAATGTCAATATTATGACATAGTATAAGTGTGTTTCATGTTTGGTAATTGCAATCATTGTTGCTTTTGTTGTGGTCATCCATGTACAATGCTTGGTGTCAGTCTATCTATCTCTTGTAAAAATAAAATACAGTGTGTGTGTGTGGAAAAAAAAAAAAAAAAAAAAAGAACACCAGTCATATTGAATTAGGGGCCCACCCTACTCTAGTATGGCCTTGTTTTAACTAATTATATCTACAACAACCCAATTTCCAAATAAGGGCACATTCTGAGCTACTGGTAATTGGGACTTCAACATATCTTTCTGGGGACACAATTCAACCTGTGACAGATGACAAATGTTGTATCTTCTTTGGAAAATATAATCTGCCACGTTGTACTAAATAGCAGTCACTGGCTTATGTATAGGTGATAAATTGGTGACTTTTAGAATGTAGGCTCTATGAAAACAAAACTTCGTCCAGTACTTAGAACATTGCTGACATAAGGTAGGCACTCAACAGATATGCTGAATAAATAGAATGAGTGAAAACAGATAAAGACTTTGTCTTAATAGAGTTTACAGTATTACAAAGATCAATCAAATTATCACACAAGTACAAACTGAAGTACGTGCTATTCATTCATATTTAACAAATAGTTACTGAGCACATATATCCTGCCAGGTATTGCTCTAAGAGATGGGTATAGAGCAGTGAAATAAACAAAGTTCCTGCCCTCATACAATATCAGAAAGTAAATAAACAAATACATATAATAAATAAGATGATGATAAGAATTATGGAGGCAAATAAAGAGAGAGAAAGGGAACAGGATGGAGTTGATGGTATTTTACATGGGATGCCCTCCAGAGTCAATATCACTGAGGAGGTAACATTTCTGCAGAGACCTGAAAGAAACAGATGAGAAGATAAGCCATATACCAATCTGGGGGAGATGTGCTCCAGCCAGAGGGCAGGTTAAGGGCAAAGGCCTTGAAATAGGAAAGGGATTGGCATGTTTGAGAACAGCAAGGAAGCTGAAATGGAATGAACAAGGAGGAGGAAGGTGGAAATGGAGGTCAGGGACTTGTAAGCAAGCCAGTGGGAGGACTTTGATTTTTTGCTTCAACTGAGATGGCAAGCCATGGAGGGTTGTGAGCAGAGGATTGGCGTGATCTGACTTATGCAAAATCTCAGCTCAAACCTGATTTCAGCTGTCGGCTCCTATGTCATCCTCCCAAATAAAAAGTTTAGATGATCATGAGAATATGTAGCAAGAGAATGTGATTTAGTTGGGGGGTGGGGAGTTTTGAGCTGACAAGTGGGAGATGACAATAATTTTCCAATTTTATCTCAATATGATTTTCAACAGATACAAAAGTTGCATTATTTAACTTTGTCATATTATACGTTAAACGATCTATAGTATTTTAAATACCTAGGTATTTGAAAAGGAAAAATATATAGTGATGGTTCTATCCAAATTACATTTTTATTTAGTAGCAATAAGTATTATCCAACCTGCAAATAGGAAATTGAAGCTTTTTCTATTATCTTGTCATTTAGAAAATAATGCTTGGCCCAAAGGATGAAAAATAAAATATATGTTACTTGTTTATGGGGAGAAAGTAAATATCTAGTTTTGTATATTATGAATATTTTAAATAATGATGCTGTGGTTATAAAGTTAACATAATGTTCTTTAACAATATGATGATCTAAAATTACTTCTTTGTCATATACTACCTGTTATGGACTGAATGGTTGTGTCCCCCCAAAACTCATATGTTGAAACCCTAATCCCCAGTGTGATGGTATTTGGAGATGGGACTTTTGGGAGGTTATTAGGTCATGAGGGTGGAGCCCTCATGATGGGATTAGTGCCCTTATAAGAAAAGACACAAGAGAGCGTGCGTCCTTTCTCTCTGCTCTCTGCCATGTGAGGTACAAGAAGACAGCTGTCTGCAAACCAGGCAGAGGACCCTCACCAAAAAATGAATCTGCTGGCACTTTGATCTTGGGCTTCCCAGCCTCCAGAACTGTGAGAAATAAATGTCTATTGTTTGAGCCACCCAGTCTATGGTAATTTGTTATATCAGCCCAAGCTAAGATACTACCCAAAAATGAAGAAGTGATTTTTAAAAAATCTCTAAGTGGAAGTATGTCCAGAAGTGTTTAAAGATTACACATTGCTGGGGCATGTTGGGAAATACAGCTCTAGATCAGGGTTTGGCAAACTTCAACCAATGAACCAAATTCTGCCCACTGCCTATTTTTGTGAGTAAAGTTCTATTGGAAGACAGTCAAACCTATCCATTTACTTGTTTTCTAATGGCTTTTTTTTTTTTTCTTTCTACAATAGCATAGTTAAGTAGTTATCTGCCTCTTTACAGAAAAAGTTTGTTACTCCTGCTTATGTGAGATGTATGACAGGCCCAGAGAAGAAGGTATCTAACTTTCCCTAAATCTTAGAAAGGTAACATGATTATTGCTAGTGAGGAAAAATTTGTAAAAATGAACCTCTGGCAATTAAAGTATTTATTAAGAATAAATGAGTATGGGGACCTTTATGCACAAACATTCCAAATGGCTTTGTAGATTGCTCACAAAACCATTTATACTCCTGTTTTTTATATCAGCCAATGGCACCCATTTACTCAAGGCAGAAATCTATCCAGTGTCCTCTTCATTCCTTCTCTGCTTCATCACCAACTCAGTCCTTCTCTCCATTTGTACTGTCACCCTGGGCCAGGCCACCTGGAATTCTGCAAACTTGCCTGGACTAGGCAAGCATTTCCTAACAGCCTCTCCCACTGCCAGACATTCTTTTATATTCAATCTCTGTCCTACACAATGACCTTTTAAAAGGTGTCCGTCCCTATTTATACCCTTCAATTGGTTTTCTATTGCTTTTAGAAATAAATCCAAATGCAAGAGCATAATTTTTGAGTCCTTCACAGGTGGCCTTTATTTGACGAACTTCTCTTTACCCTTCAAGCCCCAGCTTATCTATCACTTCCTCTGGGCTCCTTCTCTGGTACCCAAGTCTAGTGTAAGTCGTCCTCAGATGTTCTCCTGTTTACAGTTTCTTGTTATAGAGCAGAACACATTGCATTGTAATTGTTTGTTTAATTGTCTGTCTGAACACTGTAATGCGGAGGGTAAGAACCATGTCTTTATTAACTGGGGAGGCACTAGAGGGGAAAACAGACATAGTCTCTGTTGTACAGACACTGTAGCATAGTGAGAGAAACAGATACTTATCATGTATTACTGAAATATAAGTAGCAGTATCCTACTACTACTGCTGCATTTTTATTTTATTATTTATTTATTTATTTAATTAATTTATTTATTTTTGGCTGTGTTGGGCCTTCGTTGCTGTGCGCGGGCTTTCTTTAGTTGCGGCGAGCGGGGGCCATTCTTCATTGCTGTGCACAGGCTTCTCATTGCAGTGGCTTCTCGTGTTGTGGAGCACGGGCTCCAGGCGCACAGACTTCAGTAGTTGTGGCTCACGGGCTTAGTTGCTCTGCGGCATGTGGGATCCTCCGGGACCAGGGCTCAAACCCATGTCCCCTGCCTTGGCAGGCAGATTCTCAACCACTGCGCCACCAGGGAAGCCCCACTGCTGCATTTTTAAACTGAGGTTCCCTGACCCTCTTTACTGAAATTATTCCTGTTGTCTTATGGTTCTTCACCCATTCATTGATTTAGGAAGAAGGCAAAGTCAGGCTAGATTAATGAGGTCATGATCAGTTTTGAAGTTCATAGTCCATAGGGAGACAATAGTTCTGAAGGCCAGACTTTCAACTGCAAAAACTAGTCACCCCCAAAGAGAAAAGTGTTTCCCAAATTCCAAAAGCTATCCTTTAATAATCAAGAACAAAAGATTGGGGGGCTAAGGAAGAATTTTACTATAAGCTCCAGAGTAGAAAGACTACAGGATATGTCACACAGGGAGAAGATAAAAGCTCTTTTGGGGCTGGGCAGAGAAGCCTGGAATGAGGGAAAGGAGTGTAAGTTCCAAGCGAGAAGCCTTCACACTTCCCTGTCTCTTTCCCCTAGAGTGTAGGTCTTTTGGGGGCAACAGAAGCCCCAAGATGGGGTTGAGAAATCCAGAGGAAGACTTGTGCCCTGCTTCCCTTTCCATGACTCAGGGAAGGTGAGAGCCTCTTAGAGAAGAGGCCCTGAGTGTAGCATGGCGCTGGAGCAACCTGGGGCACAGATTGATAGCAATGTTGATACAGGTGACCCAGTGAATGGCTTGATACAGGGAAGGGTTGACCCTCCCTACCTAAAGGGATCCAGAACTGTAGACTAGGAGGTCTGGACTAGTCTAAAGTCTAGACTAGCTTAGTATTTCAGATCCCTTTAGGTAGAGAGGGTCAATGGAGAAAAACATGTTATAGAACTGAAAGAAAGTCTTGTTTATGATTGTATCCCAAGTATCTAGTACAGTTTACTGGCACATGGAAGCAAATAATAAATATTTGTTGAATAAATTGAATGAATGAAGAGTGGGAAAACAGGGAGGAAATCGAGTTTTTATTTATTTAAAAGGATTTTTGAAGGAAACTGTCATGTTGACACTTGACATAAAGCACTTAACTGGAAAATTAATCTTACTTTAATTTCAGGAAAGCAAATCTACAAGCGAGTGATCTTAAAAAAAGTCCATAAAAACCTTAAATCCTTGGAAAATCCACATGGCTCCAGAATCCATGGGCTGTCAGTCGTCTTGATAAACTATGACAGCTTACTTGATCTAATCCTTTTACAAGCTGTTTCATTTCTTATATTCTTAATTTCTAATACAACTTTTACTGTCTAGAGCCCAGCACAGTATGCTTAGAAAATACTTAAAACAAATTTGTTGAATGGATTGTTGAAGAATTCAT
Source organism: Balaenoptera acutorostrata (assembly GCF_949987535.1). Lineage (NCBI taxonomy): Eukaryota > Metazoa > Chordata > Mammalia > Artiodactyla > Balaenopteridae > Balaenoptera > Balaenoptera acutorostrata. Next base: position 26,333,968 of record NC_080068.1, on the reverse strand, counting down.
CTAATCTCCAGATCTGAAAACTTTGGAGGAAGGAGAAAATCCCCCCTCTCTTAAATCATATTTGTACTAATTATCCGCATAGCATCTGGTGTAAAGTGGGTACTCAAAAATATTTGTTGAAGAAACTGAATGACCAAAGAGGAAAGAAGGGAAAGAAAATTTCAGCTCTCTTGCACACTTCTATCAAAGAGATCTTTCCAGAGAACCTCTATCAAGCTTAACATCTTCTATTCTCTATTACCTTCAATATTAATTTTTAATGTGCTTTTTGCCATGAAACCCCATGTCCAATCTTACGATCATGTAAGAATTAGGGAAGAATATATATTAAAAATAATTAGCTTTTTCCAATTCTGTCTTTTATGCTTTTTAAGGAGGATGGACTCTTAGGAAGAACCTTTGTTTTGCTGAATGAGATGATATGTGGGTGTAAGATGTAGAAGCAAGTGAAGACTGTATTCTGAACAGAGGGGTGGAGAGACCCAGACATCAGGTTATATGGGTGTTGCCCACATGACATCCTGGCTTTTGCATTGAAAGTCTTCCTTCCTGGGTATGGGTTGAGGCTTTTATAATGTTTGTTGTTATAATCCTTGTGTTCCACCTGTGTGCACTGCTGACTTCTCTCCCTGGTAAACTTGTGCTTTACTTTTTCTCAGCTTGGTCCAGTATTGATTCTGATTGCCCATTCCTGCTGACATGGCCTCTCTTTAGCTCTTGGTAGTGCAGAGGCCTGTTGAGTCTCTGCTGTATTCTCCATCTGACCTTGTCCAAGGATGTCCACCCTGCAGCAGAGGCTGTTGCTCAGCTTTCCCCCACCAACTATGGCCTGTGCATTCTCATCCCAGGAGCCCTGTTACATAGGAACAGAGGTTGATCCTGTCTCTGGCTGACCAGCCTATCCATTGTCTCGCCCACACAGGTGTGGCCATTTGTTGGTCAAGGGCCACTCTGCATAATGATCTTCTCCCAGAGTCCTGAATATGGAATGCTCCTCCCAGTCTATCACCTCTTCCTCCTCCTGCAGAGCCTTGAAGCCGGGAGGTTGGGCACACATCTAATTGCTTATCTCCCCTACTTCTGTTCACATTTTCTCTCCCAAACCATCATATTGGAAAGGACAGACTTTCCCCTTCTCTTCCTGGCTGATTAAAATAGTCTGTGTCATATCCTTCACTTCCCCAAAGATCTTTGTGTCTCCATTTCTTTAAAGCTGTGATAGTGAGTGGGTGTAGGGAGATAGAAAACCTGCTTACCAATAGGCAACATACATAGGAAGATATTTTTAAAATATTATACTTGCTGCACTCTGAGAATGGGTGGTTTAGATTAGAGCCAGATATACTGAGCTTTCTGTGGGTTCACTAGGTTAAAAAAAATCCGTAGTACTTCCTTGTGGAATGGAAGACTGGAAATTAATATTTAACCCAACCTCTAACGATACATGATTTCTTTAGTGATCGGAGTAATTCCTGGAAATGGAGCTATACCGTTATCATTCTGAGTTCTGCGGACACTTCCCTTAACGCTGGTATAGTAAATTTATACTTCTGTATAATAGCACTTAACTTTCCTACTGTAATTATCTCTGACTAAAAGTCTCTCTCTCCTTTAGATCTGTATGAATTCGAGCAAGGACCTTGTTTTTCTTACATCTCCTATCACTACCTCTCCAGCGGTCAGTGAGTGTAACACCTGGCACACAGTGAGTGCTCAAAAGTTATTTGTTGAGTAAATGACACCATTTAAACCTATGGTTTAAAAAATGTGTTTCACTTTAAAAGTGGCAATATTATAAAAGGCCACAAGATGGGCTCATTACACTGTAGAAGTTTGTAAAACACTCCTGAATCATGAAATTAACAATTTTCTGCAAAAAGTTAGGAAGATTTCATACGTTTTTGAATCTTAAAAAGGAATTAAAATGCTTTTAGTGGCAAATTCTGGCAACATTTAGTCATTTCTTTATTCATCTAAAGAATTTTATTAAAGGAAAGTTGTAGTGTTATTTAATTATCATTCCCTCTTGTGGGTTTGAAAAAAAGGTTTTATCTTTATCACTCTTTCCATATATTCCTCTCTATAAAATTGAAATGTCTTCCTATTTATGGAATAATAAATTACATTCCTTCTTATAATTCAAAAAGGTGTTTTTCACTTTTTTTCAATCAAAAGTTTAAGCTTACTAAATTGAGTAGCCCTTTTTTTCTAAACGAATGCTTCTTGAAAATTGACTGTATGCCAGGACAGTCTCCATCCTTATCTCATTTGATACTTATTAACTAGATGAGGAAACTGAGGCTCTGAGAGTCTGAGGCTGGCCAAAGTCACCCAGCTAATAACTACAGGTACATTTTAGAAGAAAGACAGATACAAATCAAACAAAAACAAAAGCAAAAACAACATCAAAGAAACAAGAGAATGTGAGCTTGCTTGACAAAGCATGGTGATTCGATAGAGTGACTGAGGTTCTACTGTAGGTTGGATGGCCTCTTTGAGAAGGTGACATTGATGCTAAGCCAGGCATGATGAGAAGGAGCCAGGTTTTTGTGATTCTGGGGAAAAGTTTTCCAAGCAGAAAGAACAGCCAGTACAAAGGCTGAGTTAGGGAGGTGATTGATCTCAGTCTGGAAAGAAGACAAGCTGTGTGGTACTAAAAGATTCATCCAGTATCACTCTTACGCCTTTGACACAGTTGATGTTAGACATCTACTGTCCTGGCTTCCCTTGAAGATAAGCAGACACTGGTGTGTATCTTTGCAACAACCAAGGGATTGTTGCTTATTTCAACGGACTGGCACTCACTACCAGGAAGGAGGAAGAACTCTTCCGGAATTGACTGTTCTTTAGCTAAGGAAGGTCAGGGTTATATTCTATTAGGATGACTCCAAGCCAAACAGGACCTCCTGGCACCCGCTGAAGCCACAATGGGATTGGAATACTTTTCATGTAGTCAATATGTATACATTAAGTATCTACTGCTGGGCACAGAGTATCATGCAGTGAACAGAACAAAAGTCCCTTCCCTCAAGGAGCTTGTATTTGATGACATCATGGCTTATGTAACTACACATGGTTTACTTCAATTCTCTTTAGTCCAGCCAGTGTTTGATTAAGTTTAGAACTCTTTCATTGATTGGGTAGTTGAACAAAAAAGGAAATGGCACTGATTGTCAGGATTTCCATTTTCCCGTCCCAATCCCAGTTGGGCTCCTTTAACAGTGGGAGTTTTCCTGAGGATAGATGTGGTGCAGTTATTCCTGCCTACGAAGATTCAGAACATTAGTGCTGACACCAGAAACCCGACAGTTATCATGGCTTATTTGTACCATCCTGGTCTCTAATGCAGATCCAGACTTACATGGTGCCCCCTTACTTCCTGCCTAGCTTCCATCCATCAGGTCAGGTTATTTCTTCATGATTCATGTCCCTTAAGTCTATAATAGGAGAAGCAGAAACTTACCCCTCAATGACTGAAATCTAAAACCTAGCGGAGTCTAATTGTTATAGACTCAATGGCTTTTTCTGAAATTTTTCCATAATTTAGGCTACGTAGAAGAAAAATTCAGAAAAGAAAAAACAAACTACATTCACACACTGACCTTTTGACACCAGGGGCAATATCACTTGTGAACATGGTGTCATTTCTGCCCTCACATCCACTAATTCATAGAAAAATCCTCTAGAAAGAACGTGAAACCACCACCTGCTCCCCCTCCCCCACCAAGCACAGTTCTTTTTTTTTTTTTTTAAATGAAATTAAAAATACTCTAGATGGGATCAATAGTAGAATAACTGGCCAAAGTGCAAGGTATTCCAATGTGATTAAAGTCTCAAATAATTTGATTTAAAGTTATTATCAAAAGAGGGATTATCCTATATGGATTTGACTTAATCAGGTGAAATCCTTTTTTTTTTTTTTTTAAACATCTTTATTGAAGTATAATTGCCTTACAATAGTGTGTTAGCTTCTGCTTTATAACAAAGTGAATCAGTTATACATATACAATATGTTCCCATTTCTCTTTCCTCTTGCATCTCCCTCCCTCCCACCCTCCCCATCCCACCCCTCTAGGTGGTCACAAAGCACCGAGCTGATCTCCCTGTGCTGTGCGGCTGCTTCCCACTAGTTATCTATTTTACATTTGGTAGTGTATATATGTCCATGACACTCTCTTACCCTGTCACATCTCACCCCACCCCCTCCCCATATCCTCAGGTCCATTCTCTAGTAGGTCTGTGTCTTTATTCCCGTCTTGCCACTAGGTTCTTAATGGCCTTTTTTTTTTTTTCCCCTTAGATTCCGTATATATGTGTTAGCATACTGTATTTGTTTTTCTCTTTCTGACTTACTTCACTCTGTATGGCAGACTGTAACTCCATCCACCTCATTACAAATACCTCCATTTCATTTCTTTTTATGGCTGAGTAATATTCCATTGTATATATGTGCCACATCTTCTTTAGCCATTCATCCGATGATGGACACTTAGGTTGCTTCCATGTCCTGGCTATTGTAAATAGAGCTGCAATGAACATTGTGTTACATGACTCTTTTTGAGTTATGTTTTTCTCAGGGTATATGCCCAGCAGTGGGATTGCTGGGTCGTATGGTATTTCTATTTGTAGTTTTTTAAGGAACCTCCATACTGTTCTCCATAGTGGCTGTATCAATTTACATTCCCACCAACAGTGCAAGAGTGTTCCCTTTCCTCCACACCCTCTCCAGCATTTATTGTTTCTAGATTTTTTGATGATGGCCATTCTGACCAGTGTGAGATGATATCTCATTGTAGTTTTGATTTGCATTTCTCTAATGATTAATGATGTTGAGCATTCTTTCATGTGTCTGTAGGCCATCTGTATATCTTCTTTGGAGAAATGTCTATTTAGATCTTCTGCCCATTTTTGGATTGGGTTGTTCGTTTTTTTGTTATTGAGCTGCATGAGCTGCTTGTAAATCTTGGAGATTAATCCTTTGTCAGTTGCTTCATTTGCAAATATTTTCTCCCATTCTGAGGGTTGTCTTTGGTCTTGTTTATGGTTTCCTTTGCTGTGCAAAAGCTTTTAAGTTTCATTAGGTCCCATTTGTTTATTTGTGTTCTTATTTCCATTTCTCTGGGAGCTGGGTCAAAAAGAATCTTGCTGTGATGTATGTCATAGAGTGTTCTGCCTATGTTTTCCTCTAAGAGTTTGATAGTGTCTGCCCTTACACTTAGGTCTTTAATCCATTTTGAGTTTATTTTTGAGCATGGTGTCAGGGAGTGTTCTAATTTCATACTTTTACATGTTCCTGTCCAATTTTCCCAGCACCACTTATTGAAGAGGCTGTCTTTTCTCCACTGTATATGCTTGCCTCCTTTATCAAAGATAAGTTGACCATATGTGTGTGGGTTTATCTCTGGGCTTTCTATCCTGTTCCATTGATCTATATTTCTGTTTTTGTGCCAGTACCAAACTGTCTTGATTACTGAAGCTTTGTAATATAGTCTGAAGTCAGGGAGCCTGATTCCCCCAGCTCCATTTTTCGTTCTCAAGATGGCTTTGGCTATTCGGGGTCTTTTGTGTTTCCATACAAATTGTGAAATTTTTTGTTCTAGTTCTGTGAAAAATGCCAGCGGTAGTTTGATAGGGATTGCATTGAATCTGTAGATTGCTTTGGGAAGTAGAGTCATTTTCACAATGTTGATTCTTCCAATCCAGGAACATGGTATATCTCTCCATCTATTTGTATCATCTTTAATTTCTTTCATCAGTGTCTTATAATTTTCTGCATACAGGTCTTTTGTCTCCTTAGGTAGGTTTATTCCTAGATATTTTATTCTTTTTGTTGCAATGGTAAATGGGAGTGTTTTCTTAATTTCACTTTCAGATTTTTTGTCATTAGTGTATAGAAATGCAAGAGATTTCTGTGCATTAATTTTGTATCCTGCTACTTTACCAAATTCATTAATTAGCTCTAGGAGTTTTCTGGTAGCATCTTTAGGATTCTCTATGTATAGTATCATGTCATCTGCAAATAGTGACAGCTTTACTTCTTCTTTTCTGATTTGAATTCCTTTTATTTCTTTGTCTTCTCTGATTGCTGTGGCTAGGACTTCCAGAACTATGTTGAATAATAGTGGTGAGAGTGGGCAACCTTGTCTTGTTCCTGATCTTAGTGGAAATGGTTTCAGTTTTTCACCATTGAGGACAATGTTGGCTGTGGGTTTGTCATATATGGCCTTTATTATGTTGAGGAAAGTTCCCTCTATGCCTACTTTCTGCAGGGCTTTTATCATAAATGGGTGTTGAATTTTGTCGAAAGCTTTCTCTGCATCTATTGAGATGATCATATGGTTTTTCTCCTTCAATTTGTTAATATGGTGTATCACATTGATTGATTTGCGTATATTGAAGAATCCTTGCATTCCTGGGATAAACCCCACTTGATCATGGTGTATGATCCTTTTAATGTGCTGTTGGATTCTGTTTGCTAGTATTTTGTTGAGGATTTTTGCATCTATGTTCATCAGTGATATTGGCCTGTAGTTTTCTTTCTTTGTGACATCTCTGTCTGGTTTTGGTATCAGGGTGATGGTGGCCTCGTAGAATGAGTTTGGGAGTGTTCCTCCCTCTGCAATATTTTGGAAGAGTTTGAGAAGGATAGGTGTTAGCTCTTCTCTAAATGTTTGATAGAATTCACCTGTGAAGCCATCTGGTCCTGGGCTTTTGTTTGTTGGAAGGTTTTTAATCACAGTTTCAATTTCAGTGCTTGTGATTGGCCTGTTCATATTTTCTATTTCTTCCTGGTTCAGTCTCGGCAGTTTGTGCATTTCTAAGAATCTGTCCATTTCTTCCAGGTTGTCCATTTTATTGGCATAGAGTTGCTTGTAGTAATCTCTCATGATCTTTTGTATTTCTGCAGTGTCAGTGGTTACTTCTCCTTTTTCATTTCTAATTCTATTGATCTGGGTCTTCTCCCTTTTTTTCTTGATGAGTCTGGCTAATGGTTTATCAATTTTGTTTATCTTCTCAAAGAACCAGCTTTTAGTTTCATTGATTTTTGCTATTGTTTCCTTCATTTCTTTTTCATTTATTTCTGACCTGATCTTTATAATTTCTTTCCTTCTGCTGGCTTTGGGGTTTTTTTGTTCTTCTTTCTCTAATTGCTTTAGGTGCAAGGTTAGGTTGTTTATTCGAGATGTTTCCTGTTTCTTGAGGTAGGCTTGTATTGCTATAAACTTCCCTCTTAGCACTGCTTTTGCTGCGTCCCATAGGTTTTGGGTCGTCGTGTCTCCGTTGTCATTTGTTTCTAGGTATTTTTTGATTTCCCCTTTGATTTCTTCAGTAATCACTTCGTTATTAAGTAATGTATTGTGTAGCCTCCATGTGTTTGTATTTTTTACAGATCTTTTCCTGTAATTGATATCTAGTCTCATAGCGTTGTGGTCGGAAAAGATACTTGATACGATTTCAATTTTCTTAAATTTACCAAGGCTTGATTTGTGACCCAAGATATGATCTATCCTGGAGAATGTTCCATGAGCACTTGAGAAAAATGTGTATTCTGTTGTTTTTGGGTGGAATGTCCTATAAATATCAATTAAGTCCATATTGTTTAATGTATCATTTAAAGCTTGTGTTTCCTTATTTATTTTCATTTTGGATGATCTGTCCATTGGTGAAAGTGGGGTGTTAAAGTCCCCTACTATGATTGTGTTGCTGTCAATTTCCCCTTTTATGGCTGTTAGTATTTGCCTTATGTATTGAGGTGCTCCTATGTTGGGTGCATAAATATTTACAATTGTTATACCTTCCTCTTGGATCGATCCCTTGATCATTATATAGTGTCCTTCTTTGTCTCTTGTAATAGTCTTTATTTTAAAGTCTATTTTGTCTGATATGAGAATTGCTACTCCAGCTTTCTTTTGATTTCCATTTGCATGGAATATCTTTTTCCATCCCCTCACTTTCAATCTGTATGTGTCTCTAGGTCTGAAGTGGGTCTCTTGTAGACAGCATATATATGGGTCTTGTTTTTGTATCCATTCAGCCAGCCTGTGTCTTTTGGTGGGAGCATTTAATCCATTTACATTCAAGGTAATTATCGATATGTATGTTCCTATTCCCATTTTCTTAAATGTATTGGGTTTGTTATTGTAGGTGTTTTCCTTCTCTTGTGTTTCTTGACTAGAGAAGTTCCTTTAGCATTTGTTGCAAAGCTGGTTTAGTGGTGCTGAACTCTCTCAGCTTTTGCTTGTCTGTAAAGGTTTTAATTTCTCCATCAAATCTGAATGAGATCCTTGCTGGGTAGAGTAATCTTGGTTGTAGGTTTTTCTCCTTCATCACTTTAAGTATATCCTGCCACTCCCTTCTGGCTTGCAGAGTTTCTGCTGATAGATCAGATGTTAACCTTATGGGGATTCCCTTGTGTGTTATTTGTTTTTTTTCCCTTGCTGCCTTTAATATGTTTTCCTTATATTTAATTTTTGACAGTTTGATTAATATGTGTCTTGGCGTGTTCCTCCTTGGGTTTATCCTGTATGGGACTCTCTGTGCTTCCAGGACTTGATTAACTATTTCCTTTCCCATATTAGGGAAGTTTTCAACTATAATCTCTTCAAAAATTTTCTCAGTCCCTTTCTTTTTCTCTTCTTCTTCTGGTACCCCTATAATTCGAATGTTGGAGCGTTTAATGTTGTCCCAGAGGTCCCTGAGACTGTCCTCAGTTCTTTTCATTCTTTTTTCTTTATCCTGCTCTGTAGTAGTTATTTCCACCATTTTATCTTCCAGGTCACTTATCCTTTCTTCTGCCTCAGTTATTCTACTATTGATCCCATCTAGAGTATTTTTAATTTCATTTATTGTGTTCTTCATCATTGCTTGGTTCCTCTTTAGTTCTTCTACATCCTTGTTAAATGTTTCTTGCATTTTGTCTATTCTATTTCCAAGATTTTGGATCATCCTTACTATCATTATTCTGAATTCTTTTTCAGGTAGACTACCTATTTCCTCTTCATTTGTCAAGTCCAGTGTGTTTTGAGCCTGCTCCTTCATCTGCTGTGTGTTTTTCTGTCGTCTCATTTTGCCTATCTTACTGTGTTTGGGATCTCCTTTTCACAGGCTGCAGGTTCGTAGTTCCCGTTGTTTTTGGTATCTGTCCCCAGTGGCTAAGGTTGGTTCAGTGGGTTGTGTAGGCTTCCTGGTGGAGGGAACTAGTGCCTGAGTTCTGGTGGATGAGGCTAGATCTTGTCTTTCTGGTGGGCACGTCCACGTCTGGTGGTGTATTTTGGTGTGTCTGTGGCCTTATTATGATTTTAGGCAGCCTCTCTGCTAATGGATGGGGTTGTGTTCCTGTCTAGCTAGTTGTTTGGCATAGGGTGTCCAGCACTGTAGCTTGCTGGTCGTTGGGTGAAGCTGGGTCTTGATGTTGAGATGGAGATCTCTGGGAGATTTTTGCCGTTTGGTATTACGTGGAGCTGGGAGGTCTCTTGTGGACCAGTGTTCTGAAGTTGGCTCTCCCACCTCAGAGGCACGGCCCTGATGCCTGGCTGGAGCACCAAGAGCCTTTCGTCCACACAGCTCAGAGTAAAAGGGAGAAAAAATAGAAAGAAAGAAAGAAAGAGGCTATAATATAGTGAAGTAAAATAAAGCTATTGTAAAGCAAAGCTATACAGACAAAATCTCACCCAGAAGCATATACATATACACTCACAAAAAAAAAGGAAAAGGGGAAAAATTAATATCTCCTGCTCCCAGAGTCCACCTCCTGAATTTGGGCTGATTCGTTGTCTGTTCAGGTATTCAGCAGATGCAGGTACATCACGTTGTTTGTGGAGCTTTAATCCGCTGCTCCTGAGGCTGCTGGGAGAGATTTCCCCTTCTCTTCCCTGTTCGCACAGCTCCTGGGGTTCAGCTTTGGATTTGGACCTGCCTCTGCGTGTAGGTCGCCTGAGTGCGTCTGTTCCCCGCCCAGACAGGACGGGGTTAAAGGAGCAGCTGCCTCGGGGGCTCTGGCTCACTCAGGCCGCGGGGAGGGAGGGGTACAGAGGAGGCGGGGCGAGCCTGCAGCGTCAGAGGCCGGCGTGACGTTGCACCAGCCTGAAGCGTGCAGTGGTTCTCCCGGGGATGTTGTCCCCGGATCCCGGGACCCTGGCCGTGGCGGGCTGCACCGGCTCCCGGGAGGGGAGGTGTGGAGAGTGACCTGTGCTCACACACAGGCTTTTTGGAGGCAGCAGCAGCAGCCCCAGTGTCTCACGCCCGTCTCTGGGGTCCGCGCTGATCGCCGCGGCTCGCGCCCTTCTCTGGAGTTCGTTTAGGCGGCGCTCTGAATCCCCTCTCCTTGCGCGCAGCGAAACCAAGAGGCAAGAAAAAGTCTCTTGCCTCTTCGGCAGCTGCAGACCTTTTCCCGGTCTCCCTCCCGGCTAGCTGTGGTGCGCCAACCCCTTCAGGCTGTGTTCACGCCGCCAGCCCCAGTCCTCTCCCTGCGATCCGACCGAAGCCGAGCCTCAGCTCCCAGCCCCGCCCGCCCCGGCGGGTGAGCAGACAAGCCTCTCGGGCTGGTGAGCGCCGCTCGGCGCCGAGCCTCTGTGCGGGAGTCTCTCCGTTTTTCACTCTGCGCCCCTGTTGCTGTGGGATCCGCGCTGATAGCCGCGGCTCGCGCCCTTCTCTGGAGTTCGTTTAGACGGCGCTCTGAATCCCCTCTCCTTGCCCGCCGCGAAACAAAGAGGCAAGAAAAAGTCTCTTGCCTCTTCGGCAGCTGCAGACTTTTTCCCGGACTCACTTCCGGCTACCTGTGGTGCACTAAACCCTTCAGGCTGTGTTCACGCCGCCAGCCCCAGTCCTCTCCCTGCGATCCGACCGAAGCCCGAGCCTCAGCTCCCAGCCCCTGCCCGCCCCGGCGGCTGGGCAGACAAGCCTCTCCGGCTGGTGAGTGCTGCTTGGCGCCGAGCCTCTGTGCGGGAACCTCTCCGCTTTGCCCTCCGCACCCCTGTGGCTGCGCTCTCCTCCGTGGCTCCAAAGCTTCCCCCCTCCGCCACCCGCAGTCTCCGCCCGCGAAGGGGCTTCCTAGTGCGTGGAAACCTTTCCTCCTTCACAGCTCCCTCCCACTGGTGCAGGTGCCGTCCCTATTCTTTTGTCTCTGTTATTTCTTTTTTCTTTTGCCCTACCCAAGTACGGGGGGAGTTTCTTGCCTTTTTGGAGGTCGGACGTTTTCTGCCAGCGTTCAGTGGGTGTTCTGTAGGAGCAGTTCCACGTGTAGATGTATTTCTACTGTATCTGTGGGAAGGAAGGTGATCTCCGCGTCTTACTCTTCCGCCATCTTCTCCCTCCTCCTCCCAAGCACAGTTCTTTACAATTTTTCTTTGTCATCGGAAGCAAATGAGATAACAGACTATGTATATGGCCTATTCTTAAGCTTCATAGCACCTTATATTAGGTTTTATAGCACCTTATAAGAAGTTTTCTATTTGAAAACTTCTATTTACAATAGAAATTTTACACCACTAAGTTTGCAAATTTCTACAAAACTTAGTGGTGTAAAACAAGACACAGTTATTATCAGACAGTTCTGTAGGCCAGAAGTCTGACAGTGGGTCTCACTGGGCTAAAGTCCAGGTGTTGGCAGGGCTAGGTTCCTTTCTAGAGGCTCTAGAGGAGCATGTTTCCTGGCCCTTTCCAGCTTCTAGAAGCTACCTGCGCTGCCTACCTCTTGGTCCCTTTCCTCCAACTCCAAGGCCAACCATTTCACATATCTCTGACTTTTCTTTCATCATCTGGTCCCTCTCTAACCACAATTAGAAAAGTTTCTCTGCTTTTAACTGCTCATGTGATTAGATGGGGTCTTCCTGGATAATCCAGGAAATCTCCCCTTCTCAGAGGCCATACCCATAACCACATTGTCAAAGTCCCTTTTGCCATGTATGGTAACGTATTCTGAGGTTCCGTGGATGAAGATGCAGACATCTTTGGGGCCATTATTTTGCTACCACACCCTTTTCTTAAAAAAAAAAAAAAAAAGCACTGGGAAACATATACATGTAACTCCTATAAATCCCCTGTATAGAAATCCTGCTGTTTTCAGTTAAAACTCTCCTCTCCTGTCCTCCTCTCTTCTTACCTATTCCCTCTCCTTCCCTCCCCTCCAGTTTTCTTTTTTGGGGGGACAGATATGGAAAGAAAGTGAGATGAATACTGTGCTTTTGTCTACTCAGCTTCTCTTGTCACAAGCCTTTGGTAGGGGAAGTGAGTGTTCTTTTCATCCACTCTAATCCTGATGTTTTGGTAGGGTTTCCAGTCATAGTACTCCTCTACCTCTTTGCCTCAGGGTCCCCCTATCCAGTTTGATTATCTTACCCACCTGGACATTGTGATTGGTTCAGTAGCAGGCATTTAACCCAAAATGGGCCAATCAGAATACTGCCTTGAGATTTTTTTTATAAGTGGCTCCATGGGGGGACATTACTCTTTGTTTCCTTGCTGCAAGAAAGCTAAAAGTATATGGTTCAGAGCTGCTGGTTCTATGCCTTTCACCCCTTGGAGAAACCAATAGACTGATGAGGACAGAAAGAGATGATTCTGGTAAGTTACTCCTTGATTTTATTCTTTGAGGTCTTCAAAGCTGCTTTGGTTCCTCTTTGATTCTATGAGTTACCCACGTTTGTTCCTAATAAATCTCCCTTTTGCTTAATCTAGTTTGTTTTGAGTTTGTTTCTTACAACTAAAAGAGTCCCAATTAAAATATGTTATTTTCCCTCCCATAATGCCTTTGTCCCCTGACCTCACTGTTTTTTTCTGGGGGGGAGCATTGCTGACTTCTACTCTTTTTTTTTGTTTTTTTCTTAAGGTATAGTTGATTTACAATGTTGTGTTAATTTCTACTGTACAGCAAAGTGACTCAGTTTTACATATATGTATTCTTTTTCATATTCTCTCCATTATGGTTTATCACAGGATGCTGAATATAGTTTCCTGTGCTATACAGTAAGACCTTGTTGTTTATCCATCCTATATATACTGGTTTGCATCTGCTAATCCCAAACTCTCAATCCTTCCCTCCTCCCACCCCCACTCCCCCTTGGCAATCACAATTCTGTTCTCTATGTCTGTGAGTCTGTTTCTGTTTGGAAGATATGTTCATTTGTGTCGTATTTTGGATTCTGAACTTATATGTGATATCATATGGTATTTGTCTTTCTCTTTCTGACTTACTTCACTTAGTATGAGAATCTTTAGGTCCATCCATGTCACTGCAAATGGCATTATTTCATTCTCTTTTATGGCTGAGTAATATTCCATTGTATATATGTACCACATCTTTATCCATTCATCTGTCAATGGACGTTTAGGTTGCTTCCATGTCTTGGCTATTGTAAATAGTGCTGCTATGAGCATAGAGGTGCATGCATCTTTTCGGATTATACTTTTGTCTGGGTATATGCCCAAGAATGGGATTGCTGTATCATATGGCAACTCTATTTGTAGTGTTTTGAGGAACCTCCATACTGTTTCCATAGTGGCTACACTAACTTACATTATTGCCAACAGTGTAGGAGGGTTCCCTTTTCTCCACACCCTCCCCAGCATTTGTTATTTGTAGACTTTTTAATGATGGCCATTCTGACCAGTGTGAAGTGGTATTTCATTGCAGTTTTGATTTGCATTTCTCTAATAGTTAGCAATGATGTGCATCTTTTCATGTGCCTATTGGCCATCTGTACGTCCTCTTTGGAGAAATGTCTATTTAGGTCTTCTGCCCATTTTTCAATTGGGTTGTTTGTTTTTTTGTCATTGAGTTGTGTGAGCTGTTTGTATATTTTGGAAATGAAGTCCTTGTCAGTTGCATCATTTGTAAATATTTTCTCCCAGTCCATAGGTTGTCTTTTCGTTTTGTTTATAGTTTCCTCTGCCATGCAAAAGCTTATAAGTTTGATTAGGTCCCATTTGTTTATTTTTGCTTTTATTTCTATTGCCTTGGGAGATTGACCTAAGAAAACATTGGTACAATTTATGTCACAGAATATTTTGCCTATATTCTCTTCTACTGTCCTCACTACTTATCTTGTTGATCCATTGGGTTCAAAAGCCAAATCTAAGGTCAAGGATGTCTCCCATGGGGAAAAGAAAAAGATCAAGAAATGATCAGAAGAGATTCTGAAATGAGTCCACATCATATTGCTTTTGTTAGTTCTTAGGTCACACTTTCTGAAAGCATTCACCCCCTGTTTCACAGTTCTTCTTGGATTATGCAACTCAGTTAATTAAAGAGGATTATGTACAGATGCCAGTAATACTATTAATACAATGGCAGTAAGATGAAAAGCTTGAAATCTAAATACTTTCTGTTTCTATTATCAAGTTTCCACAGTGAAATTAAAATCCTTTAAGTGAAATCTCCTTCTCATTTCTTCTTATTTTACTTCTGGAACTTATACATTCCCAACAAAACCTTCAAAGGCCAGTTATTCTTTTTTTTTTTTTTTTTTTTTAATTTACTTATTTATTTATTTATTTATTTATGGCTGTGTTGGGTCTTCGTTTCTGTGCGAGGGCTTTCTCCAGTTGCAGCAAGCCGGGGCCACTCTTCATCACGGTGCGCAGGCCTCTCACTATCGCGGCCTCTCTTGTTGCGGAGCACAGGCTCCAGATGCGCAGGCTCAGTAGTTGTGGCTCACGGGCCCAGTTGCTCCGTGGCACGTGGGATCTTCCCAGACCAGGGCTCGAACCCGTGTCCCCTGAATTGGCAGGCAGATTCTCAACCACTGCGCCACCAGGGAAGCCCCAAAGGCCAGTTATTCTAAAGCCAGCTTTCATGAATCTCATTTTTCCAAACTTCAGAATGTTATATAAGAACATTTCCATTGCAACTCCATACCCAGAATTTTCTGACCCAAATACAAGAAGTGCCAATGTTGCTTCATAATTTGGATCTTCTCAACAGCATATTTCTGAGACTCGGAAATCGTTAAATTTTTGTGCATGTTTCTGACATACAAGGAGATGCCCAGTGTGCACTTCCCAATGCATTGCAAGCTACAGTTCCAGAAGAGAATTGGTGGGGAGAGGAATGTCCAGCCAGCATATGAGGCCAAGCTACTCACTTCACGTTAAATCACAGAATGACTGCCAACTGGAGGTGCTTAACTACATTATGGAAGAAGATACCTCTTCTGCACCTGTTTAGGTATGGAAATAACTCCTCATCTCTAGCCTACAGAGACCATCATCACAAAACAAAATTAGCTTGCTGCTCAGAAAGTAGTTGTTATCATGTACCTGTAGGGCATAAGCTAGGTACTGGTACGTAAAGGTGGACAAAACAGACCTGATTCCAGCTCTCAATGAGCTTGAAGTCTAGTGGGTGACATAGAAACCAAATAAGTGACAAATAGAGTTATAATTAAAAATTATCCTAAGTGCTATGAAAGAAAAACTTCTAAAAGGTGACGTTTAATCTGAGCTCTGAATGTGATGGATGGAAAGGAACTAGTCAAGGGGAAACTATTAGGAAGAGGATCCTAGGCAGTAAGAGGAGCATCCAATGAAGAAGAAATAACAATTGCATAGATCCTGAGGCGACAAATCGATTGCAGTTCTCGAGGACTCATGCATGCTGTGTTCTGGAGCCTGGTGAGTGATGTAGAGTGTAGTAACTGTGTATGTGTGTTTGGAGGAGAGTTAAGGAGGGCAGACAAATTGTACAGGCTCAGTTTGCCTTAAACCAGGTTAAGGATTTTAAATTTTTTTCTAGGTACAATGAAATGCTATTGAAGTATTTTCAAAGTGGGAGAGTCATGATCTAATGTACATTTTAAAGGGATCACATGGAACCTGTTTGGAGAATGGCTTGGAGGGTGGCCCTAGTCAAATCAGACAGACTAGTTAGGAAGCTATTTCAATAGACTACACAGGAGGTCAAAGTCATGACTCTTAGACTAGAGTCATGGCAATATGGAGAGAATCACATGGATTTGAGATATATATTTGCAAATAGGATCAACAGGTTTTAGTGATGGGTTGAATATGGTGAATGATGGCAAGAAATCTGCTTTGAGAGGCTAGATAGGTAGTGGTGGCATTTAGGGATCAGGAAAAAGACTTTTGGTGGAAGAGATTTTGAAGATAAGGTAAGAGTTCAATGTGAGAAATTTTAAGCTTGAAATGTCTGTGGTACATCCCAGTGGAGATATCAAACAGGAAAGTGAACAAACTAGATAAACTAGTCTGGAGTTCAGAGGAGAGATCTGGACTAGAGATTTAAACTTGAGATCAAAGGTGCATACTCTTTTTTTTCATGTTCTATTTTAGAATAGTTTCAGACATACAAGCAAGTTCGAAAATAGTACCGAAAAATCCTGTTATACATCCAGGTTTCCTAAATGTTAAAATCTTACATAGCCACAGTACAATTATGAAAACCAGGGAATTACCATTCATACAGCACTATCTAATGACAAACGTTATCCAAAGTTTGTCAATTGTCCAACTTGTATCCTTTTTTGCATCCAACATCCAAATCTAGGATCACACATTGCATTTAGTTGTCATGTCTACTCAGTCTCCTTTCATCTGGAACAATCCTTTGTCTTCATGACCATAGCATTCTTAAAGAGTACTGGCCAGTTATGTTGTAAAATGTCCCTTAATTTGGGTCTTTAGAGAGTCCTAACTAATATAATGAGTAGAAGGGTAGCTTTGAACATCCACCGAACCCTTAGATGCTGTCACAGAAAGGCCTTCCTGCTCGGAACCCTGAGAATTCCTGGCTGCCATTGCTAGTGGGCTGGTGGGGGAGAATCTTCAGTGAGGATAGGGTGAGAGGGTGGGGAACAGAAAAGCAGCATAGACCAAAACTCTCTTTTGCACAGCAGATTCCCCTGCTGAAGCAGGCCTGAATGAGAAGTGGGAATAAGTTTTAACCTTTCATGAATTTCAGAATTTTGACTATTACATGGGGCCAACTCTTTTAAGTATTACACTTAGACTATTCTTGGGACAGAAGTGACTAGAAGATTCTTATCATTTGGGACATAGGGAAACAAATTTCCTACTCCAAAATGTGTCTCTTTGGCATGAAGATAAATTTAGGCTGATTGTTTTTAAGAAACAGAAGACTCAGGAAGTCTTGCTTTTTACTTCCTCCTTAGTTGCCTAAAGAATTTAGATAGAGGGCCTGTCTTCTGAATAGAGCTATCACCAGAGATATTTGAAAAGAATTTGGACTAGATGTGGTCCATAGAGATCAGTTCTTTCTGGGTCCCATTTTCTCTGCATGGCCCAGCAAAATTTGCTTACCAAACATCTGCTTTCCCATCTCCATGTCAATTGCCTTCTTCCCCTTTGAAGTCCTAAATCACTACCCCTGATATCTTTTTTTTTTAGCTGAAGATGGTATTTAAGGTGAGGGTTTCGGCCATTTTGGTGAGTTACTCAGTTTTCCAAGTCTCTCCCATGTATACATGTTATTAAACTTTTGTTTGATTTTCTCCTGTTAATCTGTCTCATGTCAATTTAATTCTTAGACCAGCCAGAAGAACCTAGAAGGATCGAGGAAAATTTCTTCCTCCCTGACAGAGATGAAGGAAAAAGTCATGAATTCTGTTATAGAATTTACTCAAAGGACAGGAAAGAACTAGCTTAATAAAATTTCATTGGGCAAGAAGGGGTACAGTTATTTTGTTTGTACTCCAGTTTCTTCTTTAAATGTAATAAACACATTTGCAAACAAGAAGAATAAAAATTCATCAACTAAGTATTCAACTAAAATTTTTAAAAAAGAAAAATAGGCTAAGCCCAAAAAACATAGAAGAAAGAAAATAATAATGATATAAGCATAACTTAAGGAAATAGAAATCAAACAATATAAGATCAACTAAACCAAAAGCTAATTGTTGGAAAAGAGTAACAAAATACATTCACTTTTTCCAAGATTGAACAAGCTCAAAAATAAAGAAAAAGCACAAATAAACAAGGCTAGACATTAAATAACAGGCACCATTATATGTAAAGTAAAAACTTAAAAAGAAGAGAATACTATAAACAGACTTATGTTCATGATTGAAAAAGAGCTGAAACAAATACTTTTCTAGCAAATGGATTCAAAAGGAATTATAAAGTCTGAAAAGACTTATACACACTAAAAAACTGAAGGAACATTCAAATATTGACACACAACGATGACACCCTCCTCAGAACCTTTTATAGCTGAGTTTTATGAAGCTTTTAAGGAAAAAAATAATTCCAGTCTTATAAGACATGTTTATACAATAGTAAAAAAGGGTGTACACCTCAACTCCTTTCATGAGTCCAGGTAACTTTGATACCCCAAAAAAGATAGTATGAGAAAGGAAAATTAAAGGCCAGTCTTATTTATGAACATAGTTATAATACTCTTGAAAAAAAGATTTGCAAACTAAATCTACCACCGAATTAAAAAAAGAAACATCTTAACCAAGCAAGAATCATCACAAGAATGTATGAATGATTTACTAACTGAAATTTTGTAAAGTAATTTACCATAATCACAGGCAAAGCAAGGTTAAAACCCATACAGTGGCCCCTGTATCCTGTACTGCTGCTGTAAAGAAATCACCACAAACTTACTGGCTTAAAACAACACAAATTTATTATCTTACAGTTCTGGAGGTCAGAAGTCCAAAATCAGTCTCAGAGGACTAAAATCAAGGTGTTGACAGGGCTGCATTCCTTCTGGAGGCTTTAGGGGAAAATTCATTCCCTTGCTTTTTCCAGCTTCTGGGGGCTGATCACATTCTTATGGTTTTAGGGTCTCATCTTCTATCTTCAAAGCCAGTAGTGTAACCGCTTCCAATCTCTTTCTCTCTCTCACTCTGATGCTCTTTACTCCTTCTTATATGGATCAGTGTGATTACATCGAATGCACTCAGATATTCTAGGACATTCTCCCCATCTCAAAATTCTTAATTACATCTGCAAAGTCCCTTTTGTTATATAAAACAAAATATTCACAGGATCTGGGGTTTAGAATGCAGCTATCTTTGGGGGCTATTATTCAGCCTGCTACATTGTAGAAAAATAATTTGATAAAATTTAACATGTGTTCATGATTTTAAAATAAACAACAACAATGATAACAAAACTCTTAGCAATAGAAATAGAAAGAAACTCCCTTAGCCTGTGAACAGTATCTTTAGGAAGATTTTCTTTTAAGATCAGGAACTACGCAAGAATTCTCATTATGATTGCTTCTTCTCAGTATTGTGCTGGAGGTCTTAACCAATGCAACAGATAAAATAAAGAAATAACTGGTAAAGCACTAGACAGAAAAAAAGAAAAAATTTGTCAACAAAGAAATTTCTCCCAGAGAAAACCAAAGAGAGTCTACAGATAAATATTAGAACTAATGAGAAAATCTGCAAGGTTGCTGGATGCAAGATGAATTTACTCTTGTTTCTATATATCAGCAGCAAGCAAATAGAACATGCAAGATGTAATTTTAAAATTTCATTCAATCCCTACTTCATGTCATACACAAATATGAATTCCAGGTAGATTAAGGACAAATATTAAAGGCAAAACTATGAAACTTTTCTAAGGCAATATGAGAAATTAACTTTATAACACTGGAGTAGGAAAGGAGTTCATAAATAGGATACAAAAAAATGCAACCCATAAAGAAGAAGACTAAATTTGTTCACTTTATATGATGAACTTCTCGATCAAAAGACACATAAAGGGAGCACAAAGGCAAGTCACAGTCGGAAGATGATTTTCAATATCTTCAATATCGGATGTAATTGAAACGAGATTAATATTCAGAATACATAGTGATCTTCTAGAAATCAACATAAAAGAGAGATACCCAATCAAAAAATAGGCAAAAGATTTAAACAGGCATTTCACAAAAGAGGAGATCCAAATGGCCAATAGACTTATAAAAAGGTGCTTACCTCATTAGAATTAGAGAAATACAAATGAAAACCACAATCAGATACCATTCCATACCCCAAAAATGGGCAAAAGTTAAAAAGCCTTATGCCAAGTGTTGTCATCAATATGGAGCAACAGAAACTCTTAGACAATGTTGGAGTGTAAAATGGTACACTGCTTAGGAAAATAGTTTTACATTTGAACAGAAGTAGACACAATGATTCAGCATTTCCACCCCCAGGCATAGACTTTAGAAAAACTAGTACAGTGCCTGAAGATACATACACAGCATTGTTCATACCAGCATTTTTTGTAATAGCCCCAAACTGAAAACAACCAAAATGGCCATCTACAGTAGAATAAACAAAATTTAGCATGTTCACCATTGAAAACGCTCCACAGCAGTGACAGTGATTGAATAACCATCACTTGTATCAATATGGCTCAGTTGAAAAATGTGATTTTGACTGAAAGAAGTATAGAGAATAAATACAGCATGATTCTATCTATAGAGTTGAAAACCATCAAACCCTGATCAGTGTATTGTTCATAGATACATACATAGGTGATAACATTATAAAGAAAAGCCCTGGAATGTCTAATACGAAATTTACAGTAGAGGTTGTAACAATGAAAGAGGAAGGGAGGAATAAGATCATGGAGGTAAGATTCCACATGAGATTCTGGTTAGTCCTACTTTTTGTGGTGAAGGAAGCAGATGGTTTTTTTATATTGCTGTTTTTACAGTGTTCAACATCTACAATGTTTCATACATCTTCTGTTTGGATATTTCGTTCTTTCTTTCATAGCCACACCCACACTCAAGAAATTCCATTCAGGTTAGCAATAAACACTAAAAATTACTTAGGAATATATCTACAAAAGCAGGCATAACTTTTATGGAGAGAATTCTGAAACTTTCTTGAAGGGCATACAATGAGATAATGAACAAACCATGGCACTGGAACTCAGTATGGGTGAGTGAAAAGATGACGATTCTCCTCAAATTTACTTTACATTTAGTGCATTTCTTTTTTCTTTTGGTGGATTTTGATAAAGTGACCATAAATTCTGTGGAAAGGTAAGGGACCCAGATTAGCCAATATAAATTGAGACACAGGATAAAGAAAAAAAAAATTCACACAACATGTATTAATATATTTTGTTTTTTTGAAAAAAAAAAAAGACTGGGGAATGAAGAAATAGAGATAACATTTGTAGGCAACCCTTTTGAAAAGTTTGGCTGTGCAGAAGAGCAGGAACACAATTTGTCAATACTTGTTCTGGTACACAGAAACGTTTCAGCTAATGGATCAGCTGCTTCCTGTGAAATTGAGACATAGTTTATGACACAGATAATCAAGCTCAGGGTTTCCCAAACTTGCCTAGTCATTAGAATTGCCTAGGATAGTTGTTAAAACTGCCGATTCCTTTGCCACATTCTAGACCAACTGAATCAGACTCTCCAAAGGAGGGTCCTGGGAACCTGTATTTTCCAAGTAATAAACTGCCCAGGTGATTCTTCTGATTTGGCAAGGTTGTGTAACACCGATCACGTCCTAAAAGAATAATTGTTGTTAGAAAGAAACATGATACAATACATTTTGTGGAAGTTTATACATAACTTTAAAATAATAGTAATCATCTAGAAAAAATATATTTTCCATAGATGAGAATTATTTCCACAGAAGTTTGGAATCTGCTTTAGTTACTAAGAAACTCTTTAGGAGAACACTTTATAAATGTGTCTAACTTGCCAAATTAAAAAAAGAAATGTAAAAGTCTTAATTTATAGGAGCAGTTAATATTTAAGTCCATTTACTTAGGCTCTCCAATTAGGAGATCATTGGTTTAGCTATGTTTTTCTTTTCTACATTTTTATCAAAGAGGGAGGTATAATACACATTTTGGTTTGTTGTTCTGTCCGAAAAGATTTGTGTAGAGAACAAACGTATAGACACCAAGGGGGGAAAGAAGAAGTCTGTGTGTCTTGAGTTTCAAACTGTTTTTCTTCATCTCTAGCTGAGCTTCTTTCTTCCTCAGTTAAAGGAGAATCTGTCCTCTGGTTTCCAGCCTTCAGAATCAAAACTTTTTCTTTCTTTCTCCCTTTCTAACTTCCTTCCTTCCTTCCTCCTTCCCTCCCTCCCTCCCTCCCTCCCTCTCTCTCCCTCCCTCCCTCTCCCTCTCCCACTTCCTGTCCCCCTCCCCCTCTCTCTTTCTTTCTCTTTTTCCTTGCTGTTTTTCATTTTGTTTTGGCCTGGGCTTTCCTTCAGTCACATTATTGCCTCTCAAAGCCCATGGTCTTCCTCGGGGAAAGCAGAGGCGTATCTAATTTATCACTATCACTTGTGATTTAATACTTGTGTTACAACTTCTCAGATGGTAAGCATGTGTCAAAGTTTTATGTCAAACTTGCCATAGGGAGAAGGCTCCTAAGAAAGACAATCCAAAGATTTGCTCTTGGTAGAGACATCTTTTGGGGAAATAAGTGGTTAAGTAATCATTGTTAAATTAGCTTTCTTTAAAAAAAAAAAGCATGTCTACTTAAAGATCATTAGGCTTATTGCAAGATGACTGTAAGCTGAGTGATATGACTCTAATTTCTCCAAAGGAGTTTGAATCCCATTATCATCTATCATAAAATTGCTCCAGCATTTTATCACGAATACCAGCTATTTGCCAGAAGGTGCTTCTAACTACATCACACCCCAGAGTTCTGCCTCAGCTCAAGTATGTGGTATTTTTCTTTTCCAGGCCTTTTTTTTTCCCCCACTGAGAAATTCTTTTAAAAGAACTAGCTTGGTCTAAGAAAAGATTCATCTCATTGTGTTTTTATCCTATGTGTATTAATCGAGTTTGTCACTTAGTTACTTATTACATTTTCTACAAATGGTAGAAATTAGACATAGGTTTAATTTGCACCATCAACATCAATATTTGTACTTCCATTGTTAATATTCCATTTAACCATCCCTCTAGGGAATATTTCTGAAATAAGGTTATGTCTTACAACTGAACACACACACACACCTAGTAAAGCCATTGTTGAACTGATGGTGTGTCTTAAATAAATTTAAAAAATACACGTGACATGATACAACTTGGCACATGTGGCTTTACGGTATTAGCTTCCTGACAGTAGGCCTTTTTTTTTGTTTCTTGGTCTGTTTAAAACCCTTTATTATGTGGCATACATCAGAAAGGTGGGGTAATACAGCCTGGTCCCATTCTGTGAGAGGCAGGAAGCTCTCACTGTTTGTTGACTCCAGTGGGAAAGTTGGGGGAAAGGCTTTTTATCTCCCCTCCCCCCGAAGGGTGGGGAGAAACAGGAGCGGCTGTGCAGTCAGATCCAGATAGATCCAAGCTGTGCAGTCAGGTCCTTTCCCCAAATTGGTGACTTCCATGTTGCTTGGGAGGCTCTTCTCATTATGGAGTTTTCCTCACCCCTCTCTTGGGTCTTACGTAGTTAATAATTCTGTTCAGTTTGTTTTGGGTGAGGCTACCTAGGCGTGCTTCTAATCCATGTATGTGCAGGAAGGGAAATTGCCCTCATCAGTCCAGCCTTGTGGTGGAAACATGTGTAATACAAATCAGGTTTGACCCTGCCCAAAGTGATTGCTTGTCGGTAGTGCTTCTAAGCGCTGTTATTCTGCTAACAGAGTCTCTCTTTTCTCCTATTTGAATTACATTACAACACGTCCCCTTCTGTAATCCCCTTCAGCACAGACCAGGCATTGGAGGAGAGCGGTGAAAGTTGATTGAAAACCCTGCAGAGCTACATATTGTACCCACCGTAGAGTTTCATGTGGTGCTTGGCACTTACTTGGTACTGGCGCCATTTTGCTGGTGGTGGGTGCCTGTGGCAGTGCTGGCTGGTGAGAGACAGGGCTTCTCAGCATTTCACTACTGCCAGGGATGAATCTTTGACCTCACAATTCTAGAAATGGGAATTTTTCAGTATATTCAGCTGCTCCATTGCTGACTCGTGTTGCCTCAATTCCCCAGATGTAGGTAGATGAGCCAGAACGTGATCTTACTAATTTACGGTCGAGTGTATGCGTGTTGTAGTAACTGGGACGGTCACCATGGTCTCAGGGAGCCCTCCTTCCTAAGTACTGAGGAAAGTGAAAAACTAGACTGTAGCTTGTGTACATGGAATCAGAACAGGAGCATAGTCAATATATGGGGTGACAGGGGGGATATTTTATCTAAGCTTCAGGAAATAAAAACAAAATATGACTAGCCTACAACAGAGAAAGTTTCTTTACTGACTGCAGTTGACCAAGGTAATTAGTGCCAATGAGAGAATTGGAAGTAGGAAGTGGATTAAAAGGGGTCTAAAAGGGAGCTTACTTTACAACTGTAAGAAAAATGGTGACATGACAAGTTTTGTTAGCGACTGATATCCAGACATCCAAGACTTTTCCAAGAGCCCAAAGGAGAAGAATGTCAGTTAGCAATAGACTTTAAAAATATCCTGCCTGGGCCTCAGATTTAAATTATGAACAATACTTATTCAAAGAGGTTAATAATGAATGTGACAAGAAACTACCTCCAAAGTGGTAGAAATGTAAGAATTTTAAAAAGTGTTATGACTGAAAAAAACTTGACAAATAAAACTTTTTTTTTTTAAACCAAAATAGGGACTATTGCAAGTGAAGCTGTGCCAAATCTGTGTGAAATAGCTACTTAAAACAGGTAGGAATGTCAGAGGGCCTGTAATTACTGTCTCTGCATTTCCTGTGGAGTCTATTTTGCAATACTTTGTTTGGAAGTCTTTTACCCCAGTTTGTGGAGAGATGAGGGGAAAGAAGTAAATTGGTATTATAAAAAAAAAGGAAAAAATTTAAATATAAGAATAAGAGACCCGAGTTGCACAAACACCCAAGTTCATTAACATAAAGAGAAGCTCTGTGCCACAAGAAGATAATGTCTGAGCAGATAAACAACACAGTTGTTTTCTTCTTCTGGCCTGAGCATGAAATCATCCCTGAGTTTAATGAAAGATAGATATTTGGATGAGCTGTATGAGTGCAAACGGAGGAAGGAGAAACAAACTAAGGCACTTAAGGGAAAACAAATCAAAATAGGCATCTCATCTTGGGAAAGAGGAATTATATAAATATACATCAAGAAATTTGGACCTGCTATTGCATTAGCTCTTTTGGATATTAGGGATATTGAGGGAAACTTCTAGTTATCTTTGGTCCCCTGTCTATAAAAAAAAAACAAGAATAAGCATAGATCTTTTCAATGGGTGCTGGGAAGTAAATGCAGGATTTTTGGAGAAAGTTCTAAAAACTTTAGACAGGAGCTTAGAAGAATATGGTGTAATTACATTTATTGAAATAGAATGAGCACCATGGGCATGTTCATTCCGTTAATTACAGTAGTACGAACACTTCTATTTAGTGTTCACTGTAATTTTAAAAATAAATAAACTTTATTGTGGTATAGTTTTCATATAATAAAATGTGGCCATTTAAAGTATTGTCCACTGTGTTTTGATAAATGCATGTACTCACCACCGCCACAGCCAAGACACAACATTTTCATCACCCCCAAAAGCTACTTCATAGTCGTTTGCAGTTATCAGCACTTAGTATTGTCAGGCTTTTAAATGTTAGTCATTTTAATAGAGATGTAGTGGTATTTCACTGTGGTGCTAATTTGCTTTTACTGATAATTAATAATATTGACCATCTTTTCAAGTGCTTCTTTGCCACTCATGTATTTTCTTTGGTGAATTGTTAGTTAACATATTTATGTTGGGTTGTTAGTTTCCCTCTTATTCAGTTAATGTGAGTTCCATATATATTCTGGATATGAGTCCTTTATCAGATGAATGTTTTGCAAATAGTTTCCCCTGTACGTGGCTTGCCTTTCTACTTTTCTAAAAGCGTTTTTGAAAAAGCAAAAGTTTTAAATGTCAATGAAGTCTAGTTTATCAATTATTTTCTTTTCTAATTTGTATTTTTGGGGACCTATCTAAGAAATCTCTGTCTACTGTAAGGTCACAATGATTTAGTCCTATGTTTTCTTCTAGAAGTTTTATATTTTGTGCTATTACATTTAAAGCTATAAACTATTTTCAGTTAATTTCTGTGTGGTATGAGGCAAGGGATGAGGCTGATTTTTGTCCATATGAATATGGATATTTAATTGTTCCAGCACTATTTATGCAAAGGAGTATTTTATGCCCCTTGAATTAGATTTGGATTGCTGTAGAGAATTGCTTGACTGTATGTGTGTATGTTTCTGGACACTATCTTATTCCAATGTTGTATATGTCTAGCCTTGCACCAGTACCACAATTTATTGCTTATGAGAGCTTTACAGTTTTGCCTGAAATCAGAGAGTGTAAGCCCTCCAAATTTGTCCTTTTGGGGGGCTAGTCTAGGTCTTTGCCTTTTGATATAAATTTTAAAGTTGGCTTGTCGAAAATGTGTCCTGGAATGACTTGACTGTTACTACACAGAAGCCATTGACAATTTTGTAGAAAATTGACATCTTAACAATATTGGGCCTTCTGATCCATGAATATGGAGTATCTGTCCATCTATTTGAGACATTCTTTAATTCTTCTCAGCAATGTTTTATAGTTTCCAGTATAAAGGTCTTGCATGTATTTTTCAAATATATATTTAAGTATTTTATGTTTTTGGATGATATTGTAAATTAAATTGTACTTTCTGATTGTTCTAGCATACTGAAATTAATTTTTCATATTGATTGTTTATTCTTCCATCTGACGAAATATATTTATTAGTTCTAACAGTTTTCTTTTAGATTCCTTAGAATTTTCGATGTGGACTAACTTGTCACCTATGAATAAAGACAGTTTTGCTTGTTTCTTTTAGTCATTATCCCTTCAGCTCATTTACTTTCGTCTTGTTGCACTGGCTAGGAACTCCAGTACAATGTTGAAAGAAGTGATAGTGAACATCCTTGATTTACCTTCAAAATTAGAGGGAAAGCATTCAGTTTTTGCCATTAAGTGAGATTTTAGCTATAAATTGTTCACTGATGTCCTTTGTCGGGTTGATGAAGTTTCCTTTAATTCCTGATTTGTTGAAAACTCATCACAAATGGCTGGTGAATTTTTGTCAAATGCTTTTTCTGCATCTACTGAGATGAATCATGTGGCTTTTCTCTTTTATGATGTTAATGTGGAGAATTACATTGATTGATCTATAAATATTAAATCAACCTTGTGTTTCTAAAATAAAACCCACATGTTCATGATGTATTATCCTTTTTCTCTATTGCTGGGTTCTTTTTGTTAATATTTTAAAAGAAATTTTACATCTATATTCAAGAGAAACATAGGTCTATAATTTTCTTGTTATTCCTTTGCCTTTGGCATCAAAATAATACTGACCTCATAGTATTAAATGAGTTGGGAAGTGTCCTGGGGATCCCCAAGACCACCTTCAGGCTTGATGACTCACTAGAAGGCTCACAGGACTCAGAAAACTATTATACTCATGATTACAGTTTATTACAGTGAAAGGATACACATTAAATTCAGCAAAGGAAAAGGTACATGGGTTGAAGTTCAGGAGAAACCAAGCTTAAGCTTCCAGGTATCCTCTCTTAGTGGAATCACATGATGTCCTTTATTCTTCTCCTAATGATGTGTGACAACATGTGTGTTACCAACTAGGGGCGTTCACCTGAGTATTGGTTTGAGACTGCAGATCTTCAGAGCAAAAACAGGTGTTCATCATAAATCACATTCACATGAACTATCTGATCAAGCTGGTATCATGTGGTCCAAGGCTTCAGGCATACAAACACATTCTTATCAGTCAGAGTAAGTCCCAAGGGCTTAGAGATCATATCCCAGGAGGTGGCCAAGGGGCAGTACGAGAGGAAGGACACTCTTGAGAATGTGCAGGTTTTGAAGAACCGAGGCCTGCTGCATTAGCCCTTTCCTGCACAGGATGTGTGTCTGTAGTCTCTATTTTCTGAAAGAATTTGTGTAAGATTGGTCTTATTTCTTATTAGATGTTGACTGTAATTTATCAGTGAGGCCATTTGGACCTCAAATGTTCTTTGTGGAAAGATCTTTAATTAAAAATGCAATTTCCTTAGTTGATGTAAGGTTATTTATGTTGTCTATTTCTTCTTGTGTCTTATTTGTAATTTGTATCTTTCAAGAAAGATTTGTCCATTTTGTTTAGTTGTTAATTTTTTTGACACCATATTTTTAATGATATTCCCTTATTAGGTATGGTAGATTGAAAACAGTTTCCCAAAGATATGTCCATATCCTAATCCCTGGAACATATAAACGTTACTTTGGAAAAAGGTAAGATGTAACTAAATGAAGGATTTTAGATGAGGAGATCATCTGGGATTATCCAGGTAGGTCCTAAATGCCGTACAAGTGTCCTTATATGAGAGAGGCAGATTAGAGAGATACACAGAGGAGACACTGATGTGGGGATGGAGTAAGAATAGGGAGTAATGGAGCCAGAATAGGGAGTAATGGAGCCAAAGGACAAGGAACACCAAGGAATGCTGACAGCCACCAGAATCTGAAAGAAACAAAGAAGGGATTCTCTCCTAGAGCCTCTGGAGGGGATGTGGCCTTGCTGACACCTTGAGGGTTTGCTCAACCACTTTATACTGTGGAAGCAATAAAGAAAGGCCATTTATTAGAAATCCTATCCACTGTATTTTAATTGCCTCTTTTCATGCCTGCTCCCCTTTATTTCACTATAAGCTCTTGGAATATGGAGACTGTATCATATTCCATGTTGCATCCTCAGCACCTAGAGCAATACCTGGGGCCAAGCAGGCCCTCCATTAATATTTGTTAACTAAATTAATAAAATTCTAGCAATGAGTCTCACCTGACATCTTCAGAAGCCTGGCAGGATCATTATGTTACATATGCCCAGAAGGATGCACGGTTATTAGAATTATGTGAAGAAAATTTGAATATGCAAATAATATGTAAATGAGGAGTCTATTAGTGATGAAGCCATGGCTCAGTGGTAGGGGAGGTGGGATGCCAGTGCAGGTGAGGCTGAGCAGATCAGGAAACAGGTGTGATAAAACACCTAGGCAGAGAGATCACTGGGAGGGTCCTCATTAACACATGTAGGAAGCCTACATTTGTGTTCACAGTGAATATAAAAACACTAAAGTGATCTTTGTTTCTCTGGGAACAGAAACATAGGCTAGCAATTACTATTTAAAAAAGCAAATAGACTGCATTTCTGTATTCATGGTTGTCAAAGAGCAGCTTACATATATTAAAATATTTATGCTCTTTTCATTGCTATAACACTGTCAAACCTTATCACTTGTACTGGCTTTGAAAGAGCAATAAAGCAAGAGTGAAATGGCTTTATTTATTTATTTTTGGGTACATGCAAAAGCTATTTTTATCTTAGTCAAGGACTAATTTAAAAGCATATTATGAATTAATGAGAAGACTAAAAGTTTCTATTTTTTCAGTTAAATATTAAAAGTGTTCTAAAGTTACAGCTTATGGAAATGTAAGAAGAAAATACTTATCTAGGGTAAAGAAAAGAAGAAACTCCACACAAGAAGGATTGGGAATGCTTGCAGGGGGACAAATTTCCATCTTGAATGGGGCTGTCAGATAACATTACTGGTGAATCGGGCAGGACAGAGACTAAATGGAGTCTGGATATATTTCTATCTAGAGCGGCTGAAGCTACTCAGTACCAGTTCTTTGTTCCTATGGAACCAGAGCCTGTGTTACCAGTTCTTCAATTTGTTTTCAGTTCTGCTCATGGTTTTGGACATTCTTCAAAAGTTCCACGTAATTCTCTTTTGATCTGTTTCATTTCCGGTTTGTTCCTGGCCTGGCATCCTTCCCGAGTTTCCCTTCTCTCTTTAGCTGAACCACTTTAAAAATTTTTTTTTTTAATTTCATATTGGACCATAGTTGATTAACAATGTTGTGTTAGTTTCAGGTGTCCAGCAAATTCAGTTATACATATATATGTATCTATTCTTTTTCAAATTCTTTTCCCATTTAGGTTATTACAGAATATTGAGCAGAGTTCCCTGTGCTATACAGTAGGTTCTTGTTGGTTATCTATTTTACACATGGTAATTTATATATGTCAATTCCAAACTCCCAATTTATCCCTCCCCTCACCTTTCCCCTTTGGTAACCATAAGTTTGTTTTCTATGTCTGTGAGTCTGTTTCTCTTTTGTAAATAATGAACCACTTTTCTAGTCTTTGAAAGATTCCTTTCATTCCTCTTTCCTCTCTCCCTTTCTCTCCCCATCCTTCCTTCCTGCCTTACTTCCCTTCCTTCATTCTTTCTTTTAAAATAATTCTTTCTCAAATAGCTCTATTAAATGGAAAAATCTGCTTCCACAATCCTTTAACCTTGCCTAGAGATGGACACACACACACACACACGCACACACACACGAAGCTTGGCATTTTAAGATTTGACGTACATTTAACTTGGGTTTTCAATGAAGTGTTCACAAATGCTTTTCAGCTTCCTGTGGGTTGTTGAATTTTTAAATGCTATCATTCAATATCCCCCTAACCTCTACAGATTTTTCAAGTTTTTTCCCTAAAATTGAATAACTGGGATGGATTTCTCTTTTGTTTTGCTTTCTCTCTTCCACTGGCATATTCAACTTAATTGGCATCATCACAAGCATTTACTGAGGGCTACACCATAAGGCACTGTGCAAAGGAATGGGGACCCAAAAAATATGGCATGCCTCTCTATTTGCTTATAATCACAATGGGGGAGATAAGATACCACATGAAAAGATAAATAATGATGGAAGGTCATATATGGTAGGTAACAGAAAAGTAATGTAAACAAGTGCTATAGGAATTCAGGGATAGGAACAATTATGGCCTGAGATAGAGAAAAAAAGGGTAGAAGCGAACACTCATTGAGTGTTTATTATGTCTAGGCATTTCACATGTGCCATTTTCCTTTATTTAATTACTTCAAAAAACTGGGAGGTTTATAATGTTACCTCTTTTCAGAAGGATGAAACTAAGTGTCAGAGTGGTCAAAATGATATTCCCAAGAACACAGAGATAGTAAATTGCAATCCAGGATTTGAGATGAATAGTCATGACATGTTTCAGAAGTAAAGAGTCTAGGAGAAGTGGAAGGCTCTTACGGGGTATAGTAGAGAAAAAGGTCTTTAATGATAAAGACCAGATCGGGTAATGCTTTGATGTCAGCTCCTTAGAGTGTACTTAATGCGCTCTAGAAGACTGTTTTAATACAATCAAATATTATATTTTACTTTAGAAGGATAGAGATAAAATATTCTTAAACAGAATTTTATTTTATTTTTAAAATTTTTATTAAAAATTTTTTTATTGAAGTATAGTTGATTTACAATGTTGTGTTAGCTTCTGGTGTACAACAAAGTTATTCAGTTATATATATATGTTTGATATATATATATCTATATTCATATATATATCTATATATATATCTATATTCATATATATATTCTTTTCCATTATGGTTTATTAAAAGAGATTGAATATAGTTCCCTTTGCTATACAGTAGCACCTTGTTGTTTATCTATTTTATATATTATAGTTTATTATAGTTTATATCTGCTAATCCCAAACTCCTAATTTATCCCTCCCCCTCTTTCCCCCTTTGGTAACTATAAGTGTGTTTTCTATGTCTGTGAGTCTATTTCTGTTTTGAAAATAAGTTCATTTGTGTCATTTTTTAAGATTCCACATATAAATGATGTTTTATGATATTTGTCTTTCTCTGACTTACTTCACTTAGTATGATAATCTCTAGGTCCATCCATGTTGCTGCAAATGGCATTATTTCATTCTTTTTTATGGCTGAGTAATATTCCATTATATATATATGTATACATATATGTACATATATATACATATATCTATATATTATACCTTCTTTGTCCATTCATCTGCCGATGGACATTTAGGTTGCTTCCATGTGTTGGCTATTGTAAATAGTGCTGCTGTGAACACTGGGGTGCGTGTATCCTTTCAAATTAGAATTTTCATCCTTTCCAGCTATATGCCCAGGAGTGAGGTTGCTGTATCATATGGTAACTCTATTTTTAGTTTTTTAAGGAACCTCCATACTGTTTTCCATAGTGGCTGCACCAATTTTCATTCCCACCAATAGTGTGGGAAGGTTCCCTTTTCTCCACACCCCCTCCAGCATTTATTATTTGTAGACTTTTTATGATGGCCATGCTGACTGGTGTAAGGTGATACCTCATTGTAGTTTTGATTTGCATTTCTCTAATAATTAACGATGTTGGGTGTCAGCCATCTGTATGTCTTCTTTGGAGAAATGTCTATTTAGGTCTTTTGCCCGGTTTTTGATTGGGTTGTTTGTTTTTTGGTTATTGAGTTGTATAAACTGTTTGCATAGTTTGGAAATTAAGTCCATG
Organism: Balaenoptera acutorostrata; assembly: GCF_949987535.1. Classification (NCBI taxonomy): domain Eukaryota; kingdom Metazoa; phylum Chordata; class Mammalia; order Artiodactyla; family Balaenopteridae; genus Balaenoptera; species Balaenoptera acutorostrata. Next base: position 26,301,651 of record NC_080068.1, on the reverse strand, counting down.
TGGGTCACATTGTTTGCAAATATTCTTTCCCAGTCTGTAGGTTGTCTTTTTGTTTGTTTTTGGTTCCCTTAGCTGTGAAAAAACGTATGAGTTTGATTAGATCCCATTTGTTTACTTTTACTTTTTTTTCTATTGCCTTGGGAGACTGACCTAAGAAAACATTGCTATGATTTATGTCAGAGAATGTTTTGCCTATGTTCTCTTCTAGGAGTTTTATGGTGTCATCTCTTATATTTAAGTCTTTAAGTCATTTTTAAAACGGAAGTTTAGAAAATATCTTTTACGTATCTTCTTGCCTAGCAATTCCTGGCCTAGATATCTATCCTACAGAAATACTGACATAAGTGTGCAAAGATGTATGTAGAAGGTGTTTATTATAGCATTGCTTTTAATAGCGAAAAAAATGAAATTAATCTACGTGGGAGAGACTGGCTAGATGCTCATCAAGACTTCTTCCACTTCCTGCTCACAAATTCAAACAACTTTTCCAGCCTTCTTGGTGGACTACATGACTATTTCTTGCCAGTAGAACATGAGTAGGAGAAATAAAGCACTTCTATCCATGGCTGTGAAGAGTGTTGTGCCTTCACACTTTCTCTTCTCCTGTCTGCTGGGTGACCTTGAAGAAGAAAGGAGCCTGATTCTTGTAGGACCATGTGAAAGAGAACATCCCTTACTGACCCATTGGACTGTGACCTGAGTTCAGCCATAACCTTTAGTAAGTTAAACTGTTGAAGTTTCAGTGTTGTTTGTTATAGCTCTTAGCCTATTTAATTAATAAAATCTGATATACATCTAGGGGAATGAATTAATAACTTTTGGTACTTCCATATTATGGATTGCTATGTGGCCAGTTAAAAGAATTGGGAAGATTTTTGGTACTATCATAAAAACACCTCCAGGCTATGCTGTTAAGTGTGAAAAGCATTTCACAAAATAGTATGTATAATATCCCGCTTATGAATACCTGCCACCCCAAACTCTGTTTGCATGTGCCTGTGCACAAATGCATAGGGAAATGGTGGAAAGGATACTGGGCTTTAACAAGGGGGTCCATCACATTTTTCTCTATGTACTTTATTATTTGAACTTTTAACAATAAAAATGTATGTAGGATTTTTATAAATAAAAAAAGAAAAAAAAATCTGTTCAGACTTTTTTACAGGCTTGGTGTAAGTTTCAATTAATGTAATAGTTGTAAAAATTCTTAGGAGATAGTGCTAAATATATATGAGAAGTTTTATTATGACAAACCTCTTCAAATATATATTGTTAAGATGTCTATTTAGATTTCTGAGCAAGTTATAATTTTTTTGTACCATAGGAACGTTTTAGAGTTGCAGGTTGCTAGGCTATCTTAGCTGCTTAATAAGGAGTCACTGTGACTACGCTTTGAGATGCTTCCTGTCCTCTTATGCTTTTTTCCACATGCATCCTCCTCTTCTGTCTAGTTCTTCTGAAGGTAAAATACTGGGAGGAGGGGGAGAGTTCTCTTTCCTTTTAGAGTAGCCTGGAAACATTTTACCAATTAGATAAAAAGATTCATAAATGGGGTGAGGAGGTGCCCACACGGCAATAATTTTCCCCTCTCTGCTTTGGAAAGAGAGATCGTAAATAATGAGGATGTAATACTGTCAAAAGAAGCAATAGATATAGCAATAAAGCTGATAAGGTTATCTGAAGGCAAGCTGAGGCTGTCTCTTTAATTCGCTTGAATGGGAATTAATTCAAAGGCATCACTACGTAGACCAGTGCATAGACAAGCCTTCATGATGAGAAAACAGAAGAAGCAGCACGCTTTGCTTCCGGCTGAGCTGGGTTGGAATCTTGATTTAGCTAACTACAGCATGTGCAATTTGGCAGAGTGAGAAGTTTCTCAGATATCTAGGGCAGCGTTTGATGCGTTCAAGGCACTCCATCAATGTTCTTAAAAACAAGTTTTTAAGAAGTTATTTTAAGGAGCACAGCACCTAAAGTAATTATTTTTATGTCATTGTTCTGCTGAACCACTTTCCAGTGATGAGAGTCATTCTACTGTGTAGCTCATTTTACTTTGTAGGAAACCTTTGGATCTGAGAAGAGGAGGAGTAAGGGAGATAGAGGAGAAATAGGAGGAGGAGAAAATGGAAGAGGGGAACCAGAGGAGGGGGTAGAGGAAGAAGAGGATTGAGTGAAGGGGGACAAGGAAGAGGAAGAGAAATATGATGAGTCACTTTTAGTTATGTGTCTAGATCACAAAAATGTTCTTTTTTTTTCAGTCAGTGAACTAATCAGATACAATTCTTCCTCTTTTTAACATAAAATTTTCATGACAGCTTTTATGTCTGCAGTAATTTCCGTTGACTGAGTAGTTGCTAACTTGTTACCAGAAGTAACCTACAAGTAGTATTATCTTTACTGCTACCTATTTTATTAAAATCTAAATCTTTTTTATTATAGTGGCATTTATATAATCACATAGAAATATCTATGTATCAACTGTTTTCTGCTAGAAAATTTAGAAAAGCTATGGTTTAAATGTATTAGTTTATTGATAAATAGAAATTAGTTAAATTATTAAAAGAGTAAGTTGAAATTTATATTGCTGGAATTGTTGGTGATAGAATATAGGGATCATATAGATCACCATGGAACTCCACGGTGAGTGATTTGTAGGTTCCACTGATTAGTTTTCATTGTTTTCTCAGTGTCCCAAAATAAACAAAGAACATTTTTGAACATATGTTAATAATAATTGTGACACTTCTGATTGCTACTTTATGTACTTAGGTTTGTTGATTAAAAGTTCGAGAAATTTCTTCATTCTGCTCAACTTGATCTTACAAATGAAGATTACCAGAAGGTGGTTAAAATATGACTGTATAACTTTTAAATTCTTCTTGTAGAGAAGAATACACAATTATTCTTCATTAATATAGAGTTAGAAATATTAATATTAATAATCATCACATTTAAAGATAATATAAAAAAGGACAATTTAAGGAAGTAAATCTGTAAGTTCAATTGGGGACCATTCTTAGCAACCTTTACTATTAGACACCATGTGGTGTGGAACTTAAACTTCTATCTTGGAGTCAAATAATTTCCTTGCTTAGAATGCATCTGCTGGAATACAGCTCAATGTCTTTTGGGCAACTAGCATATTGTAGAATGAATACAGAAAAGAAAATCCATTACTACTCTGCCTGTCAATTCTTTCCATTGTAAAATGAGGGTAATAATATCAGCTACATCAGCACATAATGTTATTGTGAAGCTCAAATAAGAAAATGTGTGTGAACACTTCCCTGGTGGTCCAGCGGGTAAGACTCCGTGCTCCCAATGCAGGGGGCACAGGTTCGATCCCTGGTCGGGGAACTAGATCTGGCATGCATACCACAACTAAGAGTCCGCATGCCGCAACTAAAAAAGATCCAGTGTGCTGCAACTAAGACCTGGTGAAGCTGGAAGGAAGGAAGGAAGAAAGAAGGAAATAAAATGTGTGTGAAAATATTTTGAAAATAAAGGCATTATTATAAGAATTGCCCAACAGTGTGATGGGAGGTGTTTCTCATGGCCCACTGGCAACTCGGTTCCATTCTTTTTCTTCTAGGATATTCCCTATATTATGAAAATTGGAAACCTGGAAACTAAATTTCACAGAATCCAAGCTGGAAACGTTCTGGGTTAGATTCTGTGAAGGAGAAGCACCTGTATGTGATTTGGAAGATTGAAGAGATGCTTCTGTCCTCTTGCTACTTCAGCAGTAGAGGGAAGATGCATGCATGCCTCATCATATTCTCTCAAGTTCTGTTTTAAATAACAGTGCCTGCCATCACCCACCCTCTATCCGCAACCTGCGTCCTCCAACATCACCATATTAGTATAAAGCAGACGAATGAGGTTTATCTATAGTCAAGATTCATGAATATGATTTGATTCCTAGTTCTTCTTTTCTAAGGAAACCTGCCTCCTCCTTTTATACCTAGGGCAATTGACAGTGATGACATTAAATTACAACACTTGTTTTCACATTTGGAAAATTAGGAGATGAACTTCTTTGCTACTCTAAAATAGACAAAGTGACAAGCATTCAAAAATTCTTGTGATGTAGTGGGATTATCATAGATATTTTAAATTTCTTTCCTGTTAATTTCAATGTCTTTGTCATATCTGGGACCATTTCTACTGTTTTTTCCCTCCTGGTTAAAAGTCAAATTTTCCTTTTGCTTTATATATCTAGTAATTTTTTACTGTATGCTGGACATTGTTGATGTCATGTTGAGAGTCTAACTTATGTTATCTTTCTTTATAAAGTGTTGATTTTTGTTTTGGTAGGAAGTTAATCTACATATGATTCAGTTTGATTCTTTTAAGGCATTCGTTTTGGCTTTCTTTGCAAGGTCCATAATAGCTACTACAGCATGGCTAGATATGCCTTACTCCTAAATTGTGGCCTTTCTGAGGTCACACAGGGAAACCGTTGAAAGGATGTTGAATACTTAGAGAGTTGTGTAAGATATACGGGAGGTTCAGAGTACCAGCATTGTGTGATCTCTGGATTTCCCACTCAGCTTACAGACTGCCAGCAATTGACCTCTCCCAGGCTTGCAGATACACAGCTAAGGATCTAGACAAAAAGTCAAGAGAACTACATAGATTTATATGTTTATTTCTCTACATAGCTCCCTCCTCTCTGGCACTCAGTTGAGCAACTACATACTGTCTCAGCAACCCCTAACTCTAATATTTATATTCTATACCCAGTAAAGTGGATAATAAGCTCTACTTCTCTGTAAGTCAGTTTGAAAGTGTACCGACAACAAAAGCCAGGGTGAAAGTAGAACTTGCCTTATGTGTTTTCCTTGTGTCTAGGATCACAGATCCATGCTTTCTTTTGTTTAATGTTTGAAAACTTTTACTGCATATATTTGTCCTGCTTTATTGTTATTGACTGCAGGAGGGTAAATCTGATACCTACTACCTCATTATGGCTGAACTTCCAGAGAATTTTTGGAAGTCAACCATTATTTTCCCTTGTGCCATTCTCAGATGTGAATGCGGTACAAGGAACCTCTGCATCTTGCTGCCAGCATGGAAGTGAATCTAAAACCTGGAAGAGGTCAAGGCCAAAAGAAACTGAGCCCAATGTACTTCATTAAGCCAAACTTGAAGAACACTCTGCTTCTGGATTTCTAGTTATGTGAAGATATAAATGTCTTCATTGTTAAACTTAATTGAATTACATTTTCTATTACTTGCAGGCAAACCATTTTAACTGATATAAGCTCACACATATATTTTTAAAATTAAAAGTTAAACCATGTTATAACATATTGTGAAAGAATATTAAAATTATTTTTTTGTACTGACTTTTTTATATGTCAATCATCATATGAAATAAATGCTCCATTGGCTGAGGCTACAAACAATAGAGATTTTTTATAAAATCACATTTTTTGCTAATTAATTCCTTAATGCTTTAAACATTACACAGCTGTTTATTTAACACTCTGTGAAGCACTGGGGACACAATAGTGTAAAACCAAAATAACACATGAATTTGTGTCTATAAGCACTTATGTACCTGTATGCCTAGAGAAAAGTCTAATAAGATTGAAAGAAAATGTCTAAAGGAGTTAACATGTGTGGTAGAATTGCACATTATTTTCATGTTTTAAAAATAATTTTTTCTACTATTTGAATTTTAAAAAACCTGATACCTATATATAGTACGGTGTATCTGGCATGGTGATAAACAACAAATATTAATTTTTTCTCTTAGTTTTCACAACAAAAGATAGGAATTGTATTATTCTTATTTTACTGATAAGGAAATTGAAGCTTTGATTTTAAGTAAATTATCCAAGATAAAACAGTTAATAAATAGTAGAGGACATATTAAATTTATAATTAGAAAATAAAAGAAAATTAATTCCCCTTAAGAAAAATAATAATGTAGAAATGTATTTAATGATATGGAAAGATGTTTATAATATGTTAAGTAACAAGAAATCTGTTATAATACAACTATCTCAGAAGACCCTCATAATATCCTGGCTAGAGTCTGGGGACATTTTTGATTACTGGACATGTAAAAATCTTTCTTCTCCTGGGAAAAAAACAGGACCAATAAATTGACATTAGCTTTCTTAAATTCAGTATACAGCAATGTAAGAAAACATACAGTGTCCAAAAGATCTGTATTTGCATTCTCTCTTCTGAAATTATGGTTTATAGTTTTTTTTTTAAAGATTTTATGAGGGAACAACAACAAAAAAAACTGCCTCTCAGTGCTTCAATGGAGCCAAGAAAAAAGTCATTGGTTAGGAATATCATGCCTCTTTTTTTTTTTTAATTTATTTATTTATTTATTTATTTATTTATGGCTGTGTTGGGTCTTCGTTTCTGTGCGAGGGCTTTCTCTAGTTGTGGCAAGCGGGGGCCACTCTTCATTGCGGTGCGCAGGCCTCTCACTGTCGCGGCCTCTCTTGTTGCGGAGCACAGGCTCCAGACGCGCAGGCTCAGTAATTGTGGCTCACGGGCCCAGTTGCTCCGCGGCATGTGGGATCTTCCCAGACCAGGGCTCGAACCCGTGTCCCCTGCATTGGCAGGCAGATTCTCAACCACTGTGCCACCAGGGAAGCCCTATCGTGCCTTTTTGAAGCAATTTCCAGGTCGTGTCCACAAAGCTTGACTATAAAAATCCCTCTTATTTTCTGCCCAAATATTTGTCTTGAGAAGGGTCGAGATGGTTTGCATATTTGCAAGAGAGAGTCTCACCAGTAGATGGTTGAGAAGCACTTCAGGTAAATCTGAATCAAATATCTGACCTACACCTAACATGGCCTTGGGTACAAAATAGATGAATAAATCTCTGATTGACCTCTGTCTCTTTGTATCCTTAAACCTCTGACCATTGTTTTGAAAAGAAATAGTTAAATAAGACAGCCTTGATTTTGGCAAAAACCATGTTGTCTTGTTTTTTGCTGATTTGTATTTATAAGTTTTCTCTAATGAGTGTTATATTACTTATGTAATAGGAATATATATTATTTTAGAATTTTAGGATTGTAGTTGGTCTTAGATATTATCTAGTTCAAATTCTTTTTCCTCTTTTACAGATGAGTACACTGAGGTCTACTGAGGGTAATTGTTCATCTCGTTGGAATGTGTAATGGTACTAGTTAGTACTTTGCTAAAGATTTTTGCTTATATACTTTCTACAAATATATTTAATTATTACATTGCACTTTCTTGCTGTCTGATTGGAGATTTTCTTGAGAATTTTTTTTTTAAATAAAGGAGGAGTTTGGAATTTCCTGGTGGCACAGTTGTTAAGAATCCGCCTGCTAATGCAGGGGACATGGGTTCGATCCCTGGTCTGGGAAGATCCCACATGCCACAGAGCAACTAAGTCCGTGCACCACAACTACTGAGCCTGCGTTCTAGAGCCCACGAGCCACAACTACTGAGCCCACACACCACAACTACTGAAGCCCGTGTGCCTAGAACCTGTGGTCCTCAACAAGAGAAGCCACCACAATGAGAAGCCCATGCACCACAACGAAGAGTAACCCCCGCTCGCTGCAACTAGAGAAAGCCCTGCGCACAGCAACAAAGACCCAACGCAACCAAAAATAAATTAATTAATTAAATAAAATAAAGTATACAATTCAATAGTTTAAAAAATATATAAAGGAGGAGTTTGAACAATTCTTGAGTGAATGAGAAATCTTTAGGTCCTGTAAAAGCATTTTCTTTCCTTCTTTCTTTTTTTAAACTCTAAGGGGATTTCATTATCAGATATTTTAACATGGGTATTTTGTATCATTTTCTTCTTGCTATTTAAAAACATTGCTGTTGTAATCTCTAGCCCATCCAAAGACATACCTGTGGCTTTTTCATTCTTTAAGTCTGCACTGGAGTGCTCTTTCTATCCTCTTTCATGAATGAGCTCTTCCAATGTAAGAACTGTTTCCTTTGAAAGGGAGTTTATCTGAGTGGTTTACAAACTCTTAAAAACTTTGAAAACATTGGCTTATGAAGGTCAAGTACTCTTTGTAAAAATGGCATTTCACTGAGTGAGAGCTTCATTGACTTTAGTATTCCTTTTGCCCTTGATTCCTCTTGGTACCTTGATCATGATACACAGCACACTTGTCTTCTTATGGGGACATAATTCACAACATTTACATGTAGGTTTTATCTCCAAGATTTTCTAAACTTAAAAAAATCTTTGTTTCACTCTTCAATTTTTCATCTTTTCCGTGTCTCTTATTGAGGATTTCTTTTGATTGCTAGACACAAAAAATCTGGACAAGAGCCACTAAAGAAAGTATGGGTTCATTTGGGTCATATAATAAATCCAGAGGCAGTTGTCTGTGTAAGTTCACTTATTCAGGGATGTCATCAAATACTATGATTCTTATATTTTCACTTCACTAGTGTTAATTGGTTGGTTTTTCCTCATGCTTGCAGGAAAACTGCTGAGTAAATTCTGTCTAAAACTGAGTGAAGTTTTTGGATTTTGGATTCACTTCTCCTTTAAGAATACAATGAACATCCAGTAAAATGTGGGTACATTTCAAGGACCCTGTTTTGAAAGGTGTTTGAGATTGGTGAGAACTTTCTTCTTTACTCCACCCATCCTTTCACTTTCTCTTTTAATCCAAGCCTAACCTTTGGGTCACAGCTCACTATCAGAAAACAGGATGTTGACCCCTGTAATACTGATGTCCTCTGAAAGGCTAGAAACAGCAAGTTTGGATCTGAATCAAGCCACTAAATTGGGGAATTTCGGGTCCGGACTGGGTAATCATGATAGTAAATAAGTCTCACCAAATCCTATGATACAGATGTTATCTGGAGCCCCTACCTTTCAAAGATCTGGCTGAACATCTCCTGAACCCCCAGTTTTATAGTTTGTGAGAACCCTCCTCTGCTTTCTGTGACTTCTTTTTTAAAAAATTAGGTTATCGAAGATTATTTAAAGGTGTACAATGTGATGGCTTAATATGTGTATACATTGTGAAATGATTACCACAATCAAGTTAATTACCACATACCATTAAACTAAAAAATAGTTACCATATTTTACAGTAATAAGAACATTTAAGACCTAGTTTCTTAGCAAATTTGAAGTATACAATACAATGTTATTAGCTATAATCCCTATGCTATTCATTAGACCCCCAGAATTTATTAATCTTATAACTGAGTTTGTATGCTTTGACCAACATTCTTTATGCCTCTCTCTGCTTCTTTGCTCTTGAGTTGATGCCTGCTCCGCTTTTTCTTTTAAATGTCCATTTAAAGATGAAGCCAAATTCTTCACTGTTCTTCCGAAAAATCCAATGAAATGTTTTATGAATTCAACTATCTTTACCAAATGTTTTAGGGCCCATAGAGCCAAGGATACAGCTTTTTATCCTCTTGCTAGCCCCGGGCTCAATACCTTATGTTCTTCTACAAGTCCTCACCCCAAAGGGAAAGGAGTTCAGCCTCCTACTTCAGCCTCATCAGGCCAGCGATTTTCCCAGCCTTCTCCAAATTTTGGGCAATTATAGCATTCTGTAAACTGTTAAATTCCTCTGTTAGTCAGGGATCCTTACGTTGATTTTGACAGAAGCCGCAAATGGGAACTTATTGGCTTATAATCCTGAAAAGTCTAAGTAACACTGGCTCAGTCAGAGTTTGATCCAGGAACTCTTGTGGCCTCATCAGGACTAGATCTTTCTCTGATTTGTCTTGACTTTCCCTAGTACTGCTTCACTCACAGGCAGGCTCTGTTTTTGTTTGTTTATTTATATTTATTTTTAGTGGTCTTATTTTAAAATTTCATTCACGTAGGTTATTTATTTTTAGTGCATTTTTCAAAGCATCAGTGTGTGACAGTTGGGAATTTTACAGAGTTGGTCCTTTACCACAGACTGTTTGGCACCTAGATCTGCTGCTGACCAACCGTGTGACCAGAGCAAGTCACTTAAGCTGTTAAATGTTAAATCTGTTATTTGGGAATAATACTGCTTGTCTCAGAGGATTTTTATAAGATTCTATGAGTTGATTTATCTTGGATATTTTTAATTGTATTATTTTATTCTGGTAAAATATAAATAACATAAAATTTACCATTTTAACCATTTTTCAGCTTATGACTTGGTGGCATTAAGTATATTCACCATGTTGTGTGACCATCAACATTGTCTATATCCAGAACTTTTTCATCATCTCAAACAAAACTCTGTATCCATTAAACAACAGCACTTCTTCTCCTCTCCCCCACAGCGCTTGGTAACGCCTATTCTACTTTCTCTACACAAATTCTGTTTTTATGGTTTCCACCCCTACCCCCCGTGCCAGGGTTTCATCCTTTAAATTCAATGACTTCAGCAGAAAGAGTTTTTCTACATCCCAGTAATTTTCACAGAAGTCCCAGGTTTGAGCTCAGTTGGACAAAGTTGGTTCATATGTCCATCCTTGAATTGGCCAGACCGGTGACATGTGACACTGCTGGATGTTGGGGATGAGGCCATTCCTACCTTTTTCCCTAACCATGTGGACTGATCATGGTGGACTGTGGTCTTCAAAGAAAAATCAAGATGCTATTATCAGAATTGGGGGTGAGCTGGGGTGAAGGAAGCAGAGCATTGGTTGCTGGGCAGACAGACCCCAAGGCAATGTCCAGCCTACACACCCGTGTCCATGTGGATCAGGTGACTTCTAATCTATGACCCTTCAACAGGAAATGGAATGCTTTGTATTCTTTTTTCTCTCTCTTTTTCAAAATCAATTTATTTATTTATTTATTTATTTTTTGGCCACATTGGGTCTTTGCTGCTGCCTGTGGGCTTTCTCTAGTTGCGGCCAGCGGGCTTCTTATTGCTGTGGCTTCTCTGGTTTCAGAGCATGGGCTCTAGGTGCGTGGGCTTCAGTAGTTGTGGCTCAAGGGCTTAGCTTCTCCGTGGCATGTGGGATCTTCCCGGACCAGGGACCGAACCCGTGTCCCCTGCATTGGCAGGGGCATTCTTAACCACTGTGCCAGCAGGGAAGTCCCTCCTTTTTCTTTTAAAGGTGAATTGATCTACTAAAAAATAATAACATTTGTCACACACAAGTAAAAACCTATTAAATTTGATTGGAAACTTTTGTTGTAGTTGGGAGAGTACACTATATAAAAGTTCATTATATGACATTTTTAGAAGAAAGAAAATTTGTTTTATTAAATAAGTTCATAATTCTATTTTATGGTAGAGAAAAGGAGGAATTAGGAAATAAATGAGGAGAGGGAGAAACACATAAAAGGAAACATTGATAGAGATTGGGAAGTTCCTCTGTTAGGGAGAGGGAGTGCAGATTGGTAGAGATAAACTATTCTTATCGCATTTTATATTTTACTTGAACTTCTGAGCTAGGTATTTCAACTATTTTTGCCCTGAAATCTATGGATCAGGATCAGAAAATATGGGATATTTAAGTTGCTATTTCCTCCTTTCTGAATCTGTTGTAGACATTGCTAATCTATCTTGGCACTGTTCCTCTAAGTGGCCTTAGAATGTTCTAAAGAAGTTACTCTAGGAAGCCATCAATCAGAGTTCACATGCAAAATTACACCTATTTGCCATCCGGGTCTTAGAAGTTCATTACTACTGAGACATAGGACTATATATGGCCTGGGATTCCTTGGCAGTACCCAGCGCAGTATTATTACCTTGAAAACTGGATACGTTGGGCCTAAAGTTGGGTCCAGCCCATAACCTGGTACTTCTTCATTCATGAGTTCTAAAATTGTGACATGTATCCTGAGCTACCTTGGAGCAGCTAGACTATTCCTTTCCTCAATTATGCCAACAGGCCAATGGGATAGCCAGCATTTTTTGCCTTTTCCAATTCCAACTGAGTAGCATTCAACTGCCTGATTCTGGAAACTGCACAGTAGTCACTGGAATTTCCTGACTTTGAACTAAGTGAATGCTATTAAAATTGATTAATTTGAAATCAGGAGAAAAAGGATATTACCCAAATTTCTATTTTTTTGGTAAAGATATTGATTAAATTTTGTAGAAGAAGGCTTCATTTGGAATTACAAAAGCAGCCACAGAAGTATGAGGCAGAATATTTTTTAATCAATATTTATTTAGTTGGAAAACAGAAAAAAGTGATGACCAATGGAAGTCAGAGTTACTTAGATGATAAAAAGAATGAAACTGCAAAATTATTAAATGCACATAATGAGTCTTTGTCTTATTATCTTTCTATCCTTACTTAAACGCTAATTTTGGGCAAAAATTTTCCGCCTCAAGATTTGCACCTTGGGTCATGCATACTCCATTTCCTCTAAATTATACTAATTAGGTAACATATCAAAGATATTAATTTGATTCTTCACTTACATAAAAATCCATTTACTTTAGAAAAATTAATACAGAAAATAGAGCATGCCAGTGTTCTGTTAAAGGTATGTGACGAGCAACAGATTGTATAAGAAACTTCTATCAATATTTCATGGTTGTCTATAAGAACATATTTTTAAAAAAGCAAAAAATTATTTTCTCTAAATGTTCAATGGATTTTCATTTCTCAGTTGAATTTGGAATTGGAAATTAAAACTATCAAGTAGCTTTCAGGAGTAGAGCCTCTGTCATTTTCAGTGGTGGAAATATTAATACTAGGTATGTGACAAACATAAAAATAGCTAAATGTTTACATCAATGGTCAAAAAATAAGCTTACACTAATAATAAAGCTGAAAAGACAGATCATCTCCTGGCAGCCTCCTTTTTTTTTTTCAACATCTTTATTGAAGTATAATTGCTCTACAATGGTGGGTTAGCTTCTGCTGTATAAAAAAGTGAATCATCTATACGTATACATATATCCCCATATCCCCTCCCTCTTGTGCCTCCCTCCCACCTTCCCTACCCCACCCCTCTAGGTGGTCACAAAGCACCGAGCTGATCTCCCTGTGCTATGCAGCTGCTTTCCACCAGCCATCCATTCTACATTTGGCATATGTATATATGTGTATATATGTCCATGCCACTCTCTCACCTCATCCCAGCCCACCCCTCTCCCTCCCCATGTCCTCAAGTTCACTCTCCACATCTCTGGCAGCCTCCTTTTTTATTAAAGCAAGACCTTGACTGAAGTGTGTGTGTATAATAACTTCTATTCAGAAATCAAAGATAACCTATAATATTAGAAAACTGGACCTTGTAATTTTTCCTATGATGTTGTGTATGTTATTGATTCTTTTTTTTCTGTAGGTAGGTTCTTTGAGAATCATAACATTGTTTGTGTGATGTTCATAGAAACATCGCCAATGTCTGGAGAAATGAACAATTATTCCCATGCTGTGCCTTTAGCTTGGGTGATGCATCCATACACCATGTACCCAATACACAGCAAAAGTCTGGACTTTTCTGCATCTTGCTCAGTTTTGCACTTATCTGATTCCTGAACTTTTGGCTTTATGCCCTGTTCCTTTTCTTGCACTTGACCTTGGACATGACATGTGATTTGCTTCTTTGTGTGACTCTCAGCACTCTGCTTGGACATGTTTTTTAAAAATTTGCTTCAGGGTCATTTAGCTTCCAATTATTTGATAGCCAAAGCACAGAATATCCAACTGAATTACCAATAAGCCTGACCTTTATTCTGATGGGCCTGAATAAACCCCAATGAGGTGTAAGCAAAGAGATTGCAGTTTCAGATTCTGATGGTTCATTACCCTGGTTCCCTAGACACAAACTTGATAAAGAAGATGAATGAAGCTCTCCCCTATACCTGTCGACATGAATTTCTGAATAACCATGAAGACATATGTTCTAGGGGCCATTGTCAGATACATAACTAATACGGTTATATGTATAAATCCCTTGGAATATGAGATTGTATAAATATTGTTATAATTTGAGAGGACTTTGTTTGGAAAGAACTGAGAAAATGGAGTGATCTACAACATCTTATAAGGACTATATTAAAAGGGGCCATATTATAAGGGCAAATAGAGCTACAGGAAAACCTTACATTTTACTTAGTAGATTCGTTATGATGGTGGTACTGTAGTAGTTCCAAAATTATTTTGTGTTTATTATAAATTGAGTAAATGAATAAATGTTGATATTGTTAGGAATCAGAGTTCTCACTGTAGAAGAAGGGTGATAAAATTATGGATTAGAGGCTATAAAGGAAGAACCCTACGGTATTACTTTGGAATGGATATACCAGAAATACATATATTCATTCAGAAGAAGTGATTTCATTTAGAAGAAGCCCTGTTCAAAATGTATATCTGAACTTAACCTATATATGTTTGAAGTAGTAACTAAACACACCTGGAGTGGTGAGAAGGATTAGATAAAAGGAGAAAGGCATTACTTGTTAGTGCTTTACTGTGAATAAATTGTATAAGCTTTTATTGATACCCAGTTAATAAACTCTAAGTCAGTTGTTCATAACAGGTGATAATGAATTCTTTAATTTTTCCATCAATAGCAAAAAATTTTTTTGTTAACAGTTACTGTGAATATTATATGTCAGATGTAAAATCAATTGAGTGGGTGTCTTGAGACCATCTAGAACGGGTTAAAAGCTATTTTGCAAATAAGAAGTTAGAAGCATATTTTAAGACCAAATACTGCCTAATAGAGATAGTGAGTTTACTGTGATGTGTGAGAATTTTCCCTCTTGAGTATCTAAGCAAGTGTGGTCAGGGTACAAAATAGTCCCCTCAAATGGCAACTGAATAGTGAGATAACTAATTGAAGATGGTTAAAGATCCATGTGACATTATATGACAGTTATAATTAGAAAGTAAATCTGTTGTGAGAGTAATAAACATATAAAACATATTTATCCAAGAGGTTTGTTATTTATACTTGGAAATAATCAGCATATAATGGAAATACAATAGAATGGAAGGCATCTCATTAGTGGATTTAAGAGACCATGTCTTGGTCAATAAAGTATATAAAGATACAGGAGACAAAGGGAAGAACTCTAGAGTTGACATTCTTGTGATCATAAAATTTAGGTGAGTCAAAAAAACATTTGGGATTCTTCCAAGTGGAGCAAAGTAAACCGTCTAAAACTAAACTGTGCTGACATCACTGCCCTGCCACCTGGTTGTGGGAAGCATGCATCTCCACCCCATTTATCAACCCGTAATAAATAAAGCAACATGCAAGTACAGAAAAATGTAGCTAAAGGCAGAGCAACATATGGTCTTCAGAGCTTCACGTTGAAGGAGAAGAGATCGCTGGGGAGCTTGGGAGGGTTTTAAATGGAGGATAAAGAGTGAGTACTTTGGGGAAGGAAAAGTTCAGGTAGTACATAAGAGACTGACTGAGTCTGCCAAGAGTATCCTGGGTATGGTGTCTGTCATCTTTCTTGCTGGTGTGGTCGGCCAGAATGTTCACCTGCCTATTACCAGGAAGGATATCCTAGGGAGTAGAGATGCCAGCTATAGGAGTGATTATGTTATTGCTGAGATGTTAGAATTGAGTAGAGTCTTTTAATCTTTTTAAATCACTGAACTGTCAAAACTTCTGATTCTAAAGTACTACAAACTAAAAATTTTGAGAACCATTGCTGAATGAGCTTCAAAGATTTGTGACCAATTTTCTTCCCAGTTGACTTGTGGATATATCTCATTTGGATCGTAACTCCGCATGGGGAATTTCATAAATTCAGTTATGGTGTGCTAGAGGCAGAGCAAGTGAAATTCTAAGGAGGAAGAGGTCTGAGACTTTAGTGGGGTCAGAGTCCTGGTTTTCCAATCCAAGGGAGATTTAGCTGAGAAGCAAAGGAGAAGTGAGTGGCACTCCTTGTCCAATGATTCCCACAGAGGTCTCCTAATCTGTGACTGTAGACCAAAGAATGTATTCTGGTATCAAACTTAGAGAAGTAGGCAATCATTGTGGGTGAAAGATGAGGAATGCAACAATGTGACTGAATTAGAGTTTGTTCCTGGAGTGTTTCCAGAGCTGAGTAGATACTTGTAGTCATTTCATATTAGGTAACTGCATGTGGTGGTATGTCCTTCATGGTAGAAATACCAATAGAAGGGAGAGTCATTTTTAAAACGTGTGAACTCCAGTGGCATCCAGGGTTGGAGGAGCTCTGAAGTCTGGCTTGTTGGATAAGTTGGTGTCAAATAAAACAAAGAGAAAAATATGAAGTAGAAGGAGGTGTGGAAATGAATAGAGGATTAGGGTTTAGAAAGGAAGATGCTTAAATAATCTTATCTAAATGTGCTGGGCAGAAAAAAAAATATCTGACTAGGATCTTTTAAGATTTGTATAGCTGTGAAACTCTTAATGAGAGTTATGATCACACTTACAGATTATTTGGCCAAAAAAATTTTTGCCTTAATTGCCTAAATAATTGAGGAAATGTCTAATGATCCCAATTAGCTATTTAAGATACCTCAGGCCACCAGATAATGTAATCTTCTATTATATTTTGTATCAGTGAGCTAAGGAGAGATCTTTAGTAGAAAGATTTTCCCATTTCCAGTCCTTAAATCTGTTGGTGAAATTGGTCCATCCTGTATAATTTCTGATAATTGAAAATAAAGACATTGTAGTGGACATCCCTTATTCACTATTTGCTAAAGAAATGACTTTTGTTTTCTTTTAAAACATTTTGGAATATATCCAAGATCTCTTTCCTTTCTTCTTTTAACTAAAGGAATCTTAACCAATTGTTCTAAATTTGCATAAATTTGAATACTATTTTGCATTGAGTAAGAGAGTGCCTCTCTTTCTGTGTTTTCTAAGAACACAAAGTTTGATGGGAATAGAATTGAAATGTAATAACTATCAATTTCAAATATCATTACAATGTCAAACAATTGGTAATTGTAAAATTTGGCTATTAGTCCTGTGTTCCAGAAAACTGAATCACTCTTTCTATCAATATCTTGATTTCAGAGATGATAACATTTCCGTCTTCCTTAAAGGGGGTCATTAAAATTAATAAATAATGCCAATAAAATACTTGACAAAACTCAGAAACTAGCATTACACAGAAATCAAGATATTATTTATTTAAAAATTGATTACTTATTGTTTATCTTCATATTTTAATTATGATGTGATAGTAATATATAACATAATATTTAAAAATTTAAAATACATCACTTTGACATATCCCTCAATTATTGTCTATGTATTTTTCTTTTTTTTTTTTGAGAAATTTCTTACTTTCTGGAAGTACAAGGTACTACATGCTTATTTTGTATATTTCCTGTACCATCTCATTCCTCTAAGGAGCCCTGATTCCCTTTATTGGGGAATAGTATTAGAACTAAGAACTAAGAGCACTAGACATGCTCTTTGGTGTGGGGCTGATGTTACTTCTTGGCTCTCTCAGCTGGCAAAGCAAGGAAATATATGGGTGTGTATTAACCTGTGTATATAGGCATGTCTATAAATACCCACAAATTTATATACAAATATGTAAATATGGAAATATCAAGAAATATAACTCTTTCTATATGTAGCCATCTGTGTCATGTTAAACTAACATGAGTTCATACTTATGTCTCCAACCCTGGTTCATTACCATGTGGATCCTTCTAGCCTCCTCCCCTTGCTTATGTGTAAACTTCCACTTTAACAATGAGAAATCTGGCTTCCACCATCTGCTATCTCTTTATTTAATTGCTTAATTTTAGTATTCATGTGTAGCAGTATCAGAATTGTTCATCTGTACTTCTGTGGCAAACAACATTATCGACTAGAGTACAGTGCTTATGTAGATTTATTTTGGCTTTTACTCTATAGTCTCCACATGTTTCCAAAGTTACTTAGGTCAACACCTTTTCTTCCCCAACCTCTTAAGTGAGGTTGTTTCATGCACTTTTATTGCTGTTAGGTTGTTTTGTCACATTCTGCATTCCATTGTGGGATTCTTCCAACCTTCTAAATGATTTTTTTAAAATTTGCACTTAAATGTCCATCAACAGATCAATGGATAAAGAAGATGTGGCACATATATACAGTGGAATATTACTCAGCCATAAAAAGAAACGAAATTGAGTTATTTGTAGTGAGGTGGATGGACCTTGAGTCTGTCATACAGAGTGAAGTTAAGTCAGAAAGAGAAAAACAAATACTGTATGCTAACACATATATATGGGAATCTAAAAAAAAAAAAAAAGGTTCTGAAGAACCTAGGGGCAGGACAGGAATAAAGACACAGATGTAGAGAATGGACTTGAGGACACGGGGAGGGGGAAGGGTAAGATGGGACGAAGTGAGAGAGTGGCATGGACATATATACACTACCAAATGTAAAACAGATAGCTAGTGGGAAGCATCTGCATGGCACAGGGAGATCAGCTCTGTGCTTTGTGACCACCTAGAGGGGTGGGATAGGGCGGGTGGGAGGGAGATGCAAGAGGGAGGGGATATGGGATATATGTATGCATATAGCTGATTCACTTTGTTATGCAGCAGAAACTAACACAACACTGTAAAGCAGTTATACACCAATAAAGTTGTTAAAAAATTTTTTGCACTTATTAAGTTTCACTCTCTGTGCTGTAAGCTTCTATGGGTTTTTATAAATGTATAATATCATGTATTCACCACTACAATATCATACAACATAGTTTCAATGCCCTAAAAAATCTCCTGTACTTCACCTATTTAACACATCTCCTGTGTCCCCAAACACAAATCAACCACTGATTTTTTAAAATCATTTCTGTAGTTTTACCTTTTCCAGAACATCATACAATTTTTCATTATTTATTTTTTTCAGATTGGCTTCTTTCACTTAGCAATATGTATTTACAATTCATCCATGTCTTTTCATGGCTTGGTAGCTCATTTCTTTTTATCCCTGAGTAACATCCTATTATTTGTATGTACCACAGTTGTTTATCCACACCTGTTGAAGGAGAAGTTAGTTGCTTCTGGCTTTTGACAATTAAGAGTAAAGCTGCTATAAACATTTGCATGCAGGCTTTTTTTTTTTCCCCAAGATTTTTCTTAATCTTTGGTTTTCTGTACTTTGAAATTGGTATGCCTCCATATGGTTCTTTGGCGTTTATTCTGCTAGATGATCACTGAGCTTCCTGGATCTGTGATTTGGTGTCTGACATTACTTTGGGGAAATTCTCAGTCATTATTTCAAATATTTCTTCTGTTCCTTTCTCTCTTCTCCTTCTGGTTTTCTCATATATGTATGTTAT
Source organism: Balaenoptera acutorostrata (assembly GCF_949987535.1). NCBI lineage: Eukaryota > Metazoa > Chordata > Mammalia > Artiodactyla > Balaenopteridae > Balaenoptera > Balaenoptera acutorostrata. Next base: position 26,282,469 of record NC_080068.1, on the reverse strand, counting down.
ACATTTTATAGTTGTCCCACAGTCCTTGGATAATCTGTCCTTTTTTTGCAGTCTTTGTTGGTTTTGCTTTTCAATTTTGAAGGTTTATATTGAGATTTCCTCAAACTCAGATTCTTTCCTCAGGGACTTCCCTGGTGGCACAGTGGTTAAGAATCCACCTGCCAGTGCAGGGGACATGGGTTTGAGCCCTGGTCTAGGAAGATCCCACATGCCGTGGAGCAACAAAGCCCATGAGCCACAACTACTGAGCCTGCACTCTATAGCCCGCAAGCCACAATGACTGAGTCCACTCGCTGCAACTACTGAAGCCCACACACCTAGAGCCCATGCTCCACAACAAGAGAAGCCACCGCAATGAGAAGCCCGTGCACCACAACGAAGAGTAGCCCCCGCTCGCCACAACTAGAGAAAGTCCGTGTGCAGCAACGAAGACCCATCGCAGCCAAAAATAAATAAATAAATAAATTAAAAAAAAAAAACAAAAAAACGGATTCTTTCCTTAGCCATGAACAGTCCTGTAATAAGCTCATCAAAGGCATTAGTCATTTCTGCCAAAGTGTTTTGACCTCTGGCATTTCTCTTTGGTTACATATCAGGATTTCCACCTCTCTGCTTACACTGTCCATCCGTTTTTGCTTGCTGTCTACCCTATCCATCAGAGTCCTTAGCATATTAATCATAGTTCTTTCAAAATGCTGGCCTGATAACTCCTACATCCCTGCCATGTCTGGTTCTGATGCTTCCTCTGTGTCTTCAAATTGTGTTTTTTGCCTTTTAGTATGCCTTGTAATTTTTCCTTTGATAGACAGACATGAACAAGGAACTGCTGTACATAGGCCTTTAGTAATGTTGTGGGGGGAGGGGCAGGGAGAAGCGTTCCATAGCCCTGTGATTAAACCCGAGTGTCTTAGTGAGCTCTAGACTGTGGACTTCACAAATGTTTCTCGGTTTGTCTCTTCCCTTGGGTGGATGAGGATGGCTCGAGTGGGCTAGAGTTGAGTATTTCCCTTCTCCCTCTTGGAAGGCTACAGCTGACTCAGCTGACTGGAGTTGAGTATTTCTCAGGTAACTCTCAGGTGAGTTAGGTTCCGATAATACCGCAGCCAATTAGGCTCAGGTTAATTCGTTTTCCTTGAGGGCAGGCCTTAAGAAGAACGGAGTGCTCTGGTGTATTTCAAAATGGTTCCCTTTCCCCTCCTGGTGCTGGAAGCACGAAGGGATTTTTCTCTGATATTTACTGTGAGAATCTGGTTGAACTGAAGGTAAAACTCACAAAAGTGTAGGACTCCCCCCTATGACTGAGTCCCCCCAGAGTTTTTAATTGTCAGAGTTTTCCACACTGAGCCTCCAGCAATTCACCAATTACAGTGCAGGTCTTCTACTACAGCACTGGTTCTCCTGGCAGTTTCTGCTGTGCGTCTCTGCTCAGGTAAGCCATGACTCCTTGTATTCTCCTGCCTGACTCTCCAGTCTTGGGGACACAGAGGTTTGCCCTGTGTTTTCCCCTCTCTTATGAATTCTAGAAGAGTTGTTGATTTTTCGTTCTGTTCAGCTTTTTACTTGTTTTTAGGATGGAGTGGTGATTTCCAAGCTCCTTACACAAAGAACCAGAAACCTGAAGTCTGCAGGGTTTTGGTGAATATAAGTTTTCAAATAAGTTGGGTAAATACCTAGGAGCATGACTGTTGGATTTTATGGTAAGAGTATGTTTACCTTTATAAGAAATTGCCAGACTCTTCCAAAGTGGCTGAACCATTTTGCATTCCCACCATCAATGAATGAAATGAGAGTTGTTTTGCATCCATGTCAGCAATTGGTATTGTTTAATTTTTGGATTTTAGCTATTCTATGGTTTGTGTAATGGTATCTCTTTGTTGTTTTAATTTGCAATTCCTTAATGACAAGTGATTTCATGAACATTTTCATTTGTTTATTTGCTGTCTGTATGTTGTCTTTGGTGAGGTGTCCAAGCATTTTGCCCATTAAATTTTTTTATTGTTGAGTTTTAAAATTTCTTTCTATATTTAGGATACAAGACCTTTATTAGATATGTGTTTTTCAAATAGTTTATCCTAGTCTTTAGCTTGTCTTTCTATTCCCTTTAAAGTTTCTTTCTCAGGATAGAAAACTTAATAATAAAATCCAACTTACCAAGTTTTTCTTTCATGGAATGTGCTTTTGGTATTTTATCTTAAAAACTTATCACAAAATTCAAGGTCACATATATTTTCCCTTACTTTAATTCATAGTGATACATTTCAGCATCTTCTTGTTTGCAAACTTTCTTTATAACCGTTGCAATTCAGTAAAAGTGCCAAAATCTGAAGATTTTTAGCCTGTTAATTATTTAATCTCTGATTATTGATTTCTAAGTCACTCTGAACAAGATGCAATCTAAAAAAAAAAAAAAAAAAAAAAAAGATGCAATCTAAAATGTAAAGGACTTTCTAACAAAAAGTTTCATGTTTTTTCAAGACACTAATTTGTTTTACGATTTTTTTTCCAAAGGCTTAAATATTTGAAGAGAGGTAGCAAAGAAAAATTTTATACTACCATTTGGAAGCTCTTTTTCTTTCTTTTTTTCTGTTATTTTATTTTCACATTAGTTTTGTTGCAAACTAGTCCATTGTAGCGTATATATAAAATATTTGTAAATTTTTAAGACCTCTGTTTATTTTTTAACTGGTGGACTATCATGACATATTTGAATTTGGTTATGAATTATGTGTGCAGCACAATTAGTTCTAAGTGTATTTCTTTATCATATGTTTTCAATTTAGTAAGAACATTGTTCTTACCATGATGATGGGCTCCATCAAAATTTGTATATATATCATTCCTGGAAAAACAAATCCTTTTTTTTCACAATAACATTCATAATACTGTCAGATGTTTCACCTTAAATAGAATGCATTTTTTAGTTTCACTTTGATTCCATAAATTGTATAAAAAAACAAACATTATTAGAATTAACTTTTTCTATTTGAAGCATCTGATGACATAGATATGAAACTGGCATAATTAATCATTTGTGATTTGCTAATGCAGCCAACAGATTAACACCTATCACTTCACTTTTTATTTACATACAAGAAAATATGGAATAGAAAATTAGCTACATTAATATAAAAGCAGTGTCATTTGATCTAAATGAAAAATCATGTTCACAGAATGATAAGTAATTGCACCCCTGTAGCCGCATTTTCTATTGTCATCTCTGGACACAGAGATGTTAAAATAAATATCAAAAGTAAAATAGATGCTGGAATTTCTTCAGATTTGACTACTGGTTTTTATATAGCTACTGGTGTCTCTACAATCCTCATGGCATGGTAGATAGTAAATATTTTAAATAAGGTATACATTTATCATCACCTTTTTGAGAGACAGAAATTTAGTACATGACTTTTCATTAAATAAATAAATACAGTTTTGAGGTCATAGCTGCTGAGAGAGTGTGTAAAATAAGTGTTGCCAAATAAGCTAAATAGTTGTATACTTACATCATATAATAAATGGCTAAGCCACCGTAGCAATAGTATTCAGGGTATTCTCTATATACTCTACAGAAGAACTGCTCTGCTATTTCTTGCATATATTTCATGTGTACATAGCCAATAAGTTACCATGTTTCACACTGATCTATTCCTCTGACCCTGACTGGTGGTCTGATGGTCTCATGCATCTTACGGACCAGGACATGGACCATGCACAACTAGCAGTTATACCAAATGACACACAGGATAGCAGCACAGAATATTTTTCTGATGCCTACCTGAGACTTGAAAGAGATGGTTGTCCTAATCATTTGCATCGAAAGACAGTCTATTTCCTAAGCAAGAGCTGTCTGGAAGAGTGGTGATTGCTGAGTCTGGAAATGCTCAGTGAAGAAAGGCAGGTTATCGCTGATTGTCCTTCAGATTTAACTACACATTAAGGTGAGAATTCCATTTAGTGCATGTGAGTCTTGTAGTAGTATTAGATAAAACCACGGCAGAGGTGGAAAGGTCAAAGTGGAGGTCTGCTAAATGCAGGCATCTTATTTTAATGCAACCGTTAAAAATAAAACTTCATGAAAAGTGAATAATCAAGAAAAAAATTGCTAAATTGGACAGGATGCTGTAGGAAAAAGCCCCATAAACTAGGACTATCATGGGCAAACCAGAATATATTGTCACCTTACTTATAATCCCGGAATCTCCAAAACTTCCTTGTATCATTTGCCTACGTCCTTCATTTTCCAATTTCCTATCCTTGGGGCAATTACTTTACATTTCTCAACTTCTTGGGCATTTAGTTCTATATTTTTAAATATGTGCAAACTGTTCTCTTGATTCTTAACTTTTAAAACATTATCGATTGACTTCCTGTTACAGTAGATGAGGATTTTTCTCTCTTTTTATCCTTTTCCTACTCCCCAATATAAAATCACAGTATTTGGTTAAATCCATTTTTGGTGTTTTCAGTGTGTGTGTGTGTGTGTGTGTGTGTGTGTGTGTGTGTGTGTGTGTATTCGCTGCTGAAGTCAACTATTATAACATGAAAACAGTTTGTTGTTAGACTTCCTTCTGAAGTTGATAATTGCCTTATTTTTTCCCATTTACTTAGTTTTCTTTAAAGTAAAAGCTGTCTTTCTATACTCTAACAGTTCTGTAAAATATTTATGAATATAATATTCTAAGTAGTCAAACTTCTAAGAAAATCTGCCAGTAACTTCACCATCATCTTTTACTTATTTTTTGCTAAAAGTATCCTTTCTGGAACCTTCCATTTTCTGTTCCATGGTGGTGTGTGGTGTAGGCTACCTGCATGGCACTCGTCTTGGGACTTCCTTTTGACAAGTTCATACAAATTCCTTTCATCTCTTTCCTCTGTTGGATCCTTGTACTGGAATCCATATCTTGTTTTTGCCTATTTACTTAATTTTATTGTAATATATCCTTCAGTAACTTCTTACAGAAAGGTACCTGGGAAGTTAAATTTTTCAGACTTCATTTTTCTTGTTAATTGTGCTCCATTCACCATTTTATTAGCATCCCATTTTCTATTTGGCAATCCAGTACCATTCATATTTTTGAGTTGGTGGAAATTCATAATAAGAAACATTTTAATTGCTATCGAACGTATACATGGTGATATGTGTGTACTCTAGGTATTGCCTGGTGCTGTTATTAATGAAAAGAAGAACTATTTTTTGGTGTTCTTATATACAGTAGTATTCTTTTCAAGTGGCTCAATGGTTTGTAAAATGCTATCTTTACAAGTAGGTTTTTGATTAAAGGACCCTGGAATATACCTAATATACTACAATTATCAAATTAGATTTCATTTCATGATGATTGTACTTAACATTTTGTAGAAAGAATTAATGATTTCATTGCCTGTTTGTATTTTGAGTTTATTTAGAATCTTTTGCAAGTAGAACATACATACCAGTAATGATCACCAAGATATACATTGTTTGTGTCTTTTTATAATTATAAGATCTCTCAGTTCAAAACAAAAGTAAAATCGTTAGAGATGACAAGATACTAATAAAATCTCACACAAAGAGTGAACTTTATTTAAATCATAAAACAATGAAAAACCCGTTGCACTGACATAAAGGCTCATAGGTGAAATATAACAGAAAGAAATGAACATTTTTTTTCTTCACATCACATCAAGATGGCAGAGGTAGGGACTCCATGTGATTTCAAGTTACTAGTGTTAGAGTCAGTATTGTTTCAAAGAGCCTCAAATAAAGAAAGCTTGCAATGTGAAGCCCAGTTAGAGCACAATTCCCCAAACCCTGACCTGGAAAATAAGTCCCCAAAGAACTGCTTGTGATAAATTTAACCTCAATGACATTACAAAAATATCTGAATACTGATTAATATCTTGTTTGTTAAGTTAACTTACCCTCAACAAAAATGGACATCGGTCTTAAATATTTAAAAAATAAAAATGTAGGTGTTCTGCTGAAAGTTTGAAATGGTGTCATCATTTTAGGTGCAGTGATTGGTTTCATAGAGCAAGTGGCAGAGAAATTTCTGTGTCTTAGTAAATATCTCATATAGACTCCTAGATAATGAAATACAAAATAATGGATAGAAAATAATGGCTTAACTACATGTATACTTATAGTGAGTAGATTAAGCATTCCTGTATGCATATTAATTTAACAGGAATTATGAGAAAATTACAGTTAACAATAATGACTCCTGCTTCTTGAAGTAGCAAAGGACTTAGAATCTGAAGCCTGAGAAAGATATTTGAATTTTTTTTTTTTAATTTAGCAAAGGTAAGTAATATTACATTATTAAGTATAGGGGAATAAAGTCATTTCATTCCATAAATGAGTGTTTACATGACTATCTGAGTCTCACTGCTGACTGCTACTTCTAGGAAGTACTGGATAGGTTTCCAAAGAAATGATTTTAGTCTGCCATAACAACCCCTAACTAATATGGACACATAGGATATTTCTCTCCCACTTGCTCTTCCACAGTAATCCTTTCAATATATTATACTTTATAATATTGCTGGTTGCAACACTTACTTGCTGATAGTTAATGAATTTTCGATGCTTTCTTGTTTATAAACATAATGCCACTGTTAAAACTCTATTTGTTCATTTGTCATAAGAAATATCAGGTGACTAAGAAATATTAAGTTCCTTTTATCCAAATTTGTCAAAGTGATTTCAGTACTTTTGTGCTTGGACTGGAAAATATATAAAATTTATTGCGTCTATGGCTTTTTGCATTCTGGTGATCAGTTCTCCACTCATTCCTCCAAATGGGAACAGACACCTTATTGGAGAACATTCTGCCCCATTTTTGTTTTTGCATTTGTTTCTTCAGCTAAGAATATCCCAGTACCTCATTTTCTTTCCTTTATTGCTCTTTTGCATGGGCTGATTGTTTCAGTGGTTTCTCCCACAGTAATAGTCACATCTTTTCCCTGTTCGCTGTGCTAGATGATTGTCCCATTTAGCACTTATTTGCTAGCTTGATTTCTTGTTTCTGGACTAACTATTTTACTTTACAAGGGGCACTGGCAAATAGAACAGACCATTAGTCTAAACATTTACTATGGGTTCTATTATCTTCTCTTTCTGTTTCACCAACAACAAATACAACATTTACTTAACAGCAACAAAATCTCGAAGTTGTCAAATCACATGGCATATTTTCATGCTTGGAACATTTCGAACTATCTCAATATTAAATAATATTTTTGCTCGTGGGATTGCTTGCCTCACTGAGTGACCTTGGAGTGTTCATACCTGCCCCCGCCCCCACTGCAACACACACACACACACAAACACACGCTAATTCAACCTACACAGTTATAGAGAGAAAAGCCATGTTAATACAACAGGACTGGCCCCTGGTCATACCTGTGCACCACGCTGGTCCAATCAGAACCTCTCTGAAATTAAGCTATTAAGTTTAGGTCTTACTCTGACTTGTCTTTTGAATTTTCAACACTAGATTTTTTTTTTTTTTTTTGGCTGCTTTGAGTCTTTGTTGCTGCGCGTGGGCTTCCTCTAGCTGTGGTGAGCATGGGCTACTCTTCGTTGCAGTGCGCAGGCTTCTCATTGCGGTGGCTTCTCTTGTTGCGGAGCAGGGGCTCTAGGTGCGTGGGCTTCAGTAGTTGTGGCTCGCGGGCTCTAGAGCGCAGGCTCAGTAGTTGTGGCGCATGGGCTTAGTTGCTCTGTGGCATGTGAGATCTTCCTGGACCAGGGCTCGAACCCATGTCCCCTGCATTGGCGGTCAGATTCTTAACGACTGTGCCACAAGGGAAATCCTTTTTTTTTTTTTTTTAATTGGCCATGTTTTCTGCCAAAAGGCAGAGAATGCCTGACTTGCCAAGATTAAAAAGAAGGCTGGAGCTGATTTTTAGTGAATAGCAGTGGTTAGAGGAGTGAAAGAGGGAGAAAATCATGAAGGAATTTAAACTCCTTGTTGCCATTTGTCCTGGGCCCAGCTGCATCTGTCTTTGAGATACTCTTATGGTCTTATGATAAAGTCCCCTTTTAAAAATTTATGCTGCCCTGGTTTGGGTTTTCTTACTTGTTAACAAAAGCATTCTAAGAAATGTATTTCTCAAGACCCAAGATATTTTACCTTAAGATTGTCTATACTTCTCTGTGTTATTGTAAAACAAAACGTAATATAAAAACAAAACATAAAAACACGATCTCTCACTTCTATCAGGCAATAAAGGAAAGGTTTCTGGGCTATGGTCCTTCTTAGATGATATCAAACAACCCCAAACCCTTGGAATTTCATAACTGAGTGTCATCTCGGTGATGATATATCAGTGTTTTCCTGCAATATCAAAGATAATTTTACTTTATTCTGTAACAAACACTTTACATATTTCATTTATGCCTCAAAGATCATATTCATATATTGGATCATATTTTCCTTTTGGTTTTCTTTATATTTTGGCTGTCTTTTCTCAAGGGAAAAAAGTTAGCTTTATCGCTTTTGGATGTGTGTGTGTGTGTGTGTGTGTATGTCTGCACATATACACATATGTATGTATATATGTATATACGTATATATAGGTGTATTATCTATAACGCATATATACTCACATACATAAAGTTTTGTGTGTGTGTGTGTTTATATATATATATATATTTATATATATATATATATATATATATATATATATATATATATATATATATATATAACTTGATCTTTGTTAAGGCATTTATTTAATTTTCCCCATTTACTCTCGTAAAGATTAGTCAAAGAAAGTTTTAACCCACATTAAAAAGTGCATATAAATTAAAGCAAAAACATTTCATTTTACTGTGAATCCTCATTTTCTTCATAGGCCACAGAAATTTAAGCAGCCATACTAACTACTTTCCTTCTTTTTTTTCTTTTCTTTTTTTTTTTTTTTTATGGCTGTGTTGGGTCTTCGTTTCTGTGCGAGGGCTTTCTCTAGTTGTGGCAAGCGGGGGCCACTCTTCATCGCGGTGCGCGGGCCTCTCACTATCGTGGCCTCTCTTGTTGCGGAGCACAGGCTCCAGACGTGCAGGCTCAGTAATTGTGGCTCACGGGCCCAGTTGCTCCGCGGCATGTGGGATCTTCCCAGACCAGGGCTCGAGCCCGTGTCCCCTGCATTGGCAGGCGGATTCTCAACCACTGCACCACCAGGGAAGCCCCTTCTTTCTTTATTTAGAAAATTCTAATGGAAACAGTTATGTAAAAATACTTTTCAAAGGTTTCCAGGGACTGCAAGCCTTCTTAATTTGTAGTTAAACATAAGTTTCAGGGTGATATCAGCAAGATGGCAGAATAGGACGCCCCAGACCCTGTCATCAGAGACATCCACTCAACCATACATGGGCCACTTCCCTTTGTAAGAAATTCAGAACCAGTTAAGAGGCATCTGCACCCCAGGGGAGCAGTGAAACCAGCCAGCATCAAAGTCAGTAGGAAAATTTATGGCAGCCACTCTGCCAGGCTGGATCTGGAGAAAACTCCCAGCTCTTGGCTTCTCTCTGGGGAGGGAAAGAGGAAAATGAAACATACATCCAACTGTTCAGACTTTTTTGGGGGGGTCAGCCTGAAGGACTGGTTTCTGTCATACCTGAAGCTAAGTGCTGACAAGAAATGGTGCCAGGTCCAGGGCAGCTGAGAATTAGGTGATGATTTGGGCTAGTCCTTCCCTGTAGCTCAGTGCAGAAAAAACCCCCTACTCCTGGCTTCTCCCTGGGGAAGGAAAGAGTTGGAGCATGTATCCAATGTTCAGTGTTTTTTTAAATTAATTTTTATTGGAGTCTAGTTGCTTTACAATGGTGTGTTCATTTCTACTGTACAGCAAAATGAATCAGCTGTACATATACATATATGCCCTCTTTTTTGGATTTCCTTCCCATTTAGGTCACCACAGTGCCTTAAGTAGAGGGCCCTGTGCTATACAGTAGGTTCTCATTAGTTGTCTATTTTATACATAGTATCAATAGTGTATATGTGTCAACAATGTTCAGTTTTTTTGGGGAGAAAGGAGTTCTCTCTTTCTTTACCTATATTTTTTCTTAGATTTTAAAATCATCTCTATTTTTCACTTCATGCTTTTTTTTTTTTTTATTGTGGCAAAAGAACATTAGGAGCACAACATGAGATCTACCCTCTTAACAAATTTTCACATATACAATGACAGTAATGTTAACTATAAGCATAGTGTAGAGGACATCTCTAGAACTTGTTCATCTTGCATAACTGAACTTTTATACCCATTGAACAGCAACTCCCCATATGGCATGCTTGTCGAAGATCATTTGACTGTAAATGCCTCTATTCTTCTTTCTCAAGATTGTTTTGGGGACTTCCCTGGTGGTCCAGTGGTAAAGAATCTGCCTACCAATGCAGGGGACACGGGTTCGATCCCTGGTTGGGGAACTAAGATCCCACATGCTGTGTGGCAACTAAGCCCGTGCACCACAACTACAGAGCCCACACGCCCTGGAGCCCATATGCCACAACTAGATAGAGAAAAACCCACAGGCCACAACTAGAGAGAAGCCTGCCTGCCGCAACAAAGAGCCCATGCCACACAACGAAGAGACCATGCACTGCAATGGAAGATCCCACATGCCGCAACAAAGATCCCACGTGCCACAACTAAGACCTGATGCAGCCAGATAAATAAATAAATAGAAACAGAATATTTCAAAAAAAAAAAAAGATTGTTTTGGCTATTCAGAGTCCTTTGTGGTTCCACATGAACGTGTTTTTTTTTTTTTTTTTTTCTATTTCTGCAGGAAATGCCATTGAGATTTTGGTAGGGATTGTACTGACTCTGTAGATTGCTTTCGGTATTATGGACATTTAAAAATATTAAATCTTATCATCCATGAACACAGGATGTCTTTCCATGTATTTTTGTTTTCTTCAATTTCTTTCAACAACGTTTTGTAGTTTTCAGTGTGCAAATCTTTCATTTGCTTGGTTAACATTATTATTTTATTATTTTTCATACTATTGTAAATGGGGTTATTTTATTAATTTCTTTTACAGACTGTTTGTTGTTAGTATATAAAAACATAACTAGGTTTTGTATATTGACCTTCATATCCTACAACTTTACTGAATTCGCTTATCATTTCTAACAGTCTTTTGGTGGAGTCTGAGGTTTTCTATATATAAGATCATGTCATCTGCAGACAGAGACAGTTTTACTTCTTCCTTTCCTATTTGGATGCCTTTTATTTCTTTTTCTTGCCTTATTGCTCTGACTAGAACTTCCAGTACTATATTGAATAGGAGTGGTGAGTGAGAGTGAGCATCTTTATCTCGTTCCTTATCTTAGAGGAAAAGCTTTCAAGCTTTCACCACTGAGTATGATATTAACTGAGGGCTTGTCATGTATAGCCTTTATTATGTTGAGATACATTCCTTCTATAACCAAGCCTTTTACCTCTATTCTCTGCACCTCTCAAGCATCTAGAATATGCTGGGTCCTGGCAGTACTCAGTGACAGGCAAGACAGAAGCCAGTCCCTTGGGCAGCCCCCAGAAAAGTTGGGATGTTGGCTGCACAGTCCAACTCTTTCCTTTCCCAGGGAGAAGCTGGGATTTGGGGGTTTTCACCCATTTGCTCAAGGCTAAGTTACACGAGTGTGTGCATGCTGTTCTAAACTGCTGCTGTTCTCAGCAGCTCCCAACCTGTGAACCTTTCAGTGTTCAGATTCAGGCAAGGCAGGAACAAGTTCCTCAGGCTGTCTCCAGAAATATCAGAACTTTGGGTGTATGGTCCAGTCCTTTCTTTCCTTCCCCAGCCTGAACCTGGGAGCTGCGAGTTTCCTCCTGACTGTGTGATGCTATGTCAGGGGGAGGGCTTATGGTGCCAGGGAATCTCAAGTTTTCCTACTGGCTTCAATAAGGCTATTTCACACTTGCTAGGAGCTTCTCAGTTGGTTTCTGGATTTCTCATAGAGAATTGGGCCATGTGTTGTTGTTGAATCATTGTGTCCCTGGCAGGAAGGAGAGTAGAGGCTTCTTATTCTGTCATCTTCTTGACATCATTCCTCTTTGCCTTAATTTTAAAAACATTTATTAATTTGCTTCTGCATGTTGGGAGTCTAAACTCTGGGGATTCTGAAGTTAAGTTTCATTATACAGACTGCCATAGGTGCTTTGTTCTTGTAATTCTGATTTTCTTTTTTTCTTTCTTTGTTTTCAGAATAATGATTCGTTTCTTCATCTTCAAGCAGTGACCAGTTAGTTCCTTTTCCTTTTGTTTTATGAAGCACTGAGTATTAGAACATGTTTCAAACTGTTATAGTTAATATTCCTATTGATGCTCAATTTATTCCATGTGTGAACAGTGGTACCCTTTCAAGTTGGCCCTTGAATCCTTATGATACAACCCTAGTAGTAGTCTTTGATAATTTCTTGTCTTACGGATAAGATGTTTCAACCTCATCTTGTACATTTCTTCCCTAGCCATGGGATCAGCCATTTCTTCAAAGATCTCCATTCTTTTTGGTGGGTAATTATACTTAAAAATTACTATGTTGGTGTTATTCCTTAGAATTTTAAATCTTTGATATAATATTCTCTCTTTTTCTTATTCTCATAGTTAAACTGTTCTGGTATCTATTGCTGTGAAACAAACCACCCTAAAGCTTAGTGGCTTAAAGCCACAATTTGTTGTTATCTCTCAAAATTTTGTGGGTTGGCTCGACTCATCTGGGCACTTATTCCTTAGGGAGTCTCATGAGGTTGCAGTTAGATGGTGCTCCAGCAGGAATCGTTGAAGGCTTGCATGGGAATAGATGTAAGGATGGCCTCTTCACTCACATGTCTGGCACCTCAGTTGGGAAGGCTGGAGAAGCTTGGGACCGGCCTGCCATCTATCTCTTTCTTCATGTAGTCTCTCTACGATACTAGATCGAGCTTCCTCATAGCATGTGGATCTCAGAATTGTCAAGCATTTTGCTGTGGTGGCTGGCTTCCACCAAAATAAGTGTTCTAAAGCCCAAGGGAGAAACGGCAGGGTTTTTTCTGACCTAACCGCAGAAATCACACAGAATCGCTTCCACCACAGCCTGCTGGTTACAACAGCCAGCCCATATTCAATGTAGAAGGACATTAGACTTGTCTAAAAGGGATTCGTTTGGTACAGAATGGCCGTACTTGGACGTTATCGACTAGGTATACCATCTCTGTTAATAACATCATTTAAAAGCGTGCAGTGGGATTATATCAAATGTTTATTTTATTTACCTAACTATTCCTATTCTAGTATGTGGAAGGCACTATTCTAGGAGCTGAAGATATAGTTGCCAAAAAAGATACACACACACACACTCATGAACGTATTGACTGGTCTCAGTTTACATTTATGACCACCAACAATAAATTCAATATGGGGCAGAACTAGAGAAGGACATACATACCGGGAGACATGGTTCATTGTGGGACTATATGTGTAGACTAGCTACCACATATACCAATAACGTCACCCAGACACTGAGAAATATACAGTAGCGTTATATCAAATGGTCATTTTATTTACTCCTTTATTTTAGAATCAAACTTCCACATCACCTCTCCTCACTATTATTTTAGTAAAAGCTGATTAATACAACTTTTACAAGATCAGTCAGGTTTCTGTGTTGAGAATTGACTGGAGGAGGGCAAAGACAAAAGCAGGGAGACTGCTAAAAAACTAATTGCAAAGATCCAGGAAGAAGATGATAGTGGTTTGGACAAGGACTTCTATGAGATTCTGACAATCTCCATTCCTCCCCTTTGAAGACATCTCTGTCAGGTCCCATGGCTTCCTAGTCATTCACAGATACAAGAACAAGTTCATTTTTGAAATATACTGTTCAGTCTAACTGTATCTCAAAGTCAAAGCTCTTTTCCCTCTGACCACTGCCTTGAGCCCAATCCCAGGCATGGCCTGTGGCTGGAGACTCGTGATGAGAGCCAAGGCAAGGTCTGATTTCATGCTGCCTCCTGTTTTCCCCTCTCCTTTTCCCCTTTCTGCTGCTCTTGGCTCCCACAGGGTTGGGGTGAGATGTAGGGGGATTAGAGAAGGTGGCAAATGTCTTAATGATTTAACTGTTATTGTCATTGATGTCTTTGTGGACTCAAGGATGCAGGGATTAGTCCTTTGGGACACTGTAGGGACTTCTTTGCCACTCTTCCAGCACAGCCGAAGTCCTCAGGTTGCCCTCTTGCAGGACATCTTTAAGACCACAGTACCTTCTGTAAACGGTGCAAGTGAAGGCTCTCCTTTGCTGTTCTCTCTCCTTGTCCCAATCTTACCATCTTCTCACGTTAGCTACAGGGGATATGTGTCAGGTTCTCCCAAGAGCTCCCTTTCTTTAACCCACCCAGCACTGGCTGTACCAGGGTCTATATATTCCACAGAGGTGAGGATGCCAATTTCCTCTTCTTCCAGGCACTCCTCATCTCTATGACTGGTTCTCTTGGAGACTCTCAACTAGATCGAAATGGGGGAATAGTGGGGAAAAACCACAATACTCTTCTCTCTAGGCTGACAGCTCACATCTCAGATAATTCTCTAGTACAACAAGTTTCCTTAGCATTGCTTTCCCTTTAAATCAGCTTGAGGTGGATATATGGGGGTGAAGGAATCAGATCTGATTTTGATTTCTTTTAATAAGCCCCAGAGTGGATATTTGGCAGCTCCTGGGTGTTCTCTTTAAAGTGAAGTTTCTTTGAACATTTATCCTATATTCTCAGACCATAGAAAAGTCTAATTCAGAACCCTATTTAAGTTTTCTGTTTCTTGATTTAATTTTTAAAAACATTAATTTTCTTATAAAACCATATATCTTCTGGGGGTTTTTTGTTTCATAGTCATGTTCCATAATTATTTAGTAAATTTAATATATTTTGGTTTCAGTTCTTCACAGTTTGCCCCTAAGAGCCATGATTTAAGCATCCTGAATTTTGCTGAAATAAGAATGAGGACTGAGCTAGCCTGGGTCTGAGTGCAGCACTGATATCTCTGTGTGGCTTTGTTGTTCTCTACTTGTCAACAGTAACTCTGTAAGTGATGAAATGTGTGCTTCTTTGTGGAAAATGGCTATTAGGTGAGAGAAAACTTTAGCACAGATGGAAAAGCCTGCTAAGTTGCTGGATAAGGATGTGTTGGGAATCGCATGACTTCTTATTGAGGTGCGATTTAGAGGAAAGCCAAACAAATTTTAATTGGTCACATATACACTCAACTAGAGATTTTAGTTCCTAATCTCCCTGTAGCTAACTGAGGCCACGTCACTAAGTTTTGCCCAATTGGATGTATGCAAAGTAATGTGTGCAAATGCCAGATTAATTTTGTGTAAGGAAATGACTTGCTTTCCACATCTTCTGTTTCCCACTTTCCATTGCCTAGAACATGCACACAATTGTCCTCGCCAGCTTTAACCATGTACATGAGGACAACGCTCTAGGAGATGGCAGAAGAAGATAGAAGGGATCTGGGTCTGCATATGACATAATAGACTGTTTTCCTGCCTACCAGGGGCTGCATTTTCTATCTGGACTCTTGTAAGAGAGAGAAGTAAACTGCAGTCTTAATGTGAGCCACTGCATTTTGGAAGTCTTTTGTTTTAGTTTCTTAAACTCTTCCCTAACTAATACATCATATTTTCAAGTTTTCATATTTTAAATTGCTTGACGTAGTCCTTTTATATTTCTAGTTTCTCACGCTTACTTTGTAATTTTTCTCTTAATACAATGAAGACACTTTTGTGTTTAATTTTTCAAGTAGATATAGATGGACAGTATATTCCTTAAACCATTTCATCATGTTATCTTGTCTGGGTATAAAATAATTGCCACATCATTTTTCTCCCCAAATTCTGAAGACAGTTCTAGTTTTCTGGGTTCAATGGGGAGACAGGCCTGACTTTTTTTGATTCTTCAAAAGTAATCTATTTCTGCCTGAATTTTTAAAAAAATCTTAGTTTGGAATTTAAAATTTTGTTTAGTTTATATTTAGCCTATTTTATATCAATTTTGCCTGGAATTTGACCTATCAATGTCAAACTTTTTGACTTTTTGACCTATCAGTGTCTATGCTTTTTTTTTTTTTCGACTTCAGGATATTACTATTTTTTCCTTCTAATAAATCTTGACAATTACTTCTGTTCCTTTTCCCAGTGGTGGTGACTATTTAAATGTTGAATTTTCTCTTTCACTGTAGCTGTCATTTTCTTAGAGAATTTCTCTAGGTTGTTACTGCTTAAATTTTATGCAGTCTTAATTCTGTACTTTACATGTTCCAGTGCATATTTTAATTACTTCATATTTTATTGTGCTTTCTTGAGGGCTTCTTTGCATTTTAATTTTTCTCTGCCAGCTCAGTATTCATTTGTGTCATATCTCATTTCACTGAGTCCATGATTTCTTGTATTTCATTGAGATTAAAAAAAGAAACAATATAAACTTTCCTTTTATTTCTTGGATGAATATTATTTAGAGATAGGCATATGTATATATTTTTAAGGTAATAGCTAAAGTTCTTTCTTATAGATCACAGAGGGTTTTTATTTTAAAGCTCCCCTGTTTCCCATTTTTTTCTGATTTTTTTAAACTTGAATGAGGAATTACTTCTCTGGGCCTGGTATTTGTCAAGTAATGTGATAGTTTCATTCCCTTTGAGTTTATATATTATCCACACCTTTATTGCTAGAATTCCCCATCAGCTCTTAAGCTGACAACCAACATCATGAACATAACCTCCAGCAAGTTTCTGGTGTAGAGCAGACGTTCACTTAGGATGGCTTTGTTTGAGAGACCGAGAAATTTCTTCTGCTCTTAGTTTTTGATTCTGAAATTGTGAGGAAGTAAATTTACTTTGGGAATTAAAAAATATTTTGAATTTGGTTAATTTGTTATAGATAATACATGACTGGTATACTCTCTGGAGGACATTCTTCACTCTGCTCTAACTGAAACCTTCATTTATCACCAAAGGGAAAACACTGCCCCCCATCTTTCACTAAGGGTTTGGCACGAGACATTGATGCTTCCTGAATGGATGTAGAGAGAGGTAAAGAAAAGCATGCTGGGAGATCTGCAGTGTTAAGTAAACTGGTATGTGAGGACCTTTTCCAATCCATTCCTGTAAAACTGAATAGCTGTTTCAGAGGTCTTGTCAATGATTATTTTACAATCTATTGAAGCTATAATTAGGGGTAAATCATTAATCAATAATTGATTTTTTACATGTTTCTTTTGCTTTTACGACTCTCATCACTTCTTTTTCATCAATGGGAAGATAAGGAAATGTGTGTCAGTTTCCATTAGTCAGCATCATCATGACCTAAATGTTGTAATATTTCACCTCAGTGTTGTTTGAAGGCTCTTTATGCTTTGGGGAGAAAAGTTCTTATTTTTGAACTAAACAAAACATGAATAGATGTAAACTTCAAGCTCAAAATTGTGCAGAGCTGTCGTTGGCCTTCCCAAAAGTGCATAATTGCCTGTGGGAAAGATTTGTTTTGTATGAAAATCCTCTGAATGTTCATGAAAATTTATAGAAGTCAATTTTGCATCTCACTCTGGGTAGTGGGACTGTTTTTTAGGTCTCCCCAGAAGTAAGTAATGTGTGGAAATGGTCACTTAGAGTTTCTTTATAGAAATAGTCCTACAAAGGCAAAATTGCATTAGAAGCTTATGACAAATACAAACATTTCTAGCAAGCAGCTTAATCATAATGCATATCCACTGTCTTCCTCAAACTTTTAAATGCTTCTCTCACAAAAGCACTTATAGGCTTTGCAGAACCTCTTACAGGCTTTGCAGAAGATTCCCAGGAATTGAGAGGGTCTGTACACCTGGCTTTGAATGCCTCCTAACCATATTCTTCATCTAATCAGATTAATCCATTTAGCATTTTTCAAATGTGAATTACCTTCTGTTTTTAGGCCCTAGACTGTCACATTGTGGCACTGGCTTTTATTCTAGCAGAACTTCCCTCATTGATCTGCTTCTAGTTCTCTCTTCCCCATCTTGATCTTTCATACTCTCATAGGTCCTTGTTCTTGATGCAATGACTTGTTCTAATCTTTGGCAACTGTGTTCTCTCCAATCCTTATTTTGATCTCTAGTTCCAAGTTGGTTATCAATTTCTAGCCTTTTCCAGTACCTGACCTCTAAATTTTGTCCAAGCTGTGCCTTTGGTTATCTGAATTTGGTTCCACTCTGAACTCTGTGGTCTCAACTGTGGAAAGTCTTGGAATAAAAAAACCATTGGCAAATTCATATTTAATATATGTGTGTGTGTGTGTGTGTGTGATTATAGCACAATTTAACAAAATGTAGATATTCCAAAATATCCTAAACTGTGTCCAAAAAATAACTACTATTCAAATTTTTAAAAATCCCAAATACAGATGTACTTTTCCATCATGCCCTCCTTTTTCTGACTTCCGCAAACTCTGTAAATTCTTTAAAAACATCAGTATTGCAGAAATAGAAGACTCTGCATTTCCAGCTGCTTGGGTTGCCTCAGGATCTAACACAAGACCACATGGTCATGCATCTCCTTCCTCAAGTTAGGGGTTATGTAAGAATATTTCATCCTTGTTATATTACACCCCCCACTGCCTGAGAAATAATAAAACTACCAAATAAAAAGTATCATCAGGTAGAGGAAAAGGGGGTAGGAAAGAAGAGGATTGGAAGGTATTATATTTATTATTGGGAAACTGATGTATTAAAGAAATTCAATTCTTACTTTGATAAACTTATTTCCCCCCTTTTTAGGATAAGGGCATTATCTCAGCTTAGATGGTCTCTGGTGACTTGAGGACAGGATTCTTTTTAGATAACTTACTAATAATTCCTATCCTCACAACATTTTTCACTCCCGTGAAAAATACACAAAAATCACCTTGTCCTTGTATGTTTCTTTTTTGGAATGTTGATAATATATTCTAGGGAGAAAATGAGTCATGAAGGTGCAGGGTCATGACATATAATAACTGATGCCCTTCATCTTCAATAGTCAGCACTTATTACAAATATATAAGGGAAAGAGTGGAGTAGAAAACCTTAAGCCAGGGAAGAGAAAGAGTGACTACTAGCTAATGATGAGTCAGTTACAGAAGGTAACTATCACTGTGATTTTAATTTAAATAAATCTTAACATATTTATAGGAGAATTTCTAAGTATTTTTCTGTATTTTGTTTTAAATAAAATTCAAAATCTTCCTTTCTTTGTGTGAATTTAAACACTTCTAATTTTGGCAGCAATATTATTCTTCCTGGTCTCATGTTTGAAACTCCTTGATGTTAATATTTTGATAAGTTATCTACTTTCTGTTGGATCAACTGTGAGCTATTTGCATTATAAATTTATCATTTTTTTTGCTACAGGATGTTTTTCATTTGGCTTTTGCTTAGTTTGTCCTTTTACTTTTCAATACTCCATGTTGTCTAAGTTATCATGATTTTACTCATTTTAGTTGATTTATCATTGATCTCACCACTTTTTTTTTCTGTCATTCATTATTAATGTAGTGCCAGAGACGTAACATGTGCTTTATACGATTGTTGAATGTGAATAAGATGGGTCACTGCTCGGGGTGGAGCTTTCTCAGTTAGGATACGATGTTTTCACAGTACCTGTGATACCAAAATCGCTATGACGTTCCTAACTAATGGAGGGGAGAGCGATTGTGATGAAGCCGCGACACCCACCTCACGCCGTGGTGATGAGCGCATTGAGGCTAGTATTAGCTTGTTATCATTTGTAGAGACGTGGATGGACCTAGAGACTGTCATACAGAGTGAAGTGAGTCAGAAAGAGAAAAACAAATATCGTATATTAACACATGTATGTGGAACCTAGAAAAATGGTACAGATGAGCCGGTTTGCAGGGCAGAAGTTGAGACACAGATGTAGAGAACAGACATATGGACACCAAGGGGGGAAAACTGCAGTGGGGTGGGGATGGTGGTGTGCTGAATTGGGCGATTGGGATTGACATGTATACACTGATGTGTATAAAATTGATGACTAATAAGAACCTGCTGTATAAAAAAACAAACAAAACAACTAATACTAAACTTTCATTGGGTTATTTGTATGGAAATATGTTAATATAAATGTTTCAGACATTACATGAAATTTCTAAAAATCTTATATGTTCTGGTATAATGTTATAAGTCATAATTCTAGTTATTACTTTAAAATGTATATCTCAGAAATAAAAAAAAAGAAGAAAGAGAAAAACAAATACCGTATATTAACACATATATGTGGAACCTAGAAAAATGGTACAGATGAACCGGTTTGCAGGGCAGAAATTGAGACACAGATGTAGAGAACAAACGTATGGACACCAAGGGGGGAAAGTGGCAGGGAGTTGGGGTTGGGGGTGTGATGAACTGGGCGATTGGGATTGACATGTATACACTGATGTGTATAATATAGATAACTAATAAGAACCTGCTGTATAAAAAGTAAATAAAATAAAATTCAAAAGTTCAAAAAAAAAAGAATAGGGCTTCCCTGGTGGTGCAGTGGTTAAGAACCCACCTGCCAATGCAGGGGACCCGGGTTCGAGCCCTGGTCCTGGAAAGATCCCACATGCTGAGGAGCAACTAAGCCTGTGCACCACAACTACTGAGCCTGCGCTCTAGAGCTTGCGCACCACAACTACTGAGCACGTTGCCTAGAGCCCGTGCTCCGCAACAAGAAAAACCACCGCAATGAGAAGCCCGCGCACTGCAACTAAGAGTAGCCCCCGCTCGCCGCAACTAGAGAAGGCCACGCGCAGCAATGAAGACCCAACACAGCCAAAAATAATAAATAAATTAAATAAATAAATTTATTAAAGAAAAAGAATAAATAAAAAAAATAAAAAGGCTAAAAAAAAGTGATGTACCTTCTAATCCCTTCAAATTATATGTCAGTATGCATTGATAAGCATAGGAAAATATATTTATTATCTCATATATTTCCTCATCAATTAATAGGGTAGTCGAAAGAAAAATCATTATAGCTCAAAACCCCAGGGGCAGCTAGCAGGGGAACATAAATATTTGATCTGCAGAAAAGCTTCCAAGTTTGCTTCTATGTACAGTAAAATGTTTTACTGAGCAAAGTAAATCAATAAGGAGTAAGAAACATAAAATTAGATCGAATACATATTACTTAAGATTCTAAAGATGTTCTTCAACATACAACAGGATCAGACACAACCTAAATGATCTAAATTTATATTGCTATTTATAATTTGTTTGAAAAAATTAACTCAGTGTTTAGTTCCAGAATTGAGTTAAGGTATCTTATACATGGCTGCAGTCTCAGTAGTCTCCTGAGAGAGCAAATAAAGTCACAAAATAAACCCACACCTTTAAACATACAGCCAAGCTGTCGCCAAGCACTTTGACTACAGTATTCACCTTCCTTAAGCAGCTGAAGCCCTTGGGATTTTAAATCCAAGATTTAAAAAAAGTGTTTTGGAACTCTTCCTACTGTGTGAAATTTCTTGATTCTCTCTCATTATCTTTGCCCAGTAACCCCATAGAGTTTTTTTTTAATGTGTCCTTGGGTGTGTGGAAAGAGGAAGCCATTAAATAAAGGTGTAATCATTGTCTAGTAATGGAGGCTGGTCTGGCAACTAGCTCAGTTCAGAAAGATCATCACATTAGCATACTAATAAATGATTTTTTTTTTAATCTGTCCTCAACATAATGGTTTTATATTTAATGTATCCAACTCACAGTATCATTCAGGGCTGTGAATACAACATGGGTGTCTGTGGAGCCTGCATTAAACTCTGGTTTAATCATAATACACTGTAATACGTGGAGTAAGGGGTTGGCCATGTTAAGTGCTTTCGTGAGCAAGAAGAGGTGCACAGAACCTTTAATTTTATTAATTTAGGGAGTATTTTCCTTTTGGCAAAGTTCTGATTCATTAGTTTACTAAATTCTAAGTAAACTCTGTTGAGCAACAGAAAGTTATAGCAAGTTTAGTCTAACGTTCCACTCCTAGGCCAGATTTAGTCCTTGTTAAAAAGCAGGGTTTAAACAGAATCTCTACTAAGTTCCTATAGAACTCATTCTCATACAGTTTCCAAGTTCTCATAGAGTTTTCTAGCAGGAAGACTTGGCAGGGGATTCTGCAAAGGTCCACAGCCCCTTCTAAAGAAACCTGCCCTGACACTGCTGATGGAGAGTCCTGGACAGCCTGCCTTTCCACCAGTTCTCCTCTGGTCTTCTCTCCACTCCCACCTGTGGTCTTTCCACATGTGGTTTAGCGCCAATACGATTGGACCTGATGGACATCTAAGCCAAGGGCAGTCAATCAGTAGGCTGACAGATGACTAGAAGATGGTCCCTTGTGGCGAGTTTGGTCCATGTGAAGTCACCTGTGCTGATTACTTCTTGCTGTGGATTATGTTAGTTAGGAAGGTCAGAGGCAGTTAGCAGTGGCAATGCTAAACCGCTATGGCCACAATGGAGCCAAAGTCACGTGTAAACAGAAGCTATGAGAAGGAAACAAAGATACGCAGGGGTTGAAGAGGTTAGGTGGGAGCCAGTAAAGAGAGAAGGACGTACTCAGGGAAGAGCTGCTGCATTAGTGATGGGGCACTTGGGTGAGATGCACTTGCTGTTGCTCAGCTTCCCAGCAGCCTTGCACTCTGAACCACCTCCCAGTTCCAGGCTCCAAGAGGCCAGCTCTGCTCCAGTCCTGTTCTTCTTAAAGCCCAACTAGATGGTTTGGCTTTTCCTGGGTACTCCTGAAGCTGGCCATGGACATAGTTTTCTTTCTTAGGTTGCTGGTATGGCCCACTTCACCACCTTGTGTACAAAGGAATTTGTATTTATTTTATTTTTCAAATTAATACTGGCTTGAGCACTCTTGCGCCCAAATTCTTAGTAATTCTTAAAATAAGATTCTCAGTATCTTATTCATGAGATAAATGATATATTTAAAAGATACACATTCCAGCATCGTTTCTTCCATCACATTAAAAATTACTCAAAACTTTGGGGGACTTACATAGTTCAAAGGGATAGTCATACTTCCAAACTCTCATGGAGAAAGAGAAGGTTGCTGTTTTCTGTTTTCTGTCACTGCCACATGTTGTTGCTAAAATTGGAAGGTCTTGCAGTTTTCTCTGCATTTAACTCACTGTTGCAATGCTACCACTGCGGACCTGCTGGTTGGTACCTTTTCAGTATAGGAAGGGGGATGTTCTAGAGGTCTCTCCCCACAGTGTTAAGTCTATCTGTGGTCACATTACTATTCTCATTAGTGGGGCTATAGTGATCAATAAGAAAGTTTTAAAACAATAATAACCTCAAAAGAGATGAGGTAATGAACTCGATATCCATGTTTCCGGCGGCCTCTTTAATCTTAACTCCTATGCAATTCTGGCCACACTTCCTCTGTGGAGAACAGCTTTCCACACCAAAGGGTATTAGTAAGGGTGGCGTTTGTCTGTTCACCTAAATGTAACACTGCACCCTTCCCCCAGGGCGTGGGGTACCCACTTACCTTGCATCTACATTACTAAGAAATCCACTCAATGAAAAAGATATGCTCCAAGTTTACGTGTTTATTAAAAAGGAAATCCACGCACTGGATTCAAAATTCAAAAGGTCCCAAAGGGTTTATTTTGAAAAGCAAATATTTGTCGCATCCTGGTTCCTGATCATCTAGTTCCTCTTTCTAGAGGCGTGTATATTCTTTAACGATACTATATACATGTACATAAACACATGCTACCATCCTATACATATAATTCTATACTTTGAGTGGCATATATTCTATCATAGGCATGCAGTATGACATATTTAGTCATACTTCTATTAATAAACATTTAAGTTTGCCAATCTTTTGCTATTATAAACAATGCTGGAATGTGTATCTTTTAAATATATCATTTAGCACAGTGTGTTTAACATTTCTATAGAACAAACTTCCAGTTGGGCCAGAGAGAATAATTAATAATTGTGATTTGCAATTTTGTATACATATTGCAAAATCCTTCTCCATAGTTGTTGAAGTAATTTACACTCACACACATTGTATGTGAGAGTGCTTGTTCTACCACATCTTTCCTGACCCTGTACGTTAACAGTTTTTTTAATCTTTACTAACTTTTTGGTGAAAAGTGAAATCTAATTATAGTATTTATTTATGTTTCACTTAGTAGAAGTGAGGTTGAGCATTTCCACATATGTTTAAGACTCATTTCCATTTCTTTTTCTGTTCTATTTTTTACTGTCTGTTCACAGCCTTTGTCCAGTTTTCCATTAAGTTATTGGTCATTTGCTGTTGGAGTTTAGGATCTCTCTCTCTCTCTCTTACATGTATACTATTAAAGAAATTAATATTTTGTTTGTAATATGAGTAACAACAAATACTTTTCCATCTTTATTTGTCTTTAACTGTTTTGGGAGGACACAGGGAGCTTTGTTTTCAGGATAATTAAATTTATCAATCTGTATTTTCATGGCTTCTAAATTTTGTGTTCTATTTAGAAAGTCTTTTCCCACTCAGAGACTATGAGACTAACATTGTGCATCCCACAGCACATATGTCTGTAATCATCTGTAAGTAAGCCACCTGTTACTTTAGATGACATGAGTGAATTTCTGTTTCTTGTGACCTAAAAAAGAATAACTTAAACTTGTGAGACAGTCAAGAGAACAGAAAGAAAAATTTAAAGGTGCATTGAACCATGATTTCCAGCAATGATACAGTCAGCAGGCAGGTCAACCTAGTGTTCAGGACTCAGAGCAGTGGCAATGCTTTTTTGAGCAAAGGTTTGAAATCAGACACTGAAGCTGAGACAGAGTCTCAAATAGTAATAGCTCTGAAGCAGGGACTTATTTGTGGGAAAATAGATCTGGGAAACATTAAGGAAACATATATTTTTTTTAAATTTATTTTTTATTGAAGTATAGTTGATTTACAATATCGTGTTAGTTTCAGGTATACAGCACAGTGATTCAGATATGTATTCCTTTTCAGATTCTTTTCCCTTGTAGGTTATTGCAAAATATTGAGTATAGTCCCCTGTGCTGTACAGTAGGTCCTTGTTGTCTATTTTATATATAGTAGTGTGTATATGTTAATCCCAACCTCCTAATTTATCCCTCCCCCACCCTTTCCCCTTTGGTAACCATAGTTTGTTTTCTATGTCTGTGAGTCTCTTTCTATTTTGTAAATAAGTTCATTTAGGTTCCACATATAAGCAGTATCATAGATTTGTCTTTGTTTGGCTTACTTCACTTAGTATGAGTACTTCACTCTAGATCCATCCATGTTGCTGCAAATGACATTATTTCATTCTCTTTTTTTGCTGAGTAATATTCCATTGTATATATATACCACATCTTCTTTATCCATTCATCTGTTGATGGGCATTTAGGTTGCTTCCATGTCTTGGCTATTGTAAATAGTGCTGCAATGAACATGGGGGACATGTATCTTTTCAAATTATAGTTTTTCCCAGATATATGCCCAGGTGGGATTGCAGGATCATATGGTAGCTCTATTTTTAATTTTTTAAGGAATCTCCGTACTGTTTTCCATAGTAGTTGTACCAATTTACATTCCTATCAACAGTGTAGGAGGGCTCCTTTTTCTCCACACCCTCTCCAGCATTTATATTTTGTAGACTTTTTGATGATGGCCATTCTAACTGGAGTGAGGTGATACTTCCTTATAATTTTGACTTGCATTTCTCTAATCATTAGCGACGTTGAACATCTTTTCATGTGCCTGTTGCCCATCTATATGTCTTATTTGGAGTAATGTCTGTTTAGATCTTTTGTTTGGGTTGTTTGTTTTTTTGGTATTGAGTTGTATGAGCTGCGTGTATATTTTGGAAATTAATCCCTTGTTGGTTGCATTGTTTTCTCCAATTCTGTAGGTTGTCTTCTCGTTTAGTTTATGGTTTCCTTTGCTGTGCAAAAGCTTTTAACTTTAATTAGGTCCCATTTGTTTATTTTTATTTTTATTTCCATTACTCTAGGAAATGGATCAGAAAAGATAAGCAAACATATTTAGAGTGTGGACAACAGCAACTCAAACACATTTAAGTTTAAAGTCTCTTTCCATCACATACTCCTGATTCATGTATTCAATAAATAATATGTGTAATTTCTATGTACATTAGTTTGTTAGGCACCAGGAAGTTTAAAGAATTAAATGCAGTTGTCCTTGACCTTTTGAAACTTGCAAGTTCATGTGAGAATTGATGAATCAAGAAAATACGTATGTGTAAAACCAAGAAAGTATTTGCAAGGATATGTATCAGCTAAAGCATTGAAAATTGTGTTTATAAATGTGCAGAGGTCAGTGAGTTTTTAAAAGTAGAAAGTAGATTAAAGAGCAAAAATTACTCTTTTTACAAAAACATTTATCATAGTTGAAAGCTTAGGAAACAGATAAGCAAAAAAAGAGAAAAACTTAACAGCACACCTGAGCGATCCACTTTGAGCATGTAGCGTTTCTTCCCTTTCTCTGACTCAAATTACACATTATGCATATTATTTGGTAACCTTTTTTCATTTAACAATAGACTAGGGACATCTGTCATGTCATTGCACGTTCATCTAAAACATTTGTGGTGTTCTACCATAGAGCTATACCGTACTTACAATTTGGTATAGATATACCAAGCTATACCATTTTCATATTGTTGGAATTTTGAATGGCTTCTAAATGTTCAAGATGATTAACAATGGTGCTAAATGTTTGTGTGCATCTTTATTTTGTTCAGATACATTGAATAACTAGAATCGATGAATCAAGAGCGCCTTTTTAAAAACGGCCTTTGATATTTACTTATTTATTCATTCCCCATGCAGAAATATTACTCCAATTTATACTCCCACCATGGCCTCGCCAACGCTAGATATCGTGATTGATAAAAATCTATGTTAATTTGATGTCCCCAAATAGTGACTCACTTTAATGTGAATTTTCCAAATTGCTAGTGAGACTAAACATCTTTTTCACAAATATCTTTGCCTTATATATTTCTAGGGGCATCTTTTTGAGGGAGACAGTTCTTGAGTAAAGTGTTAGAGGAAAAATTGTAATTATTTTGGGATCACTAAATGATTAAAGTTGTTTATCAGATCAGTAAGTATGTTAAAGCCAGTTCTGATTTGTGATTTTTAGTCACATCACTTTTCTTCACTGGATAATCCCTATATGTTGCAATGTAACGGAAAATACAAAAATAGCAAGAAGAAATGTAGTTCTAGAAAATTTCAGTCAAAATTATATTTACAGGACATTGGTGACAAAAATAAAGCAGATTGCGTTTCAAATTTTAATCATTTTCACCATCTCCTTCCCCAACAATATCTCATAGAGATAGACAGCATGTAGTACAATTCTGATCATTGGCAAGTGGGGTGTGCTCCAGACCTACACACCCATGGACTTCCAGCATGGAAAGAAAGCCCCTTGCTCATATTCTGCTTGATAGCCTGAAAGAAAATTCAGGGAGAAACGAGACTGTGCTGGATCCCCGTATTTATATCTTAAGAGTGAAAACACATCCCTGTTGAGTTTGGGATTACTCATTTTAGGTGAAAATTTTAAGGAGTCCATTTTGATTTCAGATGTTTCTGAGAGACTGAATCAAAATACTACTGGTCACCCCAGTCTATAGGACTAAAGAGACAATAAATTGAGCCAGGTTAGAAGGTAGGAAATGGGGAACTGAAGTCACCTATGTCTGCCTGGAAAATGACCTGAGAAAGAACTCTTATCTCCTTTATGTCTTCCTTATTAAGGGTTGCTATGGACTGAATTATGTCCCCGCTACCTTTATATGTTGAAGTCTTAATCCCCAATGTTGTGGTATTTGGAGATGGGGCCTTTGGGAAGTAATTAGGGTTAGATGAGGTCATGAGGGTGGGGCCCTCATGATGGGATTAGTACCCTTATAAGAAGAGACACCAGAGAGCTTGTCCTCTCTTTCTATCTTCCATGTGACTTCTCTGCAATCTAGGAAGAGAACTCTCACCAGAACTTGACCATGCAGGCACTCTGATCTCAGACTTCCTGCCTTCAGAAGAACTGTGAGAAAATACTTTTTGGTGTTTAAGCCACTCAGTCTATCGTATTTTGTTATGACAACCTTACTAGACTAAAGCAAGGGTTGACTTCCTGGGTTCTACTCTGGAATGGACCCCACTCATCTCCTGATACAAATTCACAATTCACCCTGTTAAAGCTGAAGTCTAAACTGGCCTCTCAGGGAGCAGTAGGTAACCACTGCTTATTAAAAGACAGTAATGAGATAACAGAATGCTTCTGAATACATTTCAACTGCTCTTTTGATAGTGCAATTAACACTTCAGATCCTGAAATGTTTCATAATTATAGGAGTTTTAAGGTTTAGAGCTTTCAAATTTAGTTAAGTTAGAGGTTCAAAAATGCAGGCATATTGTGGTCCAAAAACCATTGAACAAAAATGAGGGAAGACAATGGAATATAAAATAAATAAGAAATACCCATATTTCTCATATATGAAAAGTAATAGATTTTTTTAAAGTAAAAATACTCTTGGACCCTTAATGTTAGCTTAAATTATTAGGAGTATATTTCTTAGCTGAGTATATGTATATTTAAATTTTATCAAAATGAAAATCTAAAAGTTTAAGTTTCTCTTGGAAAATCATTAGATTCATTGGAATATAGTCATTTATTCTCTGGTGTCTGTGGACTCTCATTTGAGAAATAGTGATGTAAAATATAATAGAATGCTTGGATAAACTTGTAACAAGTGATATTTGACATAGCAAAATTAAAAAAAATTATCTTTCTCTATGAAAATTGAGTTAGAGTTAAGTTCACTGTCCATGGTGCTACTCTCCCCACACTTCCTCAAATGTGCTGCCTTAGAAAAAAAAACTTTTTTTAAACATCTTTACTGGAGTATAATTGCTTTACAATGGTGTGTTAGTTTCTGCTTTATAACAAAGTGAATCAGGTATGCATATACATATATTCCCATATCTCCTCCCTCTTGCGTCTCCCTCCCACCCTCCCTATCCCACCCCTCTAGGTGGTCACAAAGCACCAAGCTGATCTCCCTGTGCTATGCAGCTGCTTCCCACTAGCTATCTATTTTACATTTGGTAGTATATATAAGTCCATACCACTCTCTCACTTCGTCCCAGCTTACCCTTCCCCTTCCCCGTGTCCTCAAGTCCATTCTCTATGTCTGTGTCTTGATTCCTGTCCTGCCCCTAGGTTCTTCATAACCATTTTTTTTTTTTTTTAGATTCCATATATATGTGTTAGCATACAGTATTTGTTTTTCTCTTTCTGACTTACTTCACTCTGTATGACAGACTCTAGGTCCATCCACCTCACTACAAATAACTCAATTTCATTTCTTTTTATGGCTGAGTAATATTCCATTGTATATATGTGCCACATCTTCTTTATCCATTCATCTGTCGATGGACACTTAGGTTGCTTCCATGTCCTGGCTATTGTAAATAGAGCTGCAATGAACATTGTGTTACATGACTCTTTTTGAGTTATGTTTTTCTCAGGGTATATGCCCAGCAGTGGGATTGCTGGGTCGTATGGTATTTCTATTTTTAGTTTTTTAAAGAACCTCCATACTGTTCTCCATAGTGGCTGTATTAATTTACATTCCCACCAATAGTGCAAGAGGGTTTCCTTTTCTCCACACCCTCTCCAGCAGTTATTGTTTGTAGATTTTTTGATGATGGCCATTCCTTAGAAAATTTTTGATATTTCTTTTCTCCTTTCTCTCCGCCCTCCTTCTCCTTTCATCTTTCTTCCCTCCCTCCTGCTCTCTCCTCTGCTTTCTCTCCTTCTCTCCCTCTCTGCTTTCTACCTCATTTTCTTCCCTCCTTCCTCTCACATACCATGTGCCTAAAGGAGCTTTCATATTAGTGGACTGAGTTTGACAATAAACCAGTGAACAAACAAATAGTAAGGTGTCAGGTGGTGATAATCAATGAAGGAATATAAAGCAGGGTAAATGAGAATAGAGAGTGCAGGGGTTGTTATCTTATAATTATGTATTTTATATAGGATGGTCTGGGAGTGTCTTGGATAAGGTGACATTAGACCAGAGATACAACTAAAGAGAGTGAGCACTATAGATATCTGGAAGAAGAGTATTCCAAGTTGAAGTTTAGTTGGGAGAGTACTTGGCATCTTTAAAGAACAACAAGGATTACAACATGGCTGGAGCTGAGTGAGCAAAAGGGAGAGTGGTAGGAATGAGGTCTAAGAGAGAGCAGGGTCGTATCACATAGGACCCTGTAGGCTGTTACAGGGAATTTGGCTTTTAGTCTAAATGAGATGCCAACCTTTTAGAGAGTTTTAAGCAGAGAAGTGATTCTCTCCATGGGTCCCTCACATTTCTGCATACCTTCAAATGTATTAACAGATAATTTGCTCTGAACTGTCTTTTTAAGGATGTTTGTATAGCAAGCAGCCTTGGAAGACAGAGTTGTTTCCTTTCTTATAAAGTTTTGTTTATATTGCAAATAACAAAGGTAGTGATATCAGTCTCCGGAGAGGAGGATAGGCAGGTTTACAGGAGCCAGGTATATAACATCAAAGCTTCCAGACTCCTATAACCCAACTCACTGCATATACTGGCAATAACTGGTCCTCCTCATAACATCCTGTGAGAACTGGGGCTTATCCAACAATGTTGCATTAACTAGTGTTATTACTGTAGGTAATGAATTGTCTTTTGTCTCTGAACCAGTAGTCTTGTGTCTTCTGTCAGTATCTATGAAACTGTAGCAGGCTACTTTATTAGCTTGCTAGTAGGTAAGAACTCAAAAAACCCTCATAGTTCCTGTCCTGGCTGTGATATGATCTGACTTACATTTGAAAGCACAATTCTGGCCCCTGTGTGGAAAATGGAGTGTAGGAGACCAACAGTAGAAGCAGGGAGACTGGTAGTAGGTTCTTGCAATAATCTTGGAGAGAAATAATGGTGGCTTGGACCAGGGGGTAGAAGTAGTGATGTATTGATAAATAGAATGTTAAACAAAAGTATTTGGTAAGGAATTGGATGAAGAGTGTGAGAGAAAGCAAAATGCCAGGGATGAGTCCAAAGTTCTTGGTCAGAGAAACAGGAAGAATAGATGGGAAACACTGCAGAAATCTTGAGGTAGAGACGGAAGGGAACTAAAAATTTTATTTTGGTTGTTATGTTTATTTCATTTAAAATTTTTTATTTCCCCCCACCTTTATTGAGGTATAATTGACATATAACATCATATAAGTTTAAGGTATAAATGTGATGATTTGATATAAGTAATATTGTGAAATGATTACCACAATTAGGTTAGTTAACACATCTATCACCTCACATGACTGTAGTTATTTTTGTGTGTATGATGAGAACACTGAAGATCTACACTCATAACAACTTTAAAGTATATAATACAGTTAACTAACTAGAGTCACCATACAGTATATTAGATCCCCAGAACTTATCTTTTGTCTAGAAGTTTGTGCCCTTTGACAGTCATCTCCCCATTTTGACGACCTCCCAGCCCTTGGCAACCACCATTCTACTCTCTGTTTCTATGAGTTCCCATAGAACTCCCATTGTCTTTGTTTCTATGAGTTCTTTTTTTTTTCTTTTTTTGATTTCACATATAAATGAGAGCATAGGGTATTTGTCTTTCTTTGTCTGACTTATTTCACTTAGCATAATACCCTCTAGATACATCCATTTTGTTGCAAATGGCAAGATTTCTTTTTTTTTTATGGCTAATATTCCATTGTATATCTATATATACCACAACTTCTTTATCCATTCATCTGTTGATGGACACAAGTTGTTTCCATATCTTGGCTATTGTGAATAATGCTGCAATAAGTATGGGAGTGCAGACATCTTTTCAAGATAGTGATTTCCTTTCCTTCGGGTATGTACTGAGAAGTGGAATTGCTGGATCATATGGTGGTTCTATTTTAATTTTGAGGAGCTTCCATACTGTTTCCTATAGTGGCTGCACCAATTTACATTCCCAGCAACAGTACACAAATGTTCCCTTTTTCCATGTCCTCACCAATACTTATCACTTATCTTTTTGATAAAAGTCATTCTAACAGATGTGAGGTAATATCTCATTGCGGTTTTGATTTGCATTTTCCTGATGATTCATCATGTTGAGTATCTTTTCAGGTACCTGTTGGTTATCTGTATGTCTTCTTTAGAAAAATGTCTATTAAGGTCCTTTGTCCATTTTTAAATTGGATTTTTAGAGGTTTTTTTTTTTTCTTTGTTGCTATTGTGTTGTATAAGTTACTTATACATTTTGGATATTAACTCCTTATTTGCTATTTGGTTTGCAAATATATTCTTCCATTCTATTGGTTTCTTCTTTATTTTGTCAATTGTTTCTTCTGCTGTGCAGCAACTTTTTAGTTTGATGTAGTCCCACCTGTTGATTTTTGCTTTTGATGCTTATGCTTTTGATGTCATATTGAAAAATTGTTGCCAAGACTAATGTCAAGGAGATTTTTTGCTATGTTTTATTCTAGGAGTTTTATAGTTTCAGGTCTTACATTTATGTCTGTAATCTATTTCAAGTTAATTTTTGTGAGTGGTATTAGATAGGGGTCCAAATTAAGTGGTGAAAGCAAAAGACAGTGTGAACTAGATTAAAGAAAGAATGAAATTCAGGACAGAAAATTAAGTTTCTGAACAGTCTGGAGTAGAGAAATGGGGCAATAACTAAAGAAGAGTATGGAGACAATTTTTTGAAGATGTTATATTTGTATGCCAGTGGTGAAGTAAAGAAAAATGATCATGGAAAAGAAGGAGGAGGGATAAATTTTGGAGTGATGTCTTTGAACAGGTAAGAGGAGATTGGCCCTAGAGACAAGAGGAGGGGTTGGAGAAGAGCATAGGTTGTTCATTTCTAGCATTAAGAAAAAGATGATATAAAAGCAGATATGGTGATAACATTGAAAATGTTCTCTTGTGATATCATCTGCCTTTTCAGAGAAATAGAAACAAGATCATCAGCTGAGGGGAGATGGTGTTGGAGATTTGAGGACAGAGAGAAGGCATGGAATAATTATTTAAGTGTGTACAAGAGTGAATGGACCAGGAAGACAGATTGCTGGGCAAGGGTCCTCTTTAGGTTAGCGATTATGAAATAGAAGGGAGAAGGATGAGCATGGTTGTGTCTTTTTCTTCAGCTCCATTCGGATGTCCAGGTGCAAGGGTGAAGAGGGTGGGGAACCGGGCTTAATAAGCACTGAGATTTAGCCAGGTGAGTATCATGGAAAGGGTGGGGTAGGGAGTTGGGAGTGAAAGGAAGTGATTGTAATTATGAACTTTATTTAAATTGTGTAGGCAGGGGAGCGAGAACATCATGGAGATGAGGGACAACGAAAAGGTTATTGGGATCAATGGATTATAAGCAAAGGATTGATGGAATGTTTACTTGACGGCAGGAGAATAAAAGATCAGAGGTTTTGGTTGAAGTGTTTATGGAAGGAAAGCAGATCTACTTGCAGGTCCGTTTCATCTAATTCATTTTGAATTTTGTGTGTTGGTCTTTTTACATACATTACCCAATCCGGGTACTCACTTGCCTCATGTTCGAATTCTTTTTATCACCTTCTCGGTTCTGTAAACTAACCTGCTTACAGGAAGAAACATCTTTCTAAGAGTCATTTTGATCTTGCTATTCAAATCCTTAGAAGTCTATAATAACTCCAGGCCATTTTAAAATCAAAAGTTGATGTTCTTAAAGGTAATATCCCCATAACATCTTACTGTGGCCCTTTCTACTCCGTTATTTTCTTTTTTTTTTCATTTTGCTCATATAAACACAGCATGTTTCCGAGCAGTTCTTTAAGTAAAAAAGGAAGTTTTCTCCCTTTATCTCCCACTGATTTCATTGTCTCATGAAAAAGGAGAAGCTTAGATCTAAAGTTTCTCTTTGGGTGTTCTATGGCTCTTTATAGTACCTTTTCACCACCTCTCCAGAGTAATTGCACCACAATCCCAGACCTTGATCTCTAAATTTTGTTTTATTTCCTCCTGTGATATCTTATAGGCTCAAAGCATAGAGAGTCAGGTTGTTTTTTATCCAAATGTGGTAAGATTCCAAAACAGTCTTCTAACACAGAGCGGGCCTTGTCCTTCCTGGTCCCTTTGGCAGTCCATGCCCATGTGATTCTTTCTGATGTGTTATCAAGGAATTCCAGATGGAACCCTAACACTTTTTTTTTTTTTTTTTGCTTTCACCACTGTACCTTGCTCCAGGCTCAGTTTTCTAATTGGGTGTCTTTCCTTTTAAAGGGACATGTATTAGGGCCTTAGGCTATTATCTTTTCTCTACTGATGGGTTATTCTGAGTGATTAGTTCTCATCCTCATTTGACTGACCTCTTCTGTAGAACTTTGGGACTAATGGCGCTTGGGTAATTTTTCATGTAATAGATCTTAAAGTGCTTTTTTTCTCATGTCTATTCCCCATCATATTTTCAGGGCTTTCAGATAAACCGTGCTCTGTTTACAATGACAATTTAAGAACTGATATTTTTTTCTTGATGTTTCTGGAGAGAGATTCAGGCTCAACAAAGCTAAGTTCTGGTAGAAAATGGTACTTTTGATTTTTAAATGATCCTTATGAGGTCTAATAGAGGAAGTACCTATTAGTCATGGGACTTAGCTCCTTATTTCTTTTTGGTGGGTATTATTAGTTTTCTAGGACTGCCATAAAAAAGCACCACAAACTAGGTGGCCTAAAACAACAGAAATTTAATCCCCCAGGTTTCTGTAGGCTGGAAGTTCAAAACCAAGGTGTTAGCAGGGCCCTGCTTCCTCTGAAGTCCATAAGGGATGATTCTTTTTTGCTTCCTCCAGCTTCTGAGAGCCCCAGACATTCCTTGGCTTGAGGCAGCATAACTCCAAACTCTGCCTCTGTCTTCATATGTCTTCCTTCTGTGTCCGTGTCTGTGTCCAAATTTCCCTCTTCTTAGGGGGCACAAGTCATTAGGGTCCACCCTAATCCAGTTCACAACCTAGCTTAACTAAGTACATCTGCAAAGACCTTATTTCCAAACAAGGTCACATTCTGAGGTTCTGGGTGGACATGAAGTTTTAGCAGACATCATTCATGCCAGTACAGTGGATGTAGAATAAATCTGTGAAAATTGCATTATGATCATTCCTTTGGAAGGTGAGTGTTTCAGAACGGTGCTGTGCAATATTGTATCCCTTCCGCCACTACCAGCATTTATTCCTTTTATACGCAGAGTTGATACTAAGGAGTGGAGATGACTGGAAGTGACTCATTTCAGTCATTCAAGATGCTTTTCACCAAATGTTAGAAAAATGAATGCTTTGAGGAGAAAAGTGGATTTGATAAAATACTATTAAGGTGGAAGCATTAATAAATAATGCCTTTTACTGGATAAATTCCCTTTACCTGTGAAAGAAAGAGTAAACTGTGAAATCTTTAATTTTACCCATTTCACTGCCCCTCAGTAGTTGACTTAACCTACTACTTTACTAAAAAGCCAGCTTAAAGGAGCCCTGTCACAGGTAGTGTTGCCTCGATGTCTCATTCCTTCACCACCCCACTCCCCTTTGTTCTCACTTCCCTCCATGAGGAAAGTGCATCTCTCTTCCTGGCAGAGCCTGAAGCTGGGCTTGCACCTGGGCTCTTGATCGAACCTCTTTTCCTTCCTCTGAGATTTCATTCCTTCGATTTTTCTTTCTCCTTTGTCAATTTAATCTTTCTCTCTACCGGCTCTTTCCCACTTGTTGATAAACACGTTTCAGTCTCCATCTCCTGATAAGCTCCATTTTTTTTTTTTTTTTTTTTGCTCTGACACTCAAATCAATACTGCTTTTCTCAGATCACACTTCTTTTTGTCCTCTAAGCAGCCTTTGACATGTTGACCATCCTCTCTTAGAGTTTTCTTTTTCCCCACCTCTCATTTCTTCTGACCTCACTGTTATTTCCTCCTCTGTCTCCTTCACTGGTCCCCTTCTCGCCTACTGTGTCTTAGAATGGAGGTATTTCCCAAGGTTCTCCCCTTAAAACTTTTTCTTTTTTTTTTTTTTGTTGATGATTTCATCAACTCTTACATCTTCCATATATATACATATATATATATATGACACACACACACACACACACACACACACACACACACACACACACAGAGAAGCCTTTCAAACCTATACCCTTTGCTCCCAGTTTTTCATAATGTCAGGAGAAAAAGCAGCAGCAGTAGCAACAAGAATATTAGCTACCATTTAGTGAGTGCCTACTGTGTGCTATCTACAGTGCTATGGTGCCAGGTGCTATTTCGTTCCTTTCTAAAAAAAAATTATCTTATTTAATTCTCCAAAAAAGTCTATGAGGGATGTTTTTATTCCTATTTTTCAGACAAAAAATTTAGAAACATTAAACTATTTTCTTGAAAAGGCATATAGTAAGTCATGGAACAGAGAAAGCAAACGTTCTCTGCACAAACTCTAGCAACATCTCAATAAGCCCAGGGAACATCCTTGCCTCCTTTTTTTTGTTGTTGTTAATAACAATACCTAACTCCGTATTTTGTTAATTTCAGGGCTGAGCTTCTAAACCTGAGCGTTATTCCCCCATTCCCTTTTTCATAGGACTCTTCCCATCACATAATTTCTTGCCAAGTTCTTCATAGTGTCTTGAGTCCAGCCCCTCTTTTCCAGGTTCAGTGTTGCCACACTAATTCAAGCCTTCATCTCTTGCCTTGTCTATTACAAATATATATATATATTACATGTATATTCTCACAGGTCCCCTTGGCATCCTGTGCTGCACACTGCTACATGGTGAGTAGCCCTCCTGAAGCCCAGCTGGAGAGTATCATCCACTGCACCTTCTCATAGTCCTTCAAAATTTCCATTGCTTGCTGAATTAGGTACAAACTCCTCACACTAGAAGTGATATATAAAAGATTAGAGTTTGTTTTGATGATCAGCTAAGAAAGTACACAAAGCACTTATAGAGCAATGTTTGCGTATGGAAAGAGCTTAATACATATTTTATAATAATTCAGTGCTCTTCGCGATGTGGTTCTAAACTTACTCTCTTAGCTTACGTGTTCCAAAGCCCCTCAACCTTACCCTCCATTCTAATAGGACACATGAACATGTATCCACTTTTCTGCTGTAGTGCTTTTATTCATACTGTTTTTCTTTCTTACCATTATTTATCTCTGCTGTGGAGATCCTTTCAATTTTAGGTCCTCTTAAAGGCCATTTTCCTGAGGATTTTCCTGATTTGAGATTTCCTGGTCCAAGTTGATAGAATTGTTTCTTACTATAGCCCCATGGCATCTTGTTTATAACTCTCAGGTGACAAGCAACATAGACTATGTGGTAATGTAATTGTCTGGGTACTTGACTCATCTTTTCTGGATTATAAAGTCTCTGAGGGCAGAACTTGCATCTAATTAATTCTGCATCTTTATAAAGCCTGACATAGTAATTTGTCCAACACTTGCCCCCAATATAGGTTTGAATTTAATTTATATTATCTTTCTCTAAATTTATTAAGATAATACTAGGCTGCTACAACAAAAAGACTCCCAATTGCTCTAGCTCGAATGAGATAGAAGTTAACTGCCTTGAGGGGAGGCATGGGGTCCAGGAGAGGTAGGGCACCCTGCTCCCTCCATGAGTTGACCTGGGGACCCAGTTTCCTCTGTCTTTTTGTTCCATTTCCTTGGTCGCCACCTCATCTGCATGGTAGAAGCTAGCTTACCTGTTTCATGTTCTCAATACAGCTTGTGGGGTGTGGAGGAGGAAGTGGAAGGCAAGCAGTTTTCCTATAAGGAAGCACCACATAAGTGATACAATAGATTCCGTTAACATTCCAGTGAGAAGAGGTTAGTCACATGGTCACACTGAGCTGCAAGGGAGATGAGGACATGTAGCCTCTAGAGGAGTGGAGAGTCATGTCCCCACATACTCAGGACCTTTCTATGTCCAAAAGAGGACTCGGAGAAGGAAAGTTTAGGGGATAATTAGCAGTCTTTGCCACACCTCCTCATGAAATCATTTGCTATGTTATATTTTGATTTTATTCTCTCTGTATCTTCTTATAACAGGATCACTTAGATTAGATCATTCTGAATAACCAAGTATTTTAGCTAGCTAAGTATGTATCTATTATGGCACTAAAATTTTTTATTTGACTTCTTTTGAGCAGAAATCTTTTGTATTACAGCTTCAATGAAATTATTGAGCCTATTTTAATCATTTCTTAAATATTCAGGGTTATCTTTATAAACATTAACTATTATACTGAGCTGACATAGAGGTCCTCGGACATGATGGTTCAGGCTCCTCTTCATAAACATTCACTACACTATTGTGATGTGCTGCCCTTGGATACTCACCAGGCTTTTAGTCCCATACTCAATGTCCCCAATTCTTACGTCTATTTTTAAACAATAACCCCACCCCTTCCCTTTGCTACTAGACTTTAAGTTGATAATGCTTGATGGTGTCAGTGCAAATGCCCTCAGAAGCCCTTGTCTCTCATCTTTCTTGCTGTTTATAATAGTTTATGGGCTTAGAAATCAAACAAAAACTATGCCTGGCACAGTTCTAGGTGTTTTATATATTTTAATTAATTTCATCCTATAACAACTCTGTAAAAAATACTGTTTTCCTCATCTTATCGGTGATCCAACAGAGCACTGAGTTTAAGTATCTTAAGGTCACAGAGTTAATAAACAGCAGAGCCAGGATTCAGCTCAGACTGTCTGACTCCAGCGTCTGTGCTCTTAATAATTACACTGTGCTGCCTTCAGGCTTCTTCAAATTCTATTCAAACTAAGAAGAAATAGATTCTGAAAGCGGGTGAGAAGTACTCCTGTAAAAATAGCATTTTTGGTCATTAGGACATTCTCTCCTTGCTCTATTACATGCAGATGGAATTGAAAGGTAGACAAGTTCCAAAAAGGTGAGGTAATATGGCAGCTGTAGTTTGGGCAGTTGTGTCAGAAAGAGTGAGAGAGCTTATTCCATAACATGCAAAGTCAATCAGTTATAAAGTAGGGATTCAGAGGTGAAATCAAGTGTTTCTTCTCTTCTACATTGACATCACTGTAATTAGAAGCCCATTCATTCTCTTTTTCAAGTTGACCAAATA
Organism: Balaenoptera acutorostrata; assembly: GCF_949987535.1. Lineage (NCBI taxonomy): Eukaryota > Metazoa > Chordata > Mammalia > Artiodactyla > Balaenopteridae > Balaenoptera > Balaenoptera acutorostrata. The sequence continues at coordinate 26,243,292 of NC_080068.1, read as the reverse complement.
ATTTGCTGGCTCTTGATCTGTAATCCATGTGAGACTGCTATTTCATATACTGACACTTCATGTCACGAGGATGTCAGAGGGAAAGTTTCAAAGGAAGACAAAAAAGTCTAGAGAATGTCACCAGTGTTTTCCTTTGGTGCTATAATATAAAAGTTAGTTTCCAAACATGACTGATTTAAAGAAAGAAAGATCCTCTCCTGGTCAACGAAAAAAGTGTTTATCTTATGTGGAAAGTTAGTACTTTGGAAGGAAATGTACATTTGAAAAATGCAATGTGAAGTATCTGGACAGTGTTTTTAACGTAAAGTATAAGTGTCAGAGGGCATCTTAGAGTGAGGAGGAGATACTAGCTGGGAACAATGCCAATAACCAAGAATATTAGTGAAGTGAAAAAATGTTCTATAAATACTGATGGTAGAGTAGGTACTATTTAAATTGTTATAACCTCCACAAGATTTGATATTTTCTAATGACTTTGAGGCTTTGCTAATTTATTTTGATGACTAACAGTTTTTGGAGTGTTCCTTGGATGTTTACTCATTTTTCTGCTTCAAAAACCACTGAGAACATTTTCTTTTATAGCAGAGGTGACTTGACTGTCACTGATGGAAAAGTAAGAAGTCTCTTCTCTTAGCTATGGCTGTGAATGGTTTTATTATAAGACAGCAGCATGTTTCGGAGGCCTGCAATTTGGTTTATTACAAAACAAGTATGATAGTAGAATTTTCTACCATTTTCCACTCCTGTACCTCATTAGCCTGTCAAAATGAGTACATTCATTTTTTATATAACAACACATATATTTACAAGTTATAAAGCTCAGACTGCAGCGTATAAAGAAAATAAACTAACCTATATAGCATCAAAACGAGTATAAAGGGTGTAGTTGTCCCATAGTAAGAAATTTTATATATTTTAACCTGATATTGGCAGACATAAATATTTCTACCTCAAACCATCAGACATTCCCATTTCCTTCTTCTACTCCCCATCTCACTCAGCTATAAGAACACAAGTGTAGACTGATAAACACTGAACCCCTTGAAAAGTTAAAAAAAAAAAAAAGGAGTATATTGACGATGTTGGCCTACTGCCCAAGTGCCTGTTAGTTTATACAGATTTCCTTCAATTCAAGCAATAGGGGCCAGTGCCTATTTTCAAGGCTGTGCTAGCTTCAAGTATTTAAACCTCTTTAGGGCTTATACCATTATTCTAGATGGGTATAGGAAGAATTAGTTGTCCAAGATCAAAGGTGAATTTCTTGACTTCCTATTAGGATTTTAACCTGGTTTATTTAGCCTTGTCTCTGAATTTGGAATAGAGCAATGTCATGTACTATCTTGAGCATTTAGTTTTATAACTTTGGTTTGATCTTTTGGATAGAATCGTTTTCCATGTGATCTGATTATTTGTATCAGATTCCCTGGAAGAGGCTGAGGTCACACTCCAGCTGCCACTTTCCTTTATGGCAAGTCTAATTACTTTCACTGTAACGTGTGACTGTGAATGTAACCCCAGATCTGCTTGTTGCCCTGTCCTCTTGTTGCAGGAAGGGGAACCCCTTCCAGAGTGGGCTCTTGTCTAACACTTGGAAATGAATTGTCCGAGGAGACACATGTGCTGACAAAGTAAAAGACTTAATTGGAAAGGGGTTCCCAGGGCGGAGAGCAGTGGGGTAAGGGCAACCAGGAGAACTGCTCTGCCACGTGACTCACAGTCTCAGGTTTTATGGTGATGGGGTGAGTTTCTGATCAATCATCTCACTTGGCCCATATTTGGTCTGACTCAGGGTCCTTCCTGGTGGTGCATGCGTCTCTCAGCCAAGATGGATTCCAGCGTGAAGGATTCTGGGAGGTTGGTAGGACGTATTGTGGGATGGCATCTCCTCCCTTTTTTTGGCCCCTCCTGAATTCTCCCAGTTAGTTTTCAGTGGCAGCACCATGTTCTTTACCCGGACCTCATGTTGTGAGACAATTCATGCAAGAGGTTATCATCCCGCCTGGCCAAGGTGGGCAGTTTTGGTCAACAGTTCCCTAACGCTCTGGCTTTTGTGTCCATGAGTTTTGTCTCATTTTTATTCCATGTAAACCTAGATTCTAAATTCCATCATTTCACTGCATTGCAAGAATGAAAATATCCACTCACGCCAAGATTTTAGTGCATTTCCTAGAACTGATCAAAGATTTGAAAGTCATGGTGGTGAGTGCATTGTCCTGGTTCAGTTTGCCTCATTTTTTCTCTCTGTGTCTCACTCTTATTTTGCCTTGGAATTCTCCAGACTCTGTCTTTTTTATTATGTAGAGTATTCCATATTCCCTCCAAGCTTTCATTGATTGATAAGTAGGCCCTGAGGGGCTTAACTTTTACTCCAAAAAACCTTTCATAAATCTTTCCAGCAAAAAAGAGTTGTCTGCCACAAAAGAATTGCAGCCTCAGCTGCCAGCTGTTATAAACTTTATCCTATTATGAGTAATAGCTCAGTCATTTTATTAATTGCTTTCCTCCTTACATCTCTCTCTTCTCCTTTCATTTTCCTTTCATTATTCCTTTCTTCTCTTTCTCCCTCCTTTCCTTTCTTCTCTCCTTTTTTCCTTCTTACCTTGTACACCTGATATGTACTCACTACTCTTCTAGGCACTGAGATAGGAGGATGAATACAACAGGTCCTTACTTTCAAGAAGCATCACTTAGAAAGGGGAAACAAAAAAACAAAACAAAACAAAACAAACAAACTCACAATGTGGGAGGTTGAGAGAGAGGCGGAGGAACTTAAGGTCATTTCATGGTTGCTAATTTGGAGGATTGGTTTGATAAGAATGTCATTAATAGAATATGCAAGAAAGGGAGGTTTTAGGCAGACATGATAAGTTTGGTTTTCAACATGATGAAGTTTTATGAACCTGCAAGATACCTGAGGAGAGGAAAATTCAGTGGAATTTAGGAAAGAGCTTAAAGTTGGAATATAATTTTAAGAGTCACCAGCATGTGTGGGTGATATTATGCAGGAAGGAGAAAGAGAATAAAAAGAAAAGGGGGTCAAAAAAGGATGTAGTTTTAAATAACATCCACATTTTAGAGCAGTCAGAAGCAGAGCCACAAAAAGGAAAAGCAAAAGAACACGGTAAAAGTAAAAAATTATGTGGAGACTAACCCCGTCCATTTCCAAACTCTTGCCTTCTTTTTATGACCTTGAAACCTTGGAGACCATGGATACCAAAAGTGACTATCAAGGTAAGAGAAGAATAGAGTTGTACTTTAGGAAGGAGAGGAGACTCTTCATAAGGGAGGGAACAACTGACAGTGTACAATGTCTCAGAAAGAATAAGTTCACTGAAGACTGAAGGTGGGCCACTGAGTGAGTCCTCTATTATCTTTAACCTATCGTTGTCAATCATTCCATCTTATTCTGTTTCAATGAAGCTGGAGGGCAGATGGTCACCATCTTTCTCACTTTTCTTGTCTACTGTTTTCCATTAAGTTCCATTCTTTTAAGTATTATTTTGTGAGCCTTCTCAGAAGTGTGTTCTAGTCTTTTTAATTTCTCTAAAGTCCTTATTGAATCTTTATCTTAAGTCGCACTAAATTGAGTTAGTGCTTCATTTGATTATGCTTTTATTAATTCACTCCTAGACAGCACTTGTTTATTTAGAAGTATGTTGAATTCCTGGTCATATTCAACCTGTATTTCCTGGTAATTTCTGGATTTCTTTTGTTTACATTTTTGCATAGACAAAAGTTAGTAGACATTAGTATTCCATAATAGCAGCTGGTTTCAAAGGATATGGTTATAGGAAGCCTAAGTATTTTGTTTGTTTGTTTTGTTCTTTTGACTGATGTGGACGGATACAGTCTGAGTAAACATAATGGAAAAGACAAGACAGAGACTATTATTTAAAAGGTTTTTCAGTTAACAGAATTCACACTGAAGATTCCTATAAGCATGGACAATGGTCAGTAGAGTTTTTTCAAATTGACTGTAATAAATGCCTTCCCAGGCCTGCAGAGACACAGGAAGCTGAACACATTAGATGCTTAAAGACAGCAGAAAGTTGTCTTAAGTCATACGTTTCTTTGGATTTGACATCTCACAAAAAAAGTGATTTTATTCTGCTATTTTCTATAAAATATGTGATTGGTTTTATGATCATTTTACATTATTTTATTACTTTTATAAGGTCCTTGCAATAAATTTCAGTGTATTTTTTACAAGGAGAACAAAAAGATAAAATTGCAGAGGGGCTGAAATCATTGTTTCTTTTTATACCTAAACATTTGTAAATATGAGTTAAAACTTTGTGATCACAAGGCCAGTGAGTCTAAAGATCTATTTAGAAAGTATATTTCTAGTCAAAGCTGGATGCTAGGGCTCCTATGACCAAGACTTGAGTTCAACTCTTAAACAAGTCATCAGAGATGGGAAAGAAGCTGCTGGAGGTCCTGGCCAGGAAGTCTGTCTTCAGGCTTATCCATCCTAACAATATTCATTAATCACAAGGTTCATTGATCCAGAGGAGTTTCTCTTATCAGACTTGGTGGGAATTGAGATGCTCCTGGATGTTGCTAGTTAAAAATGAAATCTATCAAAGAAAAGCAGTGTAACAAACACCTACCTTTTTGTAACAATATCTACAATCTATGTTAATCATTTATTCATTCAACAAGGATTTACTGATGGCGTACTATGTGCCAGGCTGTGTTTTTGGGGCTAGTGGTACCTCAGTGAACAAAACAGAAAACAAACTCCCACATAAAGTTTACATTTTGATGGGTGGAAACAGAAAATAAATCAACAATTATTTAATATGTTATGAGGTGATAAGTGCTATGGAGAAAAATAATGTATGTGGTGGGTGAAATATTAAAGGGATGGCCTCATTAGGAAGAGAGCATTTGAGCAAAGATTTGAAAAACATAAGGGAATAGTAAACCATGTGGAAATCTAAAGTAAGATTGTCACAGGCAGAGAGACATGTGCTTATAGGAACAACCTGGAGACCAATGAGGCTGAAGTGAGGTGAATGGAATACAGATAGTAGATGACAGCAGAAAGGCAGTTGGAGGTCCAGGTCCTACAGGTGTCTTGTCCGCTGTTATAAGGACGTTGGAATTTATCCTCAGTGAGCTATTTCTTCTGTCAGAGGAGTGACATGATTGGACATGTCCAAATGATCACTCTGTCTCTTGGTTGGGAATAAATTGAAGGGGGGCAAGCATGTAAGTGGGGATATAATTTGAGCATTAGTAGAACCTTCTCTGTGACTGGAAGGTACAAGAATTTTGAGTGTAGTACAAATAGAGTGGGCCAATAGGGAAACTACAATTGAAAAGATAACTGAGCATTTCTTTGTGAAAAGGCTATGATGTGTTTGTGTCTGCCTTGGTTGTTGGTGGTGTTTGCTGAGTCTGTAAGCTTTTTGTATGCTTATGGTGACTAAATCTGCAGTTGTGAATTATCTTTGCCCCTTGAAATTCTGTTCTTTGCAGTTCTGTCTGTACTTCAAAAGTATTTCTTGCATCAGTTATACATGGTGGCTTATCTCAGTGAATATTTGCCCAACTGTCTCTGAAAAATATTATAACTCTACTCAAGGACAAAAGCTTCCCCAAAACAAATAATAATGAACCTGGGAAGGTATTATGTCAGGGGCTCCTCCAGGAGTAATGGACTAGACAATCTCAGGAGTGTAATATTTAGAAGAGTCTGAGGCAATAGAAATTAAGTGTTTAAAATAGTAAATATTTTATGTCTAAGACAAATTGGATTTTAAAAGTCATCAAGACTATGGAATTGAAGCAAATAATAAGGTAGTTCATTCTTTGCTACGAGATTCTAAGAAGAATATAAAATTTCAGGAAAAATGAAATAGTAGAAAAATTACTCATCAGAGTTAGCTATTCCTGAATAGTGGTGTGTGAATAATTAAAATGATCAAATCAATAGGAACGAACGCTTAAAGTAATTATATAGGTATTAATTTAATTTCCCACAAATTTAGGAGTTCCAAAATATAATTTTACTTTTCTACAGCTGAAATTAATTTCCATCCTATCCTATTCTGCCTAGTGGCACAAATTTAACCATTGTCACTTTAGTCAATTCAGTAAGTTCTCAATCTATTCAAGATTTTCACCTTTCAATTATCCCTGAGAGAGTATATATATATATATTCTGAGGGGCTTTCTCCAGCACCCAGCACCAGAGGGGCAGGACATCCATTCCTCAGCCATCGATTGTCCTGGTCGGCATCCGTTACCACCTTCCAGGGGCTGTTGGCTGGCGGCCACCCTCAGGTCACAGAGGCCACTTGTAGTCCCTGGAGGCTGCCTGCAAGTTCATTGTCTCATGGGCTTCTTCACGTGGCTGCTGACTTCATCAGGCCCCCAAGGACAGTCCCTCTATTAAAGGATTTCACTTGAGGGGAGAAGATGGCGGAAGAGTAAGACGCGGAGATCACCTTCCTTCCCACAGATACAGTAGAAATACATCTACACGTGGAACTGCTCCTACAGAACACCCACTGAACGCTGGCAGAAAACGTCCGACCTCCAAAAAGGCAAGAAACTCCCCCCGTACTTGGGTAGGGCAAAAGAAAAAAGAAATAACAGAGACAAAAGAATAGGGACGGCACCTGCACCTCAGCGAGGGAGCCGAGAAGGAGGAAAGGTGTCCACACACTAGGAGCCCCTTCGCGGGCGGAGACTGCGGGTGGCAGAGGGGGAAGCTTCGGAGCCGCGGAGGAGAGCGCAGCCACAGGGGTGCGGAGGGCAAAGCGGAGAGGTTCCCGCACAGAGGCTCGGCGCCGAGCAGCACTCACCAGCCCGAGAGGCTTGTCTGCTTAGCCGCCGGGGCGGGCGGGGCTGGGAGCTGAGGCTCGGGCTTCGGTCGGATCGCAGGGAGAGGACTGGGGCTGGCGGCGTGAACACAGCCTGAAGGGGTTAGCGCACCACAGCTAGCCGGAAGTGAGTCCGGGAAAAAGTCTGCAGCTGCCGAAGAGGCAAGAGACTTTTTCTTGCCTCTTTGTTTCGTGGCGGGCAAGGAGAGGGGATTCAGAGTGCCACCTAAACGAACTCCAGAGAAGGGCGCGAGCCGCGGCTATCAGCGCGGATCCCACAGCAACAGGGGCGCAGAGAGAAAATCGGAGAGACTCCTGCACAGAGGCTCGGCGCCGAGCAGCGCTCACCAGCCCGAGAGGCTTGTCTGCTCCCCCGCCGGGGCGGGCGGGGCTGGGAGCTGAGGCTCGGGCTTCGGTCGGATCGCAGGGAGAGGACTGGGGCTGGCGGCGTGAACACAGCCTGAAGGGGTTGGCGCACCACAGCTAGCCGGGAGGGAGACCGGGAAAAGGTCTGCAGCTGCCGAAGAGGCAAGAGACTTTTTCTTGCCTCTTAGTTTCGCTGCGCGCAAGGAGAGGGGATTCAGAGCGCCGCCTAAACGAACTCCAGAGAAGGGCGCGAGCCGCGGCGATCAGCGCGGACCCCACAGACGGGCATGAGACACTGGGGCTGCTGCTGCTGCCTCCAAAAAGCCTGTGTGTGAGCACAGGTCACTCTCCACACCGCCCCTCCCGGTAGCCTGTGCAGCCCGCCACGGCCAGGGTCCCGGGATCCGGGGACAACATCCCCGGGAGAACGCACTGCGCGCCTCGAGCTGGTGCAACGTCACGCCGGCCTCGGCCGCCGCAGGCTCGCCCCGCCTCCTCCGTACCCCTCCCTCCCCGCGGCCTGGGTGAGCCAGAGCCCCCGAAGCAGCTGCTCCTTTAACCCCGTCCTGTCTGGGCGGGGAACAGACGCCCTCAGGCGACCTACACGCAGAGGCGGGTCCAAATCCAAAGCTGAACCCCAGGAGCTGTGCGAACAGGGAAGAGAAGGGGAAATCTCTCCCAGCAGCCTCAGAAGCAGCAGATTAAAGCTCCACAAACAACTTGATGTGCCTGCACCTGTTGAATACCTGAATAGACAACGAATCAGCCCAAATTCAGGAGGGGGACTCTGGGAGCAGGAGATATTAATTTTTCCCCTTTTCCTTTTTTTGGTGAGTGTATATGTATATGCTTCTGGGTGAGATTTTGTCTGTATAGCTTTGCTTTACAATAGCTTTATTTTACATCACTATATTATAGCCTCTTTCTTTCTTTCTTTCTATTTTTTCTCCCTTTTACTCTGAGCTGTGTGGACGAAAGGCTCTTGGTGCTCCAGCCAGGCATCAGGGCCGTGCCTCTGAGGTGGGAGAGCCAACTTCAGAACACTGGTCCACAAGAGACCTCCCAGCTCCACGTAATACCAAACGGCAAAAATCTCCCAGAGATCTCCATCTCAACATCAAGACCCAGCTTCACCCAACGACCAGCAAGCTACAGTGCTGGACACCCTATGCCAAACAACTAGCTAGACAGGAACACAACCCCATCCATTGGCAGAGAGGCTGCCTAAAATCATAATAAGGCCACAGACACACCAAAATACACCACCAGACGTGGACGTGCCCACCAGAAAGACAAGATCTAGCCTCATCCACCAGAACTCAGGCACTAGTTCCCTCCACCAGGAAGCCTACACAACCCACTGAACCAACCTTAGCCACTGGGGACAGATACCAAAAACAACAGGAACTACGAACCTGCAGCCTGTGAAAAGGAGACCCCAAACACAGTAAGATAGGCAAAATGAGACGACAGAAAAACACACAGCAGATGAAGGAGCAGGCTCAAAACACACTGGACTTAACAAATGAAGAGGAAATAGGTAGTCTACCTGAAAAAGAATTCAGAATAATGATAGTAAGGATGATCCAAAATCTTGGAAATAGAATAGACAAAATGCAAGAAACATTTAACAAGGATGTAGAAGAACTAAAGAGGAACCAAGCAATGATGAAGAACACAATAAATGAAATTAAAAATACTCTAGATGGGATCAATAGTAGAATAACTGAGGCAGAAGAAAGGATAAGTGACCTGGAAAATAAAATGGTGGAAATAACTACTACAGAGCAGGATAAAGAAAAAAGAATGAAAAGAACTGAGGACAGTCTCAGGGACCTCTGGGACAACATTAAACGTTCCAACATTCGAATTATAGGGGTACCAGAAGAAGAAGAGAAAAAGAAAGGGACTGAGAAAATTTTTGAAGAGATTATAGTTGAAAACTTCTCTAATATGGGAAAGGAAATAGTTAATCAAGTCCTGGAAGCACAGAGAGTCCCATACAGGATAAACCCAAGGAGGAACACGCCAAGACACATATTAATCAAACTGTCAAAAATTAAATATAAGGAAAACATATTAAAGGCAGCAAGGGAAAAAAACCAAATAACACACAAGGGAATCCCCATAAGGTTAACATCTGATCTTTCAGCAGAAACTCTGCAAGCCAGAAGGGAGTGGCAGGATATACTTAAAGTGATGAAGGAGAAAAACCTACAACCAAGATTACTCTACCCAGCAAGGATCTCATTCAGATGTGATGGAGAAATTAAAACCTTTACAGACAAGCAAAAGCTGAGAGAGTTCAGCACCACCAAACCAGCTTTACAACAAATGCTAAAGGAACTTCTCTAGGCAAGAAACACAAGAGAAGGAAAACACCTACAATAACAAACCCAATACATTTAAGAAAATGGGAATAGGAACATACATATCGATAATTACCTTGAATGTAAATGGATTAAATGCTCCCACCAAAAGACAAAGGCTGGCTGAATGGATACAAAAACAAGACCCATATATATGCTGTCTACAAGAGACCCACTTCAGACCTAGAGACACATACAGATTGACAGTGAGGGGATGGAAAAAGATATTCCATGCAAATGGAAATCAAAAGAAAGCTGGAGTAGCAATTCTCATATCAGACAAAATAGACTTTAAAATAAAGACTATTACAAGAGACAAAGAAGGACACTATAAAATGATCAAGGGATCGATCCAAGAGGAAGGTATAACAATTGTAAATATTTATGCACCCAACATAGGAGCACCTCCATACATAAGGCAAATACTAACAGCCATAAAAGGGGAAATTGACAGCAACACAATCATAGTAGGGGACTTTAACACCCCACTTTCACCAATGGACAGATCATCCAAAATGAAAATAAATAAGGAAACACAAGCTTTAAATGATACATTAAACAGTATGGACTTAATTGATATTTATAGGACATTCCACCCCAAAACAACAGAATACACATTTTTCTCAAGTGCTCATGGAACATTCTCCAGGATAGATCATATCTTGGGTCACAAATCAAGCCTTGGTAAATTTAAGAAAATTGAAATCGTATCAAGTATCTTTTCCGACCACAACGCTATGAGACTAGATATCAATTACAGGAAAAGATCTGTAAAAAATACAAACACATGGAGGCTACACAATACATTACTTAACAACGAAGTGATTACTGAGGAAATCAAAGGGGAAATCAAAAAATACCTAGAAACAAATGACAACGGAGACACGACGACCCAAAACCTATGGGACGCAGCAAAAGCAGTGCTAAGAGGGAAGTTTATAGCAATACAAGCCTACCTCAAGAAACAGGAAACATCTCGAATAAACAACCTAACCTTGCACCTAAAGCAATTAGAGAAAGAAGAACAAAAAAACCCCAAAGCCAGCAGAAGGAAAGAAATTATAAAGATCAGGTCAGAAATAAATGAAAAAGAAATGAAGGAAACAATAGCAAAAATCAATGAAACTAAAAGCTGGTTCTTTGAGAAGATAAACAAAATTGATTAACCATTAGCCAGACTCATCAAGAGAAAAAGGGAGAAGACTCAGATCAATAGAATTAGAAATGAAAAAGGAGAAGTAACCACTGACACTGCAGAAATACAAAAGATCATGAGAGATTACTACAAGCAACTCTATGCCAATAAAATGGACAACCTGGAAGAAATGGACAGATTCTTAGAAATGCACAAACTGCCGAGACTGAACCAGGAAGAAATAGAAAATATGAACAGACCAATCACAAGCACTGAAATTGAAACTGTGATTAAAAACCTTCCAACAAACAAAAGCCCAGGACCAGATGGCTTCACAGGTGAATTCTATCAAACATTTAGAGAAGAGCTAACACCTATCCTTCTCAAACTCTTCCAAAATATTGCAGAGGGAGGAACACTCCCAAACTCATTCTACGAGGCCACCATCACCCTGATACCAAAACCAGACAAAGATGTCACAAAGAAAGAAAACTACAGGCCAATATCACTGATGAACATAGATGCAAAAATCCTCAACAAAATACTAGCAAACAGAATCCAACAGCACATTAAAAGGATCATACACCATAATCAAGTGGGGTTTATCCCAGGAATGCAAGGATTCTTCAATATACGCCAATCAATCAATGTGATACACCATATTAACAAATTGAAGGAGAAAAACCATATGATCATCTCAATAGATGCAGAGAAAGCTTTCGACAAAATTCAACACCCATTTATGATAAAAGCCCTGCAGAAAGTAGGCATAGAGGGAACTTTCCTCAACATAATAAAGGCTATATATGACAAACCCACAGCCAACATTGTCCTCAATGGTGAAAAACTGAAACCATTTCCACTAAGATCAGGAACAAGACAAGGTTGCCCACTCTCACCACTATTATTCAACATAGTTCTGGAAGTCCTAGCCACAGCAATCAGAGAAGACAAAGAAATAAAAGGAATCCAAATCGGAAAAGAAGAAGTAAAGCTGTCACTATTTGCAGATGACATGATACTATACATAGAGAATCCTAAAGATGCTACCAGAAAACTCCTAGAGCTAATCAATGAATTTGGTAAAGTAGCAGGATACAAAATTAATGCACAGAAATCTCTTGCATTTCTATACACTAATGACGAAAAATCTGAAAGTGAAATTAAGAAAACACTCCCATTTACCATTGCAACAAAAAGAATAAAATATCTAGGAATAAACCTACCTAAGGAGACAAAAGACCTGTATGCAGAAAATTATAAGACACTGATGAAAGAAATTAAAGATGATACAAATAGATGGAGAGATATACCATGTTCTTGGATTGGAAGAATCAACATTGTGAAAATGACTCTACTTCCCAAAGCAATCTACAGATTCAATGCAATCCCTATCAAACTACCACTGGCATTTTTCACAGAACTAGAACAAAAAATTTCACAATTTGTATGGAAACACAAAAGACCCCGAATAGCCAAAGCCATCTTGAGAACGAAAAATGGAGCTGGGGGAATCAGGCTCCCTGACTTCAGACTATATTACAAAGCTTCAGTAATCAAGACAGTTTGGTACTGGCACAAAAACAGAAATATAGATCAATGGAACAGGATAGAAAGCCCAGAGATAAACCCACACACATATGGTCAACTTATCTTTGATAAAGGAGGCAAGCATATACAGTGGAGAAAAGACAGCCTCTTCAATAAGTGGTGCTGGGAAAATTGGACAGGAACATGTAAAAGTATGAAATTAGAACACTCCCTGACACCATGCTCAAAAATAAACTCAAAATGGATTAAAGACCTAAGTGTAAGGGCAGACACTATCAAACTCTTAGAGGAAAACATAGGCAGAACACTCTATGACATACATCACAGCAAGATTCTTTTTGACCCAGCTCCCAGAGAAATGGAAATAAGAACACAAATAAACAAATGGGACCTAATGAAACTTAAAAGCTTTTGCACAGCAAAGGAAACCATAAACAAGACCAAAAGACAACCCTCAGAATGGGAGAAAATATTTGCAAATGAAGCAACTGACAAAGGATTAATCTCCAAGATTTACAAGCAGCTCATGCAGCTCAATAACAAAAAAACGAACAACCCAATCCAAAAATGGGCAGAAGATCTAAATAGACATTTCTCCAAAGAAGATATACAGATGGCCTACAGACACATGAAAGAATGCTCAACATCATTAATCATTAGAGAAATGCAAATCAAAACTACAATGAGATATCATCTCACACCGGTCAGAATGGCCATCATCAAAAAATCTAGAAACAATAAATGCTGGAGAGGGTGTGGAGGAAAGGGAACACTCTTGCACTGTTGGTGGGAATGTAAATTGATACAGCCACTATGGAGAACAGTATGGAGGTTCCTTAAAAAACTACAAATAGAACTACCATATGACCCAGCAATCCCACTACTGGGCATATACCCTGAGAAAACCATAGGTCAAAAAGAGTCATGTACCAAAATGTTCATTGCAGCTCTATTTACAATAGCCAGGTCATGGAAGCAGCCTAAGTGTCCATCGACAGATGAATGGATAAAGAAGATGTGGCACATATATACAATGGAATATTACTCAGCCATAAAAAGAAATGAAATGGAGGTATTTGTAATGAGGTGGATGGAGTTACAGTCTGCCATACAGAGTGAAGTAAGTCAGAAAGAGAAAAACAAATACAGTATGCTAACACATATATACGGAATCTAAGGGAAAAAAAAAAAAAAAGGCCATGAAGAACCTAGTGGCAAGACGGGAATAAAGACACAGACCTACTAGAGAATGGACTTGAGGATATGGCGAGGGGGTGGGGTGAGATGTGACAGGGTAAGAGAGTGGCATGGACATATATACACTACCAAATGTAAAATAGATAACTAGTGGGAAGCAGCCGCACAGCACAGGGAGATCAGCTTGGTGCTTTGTGACCACCTAGAGGGGTGGGATGGGGAGGGTGGGAGGGAGGGAGATGCAAGAGGGAAGAGAAATGGGAACATATTGTATATGTATAACTGATTCACTTTGTTATAAAGCAGAAGCTAACACACTATTGTAAGGCAATTATACTTCAATAAAGATGTTTAAAAAAAAAAAAAAAAGGATTTCACCTGATTAAGTCAAATCCATATAGGATAATCCCTCTTTTGATAATAACTTTAAATCAAATTATTTGAGACTTTAATCACATTGGAATACCTTGCACTTTGGCCATATTCTATCAGTTAGAAGCAGCTCACAGGTCCCATCCATCCTCAAAGGGGATGACATAGGAGCTACCCTAGGGTCTGTCCAACAGTCTGGAAGACTTTCTTAATGTTATCTTCTAGAAGTTTTACTATTTTACATTTCATATTTAGTTTCACATTCTACTTGGAATTGATTTTTATGTGAGGTAAGGGTTAAGATTTATTATTATTTTATGTGGATAAACAAATGACCCAGTATAATTTATTTGTCATACATCAAATGAATATGTTTGCTTATTTTTCTAGACTCTTTGTTTCTGTTCATTGACATATTTATCACTACTGTGCCCAAACCATACTTTTTATTAATACTTTGGTTTATAATATCTTGATATCTGAGTAAGTGTAAATCCTCCAAATTTGTTCCTTATTTGTCTTAGCTATTCTTTGTTTTGTATTCCCATATAAGTCATAGAATCAGCTTGTCAGTTTCTACCAAAAGCTCTAGTGGGATTTTTATTGGTATGTCATTAAATTTATGAATCAATCTGGAAGGAATTGATAAGTTTAAAAATTGAGCCTTTCAATTAATGGAATCTCTGTCTCTCTCACTCTATCTTTTAAAAATTATCTTAGTACCGTTTTATAGATTTCTGTATAGAGTATTGCATGTTTTTCATTAGGTTTATTTCCTAGGAAGGGAACCAGTAGTTCTCTATATGGTTGGAGCTTTTCATTAATCGCAGAAGAGCAAGCATTTTTTTTAAAAAAAATTATTTATTTATTTTGGCTGTGCTGGGTCTTAGTTACAGCCTGCAGGATCTTTTAGTTGCAGCGGCATGTGGGATCTAGTTCCCTGGACCAGGGATCGAACCTGGGCTCTCTGCATTGGGAGCACGGAGTCTTACCCACTGGACCACCAGGGAAGTCCCAGAGCAAGCATTTTTGAACCAAGAGGCAGGACTGAGAAAAGACATAACTTCCCTAAATTCCTCAATCAGAGATTTAAAATATAATTTCATTAATAAAAATTCTGAATGATCAGAAAATTAGAGACCCCAATATTCAAATATATGGAGAAACTCAATTCCAAAACCAAATCTAACAGCAATTACACTGACAACAAGAGAATTAAGCTGTTTTTTAGAAGTCTATACCAGGGGTTGACAAACTTTTTTTTGTAAAGGGCTAGATAGTAAATATTTTAGGCTTTGTTGGCCATAAAGGACATTTTCTTAAAAGTACCCAACTCTGCCTTCATGGCATGAAAACGGTCATAGACATGGCTATGTTCCAATAAAACTTTACTTACAAAACAGGTGTTGGCTGGATTTTGCCCAAGGGCTATATTTTGCTAGCCTCCTGTTCTAGGGCATTGGTTAGAAATTACTGAAATATACATGTAGCTCATTTAATTATGGATATGGAATGGTTAAATGGCAAGCCTCTGAGTCATTGCAACAAGGAAGGATGTTTAATGTAATTTAAGAAGTATGAAAACGTCTATGTCTCTGCCCAAAGGGGCAAGCTGCTTCCTGACCTCATCGCGTTTGCAGACTAGTCTAAAGGAGAAAGAAATCCCAGAAAGAACAGAGGATAATTTCTTGACCATATTGCACTAAGGATTTTCAATGACTCCTTAATGAGGAGGGAAAGAAAATCAGATCCATAATGTATATGCATATTCATATGTAAATGTATGTGTATATTTGTACTTGCATTAATATACAAAAAATTATCCTACATATTACACGTACTTTTATTTCATTTATGTAAACACATGGAGAGCTAATTCTTCTCTTTGAATATAACTCTAGAATGTATTTATTATATTTAATTTGACTTATTTGTGAATATAAACACTATTCATCAGCATAAATAATTTGAATTATGGGAATTTTGCTGCACATTTTTTGGTGTGCAGTGTTTTAGTGTAATTACATCCAGAAGATACAAAGTTCTGAACTTGAAAGTTATTGATCTGAAGCTTTTAAACATAAGGAGGACAACTTTATTAATCATTTAAAACATTATAGATGTTTTAATAACTGATCATAAAAGAGGATTAATAGGAATGGGGGAAGGACTCCCCAAGCCCAGATACAGCTGAGGTAAATAAAATGTGAATCCAAATATCTGGAGAACAGGTTAGGATGAATAGGTAGGCTATTTTTCCCCAAGAATTTATAAAAATTTTCTGCTGCCATTTAGTCTAAGGAAACACATGGTGCAGTCTATCTATGGTCTAGATTTATTTGGTTAACTAAGGAATCAGGGGTACAATTTATAATTTCTATTTTTGGAACTAAGTATTTTAAATTTAGCAACATCCTTGACATGTTGATAAGCATTTTGCACAACATGAGCTGTTAACAGCTATCATGGAAAAAAGGATTTGGGAACAAGTCAATGTGGGATGCACTGGATAATCTCTGTCTCTGTTAGAGATTCACCACCTGCATGAACATATGTTAAGGGCTTCAAGAAGTCTGGAAGTTACGAAACATGTTTGTGCTTAGCCTAGATTTCTTCCAAACTTTTTGGATGATGAAGCAGTTTGTTTCCCCTATAAAACACTTAAATTCTGAAGTGCAAGTATTTTAAGGGAAAAACTTTGGGAAACAACTATTTTAATCCATAATTTATTTCCCCATTGTTTTTTGGAACCACTTCTCATTGTTTCTGACATTTCTAATCGAAATAGTTGTATTTATTTCTGTCATTTCGTATAGACTTCTACAGTTGGCTAACTTGAGGATAACTTAGGGAGAGAATTTAATTTTTCTCTGCATGTTGATTCTTGCTTAATTTGAGATATTAGAAGCAATATTATATTCTGTCTTTTTATGAGAAGTCTCAAGAAGCATGTTGACAGAGAAATTTACCAATCCAGTAAAAATACATTGATTATTAGTGGCTTAGTTAAGTACTATGAAGTACTTTTCATTTTTGTTTTAAAATTTACACAAATAATCCATGAAAATATACTTATTATTTAAAAAAATGAAACAATGCAGAAATTTTAGAGTAAAACATAAAACTTTTAAACTCATAAAGATTATCTTTGTAAACATTTTGGGTTCTTCGGGAGCCTTTTAAAAACGCATTTTATTTATTTATTTATTTTATTTATTTTTTATTTTTTAACATCTTTACTGGAGTATAATTGCTCTACAATGGTGTGTTAGTTTCTGCTTTATAACAAAGTGAATCAGGTATGCATATACATATATTCCCATATCTCCTCCCTCTTGCGTCTCCCTACCACTCTCCCTATCCCTTCCCTCTAGGTGGTCACAAAGCACCGAGCTGATCTCCCTGTGCTATGCGGCTGCTTCCCACTAGCTATCTATTTTACATTTGGTAGTGTATATATGTCAATGCCACTCTCTCACTTCGTCCCAGCTTATCCTTCCCCTCCCTGTGTCCTCAGGTCCATTCTCTACGTCTGCGTCTTTATTCCTATCCTGCCCCTAGGTTCTTCAGAACCTTTTTTTTTTTTTTAGATTCCATATATATGTGTTAGCATACAGTATTTGTTTTTCTCTTTCTAACTTACTTCACTCTATGACAGTCTCTAGGTCCATCCTCCTCACTACAAATAACTCAATTTCGTTTCTTTTTATGGCTGAGTAATATTCCATTGTATATATGTGCCACATCTTCTTTATCCATTCATCTGTCGATGGACACCTAGGTTGCTTCCATGTCCTGGCTATTGTAAGCAGAGCTGCAGTGAACATTGTGGTACATGACTCTTTTTGAATTATGGTTTTCTCAGGGTATATGCCCAGTAGTGGGATCACTGGGTCGTATGGTAGTTCTATTTTTAGTTTTTTAAGGAACCTCCATACTGTTCTCCATAGTGGCTGTATTAATTTACATTCCCACCAACAGTGCAAGAGGGTTCCCTTTCCTCCACACCCTCTCCAGCATTTATTGTTTGTAGATTTTTTGATGATGGCCATTCTGACTGGTGTGTGGTGATACCTCAATGTAGTTTTGATATGCATTTCTCTAATGGTCAGTGATGTTGAACATCCATTCATGTGTTTGTTGGCAATCTGTATATTTTCTTTGGAGAAATGTCTATTTAAGTCTTCTGCCCATTTTTGGATTGAGTTGTTTTTGGGTTTTTTTTTGTGATATTGAGCTGCATGAGCTGCTTGTAAATTTTGGAGATTAATCCTTTGTCAGTTGCTTCGTTTGCAAATATTTTTTCCCATTCTGAGGATTGTCTTTTTGTCTTCTTTATGGTTTCCTTGGCTTTGCAAAAGCTTTTCAGTTTCATTAGGTCCCATTTGTTTATTTTTGTTTTTATTTCCATTTCTCTAGGAGGTGGGTCAAAAAGTATCTTGCTGTGATTTATGTCATAGAGTGTTCTGCCTATGTTTTCCTCTAAGAGTTTTATAGTGTCTGGCCTTACATTTAGGTCTTTAATCCATTTTGAGCTTATTTTTGTGTATGGTGTTAGGGAGTGTTCTACTTTCATTCTTTTACATGTAGCTGTCCAGTTTTCCCAGCACCACTTATTGAAGAGGCTGTCTTTTTTCCATTGTATATTCTTGCCTCCTTTATCAAAAATAAGGTGGCCATATGTGCATGGGTTTATCTGTGGGCTTTCTATCCTGTTCCATTGATCTATATTTTTGTTATTGTGCCAGTACCATACTGTCTTGATTACTGTAGCTTGGTAGTATAGTCTGAAGTCCAGGAGCCTGATTCCTCCAGCTCCATTTTTCTTTCTCAAGATTGCTTTGACTATTCGGGGTTTTTTCTGTTTCCATACAAATTGTGTATTTTTTTGTTCTAGTTGTGTGAAAAATGCCATTGGTAGTGATAGGGATTGCATTTAATCTGTTGATTGCTTTCAATAGTATAATAATTTTCACAATGTTGATTCTGCCAATCCAAGAACATGGTATATCTCTCCATCTGTTTGTATCATCTTTAATTTCTTTCATCAGTGTCTTATAGTTTTCAGGATACAGGTCTTTTGTTTCCATAGCTAGGTTTTTACCTAGGTATTTGATTCTTTTTGTTGCAGTGGTAAATGGGAGTGTTTCCGTAATTTCTCGTTCAGATTACTCATCATTAGTGTATAGGAATGCCAGAGATTTCTGTGCATTAATTTTGTATCCTTCTACTTTACCAAATTCATTGCTTAGCTCTAGTAGTTTTCTGGTAGCATCTTTAGGATTCTCTATGTATAGTATCATGTCATCTGCAAACAGTGACAGCTTTACTTCTTCTTTTCCGATTTGGATTCCTTTTATTTCTTTTTCTTCTCTGATGGCTGTGGCTAAAACTTCCAAAACTATGTTGAATAATAGTGGTGAGAGTGGGGAACCTTGTCTTTTTCCTGATCTTAGTGGAAGTGGTTTCAGTTTTTCACCATTGAGAACAATATTGGCTGTGGGTTTGTCATATATGGCCTTTATTATGTTGAGATAAGTTCCCTCTATACCTACTTTCTGGACGGTTTTTATCATAAATGTGTTGAATTTTGCCAAAAGCTTTTTCTGCATCTATTGAGATGGTAATATGGTTTTTATTCTTCAGTTTGTTAATATGGTGTAACACATTGATTGATTTGCATATATTGAGGAATCCTTGCATTCCTGGGATAAACCCCAGTTGATCATGGTGTATGATCCTTTTAATGTGCTGTTGGATTCTGTTTGCTAGTATTTTGTTGAGGATTTTTGCATCTTTGTTCATCTGGGATATTGGCCTGCAGTTTTCTTTCTTTGTGACATCTTTGTCTGGTTTTGGTATCAGGGTGATGGTGGTCTCATAGAATGAGATTGGGGTGTTCCTCCCTCTGCAATTTTTTGGAAGAGTTTGACAAGGATGGGTGTTAGCTCTTGTCTAAATGTTTGATAGAATTCGGCTGTGAAGCCATCTGGTCCTGGGCTTTTGTTTATTGGAAGATTTTTAATCACAGTCTCAATTTCAGTGCTGTGATTGGTCTGTTTATATTATCTATTTCTTTCTGGTTCAGTCCCAGAAGGTTGTGCTTTTCTAAGAGTTTGGCCATTTCTTCCAGGTTGTCCATTTTATTGCCATAGACTTGCTTGTAGTAATCTCTCATGATCCTTTCTATTCCTTCAGTGTCAGTTGTTACTTCTTCTTCATTTCTAATTCTATTGATTTGAGTCTTCTCCCTTTTTTTCTTGACGAGTCGGGCTAATGGTTTATCAGGTTTTTTTTCTGCACAAAGAACCAGCCTTTAGTTTTATTGATCTTTGCTATTATTTACTTAATTTCTTTTTCTTTTATTTCTGATCTGATGTTTATGATTTCTTTCCTTCTGCTAACTTTGGGGTTTTTCTGTTCTTCTTTCTCTACTTGCTGTAGGTGTAAGGTAGGTTGTTTATTTGAGATGTTTCTTGTTTCTTGAGGTAGGATTGTATTGCTATAAACTTTCCTCTTAGAACTGCTTTTGCTGCATCCCATAGGTTTTGGGTCATCGTGTTTTCATTGTCATTTTTTTCTAGGTATTTTTTGATTTCCTCTTTGACTTCTTCAGTGATCTCTTGGTTATTTAGTAGTGTATTGTTTTGTCTCCATGTTTTGTATCTTTTACAGATTTTTTCCTGTAATTTATATCTAGTCTCATAGCATTGTGGTCAGAAAAGATACTTGATACAATTTCAGTTTTCTTAGATTTACCTAGGCTTGATTTGTGACCCAAGATATGATCTATTCTGGAGATGTTCCATGAGCACTTGAGAAGAAAGTGTAATATGTTGTTTTTGGATGGAATATCTTATAAATATCAATTAAGTCCATCTTGTTTAATATGTCATTTAAAGCTTGTGTTTCCTTATTTATTTTCATTTTGGATGATCTGTCCATTGGTGAAAGTGGGGTGTTAAAGTCCCCTACTATGATTGTGTTACTGTTAATTTCCCCTTTTATGGCTGTTAGCATTTGCCTTATGTATTGAGGTGCTCCTATGTTGGGTGTATAAATATTTACAATTGTTATATCTTCTTCTTGGATTGATCCCTTGATCATTATGTAGTCTCCTTCTTTGTCTCTTGTAATAGACTTTATTTTAACATCTATTTTGTCTGATATTAGAATCGGTACTCCAGCTTTCTTTTGATTTCCATTTGCATGGAATATCTTTTTCCATCCCCTCACTTTCAGTCTGTATGTGTCCCTAGGTCTGAATTGGGTGTCTTTTAGACAGCATATATACAGGTCTTGGTTTTGTATCCATTCAGCCAGTCTATGTTTACGTTGGAACATTTAATCCATTTACATTTAAGGTAATTATTGATATGTATGTTCCTATTACCATTTTCTTAATTGTTTTGGATTTGTTATTGTAGGTCTTTTCCTTCTCTTGTGTTTCCTCCCTAGAAAAATTCCTTTAGCATTTGTTGTAAAGCTGGTTTGGTGGTGTCGAATTCTCTTAACTTTTGCTTGTCTGTAAGGGTTTTAATTTCTCTGTCGAATCTAAATGTGATCCTTGCTGGGTAGAGTAATCTTTGTTGTAGGTTTTTCCCTTTCATCACTTTAGATATGTTCTGCCACACCCTTCTGTCTTGCTGAATTTCTGCTGAAAGATCAGCTGTTAACCTTATGGGGATTCCCTTGTATGTTCTTTGTTGTATTTCCCTTGCTGCTTTTAATATTTTTTCTTTGCATTTAATTTTTGATAGTCTGATTATTATGTGTCTTGGTGTATTTCTTCTGGGATTTATCCTGTATGGGACTCTCTGTGCTTCCTGGACTTGATTAACTATTTCCTTTCCCATATTAGGGAAGTTTTCAACTATAATCTCTTCAGATATTTTTTCAGACACTTTCTTTTTCTCTTCTTCTTCTGGGTCCCTTATAATTCGAATGTTGGTGCACTTAATGTTGTCCCACAGCTCTCTGAGACTGTCTTCAATTCTTTTTTTTTTTTTTTTTTTTTATATTAACATATTTCCATACATATTTCCATACAAATACAAATATAAGATTTTTAGAAATTTCATGTAATGTCTGAAACATTTATATTAACATATTTCCATACATATTTCCATACAAATACAAATATAAGATTTTTAGAAATTTCATGTACTGTCTGAAACATTTATATTAACATATTTCCATACATATTTCCATACAAATACAAATATAAGATTTTTAGAAATTTCATGTAATGTCTGAAACATTTATATTAACATATTTCCATACAAATAACCCAATGAAAGTTTAGTATTAGTTGTTTTGTTTGTTTTTTTATACTGCAGGTTCTTATTAGGCATCAGTTTTATACACATCAGTGTATACATGTCAATCCCAATCGCCCAATTCAGCACATCACCATCCCCACCTCATCGCAGTTTTCCCCCCTTGGTGTCCATATGTCCATTCTCTACATCTGTGTCTCAACTTCTGCCCTGCAAACTGGCTCATCTGTACCATTTTTCTACGTTCCACATACATGCATTAACATACGATATTTGTTTTTCTCTTTCTGACTTACTTCACTCTGTATGACAGTCTCTAGATCCATCCACTTCTCAACAAATGACTCAATTTCGTTCCTTTTTATGGCTGAATAATATTCCATCGTATATATGTACCACAACTTCTTTATCCATTCGTCTGTTGATGGGCATTTAGGTTGCTTCCATGACCTGGCTATTGTAAATAGTGCTGCAATGAACATTCGGGTGCACGTGTCTTTTTGAATTACGGTTTTCTCTGGGTATATGCCCAGTAGTGGGATTGCTGGGTCATATGGTAATTCTATTTTTAGTTTTTTAAGGAACCTCCATATTGTTCTCCATAGTGGCTGTATCAATTTACATTCCCACCAACAGTGCAAGAGGGTTCCCTTTTCTCCACACCCTCTCCAGCATTTGTTGTTTGTAGATTTTCTGATGATGCCCATTCTAACAGGAGTGAGGTGATACCTCATTGTAGTTTTGATTTGCATTTCTCTAATAATTAGTGATGTTGAGCATCTTTTCATGTGCTTCGTGGCCGTCTGTATGTCTTCTTTGGAGAAATGTCTATTTAGGTCTTCTGCCCATTTTTGGATTGGGGTGTTTGTTTCTTTGATATTGAGCTGAATGAGCTGTTTATATATTTTGGAGATTAATCCTTTGTCCGTTGATTCATTTGCAAATATTTTCTCCCATTCTGAGGGTTGTCTTTTCGTCTTGTTTATGGTTTCCTTTGCTGTGCAAAAGCTTTGAAGTTTCATTAGGTCCCACTTGTTTATTTTTGTTTTTATTTCCATTACTCTAGGAGGTGGATCGAAAAAGATCTTGCTGTGATTTATGTCAAAGAGTGTTCTTCCTATGTTTTCCTCTAAGAGTTTTATAGTGGCCAGTCTTATATTTAGGTCTCTAATCCATTTTGAGTTTATTTTTGTGTATGGTGTTAGGGAGTATTCTAATTTCATTCTTTTACATGTGGCTGTCCAGTTTTCCCAGCACCACTTATTGAAGAGACTGTCTTTTCTCCATTGTATATCTTTGCCTCCTTTGTCATAGATTAGTTGACCATAGGTGCGTGGGTTAATCTCTGGGCTTTCTATCTTGTTCCATTGATCTATGTTTCTGTTTTTGTGCCAGTACCATATTGTCTTGATTACTGTAGCTTTGTAGTATAGTCTGAAGTCAGGGAATCTGATTCCTCCAGCTCCATTTTTTTGCCTCAAGACTGCTTTGGCTATTCGGGGTCTTTTGTGTCTCCATACAAATTTTAAGATGATTTGTTCTAGCTCCGTAAAAAATGCCATTGGTAATTTGATAGGGATTGCATTGAATCTGTAGATTGCTTTGGGTAGTATACTCATTTTCACAATGTTGATTCTTCCAATCCAAGAACATGGTATATCTCTCCATCTGTTGGTATCATCTTTAATTTCTTTCATCAGTGTCTTATAGTTTTCTGCATACAGGTCTTTTGTCTCCCTAGGTAGGTTTATTCCTAGGTATTTTATTCTTTTTGTTGCAATGGTAAATGGGAGTGTTTCCATAATTTCTCTTTCAGATTTTTCATCATTAGTGTATAGGAATGCAAGAGATTTCTGTGCATTAATTTTGTAACCTGCAACTTTACCATATTCATTAATTAGCTCTAGCAGTTTTCTGGTGGCAGTTTTAGGATTCTCTATGTATAGTATCATGTCATCCGCAAACAGTGACAGTTTTACTTCTTCTTTTCCAATTTGTATTCCTTTTATTTCTTTTTCTTCTCTGATTGCCGTGGCTAGGACTTCCAGAACTATGTTGAATAATAGTGGTGAGAGTGGACATCCTTGTCTCGTTCCTGATCTTAGAGGAAATGCTTTCAGTTTTTCACCATTGAGAATGATGTTTGCTGTGGGTTTGTCATATATGGCCTTTATTATGTTGAGGTAGGTTCCCTCTATGCCCACTTTCTGGAGAGTTTTTATCATAAATGGGTGTTGAATTTTGTCAAAAGCTTTTTCTGCATCTATTGAGATGATCATATGGTTTTTATTCTTCAATTTGTTAATATGGTGTATCACATTGATTGATTTGCGTATATTGAAGAATCCTTGCATCCCTGGGATAAATCCCACTTGATCGTGGTGTATGATCCTTTTAATGTGTTGTTGGATTCTGTTTGCTAGTATTTTGTTGAGGATTTTTGCATCTATATTCATCAGTGATATTGGTCTGTAATTTTCTTTTTTTGTAGTGTCTTTGTCTGGTTTTGGTATCAGGGTGATGGTGGCCTCATAGAATGAGTTTGGGAGAGTTCCTTCCTCTGCAATTTTTTGGAAGAGTTTGAGAAGGATGGGTGTTAGCTCTTCTCTAAATGTTTGATAGAATTCACCTGTGAAGCCATCTGGTCCTGGACTTTTGTTTGTTGGAAGATTTTTAATCACAGTTTCAATTTCATTACTTGTGATTGGTCTGTTGATATTTTCTGTTTCTTCCTGGTTCAGTCTTGGAAGGTTATACCTTTCTAAGAATTTGTCCATTTCTTCCAGGTTGTCCATTTTATTGGCATAAAGTTGCTTGTAGTAGTCTCTTAGGATGTTTTGTATTTCTGCGGTGTCTGTTGTAACTTCTCCTTTTTCATTTCTGATTTTATTGATTTGAGTCCTCTCCCTCTTTTTCTTGATGAGTCTGGCTAATGGCTTATCAATTTTGTTTATCTTCTCAAAGAACCAACTTTTAGTTTTATTGATCTTTGCTATTGTTTTCTTTGTTTCTATTTCATTTATTTCTGCTCTGATCTTTATGATTTCTTTCCTTCTGCTAACTTTGGGTTTTGTTTGTTCTTCTTTCTCTAGTTTCTTTAGGTGTAAAGTTAGATTGTTTACTTGAGATTTTTCTTGTTTCTTTAGGTAGGCTTGTATAGCTATAAACTTCCCTCTTAGAACCGCTTTTGCTGCATCCCATAGGTTTTGGGTCGTCGTGTTTTCATTGTCATTTGTCTCTAGGTATTTTTTTATTTCCTGTTTGATTTCTTCAGTGATCTCTTGGTTATTTAGTAACGTATTGTTTAGCCTCCATGTGTTTGTCTTTTTTACGTTTTTTTCCCTGTAATTCATTTCTAATCTCATAGCGTTGTGGTCAGAAAAGATGCTTGATATGATTTCAATTTTCTTAAATTTACTGAGGCTTGATTTGTGACCCAAGATGTGATCTATCCTGGAGAATGTTCCGTGTGCACTTGAGAAGAACGTGTAATCTGCTGTTCTTGGATGGAATGTCCTATATATATCAATTAAATCTATCTGGTCTATTGTGTCATTTAAAGCTTCTGTTTCCTTATTTATTTTCATTTTGGATGATCTGTCCATTGGTGTAAGTGAGGTGTTAAAGTCCCCCACTATTATTGTGTTACTGTCGATTTCCTCTTTTATAGCTGTTAGCAGTTGCCTTATGTATTGAGGTGCTCCTATGTTGGGTGCATATATATTTATAATTGTTATATCTTCTTCTTGGATTGATCCCTGGATCATTATGTAGTGTCCTTCCTTGTCTCTTGTAACATTCTTTATTTTAAAGTCTATTTTATCTGATATGAGTATAGCTACTCCAGCTTTCTTTTGATTTCCATTTGCATGGAATATCTTTTTCCATCCCCTCACTTTCAGTCTGTATGTGTCCCTAGGTCTGAAGTGGGTCTCTTGTAGACAGCATATATATGGGTCTTGTTTTTGTATCCATTCAGCCAGTCTATGTCTTTTGGTTGGGGCATTTAATCCATTCACGTTTAAGGTAATTATCGATATGTATGTTCCTATGACCATTTTCTTAATTGTTTTGGGTTTGTTTTTGTAGGTCCTATTCTTCTCTTGTGTTTCCCACTTAGAGAAGTTCCTTTAGCATTTGTTGTAGAGCTGGTTTGGTGGTGCTGAATTCTCTTAGCTTTTGCTTGTCTGTAAAGCTTTTGATTTCTCCATCAAATCTAAATGAGATCCTTGCTGGGTAGAGTAATCTTGGTTGTAGGTTCTTCCCTTTCATCACTTTAAGTATTTCATGCCACTCCCTTCTGGCTTGCAGAGTTTCTGCTGAGAAATCAGCTGTTAACCTTATGGGGGTTCCCTTGTATGTTATTTGTCGTTTTTCCCTTGCTGCTTTCAATAATTTTTCTTTGTCTTTAATTTTTGCCACTTTGATTACTATGTGTCTCGGCGTGTTTCTCCTTGGGTTTATTCTGTATGGGACTCTCTGCGCTTCCTGGACTTGGGTGGCTATTTCCTTTCCCATGTTAGGGAAGTTTTCGATTATAATCTCTTCAAATATTTTCTCTGGTCCTTTCTCTCTCTCTTCTCCTTCTGGGACCCCTATAATGCGAATGTTGTTGCGTTTAATGTTGTCCCAGAGGTCTCTTAGGCTGTCTTCATTTCTTTTTATTCTTTTTTCTTTAGTCTGTTCCGCAGCAGTGAATTCCACCATTCTGTCTTCCAGGTCACTTATCCGTTCTTCTGCCTCAGTTATTCTGCTATTGATTCCTTCTAGAGAATTTTTAATTTCATTTATTGTATTGTTCATCATTGTCAGTTTGTTCTTTAGTTCTTCTAGGTCCTTGTTAAACGTTTCTTGTATTTTCTCCATTCTATTTCCAAGATTTTGGATCATCTTTACTATCATTACTCTGAGTTCTTTTTCAGGTAGACTGCCTATTTCCTCTTCATTTGTTTGGTCTGGTGGGGTTTTGCCTTCCTCCTTCAACTGCTGTGTGTTTCTCTGTCTTCTCATTTTGCTTAACTTACTGTGTCTGGGGTCTCCTTTTCGCAGGCTGCAGGTTCGTAGTTCCTGTTGTTTTTGGTGCCTGCCCCCAGTGGGTAAGGTTGGTTCTATTTACTCCTGTCTCCGAGATCTCATCCACTTTCACATCTTCAACTTTCATCTCTTAGTGGATGACTCACAAACCTTTATTTTCCACCTTAAGATGGGCATACATAAATCCCATCTGAATTGTCCCATAAAGGGTATTAGAACAACTCATGATTCATTTAGGAAAAAATTAACAAATAAATGTTGATCCTATCTTCACAACATACAAAATGCAATTCTAGTTGAGTTAAAGAGACAAACATTAAAAAAAAATAATTTTTAAATTATAGAGTAGTCATACAGTTCGGATATATATAGAATATATACTTATTATTATAATGTAATATAAATATATATTTACAAATTGAACTTCTTTGATGATGTCTTCTGAGATATGCTAAAGGCACAGACTTATTGAGTGAAAATCAGAGATGCAAATCAATGCATCACAGATGCATGTGCAGAGATTTATGCAATTTCATGTTAATGTATCAAATTTGCCAATTTGTAGTGCATTGAGCTATGCATCACTAATAAGGAACAACATGTTGAACATATCATGAATATCACTGAACATATTTATTGCAACACAATATCAATAAGGCATTTATTATGCATATTTACTTAGGCTTCCAGAACTTCTGGTCATCCTGTTTAAGGAGAAAGTTTATGATATTTTGTTTAAAACTATGGGATAAGGGAGGCCTTTCTACACATGCAATAAAACTCAAAAGCCAAAAAGGAAATATTTTAAAATGCGCTTTTAGAGACCTTCAAGATGCTGGAGGAGTAAGACATGGAGATCATCTTCCTCCCCCACAAATACATCAGAAATACATGTACATGTGGAACGACTCCTACAGAACACCTACTGAACACCGGCAGAAGACCTCAGACTTCCCAAAAGGCAAGAAACTCCCCAGGTTCCTGGGTAGGAGAGAAGAAAAAAGAAAAAACAGAGACAAAAGAATGGGGACCGGACTTGTGCCAGTGGGAGGGAACTGTGAAGGAGGAAAGGTTTCCACACACTAGGAAGGCCCTTCATGGGCAGAGACTGGGGGTGGCAGAGGGGGGAAGCTTCGGGGCCACGGAGGAGAGCGCAGCCACAGGGGTGCGGAGGGCAAAGTGGAGAGATTCCCGCACGGAGGATCGGTGCCGACTAGCACTCACCAGCCCAAGAGGCTTGTCTGCTCACCCGCCGGGGTGGGCGGGGGCTGGGAGCTGAGGCTCGGGCTTCGGTCGGATCCCAGGGAGAGGACTGGGGTTGGCTGTGTGAACACAGCCTGAAGGGGTTAGCGCACGACAGCTAGCCGGGAGGGAGTCCGGGAAAAAGTCTGGACCTGCCTAAGAAGCAAGAGACCATTGTTTTGGGGTGAGCGAGAAGAGGGGTTTCAGAGCACTGCCTAAATGAGCTGCAGAGATGGGCGCGAGCTGTGGCTATCAGCACGGACCCCAGAGACGGGCATGAGACGCTACGGCTGCTGCCGCCGCCACCAAGAAGCCTGTGTGCGAGCACAGGTCACTTTCCACACCGCCCCTCCCGGGAGCCTGTGCAGCCCGCCACGGCCAGGGTCCCCTGATCCAGGGACAACTTCCTCTGGAGAACACATGGCATGCCTCAGGCTGTTGCAATGTCATGGTGGCCTCTGCTGCCACAGGCTCGCCCCACATCCATACCCCTCCCTACCCCCGGCCTGAGTGAGCCAGAGTCCCCGAATCAGCTGCTCCTTTAACCCTGTTCTGTCTGAGCGAAGAACAGATGCCCTCAGGTGACCTACATGCAGAGGCGGGGCCAATCCAAAGCTGAACCCCGGGAGCTGTGTGAACAAAGAAGAGAAAGGGAAATTTCTCCCAGCAGCCTCAGGAGCAGCGGCTTAAATCTCTACAATCAACTTGATGTACCCTGTATCTGTGGAATACCTGAACAGATGATGAATCATCCCAAAATTGAGGTGGTGGACTTTGGGAGCAACTGTAGATTTGGGGTTTGCTTTCTGCAAATAATTTGTTTCTGGTTTTGTGTTTATCTTAGCTTAGGATTTAGAGTTTATTATCATTGGTAGATTTGTTTATTGATTTGGTTGCTCTCTTCCTTTTATATATATATGTATTTTTTTTTCCTTTTTCTCTTTTTGTGAGTGAGTATGTGTATGCTTCTTTGTGTGAGTATCTCTGCATAGCTTTCCTTGTACCATCCCGAACTTTAGGACACGTGCTTCTTTAGAGAGAGGAAGAAAAGGAGTTAACCAAGAGGTAGTAGAAGGACCCAGAATGGCGCCATGGAAGTTAGGGATTAGGGAAGTTTCAAGATAAGGAGAGAGCGGTGCTGAGCAGTGGGGAAGCAAGAGTCTGTTGTGAAATGGGTGGAACAGAACATTGGATACATTTGTTATGTTGCTAATTGAGTTGTGTGGTACAACTGGCTTTTGGATTATTTTGGATTATCTACAGTTTATTCCATTGTTTCCATCCATGGACATGGATGGTTGTGAGTTAACTGTAAACATGGTCTGTTTGGGCGTAGTAAAGTGAAGTTTTCTAAACATATTTTGAAATATCGTTTTATGAACATTTTATTTGTATGGCGCATTTGGAAGATATTTACAATAAAAACTCAGAACATACAATGATATAATGTATGCAAAAGAACTTTTGACCTATACAAACCATGAAAATAAAAGATGTGGTTTGTATGTGTAGCGTGGGGTGGCTATTCCTCAACCATTTGGTGAAAATATGGAGTGTACTGGGCCAAGCCTCTTTGCATTCCCGTGTTTGTCTATACCCACAGGAATGCTGTAAAAGACAATTTAGGCCTCCTAACTCTTTGTTTTTATAAGCTAGTCATTTCTAATGCCTATGTGTGGCTCACTTTTCCCCGTTTCCCTCTTCAAAAAGAGGTGGAGAGAGGTAGAGAATTTGTTCCCTTTAGTTTGGATATACTGTTAGATCAGCCTGTGACCGTGCCGTAAGGACGATAATCGCTATGTAAATGCATAGCAACACAGCGTCCCACTAGCCTTTCCCAGCTGCCCTGGAAAGCAGCCAGTCTGCAAGCCCGGAAGCCGCGTGCATCACTCGGCTCGGCTGCGCCCTGGCTGAGGATGGATGGTGGCCGGACCTGGGGCAGCTGCTCTACAGCAAGACTCGTGGGAAGGAACCTCCATCCAGGCGCTCACTGAGAAGTCCATCGGACTTGTTGGTGTGACACCAAGGGAGCTGCCGTCAGTGATGAATGACGGGTACAGACATGGCGCACGGCAGTGTGACAGAGGGGGATCATTTTGATTCAAGGTATTGAGCAGCCTGTGAAGCTAGGGATATCCGCAAACAGCGACAGGCCCTGCATTGGTGCCTGGAGTCAGAAGGCAGGGCTTGAACAGCTAAGCTTCTCTGTTTAGAGCAATTTGCAGGGTTTTTTTTTTTAAAGCTATATCCATAAATATGGAAAGCAACATTGCCAGCATCATTATCACCATATATGAAGGAAGTAGATGCACATCCATAAATCACACTAATGAATGCCAGCTAATGGTGATGGGCTGAACACCGTATTCCATAAAAGTCTTAAAGTCATTTTCTATCTGCTTATCCTGATTTATTTTCTTCACAGCCTTATTTTTGCCAGATATTTTATTATATATTTATTTATTTATAGATCGTTTCCTTCTTAGCCTCTACTATATAGAAGTTACAGGGGGGTATGGCCTTTGAATGGTCTTGTTTCCTGCTGTCTCCCCAGAGTCAAGAACATCGCCTGTACATTGTAAACCCTCAAGATATATGTTTGCTGTAAAAAGTGTAAAAATTCAGTCTAGTATATTTCTAGTGATTTCCCATAATATTGGCAAGGCTCAAAACATCAATTTAGAATAAGAAATGTGCCCCTTAAGTGAACAGTAATTTTCTTCAAGGTGATTCCTAAATAGCTGAGTTTTCCAGTATTCAAAATGTGTAATGCCATATTTCTGATGGGTTTATCGGTTAGCATTAACAATTTAGCTAGTAAACTCATTGTTTTGTGCCCATGCTGCAAAATAACAGGTTTTGACTAAGTTTCTCTCCTCCCCTTTCCATCCCTCCCATCTTGCCCTGGAGAGGAGGTTGTCACAGCACAAATGTTACCTCCAACTCACTGTCAATGCATTGATAAGAGGAATCAAATGATCTACTTCCTTTTATAGACTGGGTGTGTCTGTGTGTAAAAGGAGGTGGAAAAATATGAGTTTTCCTAGGTAGAGAAAACAGAATGTTTGCAGTTACTTTAGGTGGAAATGGTTTGGGCTCTTGGTTTGGAGTTGTTCCTAAACCAGCCTGGGCAGCAGCCTCATCTGAGAGCAGTAATAAATAACAAACAACTCCTCAAAAACAAATAAACAAACAAACACTGAGAACAAACAAACAGGCTGCAAGTCCCCATTCTGGAGGTACCTCTGTGGAAATACTGAATTCCATATTGAAAACAAGACAACTCGTCAGGTGATTCTCATGTACATAAAGTATTAGGAACCATGTAAGGCTGGGATTCAAATTTCAAATAGAAAGTTGGAGCAGATCAGCCTTTCTCAAGTATTGCCCGAGCATTATTTGGTCAAGGCTTTTCTCACTGGGAATTCTCTTTCAGTTGTGCAGGGTTGGGACCTATAATCTTTTTCCAGTTTTTAATTTAAAAAAATTTTAATAAGATTCCAGGTGGTTCTTGGATCATATGGTAGCTCTACTTTTAATTTTTTGAGGAAACTTCATACTGTTTTCTGTAGAGGCTGTACCAGTTTCTATTCCCAGTCTTGGGTTTCCCTTTTCTCCGCATCCTCGACATCACTTATTATTTGTTGTCTTTTTGATGATAGCCATTTTAACATGTGTGAAGTGATATTTCATGGTTTTGATTTGCATTTCGCTGATGATTAGTGATGTTGAGCATTTTTCCATATGCCTGTCGGCCATCAGTATGTCTTATTTGGAAAAGTGCCAAAAGGTACTCTGCTCATTTTATAATCAGGTGTATATCCAAAGAAAATGAAAACACTAATTTGAAAAGATATATGCACCCCAATGTTCATAGTGGCATTATTTACAATAGCCAAGATATAGACGCCACCTGTGTCCATCAACAGATGAATGAAGAAGATGTGTATATATTTATATACATATATATATAATACAATATTACTCAGCCATAAAAAAGAATGGAATTTTGCCATTTGCAGCAACATGGATGGACCTGGAGGGTATTAAGTGAAATAAGTCAGACAGAGAAAGACATATACTGTATGTTTTCACTTATATGTTGAATATA
This sequence comes from Balaenoptera acutorostrata, assembly GCF_949987535.1. Taxonomy (NCBI): domain Eukaryota; kingdom Metazoa; phylum Chordata; class Mammalia; order Artiodactyla; family Balaenopteridae; genus Balaenoptera; species Balaenoptera acutorostrata. The sequence continues at coordinate 26,210,803 of NC_080068.1, read as the reverse complement.
AAAAATAAAACAAATGAACGAATATAACAAAACGGAAACAGACTCAGAGATACAGAGAACAAGCTAGCGGTTACCAGTGGGGAGAGAGGTGAAGGGAGAGGCAAGATAGGTAAAAGGGATTAGAGGAACAAACTACTAGGTATAAAATAAGTAAGATACAGGATGTAATATACAGCACAGGGAATATAGCCAATATTTTACTACTTTATGTGAAGTATAATCTATAAAAATATCAAATCACTGTTTGTTGTACACCTGAAACTAATATTGTAAGTCAACTATACTTCAACTTTAAAAAAGATCCCAGCTGATTTTTATTTTCAGCCACATTTGGGAATCATTATCTAGAAGACCTTGAGGTATGGTCCAGTCCTCAGATTCTGTGGTTATTCAAATAATTTAATTCCCTACTTTATCTGGATGTAGATTCATTCTTTAAATGATTTTTTGGGGGGAGTTTAGGAGTCCTATAACTGAAATCATAGACAGTGGTTTATAAATTGGACGGTTTATGCCTGGCTTAAGAACGCATGAACAAATAAAGAGGCCTCATTTCATGCAAATTTCCCCTTGGAATGACACGCCCTCTGGATCGCTGGGCCCAGTAACGTTTTTCATTTGTTTGTGAGCACACTTGATGGGCCTGCAAAGGTTAAACTCAACAGCTAGAAAAATGACGACAGTAACAAAGTTTAAATAACAAAAAAGCGTGGTGCATGAAAACCAATCTTCAAACCCTATAAAACTCCCAGTGCCAATTCCTCATTATATTTTTAACTACATAATGATTATACAACTTGAACTCCTCTGCAAGTTGAAAAACAAATAGCCAGGACTTAGAGTGGTATTTCCCAACAATGGTTCTGCTTTGAATTTTCTTTTTGTTTATTTCTTTTTTTACTATATATTTCAAGTGGATTAAATAGAGAATTTTAATTAAGAGAACAATGTTGGGAGCCCTATTTGCTTCTCAGATGCTGTACTCTATGATCCAGTAACTACTTTAATGAGTTGTAATGCTGCAAGATGTTTCTAGTTCCTTTACATCCTTAACTCCATCAGCATATATTTCTGCCAGACTTACACAATGAATTCTATTTTCCCAAAATGCATAATTTTTAACAAAGAGCTTAGTGAAAGAATTTCTTCCTATTCTACTTTTTTAAAGTGACTAATTTAAGGTATAAGCTATTCTTAACCCCAAGTAGGATTGAACTAATTTTTTCCCTAGCTATCTTACATAGCTATTCACATGGCAGAAGTCTTTGGATAATTATTTTATCTAACTTTTAGGTCTCCAGATACTGCAGAGAATAATTACAGAAATTTAGAATTTTATCATTTGAAAGAACATTCAAGGTGGTTTATGCTAATACTCTCGATTTTCAGATACGAGGACTGAGACTCAAAAGGACTAAATGACTTGCTCACAGCCATTTAATTCAAAGAAAGCCAGTGCTTGCACCTGGGCATTCAGAAGCCAGATTCTAAGTTCTTTCCAACCCATACATTGACTTCAAGTGCCCTCACCCTAACAATACCAGTCAAATAGCTTAAAAGAATAATTCAGACCATGCTTGATAGCAAGAGTGAGAAGCTCCATAAGACTCCTAGCAGAACTTTAGCCACTGATGACAGCTCAGCACTGCTCAGGGTGGACCCTCAATGTTCATCCCAGTCTGGGAGGGGCAGTGCTCAACACCGAAAGACCTAAGGTTCTTCTTAGGAACTCATGAAATGAAAACATCCCCTGTTTGGTCTTGGCTATAAAGAAACAGCCATTTCCTCAGAGGGTTTGGAAAACTCCATGGGGACTATTGAGATAAGTCACTTTGACCTCTCGAGTAGATCCAGGTGGATGAGTCCCTGGAAAATGGTTGAAGGTGTCAGCATGGACCAGGTGATTGTGGAAGGGAAGGGGAAGGGCTAGCTGTGCCCTTGCCTCCTAAACAAGGTTTGACAGAGGATGCCACTCTCCACATCCTGGTCCCAAACCAAGGCCAGAAGAAGGTCAGTGAAGAATGTCCCCAGAGAGACGCAAGGACTGAGAGACTTCTGTCTGCCTAGATCCAGATGCATTCTGCATGCGGTGCCAGGAAGAAATGCTCCCCTATACACTTTGGGCTGCTTTGCCTGTGAAATACCATTCTGGGGGGGCCCTGCCCTGAGTGCACATGAGCTTGGAATAGAAGACTAGGTTCCTATATTCTAGGAGGAGGCTACTGGAGAAGGACAGCCATCTTTGCAAGGGACTGCAGAGATTTTACTGGGAAGGTGAACCATTGACTAGAGGGTGGGTATGATCCTTCCTAATTCTGGGACTGCGAAGGTTGGGCCTGGATTCCACAGCCTGGACACACAAGGTGCCCCTGCTACATGCAGACAGTGAGAAATCCTGAAAGAGATTCTATAAACAAGATGGTTTTGAGGACCCTAGGCAGAGCCACATCAGGAAGTAAGTTATACATTAATCTTTGGATTGGGCTCTTGGTCATCTCCATACTCTCTGTGGAGCCTTGTGAGAATTTACAACTTGACTGAGCTGTGCTGTGGAGAAGGAGTGGAAATTCTCATCCCCTAAGTGTAAGAGGATGGTTGTGACAACAGCCGACCCCAGTGGTGGCTTGTGGGGCCCAGCAGAGTGGCCTCTGAGGAGGCTCACTGACCAGGTGCCACAGAACCCACTCCTAAGTGAGCACAGATGTTTGAGGGATAACAGGGGCGGAAGTCACGTGCATTAGTACTATTGTTATTAGCACCTGCTGACCTGCTCTGCTGGTACACCCTAGGCCAAGCACCACCCACTATGCTAATCTATGCTAATTGCACAGCAACTGTCACCACAGCACAGGCCAACAGAGCTTCTCTCTTAGCCACCCATGCGTGTCGGGCATGCAGGCCCACGCCCTGCCCACTCTGTCTTTTAAACGCCATAAGGAACCTTCTCACTCATCCCACAAGATGTCCTTGCCCCTGTTTCCTCGGCCATTTTCATTTCCTTATGGCAACATTTTCTCTCGGTGTTCCCCATAAAGCTCTGAATACTTCTCATCAGTCTGTTTCATGGACTCCCTGCCTCCCTCTGGTTCCGGTCTTTCAAATGTTGGTGGCTCAGGGTTCTGTCCTCCTTCTAGCTCTCTTGTCCTGTCAGGTGATCTCAGTCACTTACTGCCAGGATGCCCACACATCCCAGTTTTCTCTCTCCTCCCAGATCTTCTTCTCGCTCTGAGATTTACCGAGAGTTTTCTAAAAAAGATATCTGAGACGTGGTCTTTTTCCTTACAGATAGTTTAACTTATTTGCTATAAATGGCACATTTTCAAAGGAAACGGATATTGTCCTTAGGTCTGCGTTTAACTATTCAAACTATTTTATAGATTTTTAGTTGAATTTAGAACACGCTAATTAAAATTTTGTACTTTATTTAGATCATAATTATATGTTAGATTTTTAATATATACATTTAATTTTTATTGGTAATAAAAATCATGATACTGAAGTAAGGATTAATATAGAAATATTCATAACATCTTAGTACTTACAGTTAATAGAATTATTCTTTGAAATTACCTTGTCTCAAAAATTAAAGCATAAAATGAATTTATAGATACTCAGTTTTTAAAGCACTTTTTTTTTTTGAAAATTACTGGGCTGCTGTTTTTTCGTTTTTTTTTCTTTTTTCTTTTTCTTTTTTTTAAATTTATTTATTTATTTATTTTTATTTATTTATGGCTGTGTTGGGTCTTCGTTTCTGTGTGAGGGCTTTCTCTAGTTGTGGCAAGCGGGGGCCACTCTTCATTGCGGTGCGCGGGCCTGTGACTATCGCGGCCTCTTCTTGTTGCGGAGCACAGGCTCCAGACGCGCAGGCTCAGTAATTGTGGCTCACGGGCCCAGTTGCTCCGCGGCATGTGGGATCTTCCCAGACCAGGGCACGAACCCGTGTCCCCTGCATTGGCAGGCAGATTCTCAACCACTGCGCCACCAGGGAAGCCCCTTTTTTTCTTTTTTAATTAATTTATTTTATTTTTGACTGCATTGCGTTTTTGTTGCTCCTCGCGGGCTTTCTCTAGTTGCAGCGAGCAGGGGCTACTCTTCATTGTGGTGTGCGGGCTTCTCATTGCGGTGGCTTCTCTTGTTGCAGAGCACGGGCTCTAGGTGCGCGGGCTTCAGTAGTTGTGGCACGCGGGCTCTACAGTGCAGGCTCAGTAGTTGTGGCTCACCGGCCTAGTTGCTCCGCGGCATGTGGGATCTTCCCAGACCAGGGCTCGAACCCGTGTCCCCTGCATTGGCAGGCGGATTCTTAACCACTGCACCACCAGGGAAGCCCTAAAGCACTTTTATACTAGAAAAAACTTAGCCTTTTACATGGGCACAAACGTTGCTTATGAAGAAAATGAATACTTCCTACCTAGCTAGCTGTAAGTATAGTCACGAATGGAAAATGGAGAACCGCATTTTCCTTAGTTTCTAGATATATCCAGAGAAATTTTTTTAAATATAAAAATGAGTTTATGCCCCTCAGAATTTTCTGACAATAGTTAACCCCTCTGAAGCTAGACCTCAGAGAAAAGTTGACTCTGGAATTACTTAGATAATTCAGGAAAATCTTTCATTTCTGTACTAAGTGTTTAGTTTAAACCATCTAAGTTTGGGTTTCATTTTTTTTCAAAGGTTATGATCTTAATTTTTTTTTTTTAAAGTTACCTATGGATGATGTGGACATAGAAAACAAGTCCAGGGCAGGGCCCAGGACATAAGACAACCATTCTGGCTGTCTCCTGAAACTGTAAAATGACACATAATGAAACATTCAAATAACAAGCTATAGTGTCTCTGTAAGTTATGATAAATAAGACAAACACTAAGCATAGTGCATGTATGCAGAACACACTGTTCTGGGTTCTCAGAATAGGTGAGGCAAGTCTGTTTTGGCTCCTGGTGTCCACTTGAACACATTGATGGCCTTGTAAACAGATTGTGACATGGCCAGAGCCATCTGCAATACTCTGCAGACCTGCCTGGAGTCCACCGCAAGTGAGGAACCAGAGCAGGTCCCTCGAGCCATCCACACATCCACAGCTGAGCTGTGCGCCTGCAGTTCGGGATCAAGGGATATCTATCTGCACACGTGGATCCATTTTTCAGTTGCCCCCATGGGAAATAGAGTTCAGAGATACTTGGCTGGCTCAGCTGCTTGGGGCAGCTGTGAGCTCAGCGAGAACTGCAGTCTCAGAGCACGTGCATTTACTACTGAGAAGAACCAGGACTTACAATGAAAGTAAGTGGAATTTGATTGGTTGGTTTGTTCACGGAAGCCATGTCCTCATTGGCTGGCAGGGATGCTGGTTTGCCAAGGCTAGGAAAGGAAAGATAAAGGAAGAAGCAACCCTAGAAGAGGCAGGAGTTGCTCCATAGACTCGAGCTAAGATGCCACGGACCAGAGAGAAGAAATATTTCCCAAGCAGAGTCGTGAAGTGGTTGTGAGCTGGGTATATTAAGCTATACTGCCTGGTTTCAAATTCCAGCTCTCATGACCTTGGGGAAGTTATTTACTCCCTCTTTGCCTAAATTTCCCCATCTATGAAATGGGAATAACAGTATTCATCTCGGATGGTTGTTGTGAGATTATGTGAGTTAATATAGATGAGGCACTTAGAACAGCATGAAACACTCAGTAAAAGCGCTCGGTGAGTTTGAACCTTTATTAGTCACTGTGATGAATGTTCTTACATAGCGCCTGAATAGGTACGTATCACTGCCTTCCCCTGACTCCCAGCTACGTAGCACGCAAGCCATGGGTGCAGAGTTTGGGGACCTGCAATAGTCCTTGAGTGCATCTCTTTATTTGAGGAGCTGCCAGACTAAAAGCAGATCACCTTCTAGAGAATGTGAAACTATTGGAGCCTTTAGTGCAAAGCTGTATAAATCTTGCACACTTTGGTAACATTTTAGGGCATTTTTGTGGGAAATGCGTGCCTACACGTGCACACACACAGTGAGCTCTTACTACATGACACATGTTCTCTTAAGCTCTTTACGTATATAGTTTCACCTACCCCTCACAACAGTTCTGTGAGGCAAGCCTAATTATTATCTTCATTTCAAAGATGAAAAATCTGAGGTTTGGGTCAGTTACAGTTACCTAGGATCCAACAGCTGGTAAATAGTATAGCCAGAGTTTGGACCCATGTATTCCTGACTCCAAAACCAACACTTCTTTTTTTTTTTTTAATTAATTTTTGTTGGAGTATATTAGCTTTACAATGTTGTGTTAGTTTCTACTGAACAGCAAAGTAAATCAGTCATGCGTATACATATATCCCCTCTTTTTTAGATTTCCTTCCCTTTAGGTCACCACAGAGCACTGAGTAGATCTCCCTGTGTTATACAGTAGCTTCTGATTAGTTATCTGTTTTAAACATAGTAGTGTACATATGTCAATCCCAATCTCCCAGTTCATCCCACCCACCCCACTTCCTCCCTTGGTATCCATAAGTTTGTTCTCTATATCTGTGACTCTATTTCTGCTTTGCAAATAAATTCATCTCTACCATTTTTATGGATTCCACATATAAGTGATATTATATGATATTTGTTTTTCTCTTTCTGACTTACTTCACTCTGTATGACAATCTCTAGGTCCTTCCACGTCTATGCAAATGATACTATTTTGTTCCTTTTTATGGCTGAGTAATATTCCATTGTCTATATGTACCACATCTTCTTTATCCATTCCTCTGTAGATGGACATTTAGGTTGCTTCCATGTCCTGGCTATTGTAAATAGAGCTGCAATGAACATCAGGGTGCATGCATCCTTTTGAATTATGGTTTTGTCTGGATATATGCCTAGGAGAGGGATTGCTGGGTCATATGGTAGCTCTATTTTTAGGTTTTTAAGGAACCTCCATACTGTTCTACATAGTGGTTGTACCAATTTACATTCCCACCAACAGTGTAGGGGGGTTCCCTTTTCTCCACATCCTTTCCAGCATTTATTGTTTGTAGAGTTTTTGATGATGGCCATTCTGACTGATGTGAGGTGATACCTGACTGCAGTTTTGATTTGCGTTTCTCTAATAATTAGTGATGTTGAGCATCTTTTTATGTGTTTGCAGTACCAACATTTCTTAACCGTTATATGGGAAGGTGTACAGGACAGTGGTCAAAGGAAGGCCAGGGTGGTGAGCACCGCCTGTCATGCTCTGGCGAGATTGCCACATTTTCTGGAATATGTGAGCTGAAAAATTTTAAGCTATATTCTTCATGTTACAGGGTCAAAATTTAACAGTCACAACGAATAAGCGTGTACAAACAATAGGGCTTTCTTTCCTGTATCTGAGATCAACTGCTCCTTGGCCCTCATTGCTGCTCATGGTAGGGAAAGGCACACTCCTTGCATCTGCCATGTAAAGCCCACCTGATACCTTCTGTTTGATACCAGTGAATATTCACTCGATTCAAAGTTCATTTCAGTATTCACTTGATTCAGAGATCAAACTTCCTAAAAAGGTTGCTTCCATCTTGTCAAAAGTATTCTCCCCCTTCTGCTTCCCAAGATGGGAAACTTAGGTATCCTCAGGGCAGGGAGACAACAGACTGATTCCTCTGGTGAACGTGTCCGATAGGGTACCGAGGGGCTCTTCCTCTTACCGTCATCAAGGTCATTACTCTTTTCTTGCTGACTGAGACACCTCCTAAGTCCTCTTGATGTGGCCCACCCTCTGAGGCATGGTCAGGGGTGCTCCTTAACCCCTCGGCATTTGTGCTGGACATCTGCTCTCCGGTTGATTTATTTTTCAGAGGGACCACCCTCCCCCAACTCCCCTTGCAGCAACTGTGCCAGTCAGCATCCGCAAGTGATTTTCCGTCTTCCTCAGGGGTGTAGAAAGTCATCCTCTACCCATCACTAGGAATGTGGAGGCTTTGCAGGAAATTTCCCTCAGCCATTTCTACGCTTTGGCTTTTGAGTCATGTTGGGAGTATACCTCGAAGAAACTGGTTTCTCTGAGAGGCTTGCACAGCCGGGGAAGCAAAGTTGCCTCCTGCTCTGAGATGCCCCCCAGCTTGTCTGCTTCTTTCAGCCCCCCTCCCTTCACCTGAGGGCTTCCTCTGCACAGGTGGGTTTGGCGCCAGTGGTAGGGGAGGGCAGGGAGCCCCTTTGCATTCATTTACTCTGCATTCCTCTCTCTTCTCTTCCTTTTCCTGAAAGAGAGGTTTAGCAGTTGACTGGGAAGTTTCTTTAGTACGTATCTTGACTGTTCTGTGTGATGATCTGCTATGTAGAAAATCTTCCACATTTCGTTTGCTCAAGTTTGAAGAGGTTTTGGAAATTAAGGGGTATGCGTGTACGGGGAGGGGGCGGTTCTCTTGCTCAAGGAAACCAGGCTTTCAAGACTATTTCTCACTATGGGCTTTACAAATCTGATTTAACACTCAAATCTGAGCAATTCCTTTTCTCTAGGTATTATGGGCTCTTCCCCTCAAGCAATGAAAGCCCTTGATTCAATGCCTGAGAGAGCCATAGGGAATTAAAAATTACATTATTTTCAAAATATTATAGCGATTACATATATATGTAGTTTAACGTTACTATTTGTGTGGATGTCCCTTTTGTGATCCACAGGTTCCATACAATTTTTATTTAACTGTGCCAGTATGATTTCAGTTATAGTTAATTTTTTTTTCTTTAACATCTTTATTGGAGTATAATTGCTTTACAATGGTGTGTTAATTTCTGCTGTATAACAAAGTGAGTCAGCTATACGTATACATATATCCCCATATCCCCTCGCTCTTGCATCTCCCTCCCACCCTCCCTATCCCACCTCTCTAGGTGGTCACAAAGCACCGAGCTGATCTCCCTGTGCTATGCAGCTGCTTCCCACTAGCTATCTATTTTACATTTGGTAGTGTATATATGATGCCACTCTCTCACTTCGTACCAGTTTACCCTTCCCCCACCCCGTGTCCTCAGGTCCATTCTCTACACCTGCATCTTTACTCCTGTCCTGCCCCTAGGTTCTTCAGAACCTTTTTTTTTTTTTTTTAAGATTCCATATATATGTTAGCATACGGTTTTTGCTTTTTTCTTTCCGACTTACCTCACTCTGTATGACAGACTCTAGGTCCATTCACATCACTACAAATAACTCAGTTTCATTTCTTTTTATGGCTGAGTAACATTCCACTGTATATATGTGCCACGTCTTCTTTATCCATTCATCTGTCAATGGACACTTAGGTTGACTCCATGTCCTGGCTATTGTAAATAGAGCTGCAATGAACATTGTGGTACATGACTCTTTTAGAATTATGGTTTTCTCAGGGTATATGCTCAGTACTGGGATTGCTGGGTCATATGGTAGTTCTATTATTAGTTTTTTAAGGAACCTCCATACTGTTCTCCATAGTGACTGTATCAATTTACATTCCCACCAACAGTGCAAGAGGGTTCCCTTTTCTCCACACCCTCTCCAGCATTTACTATTTGTAGATACTTTGATGATGGCCATTCTGACCTGTGTGAGGTGATACCTCATTGTAGTTTCGGCTTACATTTTTCTAATGATTAGTGATGTTGAGCATCCTTTCACGTGTTTGTTGGCAATCTGTTTATCTTCTTTGGAGAAATGTCTAATTAGGTCTTCTGCCCATTTTTGGATTGGGTTTTTGGCTTTTTAATATTGAGCTGGATGAGCTGCTTGTATATTTTGGAGATTAATCCTTTGTCAGTTTCTTCATTTGAAAATATTTTCTCCCATTCTGAGGGTTGTCTTTTCATCTTGTTTATGGTTTCCTTTGCTGTGCAAAAAAGCTTTTAAGTTTCATTAGGTCCCATTTATTTATTTTTGTTTTTATTTCCATTTCTCTAGGAGGTGGTTCAAAAAGGATCTTGCTGTGACTTATGTCATAGAGTGTGCTGCCTATGTTTTCCTCTAAGAGTTTTATAGTGTCTGGCCTTACATTTAGGTCTTTAATCCGTTTTCAGTTTATTTTTGTGTGTGGTGTTAGGGAGTGTTCTAATTTCATTCTTTTACATGTAGCTGTCCAGTTTTCCCAGCACCACTTATTGAAGAGGCTGTCTTTTCTTCATTGTATACTCTTACCTCCTTTATCAAAGATAAGGTGACCATATGTGCATGGGTTTATCCGTGGGTTTTCTATCCTGTTGCATTGATCTATATTTCTGTTTTTGTGCCAGTATCATACTGTCTTGATTACTGTAGCTTTGTAGTATAGTCTGAAGTCCAGGAGTCTGATTCCTCTAGCTCTGTTTTTCTTTCTCAATATTGCTTTGGCTATTCGAGGTCTTTTGTGTTTCCATACAAATTGTGAAATTTTTTGTTCTAGTTCTCTGAAAAATGCCATTGGTAGTTTGATAGGGATTGCATTGAATCTGTAGATTGCTTTGGGTAGTATAATCATTTTCACAATGTTGATTCTGCCAATCCAAGAACATGGTATATCTCTCCATCTGTTTGTATCATCTGTAATCTCTTTCATCAGTGTCTTATAGTTTTCAGCATACAGGTCTTTTGTTTCCTTAGGTAGGTTTATTCCTAGGTATTTGATTCTTTTTGTTGCAGTGGTAAATGGGAGGGTTTCCTTAATTTCTCTTTCATACTTTTCATCATTAGTGTATAGGAATGCAAGAGATTTCTGTGCATTAATTTTGTATCCTGCTACTTTACCAAATTCATTGCTTAGCTCTAGTAGTTTTCTGGTAGCATCTTTAGGATCCTCTATGTATAGTATCATGCCATCTGCAAACAGTGACAGCTTTACTTCTTCTTTTCCGATTTGGATTCCTTTTATTTCTTTTCCTTCTGTGATTGCTGTGGCTAAAACTTCCAAAACTATGTTGAATAATAGTGGTGAGAATGGATAGCCTTGTCTTGTTCCTGATCTTAGAGGAAATGGTTTCAGTTTTTCACCATTGAGAACGCTGTTGGCTGTGGGTTTGTCATATATGGCCTTTGTTATGTTGAGGTAAGTTCCCTCTATGCCTACTTTCTGGACGGTTTTTATCACAAATGGGTATTGAATTTTGTTGAAAGCTTTTTCTGCATCTATTGAGTTGATCATATGGTTTTTCTCCTTCAATTTGTTAATATGGTTTATCACACTGATTGATTTGCATATATTGAAGAATCCTTGCATTCCTGGAATAAACCGCACTTGACCATGGTGTATGATCCTCTTAATGTGCTATTGGACTCTGCTAGTATTTTGTTGAGGATTTTTGCATCTATGTTCATCAGTGATATTGGCCTGTAGTGTTCTTTTTATGTGACATCTTTGTCTGGTTTTTGTGTCAGGGTGATGGTGGCCTTGTAGAATGAGTTTGGGAGTGTTCCTCCCTCTGCTATATTTTGGAAGAGTTTGAGAAGGATAGGTGTTAGCTCTTCTCTAAATGTTTGGTAGAATTCACCTGTGAAGCCATCTGGTCCTGGGCTTTTGTTTGTTAGAAGATTTTTAAACACAGTTTCAATTTCAGTGTTTCTGATTGGTCTGTTTATATTTTCAATTTCTTCCTGGTTCAGTCCCGGAAGGTTGTGTTTTTCTAAGAATCTGTCCATTTCTTCCAGGTTGTCCATTTTATTGGCACAGAGTTGCTTGTAGTAATCTCTCATGATCCTTTGTATTTCTGCAGTGTCAGTTGTTACATCTTCTTTTTCATTTCTAATTCCATTGATTTGAGTCTTCTCCCTTTTTTTCTTGATGAGTCTGGCTAGTGGTTTATCAATTTTTTTTATCTTCTTAAAGAACCAGCTTTTAGTTTTATTGATCTTTGCTATTGTTTCCTTCATTTCTTTTTCTTTTATTTCTGATTTGGACTTTGTGATTTATTTCCTTCTGCTACCCTGGGGTTTTTTTGTTCTTCTTTCTCTAATTGCTTAGGTGTAAGGTTAGGTTGTTTATTTGAGATTTTTCTTGTTTCTTTAGGTAGGTCTGTGTCGCTATAAACTTCCCTTTTAGAACTGCTTTTGCTGCATCCCATAGGTTTTGGGTCGTCGTGTTTTCATTGTCATTTCTTTCTAGGTATTTTTTGATTTCTTCTTTGATTTCTTCAACGAACTCTTGGTTATTTAGTAGTGTATTGTTTTGCCTCCATGTTTTGTATCTTTTACAGATTTTTTCCTGTAATTGATATCTAGTCTCATAGCCTTGTGGTCGGAAAAGATACTTCATACGATTTCAGTTTTCCTAAATTTACCAAGGCTTGATTTGATCTATTTGATCTTACCAAGGCAAGATATGATCTATTCTGGAGATGTTCCATGAGCGCTTGAGAAGAAAGTGTAATGTGTTGTTTTTGGATGGAATGTCTTATAAATATCAATTAAGTCTATCTTGTTTAATATGTCACTTAAAGCTTGTGTTTCCTTATTTATTTTCATTTTAGATGATCTGTCCATTGGTGAAAGTGGGGTGTTAAAGTCCCCTACTATGATTGTGTTACTGTTGATTTCCCCTTTTATGGCTGTTAGCATTTGCCTTATGTATTGAGGTGCTCCTATGTTGGGTGCATAAATATTTACAATCGTTATATCTTCTTCTTGGATTGGTCCCTTGATCATTATGTAGTGTCCTTCTTTGTCTCTTGTAATAGTCTTTATTTTAAAGTCTATTTTATCTGAGATGAGAATTGCTACTCCAGCTTTCTTTTGATTTCCATTTGCATGGAATATCTTTTTCCATCCCCTCACTTTCAGTCTGTATGTGTTCCTAGGTCTGAAGTGGTTCTCTTATAGACAGCATATATATGGGTCTTGTTTTTGTATCCATTCAGCCAGTCTATGTCTTTTGGTGCATTTAATCAATTTACATTTAAGGTAATTTTCGATATGTATGTTCCTATTACTGTTTTCTTAATTGTTTTGGGTTTGTTATTGTAGGTCTTTTCCTTCTCTTGTGTTTCCTGCCTAGAGAAGTTCCTTTAGCATTTGTTGTAAAGCTGGTTTGTTGGCACTGAATTCTCTTAGCTTTTGTTTGTGTGCAAAGGTTTTAATTTCTCTGTCGAATCTGAATGAGATCCTTGCTGAGTAGAGTAGTCTTCATTATAGGTTTTCCCCTTTCATCACTTTAAATATGTCCTGCCACTCCCTTCTGGCTTACAGAGTTTCTGATGAAAGATCAGCTGTTAACCTTATGTGGTTTCCCTTGTATATACTTTGTTGTTTTACCCTTGCTGCTTTTAATATTTTTTCTTTGTATTTAATTTTTGATAGTTTGATTATATGTGTCTTTGCATGTTTCTCCTTGGATTCATCCTGTATGGGGCTCTCTGTGCTTCCTGGACTTGGGTGGCTATTTCCTTTCCCATATTAGGGAAGTTGTCAACTATAATTTCTTCAAATATATTCTCAGTCCCTTTCTTTTTCTCTTCTTCTTCTATTACCCCTATAATTCGAATATTGGTGCATTTAATGTTGTCCCAGAGGTCTCTGAGACTGTCCTCAATTCTTTTCATTCTTTTTTCTTTTTTCTGCTCTGCGGTAGTTATATCTAATATTTTATCTTCCATGTCACTTATCCATTCTTCTGCCTCAGTTATTCTGCTATTGATTCCTTCTAAAGAATTTTTAACTTCATTTATTGTGTTGTTTATCATTGTTTGTTTGCTCCTTAGTTCTTCTAAGTCCTTTTTAAACGTTTCTTGTATTTTCTCCATTCTATTTCCAAGATTTTGGATCATCTTTACTATCATTGCTCTGAATTCTTTTTCAGGTAGACTGTCTATTTCTTCTTAATTTGTTTGGTCTGGTGGGTCTTTACCTTGCTCTTTCATCTCCCATGTATTTCTCTGTCTTCTCATTTTGCTTAATTCACTGTGTTTAGGGTCTCCTTTTCACAGGCTGCAGGTTCGTAGTTCCCATTTTTTTTGGTGTCTGCCCCCAGTGGGTAAAGTTGGTTCAGTGGGTTGTGTAGGCTACCTGGTGGAGGGGATGGGTTCCTGTGTTCTGGTGGATGAGGCTGGATCTTGTCTTTCTGGTGGGCAGGGCCACGTCCAGTGGTGTGTTTTGGGGTGTCTGTGAACTTATTATGATTTTAGGCAGCCTCTCTGCTAATGGGTGGGACTGTGTTCCTTTCTTGCTAGTTGTTTGGCATGCGGTGTCCAGAACTGAAGCTTGCTGGTTGTTGTGTGGAACTGGGTCTTAGCATTGAGATAGAGATTGCTGGGAGAGCTCTCGCCAATTGATATTACGTGGGGCTGGGACGTCTCTGGTGGACCAATGTCCTGAACTCGGGTCTCCTACCTACCTCAGGGGCTCTGGCCTGACACCTGGCCTGAGCACCAAGACCCTGTTAGCCACACAGCCAGGTACGTGGGGAGTTTCTTGCCTTTCAGGTATTCTGAGGTCTTCTGCCAGCGTTCAGTCAGTGTTCTGTAAGAGTTGTTCCATATGCATATGTATTTTTGATGTATTTCTGGAGAGTAAGGTGATCTCCACATCTTACTCCTCTGCCACCTTGAAGGTCCTCCTTTTCTTTTTATATATATAATTTTTTTTTAAATTTATTTTTGGCTGCGTTGGGTCTTCGTTGTTGCACTCCGGCTTTCTCTAGTTGTGGCGAGCGGGGGCTACTCTTTGTTGCGATATGCGGGCTTCTCATTGCGGTGGCTTCTTTTGTTGCGGAGCTTGGGCTCTAGGTGCGTGGGCTTCAGTAGTTGTGGCACGTGGCTCAGCAATTGTGGTTTGCGGGCTCTAGAGTGCAGACTCAGTGGTTGTGGTGCACAGGCTTAGTTCCTCTTTGGCATGTGGGATCTTCCCAGACCAGGGCTCGATCCCATGTTCCCTGCATTAGCAGGTGGATTTTTAACCACTGGGCTACCAGGGAAGCCCTCAGTTGTAGTTTAGACCAGAGCATTAAATGGGGAACAATAATATTCTCTACCCCAATGGCATTGGGGATGCCATTGGGGTAGAGATGACAGTGGCACTGGAATTAAGGAATGGAGAAAGTGATTCCAGAGAGAATAGAGGTGGGATGTGAAGTCCAGCTGCTCATCCTTATACCAGGAAACTTCTTCAAATACTAGCCTTGCATGTTCTGGGTTTAATTTTGTTAATGATGTATGTTATTTGTGTCTTGGCAATATTTTTGCTACTTTTCTGACTGCCAACATTATTTTTGGTTCTACGTGTGTGTTACAGTGACTGTGGAATACAAAATACACAGTATGACACAGAATATAGAATGTTGTTATAGAAGAGATTTCATATGGAGGTTGGGCCATCATGTAGGTATTCTGAAGGATTTTAATCCTTTTGTATTGTTCAAGATGACATTTTATTTTGGTTTGTACCTGGCATCCTGTTAAGTCAAACATTAATGAGAACTTGGAGAAAATGGTGGACTGTTATGTTTGCAGAAGTGTGTGTTTCTGATGATGAAAGGAAATATGAAAATCTTTGTGTAAAGTGTCTCCAAAATACTAGCTTCTATTTTTGTAACATTTAGTGATACTCGTTCTATGCATGTGTCCTCACTTGCCTCATTCCCAGTTGCCACCACTCGTGACTTGGTAGGGTAGGGAGAGTGTTTTGTTTTTCCTTTTATACTTTGACTCAAATATAGACACATATGTTTTTCCTCAACTCATCATAATGGAATTGTGAAAGAACATTTAGATAATAATTTTCTATGGATTAAGCAATGATTTGCATTGTAAGCTATGACTTCTTCATGTTCAACTGTGTTCCTGCATTTCCTCACTTCATTTTGACATCGGTGATTAACGTAAGGAATCTTAAAGTATTCCTCCAGTCTAATGAGAAAATGAGAAAGTGGAACTTATTTGAAATGGGTGGCAAACTTCTGAAATGCAAAGTATCTCCTAGAGATAAAAGGGGCACATAAATTAATACTAGGATATACCCATTATTTCATTTGGTCACATCTTTAATACTAATAGATGAAAAGGGGGACAAAAAGGAAATGAAGGAGAAAAGAGGTCAACATGACACAGACCCAAGAAGTTCAAAGACGGAAGCAGGAGAGGAGTGATCAAGAAAGTGATCCAGCACTACAGATACAGTGACTGAAAGAATATTTGGCAATATTCTAAATGACCTTATAAACACTTTGCAATATACGCATGTTTATAAGTTTTGTTATTCCCTATTGTCTATTATGAATCTATACTTTTAGATCAGTTGGAACCACTGTGTAGTTCAAGCCAATAAGTATAAATTCTGGGATTTCCTCACATCGCTCATATTTAACATCTCAGCTTCTTCCTTCTAGAAGATTGTCATAATTCTGCTCCATGCATCCATTCAAATGGATACTACCTCATTTTCTTTTTTCTCTTCCAGTGCTCACCTGTGTGGACCTGCCCAGAGGTGCAGCTCTTTTACTGCTGAAAGTTGGTTCGCCTTTTCCAGTTTGTCTTTGTTCTTTGTCTGGAGCTACTTCTGTCTGGATTAGTACCCAAGGCAAGATGATGGTTAATGTTGTGGATACTATAGGTAGACTGCCTGGGTTTATTTCCCACCTGTGATTTGTTAGTAGGTAAACTCAAGTCCCTTCTTAACCTCTCTAAATGAATCAGACAGGATCCTATCAGGAAAAGATGGTGCATTCAAATGGGGGTAATTCGATGAGTGTACTGCTTTACAGTGATGATCTGAATTCTCCATTCTCCTCCCCTTGTCCCTTTGATGTAACTTTGCAGAACTTTTTTACTCTAGGTAGGGTTCCCTGCTATATCCACCCACTCTCCCCGTCAGCACTGGGCTCAATCATGTGACTTGCTTTGGCCAATGCAATACTAACAGAAAGGATACAAGCAGAAGTTTAGAATGGATATGTGCACTGGGGCTTCCTTTTCTATGCCTCTACTAGTACTATGGGAGCACATCACGGGTAACCTCCTGAGGTCGGGAAGCAGGAGGAGCAGGTCTGAGGCTAGCTTAGATCAGCTGTCAGACCACTGCCAGACATATGAATGAGCCTGACCAAGAGTGACTAGCTGACCATCCAGCTGATACTAGACATGTGAGCAATAAATGCTCATTATCAAGGCTATAGAAGCTTTGTGGGCTTTGCTATACAGTACTGTGACAATAACCTGAGAGTTTAATTCTGGCAACTTTTTACAAAGCTGTGTGGGCAGAGTTTAGGTACAGCAGAGTTCAGGAGTGGTAGCAGCAAGGTGCACTTACCACATCTAGGCCTGAGGGAACAGGGGGAGAAAGTGGTTAATGGAGTTGAGAGAGAGAGAAATGCATAGAGACCAGAGCTGTGAACTTCAGTTGAGGGAGGCAGCCAGCCTGTGGTTACACTGCAGGGAGGGAGCTGCAGGAATAAATACCCTCTTCTCACTCTCCCGACTGGAACTACTGGCTCAACTGTCAGATGAACTTGGGCCAAAACTTCAGGAGCACCCTCTCAGGACAGTGGTGGTGTTTCAGACATTGGGATTAGCAACAGAGCAGAGCCAGGCTCTAATAAGCCTCAGAAGTTCTCAGTACTTTCCTTTCTTTAGGGCACAGCCAACTGGTAAAATGGCCTCAAGTTCTGCGGGAAGGATTGGGGTAAGATTTAGGATATAGGTCTATGGCTGTGTTGCATGGTCCTTCAAAGGGCCAAGCCTCCCCCTCAGTCAAGGCTCTGGGTTTGTGCATTGGCTTAATTCTGGATGGATAAGGTACACACTTCCACTATGGTGATTTAAGTAAAGCTTCTGATGACTAAATCTAGAACATTTCTGGCGGTATATGTATAGAAATGCCTTATTGGGCAACCCATCTGCTTTATTTCTAGGGATCATTGGTGAGTCCATCATCTATTCACCAATTTTGGTCTTTGAGGGTCAAAACAATCTGACTTCATTTTCCCCAGAGGCTTATTGTTTAATTGCCTGCACCTTATCACTGATGGTTAATTGCCAACACCTGGTCTCCACCCCCCTGGGATCACACTATTTCCACTGGGATCAGGAAACTAAAATTTAATTCAGCATCCTCCACTGTTATCTCCAGCTTGCAGAGGACATCTGACACAGAGCTTTTCAATCTTCTGGTGCCTTTCTCATCAGTGCCTTAGTAAAGGAAGTATTCTTTACGCCATCCTATGAGGTACGGTTGGGGTGGTGAGCGAGTTGCCATATAATGGATTCATTCCAGCCTCTCATTTCCCAGTAGGACTCCTTCTTCTCCTGTAACTCTTGAGCATTCCCACATTTTGACCTCAATGATGTAGATCAGGGGTCGGCAAACTTTTTTCAGTAAAGGGATAGATAGTAGATATCTTAGGCTATGAGGACCATATGGTCTACATGGCAACTACTCAGCTCTGCCACTGTAGCTCAGAAGCAACCACAGATGATACGAAAATGCATGAGTTTAGCTGTGTTCCTATAAAGTTTTATTTACATAAACAGATGGAGGACTGGATTTGGCTGATGGGCTGTAGTTTGTTGACCCCTGACGTAGATAACTTTTAGATCCAGCTTCAGTTACCTAACTTAGCAAACTATCAACACCACTTTTGATGATCTAATACATTAGGTGTGAGTCCTGGGTGAACAGATGCTAGTCAGTGAATTCAGCTGGATCAAGGTTTATGTTTCAATCTTCTAGATGTAATACTCTCAGAATCTGCTTCCATATATGCTCCTCAGCCCTGCTAGCACTTGTTGTATCTTGCTGTATAGATTGTCTCCTTTGGAGCTGGCCTTGTATTACTCTGTCTGGACTTTGTAGGGCTTTGACTCTGGTTAGGGTCCAGAGTCAATGAGGAGTGGTTGGGGTGAATCCTGAGAATAAGCATTAGTTTGTGGGATAACTCTTCCTCGTTAGTCAGTGAAAGGCTTTTACTAAGGATTAAGCTAGTTCCTTCAGAGGGAGGGTAGGGAGAGTATTCTTAAGGGAAAGAGAGATCCCTGAACTCTACAAGGGATGTTCAGAGGGTCGTGGGCTCAGAATCTTCAGCCTCATCTATATCTGCTCAATTGTCCTATCCCACAGCTCAGGGTCCTATTTCTTCCCTTTACATTAGGGCCTTATATCTGGAAGCATTGAGCATTTAATTGCTGATATAGTTCTATAAACCTTAAGATCAAGTTTACAATTGAGTCATTTGGTGAACATCTAAAAAGGGATTATTTAAGGATTGGGCAGTGTTTAAGGGAAATACTCAGGATAGCACACAAATCCAAGGCTAATCCCAGAAGCGCATTTTTTCCATCCTAGGCCTAAAGCGGTCAAGAAGTGGTGCAGGGCTTCCCTGGTGGCGCAGTGGTTGAGAGTCTGCCTGCTAATGCGGGGGACACGGGTTCGAGCCCTGGTCTGGGAAGATCCCACATGCCGCGGAGCGGCTGGGCCCGTGAGCCACAACTGCTGAGCCTGCGCGTCTGGAGCCTGTGCCCTGCAGCGGGAGGGGCCGCGATGGTGAAAGGCCCGCGCACCGCGATGAAGAGCGGTCCCCGCACCGCGATGAAGAGTGGCCCCCACTTGCCGTAACCGGGGAAAGCCCTCGCACGAACCGAAGACCCAACACAGCCAAAAATAAATAAATAAATAAATAAAGTAGCTATAAAGAAGTGGTGCAGATAGAGCTGTATATGGATGACCACTGATCAGGACCCTTTTGTGGAGGAGGCATCCAATGCGCAGAACACAACAAGAAAGCTTTTAGGGAATAAATACCTCAACTCTACTTTCCTTTCTTTCAACTCTTTACAGTTCTCTCTATTAACTGAAACCAACAGGAAGCCAGACAGCAAGGGAATCTGTTGATACCCTAGCGTCAGACTATGGGCTCAAGCTCCCATTTAATCTGAGTTCCCCTCTGTATTTGCCAATGGTAATGTACAGAACTCTTTCCTCTTCCTACTTCCCTCCCCCCCACCCCTTAAGGGAGCTTTCTGCATTAAGGAAAGGGAAGATCTGGGGACCCTTTGTCAATGGGAATAGTAACTCCATGGAATATAATGGCCTTAAGGAGAAGAGAAGAACGTGAGGAAGGAAAGGTGATATGACAATTTGACCTTGCTTATATTTCCCATTGGACCTTGCATATACTTCCTATTGGTTTCAAGGAATGGGGAGAGGAACTTGACAGCTGGGAGGCTGGAGATGGTGGTCAGATGTAATCAGGTACTGGAAGAGATTGCTCTAAAGGCATATATTCCAGAATTGCAGAATCAAATGCAAATTAATCAAAAGAAGAGATGATTTTCTATAATTTCAAACAGTCAGAAAAGTTTCAAGAATTGTACAAGAAATACCAATATACCCTTGACCCAGATACACCAAGTGTTTACATTTTCCCCCATATGTTTATCCTTCTGTCTCCCTCTCTATATTTTTTTCACGTGTGTGTAAACTATTTTTCTGAACCATTTGAGAGTAAGTTGAGGCATTATACTTCTTTATACCTTAATAATTCAGTGTGTATTTCCTAAGAAAAAAGAATATTTTCTCTATTTTTATTATCAAAATCCAGAAATTTAATATTGATACAATACCATTATCTAATCTATCGCCTATTCAAATTTTATCGATTATCTCATAGCTTTTTTTTTTTTTTTTTTTTTTTAGTCTAAGATCAAATCTAGGAGCATGGTTGTTCTTATGATGGATTTAGCTTCAATCCATCTAGAGCCATTCCTCAGCCTTTCTTTGCTTTTCTTGACTTTTTGAAGAGTACTTTATAGAATGACATTTAATTTAGTTATTAAATTTTTTGT
The DNA here is from genome assembly GCF_949987535.1 of Balaenoptera acutorostrata. Taxonomy (NCBI): domain Eukaryota; kingdom Metazoa; phylum Chordata; class Mammalia; order Artiodactyla; family Balaenopteridae; genus Balaenoptera; species Balaenoptera acutorostrata. Next base: position 26,190,097 of record NC_080068.1, on the reverse strand, counting down.
AGCATGACATTTAATTTGAGTTTATCTGATTTTTCCTAATTTTAGATTTTTTAAATTTTGTTTTTAGGTATTTTTGGTAAGAAAGCAACTGAAGAAATGCTGTCTATTTTTTAGACCATCATATTCAGAGGCACATGATATCAGTTTGTTCCAATATTGGTGATATTAGGTTTCTGCACTGTAAACTTATTGTACTATTTTTATTTTTGTAACAAGTAATTTATAGGAAGATACGATGCAACTATATAAAAATAATGTTCCATACCAAGCTTTCACTTCCTAGATTTAGCACCCACTGATGATTTTTCTACTCCATCATTCTTTCTGTATTAGTTGTCATTATGCTATAAGAGATTTTCCTCTTCCCCATTTATTTTATTATTAATTTATGTAAGAATGAATCCATGGATTATTATTTTATTCATTGAGTTATAATCCATTATTATCATTAGTTTGTTGCTCAATTTGGCCCAGATTTGGCCAGTGGGATACCTTCTAGCTGCTTCCTGTGACCTTTTGCCAAATCCCCACAGTTATTTCAACACTTCCTTACTTTTGGGCACAACAAAAGGCACAAAAAAAATGCTCCAGGCTCATCCTGTACTTTTCCTGAAGCATCCCTGAAACCAGCCATTTCTTTGAAGGATTTCTGGTTCATTGAAGTAAAGAATGGCATTTAGAAAGCAAGAATTTGGCTCAAGATTGCTCATTGCTACTGTGCATGATTGATTTTAGGTCTTCTCAGCAGACAAGAGAAGGAGTATATGTATATTATTTCACTGTCTAATTATATACCTTTAAAAAAATTCAATCTTTCAATGGACATTTAAGTTGTTACTCTTTGTTGGTTTTCTGTATGTATGAGAATTCTCATTGCTTCCTCACCAACATTTAATATGATCAGACGTTATTATTCTTATTCTTTTTATTGTTTTGCCAATCTGGCTGTTGTGAAGTTTTATTTCTTAGTGGCTTTGGTTTATGTTTCTTCCAGAGAGGTTTTCATTTGTTAGCTTGGAACCGTTGTCATGCTCTTAACATGGGGTCACCTGAGCCCCATTTGAGCAGCCAAGTGGGCCTCTCTGGATTAGTCCCACCACCTTGAGGGGGGCCCAAAACTAGATTCATGTCCCAGAACTGTAACAGATCTTTCCAGAGTAACACTGGTCTTGTGTTCACTTGTTGCTGACTTTCTAACTTTATTTCACTCTTTTCCAGTAGAACTGGAACTTCCTTTCTGTACCCAGCAATGCATTATAGTACTTCACCTGGGATCTGGTTGTACTTAAGTAGAAGAGATCTCAGAGATTCTAATCCACTTCACTTCCAGAAATTGAAGTCAATGATGAATATTTTATTTTTTAACAATGTGCATAAAGGTCACAAACACTCCTTTCTCCCAGCCCAAAGTTTCATAATCTGATAATCTCATCTCCCTTCCAACTCAGAGCTTTATCTACTCACACTGAATGCTAGGAGAGTGGAGTACGGTTGCCCTTTGAACAACATGGGTTTGAACTGCATGGGCCGCTTATATGCACATTTTAAAAATAAATATATCCTACAGTACTACACCATCCAGTTTTGTTGACTCTGTAGATGTGGAACCACCAATGAAGAGGCCCAACTGTAAAGTTATACGTGGCTTTCAACTGGGTGGTGGGCCCCCGAGTTATTCAAAGGTCAGCTGTAACCATTTTCAAGATAGACAAAGGAAATTTGTTATTTCAACTATTTGCTTAGGAGCTTCTGGCATTTTGTGGTCTCAGGGTTTCAGGGCTTCAGGATCGAAAGATTCAGGCTTTCCTGGACATAGTATGATTGCTTCCTCCTCAAGGTTAGCAGGAAAATGTCCTGCATTGCATGGTTCCTACAGGTGAAGAAGGCAAAGATGGTTGCATGGTGGGTAGGGAGTGGACTCTGTTTAATGTGTAAGAAAGTTCAGGCTGGGATATTCCCTCATGCCTAGTGGGGGACTCTAGATTATTTTCCATTTCTGTTGAAGCTACCTCTACAGATGGAGCCCCAACTGACCCTTTTGTCCTAATGCCCTTGCCCCCAACTCCATGAACTCGGTGCTTTTAACCACACCAGTTCTTTGCTCTTCCCCTCATAAGGAAGACATTTTCCATCCTGTTGTGTTCATGCTGTGCTCTTTGCTTGGACTGCTCTCCGCTCTTCTCTTTCCTGTAAATGCCGAATCTTCCTTCCCGATCCAGCTTAGGCTTCTCCTTCTTGATCTTTTTCTTTCATCCATGACACTTTTAATACATTGAATTACGTCTCCCCAGATTAAAATTTTAAAAAGGCCTAGGAATGTTGCTTCTCAGGGCCTAACACAGTACTGAGTATGACATAAGCACTTGATGGATATTAAATGAATGAATAAAAAGCAAATGAACAAATACATGGCCATTTTCTTGTATTTGCTGGCATTCCGAGGTCAGGGTGAAGCCTTCCAGAAGGATCAGAAGAGTGAGAATAATCCTCAAAATTGTGCTTAGTGAAACCTCTGGAGTGAGGAAAATAAGCTCCTCTGGTTCTTTGCCAGCCACAAATCCAACTGGATCAAGTCATTGTTTTGCTGTTCAGAAAGTGGATGGATGGGAACGAAATGTGCTGCTTTGATGCAGTGCTAGGGTGTCCACTCAACAAGCTCTCAAGACCTGAGAGAGAGAGGGCTCTGTTGTAGAGGGAACTCCAGGACCTCGAGTTCCCTGCTGGTGGGAGAGGAGTGTGACCTGCAACCCCTCTCCCCCATGTCTGCTTAGTTCTAGGTCTTCCCATTCAGACATTTTTCTTTGAGTTAGTTCTGACTAGGATTCAAAGACAAACAATATTTAGGAACATTCATTCAGAAATTTACAACTTATTTGCCAGAAGTAGACAACTGATCATTTCGTATCTGAGTTTCTGGGCAATATGTTTTGGCTATCAGAGAGTCATCACCTTCCCATCAAATTTCAGTCCCCCAGAACCTCCTGGCCCTTTTTCCATGCTCACAATAGAGCTCTCCTTCCCTTGTTTCAGAGACTCTGTGAGTGATGCCATCTTAATCCGGAGAGTTGAACTGAGGGCTGGGAAATCCCTTATTTTTCAACCATCTTTTTTCAGGGCTTGGTCGTTCATCATTCAAAACAGAATAGTTCTTCACCAATATTCTGTTGGGTTCCTTGAGTAAGACTGCAGGCTGTAAGCCTCATTATGTGTCTAAGTCTAGATCTATTGTTCTCAAGTGCACCAGAATCACCTGGAAGGCTTGTTAAAACACAGATTTCTGAGCCTCACTCTAGAATTTCTGAATCCATAGGTATTAGATTAGGCTCAAGAATTTTCATTTCTAACAAATTCCAAAGTGATGTTGATACTGCTGGTTCTGGGAACACCCTTTGAGAGCCACTGGCTTACAACTTTGAGGCCCATTTATTTCATCCTATGCAGCTGATGATGTGGTGGTTATTAGTTAGGACACTGGTCATGACACTATAGCTAAGAGACCCCAAAATACACTAACTCAATCAAGAGAAAAGCTTATTACTTTCCAATGTAAGAGTGCAGTTGTGAGGGGTCCACTGCTAGTAGGAAAGCTATAACTTTTCCATGGGGCTTCCAACTTTGTCCCAGTCATTTCCATTTTCTGAGGAAATGAGAAAGGGTAGAGGAACAGTACAGGCAATTAGTGATGACTCTCAGGAGATGACCTGGATATTACGTATATCATTTCTGCTCCTATCTCATCAGCCAGCCCTGTCACTAACCACACTTTGCTTCAGGAAGGCTGGAAATGTAGCTACTATCTGGGTGGTCACATGTCAAGAAGAAATGTTGTGAAGTTTATTAGTAAAAAGAAGAAAGGGAGATTTTCTGGGTCATAATCGGCTGTCGTTGCCTCAAATAAGGTATTGAAGGTAAACATCTAGCAGGTAATATTTTTAATGAGAAATAGAAAGTATGAGATGATGACCTGGGATCCAGAAATCTTATATATTTGGGGGAGTTGATTTTGGAGCTGAATTTGGAAGTTCATGAATTTATTTGGTTTAGGATTTTGATGCGAATATTCAATAACCTGAGGTACATTTATTGCTAAGGGAGAAATTATGCAGTAAGTGCTATTTTTTTGTTATAAATCTCATTGTGACACTCATAATTCATTTTTCTTAATATGTGCTCTTGTCCAATCGTAATTTATCTTTGTTATCTTATCTTATATTTATATTAGCCTTTTCAATTAAGATCTGCACTGATGAAAGGACAAAATGTCTAGAAGGGATATTGGTATTAGACAAGTATATTTTACTTTATTCAACATGGGGAATATTGATACCTTCAAGGTCTGAAAATAACTTTATTATGTACTTTGAAAGGTCTCAGGCTCTCAAATTTTGCCTTTAATACACAGTGCAGAAATGTATTTACTCCTATTCATGCAAACACAAATGCTGTTGGGGGTAATTCACAATAATTTGATAAGAATTTGAAATGAAGGCCATATTAAAAATACAGCATGCACTATGATAAAAGTGCAATGGTCGTTTTGACATTACTAGTTCTGGCTGATGTTAGGATTGGTGCCAAAGAGAGCATATTTTTGACACTTGAAATATTATAAGAATGATGCATTACATCTACTTGACATTATCATTTCTGATGATGCTTATCTCCCTTAATTTTCACCGTGGAGGGCAAGAGAAAAGGTTAGTCTTTTTCAGAAGATTAAAACACATGTTTAATCTTATTTCTCTAGGCTAAGTAGAGTGAAGCCTTGAGAAATTATGTAGAAAAGTCAGCACTATTTTTAGATTACTTTACCATGTACATGTACCTTATTTACTTTTCATGTGGTATCATAAGAGTATTATTACTTCTTCCATTTTTCAGAGGAATTAAGTGAGGTGTAGAGATATTAGAGACAGTAACTCATTCAGCAACACACATTCATTTGGTAGAAAAGTCAAGACTAAAGCAACTTCTGTCTCCAAATCCTGTATACTTTCTACTATACCACACTGCCTCTCATTATAGTAGACAAACAACCCTGATAATTCATATTTTGAAAAGCTACCTATTATTTGGCCAATCACTCAATTTATCTCTTTCTTTTCTTTTTTTTCAGATTATATTCCATTATAGGTTATTACAGGATATTGTGTGTATAATTCCCTGTGCTATACAATAAATCTTTGTTGCTTATCTATTTTTATCACTTTATTTTCTAGGGTAGGTTTCCAAAAAGAGAGCTTGGAATGCCTAAGTTCTTGGATTTAGCTTCCTATAATTGTTATTAAATGTGTTCATGCTCACGATCCACGTTAAGTGCTACCCATTGTATCTCCTGATTTGAACTTGGGGCAAAGATTAATATGCTCCAGAGGTACAGGTGCAGTTGAACAGCTACTGGTGGGATATTTCTCAACTTGGGGCATCTGTGTAGACTTAGGGAGCATTCAGCATGAGAAGGTGAAGCTCATGAACTTCCCAGAAGTTAAAAAATATGTAAAAAGCTAAATTAAAATATTAAACATTAGACAAATTAAACATAAAAGATAGAATTCCTAAAATTATAGTTATTTAATCTCAGTGAAATCATATTGCTTTAACTTTCCCCAGAATAAAAACACCTGGTTCCATCTGGTGATGGATAGTTTGAGTTACTGGTCGAATTCCACTTTCTAGTCTTTCTCTTTATTTACCTAGAAAATCCCAACCTGCAGGGACTTGGTGAATTGGCCAGTAGTTCTGGATGTTCAGACCAAATATACCTCTAGTAATATTACAGATTCTTCATACTGAAGACAGCAGTTAGCACTCCATCAGATGTAAAGTGAGAAACAGATCACACACAGAAGCTGGAAGAGCTGGTGACGGTTTCATTTTGAGAGATGGAGACCAGTAGCCCTCTAAATTCATTCTGGAGTTTCATTTAACTTTGTTTCATTTCAGAATTTACACATGGTAATAAAATTTGCTTTATAGCATATAAAATGTGTCATCAATTTCTGTCTGTAGATGTGAGGAAAATCAACTGTTATAAATTTAAACTCTTGGAGGTAAGCCATTTGTATCACAGTTTGGTTTCTTAAGAAGCCCTGGTATCTTGCCTTTAATAATAGCAATATTTCGGTCCTGATGTGAAAGTTTCAACTGTTTCAAAATACAGTTGACCCTTGAGCAATGAGGGGGTTAGGAGTGTTGACCCTCCTCTCAGCTGGAAAATCTATGTATAATTTATCGGAGACCATTTATATATGCAGATCCTCCGTATCCGAGGTTCCCAGCTGTAGATTCAACCAACTGTGTATCGTGTAGTACTGTAGTATTTACTATTGAAAAACATCCACATATAAATGGACCTGCACAGTTCAAACTTGTGTCGTTCAAGGGTCAGCTCTACTGGGTATATCCCTAAAATATGTCAGTTGAGGAAATAGTTTGAAATAATAGAAATGGTCTCTTTTACATAACTGATTCCCTCATTTCAAATGTGACCTCTTCCTTTTCATAGGGTGCCCTTCATGTGGAGAAGGTCTCTTGTCCTACCTGACCATTTCTTTATACAGCATGCTGAAAATAAACTTTTCAGAGACTCTGAGTATGGAACATTGGTTATCCTTTGTCTACCGGTTATAATCTGGTGGAATCCTTATCAGGGGTCTTCTCCTCTACAGTTCAAGGTGGGGTATTTGAATCCTGTGCAGAGAAAATAATAAAGTTAAACAGTTGGCCTCCAGTGCCACACCAGTGGCCGGCTTCTACCAGCCTGGGTCTGATAAACCACAGTTGCTGGGCTTCCTGATCCTTAGCCTCTGGGGCTGATTTCAGTCCTGCCCATTCCCAAGCCTATTTCTCTGGCCTGCCATCAATTCTCTGAGCTCCCCTTACCATTCCAATAAGCTTAATTTTATTTAAATCAGCCAGAAACTGGTTTGGTTGACTGTAACAAAAGTACTTTGACCTGATTATACTAAAAATTATTGCCATTTCCTGCAACACGGAATCAACCCCAAATTATTTATTTTTTTGTATAGATAAAACAAGGTGTTTGATATTTTGGTGCAAAAACTTAATAACAGCCTTTCTGGCTGCACAGCTAGTCAGTCCTACTTAAGTACGTTGTCCACCACACTGTTTCTAGCTACGTCGTGCCTCAAAAACTTGGAGCTAAAATTTTTAAAAAGGCCTTTTCTCCTGTAGTATGAAATTTTAGTGTGAAATGTTACAAGAAATCATTACTTTCCCTTCATGTCTCCACCATGCATATTACAAGAACTGTTTCACACTGTACATCAATGCTTTCTTCCAAACGCAAGGTGAAATATCTGGTAGGATACATACATATTTGTAATTGTATATTTTGTACCATTAATATTTGGTGACATACAACAAGTTCATTTGATTAAAGGAATTTTGCCAGTGATGTTGTTATGGACTGCATATTTTTGTCACCCCAAATTCATGTGTTGAAACCTTAACGCCCAATGTGATGGTATTTGGATGTAGGGCCTTTGTGAGGTGGTTAGACTTAGATGAGGTCATCAGTGTGGAGCCCCAATGATGGGATTAGTGTCCTCATAAGAAGAGTAAGGAACCCCAGCTCTCTGTCTCTGCCGTATGAAGATACAATGAGAGGACAGCTGTCATCTATAAACCAGGAAGATGGCCTTCACCAAGAACCTGACCTTGCTGGCACTCTGATCTTGAACCTCCAGGCTTCAGAATTGTGAGTAATAAATGTCATTTGAGCCATACAGTTTATGGTTTTTCAGTTACAGTGGTCTGAATTGATTAAGACAGATGTGTTCTGTTTTCTTTTTAGCACAATATTTTTCATTAACTTTAGACACTTCTCGTCAACAATATGGTTTCTACATTTTTGCAAGAAGGTGTGCAATAAAATATAATGCTTCTGTATTTTTGTCTCTTCTCCTTCTTTAGTAATAACTACCACCAAATATTTTCCTCAGGAACATTATTTTATAATTTTTCTGAAAAAACCACAATTGGTTTACCGAAGAGACCATTGTGCTTTGTTTGGAAATGAAGCAGAAGCCTTGACAATGTTTTGTACTTCAAACTGCCATGGAGACCAGAAGGAAGCGGATCACAGGTCCAATAAAATTCAATATCAAGGCTTATGTAAAATAACCATTACTGAAGACACAATTGTCCCAGCCTATTTTGTGTTTGCTCCGCGGTCATATTCATTATATATGTTTATGATATTATTCTGTTACAATATTTAGATTAATATTTTCTTTAGTACTATTATGCTTCAATAAACTAACTCTAAACAATATTCTCTGCTCCTGGGGCTTAGCAACTTGACATTAGACAATAATAAAGGTAAAATGCAACAGAAACAATAAAAACCCAATAATAGCAAATGTAAGTAATAAGCACACAGTTGATGTGAAAACAAGTTAGTTGAGATGAATTGTAATCTGTTAACTGGATGTTAGTTCTGGTGACTAATCAGCCTAATCTTGGCAGGATATATGTACACTTAATGCTGTAATGATTGATAAGAACTTTAGAGAATTCTTGTCAACCAGTAAGAACTTGAATTCTCTTGGAATTCATAGGTAATACTGCATCTAATCTTTGTGAAATGGATGGCAGTAAACATGATTTTTCCTTTGAAATCACCTGTAGATCATTTGGTAATTCACAGAGGCATTTTGAAGAACACACTTTGAGAAACTTTGGATTAGAACAGTGGTTTCCATACTCTTTTAACCATACACCTTTTCCAGTAAAATCTTGACTATAAATGTACCATATGCAACACATATATATGGAATCTAAAAAACAAAGAAAAGGTTTTGATGAACATAGGGGAAGTACAGGAATAAAGATGCAGATGTAGAGAATGGACTTGAGGACACGGGGAGGGGGAAGGGTAAGCTGGGACGAAGTGAGAGAGTAACACTGACATATATACACTACCAAATGTAAAATAGATAGCTAGTGGGAAGCAGCCGCATAGCACAGGGAGATCAGCTCGGTGCTTTGTGACCACCTAGGGGGATGGGATAGGGAGGATGGGAGGGAGACACAAGAGGGAGGAGATATGGGGATATATGTATATGTATAGCTGATTCACTTTGTTATACAGCAGAAACTAACACAACATTGTAAAGCAATTATACTCCAATAAAGATGTTAGAAAAGAAACCTGCTTTCTTGATATTTATTTGTACTTTCTATAATAGTCTTAACTTTAATCTATGACTTCTTTGCAGGAGTCTTTTAAAGACACTTTATTTTGTGAAAATTAGCTTGTTAGAATTATATAATCTGTGAGTTCATTTAACTAGCCACTCATGAATGGCAATGTGTAGTGATATATCCGAATACATTGAAAGTATGAGTGAAAGCACCATGGACATTCCCTCAGTGCTTATCTCAGGAAGTCATGCAATACAGAATTAGTGTCAAGCCACATGTTAACTATCAGGGAAACTTAGTTTTTTTCCTTTTTCTTTTTAAAATAAACAGAGCAGTGATTCTAATATTTTCTTCCCACACTACTATATATCATTTTGCACACTTCTTGGAATGTCTACGCACTCATTTTGGAGACCACTTCCTTTATCTGTATACTGCTGCATCATGGGATCCATCTAGGCCTGGGAAGTAGCTGTTCTTAACAGCCAATTCATAAGCAAATTGTTGGAGAGAAAAGTTATTATCAATTGCTTATCTTCCCTTATTTTCATAAATAGAAACTAGAATGACTTTTTGCTGGACATGCGGTCCATCTGGCTAGAAACTGCATTTTCCACCTATCTTGCAACAATGTGTGGCCACCAGAATATGGTCTGGCCATTGGTGTGTGAGTGGAAGTCGTGTGCAACATCCAGGTCATGGACTTACAAAGGAGGCCTTTTTGCACTCCACTTCTTTGTTCCCCTTCCCACTGAATTACAAATGGCAACACCAGAGCATCCAATCTGGAGTCAGTGATGGAAATTACTTGTTGAAGATAGCAGAGCCATCCTGTCATGTAAAAGATAAATAGACTTCTATTTTATTTTATTTTATTTTTTTAAATAATTAATTTATTTTATTTATGGCTGTGTTGGGTCTTCGTTTCTGTGCGAGGGCTTTCTCCAGTTGTGGCAAGCGGGGGCCACTCTTCATCGCGGTGCGCGGGCCTCCCACTATCGCAGCCTCCCTTGTTGCGGAGCACAGGCTCCAGACGCGCAGGCTCAGCAATTGTGGCTCACGGGCCCAGCCGCTCCGCGGCATGTGGGATCTTCCCAGACCAGGGCTCGAACCCGTGTCCCCTGCATTGGCAGGCGGACTCTCAACCACTGTGACACCAGGGAAGCCCCTAGACTTCTATTTTATTTGAGCCATTGTATTTTGTGTTTTCTTGTTAAAGCAGCTTGGCATGTTCCATCATCATTTGGCTGGAAGAAGCATTTCCAAGGGACATTTGCTGGTAGATGTCTCACTAGCACCTAGAACCAAACACAGGTAAATTTTGATTCACGTGTTCTATCTTGACCTCAGATGACAGAATCAGAACAAATGGGCAGACTATATTTAGATGATTTCAAAGTAAGATAGTAATAGCTGGTAGCGTTTATCAAGCACTTAACTAGTGTTAGGAATTTTCAAAATATCCTCTTATTTTTGATCCTCAAACAACTTTATGAATTTGGAATTTTTATCCCCATTTACAGATAAAATATGTTTGTCCAGAGGGTTTGAAGGCTACACAATTACTAAGAGACAAATTTAAGAATCCAAAGTCCCTGGTGTCTTTCCATTGTGACTCTGCCTTTCTAGATCTATTTTTTTTATTATTAAAGTATAGTTGATTTACAATTGTGTTAATTCCAGGTGTACAGCAAAGTGATTCAGTTATACATATATATACATATTATTTTTCATATTCTTTTCCATTATGGTTTATTACATGATATGGAATATAGTTCCTTGTGTTGTACAGTAGGACCTTGTTGTTTATCTATTGTATATATAATAGTTTGTATCTGCTAATCCTAAACTCCTAATTTATCCCTCTCCCACTCCCCTCCCCCTTGGCGACCACAAATCTGTTCTTTATGTCTGTGAGTCTGTTTCTGTTTCATAGATAAATTTATTTGTGTCATAATTTAGATTCCACATGTAAGTGATATCATATGGTATTTGTCTTTCTCTGTCTGACTTACTTCACTTAGTATGATAATTTCTAGGTTCATCCATGGTGTTACAAATGGCATTATTTCATTCTTTTTTATGGCTGAGTAGTTAGATCTATTTTTTTTTTTTAAATCTTTATTTATTTATTTATGGCTGTGTTGGGTCTTCGTTTCTGTGCGAGGGCTTTCTCTCTACTTGCGGCAAGTGGGGGCCACTCTTCATCGCGGTGCGCGGGCCTCTCATTATCGCGGCCTCTCTTGTTGCGGAGCACAGGCTCCAGATGCGCAGGCTCAGCAATTGTGGCTCACGGGCCTAGTTGCTCCGCGGCATGTGGGATCCTCCCGGACCAGGGCTCGAACCCGTGTCCCCTGCATTGGCAGGCGGATTCTCAACCACTGCGCCACCAGGGAAGCCCGTAGATCTATTTTTAAAATAAAAAAAAGTATAGCTTGATGAGTGGAGGGACAAAGATTTGTCAAATTTTTTAACAATGGAAATTTCCAACTTTCTAAGATACTGAAGCTATTTATGGTTGTAAATCTACCCCACAAAGAAACAGAAAGCCAGATTAGTTTGACATCCAGGCCATTTATTCCACCAAGATGCATCATGTTTGACCTGAAAACTTGGTCAACATGATCTGCTATTGAGATCACCATCACAAATAAATATGTCAAGAGAAGTAACACACAAAAAACCTTTGATTTATGTCAGCTGCATTAATTTTCACAGAGTTGGATAATTAAAAGGACCTACAAGATTCTCCATGGTATATTCACTTAAGCTTAAATAAAGGTGAAGGATATGGTATAGCAGGAGGAAAAAAAAGCACAACTATCAGAGAGGTATAAGACTTTCTGGTCAGCTCCCAGGTTCCATTCTTAGTCACAAAAGACAAGTTGCCTTGATGTCAGGGAAATCAGAGTCCCATGTGAGGAGATGTCTTTTATACCCTTCTGGCCATGTCCCTCAAACCAGGCTTTATGACAAGCCTCAGTGATGGAAACCAAGAGAACACACAGAAACCAGGTGCAAACCATCGATCTGCATGTTTCTTTTTCTTTTAACATATTTTTTTTCCAAAGATTTATTTATTATTTATTTATTTTTTTGGCTGTGTCAGATCTTAGCTGCGACACGCAGGATCTTCGCTGAGGCACGTGGGATCTTTCCGTTGAGGTGTGCGGGCTGTTCGTTGCGGCGTGCAGGCTTCTCTCTAGTTGTGGCGTGCGGGTTTTCTCTTCTCTAGTTGTGGTTTTGGTGCACAGGCTCCAGGGCGCGTGGGCTCTGTAGTCTGCGGCACACAGGCTCTAGTTGAGGCCTGCAAGCTCAGCACTTGGGACGCAGGGGCTTAGTTGCCCCGTGGCACGTGGGATCTTAGTTCCCCAACCAGGGATGGAACCCGAATCCCCTGTATTGCAAGGCTGATTCTTTACCACTACGCCACGAGGGACGTCCCCAGTTGCTCATTTTATTGACACATTGCGGATAACTTCCCTACACAGACATAAATTTATTTTTTACCTTTTAAAATGTATAAAGAGACCTTCATTCCAGAGGTGTTTGATCAAACCAGAAATCCTTGACATACTTTTAGTCACCCTTCAAATCTAGTCAGTCACTAAGAATTGCCAATTGTCTATTGTAATTATTCTCTCTTTTTTTTTAACCTGTTGGTCATTTTATTTTATTTATTTTTTTAACATCTTTATTGGAGTATAATTACTTTACAATGTTGTATTAGTTTCTGCTGTATAACAAAGTGAATCAGCTATGTGTATACATATATCCCCATATCTCCTCCCTCTTGAATCTCCCTCCCACCCTCCCTATCCCACCCCTCTAGGTGGTCACAGAGCACTGAGGTGAACTCCCTGTGCTATGCAGCTGCTTCCCACTAGCTATCTATTTTACATTTGGTAGTGTATATATGTCCATGCCACTCTCTCTCACTTCATCCCAGCTGACCATTCTCCCTTCCATGTCCTCAAGTGCATTCTCTATGTCTGCGTCTTTATTCCTGTCCTGGCCCTAGGTTCATAAAAACCTTTTTTTTTCTCTTTAGATTCTATATATATGTGTTGCATATGGTATTTGTTTTTCTCTTTCTCACTTACTTCACACTGTATGACAGTCTCTAGGTCCATCCACCTCACTACAAATAACTCATTTCGTTTCTTTTTATGGCTGAGTAATATTCCATTGTATATATGTGCCACATCTTCTTCATCCATTCATCTGTCGATGGACACTTAGGTTGCTTCCATGTCCTGGCTATTGTAAGTAGAGCTGCAATGAACATTGTGGTACATGACTCTTTTTGAATTATGGTTTTCTCAGGGTATATGCCCAGTAGTGGAATTGCTGGGTCATATGGTAGTTCTTTTTTTTTTTTTTTAAGTTTTTATTTATTTATTTATTTATGGCTGTGTTGTGTCTTCGTTTCTGTGCGAGGGCTTTCACTAGTTGCGGCAAGTGGGGACCACTCTTCATCACGGTGCGTGGGCCTCTCACTATCGCGGCCTCTCTTGCTGCGGAGCACAGGCTCCAGATGCGCAGGCTCAGCAATTGTGGCTCACAGGCCTAGTCACTCTGCGGCATGTGGGATCTTCCCAGACCAGGGCTCAAACCTGTGTCCCCTGCATTGGCAGGCAGATTCTCAACCACTGCTCCACCAGGGAAGCCCTGGTAGTTCTATTTTTAGTTTTTTAAGGAACCTCCAAACTGTTCTCCATAGTGGCTGTATCAATTTACATTCCCACCAACAGTGCAAGAGGGTTCCCTTTTCTCCACACCCTCTCCAGCATTTATTGTTTGTACATTTTTTGATGATTGCTATTCTGACCCGTGTGAGGTGATACCTCATTGTAGTTTTGTTTTGCATTTCTCTAATGATTAGTGATGTTGAGCATCCTTTCATGTGTTTGTTGGCAATCTGTGTATCTTCTTTGGAGAAATGTCTGTTTAGGTCTTCTGCCCATTTTTGGATTGGGTTGTTTGTTTTATTGATATTGAGCTGGATGAGCTACTTGTATATATTAGAGATTAATCAGCTGCCTTGCTTGTAAATATTTTCTCCCATTCTGAGGGTTGTCTTTTTGTCTTGTTTATGGTTTCCTTTGCTGTGCAAGTTTTTAAGTTTCATTAGGTCCCATTTGTTTATTTTTGTTTTTACTTCCATTTCTCTAGGAGGTGGGTCAAAAAGGATCTTGCTGTGATATGTGTCTAAGAGTGTTCTTCCTATATTTTCCTCTAAGAGCTTTATAGTGTCTGGCCTTACATTTAGGTCTTTAATCCATTTGGGGTTTATTTTTGTATATGGTGGTAGGAAGTGTTCTAATTTCATTCTTTTACATGTAGCTGTCCAGTTTTTCCAGCACCACTTATTGAAGAGGCTGTTTTTTCTCCATTGTAAATTCTTGCCCCCTATATCAAAGATAAGGTGACAATATGTGCGTGGGTTTATCTCTGGGCTTTCTATCCTGTTCCATTAATCTATATTTCTGTTTTTGTGCCAGTACCATACTGTCTTGATTACTATAGCTCTGTAGTATAGTTTGAAGTCAGGGAGCCTGATTCCTCCAGCTCCGTTTTTCTTTTTCAAGATTACTTTGGTTATTCGGGGTCTTTTGTGTTTGCATACAAATTGTGAAATTTCTTGCTCTAGTTCTGTGGAAAATGCCATTGGTAGTTTGATAGGGATTGCATTGAATCTGTAGGTTGCTTTGGGTAGTATAGTCATTTTCACAATGTTGATTCTTCCAATCCAAGAACATTGTATATCTCTCCATCTGTTTGTATCATCTTTAATTTCTTTCATCAGTGTCTTACAGTTTTCAACATACAGGTTTTTGTCTCCTTAGGTAGGTTTATACCTAGGTGTTTGATTCTTTGTTGCAATGGTAAATGCCATTGTTTCTTTAATTCCTCTTTCAGATTTTTCATCATTAGTGTATAGGAATGCAAGATATTTCTGTGCATTAATTTTGTATCCTGATACTTAATCAAATGCATTGATTAGCTCTAGTAGTTTTCTGGGAGCATCTTTAGAATTCTCTATGTATAGTATCATGTCATATGCAAAACAGTGACAGCTTTACTTCTTCTTTTCCGATTTGGATTCTTTTTATTTCTTTTTCTTCTCTGATGGCTGTGGCTAAAACTTCCAAAACTATGTTGAATAATAATGGTGAGAGTGGGCATCCTTGTCTTGTTCCTGATTTTAGAGGAAATAGTTTCAGTTTTTCCCCATCAAGAACGATGTTGGCTGTGGGTTTGTCATATATGCCCTTTATTATCTTGAGGTAAGTTCCCTCTATGCCTACTTTCTGGAGAGTTTTTATCATAAATGGGTGTTGAATCTTGTCAAAAGCTTTTTCTGCATCTATTGAGATGATCATATGGTTTTTATCCATTAATTTGTTAATACGGTTTATCACATTGATTGATTTACATATACTGAAGAATCCTTGCATTCCTGGGATGAACCCCATTGGATCATGGTGTATGATCCTTTTAATGTGCTGTTGGATTCTGTTTGCTAGTATTTTGTTGAGGATTTTTACATTTATGTTCATCAGTGATATTGGTCTGTAGTTTTCTTTTTTTGTGACATCTTTGTTTTTGCTTTCATGGTGATGGTGGCCTTGTAGAATGAGTTTGGGAGTGTTCCTCCCTCTGCTATATTTTGGAAGAGTTTGAGAAGGATAGGTGTTAGCTCTTCTCTAAATGTTTGATAGAATTCGCCTGTGAAGCCATCTGGTCCTGGGCTTTTATTTGTTGGAAGATTTTTAATCACAGTCTCAGTTTCAGTGCTTATGATTGGTCTGTTTATATTTTCTGTTTCTTCCTGGTTCAGTTTTGAAAGGTTGTGCTTTTCTAAGAATTTGTACATTTCTTCCAGGTTGTCCCTTTTATTGGCATATAGTTGCTTGTAGTAATCCCCCATGGTTCTTTTTATTCCTGCACGATCAGTTGTTACTTCTCCTTTTTCATTCTAATTCTGTTGATTTGAGTATTCTCCCTTTTTTCTTGATGAGTCTGGCTAGTGGTTTATCAATTTTGTTTATCTTCTCAAAAAAGCAGCTTTTAGTTTTATTGATCTTTGCTATTGTTTCCTTCATTTCTTTTTCTTTTATTTCTGATCTGATCTTTATGATTTCTTTCCTCTGCTAACTTTGGTATTTTTTTGTTCTTCTTTCCTAATTACTTTATTTGTAAGTTTACATTGTTTCTTTGAGATTTTTCTTGTTTCTTGAGGTAGGATTATATTGCTATAAACTTCCCTCTTAGAACTGCTTTTGCTGCATCCCATAGGTTTTGGGTCATCGTGTTTTCATTGTCATTTGTTTCTAGATATTTTTTGATTTCCTCTTTGATTTCTTCAGTGATCTCTTGGTTATTTAGTAGTGTGTTGTTTAGCCTCCATGTGTTTGTATTTTTTACAGTTTTTTTCTTGTAATTGATATCTAGTCTCATAGCGTTGTGGTTGGAAAACATACTTGATACGATTTCAATTTTAAATTTACTAAGGCTTGATTTGTGACACAAGAAATGATCTATCCTGGAGAATATTCCATGAGCACTTGAGAAGAAAGTGTATTCTGTTGTTTTTGGATGGAATGTCCTATAAATATCAATTAAGTCCATCTTGTTTAATGTGTCATTTAAAACTTGTGTTTCCTTATTTATTTTCATTTTGGATGATCTGTCCATTGGTGAAAGTGAGGTGTTAAAGTTCCCTACTATGATTGTGTTACTGTTGATGTCCCCTTTTATGGCTGTTAGCATTTGCCTTATGTATTGAGGTGCTCCTATGTTGGGTGCATAAATATTTACAATTGTTATATCTTCTTCTTGGATTGATCCCCTGATCATTATGTAGTGTCCTTCTTTGTGTCTTGTAATAGTCTTTATTTTAAAGTCTATTTTGTCTGTTATGAGAATCGCTACTCCAGCTTTCTTTTGATTTCCATCTGCATGGAATATCTTTTTCCATCCCCTCACTTTCAGTCTGTATGTGTTCCTCTGTCTGAATTGGTTCTCTTGTAGACAGCATATATATGGGTCTTGTTTTTGTTTCCATTCAGCCAGTCTATGTCTTTTGGTTGGAGCATTTAATTCATTTATATTTAAAGTAATTATCGATATGTATGTTCCTATTACCATTTTCTTAATTGTTTTGGGTTTGTTATTGTAGGTCTTTTCCTTCTCTTGTGTTTCCTGCCTAGAGAAGTTCCTTTAGCATTTGTTGTAAAGCTGGTTTGGTGGTACTGAATCCTCTTAGCTTTTCTTGTCTGTAAAGGTTTTAATTTCTCTGTCGAATCTGAATGAGATCCTTGCTGGGTAGAGTAATCTTGGTTGTAGGGTTTTCCCTTTCATCAGTTTAAATATGTCCTGCCACTCCCTTCTGGCTTGCAGAGTTCTGCTGAAAGATCAGCTGTTAACCATATTGGGATTCCCTTGTATGTTATTTGTTGTTTTTCCCTGCTGCTTTTAATATTTTTTCTTTGTATTTAATTTATGATAGTTTGATTAATATGTGTCTTGGCGTGTTTCTCCTTGGATTTATCCTGTATGGGACTTGCTGCGCTTCCTGGACTTGGGTGACTATTTCATTTCCCATATTAGGGAAGTTTTCAACTATAATCTCTTCAAATATTTTCTCAGACCCTTTCTTTTTCTCTTCTTCTTCTGGGACCCCTATAATTGGAATGTTGTGTGTTTAATGTTGTCCCAGAGGTCTCTGAGATTGTCCTTAATTCTTTTCATTCTTTTTTCTTTATTCTGCTTTGTGATAGTTATTTCCACTATTTTATCTTCCAGGTCACTTATCCGTTCTTCTGCCTCAGTTATTCTGCTATTGATTCCTTCTAGAGAATTTTTAATTCATTTATTGTGTTGTTCATCATTGTTTGTTTGCTCTTTAGTTCTTCTAGGTCCTTGTTAAACGTTTCTTGTATTTTCTCCATTCTATTTCCAAGAGTTTTGGTCATCTTTACTATCATTACTTTGAATTCTTTTTCAGGTAGACTGCCTCTTTCCTCTTCATTTGTTTGGTCTGGTGGGTTTTTACCTTGCTCCTTCATTTGATGCATATTTCTCTGTCTTCCCATTTTGTTTAACTTACTGTGTTTTGGGTCTCCATTTCTCAGGCTGCAGGTTCATAGTTCCCATCGTTTTTGGTGTCTGCCCCCAGTGTGTAAGGTTGGTTCAGTGGATTTTGTAGGCTTCCTGGTAGAGGGGACTGTTGACTGTATTCTGGTGGGTGGGGCTGGATCTTGTCTTTCTGGTGGGCAGGGCTGCATCTGGTGGTGTGTTTTGAGGTGTCTGTGAACTTAGTATGCTTTTAGGTGGCCTCTCTGCTAATGGGTGGGGTTGTGTTCCTGACTTGCTAGTTGTTTAGCATGGGACGTCGAGCACTGGAGCTTGCTGGCCGTTGGGTGGAGCTGGGTCTTAGGGTTGCGATGGTGATATCTGGGAGATCTCATGCCAAGCGATATTATGCGGGGCTGGGAGGTCTCTGGTGGTCCAGTGTCCTGAACTTGGCTCTCCCCCCTCAGAGGCTCAGGCCTGACACCAGGCTGGAGCACCAAGACCCTGTCAGCCACATGGCTCAGAAAAATTGGGAGAAAAAAAGACAGAAAAAAAATTTTTTTAAATAAAATAATTAGAATAAAAAATTTTTTTTAATTATTAAAATTAAAAAAGGTAATAAAAAAAAGAAGAGAGGAACCAAAACAATAAACAGATCCACCAGTTATAACAAGTGCTAAAAACTATACTAAGATAAACATAAAAGTCAGAAAGAAGTCAGTGGCAGACAACAAATCCCAAGTCTACAGTGGCTCCCAAAGTCCATCACCTTAACTTTGGGTTGCTTCGTTGTCTATTCAGGTGTTCCACAGATGCAGGGTACATCAGGGTGATTGTGGGGATTTAATCTGCTGCTCCTGCAGCTGCTGGGAGAGATTTCCCTTTCTCTTCTTTGTTCACACAGCTCCTGGGGTTCAGCTTTGGATTTGGACCAGCCTCTGCGTGTAGGTCGCCTGAGGGCATCTGTTCTTCGCTCAGACAGGACGGGGTTAAAGTAGCAGCTGATTCGGGGGCTCTGGCTCACTCAGGCCGGGGGGAGGGAGCGGTATGGAGGAGGCAGGGCGAGCCTGCGGCGTCAGAGGTGTCATGACGTTGCAGCAGCCTGAGGCCCGCCGTGCGTTCTCCCGTTCTCCCGGGGAAGTTGTCCCTGGATCACGGGACCCTGGCAGTGGCGGGCTGCACAGGCTCCCGGGAGGGGCGGTGTGGAGAGTGACCTGTGCTCGCACACAGGCTTCTTGGTGGTGGCAGCAGCAGCCTTAGCGTCTCATGACAGTCTCTGGGGTCCGTGCTGATAGCTGCTGCTCGTGCCTGTCTCTAGAGCTCATTTAGGTGGTGCCCCGCCTTCTGTGGGCACACAGGGAGGGAATCCCCTCTTCTCACGCACCCTGAAACAATGGTCTCTTGATTCTTAGGGAGGTCCAGACCTTTTCCCGGACTCCCTCCCGGCTAGCCATGGCGCACTAGCCCCTTCAGGCTGTGTTCACGCCGCCAGCCCCAGTCCTCTCCCTGCGATCCGACCGAAGCCCGAGCCTCAGCTCCCAGCCCCGCCCGCCCCGGCGGGTGAGCAGATAAGCCTCTTGTGCGGGAATCTCTCCGCTTTGCCCTTTGCAAAGCGCTCTCCTTGGTGGCTCTGAAGCCCTTCCCCCCCTCCCCGCCCCATCTCCACCAGTGAAGGGGCTTCCTAGTGTGTGGGAACTTTTCCTCCTTCACAGCTCCCTCCCAGATGTGCAGGTCCCATCCCTATCCTTTTGCCTCTGGTTTTTCTTTTTCTTTTGCCCTTTGCAGGTCCATGGGGAGTTTCTTGCCCTTTGGGAAGTCTGATGTCTTCTGCCCGCATTCAGTAGGTGTTCTGTAGGAGTTGTTTCACATGTAGATGTATTTTTGATGTATTTGTGGGGAGGAAGGTGATCTCCACGTCTTACTCTTTTTAAAAAAATTAATTAATTAATTAAATTATTTTTGGCTATGTTTGGTCTTCATTGCTGCACGTGGGCTTTCTCTAGTTGCCACGAGCAGGGGCTACTCTTTGTTGCAGTGTGCAGGGTTCTCACTGTAGTGGCTTTTCTTGCTGTGGAGCATGGGCTCTAGGCATGCAGCCGTCAGTAGTTGTGGCACATGGGCTCAGTGGTTGTGGCTTGCAGGCTCTAGAACACAGGCTCTGTAGTTGTGGCGCAAGGGCTTAGTTGCTCTGCGGCATGTGGGATCTTCCCAGACCAGGCCTCGAACCCGTGTCCCCTGCATTGGCAGGTGGATTCTTAACCACTGCACCACCCGGGAAGTCCCTGTATGTTTTTTATAACCAGTGCTGATAAGCTGGCACAAGTTGCCCCTGGTCTGTCTTGGACCCTATCTCAGGACTATATTCATCACTAATCAGTACATTTCGTTCAAGTTTGACCATGACTCAGAGCGTGTCTGGATATAATAATTATAGGGTTGCAACAGATCGGCTCAGAGTAACCCTGTTCTTATACCATCCACACCTGACCCTTGGTTGAGCTTTCTTAATTACAAATTGGTCATCATCATTCTTCTTTCTGCCTTTTATGATATTTATAGAACAGAAAAAGCAGAAAGATAAACACCAAACTACTAATCATTTGTAACATTCAGTGAGGTGTAGGTATTGCTTTAAGAAAAACACGCCGTCTTTTCAAATATTCCAGCACAAAATTGTTCATAATCACATACCAGCTTGACAACTCTTTTTTTTTTTTCCACTACCAAAAAAGGATCATGAGAAGAATATGGTGATTGGAGAGGCAGAAAGAAGGTCTGGGTTAGGGATGCACAGAAAAATTCATGTGTGACTATCCTAGTAGATGTGTTGAGCATGGTGTCGTGAAGTCTGAAAGAAGCAGTAGGTGGGAAATTAAAATTTGTTTGGCACAAGGGAGATGAGGAAGCAGTTGGGGGAAGAACTCAACCATGGGACCATAGTTCAGGAGCAGTGCTCATATGCCTAGGACCACTGCCAAGCAAGGCAAGACCTCAGAAATATCCAGCAATACATCGATTCACTGATTTGAATTCAGTTACAAGAAGGGCGTGGTGCTTAGAGCTAAACGAGGACACCAGAGAAGCCACTAGTTCACTCATTTACTTATTCTTTAATTTTCCCTCTTTCGGTACATATTTATAGAGCACACACTATGTGGCAAAAATTAGGGCAGAATACACACAGGGTTAAGCAAGACAGAAAAATTCCCTGTTTTCAAACTTTATATTCTCATGAATGGCTAAGGAAAGTTTACCTTGATTTTAGGCTAATGATCTAATATAGAGATGCTTTAGTAGGTCCCAGATAGGAATTATACTGATTCCAGAGACGAGGGTAGGAAGACAGTGAAAGGAAAGGGCTTAGCATCCTTAGATTTGGGCTTTAGAGAAATGTGCCAGCAGAAAGTCAAGCAGATGATTTCACTGCCTGCATCTTCACAATGGAAGGCTAAGAAATTACACAGTTTGTGTTGAAAATCTAAATCCATGCAGAAAATTCAGTCTCCCAAGTCTTCTCTTATTGTCATGATAGAATTGTATCTTGATGTTCAACATTCCACTTGAGTTTATTATAGATCTAGACTAAAATGAAGCACAGGCAGAAAATGTATCATATTTTGCTCCATCGATGGTTGTTTTTAACAGTAGATGTTTAACAAAGGCTCTGCTCAACCATTGAAGATCTGTTATGACAGTCAAACCTTCATATCGTCCTTCTGCTTCATCACTCACTATGATAAGTACTTACTTTAAACTTAAAGATTAAAAGATTCAAACTGAAAGATAAATATCTTCTATCAACTACTGAAATATAGCTTTCATGTTATCTGGCTTCCGGGAGCTTTGATAAGCTGACTTATTTATTCCACTTAATCTTATTTTTAATAATGAAATAGTGAGCAACCATAATCTGCCCATAATAGTGAGCAGATTATATAGCAGATGCCAAGGTTAATTATTGGACAGTTGACTCTACCAATGAATGGGGAATATTGTAATTAGATTACATAAAGAAAAATGTGAGTTTGCACTTTCAGATGTGTAAAGTCATATCAGAAATGCATATGGCTACAAATACACAATGAGGAATAGAAAACTCTACCTCCAGATTCCTTAGCTGGGCTTGGCATGCACCAGTTGTTTCTTAGGGAGAAAGCTTAGTTAGCATGTCTCAGTGCTGGATTGAGTCTATATTTAGGTGTGGACTCTCATTCCTAGGAGATTAGCATCCAGACGGTGAACAAGAGCCTACAATACAAAGCACAACTTTACTATAGAGAATACAAAGAAGTCTGGATTTGGAATCAAATGAAACTGGCTTACTTGTGTAGCCTTAGATACACTGTACACATCTTCTGGACCTCAGTTTCTATAAAGTGGAAAAGTTGGATTCAATGATCTTTAAAATTTTCCCTAACTCTAAATTTTACAACTTGTTTTTATGATTATTCTTTAATATTTTTTTTTACCATTTTTATAAATTGTGATTATAATATAGTGTAATTGCAACGAAGATGGGAGATTAACAAATGTAAATGGTAAGAAGTAAATGCTGTGAAAACACATTAGAGAAAATACCTATACCTTGTTAACTAAAAGTTAGCTGAGATGAATCGATCAGTTTTGTTCAGCCCAGACCTCAGAGCACATGTGCAGTGATGTTAAATCACGGCTCTGTAGCATTCATCACTTACATTTCCAAATCATTGTTCAAAATCACATTTCTGTGGCATTCATATCTTACATTTAAGCAAAATACATTTTTGCCTATTATATGTGCTGTTATATTTATCTCCATAATAACTAATTGCCTGCTGGGCCTTCAATAAACAACCTGGACACCTACAAACCACATTTTGAGGACTTTTACTCCAAGGAACTTATACACTTTTCTCTTTGAGACTAAGGAAACTAGATCCAGGTAATTAGCCAAGTTCCTGCCCGGAAGTCACACAGCTAATTCATTGCAACTGGCAAGAGCTCCAGCCCCCTCATCCCTCCGACTGCTGTGGCACTGGCCTCTGACCGCACCGTGTACTCACAACCCCTGCACTGATTACTGGCAATCTGCCTGGATGGCAGGCGGTTCTCAAACGTTGGTGAGTGTCAGCAGAAACCAGAAGGCCTGTTAAAACACAGGTTACTGGGCCCCACCCCAGAGTTCCTGATTCGGTACTTCTGTGGTAGGGCTAAGGATGTGCATTTCTAACAAGTTCCTAGATGATGTCACTGCTGGTAGAAGGCTATGGCCCTTGGAGAACCCCAAGTGTCTCCCTCTTCTCTGATAGTTCTATAGGCATACAAATCACTTAGGGATCTTGTTAAAATACAGATTCTGCCTTTCTAATGAATTCATATATAATGCCAGGGCTGCTTGGACCAGCCGTGCTTTGAGGAAAACTTCAAAACATGCTCAGCTACCAAGTAAACACCGGGAGGAAAAACAAGGAACATGCAGGTTGGGCCAGAAAAATGTAGAATTCTTCAAATATAGAATCACTTCCGTGAAACTTGGTTTTATTACTTTTAACTTTTATTTCATTTTATTTATTTATTTATTTATGGCTGCGTTGGGTCTTCGTTGCTTTGCACATGCAAGCGGGGGCCACTCTTCGTTGTGGTGAACCGACTTCTCACTGCGGTGGCTTCTCTTGTTTTGGAGCACAGGCTCTAGGCTCATGGGCTTCAGTAGTTGTGGCACACCGGCTTAGTTGCTCTGCGGCATGTGGGATCTTCCCGGACCAGGGCTCGAACCCGTGTCCCCTGCATTGGCAGGTGGATTCTTAAACACTGAGCCAACCAGGGAAGCCCCAGTTCAGTATTTTAAAACAATACAGTCTAACTATGTATAAATGACCTTCCTCATGCTGTGAGCCTCTTGAATAATGAGACAATGTGAACAGCGTCATCTCAGGAGTACTTCTTGAGGGATCGCCACTCAATCACGATTTAAATAATGGTTATCTTGGGTAGCCAAAGAATCTGATTTTGAAAGTCATTGAGTGTATCTCTTTAGAAAACAAAAGAAACCAAACAGAACAACAACACACACCCACACAAAAACCCAATGAAACTATGTATTTGGTGGTCTAAGATATCCAAGTTAAATCATTGCCACCATCAATTTCAATTAAGAAATGATTGTTGAATAGAGAAATGTCTAAGAAATATTTTTCCTGGCAAATGAAAGTTTCAAATACTTTTTCAAGAACATTTTAATAAAAATATTTTTTACTTGAACTATCACAGACAATACCATAGAAAGTTCTAAGAAGACAAATCATATGATTATCTCCATAAATGTTGAAAGCCTTTGACAAATCTCAACCCCCATTCTATATAAAAACATAAAGTATAAAAAACAGGAATTAATGTATACTTACTTAACATGAATTTATGTATACTTACTTAACATGAATTTATGTATAATTATATATTTATCTGATATATAAATTATGTACATATATAATTTTATATCTATTTACCTATCCCTATATTTCTTAGTCCTAAAGCCAGGATTTTACCTAATGGTGAAAACACTAGAGGCATTTCCACTAAAAATATGAAGAAAAGAATGTTATTATTTAACACCGTACTGGACATATTAGCCAATGCAGTTAGACAAGAGAGATCTATTAATGGCATAAAAATTAGAACATAAGTAAAACTATTTTATTTCTATTTGCACATTATGTGGCAACACCTGAAAATTCTACAGAATCAATGACAAATTCAGCTTTTATAATGATGATCGATGATAACTCAAACAATAAAATAATTTGTATATGAAGCAAGATATAAAATGAGCATACAGAAATCAATAATCTTCCCATACATAAATTATAGCCAGGGTAAGATATAATGGTTGAGATACCCCATTCACAATAAAAGAAGATAAAAATAGTTAAGATAAACCTTACAAGAATATGTAAAATTTATATGAAAAATACTCTAAAGCATTTGAAAGACACAAAATTTGACTAGGATAAGTGAAAGACATTTCTTGTTTTAGGGTAGGATTACTTAGCATCATAAAGATGTTATTTCTCCATAAGTTAATTTATTAATTTAATGAAATTCCAATAAAAACCCAACCAACCAGCTTTTTTTCTGAAATGAGACAAGTTAATACTAAAGTTCATGTGCAAAAACAAACATAAGAGAATAGTTAAGAAAATACTGAAATAGAAAAGTTATGGAAGGTGTGGTACTAGCCCTCCAGATATTAAAATATAAAAAAAAAACAACTTCTGTAATTAAAACAGTAAATTAATAAATAGCCCAGCAGAATCAACTGGAAAGTTCAGATAGACCCAAATACACAGGAAATATAGGAGATGACAAAAGTATCATCTCATATCTGGAGATGACACTGGAACAAAGATGGACTTTTTAATAAATGCTGATGGGACAATAGTATAGACAGCTGCGAGAAGATAAAGTTTGTTCCATGTGTCACACCAGGAACAGCTCCAAATGGATGGGAGATCTAAGTGTAAAAAATGAACCATATAAGTATGAGTGGGTGACTTCCTCTATATTCTGAGAACAGGTAAAGGCTTTCTGACTATGGCTCAAAATCTAGATGCAATAGAGAAAGGATTGATAAATTCAATTACATAAAAGTAGGTAACTTTGGCCTGGTAAAAAATACACCATTAAGTAAAAAAAAAAAAGTGATAACTAGGAAGATAATAGTAAAACATTTAGAAAAAGAACTAATATCTCTAATACATAAAGGACTTTTAAAAATATAGAGAAATACTTTACATTCACTAGGATGGCTATAATAAAAAAGACAGACAATAACAAGTGTTGGTGAGATTGTAGAGAAACTGGAATCCTACATTTTGGTGTGAATGTAAAATGGCATAGTGCTTTGGAAAATAGTCTGGCAGTTCTTCAAAATGTTCAACGTAGACTTACCATATGACCCAGCAACTCTACTCCTAGTTATATATCCAAGAGCACTGAAAACATGTCCAGCCCAAAACTTGCCACTAATGTTCATAGTAGCATTATTCAAAATAGCCAAAAAAGTGGAAACAGCTCAAATTTTCATCAACTGACAAACGGAAAAACAAAATGCGATCTATTCAAACAATGGAATATTATTTGACAATAAAAAGGAATGAACTTCTAATACATGCTACACCATTGGTATTTGGTGGTGGTGGTGACATCCTCTTTGCTACTGCCTCTGCTGGCCATTTGGTGTACCAGTTGGCTGTACATGTGCCATCGCCTCTAAGATACACAAAGAAGCTTTGGGAAGAGAAATTCTTTGTGCTGGTAGCTCAGGGCAAGGGCAGAGAATCTGCTGGGTGAATAGAGATCACTGGCTGCATCAGGCAGGGATTCCTAGAACTCAAAGAGAAGCCTGAATCCCCAGCTCTTTTGCATCATGATTTGACATTTGCTCTCCTTCAGCAGCTCTGGGTCAGCAGCTACATTCCCGCCTCCTCCCCACTCTTTCCACACCTGCTTCCTGCAAAGGGGGCATGTCTGTCTGGCTCCTGGTTCAGCGGTGCCTCTTCTGCCACCATGAGCTGTTGGATCGGGGTCAGGGATGCTCACCTAGTCTTCTCACATTCCGAGCTCCAAGCAAGGGTCATTGGCTTGCTTCCTCTTGGTTTGCCACTTACTTTTGGAGAGCTCCTTAGGGTGCCTGAGATCTGCATGGAAATATGTTCCCTCTTAATATCCCTTCTTGGCTTGGTCTTAAATTTGGTGGCTATTTTAAATAGATTCTGGGTTGAGGCTGTGGTCTTTTCTAGTATCAGTATTATTTTTTCCTTTCTGTTTTTAATCTTTGTTGTTGTCTCTAGGTATCAGTGAGTGGAACGGTGGGAGAAACACCTTTTATACTTCTGTTTTAGCTCTGTCTTGCCCCCTCCTCCACCAAGTTGGTCTTTAGGTGACTGACTGTCCATTTTGTACAAAGTCTAGGGCAGCCTACTACCTTTTCTTCTTCTGGATTCACCTTTTTCCTGTTTCTCTCTCTATCTGTTTCTTTCTGTCTTTAACATATATACATATGCTCAAACATATACACTCACTCCATTTAAGATCAGAATAGAAAATAAGTTTCTTATTTAGTATAAGGTAAGTAGTATATACTTGTAGGTTAGCAATGAAGAACTCTGATTTGGTGGTGAAACAGAATTAGAGGAAATAAGTAGCACAAAAATTTTTTGCTGAGATTTGACTTAAGTAATGCTTTTTGAACTCTATCAGCTGAAGTAGGCTTTTTCCCTTTCTTTAAATCTCTGTTCCAGCTGATCGCTTTGAAACTCTGATGTTGTCTAAGTAAGGAAGAGATTCTGGGAGCCTATATAAATGGACTCACAATAGCCTTTGAAGGACAATGAACTATGATTTTTAAAAGGTATTACTAAAAGAGGATAGATCCATTTCCATTCGATTGCTCTGATACTGCCATTCAGAAAATATAGATAAAAAGAAGATATCATGGATCTTTGCTGAATAGTTTTGTCTTTTGGTCTTCTTTTTTTATGTGAGATGAATTTTAGAAAAGTACTTTAAATTCTAAAATCATAGGATGCTTTCCAGAATAGACCATATTTCATCCTAATCATTTGGAGGGTTACGGGCCATTGGAAGGGCTTTGGTGTTTAATCTGTGTGAAATAAGGAATACCTGTAGGGTTTTGAGGAGTGACATGATATGTCCTAACAAGGTCACTATGGTCGCTGTGTGGAGAAAAGATAGCAAGTATAGAAACTGTAAGATCAATTAGGATCTTACAATGCTGACTTGGACCAGGGTGGTGGATGTAAAAAGTGATAAGAAGTAGTACAATTAGGAATATATTTTGAGGTAAGATTTACTGATGGACAAGATGTAGAGTGTAGGAAAAGATGGGAGGTAAGGATGAGAACAAAATTTTTGTCCTGAGCAACTGCAAGAGTGGATTTGCAATGACCTGAGATGGGGAGACTTTAGGAGGGGCTGGTCATGTGGAAAATAATGAGAACTCACTTCTGGACATATTTCGCTGAGATGTTTATTAGACATCCAAGTAGAAAGGTTGAAAAGCCAGTGGGACATAAGGATCTAGATTTCAATGGAGAGGTTTGGACTGAAAATGTATTTCTGGTGCCTTCATCTTATAGATGGCATTTAAAGCCATGAGTTTGAATGAGATCACAGCCAGGGAGTAAATGTGTAAGGAAACAGAAGAAATACTTGGGCACACCCACTTTCAGAGTTTGAGAGGTAGGGAGGAACCATTTAATGAGATGGATCAAGGCAAAAGGAAAACTAGGGGAATGTGAGATCCTGCTTTGAGAAGGAAAGAGTGATCAACTGTGTCAAATCCTACTGATGGGTCAAGTAAGACCGGCACTGGATATTGAGTTTTAGAGTTAGCAATGTAGAGGTCCTTCAAGATCTTGAGAAGAGCTCTTTATAATGAACGTGTATGTTTTCATTCAGTTAGCATCTTTTCTTCCATAAGTATCCAAGTATCACCAAAACACTATCTTATTTGGTCACCAGAATACCTATCATTTAGCATAATAAGCGCTTGTAAATATTTGTTGAATGAGTGATTTCACTAAAGATGGCCACATTTAAATCTTTCTCTGAGACCTACTTCTGAGCTCCTATGTCATATATTAAACATTCAGGGGGGGGACTTTCCTGGTGGCGCAGTGGTTAAGAATCTGCCTGTCAATGCAGGGGACACGGGTTCAATCCCTGGTCCCGGAAGATCCCACATGGTGCAGAGCAACTAAGCCCGTGCACCACAACTACTGAATCCACATGCCACAACTACTGTAGACTGCATGCCTAGAGCCCGTGCTCCTCAACAAGAGAAGCCACCACAGTGAGAAGCCCGTGCACTGCAAAGAAGAGTAACCCCAGCTCACAACTAGAGAAAGCCCGCGTGCAGGAATGAAGACCCAATGCAGCCAAAAATAAATAAATAAAACAGATTTATTAAAAAAACAAAAAACAAACAAAACAAAACAAAAAACATTCAGGGGGAATTCTTTCCTTGGATTTACCAGTTTTACCCTAGACTTATGTGACTATGGACCAAACTCTGAGCTTGGCCTTGGAACTGCAAAAATAAATTAGATGCAATCAGTCTCTTAAAGATGTCCATCAGAGCTGGGGAGGCAGACAAATGAATGGACAATGAAAATGCCCTTGGTTTAATATAGTGATAACAGTGAAGGAACTCTGAAGAGGCAGAAGGTGTGCCGGGCGAGCGGGGGGTGAGGGCAGCGGGAGTGTCGGGAGGTGACGATGTCTCAGAGGCCACATCTTTGAGCCTGGTTAGTGGGCATCATGCAGGTGAGGACATGTAGGAAAGGCAAACCCCAGAGCAGCTCGTGCTAGGTGTGTGGGTGAGAGGAGCCATATCCTGTAAATAAACGCATATTCCTTTCTTTGGTTTGAACCCATCCTCCCACTCCTGTATTTCCCATTTCCTCCAGCTCTAGTCTAGGTTTTTTATTCTTGGTTTGTTTTGCTTCTTTTCCTCTGTTCTCTCTGTTTTGCCTCCGTATTCGTGGCTGACCTCTCTTCCCAGCATGGAGCTTTCTTCGATTTCCTCCACAGAAACTCATTTCTTTGATTTAACCTTGAGTTGAATCTAATTAACTTCCTCCATGTGCAGCCCTGACGACCACTGCCCAGACTTTCATGCCTTCTCTTCCTTTCAGAGGAGCCCAAGACTTGTACCATTCCTCTTTCCTCCTCCACAACTTCGTCACAGCCTTATTCTCCAGCAGAGTCCAACTACCTGAAGTTTCCTAAATCTGCTGTCCTGTTTAAAGCCTCTGAACATCTCCTATGCCCACCTTGAGTCTCCTGCCCAGCACACCCTCCCCTCCTCTGGTGACTTAAATTCACACTTATTTTGCAAGATAATTTATACATTGCTTCGACTGTAATGTATTATCAAGATAGGCCAAGGTAGGCTACAGTAACAAACATCATCAAAATCTATGTGACTTATGGCAAAAGATTATTTCTTTTGCTTGCAAGATTCTGCATGCGTCTGGGAGATGATCTTGGGATGATGTCTTTTTTGTGGAGGTTCAGCTTCTCTCAGTATCTTTCCATCTTGTAGCAACTCCACATCAACAAGTGCTTCAGTGACCACTGCGAAAAGTAAAGACAGGATGGAGAATTGTGAGCTGCCTCTTAAATGCTCCTGGAAGTGACACATGTCATTTCTGATCACATTTCAATTCCATGTGTCCATGCATATATTCAAAGAGAAAAGTGCCCTAAGGAAAGGAGAACCAGAAATCTTAGTGATTATCGGTAACGTTTACCTTGTGGGATATATTAGTAAATGGTATTTGTGGAGACACTAGAGGAAATTTCGCTACTCTCACTATATCATTAAGTTATTTACTGAGAAAATTACATAATTTACCCCTGCCTTTGTTTCCTCAGCTATAAGATAAGGGTAATAAAATCACCTATCATAAAAAGGTCATGATAAGAGTAAAAGTGCTTAGAAAAGTACCTAGAACTTAGCACAAGTTATCAAAAAATTATTATTGATTTGTACTATGAACTCTTCCTTGAGCTGTCTGCCTCATCCCATCTTGCAGAGTGAAACATTTTCTCCTTTGTGTTTTTACTCTTCCTTGTGTGCAATCATAGATGGTTGCCTTCATCTCATAATTTATTATTTTTAGATGAGGTTGTGAGCTCCTTAAAACTAGGATTTTTGTCTGTTCAACATTGTGCTCTAGGATCTAGCACCATAGAGGAGGTACTCAATATATTTCACGTGCTTGAATGAGTAAGTGAACAAAGGACTCAGTTTGTGGTTTCAAAGCTCTGCGCTGGGGATTAATAATGTTTGGGCTTACAAGTACCTCCTACCTTTTTTTTTGTAAAGTCCTACTCTGTGATGATATATTCTTGCTCCTAAACTGCTTGTACATAATCCATTGACAGAATGGAAGCGTTCTTGACCTGGATATTGTCATGCTTACAGATATGTTTTCTTCCCTCAAGAACTCAACTACTTTGCCCCCTGGTGTGGTTCACAGACTAGCAGCCTTGGTGTCACCTGGGAGCTTGTTAAATATAGAATGTCAGACCCCCACCCCAGAACTACCAAATCAGAATTTGCATTTTAACAAGATTCTGGGTGATTCATATGCACATTAACATTTGAGAAGCACTGTTCTAAAGCACTTACTCAAGGTATCAGAACAAGCTTCTGGGCCCCCCATGCATATGGTTGAGAAAGGGGACTGAGAGAATGCAGCTACCGTAAAGTTGTTTTGGGTCGACTTTGTTCATTCTGACTTATTACTGAGGAAAAGAACTTGTTTCTAAATGATCCAATATTAGCGGACTGTGTTTAGTACTGGGGAAATGATGGATTTAGAAATGCTTTGTGACTGAGTAGTATTTCATTGTATATATACATACCACATCTTCTTTATGAGTTCATCTGTTTATGGACACTTAGGTTGCTTCCATACCCTGGCAATTGTAAATAATACTGCTATGAACACTGGGGTGCGTGTATCTTATCAAATTAGTGTTTTTGTTTTTTATGGACATATACAAAATAAAATTAAATTAAAAAAAAGAAATGCTTTGTTCAGGAAGTTGAGGGGTTTGTCAGTCAATTATTATTTAGTGTCAATTGATTTGTTATTTGTCACTGAACATACAAAGCATATCTGAGAGATTTCTGGATTTTTGAAGTTATGGAAGAAACAGGTGCTTTTGCCAGATGGTTTCATGACATGTAAAGTTGAGCTATTTCTTTGTAAATTAGCTGATCTTAACAGTGTAGAAGACTTTCTATAGGTTCTGTGCTACTTGACAAAGAGATCAGGCAGCTGGGCTCCCTGTATGTCCATAAACTGGGCAGTCATTGCTTTCCTAGGTGAAGACCTTAAAAACATTTTTAAAAAGTAATCACAAAGTGTATTTCCTGATGTAAGCATGTGAGCAGTTTGGAGTGATGCTTGATGT
Organism: Balaenoptera acutorostrata; assembly: GCF_949987535.1. NCBI lineage: Eukaryota > Metazoa > Chordata > Mammalia > Artiodactyla > Balaenopteridae > Balaenoptera > Balaenoptera acutorostrata. The sequence goes on along the minus strand of NC_080068.1, from coordinate 26,157,859 downwards.
ATGCCGTGATTCAAGGCAGACAAGGGGCATGCCACACTTGGTTCACACATGAGTGAGGAACAATTGGGAGGCTGATAGAATCTAGTCAAGCAGTGATTGGTGCTGCTTAAAAGTTTTTATTTCAGGAACCATCCAATGACGAATTTTACTATTTTGTGACCTGTTGAATCTCCATGTAGAAGGAAATCTTCTATCATCACTCATAATGAGTAATATCATTCAGCACAGTCAACATTACTGCAGGGTTATATGGGGAAAATTTTCTTTCTATGTGAAAAATAGCCAGAATATTTCCCACAACTTCAGGATGCATTTGATTAAAGGAGCTAGTGCAGGATACTGATATGATTGCATATAAATGTGGTCCATAGTTGTTGGTTTTTTTTTCCCAAAGATGTCCACACTCTCATCTCTGGAACCTGTGGATATGTTATGTAAATGGCAAGAGGAATTTTGTAGGTTACAGACTTTATTTATTTATTTTTTGGCCATACCATGTGGCATGTGGGATGCGGGATCTGAGTTCCCTGTTCAGGGATCGAATCTGTGCCCCCTGCCTTTCGAGCGTGGAGTCTTAACCACTGGACCGCCAGTTAAGTCCTGGTCCATAGTTGTTTTGTTTTGCTTTTTAATTTTTTTGGCTGTGCCACACGGCATGTGGGATCTTATTTCCCCAGCCAGGGATCGAACCCATGCCCCTTGCATTGGAAGCGCGGAGTCTTCACCAGTGGACCTCCAGGGAAGTCCTCCATATCTTTTTAATAGCGGACTCTGCCCAAGAATCATCAGGCTGGGTTTGATTCTAAGAATTGCTATCTTGTTCTTAGTATTCGTATATTTCCAGCCTACTGAGATTGCTATGCTCATTTTGTTTTTCTCATAGGTAAAAAAGTCATTAAAGGTTTATTGGATATTACATTCATAAATAAGTGGTAAACATTCGATATTATCTATCACATAAAGAAACACATGCCAATTTTTATCACATTTTTGTTGCCTCCTTAGCATATTTCCTAAAAAAAGTATCAAACATAAAAGAAACATATTTGCCAAGAGACACTGCTGCATCTTTTTAGCAATCATAACAAACAGTTTGCACAGCTATTTTAACTTGTTTTGATGGATTAATTTGTACTTATGACAGAGATTTCTTGCATAGCTGATTACAGGCTTACCTTGGAGATATCGTGGGTTCCGTTCCAGACCACTGCAATGAAGTGAATATCTCAGTAAAGTGCATCACACAAATTTTTTGGTTTTCCAGTGCATATAAAAGTTACGTTTATACTATACTGTAGCCTATTAAGTGTGCAATAGTATTATGTCTAAAAAAATGTACATACCTTTATTAAAAATACTTCATTGCTAAAAAATGCTAACCATCATTTGAGCCTTCATCAAGTCTTAATACTTTTGCTGATGGAGGGTTTGCCTTGATATCGATGGCTGCTGACTGATCCGGGTGGTGGTTGCTGAAGTTGGTGTGGCTGTGGGAAGTTCTTAAAATAAGACAACAGTGAAGTTTGCCGCATTGATCAACTCTTCCTTTCATGAACAATTTCTCTGTAGCATGTGGTGCTGTTTGATAGCATGTTACCTACAGTAGAACTTCTTTCAGAATTGGAGTCAGTCCTCTAAAACCCTGCTGCTGCTTTATCAACTAAGTTTATATAATATTCTAAATTCTTTGTTGTCATTTCAACAATCTTCATAGCATTGGATTGGATTCCATCTCAAGAAACCACTTTCCTTGCTCATCCATAAGAAGCAACTCTTCATCCATTAAAATTTTGTCATGAGATTGCAGCAATTCATCACATCTTCAGGCTCCACTTCTAATTCTAGTTCTGCAGTTACTTCCTCCAGTGAAGTCTTGAACCCCTCAAAGTCATCCATGAGGGTTGGAATTAACTTCTTCCAAACTCCTGTTAATGTTATTACTTTGACCTCTTCCCATGAATAATGAATGTTCTACATGCACCTAGAATGGTGAATCCTTTCCAGAAGATTTTCAATTTACTTTGTCCAGATCCATCAGAGGAAACACTATCTATGGCAGCTATAGCCATGCAAAATGTATTTCTTAAATAATAAGACTTGGAAGTAGAAATGACTCCTTTATCCATGGGTTGCAGAATGGATGTTGTGTCAGCAGGCACAAAAACATTAATCTCCTTATACACCTCCATCAGAGCTCTTGGGTGACCAGGTGCATTGTGAATGAACAGTAATATCTTGAAAAGAATCTTTTTTTCTGAGCAGTAGGTCTCAACAATGGGCTTAAAGTATTCAGTAAATCATGATGTAAACAGATATGCTGTCATCCAGGCTTTATTGTTCCATTAATAAAGCACAGGCAGAGTAGGTTTAGCATAATTCTTAAGGGCCCTAGGATTTTGAGAATGGTCAACGAGCATTGGCTTCAACTTAAAGTCACCAGCTGCATTAGCCTCTAACAAGAGAGTCAGCTTGTCCTTTGAAGTTCTGAAGCCAGGCATTGACTTCTCCTCTCTAGCTATGAAAGTCCTAGATGGCATCTTCTTCCAATAGAAGGCTGTTTTGTCTACATTGAAAATTTGTTATTTAGTGTAGCCACCCTTACTAATTATCTTAGCTAGATCTTCCGGATAACTTGCTGCAGCTTCTATATCAGCACTTGCTGCTTCAGCTTGCACTTTTATGTTATGGAGATGGCTTCTTTCTTTAAACCTCATGAACCAACTTCTGCCAGCTTCAGACTTTTTTTCTGCATCCTCCTCACCTCTCTCAGCCTTCCAGAATTAAAGAGAGTTAGGGTTTTGCTCTGGATGAGGCTTTGGCTTAAGGGAATGTTGTGGCTGGTTGGATCTTCTATCCAGACCACTGAAACTTTCTCCCTATCAGCAATAAGGCTATTTCACTTTCTTATCATTCATGTGTCCATTGGAGGAGCGCTTTTAATGTCCTTCAAGAACTTTTCCTTTGCATTCACAACTTGGCTAACTGTTTGACACAAGAGGCCTAGCTTTCAGCCTATCTCAACTTTTGACATGCTTTCCTCACTAAGCTTAATCATTTCTAGCTTTTGTTTTAAAGTGAGAAAAGTGTGACTCTTCCTTTCAATTGAACCATTGGGGCCATTTGGTTAATGGCCTAACTTCAATGTTGTTGTGTCTCAGGGAATAGGGAGGCCCAAGGAGAGAGAGAGAGAGAGATGGGGAAATGGCCCTTCAGTGGATCAGTCAGAACACATACAACACTTATTAAGTTTGCCATCTTACATGGGCATGGTTTGTGGTGCCCCAAAACAATTACAATAGAGGCAGACCTTGGAGATATTGTGGGTTTGGTTACAGATCATGGCAATAAAGTGAATATTACAATAAAATGAGTCACACAAAGTTTTGGGGTTCACAGTGCATGTAAAAGTTATATTTACGCTATAGTGTAGTATATTAATTGTGCAATAGCATTATGTCTAAAAAATGTACCTACCTTAATTAAAAAATACAAAACAAATAATTATAATGGTAATATCAAAGGTCATTGATCACAGATCACTGCAACAAATATAATAATAATGAAAAAGTTTTAAAATATTGCAAGAATTGCCATAATGTGACACAGAAACACGAAGTGAGCAAATACTGTTGGAAAAATGGCAACCAATAGACTTGTTTGATGCAGGGTTTCCACAAACCTTCAATTTGTCAAAAAAAACCCCCCAAAACCCACAATATCTGTGAAGCGCAATAAAGCAAAGCGCAATAAAATGATGTATGCCCGTCTTTTGTAATGTTATCATCTACAATATATGGAAAACATCTTTATGCTACGAGAAAGATTAGGAATCAACAACAAAATGACTGAATTGAGATTACTTCTGCCATAGCATTTCATATCCGTGTGTTTACCAGAAGTATTTTTACACTGTTTTCTCAATGACATGGTACCAAATATATACGATTTTACAAAATAAAATATATTATGCTCACATATGGTCTTTCATGTACATTGCCATACCCTTATAGTTGCCAGTCTATCACTGAGCCTCAAAAATAAAGTTTGCGTTTTCTCATTTTTGCTGTTATGTGAACAACACAGCACTCTGGTGACTTAAAAAACTGACAGATAAATGAAACTTTAAAAGCACTTATCTGTTTAATAACTAAATGTCAATGATAAGTAAGTGAAAAGATCCTGAATAGCCAAACAATTTAAAAAATAAAATTGAAGGAAGTTTATTCCTAATTTGAAAATTTACTATAAAGATACAGATATCAAGATAATGTGGTATTGGCATAAGAACAGACTGTAGAAAAATGGAACAGAATTAAGAGTCTCAAAATAAACCCTTCTGTTTGTGGTTAAACTGATATTCCACAGAGGTGCTAAGGCAATTCATTGGGCAAAAGGATAATTTTTTCAACACATTATGCTGAGACAATTGGATATACATGAAAAAGATGGAATTAGACCCTTACCTCACACCATACACAAAAATTTACTCAGAATGGATCAGGGTCATAAATGTAAGAGCTGAAAAAAATCTTTTAGAAGAAAATATAGGAGAAAATCTTGATAACTTAGGTTAGGCAAAGGTTTCTTGGATATGATACCAAAAGCATGATCCATAAAAGTAAAGAATAATAAATTGGACCTCATCAAGTTCCAAAACTTTTGTATTTCAAAAGACACCATTATGAAAATGAAAAGACAAGCCAGAGGTGGGGAGAAAATGTTTATAAATCATATATCTGATAAAGGATGTGTATTCAGAAAATACAAATAATCCTTATACTTCAATAATAATTTTACAAAACAGCCCAACTAAAACTAGACAAAATATTTGGATAGACATTCCACCAAAGAAGATATCTGAATGGCCAACAGCACATGAAAAGATTCTTAACATCATTAATCAGTAGACAAATGCAAAATAAAACCATAGTGAGTACCATTTCATACCCACTAGAATGGCTATAATCAAAAAGACAGACAACAAATGTTATCAAGGATGTGGGGAATTAGAAAACCTACATTCCTGGTGAAAATGTAAAATGATATGACTAATTTAAGAACAGTTTGGCAGGTTTTTTTAAATAAAGTTAAACATAAATTTACCATACATTTCAGCAATTTCATGCCTAGATATCTATCCTGGGTAAGTGAAAGCATATATCCATGTTTAAAAAAGTGCATGTAAATGTTCATAGCATCATTATTCACAACAGCCAAAAAGTGGAAACAGTGCAGATGTTCCTCAACTGGTGAATAAAGAAAATGTGGTATATTCATACAATGGAGTACTATTTAGCAATAAAAAGAAATGAAGTACTGTTATGTGATACGACGTGAATGAATCTCATAAACATTACGCTAAGTGAAAGAAGTCATACTCCTAAATGTGTGATGATACAAAGTAATAAGCACACACACATTACTGGTGTGATGAAAATATTCTAAAAATTAGATTATAATCATGGTTGCACAACTTGGTAGATTTATTAAAAAATCATTGAATTGCACACTTAAAATGGGTGAATTATATAGTGTGTAAATCATACCTTCAGAAATTTTTGGAAAAGGATGCGAATGATTAAAACAATTAAAATCTAGGTGTATCTGTCATCTTGATGTCCATGTGGCTTTATTATTGTTAGAACTTTCATGTAATCTTAATATTCCTACAGGTCCTGATGGTACCCCACCCTCCATCAGAATGCATCTCTCCTCACCAACAAACTAGCTCTTTATTTACAGGATACAGCTGTGGGCCCAGGGCAGGTTATACCCTCTGCAGCCAAAAGCTGTATAGATCTTTTCTAAAACATAACTAATTATCAGGTTCCAACTGTTGGTGGGCCTGAAATGCTCTATTCTCCTTATTTTGTCCCATTCATATTTCAGATCTCACCTCAAACCATACATCCTCAAGGAGTTCTACCTTCTTGATTATTCACCCTGGTCTGCCTTCACATTCATAAACTAATCCTTTTGTTTCACTGACAATCTGTTGTTTAGATTTTTGCTTTGTTCTGGCCAGGGATGCCATTTGTTACATTACTTTTAGCACAGTAATTCTCTGATATAGTGTGATTAAGAATTTATTAAATACTAATTATATGGGACCTCGCTAAAAATGTAGATTTCTATGTCTTACCTATAGAACTTCTAGTGGGTGACTTAGAAATAAGTAATTTTAATGAGCTCCAATGATGCTTCTGTGTATGTAATATGTAGACCATGCACTGTTTTTGAGACACAGAGATACATTGCTGAGGATGGAATCAATTAGAATATTTTTCAATGTAACTTTACTGAGGCATATATTACATATCATATAATTCACCTGTTTAAAGCATACAATCCTATGATATTTTAATTGAAATAGAGTTGATTTACAACATTGTGTTTGTTTCATCTCATCAATTTCTGCCAAAAAAAAAAAAGACCTACTGGAATTTTAATAGAAACTATCTTGAATCTATAGGCCAATTTGGGGACAATTTTCATCTTATGACTAATGAATATTTCAATTAATATAGATGGAATGTCTTTCCAATCATTTAGAAATTCCCTCAGCAATATTTATAATTTTTAGTGTACAAGTCTTCCACTACTGTTGTTAAATTTATTTCTATGTATTATATACGTGTTTAAATCTCACTGGAGTATTTGGGATCTATCATGAGCAGAGATGGTTTTTGACTGTATACCCAGATATTAACAGTGGTTATGTCTGATAATGTAATAACAAGTATAGTTTTATTTTAAAATTTTTGTCCATATTTTCCAAATTTTCCAGAAGTTTCATGAATCTTTTTTTTAAAGTTAGTGATGCCTCCAAGCATAATAAATCATCAATAAATAAAAGGAAACATATGAAAGGGAAAACCTTAACAATAATAAAGCTATTATATATTACACTCTTACTATATATGAGGAATTTTTCCTAAGCTCTTTACATGTATTACCTCATTTAATTGTCTCAATGACTTCATGGATTATCTCTATTATGCCCATTTTATTGATGTGGAAACTGAGTCAAAAAGCAGTTAAGGTACTTGCCCAAAGTCTCAAGGCTTATAATTGCCAGAGTAGTAATTTGAACTGGCTCTAGATTCCATGCTCTTAACCACTGAATATTGCAATAAAATCCACCAAAATATTAATACTAAATATCTCTGAGTAGATATTTTTAATTAAAATGCTTTTTGGAATTTTCTAGATGAGTGTTAATACTTCTGTAAATAGAAATATTTGAAAGTACCATAAAAAAATTCAGTGGTGGACTCTGTCCTGTGGAATACTTTTCCTTATCTGTTATCCTGAAATTCACAGTCACCAGCGGTAACCCAATGAGTTTAAAAACATTTTATCTTTCCTTCTCTGTGAAATATCTAATCTATAACTGTAATCAAAATTTCACACTTAAATCTTGTATTACTTTACCCAAACCACAGGCCATTCCAGTAGCAATTTCTGTAGTGTAACAAAAAGAAGTGCACATTCATGTATTTAAACAAATAAAACACACATAAGGAAAGCAAACAAAATTCAGGTATTAAATTTTTCTGAAAAAGACATACAACTCATTTTCTTTCATTTATGTACTGTTAAATGAATACCTATGTAACATTTAAATTGACATGTTCACTCATGTCTCTCCTGTTTTTGTGTCTTGTTAGTGAACTGGCTTTTTAATGTCCCAAAGTCATAATAAGGTCTTTAGAAAAGCCTTGTATCCTATAATTAAAAATCGCTATTCCTTTAGCTGTTTTGCTTAGCAAAGGCATAGGGCACAGTGTCTTTTAGAGACATTGCTCCTGAGATGCGAATAAAAGATTTTGACCTTTTATTGCAGCATTCATGAGTCGGAAGAACTTCATTTATTTTAGGTAAAGAGCAAATGGAGCATTGCTTATTTTTAGTAATTCAAGAGCAGCTGAAGTCACCTACAACTTGCCAGTCAATAGTTTTTTGTAATGTTTTCCTTTTAGAAAACTATTGTACTTGTCTTTAAAACACCAGTGGCTCTTCCCTAGCAATTTGCACACACACACACACACACACACACACCCCTATATGACAACAGTCCAGTCACTAGTGAGTTACAGTTATAAAGAACACTACCCTCATGTGTGAAAATTTTCCTGCTCTTCCAGCTGAAAAGACTTATTCTTCAAAACCGAGAAATCACTCAAAAATTGACTCTTAAATGTAAGCTAATTAGAGCCTGGAGGCTCCATCTAGTTCAATGTTTTCATGTGAAAAAAAAAAAAGGCTTAAGGTCTATTTGATATTCAATCAACTCTATAAGCACAATGATATCGACTGACCCAGCTTGCTCATATATAAAATTAATGGCATGGATAATCTCTGCACTTACTTTAAGAGGAAAAATTAGGATAATAATTGAAAAGTGGTAAGAAAAGTTTTGGTCAATTCCACCTTAGTCTATAAGTCCCATTTTAAAGCTATAAGCGCTAAGAAAGCTAAGTTCCCTCTCTGGTTTGTTGAAACCACATGCAATTGTGGACACCTAAAAAATATGAAAGTTCACAGGGTGTATCTTTAGTCTGTACAGCCCGAGAAGAAGAAAATCTCAGTACGTCGAGTTTGGTTACTAGGATTCACCACTGCCGCTCTACACAATCGATATAAATTGCTGCATAATTAGCCCAGCTGCAATAATCCATGGATCACAGAGACAAGCTGCAGAGAACTGAAGCCATCGATTTTGCCCTCTGTGGCACGCCTCGGTAACCACGTGCGTGCGGACCTGGTTGGAAACATATTTGTCACGTGGTTTGCTTTTGCCTTGAAAAAGAGTGCGGCAACAATTTAAAAAAGAATTCAGAACAAATAGAAATGTCTGTTTTTAAAGGTTTGAAAGTACATGGGGTGGGCTTGGGCGTCTATTACTCCTGGTCAGAAAGACAGAGTCAATTAACGCCTCCCTTAAAAGAAAAAAGAATGACTTAGGGGTGGTGGTGATATTGGGGGAGACAACGTGTTGATTTCTCAAACAGCATGGAAAGAGAAATTCTGAGTGATAATATCTTGTGAAAATTATATAATTTCTGAAGGCTACCCTGGGAGCAATCCACAATTTATTTTTAGAATCAGACGTGTCAGACACATTTACACAAAACCAATTTCCTAACTCATCAAAGATAGAAACCTTGGAACTACACGCTGGATATGTAATCTCCAAGGAATATATAATGACTGTTTTAGAACCAAATGTCTATTTTATTGGTGGTACAAGTAATAATTCAACAAAAATCTCAAATAGAAATAAAACAGAGCTCTCTCCTCAAACTATATTCAACGTGATATAAACTATAAACAAGATCAAGAATAAGATTCTGTAATGGAACAGTAATTAGGAAGATTCAACACAGTTGGACAAAGGTACCATTTCAATGAGCTCCTTTTAAATTCTGTTGTGACCAGTATAGAAAGGTCGTTTGGTAGTGATGGTAAAAGTGATCTTTGTGTGATTCACTGATTGATAGAAAAAAAATCTTTATGAAATCTAATTATGTGCAGAAAGAAGCTACATAATTCATTTTGTACTAGATTCATAAAGCCTCCAGAGTCAAGGGGTTTAGAAGAAATGAGATGAACTCATTAAGGTAAATCTGGTCACCAGCAGATGACTGATCAGCATAATTAATGTTCTTTTGGGAATAAGAGGAAATATTTGAATCAGAAAAAGTATACTGTCTTGTACATGTACCTGATTTAAAAGGAAGATGTAAGATATTATTTGGCTTCTAGATATGAACTTGATAAATGTTAATATTGCTGTTAGGCTGTTCCTAAGAGATGATATGGACCTCTTTGAGAATTTGGAATAGTAATCCAGAGTGATGCCATTAAAAAGCCTTTATCAATATATCATGAGATTGGCTGCAACGTGTCCAAGTTGCCTGCATTGGGTATGTTAGAGTCTTGGGTCCTTCTGTTCGGTGGGTGCAATGAAGAAAGTAGCAGTAAGGGAAGGAAAGGTCAACCCGGTAAGCAAAAAACTGCGTGGAAAGAGTATGACAAGGAGAAACAGATAATAATAGTCCAGGAAAGTAGTTCATATAGAGGAGGAGTTTTAATAGTAAATAGTTGGGGGGAGGGTATTTGTCTAATAGATGGCCATGAACAATCTAGGAGCAGTCAATATACGGAATGTAGAAAGACAGGCATGTGGGCATCAGGAGATCCCGTCGGCAGGTAGCAGAGCTCCAATCACAGGACACCCCCCCACCACACACACACACACCCGCCCTCACCAGAAAAGTACTGTGATGGATATTGCAGACTGGCTTGTTCAAAACCAATTCCCACCTCTTTCTAGCGTGGCTTCCTATACTGCAGAGGCTGGTGAGCTAAAATCCACATTTCCCACATTTCTGGATGTGATTTATGTTCTGCCAACCAGATGCCTTTACATAAGACCAGAATCCAGAACTGAAATAAGAGTGGAGGGAATGTGGCATGAGGCTCCTATTTTTGCCGGTGCAGATTGAAGTGGAAGTGATTTGATCTTGAGCTAGCAGCTGTCATCATGACTTCTTGCTTCATCAGGCAGCTTCCTGATTACGGCCAGGGCAACAGCAGTTCTGCATCATGACTTAAGAGATTTTTTATCTGGAAGATCAGACTAAATTCTCTTCAGTTTATAAACAGTTTTATAAGCCATGTAATATCCTGTAAAACAAATTCCTTTCTGCTGACACAATCTGGAGTAGGTTTTGTTCTCTATAAGTGAACCCTCACAGGGTATTTACTGGCTATTGTGATCGTAAGTGACAGACTCGCAAAGAAATGAGACTCTAAGATTGGTTAGCTCACCAGTTTGAAATAAAGGCAGCTAAGATTCTGCTAGTATAATAAGATAGACACGGGTGCATACTGGTGATGTATTAACTTAAATCATAATCTGGGGTTGTATAGAATAAGAGGCCTATCAATGACAAGGTTTTGGTGGCTTCAGTGATGCTGGTCATTATGGAAGGAAAAAGGATGTAAGGACTGTTGTGGGGATGTGGGGTGGATTTTTCTATCTGTTAGGTAGAATGTAAAGGAAAAATGATAAAATGAGATTTAAAGTGTTCTGATTAAGGTATGGTCAGAGAATCAGAGAACTTCCATGGCTGCCTGTAGGATTCTCCTCTGTCTTGTAGCTGTTGAACTGACAGAGCCAAAAGATAGAAACAGAGGCAGATCCTTTGAGTTTCTGAACCACAATGTAGGGTGAATTCATAAACTTCGCATCTCTTATGTGGACAAGAGGGTATTTGGGGGAAAGAATGGGATCAGAAAACAAATAGGGAATTTGGTAGAGTCTTATGTCTCCGAGTACCTTAAAAGCCCACATTCCACCAAGTATTCCTTGAAAGCAGAAGCAAACTTGCTTCCTGTTTCATGAGGCTGCTCCTTTCTTGCCAGAAGGCTCTGTGATGTCTTCACCTGAGGGAGTTCAGTCAGCAGGAATGCCAGCCCTCCCTGAGCCCTACACCCCAGCATTACCTTCAGATCCATAGCCAGAATCAAAGCCCAGCCTGCTGGTGTGGTGGCAAACACAGTCAAAGCTGGAGGGAAAGGTTTATACAATAGAAAGAACCACAAGATTTTGCTCATTTGCAATGGCAAAAACCTGCAATATGTGTGGGAATGGATTCCAAGGGTGTCAGACCAAGAAGGGAGAAGCTTAATTTTAGATCCGGTTGATTATTTTGCATTGGGTGCACTTGCCAGAGATTCTGAGTTTAATATGCTCACTTGAGCAGCTCAGAATGTTTGGTAGAAATGTGGGTATGGTAGCCAATAGCTATCATACCCATAGCCATACCAACAGCCACAGCCAATGCTTAAGCTATGATGCCAGAAATTTCATGGGATAATGTAGAGAAATAGATGTAAAGATAAGGAAATATTGAGGTTTCTTTACAATGTGAAAAATCACTCATCTACACCTAGTCATGTCTCCCAAGAGAGAATAAAGGACCTTCCTTCAGTGAGGTACTACCTTCATCAAGAAATACCTTGATACTATATATAATAGTTTGACTCTGCTAATCCCAAACTCCCATTCCTTCCCTTCCCTCCCCCTCCCCCTTGGCAACCACAAGTCTGTTCTCTATATCTGTGAGTCTGTTTTTGTTTTGTAGATATGTTGATTTATATCGTAGTTTAGATTCCACAAATAAGTGATAGCCTATGGTATTTGTCTTTCTCTTTCTGACATCCTTTGCTTCGTATGATAATCTCTAGCTCCATCCATGTTGCTGCAATGATGGATAAACAACAGGGTCCTGCTGTATAGCACAGGGAACTATATTCAATATCTCGTGACAAACCATAATGGAAAAGAATATGAAAAAGAATATATATATGTATAACTGAGTCACTTTGCTGTACAGAAGAAATTAACACAACATTGTAAATCAACTATACCTCAATAAAATAAAAAATATATATACCTTGAAAAGTGTCAGAATGGCTGTCCTCTGACGGTAGGAGCTACTGTCAAAGAAAAGGGCTCCCTGATTTCTCTGGGGGTGATGGGGTCCCAGGTGGCAAAGTTCAAGAGACAGCACAATGATAGGACCCAAGACAGAGGTGAAATGGGTGTGGTTACCATAACAGGCAGCAGGGCTGGACCAGTGATCACAGGTTTTGAATGTTAGGGATGTTTGACAGTGGTTAACTGTACAAGAGGTGCCTAGGACTGAAAGAAATATGCAGACCTATTATCATCCTCCTTGATCTGCATAAACTGACACCAAAACAAAAGCTCTAGGTGACCTGAGTAACTATAATTATGAGTGACAGCCCTTTACTGGTTCATAGACCCACAGCCCATAAGTGAATGTACCCTATGATAGTGCCACAAGCACTGTTCATCTTTGTATTCTCCTGAAAAGGACCTGCATTCATCTGTCAGGAAAATGGCTATGGCCAGGGGAAAGGAACCACCCAGATCTTTGTGGGGTTATTGACATGAGCTGTAGCTAATATTCAGTCCAGGGGACCCAGAAATGCCAGTGTGGTTCCCTACTCAGAGGGGACTTACTGAGGTTAGGGAGTATAAATGGAGATTTGGTTTGCGTTTACCTCACAGTGGGTCAACGTGGGTCTCCTCCTGATTCGTTCTGTGATTACTTTCCCAGTTTCCATATGTATATGGTAGTTGGAATAGACTTACTCATCAGCATGTGCGTACTGGCTTCCTGATGCATAGCATGAAGGCTCTGGATGGGCAGGAGAAAGCTTCTGTGCTAAGATGCTGCCATAATAGTTAACTTAAGCCCTGCCACACACCTAGAGGGGTTGTAGAGATGAGTGTTAATATCAAACCCTTGAGAAAGGCAGGGATAATAATTCCTATTACATTCCCCAATTCTCCCCCTCCCCCATCCTCATTAAGCTCTCCTGTTTGACCAGTGAGAAGGTTGATGGGTCTTGGGAACAATATCAATGGATTATCAGAAACTTAACGAGAGGGTGATTCCAACAGAAGCTGTTCCACGCGTAGTTTATTTTCTGAAGCCAGGGCACACAGATCCTGACGCCTGATGTGGAATTGTCAAGTTGGCAAATTTCTTTTTGAAATTAAATACACCAAGAGACCACAGATGCACTTTCCTTTTAAGTAGCAGGGGGCAGCAGTGGACAACCGGCTACATCAACTCTCTGGCTCTGTGTGGTAATTTAGTTCAGGGATTGGTTAACTTTTCCTGTAAAGGGCCAAAGAGTAAACTTTTTAGGCTTTGTGGGCCACATATAATCTCTGTTGCATGTTCTTCTTCTTCCTCTTTTTTTTTTTTTTTTTTTTTTTTAACAACTCGACAAAGTAAAAACCACTCTTAGCGTGCAAGCTTTACAAAAACAGGCTGCAGGGCAGATTTGACCTGCAGGCCATAGTTTGCTGGCTCCTGATTTGGCTCATGGGCTCCTTAGCCATCTCACCAGTCCACAGGATATCACGCTGCTCCATTACATTGATCATGCTGTAATTGCGAACCCAGGAAGCAGAAAGGAGTCCTGGATGTCCTGGGAAGACATACTGATGTCAAAAATGGAAGAGAAATCCTCTGAAAGTTCGGTGACCTGTTTCCAAGTCACAGAGCTAATTTCCAGAAAGTTGTTTTTAATTCTAGGTTTCAGAAACCAGGAAAACCCATCAGGAGCACTGAGCCCAAGCTCTAAGATGGATGAAGAGTGAGTGTGTCTTGAAGCCGGCCCCTCCAGTGTGGTGTGGCTGGCCTCAAACCCTTCCCACCAAGGGCCTTTGGAACTGAGAAATGGCTGAGTCTATGTAAGGGTGTAAAATGGCTCCAAATGCAAGGAGAGGAGAAGTGCCGTGGCCAGGAACCGGGGGCTTGATGAAATAGGTCCCTGCAATATTGATTTTGAGCCTCTTTCACCAGTAAGCCATTTTTATTGAGGGTGTTGTCTGACGTTGGGATAGGAAGAAGTCAAAACTTGACTTTAATTTTATTCCTTAGATTCCCATGGAAAAACAAAATCTACCTATAGGTAATATAAAAATAGCTATGGGGGCTTCCCCGGTGGCGTGGTGGTTGGGGGTCTGCCTGCCGAGGCAGGGGACACGGGTTCGAGCCCTGGTCTGGGGAGATCCTACGTGCCGCGGAGCAACTGGGCCCGTGAGCCACAACTACTGAGCCTGCGTGTCTGGAGCCTGTGCTCCGCAACAAGAGAGGCCGCGATAGTGAGAGGCCAGCGCATCGCGATGAGGAGTGGCCCCCGCTTGCCACAACTAGAGAAAGCCCTCGCACAGAAGCAAAGACCCAACACAGCCAAAAATAAAAATAAATAGATAAATAAGATAGGCTATTAAAAAAAAAAAAAGCTATGTTCCAAGGGAACTTGAAAGAAAGAAACATTCAGAGATTGCTGAAAACCATATAATTGTGTAGTTGTGCAAGCAGAGATGACTTTTCTTCTTTATTCATTTTAAGCACAATTTAAATTGGTTTGTGCATAATACAAATTTAGCCTTTCATTAATACTTGGATAAATAAACTGCAGCCTCCCTGGAATATAGATTTTCAAGGGACAATCATACTGTGGTTTACTATTTCACGCAGTATGCTTTCTCTTTCAGAGCTAATAAAAGCCACAACTGCATGCTTTATTATAAAAAGCAGAACAAAAACTGGGCAGTATTTTCCTTATTTCAGAAAGACAAAGCTCATCAATGAATCAGATATTAGGAATTTGACCTGAACAGTAAGAGATTTGACTTTCTTGCTGCCATGTTGGCTTAACCCCATCTGTAAGCGTGGTCAGTAGTGGTGACAGGTATTTAAACCTCTTTCTTTGATTTCATGACCTTTAGCAGAAACATATTTCACTGCATATGTGTATGTTTTCACCAAAGCCATTTTCTTATGTATTTGAATGTGCATTTGTTTCATTCAGGGTTTTACTAGCCTGGTGCCCAATATCCCTAATTCACGATTCCCTGCTCTTGGAAACGATGCTAGGTTGCCCTTTATACTCTGCAGAGAAACGTGGACACCTGATAGAAGAATAGCCTAACCATACATCAGCAAGCTATGACGTAGGCCGTTGCTCTCTCTTCTTAATAGGAGAGAGATTAATTGCCTTAATCTGATGCTATCTTTTGCAATTTGGACTGAGGAGAATGCAGAAGATTATTCAATTAGTGGTAGGAGGACAAAGAGGAACCTCCAAAAACAAGCATAGACAATGAAAGTTGCTGAGAAGTATTAATGTTCAAAGGGAAGGATTCAGATCAGACGAGAGCAAAGCTGTGGTTCTGAACGGTGGTATCCCCGAGGTTTTCTTCATCCCTCCACTCCTAGCTGTTCAGTATAAGGTGACCAGGATCCCAGTAACAGTGATACCAGTGGCTTCTCTGGCAGAGAAAGAGGTACAGAGAGGGGACCCATCAGGCCAACACCACGGATTCCTAGTATTTCATGTCTGCCCAGTTCCTTGTAACTATCACCCAAATGTGTGTCTTCTCCAACCTCTGGGGAATCACACCTCTCTGCAATTAAGATATGTAGAATCTAAAAAATACAACAAACAAGTGAATATGACAAAAAAGAAACAGACTCACAGATTTAGAGAACACACTAGTGGTCACTAGTGGGGAGAGGGAAGGGGGAGGGGCAACATAGAGATAAGGGATTGAGAGGTACAAACCATTATGTATAAAATAAGCTACAAGGATATATTGTACAACACAGGGAATATAGTCAATATTTTATAATAACTATAACTGGAATATAACCTTTAAAAATTGTGAATCACTGTAATGTATACCTGTAACATATATTATACATCAATTATACTTTGATAAAAAATTAAAAAGAAAAGTTTTAGAATAGTTTTAGCAATAAGAATAGTATTATTAAAAAAAAAAAAAGAATAGTTGGAGCTGGTATCCTATTTGATTTTTGGAAGTCCAGTATTTTTTTGATCCAAAGAATGCTTCTACCAATTGATTCCAGTTTAGAGAGTCCCTTCAACCAATCATCTTCTGGTTCTCCTCATGGTAACTCCAGTTCTTTCTCTGTATCTTCTGGCTTCTCCACAATGTTGCTGCCTTCTGATTCACCCTGACAGGACAAAGTCACCAAGGCTCAGCTAAGGTCCTGCTATTGTGTTTAACGACACTTCACAGGCAAATGATGGGCACAGAAAGGAATGACAACAGAGGAAGAACAAGCAAAGAACAGGCGAGTTCTTAGGGCTTTTTCTAAAGTGTAAGGCCCACGTCCTTCTATGAGGGTACCTGGGATGTGACGATAGGGACAGATTAGGGTGGAACGGGGATGTTACATGGTCTGCCAACATGGCGCAGGGAACACTTGGCATCCTTGAACGAAAAGTGCCTTTGCTCTTGGGCTTCCTGCCTGGAGTTTAGTTGCCCCAAAGTCTTTTGAGTCCAGCGAGAGACAGATCTATTTTCTCTCTCATCCACCACTCCTAACCTCCAGTTCAAAGCCTGCCTTCAGGAAACATAATCATCTTCAGAGATACAGTAGGGCCTAGAATGAAGACAAACTTTTACATTGTTATGTAGAGCTGTTTGCTTCCTCACTACTTTGAATATCCCATTGTAGAATAATATTCTTTTTGGTTTTACCATCACAAAAAACCCACCAAAGTCCTTTTTTCCCCCCAAATCAAAAGCAATCTGACCATGTGGTTCAAGTTAATCTTCCATTTGGAGAACTTGATAGAATGTTCACAGTATTAAAATAGTGGTGTTT
Source organism: Balaenoptera acutorostrata (assembly GCF_949987535.1). Taxonomy (NCBI): domain Eukaryota; kingdom Metazoa; phylum Chordata; class Mammalia; order Artiodactyla; family Balaenopteridae; genus Balaenoptera; species Balaenoptera acutorostrata. The sequence continues at coordinate 26,140,601 of NC_080068.1, read as the reverse complement.
CCCTGCCCCCTGCTCCCAATCGCCTCTGAGTACCCGGTCTTTCAAGATTTTTTTTTTAAAAAAGAAAACACTCAAGTCTACTCTCAGCTAGAGCTTTTGGTTACAAAACGAGAAAAGGCTAACTCAGATAGGGAGGTTTTTACTTTTATATTATAGAAAGCATAAAATGAGTCAATCCTTTGTTTTCATTATAACTTTCAGGAAACTGAAATTCAGTCCTATAAAATGTTACTTCATTTTATTTTATTTTATTTATTTATTTATTTATTTATTTATTTTTAAATATTTTATTTATTTATTTATTTATGGCTGTGTTGGGCCTTCGTTTCTGTGCGAGGGCTTTCTCCAGTTGCGGCAAGTGGAGACCACTCTTCATCGCGGTGCGCGGGCCTCTCACTTTCGCGGCCTCTCTTGTTGCGGAGCACAGGCTCCAGACGCTCAGGCTCAGTAATTGTGGCTCACGGGCTCAGTCGCTCCGCGGCATGTGGGATCTTCCCAGACCAGGGCTCGAACCCGTGTCCCCTGCATTGGCAGGCAGATTCTCAACCACTGCGCCACCAGGGAAGCCCTGTTACTTCATTTTAGACCAAATAAAACAGTTGTCTTTTCACACTGATGAATTTCCTCAACCCTTTCCTAAGGTTTCAAACAATCCTGTTTGCCCACAAGTGCTGTGTTTCAAAAGAAGAACACTTTTAAGCTATCTGTCATGATTTCTCAATTTTTACCTTACAGAATATTGCAGTGCACTCTGTGTGAGAAACTTATATTCTATTTACAAAGAAAAAGATCTGTAACTCTATGCTTTGCTTGAATGTTATAGAAAACAATACTCGAGTGTACATGAAAATGTTACTCAGGAATTTCTAAAGTGTTCCAAAAGCGATCACACACACACACACATGCATGCGCATGTACACACTCATTCATCAATTTGTGTAACATGGGAGGAGCTTTTTGAAGTAACCCAGATGAATTTTCTCCTCATGACAGCTCAGATTCTTTCTCTGTATCTTCTCTGGCAGTATTGCTACAAGAAAATAAGTACAATTGCTGCCAGAAAAAGAGGCGGCTATGACGTAGGAGCCTTGGTAAACAGGGTAGGGAAGTAGAAAGTGTGGAGAGAAAGGGCAGGAAATGCAAAAAGGGCAGAAATATAGATGTGATTGTCCTTCCCCCTTAGCGGTTAATCTTCAAGGGTTGGAGTGTAGATACACTGAGATACCTTCTGAAGAACCCCAAACATGGCATGTCTCAGAGAAGTTCCACACGCAGCCTAGGGGAGCATGTTAGAGAGCCTTGACAGAGGAAGGGTCTAGATGGATGGGCCCTGGCTTCCCATGACCTTCATGTGCCATGTGGAGGTCTAAAGTTCCTGATGACCTTGTGAGGAATGCAGAAGTGCTGAGAGAACCGGGGGTCAGAGATGCCCCGGGACCAGGTAAACCCCCTTCCAAGCAGAAGATCCAAAAGAGGTGAAGGGGACCCTAAAAACGGATAGATTTTTCAGCAAGTGTGGTGAGAGGTTCAAGTTGGATATAAACTTGAAAAGTAAATGAATTTACTTTAAAAGTAAATGAATGTGGGGCTTCCCTGGTGGTGCAGTGGTTAAGAATCTGCCTGCCAATTCAGGGGACATGGGTTCGAGCCCTGGTCCGGGAAGATCCCACATGCCATGGAGCAACTAAGCCCGTGCGCCACAACTACTGAGCCTGCGCTCTAGAGCCCATGCAACAAGAGAAGCCACTGCAGTGAGAAGCCCGCGCACCGCAACAAAGAGTAGCCCCCACTTGACGCAACTAAAGAAAAGCTGGCGTGCAGCAACAGAGACCCAACGCAGCCATAAATAAATAAATAAATTTGTTAAAAAAAAAAAAAAAGTAAATGAATGTAAAATTCCCTAGGTTCCAAGTTCTCAGCATTTTCTGGAACCTTCGCATCCGTCGTAACGAAATAAAACATGGCTTTTCCTCTCAGGAGGAGCTTGTGACCCAGTGAAGGAGATACGTGGGTAAACAAATCCAATGCAGTAAGTGATACAACGGAGGCAGGTTCACGGTGACGGGGAAGCAAGGACGAGGAAGAAATGGACGGTCTCCTCAGAGTGGGTGAGGAGACCTGCTCCGATGGCTGAGAGTTTTCACCATCCACCACGTACTAACAGGCCTCCCTGTGGAATCTGTGCCAGTTACGTCTCCTGAAATCTCTCGCATATCAAACATCACCTCCTTCATGAAGATTTTTCTGATCCTTCCAACTAGATTTGATTTCTCTTGTCTCTTGATTTTCATGGCATGTCCGCTTAATCTCTCTCCTCGTTTTATACCTGTTTGTATACTTACCTTGTCCTGTCAACTACATTTTGTGCTCACCCCTGGGTTGCCACATCCCTGTACCCTTTGTGTACTAGACACACAATAAATGTAACGTTCCAGTGAATTGAGTCGTCGATAAATAAATGGAGAGGCTAGGTTTAGAAAAAATCAAGTCTAAACCTACTAAATGATGTGCTCTCTGAAGACAAAGTTTATGCCTTCCTCACCTTTTCATTCCCATAATTTAGCACAATTCCTGGCAAACAGTAGGTGCTCAGTGAATGCTTGTTAGAAATGAATGGGGAAGTTGTAAAGATAAACTGGGAATTAGAAGTGGTTCTGCAGAAGGTTTCTATTTGAAGCTTTCTGGAAAATTCTCCTTTCAGATGCCATAGACTTTAGTCAGAGTCTTTAGAACTCTGTTACTCTTCACAGGTGCTGACCAATATCTCTGTGACAAATGTCAGGTTGTAGGTAATAGTGAAATAGCGAGACTAGAACATATAAATTAGAAGGTTTAATGTTGAAACTCTGATTTTGCTCCTTCCCTGTCCATCTTCTTCAGTCTTGGCAAGGGGATATTGGATACATACATCATGCAAGATGGATGCCACCTCATCTCGTGTACAGTAAGTGCCCTACCTACGAACCTTCAAGTTGTGAACTTTCAAAGATGCGAACGTGTGTTCGCACATCCAATCACGTAAGTTAGTTCACGTGTCTGGTGTACATTGTCACGTGCATGCATCCTCTACAAGTGGTTGTGCTTTTGTGTACTTTACAGTACTGTATAGAGTACAGTAGTACAGTATCTTTATTTTAAGCCCAGAACCTGTGCCATCAACGTCAGGCGTGAGTGAAATTGCAGCTTGCCTTGCATCTCCTATTGCTGACGATCCTTCAGCCCTACCATCTCCCACCTCCTCTCCCTCCTCCAGTCAGTAACTCTTCTTGCCTGTTCACTTGATGCCAGCCCCTGTATGCCAGCTGCTGTACTGTACTACTGTACTTTTCAAGGTACTGTAGTGTAAGATTAAAAATGTTTATTTTTTGTGTTTGTCTTTTATGTATTATTTGTGTGAAAAGTATTATAAACCTATTACAGTACATTACTATATAGCCGATTGTGTTAGTTGGGTACGTAGGCTAATTTTGTGCTCTCAGAACAGAACTCGTTCGTATGTAGGAGACTTACTGTACTTGTAGTGTCACAGGGGGTTCTCACAATCTGTCTATGAGGTAGGTACTATTGTCCCCATTTTTCAGATAAAGAAAGAGACCCAGAAATTTTAAGGCACTCATCAAAGGTCACACAGCTGGTGAATGGGAGCATCATGATTGAGCCCTAATTTGTCTTATACCAAAGCACACATCTTGTCTTGATGAACAAATTAAGTCTTGATGGAGACAGGTCTCTGGAGATACAGGTTTAATTGGGAGATACAGTTGGGTCCAATTCTTCTGACTTACTCTGGTGATCAAAATTGGTCTATTCCAGCCTAAATCAGGTCAGAAGGAGATGATAGAGCTTGATTATACCACGGAAGAAGGGACCCAGGATGGTAAATTGACAGGAATATTGGATGTAGAGAAATCTTTGAAAATAGGGTGAGAAGGATCTATTTGCATGTTTAAGAGTGGAATGCAAGAGAGAGACACTGATGAACAAGACGTAAGAAAAGATTCAGGAATATCGCTACAATCAATAGCCCCCATTAACACAAACATTCCCTACAAAGATGTCTGATGTGTAAGTTTCTCCTTCATTTTATGCCACTAGTGACATAATTAGGTAATAAAGAAGTATTTGCTTGAAAATGGGGAGAAAGAAAAACAATTAACTCAGATGTTTTCATTTTGAAGACTTCTGTTAAAATAAAAAGCTTTATATTTCTCAAAGTGAAGCAGCATAATACTGTCACCTCTACTTGAATATAGCTATCTTTACCCAGTGATTGTCTATAATTTCTGCATTTACGATTCTATCCTTTCTCTGGCATTTACTAAACACAATCATGTGAGCTATTGTCTGTAACTTACAGATACTACTCTTTAAGAAAACAGAATTTTAAATAATATATTAGTGGAAAATTATATATATTAGCAGGTATTTTTTTTTTTCAGTTAAAAAGATTCTTCATACAATCAGATTTAAAAAACCAAGACGCAGATGTAGAGAACGTACTTGGGGACACAGTGGGGGGAAGGGGAGGCTGGGACGTAGTGAGAGGGTAGCCTTGCCACATATACACTACCAAATGTAAAATAGCTAGCTAGTGGGAAGCAGCTGCATAGCACAGGGAGATCAGCTTGGTGCTCTGTGACAACCTAGAGGGGTGGGATAGGGAGGGTGGGAGGGAGGCTCAAGAGGGAGGGGATATGGGAATATATGTATACATATAGCTGATTCACTTTATTATACAGCAGAAACTAATACAACATTGTAAAGCAATTATACTCCAATAAAGATGTATTAAAAAAAAACAAACAGATCCCCTAGGGCAAATATTCTCAATCTGGATTCATAAATGCTATTCCAGGAGATCTACGTACTTCTTGAAAATACATTAAAAATGTGAAGTGTAAAGGATGTATTTTTGAAAGTCAATAGAGGGACTTCCCTGGTGGTGCAGTGGTTAAGAATCCTCTTGCCAATGCAGGGGACATGGGTTTGATCCCTGATCCGGGAAGATCCCACATGCTGCAGAGCAACTAAGCCCGTGCGCCACAACTACTGAGCCTGCGCTCTAGAGCCCACAAGCCACAACTACTGAGCCTTCGTGCCACAACTACTGAAGCCTGCGTGCCTAGAGCCCGTGCTCCGTGATGAGAGAAGCCACTGCAATGAGAAGCCTACGCACTGAAATGAATAGTAGCCCCCACTCGCCGCAACTAGAGAAAGCCCGCGTGCAACAATGAAGACCCAACACAGCCAATAAATAAATAAATAAATACACTTATATATAAAAAAAGTCAATAGAGTCTTTAAATCTCAGGTACAAAAAGTGGAACATAATTTTCCTACAGTAAAATTAACTTAGAAGCACCCATTTGTACTCAGAAACAGAAAATTTCAGTTAGTTTTCTTAGTCCTATCCAGTCACCTAAACCAAGTCTATCCAAGTTTAAAACTTACCCAGTTTAAGATACTGCTGCTCCCTCTTTTCCTTCTCTCTCACCTCTGGGGCAGCTTGTTAGTCCAGGGGAGACTTATGAAGCATCATGATATTGGGGGACATGTCTGGGTGTTGATGATCTCTCCTCTCATTTTCTGCAGAGATGACTTGGCCTCTGTTCTCCAGGTGTGAGTGACACACGACATTGCTCTAGGGCACAGCCACTGACTCTTCTGAGGTCATTGCTTTGGCCCCATGCCTGCTCTGTGCAATGCCACAGAATGGTAGCCATGTCTCTGCATACCAGTCAACAGGACACGCTGTTCCTTAGTCCTGTGTCTGTTTACCCTCCTCGGTGGCCTCTTCCATGTCCCGTTGGCTCTCTTTCCCACTAACTTCCGGGCCTCCTGCAGGTCACAGGCACCCATTCGTCACCACTCAGTCACCATGAGAAAGTCCAGGGGGCTGGAAAGGCTGTAACCCTCAGCCCTTTAGGATCTAGATAAGGCAGACTACCATTTACATTCCCACTTTACATCCTTGTGTTCTGGGTTCTTCTCAAGACTGAGATTTTCCAAATACTTCAATGGGAAAACTGGATACAAATTTCTTTACTCTTGGGCTCTCTTAACATAAAGGGGAAATCTCTATCTCACCTCCACCCCGAGACTCTTTCTGGAGTTTGATGCAGTGCATGTCTGTTAGGGGGTGTATGGTGTCCCCCGTGCCCTGCAAATTCATATGTTGAAGCCCTAACCCCAGTGCCTCAGAATATGACTGTCTATTTGGACATAGGGTCTTTACAAAGGTGATCAGCTTAAAAGGAAGCTGTTAGGATGGGCTCTAACCCAGTCTCGAGGTGTCCGTCTAAGAGGAGGAAATTTAGACACAAAAAGAGACACCAGAAGTGCTGGCACACAGAGAGATGGCCATGTGAGGACACAGAGGTAGGTGGTCATCACCAAATTAAGGAGAGAGGTCTCAGGAGAAACCAGCTCTGCTAGCATCTTGATCTTGGGCTTCTAATCTCCAGAACTGTGAGAAATAAATTTCTGTTGTTTATGTCAGCTAGTCTGTAGTATTTTGTTGTGATAGTCCTAGCAAATGAATACAACATCCTTCTCCACATTGCAACTTCTAACAGCTCTGTCTTCTTTCCTTACCTCTACCTCATTTGTATCTCATTCAGGGCAGGAGTGGGGGGGAGGGGAACTCTTTCCCCAAGTTTGCATAGGCTCCGGCACTCCCCACCCCTAACCAATGTTTTGACTTAACTGGGCATTTTGAATCTTTTTGTTGACGAATCTGGAGTCTTTGTTTCACTTGTTCAAATGGGCTTGATTGGAGGAAGCCAAAAGAAACATGTTTGAAGTTCCAGATCTCAAATAAATATGTCATATATCATCCCACTACAAATATGTGTGCATCCAAACTAGTATATATAGGATGGATAAACAACAAGGTCCTACTGTAGAGCACAGGGAACTATATCCACTATCCTGTGACAAACCATAATGGAAAAGAATATGAAAAAGAATATATATGTATAACTGAGTCACTTTGCTGTACAGCTGAAATTAATACAACATTGTAAATCAACTATACGTCAATAAAATTAAAAAAAATATGTGTGCATCTGCTCAAGATTTTCTGGGGAAAGTCCACAGCTCTCTTCAAATTTTCAAAGGCGTTTCTGACCAGAAAAATGTTAAGATTCACCATCTGATCATATTTGAAATGTGATTCAATTTCAAGTACATGATTTATATACATTTTAGAAATAACTATTATGTAAATGAGAGAAGAATGTTTATCTTTGATAAATGTAAATGATATCACACTCATTGCCTTCAGTTAAAAAAATCGCTTATTTAATTTGCCATGAAAAAAGGAGCTAAAGTAAACTGTCTGTGAAATACTTGATACCTCATGCTCATCTAGTCCCAGGTCAAGAGATCATAAAATCATCCTGTTACTTTCACTGGGACCAGCATCTTAGGACACCACCATCAGCAAGAGGCATTCTCCGTCACTCAGGATTTAAACAGGCATGTGCATTCACACACACAGATGTCATGGCACGTTATATTTCTCCTTCCCGCCTCCTTCTGCCTTTTGTGCCATTATTCACGGAACAACAAGGATTCAGAGATGATAGCGGTCAGGGGAGAGGATCAGGAACTCCTCCCCATGTTCTGGGAATTTTTCCTTCCCTTCCTGCCTCAGCCCACCACTATTATCCATCTGATTGCTACAGTAGCTGCTATGGGAATGCAACTTGACCGTGATCCCCTCGCCATGGTTGTCTGGACTGGAGTTTGACAGCCAATAGTGGTACTTCCTTGAGAATTTGGAACTGGCCCATAGGTCATGAAGTTCAAGTTCTGTGAGTAACCATGTAACTCAGGGCACACCAGAGAAGCAGAGAAAGTCGTTTTTGTGGAGAGAAAGGGAAGGAGGAGAGAGAGAGAAAGGATGGAGCAGGTAGGGTAGTGGGAGAAAAAGGAGAGATAAAGTCTTTAACGCATGTCCCTGTTTCCAAGTTGTCACTGATGCCCAGTTGCATTCCTGTCCTCGAGTTCCATGGATAGCCAGGTATCTTTACACTAGTTCCCCCCCTTAAGTTGGGTACAATTTCTATTTCTAATAACATCTCCCATGAGTTTCATTACACACACACACACATACACATATGCACATACAAGAGATGATCTTAGTGTAGGAATATCAAAACTGAACTCTCCCGATGTCAGGGGACATGGGTTCGATCCCTGGTCCGGGAGGATCCCACATGCCGCGGAGCAACTAAGCCCGTGCACCACAACTACTGAGGCTGCACTCTAGAGCCCCCGAGCCACAACTACTGAAGCCCGCGTGCCTAGAGACTGTGCCCTGCAACAAGAGAAGCCACCGCAGTGAGAAGCACTCGCACCGCAACAAAGAGTAGCCCCCGCTCGCCACAACTAGAGAAAGCTTGCGCGCAGCAACGAAGACCCAACGCAGCGAAAAATAAATAAATAAAAAACAAATAAATTTATTTAAAAAAAATTGGGAGGAAAACTGATGATCTACAAAGTTATCATTAATATAAATGAACAAATTTGGGAAACAAAAAACCACTATGCCATACTTGGTGCTATATTTTAGAAGAGATTTTTCATAGTGAAGGCTCACAAAAATGGAGAATCCTCCTTGTGCCGTACCAATCTCACCTGAAATAAAAATCTCCAGGAATAATGAATCTATACAAAGAAAAAATATGAGCTACTTCACTGAAAAAGGGGGGTGCAGTGCCAGCCTTGCAGATTCTGGCTTGATTTTATTGCTTTAGACAGCAAGGTAACTACTGGGAATCACCTCTGGTCTCTGGCCCTATAAAGATACATCAAAAGGAAATGAAAAATATTTTGTCCTTCATTGGCAAATGGAGTTATGTTTTGGGGGCACAAGTGGCTAAAAGTTTAAGGTTTGTAAAAGTGGGTGCTGAATGAGTTTAATAAGCCATAGAAGAATCTGAACCTGCTAGGTTTAATCAAGGAAAACACTGCCAAATAACTAAAAAAGGTAAATATCAGGCTGATTGATGGGTTTTTAAAATGTCATGTGGTACATGTATTTGATTCATTCTCTCTCTCTCTGGAATTAAAACTTCCTAGATGATATGCATGGGTATGTCACAGGGCTGTCCCCAGCAGCCCTGTAAATGGTCTGTAAAAGGTCTTGGTCAGCATGATGAATGTCTGGGTTTTAATTACAAGAGGGTTTTCTGGGTATCTTACTTTACGTGTTCTTTTCCACAAAGACAGTTGCTGCACCTGTTTTACAACCCTGTCTTTTAGAAGGAATGGTTTAATGCTTCTGGCACTGTGGCAATCTTCATAAACACACACACACACACACACACACACACACACACACACACTAAATCTCTGTTTAAAGTTAGACGACAGATATATCAAACATCTTTTCATTTTAGTGGCAAAGCTCTGGCACCCTGATGTTCTGATAGTCTTTCCCTCTTTCTGTATTTTAAGGAAAGGCTGAAACTCTTGCCCAATGAGAAAGTTGTCTCATCTCACCAGCAGATCTCTGCAAACGGGATTTATCCATTGCTTCAAGCCCCAAGTATGACACAGGTGTTTTGTTTTGTTTTGTTTCCAAAAAATGGGTGTGTTCAGCACTGCCCCATGGAGGAGAAATTTAATTGTGTAATGGGCTCCTCAGGTGTGATCCACATCCTCGCAGGGCCTGCACGGACTGCTCGTCCGTTTTGTTCCTGCTTCTCTCCATCCAGCTCACCTGTGATGGTGGCTGAGTGTAGCAGAAAGAGCTTGAAGAGAAGGAAAGGGAAGGGCTGCAGGGAGAGAATGGGCCAAGTACAGTTTCTGGCCCATAGTGCTTATTCATTCAATCTGTAAACATTTATGGAAGCTACAGCATGTTAGGCGTTGTTCCAAGTTCTGAGGAAGAGTGATGGGAAAAACAAAAAACCCGAACACCCGAGTCTCTGCTCTCATCGATAAAGCTTATAACCCAGTGGCAGTTAAATGCTTGCAGAGTGAAGGGATGCCTAGATGCAGGGAGCGACAGCAGGGGTGAGAGCTGGGGGCAGCTCCAACTGCCCACTCCGTGTAACTGTAAGTACTGACTTACCCAAATCGACTTCACCATCCCAACTCTAGGAGTCCCGTCTCCGCGGAGCAAACTGTAACCCGCGTGTACTAGCATTCTCACTCTTATTTAAACTGTAAATTTAACGTGCCCGTAGGGAGGGGAAAGGCTGAGGGTGCCTGCCGAGACTGGCGTTCGCCCGGCCTTCCCAGCATCCCCGTGACCTTTGAGCCGCGCAGTGGAAACCTCCCCAAGAGAACCGCCAGGTGGCACCTGTCAGGCGCAGATAGGGAGAGTCATTCTCCCCAATCCCCAGCCAACCGGAATAGCCGGGCTGTGCGCCTTCGCCAGTAGGCTTGTTAGCGAGGCAGAGGGGGAGTGTTAGCCTCGGTTCAGACTGCGCGGTTACGTACCCCGTTTTCCCCACACCCCAAACACGCAGAGTGTAGACCTGTCCCCACGCGCCCGGGCTGCCAAAGGCGCGTCATACGCTTGTTGGGAGCGGCTCGGCCTCAGTCACCGCGCCGCGACTTGGGGGCTGGCGGTGGGTGGCCGTGGGCTGCGCTGAGTTGGAAGCCTCGCCAGTGCCCAGGTCTCCTCCGCCCGACCTCATCCAGGGCCAAGGCGGAGGAGTGGCACGAGAGACGGGACCCAGGGCAGTGGCAGGCAGAAGTCCGGTCACGCGGGACACCGCCTCCACCTCTCCCCCCCGCCTCCCGGGTCTGAGCCCGGGTCCGGGGCGCCTCCTCCCGCCGGTTAAAAACCCTGTGGTTTCCGCGGCCCCGGCCGCAGCGTGGCGGCGTCGGGTCACCTCTCCCCACCGCTCCGCAGCGGCGCTCCCAGCAGCCCAGGCTGGGGACCGTCCCCGCTGGCAGAGGGGCCCAGCAGAAGGTTGGGGTGCAGGGTGGCCGCACCCGGAGCAAGCGTGTTGGGGTCATTTCGGATTGGGCGGCCGGGTCACCAACTCCACTCCATCGGTAGCGGAAAGCGAGCTGCGCCAGTTGCGCGACTGTCGCTGCCGTCGCTGCCTCTATTCGGCCGCCGGTGACATTGGGAGGAGACCGCTGGTAACGAGCGGAGGAGGAGGAGGAAGAGGAGCAGGGAGGGCTGGAGGGGGGCAGAAAGTAGCGATTGTGCCAGGGGGCGTGTGAGCAGCCGGAGAGGCGGCCGCGCTGGTGCAACTTCTCCGGGGCGCGCGCGGCGGGGCGGGGAGCGAGCGCGGAGCGCGGAGCGCGGCGGGCGCCGGGAGCCGGAGGGAGGCGCGGGAGCCTCGGGGAGCCGCCTCCAGCGCCCCGCGCCCTGCGCCCTGCGCCCTGCGCCGCCGCCGCGCCGCCGGCTCGCTTCCTCCGGGTTCCCAGCCCCGGGTGCTGAGGCTCCGGTCTATAAATAGCAGGTTACAGCTCCCGCTGGCGCGCACAAGCTGACCCGCGAACGCCGGAAAGTCAGGCTCAAAGTGTCTGCTGCTGCTGCCGCCCCCTACTCCGCCTCCGGGAGAGGTAATTACCCGCCGGGGCTCGAGGGCTCGGCGGGGGCTTCGGCAGGGTGGGCTGGGGGACGGTGGGGGGCTCGCGAGGCGTTCGAGCGGGTCTGAGAGCGCGGGGGCGGGCGGCGGGGGGCGGGGAGCCAGTCTGTTTGGCCTCAAGTTTCTCAGCCTGGCGGCCCCGATAGCCCCATGCAGCCCTCGCTCCTAAGCGGTGTGGTGTGCTGTCTCTCCCGGGCTGCCGGGGTACCCCTGACACCCGTGGACCCCCTGGCCGGACGCCCCTTGGCGGGGCCGCGCGCAGGTTCAGGTTCACCGTCACCCTCGCCCCCTCACACTCACTCTGTGGGCCCCGCGTAACTCTGAGCTCTGGCCTCACTGACCTTCCAAGGCGGCGCCCGCCCAGCCTCGCGGTCCTTTTGGAGAGGCTGCGGTGCCCCGGGGGACTCGCTCTCCACCGCCTCCCGGCCGCTAACCTGCCGCCGCCGCCCGCCTCGGGAGAAGCCGTCTTCGAGGCGAGCGGGTGGGGGTGGGGTGGGAGTAAGGGAGATTGATACCGGGGTCTCCGTTGCCCCGTGGTTCGGTGTTTCCTAAGGAGCCCCCTCTCCATGGCCACCCCCATCCCACTCCCGGCAACTCATTCCGGCAGAGAAGCCCGGTGCGTCTCTTCTTGGCCACCGAGCATCTCTTGTCCTGCCCCAGAGAGGTCTCATTTTTAAAGGGGTTCGACAGCGCGGGGCCGTGGCTGGAGGGCGGTGGGGGGCCGTGGTCGCGGGGCTGGCGTGGGGAAGTCATTGTTTGGCGTCTGACAGCTGCGCTGCAGGGTCTGCGAGCTCTCTGGCACCTTTGGCAGGGAGGGCCCCAGGCCGGGGATGTTAGGAGCCAGGGGCTGGTTCCTGAATGGACTTTCGGGCTTGTAGCTGCGACTAAGATCGGGATGCTGGAGCCCCACGTATCTGCTTTTGCCCCTCCCTATGTCTCTGAACTCTCCTCCCTTTTGGGGGGTGGTGTCTGCCCCTACACGGTGGAGAGGCACCGGCAGTTTCTGTTTGGGGACAAGGGGTTTATAAGGGCGAGGATGTGCGTATGGATTAGGTTGCCGCTGCCGCCCCAAACTTACTGGAAAAACCCGAGAGGGTTTTTTTCTATTACTCTCGTTTTAATGATGCAGATTAACTTTGCCTGTCTCCCCCCAATCCCCTCCGCCGGGAACTAGGTTTCCTCCCTCTTTCTGAGGTGTGTTATTTGAGGTCATTACATTTTATGACTCCAGGTGTTACATTTTACATATCTCCTTCCTCTCAGTGTGACAGAACCTGTTTGTTAAAGGTGTGGCTCTATAAAATAAGTGAAAGCCTGGAAGACAGGGGGTAGATTGTCTTCTTTCCCTCGAGATGGGCACTGGATAGCCCGTTTGTAGGTGTAGGACTACATTTCCAAGACCTTGGCTTGTCATAGGAGTTTTCTTAATGGGTTCTGGACCAGCAGTAGTAGTAATCTGACGATGCTAAAGCAGCATATAAGGTGCAAGGAACCACCGACAGGGCAGCTGGCTAGTGCAAGAAGTTGAGTAAAAAGAGGACTGGGTAAGTGGGCACTGTCTCACTTAACAGACAAAGAAATGCATGATCTTGTGTTCCTTTGTGATATACCCCAGTAGAGCATTGATGTGACACCGGAGTAAATGATCAATGGCTCTGTAATACGTACTTGAGCGTTAAAAATTGAGCCTCTTGGATTTGTAGTAATGTAAAACGCGACTGCAGTGGAATGCTTTTCCAATGTATTTCTCTCAAATGTGCTTTAGGACATTGTCCTTGAAAGGTTCTGAGAGACTAGATCCTCAGTGTCTTTCAGAAACATATGTGCTGCTTGAAATACTGCTCGTATTTTTGAAGAATATTCTCTGTGATTAGGCAAATCAATATTTATTTGTGATAAATTAATGACCAGTTAGGATGTACATATTTATAACGGTGTTTTGTTTTTGATCCATTGATAAAGTATAAGAAAAACCAGATAGACCAAGTTTAGTCTTGTTCCTCCAGCTGTTTAAAGAAGCACATGGTCAAAGTTATAGGCAGAAAGTACTTTCCAAATGTCGGGTTTGAGCTTCACTTTGGGGATGCAAATCGACTGAATGACTTCATTCCCCGTAAGGTTTTTGTCAAAATACTCATAAGATAGACTCATCAGTTAAATTTGATTATAAAATAATGCTATTATATTTGAGTGGTGTGAAATGGAAAACTCCTTAAGCTTAGGGAAAAGCCAGATATTTGTTCTAAATTGTGCAGATTGAAAGCAATTCATTTCCTTTCTGAGACCTGGGAGTTTCTTCTAGTACAAGTAATATTAATTTGCACATGGGTGACAGAGGCTACTTTCACTACTTTGAGGCAAAACCCAAGAGGGCAGTTCTCCTAAAGACAAAGAAAAAAGTGCAAACTGATCTCATATCTCTTAGCAACTGAATAGATGTCAGTTGTCAGGTAATTACCTGACATCTGAGAACACAAAGTTAAAAAAGTTATGAAATAATTAGTGAGCAAAATGCTTACTGAATATGTTACATTTTCTTATTTCATAGTGCACAATCCCCAGCCAGTACTAATATTAGAGATATAAATATCATAATTTTTGTAATCTGTGTGGAATAAATTCTTGTCTTTCATAACCATGGGGATTTTAATAGCTAGAAATGTGCTGTTTTAAATAATCTCAAGTTTAATGTTAATATTCATTTGAAAGCTGTATCTGCCTCTTCTGTATTCTGTACCTTAATTTTTCAGTGTGTTCTATCTATCTTTCTAAAGCCCTAGGGAATGTGCTTCATAGCCACTTTGTTACTACTTTTTAATATTGAGTTAGAAATCTTTGATTATAAAGCTCTTTAGGATACACAAATATACATACTTTCATATTCAGGCTAAGAAATGAGGTTATTAGACAAATAATTTCAGTTTAAACATTTATTTTTACATAAATCCAAATGATAATGCCATGATTGCATTTTTGTGTGCAAGATGCACATAGCTTTTGTTTTCCAAAACTTTAAATGCAGTATGTATTGATACCTAGAAACACATTAAAATATGGAAGAAAATTTTAAGCAATCTTGAGAGTCCCAGGCATTATTATCATTTGAATCAAGACTTGTTAGTTCACTTACTTTATATGTTTTCATGACCTTGTCGACCAATAGGAGCATTTGAAAAGGCTTATGAAGTTTTATTATTATAATTATCTCGTTTGTATACCTGCAACTGCTGTGGGATTTTTCTTATATAAGGGACAGTTGTAACCACTATCTTATGTCCTAGAAGTATCTTGTTAATACATGGTATACCATAAGGCCGGTGGAATATCTAAGAGCTGCAACTTCAGGCTTTTTTTTTCCAATTGACTTTGTAATTTTATCGAACACTGATAGATGTAATCCCAACATAGTGTGAGGAATTGGATTTCAATGTAATCTGTGCTCTTAAATCATGTTTTCCAAACTGAGTTTCTTACATTGCAATATTTTGAGTAAGTTCTGTCTTTTGCATTGGCAGCCATGCCAACTAGGTGTCCTAATTGTGTGGAGAGGCCTCAAAATAGCTCTATGCAGAGCTAAGTGGAATAGACTTGGCAGTATTCATTTGGTTAAGCTGATTAAAGGAAGTAGTGAGAAGTTGTCTAGATCATGTGGCTGTGATCAGAGATTCCTTTGGGAATTATCTAAATTAATGATTTCAAGGGGATGGAGGCAACACTTCCCTCAAAGATGAACTTCTCCCTCCTTCTCCCCCTCCCTCCCTCCCTCCCTCCCTCCCTCCCTTCCTTCCTTCCTTCCTTCCTTCCTTCCTTCATTCCTTTCCTTCCATCCATTTGTCTCTTATCTTTCTTTTTCTACCTGCGTCTCTGGTTGTTAAAATGAAGCACTGCAACAGGCCTGATGTTGGAATTACTGAGCTCTGTGCTCTATTTTCCACATTGCCAAGGATGGAGAGAAGTTTGTGGGATATACAGGTGGCCTTAATACTCACTCTGAATTTGAATTATCTGAGTAACAACAACAATGAAAAATGTCTTCCAAGATCAACATAAAATATAGTTCTTTAAAATTTCCATATATGAGTTGTTTTAATATATCATGTATTTATAAATTATAAGTACTTTAAAAGGAGAAACAGATTTTTATGTGTCTCAAAACGGAGTGTGATTTTTAAAAAGTTAAGCAGCAATGATTTAAAGGGAATCCTCTGAGCATTTTTCATTATAACAAACTTAATGGGCAGAAATATGAGTCTTTCACCTTTCACCTTAGTTCTTAAAATAGGTAGCTACAGTGCATTAAGTAGACCAAACTGGGGACTACCATTGCAGAATACAATGAAGCAAATAAAATGCACTCCCTTACCCATAGCAAAGTTCTCTATAGCAACACTTTCTTTAATCCAGTCTTTCAAACATTTCTCATTTCATTTTCTTGGGGCTTTACTCTTCTAGCCAAAAGATCAGAGATGAGCCTGAGCAATTAGCACAACCAAACCATAAAAATTATTCACCGTTGGGAAAATAAAGTAGAACTAAAAACCAGTGACGTCTTAAATTGAAGTTATAACCTGTAGATGAGGGGAGATTATAGCTATGTCCTTAAGAAAGCTTGAAAGTATCATTAGTGATTATTTAACATCCTACAAAGCCCTTTTGAACATTTTCATATACCGAACTTGCTAGATAACAACATATTCCACTTGGAGCACTGGCATATATCACATTCATAATAGAATATGTTACATACTTGCTGCACAGTATTAAAAAAAATCACCCTTTAAAAAAATTTCATGTCTTCATTAACAAAACCCATAACTTTTTATATTTACTAATCTAATCAGATCTTTTTTACCTAAATTTATGAGACAGGGATGATTTTATGGCATGTGTAATTTCATTTCTCCCTAATAGCTTTCTTCTCTTGAAGCAGTTATGAATAAATATGTTCCAGAGCTATGTTTTTTGGATAAATTTGCTTTAAAATAGAGCATTTCCACTTTCCTGAAGGCGTCCATTGTGCATTTGGAGTGAAAGAGACAGCACTAGGTGGCAGTGTGCAATGCTTAGTAGCCTTGGGTCTTTTTAATTGCAATATATTCATTATTAAAGCTGTTCTTTTACACAGAATTTATTTATATCACGGGCGAGCTAATGAAATTAAAATCAACAGGCAGCTAAATCCTTAGCAGTATATGTATAAGATCTATTGTTTGTAATACTTTAAAGATTTGATTGTAATATTTAACACACTCTGCTTTTATGTGGGGTCTGCTCGTGTGGGGAATTCTTAGCAATTAATTGAACTAAACGTGCCAGAATTCTGCTTATGACTGGGTAAGAAAAAGGTAAAGACAAAATTAAGTGAACATGGTAGAACTCTTCCCCACCCCCAGTATGGTCATTCTAAAACAGACATTGTATTAACCATTTGCATTTTAATCCTAATCCTCTCATTACACGGGCTGAGCAAATTCTTTTTTCTAAGTGTTGAAGGCTATAATTCTTAATTTTTCCTCTATCTTATTGCCCTTGGGACAATGCAAAAAAGAAAAAAAAGTGCAGATTGTCTCCCTGACACTTCAGCAGTTCCCTAATGTCCTCTGTAATAGTGATGGCCTGGCCATCACAGTGACCAAATTGGATTAGCCACGTAGCACTCTAATTTACTTTATTGTGACAGCTGAAATTTATCCAAACCATTTCTTCTTGGTTTATCTGGATGTCAGCATCCCTTTCTTTGGCTGAATGACTAAATCATGGGCCATGTCAGAATTAAAATTTATTCCATCCTCCGTGCACCAGAATGGGTCCCGTGCATAGTGTAGCCACCTGATTGGAACCTCCTCAAGGTCAACAGGGTAGGTGTTTCAAACCATGTTCACTGGATGGGGCAGTTGTGGGAATGGAAACCAAGGGAAAAATTAATCAACATAAATTTGCATAATTAAGAAATATACTTCTTTTAAAAGACTTTTTAGTACTACGTAAAATTTTAAACATAATAAAAAATAGTACAGTGAACTCTCGTGTTCCCACCAGCCAACTTCAGTAATTGTCAAATCATGGCCATTCTTGTTTCATCCACAATCTCACTAGCTTTTCCCCTTTCTGCAGTTTTGGGAAGCAAATCCTAGAAATTATATCAAAGGAAATATACTTGTGAAGCAGTTATTTACAAAAATAGGTATCATATGAAGGGCAAGTTAAAAAAAAAATTACTAAAGTAAGAACACTACATATTTCAACTAAAAAATTAGGAATCTTGGCATTAGTTAAATTATGCACAAATTATGAATTTGTTTCTGGAAAATATGGCAGACTATATAATTAAGGAATTGATTTCAACTTAGGTTCTATGTCGTATTTTCTTAATCATCAGAAGTGTGCAGTAATGTTCCTTGAACGTGGTAGGTAGTTAGTACATGCTTGATAAACCAATGACTGCATTAGGCTTCTTCGATTAAAACAAATACTGACTGTCTGCATACCTTGTCACTACAGTTCTCTTATGTAACATTTTACTTCTAAAGAGGCAGACATTGTAGACAACAGCAGGCCCTTGGCATGCGAGAATTTAGTTTGCAAGAGTCAAGATTTTACCAGCTGTCTTAAATTACTTACACGTAGTAATCTATAATTTTGCTGAAGTGTGAATTTTAAATCACACAGTCCTGGAAACTGGCCTTTCAGTGAATGAGCCCAGCCAGTGGGCCGGTGGTCATACCTCCAGGTGATTTTATGCTCTAGGTAACATGGTACTTCACTTTCTAGAGCTAGTTATCCCTGGTGAGTGTGTTTGAGAATTTGGCAATCTGAGAAATCGTTTGGTCCTCCCCTTTGAAAATGTCATGAATCTCCTAAAATATACCTGTAAGATTTTGTGTTGAGTTGAAATTTTAAATGAGTAGGATTTTTTCAGATTTCAAAAAATTGACAGTAACCATTATGTATAAATCATTATGATATTATGTGTCTAAGAGAAAATATAATTCCATGGTAGAGAAAACAAGTATTTTGTATCTAAAGGGTTTGAGCCATGCCATACTTTTCATATGTAAAAATTATATAAGGAACAAAGGCCCTGTATAATTTTCTTAATACTAGACAGATAATTTTTTTGACTTTTTTGAAATTTACTATAATGTTTTCTTTCCTGGGCTGTGTTTTAAAGACTGCCTCCCAATTTATTCATGCTATTCATATTCCGATTTCTCACTTTATATTTTGGGTGGGAGTGAAGAATGGTACATACTCAGAATAGTGTAACAAGAAATAATTGAGCCAGTTGGCTTCCAGTTGATTTTTTTTTTCTACTCATTTTTTTTCCAGATTATAAATGTAATAGATCTCCATTGAAAAAATTTTGGCAAGTAGAGAAAAGTCTAAAGAGGCAGAAAAAAATCATCCAAGGACATATTTTTAGTGTTTTATCATATTTCTTTCTAGAATCCTGTGATTCTTTCTAGATTTTGTGATTCTTCTACAAAAGTTGAGATTATAGTACATGCATGCATGTGTGTGTGTGTGTGAAAATGTCTTGATATTTTTTTCCACTTAGAATTCTGTTGTTCAATTCAGTTTAGAACTTGATTGAGCACCTACTATGTGCCAGGTACTATGCTAAGCTCTTTTCTGGTTTACAGCAATGAATAAAAAAGAAAATCACTTTTCCTGTGCCTGTAAACACTGCTCTAACCTTTTCTTTCTTTTCTTTTTTTTTAAATTGCCATCTGGTAGTTAGGCATACAAATCACTATCATTTGTTTAGCCATCCTTGCAACTTTGACTTTTTGGCATTTTTTTCCTGTTAACACACTGTGATGAATCTTTTCTGTATGACCTCATTTTCTAATATCCCTTGTCTATCATTTTTACTGTTTCCTTAGGAATGATTCCTAGAACTAGTATTCTGGATAAAAAGTATAAACCTTTAAAAAATTCCTTATACATATTGCCAAACTGCTTTTTAGAAAGACTGCACCCATTTTCATTCTCCCTGGAAGTACATAAGTCACATCTCCATCCTCACCAGCACTGAGGGATATGATTATTTTTTATTAAGTTTGTTAATTGGAATGAGGAAGATGATTTTAACATCAACCACAACAAGAAAACTTATTGCACACCTTGTGCAGCCCATTCATCAAACAAGACCTTTATCTATATTATCTCATTTAATCTTTGCAACAACTGTAGGAGGAGGACAATGTTACCATCCCATTTTAAAGGTTAGGAAAGTTATATTTTGAGAGGTTAAGTGGCTACCCGGAAGTCACACAGTTGGTAAGTGGTCGAATTGGGTCTTGGACCAAGACTGATTTTACTGTAAAGTCTAGGCTTTAAACTACTGCATTCTTCTACTATTGTTTTATTAAGTGAGGCTGAACATTTTGTTGTTGTTGTTTCAAAGCTCCAAATTTTTAAATTTGATTTATTTATATATATTTATTTTAATTGAATTATAGTTGATTTACAGTGTGTTAGTTTCAGGTTATGGCAAAGTGCTTCAGTTATACATATGTATATATTCTTTTTCAGATTCTTTTCCATTATAGATTATTACATGATATAGAATAATGTTTCCTGCGCTATTGACTAGGTCCTTGACATTTGAGGCTGAACATTTTTGTAATGCTTATTTTCATTTGTACTTTATTTTAAATATTAATTTATATTTTTAGCATTTTTGCATATTGGGACCTTGGTTTTCTTTTCATCAATTTTAGTGTCCTTTATGATACTGTCTTTTTGTCATTTATGTTATCTGTATCGCTTTGCTTTCTTTTAATATATGAAAGTTGAAAATGTGTGGGTTGTTAAGTTGAATGTCATATTTCTCCCATTGTATTATTTTTTTTTTTGCTTAGATAATACTTTCTCATTAACATTTACCTAAATTATTCTTCCCCTAAAACAATTTACATCTAATTCTTTAATGATTTTTTTTTATCACTTTTCCACCAACATTGTTTTGGTGTATGGTGTGAGATAAGAATTAAATTGATTTCCCTCCTAATAACATTTTTCAGCAGCAGTTTTTGAATAATGCATCCATTTCCCACTTATTTGTGATTCTATCACATCATGTTATCTGATTCTAGAGGTAAACACACAGACACACACACACAGACACACACAGACACACACACACACACTCCCACATAGTGGGTTTCTGGTTCTGGTATACTTACTTCATTCTAGTGTTCTGTCAGTATTTTTTATTAATATTACACAGGTTTAGATGTTGTTATTTGCTTAATACCTGGTAGTATTGATGCTCTCTTCTTGTTTATTTTTCTGTAGCTTTTAAGACATTCTCACTGATATTTCTTCTGGACTCTTTCTAGAATAACTTGGAAAAGTTACCCCCACATATTTTTAGATTTTAATTGAAATTTGAGTGTATAAATGGAATTGAGGAGAATTGGCAGCTTAATGGGACTTAGTCTTCTTGTAAGCAACCTGGTGTGCCTCTCAGTACAGTTTTGATTTGGAGGGTTTTTCATGCTATATGTAAGAGCCTGTATTAGACATCAATCATTCTGTCTAAGTATTTTCCTTTTTTAGTATTCATTCTCCAAACTGACCAGGGAATTAGGCAGCATGCCCCATGCACCATGGGCCCACCTTAGCTTTGCCCATTCCTGTTCATGTGTTTGGCTTAATGGCATCTCATTGTCCAGGAAAGAGAGGGGCACACGAGGTTCGAAAGCTTCTCTTTCCCATTATTGGGCCACAGCCTTGCTCTAAACATATGTTTATTTTAAATTATTTTACTTAAATTAGCCTAAGAAGATACATTCAGTATAAATATTTAAAATATCAAAATGTGAGTTCTACTTCTTCAACAGCTCACCAAGGAAGTATCATAAAATTGTCCAAAATTTGTAATACCTGTAAATCAAAAAAATATAATCCAGCAAACATTGCTCAGTTTGATATTTGGTTTCCAGTTGTCAAATCTGGTGAAAGTACCTCTAAGATCATCAGTTTTGGCCCATTACAATGGAGCGACAGGGTTGGGTAACTAGCCTGAAGCTATAGCTCATTTATTTGGGTCTGTGCTCCAGTTATAGAGATTTAAAAAAAAAATGAATATCCAGAAAGATTTTTGTACACACAATTTGTTTATGTCTTTTTAAAATGCTGCATAGCTATATACTCCAGCTCTCTTCCATTGACGGGTGTATAAAACAGTTTGCTTATTGGAATCATGCAGAAGAGAAAGACTTGCTTTTATGAACATGAGTCCTCCAGGTTTTCTTGAAGCTGAGACTTGTTTATCTCAGGCTAATGGACCCCGCATCTGCTGGTGCCCTGTCTCAGGAAGCTGCAGATAGACAAGTGGGAGAAATATTGTGTGTGTGGAGGCGTCTTCAGGCCTGCTCATCCATACCCCCAGTTCAGTTATATTATTTTCAATGGCAGTTCTTCTGCGTAGTGGAACTTTGCATGTAAGTTACATTCAAGTTACAAACATCGGATTGTGGTAAGAACCACGTTCATCTCTCTATTTAAAACTGTGAGGACTTCCCCATGGACGGGTCACTAAGTCAGATTCTACGAACATCCACTTTCCATTTCATAGACTAGATCATTGAGCTCAACAACAAGTGAAAGCAAGTGAAAAGCTTATAATTTGCTTCTGTTAAGACTTTCTAATTTCCATGCTTAGGTTCCTGTATTTCTTTTCAGTTGGACGCTTGAAGCAACAATGCACTCACTAGCAGTGATGAAAGTCCTCTCAAAGCCTCAGGAGAATTTTTCTCCCACTGGTTTAAATTTCCCTGTCAAAATTTCTCAGGTAATGTGATACTGCGAAAGAGTGTGTGAGAGAGAAAAAGATCCACCATTGTAGACAGGGCAGGGCAAAGACACTGCAATGGGGTCGTAAATCATATGACACTTATCTTGGGATTCTAACCCATACAGACCTATATCTCCATAGTGTTTTCTGCATCCAGCACGTAAACACTAATTGTAATTTTAAAAATGATTTAAAAAATCACTGAAAAATACTTAGTTCAAGAAGACACCTCTAGTTTAACTATTTCCCTGCACCATTTTAGGATGACCAAGGTTTTATTTATTTATTTATTTATTTATTTGATTGAAGTATAGTTGATTTACAATGTTGTGTTAGTTTCTGCTGTACAGTAAGTGACTCAGATATACATACATATATATATTCTTTTTAAAATATTCTTTTTCTTTATGGTTTATCATAGGGTTTTGAATATGGTTCCCTGTGCTATACTGTAGGACCTTGTTGTTTATCCATTCTATATATGATAGCTTACATCTGCTAACCCTAAACTCCCACTCCATCTCTCCCCTAACCCCCTCCCCCTTGGCAACCTGTTCAACCCCCTCCCCCTTGGCAACCTGTTCTCTGTGAGGATGACCAATGTTTTGATATGCTCAGGGCTGGTGGATTTCAGTGCTGAAACCTGGAGAGACCTGGGCAAATGGGCTGGTTGGTCACCTTATCATCACAAACACGTTTGAAAAGTATAGAGAGATTAACAGGTAGAAGTTTTCAAATAATCTATTGTGCTCAGTAGAAAGGAGAGATAGTTTTTGGTATGTGAAAGTGCTACTTGAACATTCTATGAATAATAATCACCCCAGGATGATACAAAATCTGGACTCAGGTTGTTCTTTTCTGGCAGAAACTGGATATTTTTAATTTATGTACTTATTTATTCATAATTTATTCCCTGCACACTTCCAAAAATGATTTGAGATGGTTTACAGTAAAACAACATAAAAAGATACTGAGTTTATTTTGGTTTTGTTTTTAATTTTATTTATTTATTTATTTATTTTTGGCTGTGTTGGGTCTTCGTTTCTGTGCGAGGGCTTTCTCTAGTTGCGGCAAGTGGGGGCCACTCTTCATCGCGGTGCGCGGGCCTCTCATTATCGCGGCCTCTCTTGTTGCGGAGCACAGGCTCCAGACGCGCAGGCTCAGTAATTGTGGCTCACGGGCCCAGCTGCTCCATGGCATGTGGGATCTTCCCAGACCAGGGCTCGAACCTGTGTCCCCTGCATTGGCAGGCAGATTCTCAACCACTGCGCCACCAGGGAAGCCCCGATACTGAGTTTTTACAGCAGTTCAATACTAATGCAAAAGATATATTTTGGAGCTTGTCTAAAAGTACCATGCCTTAAAAATGAAATTTGATAATATGAATACTAACCAGTACGAGATCTGAGGTACTCTAGGTAGAAACACATATGGGGACATTTAAAAATCACTACCCAAATCCCATGATTTTGGATAAAAAAGTAGCAATTTTTTGAACAATGTTTTGATGTTATAAGGTTCCCATGAGGCAGTCTGGGTGAGCTATTGTGGAGAGGGCCCAATAGACAAGAATTCTGAGCCCATCCAAACAGGACTGGCGGCTTTCTTTCACAGGCATGTTTTTGATTCTGTCTCCATACATTCTAGCTTTAGACACATTTGTGTTGCATTGAAAAGACTGTTGCATTTATTTAAAAGACCTACTATAAGACTTTGTTCCTCCAAATCTAGGCTGTAGTGACTTTGGGAAAGTCATTGAAATCTACCTGAGCCTGTTTTCTCATCTATTAAGTACAGATAATAATAACTATCTCAGATTTGAAGTGAGAATTAAGTGGGACTGTATACAAAAACTATAAATTACAATTTATAAAATATACTATAAAAGCATGGTATTAAATATATTGACAACCACTAATGTGATTATTATTCTGTTATATCCTATACTCAGAATGATTATTTGGGACTCAGTTACAGCTTGACATGTAACCAAGAAAACTATATAGATTCAGTGTCCACTCTGATGAATTTTAAGCATAGCCTCCTAATCTGTAAACTGGTTCATGAACACCCACCTTGCAAAGATGTTATGAGGATTAAATACAATAAGGGATGTAAAGCACACAGTGTCAGGCCATAGTAAGTCTTCAATGAGTAGTAAGTCTTCAAGCTATTTTATTACTGTGATTAATAGTTTTTATTTTATATGAATGAATGAGGAATTGAGATATTAGAGTTATCTGATGCTATATTTTCTAAGCTTTCGACAGTAGAATTTTAAATGAAATCTAAAATCTCGGTGTAGAAAGTAGACATACAAACAATATTTTATTAGCATAGATGCATTTTGTAAGTTCACATTTTAAAAATATGCTTATTGATAAGGTCAATCAACGAAAACAAGGCAGTTCCTTTGCTGAACACAAATACGCAAACTTTGTGCTTATAGATAATATTTGAGCAATTATGTCTGCTCCATCATGAAATATATTTTTTACTTGTTTTATTTGTTTTCTTTCCTTTTTAAAATTTGGTGTCTTTATTTGATTTTGGTTTATTTGGTATTTTTATTTTGTGCCTTTGGTTTATACAGTTTCTTCCTCTAGATTGCAAATTTCTTTTTTTTTTTTTTTGTATTTATATATATGATTTTAAAATATTTATTTATTTTTAAAAATTTTTATTGGAGTATAGTTGCTTTACAATGTTGTGTTAGTTTCTGCTATACAGCAGAGTGAATCAGCTATATGTATACATGTATACGTATATCCCCTCTTTTTTGGATTTTATTCCCATTTAGGTCACCACAGAGCATTGAGTAGAGTTCCCTGTGCTATACAGTAGGTTCTCATTAGTTATCTGTTTTATATATAGTAGTGTATATATGTCAATCCCAATCTCCCACTTCATCCCACCCCTCCTTCCCCCCTTGGTATCCATATGCTTGTTCTCTACTTTTGTGTCTCTATTTCTGCTTTGCAAATAAGTTCATCTGTATCATTTTTCTAGATTCCACATATAAGTGATATCATACGACATTTGTTTTTCTCTTCCTGACTTACTTCACTCTATATGACAGTCCACCCACATCTCTGCAAATGACACAGTTTTGTTCCTCTTTATGGCTGAGTAATATTCCAGTGTGTATATGTACCACATCTTCTTTATCCATTCCTCTGTTGATGGATATTTAGGTTGCTTCCATGTCCTGGCTATTGTAAATAGTGCTGCAATGAACATCGGGGTACATGTGTCTTTCTGAATTATGGTTTTCTCTGGATATATGCCCAGGAGTGCGATTGCAGGATCATATGGTACTTCTATTTTTAGTTTCTTAAGGAACCTCCATACTGTTCTCCATAGGGGCTCTATCAATTTACATTGCCACTAACAGTGCAAGAGGGTTCCCTTTTCTCCACACCCTCTCCAGCATTTATTAGATTGCAAATTTCTTAAGGATTGGGAGCATCTTCAGTTTTATCTTTTGGACCCAATGCCCAGTAGAATGCATGGTACATGGTAGGCCTCAAAAACGTTTTGTGGGTGAATGAATAATCAGCCTAGTGAGGCTTATTCTACCTGAGAAAAATTATTGTGTTTTTAAAGGTGTAAGGGTATGAAAAGGACAGGAAATGAAATATCAATTAATAAACTGACTGATCTAAAAATAACGCCTTCTTGATGAAGGTCTAGGAGAACTTTAATCTATTAGTAGAGCTCTTGCTACACCAGGGAAGATTCTGGTCTTTGAAAAGTCTGTGTGTGTGTGTATGTGTGTGTGTGTGTGTGTGTATGCATGCATATGTGTGCTCCTTCATGCATGTGGTTTTGTGAGAGTGAGTGAGGGACAGAGTGGAGGACATTGGAAGGGAATGAACACTTGTGCAGGCCCTGCCATGTGTCAGGCACTTGCCAAGTATGTTGCTTTGAATATGGTCTGTTCTTCTTGGGGATTTTTGCTGCATCAGAGCCTGCTGAAATGCACCCAGTGAAATGTTTATCATGCTTTGGCAGATGGACTCTGGGAAACAATTACAAACTATTTGTAGAACTGTGGGGTCAACTGTTTTCTGTCTTTTTGAGGCTGAGTAATTTGTAGAGCTCTTTATCACCCTTGTCTTATCCATGAGAACCAGCAAGGAAAGGTCTCAGTAAATCGGAAAAAAATAAATCCTCATGGGAACTCACATATTTCCTGTATCCTGATAAAAATAACAATAGCTGGCATTTATTGAACACCATGAATGCTTTACTTACATTAACTCTTTTACTCCCCACAATTAGCTGAGCTAGGCACTGCCGTTACCCCCATTTTACAGGTGAGAACCGTGAGGACAGAGAGGAAATGTAATGTGCTGCAGTCTCGTCTTTAGGAAATGGTAGATCCAGGATTCTGAGCAAATTCCTTAAGCACCCACCACTCAGGACCATACTCTTGCCATCTGACTCTTCGAATATCAGCTGCAGAAGTTAAGAGGAAGCCTGATGTTCCTGCCGGTTCCATGTCAGGGTTCTTCACTTGAGCTTCAGTTGATGGGAAAGGAAAATGTGCCCTTGAGGGTAGCTTGCAGCCATGGTGCCAGGGGCGAAGTGTGCTCTCTCTTTGTTGGGTCGGGAAAGTCGAAGGTGATTGTTCCAGTCCCAGAGGAGGGAGGCTGGCTAAAAACAATGTAGCTATCTGTAGGATCCTTCCCTTTGCCATTTGTTTCTTCTAGTTGGGAAACATGGTTATTTAGTTCTAGCTGGAGCCATCTGTTGAGCATATATATATACATAATATATAGAGGTGCTATGTTGCTTATGAGCATAAAATTGCCCGGCGATTGGAAACCTTTAATCATACGCTTTGAACATTCTAGCCAAAATTTTT
The DNA here is from genome assembly GCF_949987535.1 of Balaenoptera acutorostrata. Classification (NCBI taxonomy): domain Eukaryota; kingdom Metazoa; phylum Chordata; class Mammalia; order Artiodactyla; family Balaenopteridae; genus Balaenoptera; species Balaenoptera acutorostrata. The sequence continues at coordinate 26,113,360 of NC_080068.1, read as the reverse complement.
GTGGCCTAAAAAACATCATAGGTGGAAGGAAACATCTGCTGTGTTTTTCATGAGAGCTGTGGAATCCAGTCTGCTTCATTTACACAGTCATTTTATGTGCATCGGGCATACTTAAGAATTTTACTTGTCCCTGAATTTTCTGAGAACATTCCCCATGCGTAGAAATAAATGTTAACCTCTGTAAAAATCCACTGGTGAAAGCCATCTATAGAAGTTGGCAGCTCAAGGTATAAAAAACACTGTCCAGGCTGGATTGTTTTTCCCTCCTGCTGTCTTAGAAGATATATCTTGAGCACAAAGTATATTTTATTTTTAGGAAGGATTTGTTTACACCATATGGTGCCAATGCTGCTAAGGTTTATTTGTGCCACGGGTACTTATCGACACTGTAAGAACAATATATTGGAAGAAAATGAGCACACCTTGGGTGACATCTCTTCATTAAGATAAGCATGCAGTAAATCTCAGTCTATGAAGAATCTTCTGTGTCTTAATGGAAGGTGGTATTTGCGAGCTAGCGTTGCATGACCATTGCAGATTTGTTTGCTGGTCTCTATGGGGTGGCTCATTTGCAGATCACCCAACATAGAGGTTTAATCTTGGGAAGAAGGAAAATATGCTTTTTGAAAAACCCTAGAGGAATTGGTGTTCTCAGCTTGATCATAATTCACTGAAAGCATGAGGGGATCTGTGTGAGCCATGTTCTTTAAATTAATGGGGATCGAGAAGTCTTTCTTCACCCTTGTGAATCCTTTTAGAAGACATTTGCAGAGAAATTACTGGAGCTGCTCCCCCGTGGGGTGATTAATGTTTTAATATGCAAAAGCAGACAACCCACAATTCCTTTGCGCCCTGGCACTCCGAGCTACACAATTTTATTGCTTTATTTTCCCCATGTAGCTTGGCTGCCTAAAAGCTCCTGTAGAGTCAAATAGAGCCACTAATGCCAAGTCACATCCTCGGTCTAGACTTGAGGACTCTGCTACGTGGTACCACCAAGCCCTTTGTGACCTCACTCTGGTGGAATGAATGTCTAGGTGAAGGTATTGAGATTTTCCTGCTCATCCACTTGAATTTACTACCTACTTGATTTCCCGGCATCAAAGTTAGGCACTGGAAAATGGTGTTAGGGGAGGGTGTGTTTTTAGGCTCTTTTACCACTAACTTCCAGTAAAAGTCAAAGCCAACAAAAGCATGACCTTTAATAACCCACCACCCACCTACTGCACTCATGCATCTTATCACTATCCTTTCCTCCTTCCTGCCTGGATAAACTAAACCCTGCACCTCTGCAGTCAATCCTGTTTCCTTCTGAAATCTCAGGGCTCTCTACATGGCCATCATTTCTTGTCTCCTGTATCTTCACTTCTCTGCTACCTTCCAATGAGCAGTGAACACACACGAGATTTTCATGTTTCACCCCTCTCTACGGCATACCCACTCCAGCTACGCTCATTTCTCTTCCAGGAGAGAGCCAAGTGTCTTGGAGGAGATATTTAACGTTTCCTATACTTTCCAATTTCATTGTAGTCTGGACTTCATCCCCACAGCTCCAGTGAAACTGCTTTGGCCAAGGTCACTTAGAGACTCTGTTATATTTCACAAGTGGTTCTCTGTCCTTGACCACTTGGCAATATCAGGTCTATTAACTATTCCTTTAAAAAATTCCTTCTGTTTTTCTTGATACTGAATTCTCCTTTAATTTAATTCTTGAATATAAAATATCTTTGATCATATGTATGTATAAAATGTCTGGGACTTCCCTGGTGGTGCAGTGGTTAAGAATCCGCCTGCCAATGCAAGGGACACAGGTTCGAGCCCTGGTCCGGGAAGATCCCACATGCCATGGAGCAACGAAGCCCGTGCGCCACAACTACTGAGCCCGCACGCGTGCTCTGCAACAAAGAGAAGCCACCACAAGGAGAAGCCCATGCAGCAACGAAGAGTAGCCCCCGCTCACCGCAACTAGAGAAAGCCTGTGTGCCGCAACTAGAGAAAGCCTGCGCACAGCAACAAAGACCCAATGCAGCCAAAAATTAAAAGAAAATAAAATAAATAGTACTTAAAAAAAAAGTCTGTATATTATAAGAAAAAGATAATCAGCATGCTGTACTCCTCTCTCCCAACTATATCCCTCTCTTTGATTGGAACTGCATTAAATCCTTAGGTCAACTTGGGTAGATTTGACCTCATAATATTGATTATAATCTTTGTATCCATGAACACAATGTATCTCTCTCTTCTTAAGAGTCTTTTAATACAGTTTAAACATTTGCTCCATAAATGTCCTCTACATCCTGTGTTAGTTTTATTTTTAGGTACCTCATTTTTATTGTAGTTATTTAAAGTAGTATCTCTCTTGAAATTACATTTTCTAACTATTTGTTAATGGTGTATAGAAATATTATTGATTTTAATGTATTGATCTTATAATCAGCCACTTTACTAAACTCTCTTATTCTGACATTTTATTTTCTGCAGCTTTGCTGTTTTCTGAGTATATTTATTGCAATAAGAGTCCATTGCTAGTAAACGCTCTTGGTTGCTGCTTATCTTAAATTGCCTTTATTTTGGGCTTGCTGTTAAATAATAGCACTATATAATTCCAAGCTGACAGTTCTCTTCTCAGCACTTTGAAGATATTGTTCCACAGTTTTCTGGCTTCTATTGTTATGATTGAGAATTTTGCTGTCAGTCTAATTGCCATTTCTTTGTAGTGATCTAGCTTTCCTTTCTGATTAAGATAAGGGGGAACCACAAGGAAGAATGTAGAAGCTCAGGAATAAGAGCAACAGGGCTGTTGGAGAGGGAGAGGTTACTGGAAACTGGAAGAAGAGAGGGTTGTGTAGTACAGGAGCGGTAACCCTGTGTCAAGGGGTACAGCCAGTTTTGGGGGCCTCCCAGGGAAAGAGCCAAGGCCGAGAACACTTGTACTCATTCCCCCTCCTCCCTCTGATCTCCTGCTTGTGGTCTACATTAACTAAACCCAAGAAGAAGCCAAGGGCCATGATATGATTAACGTGATGATAAATACAGGTCAGATAAATATAGGTGGCAGAGAGCTTGGTGGAAAAGGGTGGAGAGTGTGGATCTGGAGGGTTCAACATGAGATATTTAGCCCATTGTATTTACTTTTCTCTTCAAATCTGTCTAGTCATTTTCGATCAGTTTTGTTCCTTTCTCAAATTTCAATCCCATCTTTTAATTCTTTAGGCATCTCATGCATAGTTGTTTATATTAGATCTGTTAGGTCTGATATCTTGAGGTTCTATAGTTTTTGGTATTTCTGCTGACTCGTTTTTTTTTTTTTTTTTTTTAATATTTATTTATTTATTTATTTATTTTGGCTGCACCGGGTCTTAGTTGTGGCACACAGGATCTTCGTTGCAGCATGCAGGATCTTTTTGGTTGTGGCATGCAGACTTCTTAGTTGTGGCATGCATTCGGGATCTAGTTCCCCGACCAGGGATCGAACCCAGGGCCCCTGTATTGGGGAGCGCCGAGTCTTACCCACTGGACCACCAGGGAAGTCCCTCTGCTGACTCTTGCTGACTCTTTTTTCTTGAGTTTATGTTCATTTTTAAAGTGAGCACATTTTGGCTAAAAATCTGTGTGATTCTTAAGGAACCTGAGTAGAGGATCTTTTCTCCAAAGAGGAGTTACATTTATTTCTGCAAGATACCATGGACCTCCACAACCTACTCTGTATGAGCATGTCATTTAAACCTCAGACTCTTGTGAAAGAATAATTATAAATACAGTTTTTCCAAGAAGAATATCCTTTTTTTTTTTTTTTTTTTTCTGCTCAGACTGTGATGGAGGCAGATTTGCTCATCTGTTCCCTTTGTTGATGTGTGGAAGTTTTCCAGCCCATGATGTACAAACAGTACTTCACTTTGGAGAATCGCAGTTCTGTTTGGGGCTTAGGGCCATCCTCCACCTAGGATGCAGGTCCAAGGCCTTGACGCCTGTTTCCTATACCAGGACCTTGGATTTTCCAAGGTCTAGTTTCCTGGTGTTAACATTTGTCCTATTCCTTCTTGGTTTATTGTTTGTTTTAATTTGCCATTGAGGGCTTTCCTTTAATTTCTGGTGGACTCAGTATTGTAAATATCATTGCAGTTTATCTGACATCTAGGACTTTGTTGTGAAAGGAGATTTTCACTTCTCCTGGGTTTTTTTTTTTTTTACTTCTTGTCTTGCCTTGTCATCCTTCCCAATGTCATTTCCTTGCCTGTCCTTTAAACTCGAGGTACTTCAGAGTTCTGTCCAATTCTCTCTTCCCATATCATCTTACATTTATAAATCAATTATTGCTTGAATTCACAAGCTATTGTAATTTATGAATCAATTATTACTTAATTCACAAACTATTCAAAAGCTATTGTGGGCAGGGATTGTGTAGATATTCTTCACCAATATCTCCCTAGTGTTTAGAATAATATGTAGCACAATATTAAGTATCCGGGTTCATATTTGTTGAATGAATGAGTGAATGGAAGAACCATTAATGTGGTCTCACTAGAGGATGATTAGTTTGTGGTACTGTTGGTGGGAGGGGTTGGAAAAGTAATGGTACTATAATGGATAAATACCTTCATTTTACTTCAGTTTCTTGAAGTTTGCACTTCTCTTGAGGAAATATATCTTGCCTTTGGATTTGTCTCTACCTTCATGCTGCAGGCAATGTTGAGTATTTTTACCCCTCCTTTAAATATATATTTGTCCCTAATATACGTGGACATGTAGAATTCTAAACAGCTTTAGTCAGTAATGGGCTTTTTCCATCTGCTGAGGGGGATGTTATTACATCTAATGAATAGTAACACATTATTATTGGCCTTTTTTCCAGTTACTGTGAGGACCTTCTAGTTTGCCTGTGACTTTATTACATTTGATGATTGGGCTTGAAGACTTCTCTTCATGTGGAGCAGATAAAATGGCATTAACTTCTGCTCATATTCAGAGCAGACAACACCTGAATACATGGAAAAGCACTTTAAGTGCAGAGAGGTAGCAGACTAGGGTGAAATCTGTCTTTATCAATGTCGCACGGCTTTTATGCTAACAGCACGGGACTGGGTTGTGTCTATAAGATCCTTCCCACAGAGAAAAGTATGGAGAACAAGCTCCTGCTGGGTAGAGGCAAACCAAAGACTGACCCTTGACATAAAGAACTTCTGGTTTTTCCAAACAAGTGGTGACTGACCTTGAAAGCAAGTGACTGTTAGAAGCGGTAACACAGGACCTGATTTGTGTTCTACAGCGAGCCTTGAAAACAGTGGTGGGGATGGTGACTTTGGGAGTCATAGATCCTACAGAAAGGTACCGATAGGTCTGTGGACAAAGAGAGGCTGCTACAGATTTCAGGAGCTGCAAAGGTAAAGCTATTTCAACAACAGTGACAAACTTCCAGGAGCTTTTAAAGATGAAAATGGTCATTGTACTTTATCTCGGCTATTTTGGAGAGCTTGCTGGGTTATTCATTTTTCCTGTATGTCAGAAGCTAGAGAGTTGAGTTTGTGAAGACCGTAGTGGAGAGAGCTCTTGGCAAACTGAATAGAAACACAGGCTTAGCTGGCCGAGAGTTTCCCCAGAGAAACATTTGAAAAGAACAGTATTAAAGATGAGGACACTGCAAACAAAATATCACAGAGTTAGAGCCTGTTCAGGAGAACAGATACTGTGCAATATTAAGAGATGAGAGTGGGAAAGGTTTTCCGCTTGTTTTGTTTGTGTTTCAGCTTCAGAAAACAATTTAGCGTTAGGAGAATGGAAAGGGGGATGGGGCTCAGGCTGGACTAGGAGAGAGGGCCTTGGGAACAGTAGGCAAAATCTCCAGGAGCAAACCCAAAGGGCATTAACTTCTCAGGTAAAATGCCGGAAGTCATGCTATTTATTCTCTTGTGGCATTGTCCTGATGTATAAGAATATTCAAAGTGAAGAATTCATTTTATGAAATTCAAGGGCCTATGAGCCTCATTCCCCTGCAGGCAAATACATTTATGAACTTAATCAACTAAATTTAGGGAAAGAATTTTACCATCCTGAAATTTTGGCTGGGAGACCTGGAAAGAGAAAAAAAAAAAAGTGTGGTAATTGTTTCTCATACATATGTAGATTTCACAGATGAATTTGTTAACTTTCATTCCAGCTACTTGGATTGAAATGATATTTGAGCCTGTTAATGGAAAATAGGCCACATAATCAAATTAAAAAGGAAGCTTAGTGTCTAGAACAGGGTACATAAACAAAGAAACATGTGAAAAGAGGCTGTTATTTTCCACATCTGTAAAAACAAGAGCTTGAACATAGGGTCACTGAGCTCTCTTCCAGCTTGAGCATTATATAGCTCTGAGAATCTACGGTGTGCATTTTATTTCCTGTTTCTTCTTTGCTGTGCCCTACACTACAGGCAAACAAGACAACTTGATCTTTCCCAAACATACCCCCTGCTTGTTCCTCCTTCCTCCTTTCAGGGTGCGCTTCCTTCTCAATTCTGTCTCTCAAAATTCTACTCATATGTTAAGGTCCAACCCAGGTCATTTGTCACTCTTCCACAAAGCTGTCCCCTGGTTTTCTAGCTGAAAGTGGCCTCTAGGCGCTGTGGCCCAAAGCACTTGTGGTTCTGCTATCATACTTTTCACATACTTCTTTGTATTATGCTTATTTGTTTACATGCCCATCGACTAGATTTTAAACTTCTTGAGGTCAGGGATTCCATTGTTAGATTCTCAATAACATATAGCATCGTGCTTTGCACATAATAGGCATTGTCTCTTTATACATTGAATTGAAAGTTGAGTAAAGAAAACAATTTGCTGGTAGGTTAAAGTCAACTAGATAAAGTTACAGTGAAATCTTAAACTTACGTAATGCATTTAGTGAAATAATCAAATTTTATGATCTAGAGTCTAAAACAAGTAAATGGGAACTTTTTTTGACATCTCTATTTCCAGATGAGAAGTTGGATTATCAGTACTCACATTAAAGTAATTCTAGTAACCATATCCCCTCTTGGAAAAGTGCTAAGGCTTCTAGAAGTTAGAAGAAAGAAAATAAGGTATCACATTCACAAAATGCAAATAACTTGCCCTTTAAAATATGTCAAAAGGAACATGGTTCCTAGGAAAGTCTGACATGAACTTTAGCTCATCAAAGAGACTAGCACACAAATCCAAGGTTGCAGTGCTATTACACAAAACTGCCATTGTTTTTCCCCCTCTGGTGTGTTTCCTAGCTCTAAATTCTCTGAAATGAAATGGAGATGACTTAAGAAAGTCGTCAACACTTTGCCAAGAAATCTGTCTCCGAACCCAAACACAAAGCTATCCATTTTGAGCTCTTTCTAATTTATGTCATTAAAATTAAGGTATAATTTTTTTTTTTTTTTTAGTTCTGAACTTTTTTCTTTAAACAAAGAAAGGATCCTATTTTTAAAAAATTGTTTGCATTGTCAACTGAAAAAAATGCACAAAGTGAGAGTTCTGCATTCAGTTTTATTTGGGGCAAAATGAGGACTATAGCCTAGGAGACAGCCTCTCAGCTCTGAGGAACTGCTCGGAGGAGGTGGGGGGCAGGTCCGTACATATGCGATTTTGGTGAAGGGGGTTACGTGTAATCAAGCACACATTTTGGCAGAAGGTTACTGCTAGTCACAAGAAGGTTGCTGCTAGCCATGAGGGTTAGATGTCTCTGTTAATGATTTTAGTGCTTTTCTAGATATGAGACTATGCAAGGAATTGGGCTCATAAACTCTTCTCCTGAAAATAACTATCTGAAGGCCTATTTTTCCCAGAACACAGAGTGCCTCATTCCTGATCTCTGCCCTGAACTCCATTCAGGGTGTGTTGAAGGTCAGCGCCTGCAGTGGCTAGTGTCTTCATTCTTTTTTTTTTTTTTTAAAGAGCAGGTGATATACAAGCTGGCTTTTTTTAAATTTTTTTTTAATTTTTATTTATTTTAAACACTATTTTATTTATTTATGGCTGTGTTGGGTCTTCGTTTCTGTGCGAGGGCTTTCTCCAGTTGCGGCAAGCGGGGGCCACTCTTCATCGCGGTGCACGGGCCTCTCACTATCATGGCCTCTCTTGTGGAGCACAGGCTCCAGACGCGCAGGCTCAGTAATTGTGGCGCACGGGCCCAGTTGCTCCACGGCATGTGGGATCCTCCCAGACCAGGGCTCAAACCCGTGTCCCCTGCATTGGCAGGCAGATTCTCAACCACTGCGCCACCAGGGAAGCCCCAGTGTCTTCATTCTTAAAGAACCAGACGGGCGAGTGACAATTTTTCATTGGCAGTATTTAGTTGAATAATGTTGAGGTGATCAAACTATCTTTTTGAGAGGCAGGCATTGAAACTCTATATCTGAATAAAGGACTGGGGAAAATGAATTAGTGTGAGATTGCCATGACAGTTCATAAGCAAAGAAATTTACTCTTCTGATATTGTGTAGAAAAAGCTTTTGGATTGTGTCTTTGGAGGGGGTGATTCACACCAGAAAAACTATAGCTCTTGGATTTGGAGTTAGGGTTAATTCTGAATTTCAAAGTAACCACTTATTTAATTGAGTAGGTTCAAGACAACACTTGACAACCAACTGCTTTAGCCTGTTCTAGGGTGTTTTAAAGCCAAGAGGGTTTAGAGGAAGGAAAACGTGGTTTAGGGTAAGAGCCCAGAGGACTATCTCCTCCTGCCTGGTGTAGCTTTTGCTTTCTCACTGGAGACTTTCAGAGAAGGGGACAGCTTTTATCCTAAAGCACTGTCAGTCCAAATGAAACAACCCAAAGTCTTGTGTCCCCAAGGCCGAATAGACATTTGTGAATTAGTATTGAAGGCAGAGGTCATTTGGAAGAGGAAATATTTAGTGATTTAGATGAGCTGCAAGCAACAATAAAGCGCTTTAATGAAAAATGATATTCATTTAAAATGATCAAGATTGATAGAAATTCAGTCAATGCGTTTCAAAAGCCTATGTATTAAAATTGTGTCATTAGCTCTACTCCAGTGGATTGTTTCAGCAGTGGGTAGATACTCTCATGTTCTCGTAGTATTTTACGTCTTAATTGTTTTTTTATTCATGTTAGAAGAAACACTACATTTTCAGAAGAGGTATGAATACTGTGAAAGAGAAATGAAGGGGTAATACCATCATGATATTGTGCTACCAAAGAAAGTTTCCTCTCTCATTAGTTACTTGGGAAAAATATTTTGAGAAGCTGTGAGTTATCGTCAGCTTTTAAAAAAATTAAAAAATTTTTTAAATTTTTATTTTTTACTGTAGTATAGTTGACTTACAATATTGTGTTAGTTTCAGGGGTACAGCAAGGTGATTCGGTTACACATATATACGTGTATATATCTATATCCTTTTTAAAAATTCTTTTCCATTATAGTTTATTGCAAGATATTGAATATAGTCCCCTATGCTGTACAGCAAGACTTTGTTGTTCATCTGTTTTATATATGGTAGTGTGCATCTGTTAATCCCATACTCCCAGTTTATCCCCCTACTCCCCCTTCCCCTTTGGTGGCCATAAATCATCAGCTTTTGAATGAGAGAATACTTGAAAACTTTGTAGTGAAGATACGGTAATCATTAGTTTCCTTCACTAAATACCCCTGGCTCCCTGCTAAGCTAGCACAGGATCACACTTCCCGATCCCTTGTGTTTGGGTGGCCAAGTGATTATTAGTCTTACCGGTGACCTATGAGTAAAAATGGCCCTTGTGTCACTTCTTTACCTGAGCAATTAACTGCCAGCTCTGCCCGCTTCAGAGCTCTTTCTCGCTTTGCTATGGCCACCAACATATTTTGGGATGGTAGCTGCTCCTTCAACCCAGATCCAGTGTTAGGAAATGTGAGGCAGGCAGGTCCCCATGCCGACCCATGGTGAGCACGTATAGTGAATGAGAAAGAAACCTTTATAAGAAGATGGGGAGGCTTAGGGGTTGTTTGTTCATAGAGCACAACCTTGCATATTTTGACTGATGCGGAAGGAATTCTAAACCGTAGGACTAGGTTAGGAGACTATGTTAAAAAAAAAAAAAAAAAAAGATGGGATGTCCAACTACACTGGTATAATTGAGGGGACCTGAGTCAGGTTTACTATGGCACGGAAGGCAATATAACCTCAGGGGTAAGGGCCGCCAAGTCCCCTAAGGTAAAGAGGCTGAGTCACTATTTCCCCATCTACGAAATGGGAGTGATTATCTTAGTACTCACCCCCTGAGGTGGTTGTGACGATTAAGTAACATAATGCACTTGAAGTACCTCACACAGTGCCGCATAATAGATATGCAGCGAGCTTTAGTTTTTATTGTTTTTTATTGTTTCAGTTGTAAGGAACCCAAATTCCTCTGGTCAAATTTTTTCACCATTTGAGGTGAAAAAAAAAAAAAATCACTTTTATAATATCTCAGGTAGTTGTCCTGCTTTTACTTGAAGTCTCTAGTAACAGGGAACTCGCTGCCTTCCGAAGCAAGCAGAAACCTCTCCTGGAAAGGCTGGAAACAAAGGCTAGCTTCCCATAGCGTCGACCTCTTGGTTCTCATCCTGGCCCTTAGGGACACTCAGGGCAAAATCAAATCTTCCTTCACAGAATAGTGGCAGTTCCTTTAGTCAGTCTTTAGGTGATGAGCCTTCCAGATGCCCTCACTTTTTTCAGATGCACTTGGATGCATGGGGCAGCGAGCCATTTATGCTGCGGGTCCAGACCTACACATAGGGCAGCTGAACCAGTGACACCCCTGTCCCATAATTAGCCGAGCTAGCATTTAGTGAGTGCTTACTACCTGCCAGGCTGTGTCCTCCCCACAACTCTATGAGGTCATTTTTATTATTATCTGCCTCTTATATTTAAGAAACTGAGAGAAGTAAAAATACATCATTCTACCTGTTCTTAAGACTGTTGATTACATAGGAGACTATTTGTATATATAGTTATAACTGGCAACTCACAGAATAAACTATAAAAATAAAAAATACGTTAAGGGGCTTCCCTGGTGGCGCAGTGGTTGAGAATCTGCCTGCCAGTGCAGGGGACACGGGTTCGAGCCCTGGTTTGGGAGGATCCCACATGCCGCGGAGCGACTGGGCCCGTGAGCCACAACTACTGAGCCTGCGCGTCTGGAGCCTGTGCTCCGCAACAAGAGAGGCCGCGACAGTGAGAGGCCCGCGCACCGCGATGAAGAGTGGCCCCCGCTTGCCGCAACTAGAGAAAGCCCTTGCACGAAACGAAGACCCAACACAGCTAAAAATAAATAAATAAATAAATAAATAAATAAATAAATAAATAAATAGAGTAGCTATTAATTAAAAAAAAAAAAAAACTTACCCCTTCTGTGTGATTTATAAAAAAAAAAAAAATACGTTAAGACTACCTAGTTGATGGCAATTTGAAAAAGAAAATATGAAAATAACCGTATATTAATATTAATCAGATAAGCCAATAACGTAATGTAAGAAATGTGTATTATTATTAGGCAGATTGGTAACTTCTTGGATTATTCTAAGCAACAAAGAAAGAACATTCTCTGCCAAAAAAAAGGTATAGCCACCTTGTGGTGTCATTTTAATTAAGGCAGGGTGTATTTCTAACATAATGTGTGAAAATAGAAAACTGACTGAAATATAAATCTAACTGTTCCATGAGCAAGTAGCATATAAATCAAATAAATAAATGCACTCAAGAGAATTTAGGCTCAAGAGAATGTAATAAATGCTATACCTTCACTGAAGCTTTTTAATGATGTTATTACTAAAAATGTGAACTAAAAATAAAAAGCAGTTGACCAAGTTCTCAAGAGGCATCATAATTCCTATGAGAAATAACTGACCAGAAAGAAGCAAGCCTGCATATTGTGAAGATAATTCACACGGTTTGCTCATAAAATGCAGGAGGCAGATTAAATTCTTAACTGACTATAACCAGTATAAAGTTATAATAGAAACCATGAGATAGAGTCCTCTTAAAATCCATCAAATACACAAGACCAACTTCATAAAACAAACAAACAAAATTTAAATTAGAATCAGGGGACTCAGAGTTGGCTAAGTTATTTCAGAGTCAACTTTTCTACATTAAAAGATTAAAAACAAATGCACACTGCTATATATAAGATAGATAACCAATAAGGACCTACTGTATAGCATAGGGAACTCTACTCAATACTCTGTAATGACCTATATGCGAAAAGAATCTAAAAAAGAGTGGAAATATGTATATGTATAACTGATTCACTTTGCTGTACAGCAGAAAGTAACACAACATTGTAGATCAACTCTACTCCAATAAAAATTCATTAAAAAATTAAAATTAAAAAAATTAAAAAAGAGGAAGTTTAAAAAAATAACGCACCTGTAAAAAACCATAATGGAAAAGAATATGAAAAAGAATATGTATATATATGTATAACTGTATCACTTTGCTATACACCAGAAACGAACACAGCATTGTAAATCAACTATACTTAAATTAAAAAATTTTTTAAATGCAAAAAAAAAGTAAAACAAATGCGCAAAGAAAAACCAACCAACCAACTGTACGTGCAGAAAAGGAACAAAAGGAAACCGTGTTATAGTACACTGCAGGCATTCCCTGCAACTGGGCATGCTCAGCTTCCTACCCAATACTGTTACAGCATAAATGGGCAGTGAACTGGTCAGTTGCAATAGGGAAAGTTCCTCCTCTGCATGCAATATCATCATAGTTCTCTGAACTTACTCAGAATCTGATACATTCAAGTGACCTTAAAATGAGGTAGGATTTACTCCAATTTATTCTAATTTAAATAATTCTAATTTTGGATTTGAAGTCCGTAGCCGACCCGGCCATATACTGTTTTATGTTGGGTTTTCAGAAGCAGAGCCTGAGACATGGATTCAGGTGCCATGATTTATTGAGGGGATGCTCTTCCGGAAGAGTCTCTAAGGGAGGGGGTGATGCAGGTGAGGGAAGGGAGAAGAATTGAGCAAAGAGGTGGTTTCAGGTAAATTTTAGTCTTGGCTACGTGTGGGGTAAATTCTACCTTTGGCTAGGTGTAGACTCACAGTGAGGGTGAAAGGAGAGATTGTGTAGGCATAAACCACACCACAAACCACACCACACCTTGAATGGTCATCCAAGGATGCCCGTCGGTCATTGGCTGTGGGCTGTGTGTGTGTGTGTACCTGTAGGGTGTTGGGGGAAAGGCATGTGGCAGCTTCCCTGATGAGGTGGCTCTTGTCTACACTTGCCCAGTAAAGGGGCAGATATGCATAGGACATCAGCATAGCCTTTACCACATATGCATTTGAATTTTAGTTTTACCAACTTGCGATGGTCTACAGAAATACCTTTTCCATATATCTTGCTGGAGGGAGAAGGAAAGCAGCTAGAATTTGCAGCCTAAAAGTTATACTGGTGTCTCACCTACATTGATAGATAGCTGTAGATTTGGATGCAGTGTGAAGTCTTTATTTAGCGTTCTGTTTGATAATTCCCTGAGACTCACTTAGAATTTTCTATTGCCATTTTAAGACATCCCCCTATGTAGGCTTAGTTTCTTTCCCCGTTGCTTGGTGAGGGACTCAAATGCTAACCAGACTCTATGTTCTGCCTCAGTGGGGTGTAAACCTTTACAAGTTGATTTGCAAGAAATGAATCAAACATCTCAGCACATTTTCCCCAGGCCATGTGATAAGACGAGGTGAGCCCTGGATGTAGCTCCTTAGGCCTTTGGTGTTTGAAAGTGAAGTTGTTTATTCAAACTGCTAAATCTGTTTACTTTCATCAATATATACTCCTTCCTCAATTCCTGATCTTTCTTCTACTCCAAAGCATCTGAGTCTAGGAAGGCAGGGAGCACAAGTGTCTGAGTCCCTCTTCCTTCTAGAGTAAATACTGCAAAGGTAGTCCCAGCGCATGGCGCAGAGCTGAGAGGCATTCCTTCCTCGAGAAAGATTCATCAAGAGGTACTTCCCTGGTGGCACAGTGGTTAAGAATCCACCTGCCAATGCAGGGGACATGGGTTCGAGCCCTGCTCTGGGAAGATCCCACATGCCACGGAGCAACTAAGCTCGTGCACCACAACTACTGAGCCTGCACTCTAGAGCCCGTGAGCCACAACTGCTGAGCCTGCGTGCCACAACTGCTGAAGCCCGTGTGCCTAGAGCCTGTGCTCCGCAACAAGAGAAGCTACCACAATGAGATGCCCGCGCACCTCAACGAAGGGTAGCCCCTGTTCGCTGCAACTAGAGAAAGCCCACGCGCAGCAACAAAGACCCAGTGCAGCCAAAAATAAATAAACAAATAAATTTTAAAAAAAGAAAGATTCATCGAGAGCCTGTGAGAGCCAGGTGCTCTTCTAGGTGCTGAGTATGCGGCAAAGTCCCTGTCCTCGCGGTATTCACATGCTAGTGGGCCAAAAACTCAAAAGCAAATATATCAGAGGGAGAGATACAGTGTGGATAAAAATAAAATCGGATGAAGAGTTACGGAAAGTTGGGTGGTTGAGATTTTGTATAGACTAGTGAGGGGGAAGGAGTTCTCTAGTATAGGAACAATTGAGGGGCAACTAACAGAGCTACAAGGGTATAGGGAGGAGAGAGTTCCAAGCACTGGGTACAGCACACGCAAGTATGGAGAGACACCTTCCTGGGAGAGTAGCTGGGCTGCCAGGGTAGGATGGGGCCGGGGCAGCGCCCAGGAGCTCACCCAGCCTCAAAGTCTTTTTCTTTGGCCACGTAGCACGGCTTGTGTCTTGTGGGATCTTAGTTACCCGACCAGGGATTGAACCCAGGCCCTCAGCGGTGAAAGCGCCAAGTCCTAACCACTGGACCGCCAGGGAATTCCCACCCAAAGTCTCTTCTATTTCTAATGTCATCTTGATTTTTATTTTAATATCGTCATGCCATTTTTACAGTCAAGACTTTGAGGCATACAATTGACTTAAATTTTGGTTCCTACAGCAGTGGTAATTCTACTGAAATATAGATATCATTGGTAATACATACACACACATGTGTATTTAAATTGCTTTCCTTGTTTTATAGAAAAACCAGGCCCTAGAATGGCCTCTGATGAGAAAAAAACGTGGAAATTTTACTTTGGCAGAAATGCCAATAATGGAATCAAAAGCTGGCATCATGTTGTTTCTGGCAAAGCAGGCGTTGCTCAGTGAAAGAATGATGGCCTTTGAAACTTGTGTGATGTCAGAGGGGAAGTGAAATTCTGGCACGGAAAGGGGATTAGAGCAGACTCCCGGGCCGCAGGCAGTTCTAGGGGCTTCTCTCCGCTTTCACATGTAATGCCAGGAGGAGCTGCGTTTCATTCTTTAACATTATTGAAGTTTCATTTTCTTACAATTTTTGACCACTAGATTTTATTTTTTCTATCATGTTGCTTTCTCATTATTTAAGTGCTCTCTCTCGCTTTTTTCTCTCTCTCCCTTTTCCTCTCTCTTTATGGAAAGCTTGTTGCTTATTTTTTCTAACTCTAATGAAACCAAAAAACCACCAGGATAAGTTTATCTAAGAAGTTCTAATTTCCTGGTGTCTTTTGCTGTTATTTTGGTTTCCTTTTTGTATCAGTATATAGCAGTCTTAAAGCGGGTTTAGTTGTTTTAATTTTTTTTTTTAAGTTCAAATACATCCAGAATATAAATATGCCACAAATATGATGATGGAAGAGACCCAGGAAATGTTAATGTTAAGTTATTTAAAACGGATTTAGCTCTACTTGAAAGCTGACTTCCTGGGTGATGTGCTGCAGGGCGTCTTAATCCCTGGCTGCATGGTTTCTGTGCGTTGGCATGCGAAGCATTTAATCAGTTAGTCATCGCTCTTCCGAGGGCTTGTTGTGGCCCAAGCGTTATTGTAGCTGGGCTGTCACCTCCCTGGATATGCCCCTTGGAAGGGGGATGAATTGGTTGCATGAAAGGTGTCTAAGGGCCAGGGAACATCAGAAGCAGCTGCATAGTCAAAGATGAAAGTACTTTGTATGCAGTTTGACTTTGAAAGGACTGGATAATCAAGGGGAAAGTAAGGGGAATGAAGAGGCTTGTTGTAGGCAGCTTGCTTGTGTTTGGGAAACCTATCAGGTCTGTGACTGGTAATTTCATTTCACACATCTTTAGTTTTATATGTTTTTTTTAGCCCTGGCTGGAAAGCTCACGAAAAAACTTTTATCCTATAATCAGAATGATCAACCACCTTGTTGAATGCACGAGTGCAATGCAAGGTATAGGAAGAGGCCCATGAACAACCGAAAAAATAATGAAATCCCATTTCCTCCCAGATCCCCATCTTCATTGTTTGTGCTTTATAATTTTACATCGGGGACAACCATTTTGATATGGGAGGCCTGGTGTGTATGAGCATTTCAAAGGGTGCTATTTAAACTGAATCCATGAAAACTAGCATATATAGGATGGATAAACAACAAGGGCCTACTGTATAGCACAGGGAATATATTCAATATCCTGTGACAAACCATAATGGAAAATAATATGAAAAAGAATATATATATGTATAACTGAATCACTTTGCTGTATAGCAGAAATTAACACAACATTGTAAATCAACTATACTTCAATAAAGTTTATTAAAAAACTAAACTGAATCCATTCTTATAGAAATTCTTATTTGTGTATATATCTATCTGGCCCACTGTATTAGTTTTCTAGGGATTCTGTAACAAAGTACCACAAATTTGATGCTTTGAACAATAGAAATTTATTCTCTCACAGTTCTGGAGGCCAGAAGTCTGAAATCAAGGTGTTGGCAGGGCAATGCTCTCTCTGAAGGCTGTATAGGAGAGTCCTTCCTTGCCCTCATTGCTTCTGGTAGTTGCTGGCAATCCTTGGTGTCCTTGGCTTGTAGATGCATCACTGTAATCTCTGCCCCTATTGTCATTCTCGTGGCATTCTCCCTGTGTGTGTTTTCTCTTCTTATAAGCACAGCAGTCATGGATTAGGGCCCACCCTGATCTAGTATGACTTCATCTTAATTTAACTTATTAAATCTGCAAATACCCTATTTCCAAATAAGATCACATTGTGAGATTCAGGTAGACATGAAATTTGGGGAGACATTATTCAACCAGTAACCCCCATCCCACTAGATTATAAACCTTTTTGAAAGACAGGCCTATGTATACCTTAAATTATTTAGGTATGTCTACAGTGGCACTTGAAACTCAGTAGATGCTAAATAAGTTGTTGTTAAATAAAATAACAGATTTGCTTTGAACATTCAAATGTACCATAAAGAAAAAATAACCAGAGATTCAAATGGTACCCAAGAACATTTCTCTATGTGTAATACACACACACGCATATGTATATATACAGATTATATATGTATATATATATATATTTTTATATATGATTTTTTAAAGAAGTTAGGCACTACAGAATATTACTATTTTTACTATTTTTTAAGATGGAAAATAGTTTAAGCTTGAAGGAAATGACTAAGTGGATCCTTTTCCTTTCTTGCACTAATTCTTAACTTTTCCTATAACAGCATATTTAACTTAAGGGTATGGAAAGTATGAACACATACTCAATTAAATATTTAAAGAGTGCCATTGTAATGTTCTTGATGAAATAATGTCGTATGAAATGGAAATTGGCTACTTGGAGTTTAACCTGCTTTAATCTATTCTGAGAATGATGTCCTCGGAAGTTACAACCCTACGAATGGAGAGTGGTAAAACATTCCTCCAATAAGATACCTATGCCTGAAGACTCTATCATGGGTACAAAGGTGGAGGTATTTCCCCAAGAGGGCCTACCCAGGAGAGAAGCAGAAGACACATTTCTATTTTGCACCGGAGTGGTTCTGGTCACTTTTCTGACATCAGTCTGTTGCCACAGAAATAATTATGGTGACCCAAATTTAGCATCATGACTTCACAACAGAAAGTGCAACTTTACTTTCTTTACACGGTAGGTGCACAAGATCTACTGTGAGGGGGAAAAAATATCTTCTTTGAGTAGAAAGCTGGCAATTTAGAAAAGTGGACACAAAATGAATAACTACCTATGGGAAAAAATGGGATTTTCTGTAGTTGGTTTTTACCTATTCTTTAAAGCATGATATCTTAATTTTTGAATTATGTCTCCAAACAATACACATGATTTGTAATAAGTAAACATACACAGAGAATAAAGCTAATGCATATAAAAATATTTGTAGAATTGAGCTAATGTTTTGTCAAGCTTACCTAATTTGTCTTCATAATGTTAAAAATCTAACAACAACTAAATCCCCATAGAAAGACATAGTTTGATTGGGATGCCAGGTTTGTTTTTCTCATCACAGCTTATGTTCAGTAGAATGAGTAGCATGAAAAATAATTGCTTTGTTAAACTGAAACATGAGTGGCATGATAAATTTATATTTATATGGCTTTCATTAAAATAAACTTTCTATTTTAGAACAGTTGTGGATTTATGGGAAAATTACGAGATAATACAGAATTCCCAGGGACCCCATACTGTTTTTCCTATTAATAACATCTTACATTATTATGGTACATTTGCTCAAGTTAATGAACCAGCGTTGATTCATTACTATTAACCAAAGTCCATTCTTTATGCAGATTTCCTTAGTTTTTATCTAATGTTCTCTTTCTGTTCCAAGACCCCATCCGGCATATCACATTACATTTTAGTTGTAATGTCTCCTGAGGCTACACTTGGCTGTGACAGTTTTCTCAGACTTCACTTGTTTTTGCAGACCTTAACAATTTTGAGGAGTTTTAGTTGGGTATGTTGTAAGTTGCCCCTCTAATGGAATTTGATACTTTCTCATGATTTCACTGGGCTTATGGGTTCTTGGGAGAAAGACCATAGAAGTAAAACGCCATTCTCATCGTATCATACAATTCACATGTCTCTCAGCACTGTTGAGTTAACCGTGATCATGTGGTGAGGTGGTGTTTGTCAGATTTCTCCTCTGTAAAGTTACTCCTTCCCCCCCCCTTTCCGTATTGTATTCTTTGGAAGGGAGTTACTACGTATAGCTCACACTTAAGGAGTCCTGGGGGGCAGCGGTTATGCGCCATCTCCTTGAGGGTGGAGTATCTACTTACATCATCTCCTTCTGTACAGGAGAACTATCTCTTCATCTCTATACATTGACATATTCAATCATTTATTTACATTAGTGTGGACTCATGGATATTTATTTTATGCTTTGGATTATAATCCAGTACTACTTTATGAATGTATTTGCTCAAATTGTTCCAGCTTTGGCCACTGGGAACTCTTTCACTTGGTTCCTGTGTCTTATGTGTAGTTTTAGGCAGGCCAAATTGAGTTTTAATAGTCCATGACATTTCTTTCCCTCTTTATACAATAACTATATAAAATAGTTTGGGAGAAGAGGACAGATTATTTGGCCATGGTATTAGTAGGTAACTTGACCAGATAGTAATATCTATTTTCTATCTTTGTTTTTATTTTTATCTTGGCATTTTATACCATCTAAGAAAAATAGACTTATATTTTGCAATTTATTTTAATATATGTTTGTCAATTAATTCACACTCTAGTTTTTTTAACCTCTTGGGTGTTGGGAAAAAGGCTGGTGATGTAGATAGTGAAGAACCTCCAACCCCACTGCAATTCCCTCTTGTCTTCCACTGACATTTTGCTTTTGCTTGAAGATATTGTACTTAAAATATGATCTCTTCCATAGAGAAAGAAAATGCATGGTCCTCCTCTATCGCCCTCACCTACTTTCTTGCCATTCCTCCCCTTTTGTTTTTTGCACAGTGATGGGGAAACACCCTGTTAGAGCAGAGATTATGTCCTGTTTTCCAGCCACTGCCCATTTGCTGTCCCTCCTCAGCCTGCAGATGAAAGCGCTTGGCAATCTGGCCACACCTGGGGGAAAGGTCCATACCTTTTTGTGTTTTTAGGGTTTATAGAGAAATTGGTATCATGATTTTTAAAGCAGTTACCACCACGTTTTATGCAGTATTAAAATTTCAGTTCAGAATGTAAATACTGCCCAAAGACACAAAATGCAACATAACAAAAGGAAGTGAGAGATAAGAGATGGAGTTCTTCCGTTACTTTGTTGTTTTTCGGTATATAGGACACATATATTGTAAATCATTGATTTAGTATTCATTTATTTTGTTGTTGGCACTATGATCTTTGAAAATGAAACTTTTTATTAGCTTGGATCTATAATATGTGTCACTGGAAAGCATTTCCAACTTCTTTGATGTGTTATTGTTTATTTCTTTTTCCTTTTATTGGCAGTGACAAGGCACAGAGCAAAGCTCAACTGAATAGCACAAAACACCATTACATCGCTTAGTAACACGGGGGTGATGGAAAGACATGGAGAAGTTGAAATTAGAGAAACTCTGTGTTATACTTACTGCATTAACCCAACTGGCTCCTACAAGTCTGGGTTCTGTTCATCCGGAGACTTTTAGCTCCATGTGATGATTTGTCAGGAGAGGTTTTTCCTAAGAGACCCATTAACATTTCTTTACCTTTTATCAAATGAATGGTGAGGAATGACAGAGCAGGTTACTGTAAGAATGTTCAGAAAATGATGTTAATTTCCATTCTGAAATGACATAATGTTTATGGAAGCTTTATAAGGTTTCAAGGTAGTGTTATTTTTACTTATTATTAGCTTGGGACACGACGAATAGTGCATGAATAAGTCTCCTTGCTGGGTTTAAGAAAAAGGGCTTAGGCACTAGAGTGGAGTGGAAGAAACTCCCCCTACAGTGAGGCTGTTTTGAAATTTCACTTTCAACATTTTTAGGAGTGAGATCACAAGCACACGAGGAGAAGCTGAGGCAGGGTGTACGGCATTAAATATCTGGATGTACCTTATGTTATGGATATAAATTTGATGTTGATCATAGTAAAGCCTTTCATTTTTTGGCATCTAAATGATAGATGAGAGTCCTCCATCTGTGACTGGTGCGATGTTCCAGAAGGGTGTTCTTCTAATAATTATAAAGGATTGTCACGCTTTTTACATATATAAAGCCTGTCAAATCCATATAGCTGAAGATGTTGGGAATAGTCTATGAATTCTAGAAGTCTTTACTGCTCAAAAATATTTTACTAAAATCAAGTGTTCTGATGTCTTTTTTCCCTTATTGTCTTATGAATGTATATAAATAAGGCACTAACGAGGTAACAGAATTGTTTGTTTTCCTTCTGTGGCAGCCTAGTTATTGATTAAATCCTTTAAGCGTCCATGTTGTTTGCTTCTCAAAATGAACAGCATGTGGTCACGTCCATTTCCACACGTTAGGCAAGAAGAGCAACATGTTCGCAAGAATGGGATCAAACAGAATTTAGTGGAATTAATAAAACATCTGTATTTATTAAAAATGCGTAATATTATTTTCTAACTTTAAAGGAGGGAAAACAAAGCAAAGCCAAGACATTTGGTGACGAAGCAGCTCTCACGGCTTAGAGAATCAGAAAGTGCAACATCTTCTCCATTGGAACCGCAGCTGAGGGGAGCAGTGCTTCCGGGCAGTGTAGGACAGGCACAATCCTGAAACGCCAAACCCTTTATCCACTGTCAAGGCTAAATCACCACAGGTGTGTGACCACATGCACGCTGTTAGGTACATCAGTTTTTGACGAGTCCGCTGTCCTTAGAATGTGGAGTTCAGCAGAGAAGTGTGCTATAAATATTTGGGATTTTAATTTTTATCAAGAAACTCTGTCTCTCATTAGATTTTAAGTTTGTTTGAGAGCAGGGACCGGGTAATTCTTCACCTTCCTACCCTCCATAGAATTCCTAGAGTGCCTTACGCTAGTAGGTTCGCAGTAATTTGTGTGTGTGTGTGTGTGTGTGTGTGTGTGTGTGTGTGTGAGAGAGAGAAATGGAATTGTTGACTTTGGTTTTAGGGGGGCTTGGGAAATTATAATTGCTGGTTAAGTATATACTTATTCAATTATTTCATCATTCATTGGATAATATTTTGAGGCCTCTTATGAGCCAGCACCAGCTTTGCCTTTGGGGATATATTGGTAAGCAAATGTAGATATAGGCCCTCATCCTTATGAAGCGGGGGGGGGGGGAGGGTGAGAGTTAAATGAAAAAATTAATATTCAAAATATTACTAACCAGATGGTCAGATGAATCAATCTATAAATCAAGGCACAAGAAAAAATTTAAATACAATTATTTTATTTTCTAACTTAACTGACATGTATCATAAGCCAGTTTCCCAAGTGTTATAAGTTGTACTTTAAATTCTTTTAAACTTAACAGATCATTCCAACAATTTCCAAATCACTGGTTGATTTTTAGATAGTAGTAACATAATAAATCACATCAAACTTTTCCAATGACTTCCTCATTAGGTTTCCCCTAGCCAGCACGTCTATGCAGTTGGAGGGCTGCTGGCATGATGTCCTTGGGTCAAAGCAGGATATACAGACGGATATCAAGCCATTTCCTTATGACCCAGACTCGGGGAAACGCTGGCTTGGCTCTGGCAACAGCACGTCCACACGTGCTGCCTGCCCTGCCATCCACACTCCTGCCCTGCCTGCACTGGGCTACTCTGAGGCAGTGACAGCTGTTGCCCATGATTCCACGGCCGTGGTCACCCTTGGTGTACTAGGCAGATGTATGGGTGGAGGTAGGGGCATACCAGAATATATACATATATACATAGTCACCAGCACTGCACCTGGCCCCATTCCCAGCCTCTACTGCCACTGCTTCATGGCAGTATCCTTAGGTAACTCCTGACACAGCAATATGTAGAACTCCACCATTGGATTCACAGTAGATTAATATTTTAACAACCAGTGCAAAAAAAATGTCAGCATTATATACTGGTACCTATACAATAGCTTTAATTTTTAAATTGCTAGAAAAGAGCTCTTTTCTGTCTGGACATGTATAATTAGTAAAATCAGGAAGAAATACTGTTAAACTAATGTATCTTTGTTGAATGACAATTTGTATGCAAGACGTTTTTGGGGAGGGTAGACAAGAGGATTAGAAGTCTGATGTAAGGATAAGTGTAGGATACATACGATAACAACAAGATTTGGTCTTAGAAAATTTCCATAGTGACTTTGGGATCACAGTGTGGGGTTAATAGCAGCCTTACATAGGAATATATCTGTAGTATGAGTGTAAAGCTTACAAGTTAGTCAACCATATATTGAGATGACAATAAAAATGTCTTGAGAGCGTCCTTTGTGCTGATAGGAATTCAGTAGATGTTGGTTGAGCTGATTTTATGAAGCCACTGGTACAGCATTGAAAATATGATTGTATATACTAGCTGTGGTCTCATAACTGAAATGTTAATCTCAGTAGATTACTGCTCATATTTATGGCAGTAAAATATTCATATTCTGAATCAATGAATAAATAATGCTGATGGATCAAGATGTAGTTCAGGGTTATGAGTAAAAGAAGCTAATACAATAGGAACAAAACTTTATGTGAGGTTGTGTAGTAGAAAAATGTGAATTATATTATTTTATAATTAAATGCTGTATGACAGCATTATTAATAAGTGTTTTGATGTTAAATTCTTTTTTTAATTTGTGGAACATATACATAACAAAGTTTACCATTTTAACCATTTTTAAGTGTACAATTCTGTGGCAGGAAGTTCATTTACATTGTTGTACAATTTGATGCTAAATTCTTATTAAGAGCAAGGTCATATTATATCCTATAGGGTTTTTTTTTTTTTAATATGGGAAAACCAAATCTTTTCGAGTCACTGACTGCGGCTTGACTGAATCTTGTTGATCCAGGAACATCAGTCATAAGGAGTATACCCAAGAAGAATACAGATCATTTGGTGCAAACGTCACTACTTCATAATAAATTCTAGTTTATATTCTAGGATGTTTGTACAGTTTTTTTCTTTGCATCTGTGTCAGTAGTTTCTTCATGTGATGACAGGTTATTACTAATAGTTTATAAATGGAAATTCAGTGTATGAATCCATCCTCAGTAATCTACATAAGTTTCAAATGGGCAATGCCTGCTACCTATTACTGTAGAGATACATGGAGATGGGTAAGAAATGTATTAAAGGATCAAACATTTGTCCTGAATATAATGTTGTAGGTGTTAAAGATTAATGGAGTTCTGGAGCACTTCTTAGAACAGCTGGGTTTCTAGAAGACCTTTGTTTTTTCAGAGTGAAATGAACATTAATTATAGGTATTAAGGCAATATGCAAAGTCATGATTAAAATTTGGCACTGCTATTTAGTCCTATTAAATATCTTTTCTTATACTACATAAGTGGAAATTAAATATGAAGGAATATGTTTATGTTCTAGAATCTTAAAACTTTTATATCTTTTTCTCAAAATGAAAATGTTGGCCATTTTCCTTTTTATGTTTTTTTTTTTTTTGACCTTGAAATTCTTTCAACATGCACCGATTTCAGAACACATTTCATTGATAAAAATCTATTTACTGATAAGATTAAACTTTCCTTCTTTAGTAATAAGGTTTTCATCCAGGACGACTGGTAAAGTCATTTCTTATGCCAATATTTTTGAAAATAAAAAGATTAAAATTCCTTGTGTCCTTTTCCCTAACCAATCTGAATATTTGAGTCTTAATTTTTGAAAACTGTATTCTAATATTAGCAAATCCACAAATATTTAGGATAACAATGTTAGCTGCTTAGGCATTGTGGTCTCATATTATCAATAAAAGATATTGATGATTTTCATTCTGGAGTTCTTTGGCTCTTCAAAATCTTCATTATTTTCAATAGTGAGTTGTATAAATAAATATTCTAACAGCATTAAAAAAGAAAGCATTCTGAAAAAAAATCTTATGTGGCAACTTCTGTTGGTGTCCTGATCATGAATTAGTTGGATAAATATACAGAATGATAGGGATTTATGTTTGCATTGTCAAAGGCTATTTACAAGTAAAAATTCTCTTTTAAGTTTTAGCTCCTCCATCATAACTACCCCGTAATGTATTCAGTTTATATTTTTATTAATTACTTATGCATATTATTCATCTAAAGTAGTCTTGTTACGCTGAAAAAAGATGAGTACAGTTGAGATTAGGTTCTATTTCTAATTAAAGGTGGTATATTCTTTTTCTTCCTGATTGGATAATCCTTTGAGTCTTAAAACAGGTATATTATAAATCCTCTGAAAGGCTTTTTGTATGTCATTTTCTTAAGTATCTTCATCTGACTTTCAATTTGGGAAGTCGTGATTTCTCTGCATTTTTATTAATAGTTTCCAGTTAGAAACCTTCAAGCAAGACTCCTAGGAAGTTTCACCTGTTGTGAAACCCTATTTGGTAATTCTTTTCAACATTTGTTATTCAGTAGAATAAAACAAAAAAAAGAAAAACTACTCCCCCTGAAGGAAGGACTCCTTTATTGGGGAAACTGTAAGGTTCCAGTAAAGTCTTTTATTTAGGTGGAATGAGAGATGATGGAACTTGGCAGCTTAAGTATTTATAACAAAATTGAAAAATCAAAACACCATCTCTGGTATTCACAGAAGCCAGAGTCAAATGAATTTTGAATAACATAGAAGATAAATCTTGATTTTCATGTAATTCTAGTATAAATGTTGACATATTTAGATAAAATGTTGTTCCAATATGCTAGAGCAGCTGAAGGTGTATTGATTCCTACACGATTTTATTCTTCAAGCTTAGGTATTGTCAGGGAAAAGCTGAATGATGTTGCAGACAGTTAGTGGCTATTGGGTGTCACCCTAGGAAATTTACTGTGCATGTTGTTGAGTAGGACACTGAGATGAACCTGAAGGAAATATCATTCTCATCATATCTCACTTTTCAGTTTTGCCCCTTCTAATTCATCTTCCACATTGCTTGCCTGGTGAGCACATGAGTCTGGTCCTGTGTTCTCCCTGCTGAAAGCTCTTCTGGCTCCACATCTTCCAAGGACGAAGCCTAAACTGTGGGAATAAGCTGCTAAGGCGTTTGATAATTTAGTCATTGTTCTCTCTCCTACTTGTTTTCTTAAGATTTTATGCCAACATATGTTTTAGAGACAGGTGTTTCTTTCTGTAAGAATGTATTTAAGTTTTTGAATAAATAATACTTACATAGAATCAAGTGTCAGCAAATGTAAAATGAAGTATCCTGTCAAAAGTCTCAACTGTCTTTTCCATTTGTCCAGATCCAGTGGCCCTAAGAGATAAAAATCATCCAGAGAAATTTTATGCTGTATGAGCTAGTACACACATATGTTTATGTTATTTTTCCCCTCTATTTTTTCAGTTTTAATATTTTTGTACTGACGTATAGTTGATTTACAATGTTGTGTTAATCTCTGCTGTACAGAAAAGTGATTCAGTTTTACATGCATACATTCTTTTAAATATTCTTTTCCATTATGGTTTATCATGGGATATTGAATATAGTTCTCTGTGCTATACAGTAGGACCTTGTTCAGTCATTCTATATATATAAATGCTTACATCTGCTGACCCCAACCTCCCACTCCATCCCTCCCCCAACCCCCTCTCCCTTGGCAACCATCAGTCTGTTCTGTATGTCCCTGATTCTGTTTCTGTTTCATTGATAGGTTCATTTGTGTCATACTTTAGAGTCCACGTGTAAGTGATATCATATGGTGTTTGTCTTTCTCTTTCTGACTTAACTTCACTTAGTACGATAATCTCTAGTTGCATCCATGTTGCTGCAAATGGCATCTTTTCGTTCCTTTTTTATGGCTGAGTAATATTCCATTGTATATATGTACCACATCTTCTTTATCCACTCATCTGTCAATGGATGTTTAGGTTGTTTCCACGTCTTGGCTATTGTGAATAGTCCTGCTATGAACATTCCCCTCTATTTTTAAGCAGAGTGTGGCATACTTGGTCACACTTTTCTGTACCTTGCTTTTTTCACCTGACAACATATATTGGAGAGTTTTCTACATGAGTGCATTGGCCAGGATAGGTTACTATGTTGATCCTAAAATCTCTGTGCCTTAAAATTACATAGATTGGTATCTCACTCATACAATACATGTCTGTTGTGAGTCATCTGTAGCCCTTGTCCAGGTCATTGTCTCTTGAGAATTCAGGCTGATTGAGCAACATCTATATGGAACATTGCCAGGTTCATGACAGAGAGGAAAAAGGGCATGGAAAATCACATCTTGGCTCTTAAGTCTTCTGTCTGAAGGTGACACATGACATATATGCCCACGTTTCATTGGACAAAGCAAGTCATACCTTTTCCCAAGTTCAACAAGGATGGGGATATATAATCCTCCTGCAGGGAGAAACATCACAGTAGGGGAGTTTTGACTAACTGGTGAATGGTAACCCAGTCTGCCCCAATCAGTAATAAAGACCTCAGTATCATTTTTACAGCTGCACTGCATTCCACTGAACGGATGCACCATAATTTATTTAACTACTTTCTTATTAATGGACATTAGCTAGTTTTTAATCTTATTACAATAGTCCTGAAAGGCATCATTTCAGAAGCATGAGCACCTCTTTAGGGTAAATTCTGAGTAGTAGAATTACTGAATCAAAGATACATGTATTTGTAATGTTGATTGATATTGTTAAGTTGCCCTCCAATTGACACCAGCAGCATGTGCGAGTGTATTTTTTTTATGCTTACCAATACAATGTGTTATCAAACCCGCTGGAACTTAACAGATCTGTGAGGTGTAAATGGTATCCTGGTATAGTTTTTTTAAATTTTTTAATTTAATTTAATTTTTTAACATCTTTATTGGAGTGTAATTGCTTCACAATTGTGTGTTAGTTTCTGCTGATTCACTTTGTTATAAAGCTGGTATAGTTTTAATTGAATTTTTTTATAAGTGAGATTGAATATTGTTTAACATATTTGAGAGCCATTTGTATTTCTGAATTCACTGGACTTCTGTTTTGCTCCTTTGGTTGGCTGAATCATGTGCCCAATACTTATTATTTTGATTACTGAGGTTTTGTAGTATGTTTTAAAATCTGAACAATTTTGTCTTCTCTCACTGCTCTTAATTTATAGAGCTTTCCTCTTGTACTTACTTGTTTTTTCCATATTAACTGTAGAATCAGCTTATTTCCAGAACAAATATCTGCTGATATTTTATTGGTATAATTTTAAATGTATAAGTTAATTTAGGGAGAATTGACATTTTTATAACATGTATTTTTTTTCAATTGCCATTTCTAATCATGTTTAGGTTTTCCTAATACAGTTTTGCACATTTATTTGAAAAATAATCCCTAAGTATTTTCCTATTATTTTGTGTTATTGTTTCTGTTGTAAATTTGACCTTCTGTTCCATTATATCTTTTGTCTGGTCATTGTGTGTACATATGCAGATTATTGCTTTCTATGTACTAATTTTATGTTCTGATACCTCACTAAATCTTATGTTCATTTTGGTAGTTTTTTATTTGATTTTTTACTCTAGTTGTATAATTCTCTCATCTCCAGATAGTGATAGTTTATTCTGCCTATTCCTTTTGTAGTGATAATTTCTTTCTATTTCTAACTGAATCAGCTAATACATCCATACAGTGTTAAGTATTAGTGGTAATAGTGAGCACCCTTTTACCTGTTGGTAGTGGAGTGCATCCAGTGTTTACCCACTAAGAATATTCTTGAGGTAAATCTTAAGGATTTAGCCATTAATTTCTATTTCGCTGAGTATTTAGCAAGAATGTATATTTATTTGTCAAATGGTTTTTTAGTTTCGATAAAGAATACCATGTGACTTTTCTTCAGATATACTAAATAATCATTCCATCATTTATTAAAAAAATCAATTGAATGCTAACTATGTGTCAGGTACTATTGTAGGCATGTGGAATACAGTGGTGAACAAAACAGAGTCCTGGCTCTTTTACAGTTTGTATTGTGGCAGGAGAGAGAGACAATAAATAAAAATCACGATGTATAAATACATTGAATCAGTTCTAGGTGATACAGAAATGCTACAGAAAAAGGAAAACAGAGCAGCGTATAAAATCAGAAGCATCAGGGGTGGAGGTAGAACAGTTGCAAATTTAAGCAGAGTGGGCAGCATAAGCCTTATGGTGAAGGTGACATTTAAGCAAAAAATTGAAGGCGGTGAGGGATTTAACCCCACAGATACTTGTGTAAAGTGTTCCAGACAAAGGGTGTAGCAGTGCAAGGTGTTAAGGCAGGAACATCCCTGGGTTGTTTGAGGAGCAGCAGAGTGTCCAGTGTGGCTGGAGCCGTGTGACTGAGTGGAGAGAGTAAGAGACAGGGGCAACAGTTATTATTATTATTATTTTTAAAGATGTTGACGCAAATACTTTAAAAAAATTTTTAAATTTATTTATTTATTTTTGGCTGCATTGGGTCTTTGTTGCTGCGCGTGGGCTTTCTCTAGTTGCAGCAAGCGGGGGCTGCTCTTCATTACGGTGTGCGGGCTTTTCATTGAGGTGGCTTCTCTTGTTGCAGAGCACGGGATCTAGGCGCACAGGTTCAGTCATTGTGGCGCACGGGCTTAGTTGCTCCACAGCATGTGGGATCTTCACGGCCAGGGCTCGAACCCGTGTCCCCTGCATTGGCAGGTGGATTCTTAACCACTGCGCCACCAGGGAAGTCCCGCAACAGTTATTTATATAGATTGCCAGGTTATATAAACCCTTAGGTCATGTAAGAGTTTGTGGTTTTTACTCTGTGTGAAATGGAAAGTTTTTGGAGGTTTTGGAGCAGGGAAGTGACATGATCTGACTTAAATATTAAAGTATAAGTAGTAGTAATACATTTTCTCAGATTGAATGATCTTAGAATATGCCATATTTGATCGTGATGCAATACTCTTCTTTTTGAAGAAGTATTGATGGATTCTGTTTGCAAATATTTTCTTTAGGACTTTTACGTTGGTAATCATAAGTGAAATTGGTCTTTGGAATTTGTGTGTGCGTGTGTGTGTGTGTGTTTTGAGTAGTGTACATATCCTCAAGATTAATTTCAGAATTTTGTTCACTTCATAGAATTGAGAGGTTTTCTTCATTTTTCTATGTATTGTAGTGCTTAAAGAGAATTGGCATTATCCTTTTTTTTTTTAATAATTTATGTTAACCCTCTTCTTAATTTATTTTTCTGGCTGCATTGGGTCTTCGTTGCTGGGCAGACTTTCTCTAGTTGCGGCGAGCGGGGGCTACTCTTCGTTGCTGTGCGCGGGCTTCTCATTGCAGTGGCTTCTCTTGTCACGGAGCATGGGCTCTAAGGCACGCGGGCTCACCAGTTGTAGCTCGTGGGCTCCAGAGCGCAGCCTCTGTAGTTGTGGCGCACGGGCTTAGTTGCTCCGCGGCATGTGGGATCTTCCCAAACCAGGGCTCGAACCCGTGTGCCCTGAACTGGCAGGCAGATTCTTAACCACTGCGCCACCAGGAAAGCTCCCCCCTCCCCTCCCCACCCCGTCTTTTTTTAAAGGTTTCTTGGAATTCCCCTGGGAAACCGGAGACACATTTCTTATCTCTATTCCTGCCTTAGACCACAGAAGTGAATTCAGTTTGTAGGGTTCTATGTCACAAAATTGAAAAGTAAAGTGGTAAAAATAGCTGGGTTTTAAAAACTTTCCTTTTATGAAAAAGTGCAATGACAATCTGTGAGGTTTTTCTTATACAGCAAGGAAACTGAAAATGATTTTGCTGATAATTTTTCAGTGATTCTCATGTCAAATTCAATTAATAGAAAGTCTTTGTTGAGCACCTACTGTCTGATTATTAAATGAATACAGACTTGAAATTATATTGTACCTTGGCTAATTGATGACTGTTGCAAAAACCCATTTTAAAACTTGGATATTGGGTCGATGCGGAAGATGGCGGAAGAGTAAGACGCGGAGATCACATTCCTTCCCACAGATACAGTAGAAATACATCTACACGTGGAACTGCTCCTACAGAACACCCACTGAACGCTGGCAGAATACGTCCGACCTCCAAAAAGGCAAGAAACTCCCCCCGTACTTGGGTAGGGCAAAAGAAAAAAGAAATAACAGAGACAAAAGAATAGGGACGGCACCTGCACCAGTGAGAGGGAGCCGTGAAGGAGGAAAGGTTTCCACGCACTAGGAAGCCCCTTCGCGGGCAGAGACTGCGGGTGGCGGAGGGGGGAAGCTTCGGAGCCACGGAGGAGAGCGCAGCCACAGAGGTGCGGAGGGCAAAGCGGAGAGGTTCCCGCACAGAGGCTCGGCGCAGAGCAGCACTCACCAGCCCGAGAGGCTTGTCTGCTCACCCGCCCGGGGTGGGCGGGGCTGGGAGCTGAGGCTCGGGCTTCGGTCGGATCGCAGGGAGAGGACTGGGGCTGGCGGCGTGAACACAGCCTGAAGGGGTTAGCGCACCACAGCTAGCCCGGAGGGAGTCCGGGAAAAAGTCTGCAGCTGCCGAAGAGGCAAGAGACTTTTTCTTGCCTCTTTGTTTCGCGGCGGGCAAGGAGAGGGGATTCAGAGCGCCGCCTAAACGAACTCCAGAGAAGGGCGCGAGCCGCGGCTATCAGCGCGGATCCCACAGCAACAGGGGAGCAGAGGGAAAATCGGAGAGACTCCCGCACAGAGGCTCGGCGCCGAGCGGCGCTCACCAGCCCGAGAGGCTTGTCTGCTCCCCCGCCGGGGCGGGCAGGGCTGGGAGCTGAGGCTCGGGCTGCGGTCAGATCGCAGGGAGAGGACTGGGGCTGGCAGCGTGAACACAGCCTGAAGGGGTTAGCGCACCACAGCTAGCCCGGAGGGAGTCCGGGAAAAAGTCTGCAGCTGCCGAAGAGGCAAGAGACTTTTTCTTCCCTCTTTGTTTCGCTGCGCGCAAGGAGAGGGGATTCAGAGCGCCGCCTAAACGAACTCCAGAGAAGGGCGCAAGCCACGGCGATCAGCGCGGACCCCAGAGACGGGCGTGAGACGCTGGGGCTGCTGCCGCCGCCTCCAAAAAGCCTGTGTGTGAGCACAGGTCACTCTCCACACCTCCCCTCCCGGGAGCCTGTGCAGCCCGCCACTGCCAGGGTCCCGGGATCCGGGGACAACATCCCCGGGAGAACGCACTGCGCGCCTCGAGCTGGTGCAACGTCACGCCGGCCTCGGCCGCCGCAGGCTCGCCCCGCCTCCTCCGTACCCCTTCCTCCCCGCGGCCTGGGTGAGCCAGAGCCCCCGAAGCAGCTGCTCCTTTAACCCCGTCCTGTCTGGGCGGGGAACAGACGCCCTCAGGCGACCTACATGCAGAGGCGGGTCCAAATCCAAAGCTGAACCCCAGGAGCTGTGCGAACAGGGAAGAGAAGGGGAAATCTCTCCCAGCAGCCTCAGAAGCAGCGGATTAAAGCTCCACAAACAACTTGATGTGATGCATCTGTTGAATACCTGAATAGACAACGAATCATCCCAAATTCAGGAGGTGGACTTTGGGAGCAGGAGATATTAATTTTTCCCCTTTTACTTTTTTTTGTGAGTGTATATGTATATGCTTCTGGGTGAGATTTTGTCTGTATAACTTTGCTTTACAATAGCTTTATTTTACTTCACTATATTATAGCCTCTTTCTTTCTTTCTTTCTATTTTTTCTCCCGTTTATTCTGAGCCGTGTGGATGAAAGGCTCTTGGCGCTCCAGCCAGGCATCAGGGCCGTGCCTCTGAGGTGGGAGAGCCAACTTCAGAACACTGGTCCACAAGAGACCTCCCAGCTCCACGTAATACCAAACGGCAAAAATCTCCCAGAGATCTCCATCTCAACATCAAGACCCAGCTTCACTCAACGACCAGCAAGCTACAGTGCTGGACACCCTATGCCAAACAACTAGCTAGACAGGAACACAACCCCATCCATTAGCAGAGAGGCTGCCTAAAATCAAAATAAGGCCACAGACGCCCCAAAATACACCACCAGACGTGGACGTGCCCACCAGAAAGACAAGATCTAGCCTCATCCACCAGAACTCAGGCACTAGTTCCCTCCACCAGGAAGCCTACACAACCCACTGAACCAACCTTAGCCACTGGGGACAGATACCAAAAACAACGGGAACTACGAACCTGCAGCCTGTGAAAAGGAGACCCCAAACACAGTAAGATAGGCAAAATGAGACGACAGAAAAACACACAGCAGATGAAGGCAGGCTCAAAACACACTGGACTTAACAAATGAAGAGGAAATAGGTAGTCTACCTGAAAAAGAATTCAGAATAATGATAGTAAGGATGATCCAAAATCTTGGAAATAGAATAGACAAAATGCAAGAAATATTTAACAAGGATGTAGAAGAACTAAAGAGGAACCAAGCAATGATGAAAAACACAATAAATGAAATTAAAAATACTCTAGATGGGATCAATAGTAGAATAACTGAGGCAGAAGAAAGGATAAGTGACCTGGAAGATAAAATGGTGGAAATAACTACTACAGAGCAGGATAAAGAAAAAAGAATGAAAAGAACTGAGGACAGTCTCAGGGACCTCTGGGACAACATTAAACGTGCCAACATTCGAATTATAGGGGTACCAGAAGAAGAAGAGAAAAAGAAAGGGACTGAGAAAATTTTTGAAGAGATTATAGTTGAAAACTTCCCTAATATGGGAAAGGAAATAGTTAATCAAGTCCTGGAAGCACAGAGAGTCCCATACAGGATAAACCCAAGGAGGAACACGCCAAGACACATATTAATCAAACTGTCAAAAATTAAATATAAGGAAAACATATTAAAGGCAGCAAGGGAAAAAAAACAAATAACACACAAGGGAATCCCCATAAGGTTAACATCTGATCTCTCAGCAGAAACTCTGCAAGCCAGAAGGGAGTGGCAGGATATACTTAAAGTCATGAAGGAGAAAAACCTACAACCAAGATTACTCTACCCAGCAAGGATCTCATTCAGATTCGATGGAGAAATTAAAACCTTTACAGACAAGCAGAAGCTGAGAGAGTTCAGCACCACCAAACCAGCTTTACAACAAATGCTAAAGGAAATTCTCTAGGCAAGAAACACAAGAGAAGGAAAACACCTACAATAACAAACCCAATACATTTAAGAAAATGGGAATAGGAACATACATATCGATAATTACCTTGAATGTAAATGGATTAAATGCTCCCACCAAAAGACACAGGCTGGCTGAATGGATACAAAAACAAGACCCATACATATGCTGTCTACAAGAGACCCACTTCAGACCTAGGGACACATACAGACTGAAAGTGAGGGGATGGAAAAAGATATTCCATGCAAATGGAAATCAAAAGAAAGCTGGAGTAGCAATTCTCATATCAGACAAAATAGACTTTAAAATAAAGACTATTACAAGAGACAAAGAAGGACACTATAAAATGATCAAGGGATCGATCCAAGAGGAAGGTATAACAATTGTAAATATTTATGCACCCAACATAGGAGCACCTCCATACATAAGGCAAATACTAACAGCCATAAAAGGGGAAATTGACAGCAACACAATCATAGTAGGGGACTTTAACACCCCACTTTCACCAATGGACAGATCATCCAAAATGAAAATAAATAAGGAAACACAAGCTTTAAATGATACATTAAACAATATGGACTTAATTGATATTTATAGGACATTCCACCCAAAAACAACAGAATACACATTTTTCTCAAGTGCTCATGGAACATTCTCCAGGATAGATCATATCTTGGGTCACAAATCAAGCCTTGGTAAATTTAAGAAAATTGAAATCGTATCAAGTATCTTTTCCGACCACAACGCTATGAGACTAGATATCAATTACAGGAAAAGATCTGTAAAAAATACAAACACATGGAGGCTACACAATACATTACTTAATAACGAAGTGATTACTGAAGAAATCAAAGGGGAAATCAAAAAATACCTAGAAACAAATGACAATGGAGACACGACGACCCAAAACCTATGGGACACAGCAAAAGCAGTGCTAAGAGGGAAGTTTATAGCAATACAAGCCTACCTCAAGAAACAGGCAACATCTCGAATAAACAACCTAACCTTGCACCTAAAGCAATTAGAGAAAGAAGAACAAAAAAACCCCAAAGCCAGCAGAAGGAAAGAAATTATAAAGATCAGGTCAGAAATAAATGAAAAAGAAATGAAGGAAACAATAGCAAAAATCAATGAAACTAAAAGCTGGTTCTTTGAGAAGATAAACAAAATTGATAAACCATTAGCCAGACTCATCAAGAGAAAAAGGGAGAAGACTCAGATCAATAGAATTAGAAATGAAAAAGGAGAAGTAACCACTGACACTGCAGAAATACAAAAGATCATGAGAGATTACTACAAACAACTCTATGCCAATAAAATGGACAACCTGGAAGAAATGGACAGATTCTTAGAAATGCACAAACTGCCGAGACTGAACCAGGAAGAAATAGAAAATATGAACAGGCCAATCACAAGCACTGAAATTGAAACTGTGATTAAAAACCTTCCAACAAACAAAAGCCCAGGACCAGATGGCTTCACAGGTGAATTCTATCAAACATTTAGAGAAGAGCTAACACCTATCCTTCTCAAACTCTTCCAAAATATTGCAGAGGGAGGAACACTCCCAAACTCATTCTACGAGGCCACCATCACCCTGATACCAAAACCAGACAAAGATGTCACAAAGAAAGAAAACTACAGGCCAATATCACTGATGAACATAGATGCAAAAATCCTCAACAAAATACTAGCAAACAGAATCCAACAGCACATTAAAAGGATCATACACCATGATCAAGTGGGGTTTATCCCAGGAATGCAAGGATTCTTCAATATACGCAAATCAATCAATGTGATACACCATATTAACAAATTGAAGGAGAAAAACCATATGATCATCTCAATAGATGCAGAGAAAGCTTTTGACAAAATTCAACACCCATTTATGATAAAAGCCCTGCAGAAAGTAGGCATAGAGGGAACTTTCCTCAACATAATAAAGGCCATATATGACAAACCCACAGCCAACATTGTCCTCAATGGTGAAAAACTGAAACCATTTCCACTAAGATCAGGAACAAGACAAGGTTGTCCACTCTCACCACTATTATTCAACATAGTTTTGGAAGTGTTAGCCACAGCAATCAGAGAAGACAAAGAAATAAAAGGAATCCAAATCGGAAAAGAAGAAGTAAAGCTGTCACTATTTGCAGATGACATGATACTATACATAGAGAATCCTAAAGATGCTACCAGAAAACTCCTAGAGCTAATCAATGAATTTGGTAAAGTAGCAGGATACAAAATTAATGCACAGAAATCTCTTGCATTTCTATACACTAATGACGAAAAATCTGAAAGTGAAATTAAGAAAACACTCCCATTTACCATTGCAACAAAAAGAATAAAATATCTAGGAATAAACCTACCTAAGGAGACAAAAGACCTGTATGCAGAAAATTATAAGACACTGATGAAAGAAATTAAAGATGATACAAATAGATGGAGAGATATACCATGTTCCTGGATTGGAAGAATCAACATTGTGAAAATGTCTCTACTACCCAAAGCAATCTACAGATTCAATGCAATCCCTATCAAACTACCACTGGCATTTTTCACAGAACTAGAACAAAAAATTTCACAATTTGTATGGAAACACAAAAGACCCCGAATAGCCAAAGCCATCTTGAGAACGAAAAATGGAGCTGGGGGAATCAGGCTCCCTGACTTCAGACTATATTACAAAGCTTCAGTAATCAAGACAGTTTGGTATTGGCACAAAAACAGAAATATAGATCAATGGAACAGGATAGAAAGCCCAGAGATAAACCCACACACATATGGTCAACTTATCTTTGATAAAGGAGGCAAGCATATACAGTGGAGAAAAGACAGCCTCTTCAATAAGTGGTGCTGGGAAAATTGGACAGGAACATGTAAAAGTATGAAATTAGAACACTCCCTGACACCATGCTCAAAAATAAACTCAAAATGGATTAAAGACCTAAGTGTAAGGGCAGACACTATCAAACTCTTAGAGGAAAACATAGGCAGAACACTCTATGACATACATCACAGCAAGATTCTTTTTGACCCAGCTCCCAGAGAAATGGAAATAAGAACACAAATAAACAAATGGGACCTAATGAAACTTAAAAGCTTTTGCACAGCAAAGGAAACCATAAACAAGACCAAAAGACAACCCTCAGAATGGGAGAAAATATTTGCAAATGAAGCAACTGACAAAGGATTAATCTCCAAGATTTACAAGCAGCTCATGCAGCTCAATAACAAAAAAACGAACAACCCAATCCAAAAATGGGCAGAAGATCTAAATAGACATTTCTCCAAAGAAGATATACAGATGGCCTACAGACACATGAAAGAATGCTCAACATCATTAATCATTAGAGAAATGCAAATCAAAACTACAATGAGATATCATCTCCCACCGGTCAGAATGGCCATCATCAAAAAATCTAGAAACAATAAATGCTGGAGAGGGTGTGGAGGAAAGGGAACACTCTTGCACTGTTGGTGGGAATGTAAATTGATACAGCCACTATGGAGAACAGTATGGAGGTTCCTTAAAAAACTACAAATAGAACTACCATACGACCCAGCAATCCCACTACTGGGCATATACCCTGAGAAAACCATAGGTCAAAAAGAGTCATGTACCAAAATGTTCATTGCAGCTCTATTTACAATAGCCAGGACATGGAAGCAACCTAAGTGTCCATCATCGGATGAATGGCTAAAGAAGATGTGGCACATATACACAATGGAATATTACTCAGCTATAAAAAGAAATGAAATGGAGGTATTTGTAATGAGGTGGATGGAGTTAGAGTCTATCATACAGAGTGAAGTAAGTCAGAAAGAGAAAAACAAATACAGTATGCTAACACATATATATGGAATCTAAGGGAAAAAAAAAAAAGGCCATGAAGAACCTAGTGGCAAGACGGGAATAAAGACACAGACCTACTAGAGAATGGACTTGAGGATATGGGGAGGGGGTGGGGTGAGATGTGACAGGGTAAGAGAGTGTCATGGATATATATACACTACCAAATGTAAAATAGATAGCTAGTGGGAAGCAGCCGCATAGCACAGGGAGATCAGCTCGGTGCTTTGTGACCACCTAGAGGGGTGGGATGGGGAGGGTGGGAGGGAGGGAGATGCAAGAGGGAAGAGAAATGGGAACATATTGTATATGTATAACTGATTCACTTTGTTATAAAGCAGATGCTAACACACTATTGTAAGGCAAATATACTTCAATAAAGATGTTTAAAAAAAAAAACTTGGATATTGTATAAGGTGCTATAAAGAACTAATTCTTGATGTTTTCTATCTTACATCCTACCAATTACTTCATTCCATTTTATTATTTTTGCACAGAGAGGGTGGTCAGTGCTATCTTTAAATTATTATTATTTTCTGCATAGAAACTGAAAGAGGAGAAAGGAACCCCCAGACTAAAAGCCAGAGGCTCATAGCTGTAGTAGGCTGAACGAGCTGACATCTTGGTGGGCACTTTCAAAATACCTTCCATAAAACGAAATCAGTATCTTGGAAAGATACCTGCACCCTCACGTTTAGTGCAGCATTCTTAACAGTAGCCAACACATGGAAACGACCAAAGTAATGTTATTCAGCTATAAAAAAGAAGGAAATCCTGCCTTTTGTGACAACATGGATGAACCTGGAGGATATTGTGCTAAATGAAATAAGCCAGACAACAGGATGACAAATACTTTATGATCTCACGAACATGTGGAATCTTAAAAAGTTGAGCTCAGGAGTTCCCTGGTGGTCCAGTGGTTAGGACTCACGCTGTCACTTCCGAGGGTCTGGGTTCAATCCCTGGTCGGAGAACTAATATCCCACAAGCAGTGTGATGCAGGCAAAAATGAAAAAAAAAAAAAAGTTGGGCTCATAGACAAAGAGAAGAGATTGGCGGTTGTTGGGGGCTGGGGATGGGGGCAATGGGGAAATGTTGGTCAAAGGGTAGCCACTTTCAGTTATAAGATGAATAAGTTCTGGGAATCTAATGTACAATGTGGTGACTTCAGTTAACGATACTGTGTTGTATATTTGGATGTTGCTAAGAGAGATCTTACATGTTATCACCAAAAAAAAAGGTAATTATATGAGGTGTTAACTAACTTTATTGTGCAATATATATATGTGTATTAAGTCGTCACATTGTATACCTTAAACTTATACAATGTTACATGTCAACTACATCTCAATAAAACGGGGGGAAAAGTACCTTCCCTATCATTTAGTAGATGAGCTATTTGAGGAAAATCCTGGTACCTACTGGAATGCTTTCAGCTTCTCAAAATAGGATTATTGACCAAAGTGGAATAAACAGTGTGGGATTGTTTTTCCCCCGTGACAAGTGACGAGGTAGGTGACTGCAGGATTGGTTCAGCAACTCCACAAGTCCAGACCTCTGGGGAGGCTTCTCTTCAGTTCTCTTAACCTTCCCTCATTCTCACAGTGTGGCTGCCACAGTACCAAGCATGACATCGTCTCACCAATCCTTAAGTTCAAGAAGAAGGAGGTGAATGTTTCATCACACATTTTTTTCCTCTTTTTATCAAGAAGAAAATCTTTTCAGATACATCTCCATTGGAGATGGATAGGTCAAATGCCTGCTAAACATTCCCTGGCAAAAGAAACTATGATTTCCATGTGTCAATCATGATTTGTTCTCTGGGGCTTGACATACTACTGCCCAAAACCTGAACCAGAGTAGGCTCCTATTAAAGGGAACTCACAAAGAGGAACATCTTCTGAGTGGACATTCAAGCGGCTGCCTCAGTACCTAAGAGCCAAACCCTTAGTGACCTTTACAAGGGGAAGATGGAATTCTCTGTCACTGTCTCCGTTCCATATGCTCTTATCCATAGGTCACCAAGTTTAAGCAAACATTCTGTTGCTTCCCAGCAGGGTCTTCATTAATCTGTAAGTTGATGGACCTGGGCCCATTTCTCCAGCCAAGCTCTCCGTCCTGAGTTCCAGATCCATGTATTTCTCAAATCATCCAGTTTATAATTAGATTTCCTACTCAGGTGTGTCATAATTACAAAAACTCAACGTGTCCACAACTGAATTTGTTAAGTTTTAGTCTGTCCTGCGCCTCCTCTTGGAGTCCCTACCTCAGAAATTGCCTCCATTCTCTGGAGTCACCTGGACTCCTCTCTCTCTGTTAAAACTCATATCCAGTCACTGAGTTTTGTGACTCATGACTTCTAAATATCTGTCAGGTCCACTCACTTATAGCCATCAGTATTAGTTTGCTAGGACTGAAAACAAAATACCATGGATGGAGTGGCTTAAAAACAGATTTATTTTCTCACAGCTCTGGAGGCTTGAAGCCTACTATCAAGGTCTCTTTTTTTTTTTTTTTTTTTTTAATGAGGATCTTGAATCAGATGCGTATGTTTGATTGATTGATTGATTTTGGCTGTGTTAGGTCTTCGTTTCTGTGCGAGGGCTTTCTCCAGTTGTGGCAAGCGGGGGCCACTCTTCATCGCGATGCGCGGGCCTCTCACCGTCGCGGCCTCTCTCGTTGCGGAGCACAGGCTCCAGACGCGCAGGCTCAGCAGTTGTGGCTCACGGGCCCAGCCGCTCTGCGGCATGTGGGATCTTCCCAGACCAGGGCTCGAACCCGTGTCCCCTGCATTAGCAGGCAGATTCTCAACCACTGCGCCACCTGGGAAGCCCTATCAAGGTCTCTTGACCTTGTGACCTTGTGACCTTGTGACCAAGTGGAGGCCTCTCCCCTTGGCTTGCAAATGGTTACCTCCTTCCTGTCTTCATATAATCTTTTCTCTGTGCACACACATCCCTGGTGTCCCTCTGTGTGTCTGTATTTCCTCTTCTTAGAAGAACACCAGTCAGATTGAATTAGGACCCACACTAACAGCCTCGTTTAACCTAATCACCTCTTTACATGCCCTGTCTCTAAATGCCGTCACATGCTGAGGTACGAGGGGTTAGGGCTTCAACATCTGCGTTTTGGGGAACACAGTTTAGCCCATAACACCATCCTAGTTCTACTTTCTTAACTTTGGCCATCATCATCTCTTGTCTAGATTACTAACTGAAATCCCCTCTTTCCCCCCATTTTTTTCTTTATTCTTCAGCTAGCGTGTTCTTTATCATCATGACACTCTGTGTTTAAATGCCTTCAATGCTTTTCTTTTACGACTTTAACCTGGTATACAAAGCTGTCTGTGATCTATCTCTGGTCAACTTCTCCATCTTTATCTCTGGACAATTTCTCCTCATCAAATCCATTTTCTCACCATGTGGATCTATTTTCAGATTCCCTAAGTGGCCTGCTCTACAGACTCTGGGCCCTTCAGCACCCTCTTTGTTTGTAACTTACTCCCAATGTAGAATAATGTCCTATTTCTTACTCCTTCCACCATTTTGAGTTATCACTACTCTCCAAACACCTTGAATCACTTAATGGGAATTTAAGAAGTTCCAAGCATAGTACCAAGGTGGAAATACTAAAAGAGACCCCCTAACATTGAACACCCAAGTAATTAGCAGAAATCCCTGAAACAAAAGTGTCACACTACCAGCATCCTGTGGTGTTTTAAGGGTTGTAAGCTAATTAATATAAGGTTAGTTAGTGTTTTTCCTTTAGAACTTAAAACACCAAGAGATCTTTGGAAATCATTGGATCTCTTCTTTCGGAGATCTGCATATAAACCTCAGTTCTTTAATATCTCTTGAAAAAAAAATGATTCTGTAATACATCTGGTGATTCAGTTTCCATTTAATCAGATATACACACCGTTACCTTAACTTTATGCCCTCTAAGAATCATTAGGAACAAAGAGGAAGCATGATTGGTTAAAGCAACCCTTTTAACTACTTGTAAATAGCACTGGTACTTTATCATTGACTCAGAATCTTTACCTGCTCTACTGAGTCCGCAGAGATGCATTGGCCATAAAAAGGATGAAACCAGCAGTATTGTTTGTTTCCCTGGTATAAATCATTGCTTACTTTTGGGAGAAAGGAGATTGCTGTTTCTAAGTTTGCTGTGTGTATATTCAGCCCAAAAGGGATCATATTTTCTTACCGATTCTCAAAACATTTGAAAAGAACTCACACCTATCTTTTGTTCTTTTGTTTTTAATTTACGCAGTACCATTTTACACAAGTCAGAGAATTACCCTGCCTTTATCTAAATTACATGCTTTTCCAGTTGTACTCAGAATGATCCTTATACAGTTTATTTTATTTCTCTTAGAGCCAGTATTCGTTTTATACTTCTGGAAATTTAAGCTATGAAAACAATCCAAAAGAGGCGAAGATTTTTATGCACAGATGTATTCTTTGCATCATTATTTATAATTTGAAAATTCTTTTAAATTGGAAGAACACTAAGTATTTGATATTAGGACAATAACTAATTAAAAGTCGATAAAACATGTAAAAGATATTTATGAAGAGGCTTATGTATGGGAGAATACTTTTTGTTACAATAGTCAGTAAAGGAAAGCAAGAAACAAAAACTTACATAGATCAAGCATTAAAACACACTGTATATGCAAAGATGGGAGTAGATATATGAAAATGTTAAAACTGAATAGATAGAGAATTGTAAAGGATTGTTATTTTTCTCTTCTATACTTTTCTCTCTTTTCTGACTTTCCTACATTTGTTATTATTTTTATAATCCCTAAACATATATTTTCAAAATTATATTTGAATAGTCCTTTTAATAACATGGAATTTTTAATATTAATTTTTGTAAGTAGAATGCAAAATATTAGTTGTGCTATGGTTTTAGTAAAGAATGAAGATGATTGCCAAAGTATCAAAAGCAGTGACTTCTGAAGAGT
Source organism: Balaenoptera acutorostrata (assembly GCF_949987535.1). Classification (NCBI taxonomy): domain Eukaryota; kingdom Metazoa; phylum Chordata; class Mammalia; order Artiodactyla; family Balaenopteridae; genus Balaenoptera; species Balaenoptera acutorostrata. The sequence continues at coordinate 26,070,594 of NC_080068.1, read as the reverse complement.
GGATTATGATTGTTTGTTCTACATATTTTTTTCAGAATTACCAGATTTTCCCACAAAGTGTATACCTTTTATATGGATTATTTAAAGTCAGCAAAAAATGCACACAACTATTTAAAATATATTGGAACCGATGAGATTCAGATAGCAATGCATAGACAGTAATTCTGAAATATACATATGAGGAAAAGAGAATCAAGAGATTTTTTTAAAGTGACTTTTTAAATAATACTAGTTGTAAACCATTTAATAGAGGTTGAATGTGAAATTTCCTTTATATTTTATGACAATATTTCAATGGGATTAATCCCAGTCTTTGAATCTAGTGGGGTTTTTTTATTTTTTATTTATTTAAATGCACTCTTAAATTACCAGTGGGTAAAATCCAGTAATACCAAAGGGCTCATCAAGAAAAGCACAGGCTGTTTCTCACTATCCCCATCCCATCGCTCAGACACAGACACTTTAACCATGTAAACCATTTCTGATTTTGGTTCTTCTATTAGTATTCTTCTAATACTCTAACCTTAAATAATATGCTTAAATACTAATTGATTTACCAACCTTAGGCATTACTTCTACTTCTCCTTTTGAAATATGGTTGTTTATCTCATTTCTACAATTTCCTCCCCTTTTCAATTTAAAATATATATTTTAGAAAAGTTCTTCAGTTGGGTATCTGTATAATTTTGATAATGCCTTTTAATTTCTCCTTTTGTTCCCTAGTTTTTAGATGAGGTCTCTTTATTCCTCATGATGTCCAGGGAGGATGTTAACACCCCCCATCTCCTCTACACTTCTTTCCAACTCCACCTACCAACCTGTTGGCTTCGTTTCCTTGTATATTATCCAGGTAGATAGCATTTACATTCTGTTCTGAAACCATAATCAATTCCTTCATGCTTTAAGAATCTAAGTAGATTCTAAAGATGATGAGTAAAATTACTTTTCCTTCTTCATGGGCCCAGTTACCTACCCCTCATACCTCTTGAATCAACCTAGCATCAAGTCAAATGAGTTCTGTTGTGATCTCACACTCCACTAACTGCTCAAAATCATGGCGCATTTTGCTTTGCTTTATACATGGAAAAATAGCTTTCTTGTAGAGTTTTCTATCTTTTCTGATGTTTCTGTTCCTCCCTCTCCTTCTTGCCTCCCTTTGGTAATGGTAAACAACCTTTCATGATAGCACTAATCTCGTCGGACTAATTTTTATATTGATTGGAGTCTACCTCATTTTTCTTCTTTGAGATTTTCTACTGGTGGCCCTATGTCTTCTCGTCCTGAGACCAGTTGCTTTCCAGGCTTGCTGCATAGCTGATATCTTAAGATGTCCCTTTCACTGTGCTCTGCTCTTCTGTTGTTGTTATTTCTTACATCTTTCTCTTTCTTGATTTCCATTCTTGTTTTGGTGAGGCAGCCTCAAGTGATTTCCTCTGAGAGGTGGATGTGAGATACATGTTCTGAATTTATGACTATCTGAAAATATGTTTATTTAACCTCACATTTGAAAATAGATAATCTATGTACCAAAAAATTTCCCTTAAATTTTGAAAACGTTGCTCTAAATTTATTTCCTAAAATTTAATGATGACAATGGCAGAATGACTGCAGTGCATTTTGTTTCAGTGAACTTTTATTATTTTTTTCACTTCGGAAACATTTAGGATATTCTTCTTACGCTAGGGAGTATAAAATGCCATGAAAGTATGTCTAGATTTTTTTTTTTTCCTCTTGTTAGTTCTTGGGCTGGAAAATTTGGTGACTCCTTCTCCTGTGAAAACACATGACTTTTTTGTCTTCACCCTCTAGAACTTTGGTCACGTAGATGTAGAGCTTCCCCTTCTCCCACCCCCAACCCTTTTCTGTAGATCTTTTGTTTTCTCTCTGCTCTGGGAAAGTTCCTTGACTTTATCTTCCAGTTTTTCTCCTGGTAATCATATTTACATTTGTGGAAACTTTTTTTTTTTTTTTCCTCCACATTGGTCTCTCCTAAAGAGAGAGTCTTATTGTAAACTCTCTGTACAGGGATGGGTCTTGTAAACCGACAGTCTGTTCAAGGATGAATTGAAAAGAAAGCTTCCTTTTAGGTCAAGAACTCATAAATGCGAGAGAGTGGGTAAGTGCCTGCTTCAACACCAGTAGTCTCTGCAGCACTTATTCAAATGGGCAGAAAGAACTCTTTTAGATTTTTTGTTTGTTTGTTTGTTTTGGCCTGACTGTAAATGTTAAGCTGCTGGAAGCTCTCTCTGCCTCTCTGCCTTGGCCGGGGGTGGAGATCTCCTTGGTCAGACTTTCACTTACCTTCCGCATTCAGCATCCTTTTTCCTACCATCCATCCCTGCTGATTTCTAGCCCAGAGCGTGTTCAGGGCTCTCATTCCCTGGCTGTGGATTCTTCCATTCGGTTTCATTCATAGCACGTTTCTCAGCTACTTTCCGCCTCTTAGGATTTTGGTGAAATCTTTTTACTGCTGAACCCCTGATTGCTTCGAAAGTTTCAGTCCCTTTTGTGTTGATTTTTATCACTTTAATGGCACTGTTGTTTTCGAACAAAATGAGAGAGGCAAACGTATCTGCCTTCTCCTTTAACTTAAACAAGAATCCTCCGTGTGTGTTTACTCCTTAGTTCATTTGTTTTAAAATACGTCATTCATTCTTCAAACATTTTTGAACACATATACATGTGCTTGTCACGTAGAGCAAGAGGTTGGGGATAGAACAATGATGAGATGTGACCCTCATCTTTGAGATGCTCACATTCATGGTACATGAATATTGAAATCAAATTCAGAGATGAGGGGCCTTTCTTTGGGAGGAATGGATATAAAAATGGAATGAATGTGGAGCATTGTACATTTCTCTCATATTGGATAATATTCTTAAATTAAAAATGATGACCGAAATTAGGTGAAAGCATATAAGGCATGTTGAATAGAGGCAGCAATTATGGAAGTTTTAGAAAGAGGGTTTGTAGTGAGAATAAGAGGATATATAAGATTAAAAAGGTAGTTGAATAAAGGCATAATTCATCAACTGAGTTCTTTTGTTTGGTTGTAGAAAGGATTAAAACATTAGGTAAGAAGAGAGGCCATAGATTGTTTTGGCCACATTGATAGTTGCACTGGTAACAGTAGATATGATGATATTAATGATAATAATAATGATAATTAACAATCATTAAGCACCTACTATATACCAGATACTATTCTAAGATCTGCTCTATTTTCACACAGCCTTGTAAGGTAGGTATTGTTAAAACTTGTCCTTCGAGCTGAGGAAACAGATTTTAAAAGGGCAAGTTATCACCCCAAGGACATTAAGAGGACCTTCAGACGGCATTCTCTTTTATATTTTATTTTGTTACCTACCGCACAAAACCAAAACTATTTATAAAGTAGGCATATGTTGTAGAGAATGACAACACAGCAATTTCTTGCATACCTACTGAGACAGGCTGGGATCTGGGACCCTTTGCTGCAGTGCTGCAGTGCTAGCACCTGGACAAACCTCTCCTCAAGCAACAAAGTACAAAGAAACTATATGGGACTAAAAATAACTGTGTGCATGTGCAATTGGGGCAAAGTCTGGATAAAAGATACAAAAAGATCAAAAAAATCCCTACTGCCACTTTTGAAAAGCCCAGAGCAAAAACAGGGTGTTGGGAGCTAAAGCAGCCTACTGAGTATGCCCCCTGCGCTCATCACCACCAGAGGGGTGGGCAAAACACCTAAGCCACCCCTCCGGCCTGACCCCTAGACACACCTCTACCTTCACCCCGTATAAGGAGCAAGCTTGCCCCCTGCAACGAGCGAGTGAGCAAGGGAACCTGTTGTTTGTTCTCGCCCCCACCTGCTGCAGCAGGGGCCCCCATAAAGCCTTGCCTGAATTTCTTGTCTGGCCTCTAGGCAGTTTCTATTGATTGGGGAAGGCCAAGAACCCTGGTCGGTAACATACTTTGTGGTGCCCAACGTGGGGCTATTGTCCCCTTCTAAGGAGAGGTCTGTCTAGGTGCAAGCATTGCAGCACTGCAGCAAAGGATACCAGGTATCAGCCTGTCTCACTACCACTCAAGTTAAGTAAGAGGACCATTGCTTTTGAGGCTCCTTGGGTGCATGTCCCATTGTCATCCCTATCTATGCTTCCTAAGAGGTAAATAGGTATTACCCTGGATTTTTTGTTACAGTTCTCTTGCTTTTTCATCATAGTTTTAGCATATGTGTTTCTATCCCTAAACCTATATTGTTCAGTTTTTCATGCATTTGGAGTTATATAAATGAAATCGTGCTTGGCTTCTTCTGTAACTTGCTTTCTCACTGAACATTATATTCCATATTCATGGTGTTGCATGCAGTTGTAGTTTATTCATTTTTGATGCTACATAATGTTCCACAGTATGAATATACCACAATTTATTTATTTAACCCATTTTACTCTTGGACTACATTTTGTCACTACAAAGAATGTTAAATGAATATCTTGTGAAATGTTTTTTAAGACATATATATGTGTGTGTGTATATATATATATATGTATATGTACATGTCTGTCTATCTAGCTAAGCTAAGAATTCGACTCCTGGTTTTATATATACTTATATCTTTATGTATCTTTATATATAAGTATATATAAAACCAGGAGTTGAATTCTTAGCTTACAGTGTATGCGCATACTTAAATCCTACTACTTAATGCCAAATTGTTTTCCAAATTACATCCTCCAAATTTTTAGGTTATTTTTTGTTGCCTCTTTTGGTAAGTGCTGCCATTTTTCTTATATATTGTTGTCTTTCTGATTGATTTGCATACGTGCTTTGTATATTTTTATGCTAACATTTAAAAATATACATATTATCTCCGAGTATGTGGCTTGAATTTTCACTTTCTTTTTATGATATCTTTCAATGAACAGAACAGATTATTTTAAAATAATCTAGCATATCAATATTTTCCTTTATGACTTGGGTTTTTTATGTTTAAGAGATCATTTTTTGCTCTAGAGTACTAAAGATATTCTATCTTATCTTCTTAAAATTTTATTGCTTGGTCTTTTATATTTAGCTTTTAAATACACAGAAATTTTTGTGTATGGTATCAGTACAGAGTTAATGTTATATTTTTTTCCCATTTTGCCTCAGCCCCTTTTGTGGAAAGGTTCATTCTTTTTTTTTTTTTTTACTGACTTTTAGTTCAGGTCTGTAATAAATCAAGCTTCCATATACCTTTGATTCTGGATCCTTTATACTGATCCTGTTCTATTTGTCTATCCCCAATCCACACCATCTTAAACTACAGCTTGATAAACTTAATACTTTATTTATAACTTAAATATAGTTAGTTTTTGATATCTGGTAAAACAGGTTCTCCTACGTTGCTTTTATTTTTCTTTCACTATTCTTGGTCTTCTGCTCTTCCATAGACACATTTTAGAATTAGCTTGTGGTAGAAGGATGGATAGATAGATAGATAGATTACAACCACCAAAACCAACCCATTGATTCTTTGCTTGTAATTGCATTGATTCTATAGATTGATTTGGGGAGAATTGATGTCTGTACAATATACAATCATTCAATGCATGAACATGGTATCCATTCATTTAGTCTTCTTTTTGTTTCCTATTCATCCTGATTCAGGACCCCTCCCACCATCACCAATTGAATGGCTGCTTTGATTTTTTCTAATTATTAATATGCATGAGAATATCTTCATATATTTATTAGTCATTCAGGTTTCGCTTTCTATGAAGTTCTTGTCTATACCTTCATGTGATTTCTGGTTGGTTGTCTATATTTGCAGAAATTCTTTGCATCCCAGATTCTTTACATGCTAGATATTCATTACTTCTCCTTATTTGATATCACTCTATTGCATTTCTCAGTTATGTCATTAAAATAATAGAAGTCTTTAATGCTTTAATGTTGTTAAATCTATCAATTTTCACCTAATAGTTTGGTGTCTTATTTAAGAAGTCCTCATCCACTTAAGTTCAAAAAATATCCTCTCTGGGCTTCCCTGGTGGCGCAGTGGTTGAGAATCTGCCTGCCAATGCAGGGCACACGGGTTCGAGCCCTGGTCTGGGAAGATCCCACATGCCACGGAGTGACTGGGCCCGTGAGCCACAATTACTGAGCCTGCGAGGCTCCGCAACAAGAGAGGCCGCGATAGTGAGAGGCCCGCGCACCGCGATGAAGAGTGGCCCCCGCTTGCCACAACCGGAGAAAGCCCTCGCACAGAAACGAAGACCCAACACAGCCATAAATAGATAAATAAATAAATTTAATAAAAATAATAACAATTAAAAAAAATCCTCTCATATTTATTAGTTTCATATTTTTCTATTTCATACTTAGGTCTTTAACATTTGTACATAATGTAAGAATGATATTTAGTATTAACTTTCACTATATAATGAGCCAGATTTCTTAACATCAACTACTATACAATCTGTCCTTTCCTCCCATATCAGCTCTATTTTCAGATCTCTCAGGTGGAACTTTGGTTCCCGTGTTTAATTTTTTTTCTTCATAATTGCATATAGTTTTTACTACTGTGGTCTTTTTGTTATGTGTTAAAAAGTGGTAGGGAGAGAGTCCCTTCTTTTATTTTCTAACTTGATGTATCTATTCAGGGATATCACCCCCACACATACATATCATGAAATAAGTTAATACGTTCTTAAAAATACAGATGGAATATTTTGTTTAATTTTGGGAGTATTGGTTTTAGGAATATTTTAATTTTAATTTGCTCCATCCTTAAATATGTTACCCATTTATTGAAATCTTTCTTTTTTAAAGTTTTAGAAAAGTTTTAAAAGTTTTCTCTTTCAGGTGTTGACTGAAAAAAATACACAACTTAAAGTTGAGAATTATGTTTTATTTGGTGGCCTTATTGAGGACTGTAGCCCAGGATGGCAGCCTCTCAGATAGCTCTGAGGGACTATTCTAAAATGGTAAGTGCAGAGCCAGGCTATATAGGAGATTCTGCTAGGGAAAAAAAAACCCCAAACACAAAACCGTGTAGTCGAACATCAAAAGATGACTGCTAATCACAAAAAACAGACATCTCAAGTTAATAATTTTAGTGCTTTTCATGTATGGGAAGATGCAAGAGTCTGGGCTCATTGAAATTATTCCTTTGATATGCATCTTAACTATGTAAGACCAGTATCCTGTTTTTCTCCATCGTAAATTCCCCTCAGGGTGCACCATCAGGGCTGATGGCTTGAAGGCTCAGTGGTGGGCAAGATTCATTGCTTATCGGAATGGCAGGCAACATCCTTTGTTCACTGAAATGTCAGGCAACATTTTTTTTTGTCCACATAAGAAAGTTTTAAAGTTTTCTCTCAGTAGGTTTTGTATAACTTGTACTAAGTTAATTTCTTAGTACTTTTAATTTGTTCACGCTAATGAATGATATCTTATTTTTTAAATGAAATTTTCTAGCTGATTATTAGTGGTTTAGAAACATTTCTGGATTTTGTAAGTTAATCTGTATTTGGAAACCTTGCTAAGCTCTTTATTAATTTAGTTTTCCTATTGATTCTAATGATTTTCCATGTAGATGATCATCTCTCTTACACATAAGACAGTTTTGCTTCTTGCTTTCCAATTCTTATACCTCATTTTTATATTAAATGACAATGATAACAGTTATCTTTGTCTTAATCCTGAATTTAAAGACTGTGTCAAAAATTTCTGTGTAAAGTATGATATTTACTGTAGTGTTTGGCCATTAAGCACATTAGCAAGGAAATGCTTTATTATTTTTATTTTCTTTGGTTCTATCAAAGATAGGTTGTTGAACTTAAGAAATACTTTTTTGTACCTATTGAGATAGTCATATGAATTTTCCATAATAGTTGTCTTTAATTTCTTCTTTTCCATTTAGTTTTCTTTAATTTTTTGAATAAAGTTTTAATTTTTTTCATAAAGGTATTGCATATATTTTGTTAAATTTATTCCTAAACACTTTGTGTTTTTATGCAATCTTTATTACATTTTATAACTCCTTGTTGCTAGTGTTTAGAAATGCAATTGATTTTTGTATATTGATTTTGTTTTCAGCAACCTTGCTAACATGTTTTGTTAATCTTAGTAACAAATACAATGAGCTTAGCACTGCACCTCATTTATTTATTTTTGCCTTTTCTGTTTGACTTTTGGAATCACAGTTTTCTACGCACAGTGGATATGAATGTTTAGGATTGCTGTCATTCTAGGACTTTGAGGCCTCTGAGGAAATCCTTACAGATACATTTTGTTACTTGCAAGGTCTGAACCTTAGCTGCTGCAACAAATATGTCATTTGCTTTGTTTTGTCCTTAATGCTTTTTGTTCAGTTGGTAATTACATTGAAATATGTGCCCTGCTCACAGTTTTGTTTCCTTGTTTAGTTTAACATTTACTGAGTTTCTATTGTGGCTATATGCTGATCCAGAGAGTGGGCTGGGTGCTGAGGATACAAGAATGGTCAAGTCAGTCCCTATCTTCCCAGTAACTGAGGGGCTGGTGGACTTTTGGGCAGATTTCCTCCTGATTAATTCTTCTGTGCTGCAAAGGGTAACTTATTTTCTTCAGGGAGCTCCATTTCTGATGGGCAGTTACTGGAAGCAAAACGCTCTATGTGGGTGTTTCATGTTTTTTTAATTTTCGCGTTTAAACAAATAAATGTGGGTGGTATTGACCCATTTCTGGTTCTGTAGCTTTTTTGCCATTCACTCTTTATTTCATGTGGCATCTTGGGACACTCGAAAAAGTTGGAAGGGCAGTATTTTGCCAGAAAAGAAGTTGGACCTTCCAGCTCCTGGGTTTGGTCACAGACATCATCTGGTGATGGGAACATGGGAGTGAAGATTGGGGTATGGAGAAAGCTTGCATAGCCCAATCCATTTTGAGATTATCTTTGGCAATTTTAAATCTTGTGTTTCTAAAAATATCTTGGACAGTTCATTTTCAGTTTTGAAAGTCAGAGCAATGTTTGAATTGAGTTTGGTATTGTTGTCAGTCCACACTTTACCAGAGTATCTTCTTTGTCTTGTGCTCTGTGGCTTGGAAAGGCTGCTGTGCTCAGGTGTGGAGTGATTTTTTCCATCCGGGATGTCTCTCAAGACATCTAGCACTCTAATGTCAATGAGAATATGGCCAAAAAATCTGTTACCTTCTCCGAGCCCATAGTAATGCTTTTCATTTCTTAAGCAGTGTCTCTGTGTCACCTCACCTGAAAACAGTTTCCTTAAACTAAAAGGAAAAAAAGTCTTGGGGACATGATTAAATCAGTAATCATACTTTCATTTAATGGAAAATCATGCGTCAAAAATTTTTAACGTCAGGTGAAAATGTTTATGATAAAGTACTAAGTGAGAAATGAGTGAGTCTCGGTATTTTTCTGTTCCCCCTCCAACCAAGTTCTTTAATTTGTATGTGTTGTTTTAACAATTGGAGGGAAATTTTCTAACAAAATTAATAAAATTTATTTAAAAAACCCATCGCACATACACAAATATAACCAGTGGGATTACATATGAGACATTATAGGGTTATTTACTTTAGAACTTAAAAAAAATTTTTTTGAAATTAACTTTAAGCAAGTCTCTCTTGATCACTGCTATTTGAAGTTTATTTTAGAGTTTCTGTTAACCATACTTGAGTACTAGGGTTGTTAGAGGTGGGCTAATGAATCCAAGAAGGCAGTGTGAGCCAACATGAGGACATCTGGGTGTGGAGTCAGTGTTTGGGAGAATCACATTGATGGTGGTGGGTTTAGGAAACAGTCACTTGGTGGGTAAGTAGCAGAGCCCAAGTCTCAGGGTCCAAACAGTACTGGGGGATCATGGTTCTGAAAATGATTCTAGCTGAGAAGGAAGGCAAAAGAAGGCCATTCTTAATCTCTAAGGATGTAGGGAGCTGAGGTAGTAGCGAGTTCTTCCGTAGGAAGATGTGGGCAAGATATTGAACCAATCACTAAATTAGAGCTTAGTCATCAAGAAGTGAAGGGCCATACTTCTGGTTGGGGCGTGGTATAAGCCTACTGGATGGAGGTCTTGATCCTCAGCTACACATAACAGACTTCTTCATTCTAACTCCTCCCCAGTGGATCTGCCCCTTGCTGGCCTCCTTCTACACACACCCGTGGTAATATCCATCCTGGAGTCTGAGTGGGCAGTGTGTTAATGCTGTAGGCGGAATCCCACTTTAATTGATGCTGTTATAATCTCCGACCTTCTAGTTTTGACACCATTCCCTTCTCCTGGTGAATTGTCCATAGAAAAGGGTATTTGCTGAATCTCTGAAATGAAATGAAATGAAACAAAAGCCCTTATCGAGCAGCAATATTTAAAAGTCCCACTCCATACAGCAGTACAGTTCTGAGATGAAGTCTTTGATGATATGAAATTCAGCTTCGGTGATAAAACTAGTAAGTCATGCCATTTCTTAGGCTTCTTATCTTGGGCAGATCACATCACTATTCCAAGTTTCTATTTTCCTTTCTATAAAAGCGTGATATGTTTTACCCGGGCTGTGAAGTCCAAAGTCAGAGACAGTAATGTGTGTGAAAACACATGGTAACATTTATACAAATGTCAAGTATTATTATTATTATTATTATTATTATTATTATTTAATGTAGAACATTCTGAAATGTGGGCAGGTTTCCAAAAGATTGTGATGGAGTTAGTGTTTGGTGTTGGGAAGTGGGACTGAGGCAAAATGTGGTGTTCATTATTAACCAGTATGCCCACTTGCATGCTGTACCTTCTCCCTTTCAAGCTTTTAAAGGAGAAAGGAAAACAGGGCAGCCCCTAAACCTGGTTTATTTGTAATATGAGAGGGAAAAATGATCTCATTTGAAAACAATATTCTGTTCTGTACCATATAGAAATAGACATTTGTATAAATGTTAAAATATAACATATCAATAGTTTAATATTCAATCAAATTAATTACATCAGTTTTCTGTCCCAGTTTGTGTTTCTTTTCCCCATACAGGCCCACTGGCTTTGAAAATGTGTCTATTAGAAGTTTTTCAATCTTCTTCTAACCTTGTAAAGAACACTCAGGGATTACCTACTAAAAGATGCAGCAGAACCAAGAGAAAATCCCTCTTGTATAAGACTCTGGGAATTCAAATTTTAGTCTCGGGTCGATCTTAGAAAGTCTATTTTCTGTTCTCTTATATTGGCATTTTGGAGCTCCTTCTTTTACTACTTTCAAGAATTGTGAAAAGTTAAGTGAAATTATATTTGAAAACTATCTTGAGCTCTGTGGAATAAAGATACATTATTAAAGTTATTAATATTTGCTTTGAACTTACCAAGTGTTTTTTGGCTGGTGTATCATACTTGTTATGCTTTCTGCCCCATGGGTCAGTGTTCTTGGGGACATTGCAAGTGAGGATAATGTTTATATTTCTTACGCTGACTTTAAGACCTTCTGTAATCACAAGTGCTTCAGCTGGTCCCATCTGAATTTAAGGACTTCGCTCCACTCCGTCCGAGTTTCTCTATTCTCGGTACTGGTCACATCTCTGCCCTCTCTCCCTTCCACCTCTATGAATCTTGTACTGGTTTTTCTGTGGCACATTCGCTAACTGCTCAAGTTTAGACCAATCTTTCTGAACTTACATAGCACTTACGTTTACTTCGTTTTTTACTGTGTTTTCTCTTATATTCCTATTTGCCTTTTTATGTGTATGTCTCTCCCTCTATCCCTCATCTTGACAGTAGATTTATTTTTTTGAGACCAGTTACTATCTCCTATAGTAATTAAGCACTGATATAGTATTTTTCTCAAAGTAGGATTTGGAGATAGATTTGTCATTGACTATCGTAGTCCCCAACTACTGTTGCATAAACTGAGGCACAACTGATAGTTCGATGGCATAAAATAAGCTGGTAACGTGGATAAGAATGGAACCCAGAATATAAGACTTCTAGTCATCCTGAACCTGACATTTATTTTAATAGATTTCATTTTTAGAACGGTTTTAGAGTTACATCAGAATTGAGAAGATAGTACAGAGAGTTCCTGTGTACTCCTACATCCAACTTACCCTATTATTAACATTTTAGAGTAATGTGGTATGTTTGATATAATTAATAACCAATGTTGGTACATTATTATTAACTGAAGCTCATAACGTTACTCACATCTGTTTGTTATATGTGTTTTGAAAAATGCATGATGTCATGAATCCACCATCACGGTATCATACAGAATAGTTTAATCTCCCTAAAAATCCTCTGTGCTTCACCTATTCATCCCTACTTGTCCCCTTCTGAAGCCCTGGCCACCACTAATTAAAAAAAAAAAACTTTGTATTTTGCCTTTTCCAGAATATCATATAATTGGCATTGTACAGCATGTAGCCGTCTCAGGCTAGCTTCTTTCACTTAGCGATGTGCGCTTAAGGTGTTTCTAGCAGTTTCTGGCTCCAGCAACTTTTGCTGTAGGTAAGCTGTTCTTGGCTGTGATTCTCTGTATTTGCTTGTCCTTGCAGATTTTGGGTTGGTGACCTGTGACCTCAGTTCTGTGATTGGCCTAAGAATAGTTATTGATTTTTAGGGTTTTTTTTCAGCTTTTTTCTTTCTGTAAGCATGGAAACCATGACTTCTAAGCTCTTTACATGCAGAAACCAAAAGTCTCTGGCGTTTCTCTTAGCCTTAAAAGTCTTAAAATCTCTTATTCTTTACTGTTCGATGATGCACCTATACTTGCTCTCAACCACACTGCCATTCCTCCCCCTCCATTCTACATTGACTATTTGCCACCCAGACCTAGCACTTTATGGGTGCTGAGCCCACCTCAGTAATTGGCAAGAAAGAGGTGGGGAGATTTGGCAGAAAGCAGGTAATACCATGCTACATGAAGGGTTATTATACTCTCTATTTTTTTGAATGCATATTTTCTGTCATTTTAATTCTTTGCAGAGTACACAGAGGATTCTAAATTTCTGTTTATCATAATCCCAATGTAGCAAAATGTGGTGTTTAAAAAAAAAATCTTCCACAAGGGATGCATAAAAATAAAACTGGGAACTAAAAACTCAGAAGAGGGGAAAAAGAAGCCAGGTCAATAAAAATTGTCTCTGTATGGTGCTTTAGTCCTTCCTTTAACATAAATATTTCTAATATGAAAGATGCCTAACTTCATTTAAAATAAGGTTGCTTTAAAAAAAGGTTAGGAAAACAAAAAGAGGGAGTAAGTCAATCCAGCTGAACCACTGGCTAACAAGTAAGCAATGTCCTTTGTGTAGTAATTCTCTAAAGGGCAGTAATTAAATTCTTATTGTTAGTGTTTGTTTTCTCATGGTAAGTCCACTTTCATGAGGTTATCTTTTGTTTTACTGTTATATCCTGTACGTTTAATATTGTGATGCCAATGGTACACACCGTATATATATTTTATATGCTTTTATGTATTTATATATATATTTTTATTGAAGTATAGTTGATTTACAATATTATGTTAGTTTCAGGTGTAGAACATAGTGATTTAGTATTTTTGTAGATTATACTCTATTATATGTTATTACAAAATAATGGGTATAATTCCATGTGCTATACAGCATATCCTTGTTGCTTACCTATTTTATATATAGTAGTTTACATCTGTTAACCCCATACCCCTAATTTGTCCCTCTACACTTCCCTCTCCCCTTTGGTAACCACAAGTTTGTTTTCTCTATTTGTGAGTCTGTTTCCGTTTTGCAAATACATTCATTTGTATTATTTTTTAGATTCCACATGTAAGTGACATCATACAGTATTTATCTTTCTCTGTCTGACTTACTTCACTAAGCATAATATTCTCTATGTCCATCCATGTTGCTGCAAATGGCATTATTTCATTCTTTTTTATGGTTAATATTCATTGTGTGTGTGTGTGTGTGTGTGTGTGTGTGTGTATGTATACTACATCTTCTTTATCCATTCATCTGTCGATGGACATTTAGGTTGTTTTCATGTTTGACTATTGTAAGTAGTGCTGCAATGAACATTGGGGTGCTTGTATCGTTTTGAATTAGTGTTTTCATTTCATCCAGATATATACCCAGGAGTGGAATTGCTGGATGGTATGGTAGTTCCATTTTTAGCTTCCTGAGGACCCTCCATACTGTTTTCCAAAGTGGCTGCACCAATTTACATTTCCAGCCAGTGGTACACAACTTAGATGAAGACTTACATCCTAATTTATAAAGATTCGCTCTCACTGAATCTCACTGATTCTTTTCTCCCTTGCTAAGTCTTCCATCCGACCTGATTTTTCGTCTTTGATTTTTTAAAATACTTCTCAAATTTCATTAATCATAGATGGGAAATGTTCATCTAATCCAACCACAATTATCCACTTCATATTTGCACCCAGGCCAGTGAAGGGCCTGGGTGTTTCTGGTGTCAGGAAAATCACCTCCTTATAAGGTGACCCATTCCATACTGAGATTCCTTCATGTAATGACTGAAAGCTGTTCCCTCCTGTTTCTCTCAGCATAGAGTGAGTGAGTGTTCATAACAGGACAGCCAGTGAGTGGGGAAGAAGTGAACCCTGCCTATCAGAATAGGATCAACAGTAGGAAAATGACTCATCAGCAGAGGAGAACTTGCTTGGGAGCGATAGGCAGAGTGCAAGGTTTTTGGGGTTTTTTTTTGTGATTTGGAGATGGGGAGAAGTGCCCCCCTAGTCATCTCTAAATGAACGACCTCACCCCATGCCTGCTTTCCTGACAACCGTTCTTATACCAACATTCAACCCCACAACGGTCTTGCTGAAAATCTGTTAAGTTTTAAGAATATCTCACATGCATGTAAAGAACCACGGCAGTAATACCATGCTTTGTTGTAGCTTGTTTTTAGCTCACAAATTCAGTGAGCATTATGAGATTGATTTCTCCAAAGCCTCTAAGGTCTTGAGATAAATGAGCTCATAGACTCTCTCTCTCTCTATTCTCATTAATTTCATATTCGCAACCGAAAAAGAAACAATCACACAGCTTCTGACACCTTTATGAGAGAAGTACACTAAGATCAGATTCAGTCTAGACAGGATCGAATTTTGGTTTAAACTGAAAATTGCTTTCCTAGAATTTATTAATGCCTTAATTCCTTAGTGCTGAATGGATGTGTCCTCAGCATGTATCAGATCAAACATAACTTTGCTTTTCTGTCCTACTTCCCTCACCATTTTGTATTTTGAACAAGTCCTGTTGATTCTACTGAAAATTTATTTGAATTTACCCCCTTCTCTCCATTCTCTCTGATATTCAGCCTTAGTTGAATCTCTCATTTACCACACTTTTGGAATTTTGTTGAAGGTCAGAGATGAGAAGCTCTACTTGACTGTATCGTATGTGAAGATTCAGATACTTAACTTTATGAAATTGACGTTAATAAACTGTGAAAATCATGTTCCCTTTAAAGAAAAAATGTAATTCTCTCTAAATGACCCTGAACTTATTTAAGCTGTCATTAAGGTGCCAGAAGTTGCCCTATTCTTTCTTTCTTTGTGTGAATATAAAAGTAATGGTATTTATTTAATAAATATGAGCTCATTTCTCTTGAAGACACTGCGAGCTGCAGACATTTCTCAGACCTGCCTTAGTTTCTTAGTTTCTGGCTCAAACTTCCCCAAGTCTAGTCTCTTCTTCTGCTTTGCTCCCTTTTGTGCTCTCTGCCACCGTGACCTTACGTCACCACATGACTTTAAACAATCCTCTAGCTTTCTTTTCATCCTTCCTGTTTTCTGGCTTTCATTCTTTTCCTCCCTTTGTTCATTTTTATCTTATTGTAATCTACTTTCCTGTTCTTTAAAAGAAGTGGTGATGGATGGTAACTAGACATGATGGTCATGACTTTGTAATATATACAAATATTGAATTATAATGATGTACACCTGAAATTTATGTAATATTACATACCAGTTTTACCTAAAAAAGCCAAATAGAGCCTACTGATTTCTTAGAACATGAGATTATGGAGCATGGACCAACCTTTCATGGTTTCAGCTAATACCTTTTATTCTATGAACATGGAATATAGGAAAAGAGAGGAAGGATGCCACACCGATAATTGACCTCAGTGTACCATATTGGTACAAAATAATCAGTAACAATAATAGCTGGGAGTCATAGATTTATAGAAAGAATAGAAAGAAAAATTTTCTGATAAGGTAGTAAACATATATCACTAATGTATCATTGTCTTTTTTTAATCTCCTTTGGTCTGTACTACTGATAGTTTTAAGTATTATAGATTCATGTGGACCCCAAATTACATGAAGTTTGAATTCCAAAAGTTTGTTCATAAATGACTTATTTGGGACCTTCTATAATTAAAACATTGTTACCAATGTTTAGGGTCTTAGGTTAGTTCCCCAAACACCATTCAATGCATTATAATGAATCTAAGCCCTAATTTTAATAATTTCAGTGTTTGTAACTGGCATTTATGAAATTGTCTCAGAAAAATAAATCTAAATTTTATCTTAGGGTGTCAGGGACAATTGGCTGTCACTAACAAGTGACTGAGTTGGAGTGGGCTGTAACAGTGGGTCACTTAAAAATCAGGGGCATGTTAACTCTACTTATCCGTATAGAAAGCTACCTTTCCTATTTACATAAAAGAAAATAAGTTGGTAATTCTGCTAACTCTCCAGAAGCTACAATGGTTCTTACACTCACGGGGTTGGACAAGTATAAATGCTCTGAATTTAGATCCTCAGCCATCTTTTTCAGTAAGAATCCCTTTCTCACCCAACATTAAAAGTCATATGTTGCCTGCACAAAAACTTACATGATAGAGAGGTTTTAGAGTAGCAATTTGTAAAAAGCTGCAGACTCAGAAGAAAATGATATAGAAAACAAACATAACTTTGTACATCCCTGGGAGGCAAACTGTATGGAAATCTTTCTAAAATAATGATTCCCAACAAAGTAATAGTGGTGAGTCATATGCTTGCCTTGTCAGAATCACCTTCTTCCATGTGCCCACCTATCTTCTTTCTTACAGCTCCTCCTTCCAACCCTCACACTTACCCAGCCACGAGTCTCTGTTGTGGTGTCATTGATACTGATGCGAGCATGTCACATTGCTTGGGAGTACTGGGTGGGAGAAAGCTCTCTAACTACCGGCTTATACAAGTAGGGTCATAAGATGACAGAGATCTATGTTGGAAAACCTTAAGATATTCCTGAATCTGTGCTGTAAATCTTTACGTAACTTGCCAATTTTTTAAACTGTTACAGCAGGAAGAAGAATCTGAAAACAAGTCTCAAAAGAAATCATCACCTTTTGGCTTTACCTGTCACCAGTGTGTCTTTGGACAAATAAAATTGCTATATTATGTGTGTTTGGAAAAAAAAAAAAAAGAATAAGGAAGCATGTGTGTGTTTGAGGTTGATAGTTCAATAATAAGCAGATAGAAAGGAAGATAAAAAAGCAAACGTCTATTGCATACCTACACTAGACCAGGAACTTCCACAGACACACATCTCACAGTGTTATGTGCTGCCAGTTCCTGCATGCCTGCATTTTCTGCAGAGTACATGGAGGCTCAGTTTGAATAATTTGCTCAAGGCACATCTAATATGGTAGTAAGATCCAGCTTCATGACCAGCTGCACCCGGCCCTGTCCTTAGATGGGCCGCATGCTTAGTTTAATGCTCTGCTGTCACCATCCCAAAATTCTTAAAAAATTTTAACAAGAGGTCCCATATTTTCATTTTGCACTGGGCCTTACAAATTACATAGCCAGTCTTTCTGGTAGGCTTTGTTGAGGTCTTTCGTGGAGGTCCCTAAAGATGTATACTGAAAATTCCTCAGCCCTGTAAGGCAGACTAAGAGAAGGAGAGGTAGCTGCAGGGCTTGCACAGCAAGAACTTTGTGTTCTGGAATGAGGATATTAGGCTTGGGGACGTACCTTCCTCAGAAGAATCAGTGCCGCATACGATAGTGTAAGTGGTTCCTGGGTGCCAGTGTGGCTTGATGCCTTATATTAATTTTCTATTGCAGTATGACAAATTACCACATACTTAGTGGCTTAAATCAACAAATATTTATTATCCCACAGTTTCTGTGGGTCAGGAGTCTGGGCACAGGTTAGCTGGGTCTTCTGCTCAGAGTGTCACCGGGGTATGATCAAGGTGTGGCCAGCCTGCGTTCCTTTCTGGAGCTCAGGGTCCTCTTCCAGGCTCATGTAGTTGTTGGCAGAATTCAGTTCCTTGGGGTTGTAGGACTGAGGCCCTAGAGACTAGCCTAGACTAGACTAAGCCTCCTAGAGGTCACCCACAGTTCCTGATGTATGGTTCTCTTCACTGGCAGTTCATACATGTTCACACTTCTTTAAGGCTAGTGGGAGAGTCAGTGTCTGTCTGTCTGTCTGCCTCTCCATTCTGCTGTCATGTAATCATTAGAGTGACATTTTATTACCTTTGCCATATTCTGTTGATTAGAAGCAAGTCACAAGGGGAGGGGTTTACACAAAGACCTTAACAACAGGAGGTGAGGAGTACTGGGGGTCACCCTAGGGTCTGTCCACCACATATAAAAGTCCAGAGATGTAGAACACTCTGCCTAGGTGGACCTCTCCCTTCATGCAATTGCTGAGAACATAAAACTTTGGATATACATCCTTGAGATATCAAGAAGGCAGTGTGGATATTTACTCCCCATCTGTACTTATATCCTGTATTTTCTTTTTCATTGCTTTGCTACTTCAGGAATAAGATTAAAAGCAACCTTGAACTGAGTTCCACTTGTTATTCATGATCAACCTCAAATCCAGGCCAGAATCTGTGTCTGCACTAACTCACTAGTAACTGGCAGATTTGGGGTTTAATCCCAGGTTTGTGTGACTCTGAATTTCATACTCTTCCCTGGGATAGATCCAGGTATTCTGGGGTCTGAAATGTTCAGATCTGGGGGAGCCCACTTTGAGTAAGAGAATACAAAACAATAATTTACAAGATTAAATACAAATTGACAATTTGAGTGAGAGAAGAAATCACAAAAAAATTACTGAAACCTTGGAGATTCAGGTCTTTTTTTTTTTCTTTTCTGAGATCTCTAAGTACTTTGCCAGAAATACTTAACTAGAGATGCTTCCTAATTGCAGCCTGGTTTCCTCCCATTCCCATATAGGAATTCTATGGGTACTGGCAACTTCCTATACCCAGGGGACGTAGTGCAAATGATGGGCCTTGAAGCTTCATTAGCTTTCCAGGAAATGTGTCTTTGCTTCTCACTATATCCTCCCTATTCAACAAGTGATTCGTGGACCAGCAGTGGTGCCACCTCTGGGAGCTTGTTAAAATGCAGAATCTCAGGCCTCATCCACACCTGCTAAAGAAAACCCTGCATTTTAGCAAGATCCTGGGTAATCTATATGCACATTAGTGTTTGAGAAACACCACAATATACCACATGCTGAGGAGCATTGCTTCCTCCGTGGGCTGCATCCAACTTCTTTTTTCTTGGCCGGAGCAAGTGGGTAATAGACCTTAGTCCACAGCTGGTAACAATCTTGAAAAGAAATAGTAAGAGCACGTCACACTGCTTTAAATTAATACACATTTCCAGGGTCAGACAAATTACATCCTTGGGGTACAGAAAAAAATTTATCGCTGTGATTAGAGAAACACCATCAATAATCTTGAAGAATCACAGGGAACCAGAGAGGTGCCTATTTTTTTCAAAGGAAGGAAAAGATGAATTCTGAAAATTACCGGGTGGTGAGTCTGACAGCAACTGCCTACAAAATTCTGGAAGGAATTATTAAACAGATAACTTGTCAGTGCTTAGGAATAGACGTGGTGATTACCAGGAATCATGCCAAATTAACTTCATTTGTCTTTCTTATAATGTGTTTCTAAGAGTGGGAGATCCCATATAAATATGATTTTAGATAGGTATTTACAAATCTTCTAATGATATCTTTATAGACTATATGTAGAAATGTGGTACAGATAATAGCACAGCCAAATAAATTCATGAATGATTGAATGATTATCTACTCTAAGTCAAATTACAAATATGAGGAAAGGAGTTGATCGTAGGTCTCTGTATCAATCAGGGTTCAACTACAGAACTCCTAGGAATGATACAAAATAAGGCACTGATTATAGGAATTTGACTCTACACAACTGTGGGAACTGGTTAAAGTGTTTATGTACTTTTGCTGTGTCCAAAGTCAGCTCGGCAAGGAAAGCAGGAAATCAGGAAGAAAAGATGATTGAGAAGTTGGGGAGAGCAAGGTCAAACAGGAATGTGTGAGGAGGATGATCTGGATCCTGCTTCAGCCTCCAGGTTTCCAATTTCTATGATGCAGGTATCTGGCAGGAGAAGCTGAGGTCCAAACTTGCACCTGGCCTGGGAGTGGGAGAAGCTGAAGGAACTGTGGCCCTGGTAGCTGCTGCACCCAGGGCCACAGTGAGTGGCTGCCTCACTTTTGCCTCCTGATCTCACCTAAACTTCTCCTGAGGCCAATCTTAGCTCAGAACCTTGAGGGAAAGGAATTCTGGGAAATGTAGTTCCCGTTTAGCTGAGTTGATACATTTCAAAGCGAAAACAGCTGCAAGCTTTGTTCTTGGCCTTGACTTGCTGATTATTTGTTTATTTTTATACATCTTTATTGGAGTATGGTTAAACAATTTTGTATTAAATTATAATGGTGGATACATGACAGTGCGCATTTGTCAAAACCCATAGAACTTTCCAACACAATAAGTGAACCTTAATGTATGCAAATTTAAAAAAATCATTAGTACATTGGGAAGATTTCCAGAATAGAATGCAGAGTTTAACAAAACATGTAACTGTATTACAAAAGTATATGAAATAGCCTCACTGAATGGGGTTAAGGGGGAGAAGTTACTGATTAAGTAACTCTGGAAATGAGTTGAATCCATAAGAATAAAGTCAAAAGATACCATACATAAGCACTACATAAAGTCATTTCTCACCTGGGGACAGGTTACAATTCAGGTATTGCTTTACAAGTGTATTGGAATTGAACAGTTAAGTAAATGGGGGAGGGATGATGGGAGCCAGATTTCTCAAAGTTGGAGTGGAAGTTTACTCCACTCCAACTTATTTTTAGATAAGCAAGGGAGAAGGTTAGAATGATTCATGTAATGGATTAGAATTGGAACCATCAATATGAACTCCTGTTTAGCTTAATATAGGTATAGTAGTTACATACAGAGATATTTTTAGATATGCATATAACATGGTTAAGTATATACACACATATTTTTTCTGTGAGCTGAGAGGACCTAGAAGCAACTTCATCCCAATAACAATAAGCATACTTAACTTTCAGTTCCTGGTTTCTAATATCATTCTTTAATATATAAATATAAATATATAAATATATATATACACATATATATAAATATAAAACAGGGCATTTAGAGGAAATGATTGATTTTAGATATATGGTAGGAAATATACTGAATGAGCCTGGAGAATGTTATAGTGCCTGAAAGTAAGGAAGTACTTAAATAAACAAATAAATAAAGCAAATAAATTAATAAAGCCTCCCAATGATGAGGATATTTCAAAGAAATACAACAGCCAACTGAAAGAGCTCCCAGTAGCCAAAACTGGAACAATTCCAGGAAGAAAATAAATAAAGCAGTACTGGAGTATAACCAAAGTATTAAAAAAAATCCATGGGTCCATAAAGATATAAATAAATTATTTAATAAATAAGTAAATGGGGGTCATAGACAAATATCCCATGAAAATGAATCCCAAATAATGTATATTGATATTCCATCCTCAAAGAAATGAGGCTTAACCTCCCAGTCTTTAAATATGGGCACTGGACTGTGGTGTTCTTCCAAAGAATGCAGTATGGAAAGATGAGTGGAGGGAGAGTAACTTTAAAGTGGAGAAACCTTATAAACACTACCTCACCAGGTAGTCAAGGTCAGCATCAACAGTCATGTCATGTTCACAGTATGTACTTTTGACCTGATGTGTTGAAAATGTCACTTTACCTCCGTGGTCTTTCTCCCCGAGCCCATAATCCCAGTCTAATCTTGAGAAAATTATCAAACAATCCCGATTGAAGGACAGGACAGTCTACAAAATACTTGACCTGTGTTCCTCAAAAGTATCAAGGTCATTAAAAAACAAGGAAAATCTGAGAAACTGTCACAGGCAAGAGGGGCCTAAGGTAATGTTATCTCTAGACGGGATCCTGGACTTTGGGAAAAAACTAAGGAAATCTGAATAAAGTCTGGATTTTAGTTAATAATTATGTATCACTACAGGTCCATGAATTGTGACATATGTCCCATCCTAATGTAAGGTATTAATAATAGGGGAAACTGGGTGTGCATGGTATATGGAAAATCTTTCCCCTACCTTTGCAATTTTTTTCCTGAAAATCTAAAATACGTTTAAGACAAAGATTTCAATTAAAAAAAGACAAACAGAAAGTGCAGAAGACAAAATCAATGAGTGACTCTGGCACCCAGGTTAGAGATGGAATGGCTGAATTGAAAAAACAGAGAGAGAATACGTATGAGGTACTTATAAGTGAATACATGCTTAGGCAGTAGTTGTAATTGGAGGGCTGGTCATTCCTGCCTTCAGATATTTCAGACGTTGAAGGTAAAGGCATCGTGCTCAGTGTAGTCTCCAGTGGCTGACCATGAACAAATTGATCAAAGTCACATGGAAGCAGATTTCAACTCAGATTGAAAGAATTTTCGGATTATTTGAGCTGTCCAAATATGACTAATCTGCCTTTGGAAGGTGGCAGAGCCCTTCCTCGTACTGATCGTCAAGCTGAGGCTAAAGGAACGTCATGGTGAAGAACAGCTGGAGGAGAATGAGCCCGGAGGATTCTTCATCTCAGATGCAGTGGTTCGCTGTGTGCTATCCAACACCAGTGTGATCGCACAGGTGAAGTGGCTGCAGGCAGGTCTCCGAAACTAGTTATTTTCTTAGGACGACCAGATGGCAAGTTTTTCTCTGATCATCTTGGAATTATACACTCTAGATAGGAAGGGAGAAATGATTGTTGAGCACTGTGAGAAATGGGTTTAAGAAAAGCCTCTGAGATTATATTTATGGATATGCACTCTTAAAAAGAACACAAACAAAATTAAAAGAAAAAATGGAGACATGAAACAAACCCCACAGTGGTTTATACTGAATATTATCATCTCCATTTTCATTACTACTGGTAATAATGACGCTTGAGGCCAACTCCAGTGAATAGGGATAACTTTTGGAGGGCAAGCATCCACTACTGTTATCCATAGGACCAGATGGCTCTTACCCCCTGGAAATCCAGATCAATTTCATCCTCTTCTGAAATGAACAGCACCAGCAGAAGTTTTAGTCACTGCCCTTCTGCTACTACTGACAAAAGAGTATTTTCTTGCTTACATGTTTCCATGCTCATGCATTTCTTCTTCACACATCTCTACTTTGTGATTCATACTCTAAAAGTAAGGAACTTCAGGGATACAGAAACTGCAGCAACTTCTATCATGTCTGCTCTCTAACAAATGTATACATCGAAGCTCAGGCAAAGTGTAGGCCTTCCAGTAAAAAATAATTTAGCCAGTAGATCTCAGATCAAGAAATATTTCAGTATAGCTGCTGTAGAGTAATATGTGCATATGTAAATTGGTGTGTGTGTGTGTATAGCCTGTGTGATTTTTAATGATAAAAATGTCCAATTAGTTTCACCACATTGAAATGTAAGTACATAAGTACATAGTAAATATTCTGTCATTTGTAGGTTCTGTATCTCTTGGCAGTGGTTTGCCTGCAATAGTAAATGTAAATAAGGTAAGCTTTTAGTAGAAGACACTGACCTTTGGATTTTATGTCTACTCTCATACCACATTAGTGTTCTAATTTCTTTGCGGATATAAATTATAGTCAAATTAATGCTATGGTGTATGACAAAGTGCAAAAGACAGCCCAGATCTGTTTTTTATTGAGAGTTTGCAGGCATAACAGCTTGGTCTCTCTGACCTATCTCTTTCTTATCTCTAGTCTAGGAGAAGGTTCTTGATTTTTGTCTCCAGCATCAGTTTCTAAGAGTATCCATTTCTTGGATTCAGGCCTCAAGAGCAATGGTACCACTAGAATGGATTTTTAAAGCATCGGCTCGCATGGTGTCAACAGGCTTTCATACTTCATCCACACCCTTCCCTGATCCCCTTGGATTGTCACTTTCATTATTTGTGTACATGTAGGTCTCCTTACATAGACTTTAAGCTCCTTCACTGTTGGGGACAGTGTTGTGTATATTTGTTCATTCCTTCTGGCTCCACGATGGTGTTTTGTATTCGTTTCTGTGCCTCCCTGCTATTGCCCACCCTGGCCCTTCAACCCTTTCCCTCTTCACCCACCTACTAATATTCACACATTATTTAAGAGTCACCTGAAATGTCATAGCCTCTGAGAAACAGCTTGTTCAGTGGGAATTAATCACATCTTTCACTGTATTCCTATTCCACTTTGCTTTGGTCTCTTTTATAAAGTTATTTCCTTCTGCTGTGTATTTTATGTATTTATGTCGCACACCCACCCCAGAAACACATGCATGCACACACTCTGTTGGAAGCTGCTTACAGACGGCCATCCTCTGTATCCCAGCACGAGGACTAGTATCTGCTTTACACATTGCAGATGCCTCATAGATGTGAGTTTTATGATACAACTCAAGGTCTTGTTAATAACTGTTTATTCTCTAATGGCTCAAAAAATTATATCCCTGGCCTGGACCTCCCATTTGCCTCTCTTGTACTCATGCCTGCCATTATCTACTTATCTCCAATTGGCTTTCTAATTAGAATCTCAAACTTAACATGTCCAGGAGACCCCTGATCTTTTTCCTTACTAAGCCTTCCTCATCTCAGTAAAAGCAAGTACCATTTATAGCACCGTTCAGGCCAGACCTGACAGTAAGCCTTGATTTCCCTTTTCCTCATATTGCATATCAAATTCATTAATAAGTTTTCTCAGTTCATTACCAAAATATATCTTGAATCTTATGCATTTTTACCATCTCCATATCCATAGCCCTGGTCCAAGCCACTGTGATCTCGCCCCCTGGGTTAGTGCTATCATAATTTTGCCTGAACTACACGAGATCCTAATTAGTGTCCTGGCCTCCGTTATTGCTCCCCAAAAATGGGTTCTCCACACAGTAGCCAGATAAAACTCTCTACGGCATACATCAGACCATAGCATTCCCATTTTAAAGCTCCCCAGTGGCTTGTACTTAGAATGAAATGAAGATTTCTAACTACATCATCCAAAGGCCTTCATAATCTGACCCCTGAGTACCTCTGACTTTCCTTCTTTCTCCCTCCCCTCTGTTCACTGTGCTGCAATGACATTGACCCCCCCTTCCTGTCCCCAGACATGACAAGCTAGCTTGTTCCTGCCTAGGAATTTTGTTTTTGCTGTAGTTTCAGCTCAGAGCTTCGCATGACCATATCCTGACCACCTTGGCTAATGAGCACCATCAGTTGTCCTCTTCCATGATTTCGTGTCTTTCTAGAACTTACTAGGCGCAGGGCACTTCCCAACTAGGGAGTGATCGCTAGAATCTAAAACAGCACCTGCCTTAAGACGTATTTATTGATTGATAGGCTAATGCCATCTCGTCGGCAGCCTGTCTTGCATCTCTAGGTAGTTGGTTCCTTTTTTGTGGTTAAGGATTTTTGCCCCGTCTTGTGATGATCCGTGCACCTCACAGCTGTTTCCTGTGCTTGACTGTGAACCCCTTCGAAGCAGAGGCCATGCTTGTCTCACCACTGCTTCTCAGAGAACTGGGCACGGAGTAGTACTGAAATAGATGAGCACATGTGTTTTCCTTTTAATCCTGTAATCACTCTTTCCTCCCTCATTCTTTTTCTAATGGAATTGCTTGTTAGTTATAGGAAACTTAAATTCCTATTAGAGCCTTTTAAAACTGAGATTGGAGAATTGATGAGGCCTGTAATTGGGAAAAGAAACTCTGACCTGAGGAACTTGCCTAATGAAAGAATGTGGTAGGAGGACAGTGGGAATTGTCTCGCTTAGTAGAGGAGATGAAGATTTGATGCTCATGGTAGCAGTTTATTAGGCAGAAAAACCAATGCTATTAGTTCACTGAAAAAATGATCTGTCAGAAGAGTTCATCCGCTCTACAAGCTGAGAGACTGGCTTAGGTCTTTTCACAAATTGCAGCCCTTTTACATTTATATGAACATGGTTAAATAAAGATTTATCTTTATTATAAAATTTTACATTATATAACTTGATATTTTAAATTGTACAGTGACATTGGACCTATGTCACTGGCTTTACTCCCAACCAAGGGGATGCTTCAGGTTCCTTGGCAAACTCTCATGACCAAGAAACGATCTGATTTTGTAAAACAAGCAAACAAACAAACTGTTATCAATATTCTGCAAGCATAACCCAGTTTGTTTTTAATGTTTCCAATATAGTTTTCTTTTCTTTTTTTTTTTTGAGACTTTATTAAATTCGTTACAATATTGCTTCCGTTTTATGTTTTGGTTTTTTGGCCCCGAGGCTTGTGGAAGGGGGCCCTGTACCCCCTGCATTGGAAGGCGAAGTCTCAACCACTGGACCACCAGGAAAGTCCCTCCAATATAGTTTTCTTACACCACACACTGTACCAGATTTTGAAAGTTGAGCCCAAGGAGCTAAAACAATGGAGTTGGTCATTAATTATTTCCCATTTCCTTTCAGCCCCACTCCCACCCAAGTCCACCTTCCCTCCAGACAGGTTCTGGGCCTTGTGATAATGACTTCTGAGCCCAAAGAAAAATTAGAAACTCTTTCCAAGCTGTCCTCCCCCTTGTGCTTCAAGGAACGAGGGGACGTCATTCCTCTGGCCCCTTGTCAAAGCTCCTGTTTCCTTAGTGTCTTTCTTCCAACTAGATTAATGAAGAAAAACATAGATTTGTCAATGAGTAATAACACCTCCATGTGTGGATCCAAAGGTATTTGCACTTTTAAAATGAAAATTCCTGGGGAGAACAGTATTTTAAGGTTAATAAATTATCAGTGGTGGAATTTTAAACACTACATTAATCCATATCATGTTTTAAAATGCCCATCATGCGCCTAACGTCTGCTCTAATGAGGATAGAGTAAATTAATGGAGTTAAAAAAATGGTTGTATGTAGCTTAGCTATAGTTTATTAAAATATCACAGGTTTATCACTAGACTTATTAAGGTCTAGTTTCAGTTTGGTGCCCAGAAAAGTACTCAAAAGTGCCCTGCAGTGCATCATGGGAAACTCTCTGTGCCCTTCTCACATCAGCGTGGTCCCTCTGGCTGAGTTAACTGTGGAAACAAGCACAGCAGCTGTGGGCCGCATGAGCTGGGTAGAGCCCTCAAAGTCTGCATATGCAAAATGAACTCATTGTTTCTTTCTTCGTTTCTCTGAGACATAGTCTTTTCTTTATTTCCCATGTTTGTTGAAAACATTACTAAACAATCAACTACTTAAGCCAGAAACCTGCAGGTCATCTTAGAGAAATTATTCTTTCTCAACTTCCATATATATCTCGTCACTAAAACTTATGAATTCTACCTCTTATCCTCATTGTCACTCTTCTAGATTAGTGTTGCCCTTCCTCACATTGACCTTGGGCTATTGCAATAGCCATTCATCTGATTCTTTCTGCATTCAGTATTGTTGTTCACCAGTCCATCCTCCACACTACTAACACGTTCCTAAAACATGAATCCTCCCCTTGTTCCCTATTGCCTATCGAATTAATGCCAAACTAAGGCAAAAGCTATCCTTGATCCTTCATGATCATGCTTTGCTTCTTCACGCCATAGCTTTGTTTCCTGACATTTGTCCGTGGAAGTGTATGTTCCAGACCCTTGAGCCCTTGCTGTTCTTTAAAAGCTCCATGTTCTTCCTTGCCCCGTGACATGCTTCTGTGTTTGAAGCTCTCACTATGTGAAATTCTTGGGGCGATTTCTACTTATCTGTCTAGATTCTGTGCAGACACAACATCCTCTGTGAAACCTTTCTGATTGCTCTGATTTCTGGGCAGAGTGTGTTTCTCCCTATATTGTGTAGCAACTAGACTCAATGTATGCCTTTATCATAAAATGTACTGCTTTGGGTGACAAATGCTTGTTTCTTTGCTGCCTCTAGTCCTCTGCCTGCCTCTTGTTTGTAGAAAAACTGTAGTCTCCCAGGCCTTCCCTGAGTCACAAAAACCTGGCTCAAAAATTAATGATTGAAAGGATGTGAACATGTAATAACAAAAGTAGCAGAGGGGCCAGGAGAACTGGTAACAATTTAAACAGTAAATCTGCCATATAGCAGTCACAGAATCTTTTTTTTCCTCCCTGAAGTACATAGATAATAGTACCTGATGAACTTTGCTGAGTTGTTTTACAGATACTAAAACCACCATCAAATGGAAGAAGTTAACTGCATGATGACCATGAGCATGTAGCCCCCAGACCACTGGAGCCTGAGAATTGATAATGTTAACCCCTGTGACACCAACCTGTTACCTCACCATCAACCAGGCAGAGAATTTTGCATGAGCTGATCACACACCCTGTGACTCCCCTCCCTCACCTTGCCCTTAAAACTCTTCCCTGAAACCCATGGGAGAGTTTGGGTTTTTTGAACATCAGCTGCCCACACTCCTTGTTTGGCACCTTCAATAAACACTGCACTTCCCTTCACAAGAACCCGGTGTCAGTAGGTTGGCGTTACTGTGCCTGGATGAGTGGACCCAACTTTGCTTCAGTAACAAGAGCAGAGTCTGTGATATTTGTTTATTTATTATTATTATTTTTGTATCACCTGGTACAGTGTACCTGGCATCTGGTAGGCACTTCACAAATATTAAAAGACTAATCACCACAGCTAACATGACCTGATTTCTTATTATGTGGTTCTAACCGCTTTAACATGAATTACTTATTAAATCCTTATGACAGTGCTTTGAGGTGAATAATATAGCCAGTGCTTTCAGTGCCTTGTGTCAGTGTTTTTTGACTCAACTCTGATCTCAGTCGTCACTGTGGCAGGTAGTTTTGTGTGGGCTCAGACTCGTGTTGAGTGTCTCACCTCAAGCGCTGTGTGTGCCCATCTGCTTTGTCTCAGGCCTTCTCCAAAGCTGCAGGAAGCCACTTGATCTGTTTGTGAGCCTCACACAAAAGCCAAGGGGATTTAACATCCTCAGGGCAACCCTGAACCAAAGGTGCTAAAGAGCTGATGGGTAAATGCTCCAGCTTCCCCTCCTTTGGGTCAACAATTCTAAGAGGCATTTTGTATGCTCTCAGAGGTCTCAGCTGAATCAAGCTTCCATTACTTATGGAAGCAGCTTTGATAATTTGCTCTTACATAGCTTTGTCTCACTCTTGGTATTCTTCACTCCTTCTGGAAGCATCTCTCAAGTAAACTACTTACACACAAGATCTCATCAGGTTCTATTTGGGGGAAACCCAAGTTTAGACAAGTACTACTATTATCCTCATTGTATTGGAAACAGAGGCACAGGAAGGCTAAATATCTTGCCTAAGGCCTTACAGCTGGAAAGTGAGAGAGACTGGGTTTGAACTCAGTCTCTCTGCAGAGCTCATTAAGTTCCAGATTGTTCCAGAGGAAGAAGCGTACAGAAGAGTGACAGAGGAGACATCGAAGTATTATAACTTACTATTCTTAAAAACTCCATTTTTTCCTTGTGTCTTTGAAATTTATTTCTCCTGATTACAAAATTAGCAATTACAAATCTGTTCTTGAGAGGAGTGAAAAATATAAAGGAACGGAGAAATATTTGGTCTATATGCAGTTACCCAGACATAGCTGTTGTTTTGTCACATTCTCTTTCAACAGTATTGTCAGTAATCCCACTGAAAACAAGCATAAATGGGTTTATAGAAACATATTTTGTATGTATGAAATTTCTGGAAAATATAGGTAAATTACTATTTATACTGTTCATTAATTTTTGACTCTTTCATATTATTACTTTCACTTTCTCTTGATTCCTTTACCCCTTTAGAGCAGTGTTGTTAACCCTGACTGACATTAGGATCAGCAGGGGGGTTAAAAGCTCCATTTTTAATATTTCATTTTGGAGGCCTCTGAATAGAGGCAGCGAAAGAAGAGCGGGCATTTAGATCATCCTCTGGGAGGCCAGCTCATCTGAACCACTAAGTAGTTCCATGACCTTGTGTGACTCTATTCCCTAACCCGGATCTCGATTTCCTAAGGTGTAGAATAAGAATAAAGAGTTTATTCTACATGTGTAGACTGTAGAGAATAAACCTCATGTTGCAGAATAAAGAGAAAGTGGCTTTTCTTATATTCTTTTGGAGCCATGGAATCACTTAAGAATCTGCTTTAGTCTCTGTCTATCTTCCCCACTGTCTCTTCCTCGACTCCAAATGCATGCGCACAAGTGCAAGCATGATACCCCCATGTAATTTCAGGGGCTGGCATCATCTGTGGACCTTCGGGGTTTAAGGACTCATAGACATGACCTCTAAGTTCCATTTCAACTCTAGCCTCCTATGATCTTAGGTAAGGAAGCACTCTGAATTCATCCTGCTTAAGATTTTTCTATGAGAAAAGAATTTATGCCTTTTGCTAACTACCAGACTCACCATGAATGGATCACTTATTAATAAAAGTCCAGGTGATTTTTAAATAGACATTAGTGAGAAGAAGCAAACATTTATATTTTACTTATATCTTATTCTGTTATTATTCTATGTTTGGATATCTTTTTAAACCATGGCAATGGAATATGTAAATGATTGACTGATGGGCTATACCCTACAAGTAATATTTGCTGTACAATATAAATGAATTTAAAAAGTATTAAGAAGATGATTGAATAAACAAAAAGGTATTTCCATATAGTTGTATTACTCATCTAGTGTCTAAAATTAGGATGTTCATGCAATGTTAAATTGCTCTGTACTTTTCTATAGGAGACTATATTGATTCAATATCTCTATTTTCTTTAGGGAGAAAAATCTCATTAAGTGAGAATCTAATGGGCTGGGAAAAACTAACAGACCAACCTCGATGAAATAATATATTTATTTTAAAAAAATAGAGCACCTCATTAGCTGGAAATGAATGGTAGCTTTGATTTACACTGTATTCGTCCTGTGTTTTCATGAAACTAGTAACTTTTGCTGACAGTTTCCTATACCCTTTTTATGAGCTGAAATCTTAGCTTATAAAAGAGAGATAATGATGATCAGTAAAACAATGCTCAATTTTATTTCAGGTTGCATAAATAAAAGAAAGATGGCATAATATGCTATTGTACTGGTTTAGTTAATGTTTCTGTTCAGAGTGATAGGAATTATGATTATGTTAGCAGTGAAAATCCCGTACCCTTTTCTGAATCTAACCAAAACTAATTCTATTTTGTTAGTTTTGTTTTGTACCAAACTGGCTTTCAGGTGATTGATTGGAGGAGGGTGGGGAGACCCATCTATTCCAACCACAGGGATCACCTTTCATCCGTCTATAGATACTCCATTACAACTCTTCCTCCAAATACAATCAACGGTATTGGTCCAGTGGTTTTCTGCATTGTATTTGGAGAGATTGTTTTTGTGCAATCCACCACTCAGTGTGGCTTAGGACTCAGGACATACTTAGGTGACCATGACTCTTGTGTTTTATTTCACAATATTCAGATCTAGTCCTTCAGCCCCCTCCCTCCTATATCGTTTTGGCTCATAAGCACCTTGTAGATTTCACTTGCCTTGCTTGTCTCCCAGGATCCATGGTTCGTCATTTCAACATTTCCGTTGCCTTGCTAATCTCTAATGTTGGATCACCCCGTTATCTGCTTTTTCCACTGCCAGGTAACCAAGCTTTGTTGCAGAAAGCCATGGCGATTCACAGTCTCTCCTGTTAGCTATGTCCTCAGTGTGTCTTAACCTCCTATTTATTTCTTACAGCTTTCTAGAATATTTCTGAGAGCAATTGCACCAAATCTTTTTCACTATTTTTCAAACACTTGATTACTCACCGCTCCCAGCATAGATGACTTAGTCTACTTTGAGATCACGTATGTCCCCTCTTTTAATGAGTTAGCAGTCCCCTGTGGCCTTTCTCACCAAGTCCAGCTTATTGGCCACATATTCAAGACCCTGCATACTCTGGCCCCAACCTCCATGCTCTTGTGTGTTTACCTGAGGGTCTCCAGTTTCTTAAGTTTCCTGAAGGATCTCTTGTTCTCAGGACAGATTCTGATGATCATTGATAAAAGGGGGGGAATAGAGAGGATGGGTATTGACTCATTGGGTGTTGCATAATAAAGAAACCTTTGGAGATCTAGGGTATCTCTCAAGAACATCTCTTGAGGAATAATGGCTCTCTGAATTCTGATATGCTCTGGGGAGAACAGCTGGTTCCTCTTTATTCTTGTCAAAATAAGATGGTTATGTTCAGAGGGTGGGATCCCAGGATCATCAGAGCCCCAACTAAGTTATTTTTTTGTTTGAAAGTAACTATAATATCAACAGCTTCTTTGATGTCAGCACAGTATGGTGCTGTGCTTGCTATTTTTCAACAGTTGCCTTGAATTTTTCATGACTATATAAAGCAAGAAATGACCTTTGAGGGTTTCAGCATCTGTTTGATGTATGTGTTCATTCATATACTTTTTCAACAACTGTTTTAACAGGGTCAAGAAATGAACACAACGATTTTAGTCAGAAAAGAGTTTTATTGTGGTCTTTGGTTTATTTGTAAGTTTTTACTTACAAATAAATTAAATGCAGTTTATATTTTGGGTGTAAATTCTTTATTTTTTATTGTAGACACGAGTAAGTTTGTCTGACACATGAAAAAGGGAGATGGGAAATATCAAGAATGTGATAAAACTTTTTTTTAGAAAAGAAAAATTTATGGTCTCAGAAATTAAGTGATAAAATTTGCATTTTGTCATAACTTTTTGAACTTGAAATAAAGCATTTTAAAACTGAATAGCCCAAAGAATTTTAAACAGCAGATTAGAGCTTTTAGGAAGCTGTCAATGAATATGTTTAATCATTAATTTCCTACAGAACTTTCTTTTTGTTTCTTTTCTATAAGAGTTGGAATAAATTCATCTGCGGACGATTTATATTGCCTTTTTGTTGATTTTTTTCATTTAAAATTCCTTTTTACTAAGCAAAATTCATGGTATTGTATTTGGAAAATGTCCTAGCTGCAGAGAGGTATAAGCATAACAATTGACCCTTACTTAAAATTGGTTTTGGCATGATTTTTACTCTGGTGACATAGCCAGTATGGAGATTTATCACTACAAGTTTCTTATTTCATCATGATAGTCTTTATTTCTCCTTTAGAAGAGCAACAAGTCCAAGTTGAATATGTTTATGGTCTCAGAATTCTTCCTTAATATATAATATTATATTGTAGTTCTCAAGCTCAGTTTCCCTTCTCAGTCATGTGTCAGTTTCTCTGGTAAAACTTCCATTCTGTGTCTGCAAGGGCAATATCTGGGTTCTCTACAGTGTGTTCTGTTGTTTATTTTTTGGTGTTACACCTTGTTACTGAGGGTTAAATCCAAACAAGGAAAAAATTAATTAATATATACTGAAATAGTGTTTCTCTTAAATCTATCCATTTTATTTTGTAAGTAAAATGTGTTAATGAGTTTAACAAAATTATGTAAGGCTTCCATTTTTTTTTTGAATTTTTGAATTTTATTTTATTTATTTTTTTATACAGCAGGTTCTTATTACTTATCCATTTTATACCTATTAGTGTATATATGTCAATCCCTATCTCCCAATCCATCACACCACCACCACTGCTCACTGCTGCTTTCCCCCCTTGGTGTCCATACGTTTGTTCTCGACATCTGTGTCTCAATTTCCCCCCTGCAAACCAGTTCATCTGTACCATTTTTCTAGGTTCCACATATATGCGTTAATATACGATATTTGTTTTTCTCTTTCTGACTTACTTCACTCTGTATGACAGTCTCTAGATTCATCCACATCTCTACAAATGACCCAATTTCGTTCCTTTTTATGGCTGAGTAATATTCCATTGTATATATGTACCACATCTTCTTTATCCATTCGTATGTCAATGGGCATTTAGGTTGCTTCCATGACCTGGCTATTGTAAATAGTGCTGCAATGAACATTGGGGTGCATGTGTCTTTTTGAATTATGGTTTTCTCTGGGTATATGCCCAGTAGTGGGATTGCTGGGTCATATGGTAATTCTATTTTTAGTTTTTTGAGGACCCTCCATACTGTCCTCCATAGTGGCTGTATCAATTTACATTCCCACCAACAGGGCAAGAGGGTTCTCTTTTCTCACACACTCTCCAGCATTTGTTGTTTGTAGATTTTCTAATGATGCCCATTCTAACTGGTGTGAGGTGATACCTCATTGTAGTTTTGATTTGCATTTCTCTAATAATTAGCGATGTTGAGCAGCTTTTCATGTGCTTCTTGGCCATCTGTATGTCTTCTTTGGAGACATGTCTGTTTAGGTCTTCTGCCCATTTTTGGGTTGGGTTGTTTGTTTTTTTAATATTGCCTGCATGAGCTGTTTTATATATTTTGGAGATTAATCCTTTGTCTGTTGATTGACTTTCAAATATTTTCTCCCATTCTGAGGGTTGTATTTTCGTCTTGTTTGTAGTTTGCTTTGCAAAAGCTTTTAAGTTTCATTAGGTCCCATTTGTTTATTTTTGTTTTTATTTCCGTTACTCTAGGAGGTGGATCAAAAAAGATCTTGCTGTGATTTATGTCAAAGTGTGTTCTTCCTATGTTTTCCTCTAAGAGTTTTATAGTGTCCAGTCTTACCTTTAGGTCTCTAATCCATTTTGAGTTTATTTTTGTGTATGGTGTTAGGGAGTGTTCTAATTTCATTCTTTTACATGTAGCAGTTCAGTTTTCCCAGCACCACTTATTGAAGAGACTGTCTTTTCTCCACTGTATATCCTTGCCTCCTTTGTCATAGATTAGTTGACCATAGGTGGGTGGGTTTATCTCTGGGCTTTCAATCCCGTTCCATTGATCTATATTTCTGTTTTGTGCCAGGAACATATTGTCTTGATTACTGTAGCTTTGTAGTATAGTCTGAAATCAGAGAGTCTGATTCCCACAGCTCTGTTTTTTTCCCTCAGGACCACTTTGGCTATTCGGGGTCTTTTGTGTCTCCATACAAATTTTAAGATTTTTTGTTCTAGTTCTGTAAAACATGCCATTGGTAATTTGATAGGGATTACATTGAATCTGTAGATTGCTATGGGTAGCATAGTCATTTTCACAATATTGCTTCTTCCAATCCAAGAACATTGTATATCTCTCCATCTGTTGGTATCATCTTTAATTTCTTTTATCAGTGTCTTATAGTCTTCTGCATACAGGTCTTTTGTCTCCCTAGGTAGGTTTATTCCTAGGTATTTTATTCTTTTTATTGCAATGGTAAATGGGAGTGTTTCCTTAATTTCTCTTTCAGATTTTTCATCATTGGTGTATAGGAATGCAAGAGATTTCTGTGCATTAATTTTGTATCCTGCAGCTTGACCAAATTCATTGATTAGCTCTAGTAGTTTTCTGGTGGCATCTTTAGGATTCTCTATGTATAGTATCATGTCATCTGCAAACAGTGACAGTTTTACTTCTTCTTTTCCAATTTGTTTTCCTTTTATTTCTTTTTCTTCTCTGATTGCTGTCACTGGGACTTCCAAAACTATGTTGAATAATAGTGGTGAGAGTGGACATCCTTGTCTTGTTCTTGATCTTAGATGAAATGCTTTCAGTTTTTCACCATTGAGAATGATGTTTGCTGTGGGTTTGTTGTATATGACCTTTATTATGTTGAGGTAGTTTCCCTCTATGCCTGGTTTCTGGAGCGTTTTTATCATAAATGAGTGTTGAAGTTGGTCAAAAGTTTTTTCTTCATCTATTGAGATTATCATATGGTTTTTCTCCTTCAATTTGTTAATATGGTTTATCACATTGATTGATTTGCGTATATTGAAGAATCCTTGCATCCCTGGGATAAATCCCACTTGATCATGGTGTATGATCCTTTTAATGTGCTGTTGGACTCTGTTTGCTAGTATTTTGTTGAGGATTGTTGCATCTATATTCATCACTGATATTGGTCTGTAATTTTCATTTTTTGTAGTGTCTTTGTCTGGTTTTGGTATCAGGGTGATGGTGGCCTCATAGAATGAGTTTGGGAGTGTTCCTTCCTCTGCAATTTTTTGGAAGAGTTTGAGAAGGATAGGTGTTAGCTCTTCTCTAAATGTTTGATAGAATTCACCTGTGAAGCCATCTGGTCCTGGACTTTTGTTTGTTGGAAGATTTTTAATAACAGTTTCAATTTCTTTACTTGTGATTGGTCTGTTCATATTTTCTATTTCTTCCTGGTTCAGTATTGGAAGGTCATACCTTTTTAAGAATTTGTCCATTTCTTTGTGGTTGTCCATTTTATTGGCATAGAGTTGCTTGTAGTACTCTCCTAGGATGCTTTGTATTTCTGTGGTGTCTGTTGTAACTTCTCCTTTTTCATTTCTAATTTTATTGATTTGAGGCCTCTCCCTCTTTTTCTTGATGAGTCTGGCTAATGGTTTATCCATTTTGTTTATCTTCTCAAAGAACCAGCTTTTAGTTTTATTGATCTTTGCTGTTGTTTTCTTTGTTTCTATTTCATTTATTTCTGCTCTGATCTTTATGATTTCTTTCCTTCTGCTAACTTTGGGTTTTGTTTGTTCTTCTTTCTCTAGTTCCTTTAGGTGTAATGCTAGATTGTTGGTTTGAGACTTTTCTTGTATCTTGAGGTAGGCTTGTGTTGCTATAAATTTCCCTCTTAGAACTGCTTTTGCTGCATCCCATAGATTTTGGATCGTCGTGTTTTCATTGTCATTTGTCTCTAGGTATTTTTTGATTTCCTCTTTGATTTCTTCAGTGAACTCTTGGTTATTTAGGAACATATTGTTTAGTCTCCGTGTGTTTGTGTTTTTTACGTTTTTTTCCCTGTAATTGATTTCTATTCTCATTGCGTTGTGGTCAGAAAAGATGTTTGATATGATTTCAATTTTCTTAAATTTACTGAGGCTTGATTTGTGACCCAAGATGTGATCTATCCTGGAGAATGTTCCATGAGTACTTGAGAAGAAAGTGTAATCTGCTGTTTTGGGATGGAATGTCCTATAAATATCAAGTAAATCTATCTGGTCTATTTTGTCATTTAAAGCTTCTGTTTCCTTATTAATATTCTGTTTGGATGATCTGTACATTGGTGTAAGTGAGGTGTTAACATCCCCCACTATTACCATGTTACTGTTGATTTCCTCTTTTATAGCTGTTAGCAGTTGCCTTATGTATTGAGGTGCTCCTATGTTGGGTGCATATGTATTTATAATTGTTATATCTTTTTCTTGGATTGATCCCTTGATCATTATGTAGTGTCCTTCCTTGTCTCTTGTAACATTCTTTATTTTAATGTCTATTTTATCTGATATGAATTTTGGTACTCCAGCTTTCTTTTGATTTCCATTTACAGATAATATCTTTTTCCATCCTCTGACTTTCAGTCCGTATGTGTCCCTAGGTCTGAATTGTGTCTCTTATAGCCAACATATTTACGGGTCTTGTTTTTGTATCCATTCAGCGAACCTGTGTCTTTTGGTTGGAGCATTTACTCCATTCACGTTTAAGGTAATTATTGATATGTATGTTCCTATTACCATTTTATTAATTGTTTTGGGTTCGTTTTTGTAGGTCCTTTTATTCTCTTGTGTTTCCCACATAGAGAAGTTCCTTTAGCATTTGTTGTAGAACTGGTTTGGTGGTGCTGAATTCTCTTAGCTTTTTCTTGTCTGTAAAGCTTTTCATTTCTCCATCGAACCTGAATGAGATCCTTGGCAGGTAATCTTGGTTGTAGGTTCTTCCCTTTCATCACTTTAAATATGTCATGCCACTCCCTCTGGCTTGTAGAGTTTCTGCTGAGAAATCAGCTGTTAACCTTATGGGAGTTCCCTTGTATGTTATTTGTCATTTTTCCCTTGTTGCTTTCAATAATTTTTCTTTGACTTTAATTTTTGCCAATTTGATTACTATTTGTCTCAACATGTTTCTCATTGGGTTTATCCTGTATGGGACTCTCTGCACTTCCTGGATTTGGGTGGCTATTTCCTTTCCCATGTTAGGGAAGTTTTCTACTATAATCTCTTCAATATTTTCTCGGGTCCTTTCTCTGTCTCTTCTCCTTCTGGCACACCTATAATGCCAATGTTGTTGCGTTTAATGTCCTAGAGGTCTCTTAAGTTGTCTTCATTTCTTGTCATTCTTTTTTGTTTATTCTGTTCCGCAGCATTGAATTCCACCATTTTGTCTTCCTTATCCAAACAAAGTCACTTATCCATTCTTCTGCCTCAGTTATTGTGCTATTGATTCCTTGTAGTGCATTTTTCATTTCAATTATTGTATTGTTCATCTCTGTTTGTTTGTTCTTTAATTCTTCTAGGTCTTTGTTAAACCTTTCTTGCATCTTCTCGATCTTTGCCTCCATTCTTATTCCGAGGTCCTGGATCATCTTCACTATCATTATTCTGAATTCTTTTTCTGGAAGGTTGCCTATCTCCACTTCATTTAGTTTTTTTTCTGGGGTTTTATCTTGTTCTTTCATCTGGCACATAGCCCTCTGCCTTTTCATCTTGTCTGTCTTTCTGTGAATGTGGTTTTTGTTCTACAGGCTGCAGGATTGTAGTTTTTCTTGCTTCTGCTGTCTGCCCTTTGGTGGATGAGGCTATCTAAGAGGCTTGTGCAAGTTCCCTGATGGGAGGGACTGGTGGTGGGTAGAGCTGGCTGTTGATTGGTGGGCAGAGCTTAGTAAAACTTTAATCCACTTGTCTGCTGATGGGTGGGACTGGGTTCCCTCCCTGTTCGTTTTTTGGCCTGAGGCGACCCAACACTGGAGCCTACCTGGGCTCTTTGGTGGGGCTAATGGCAGACTCTGGGAGGGCTCACACCAAGGAGTACTTCCCAGAACTTCTGCTGCCAGTGTCCTTGTTCTCACGGTGAGACACAGCCACACCCCACCTCTGCAGGAGACCCTCCAACACTAGTAGATAGGTCTGGTTCAGTCTCCTACGGGGTCACTGCTCCTTCCCCTGCTTCCCAGTACGCACAGTACTTTGTGTGCGCCCTCCAAGAGTGGAGTCTCTGTTTCCCCCGTCCTGTCGATGTCCTACAATCAAATCCCGCTAACCTTCAAAGTCTGATTCTCTAGGAATTCCTCGTCCCATTGCTGGACCCCCAGGTTGGGAAGCCTGACGTGGGGCTCAGAACCTTCACTCCAGTGGGTGGACTTCTGTGGTATAAGTGTTCTCCAGTTTGTGAGTCACCCACCCAGCAGTTATGGGATTTGATTTTATTATGATTGTGCCCCTCCTACCGTCTCACTGTGGCTTCTCCTTTGTCTTTGGATGTGGGGTATCTTTTTTGGTGAGTTCCAGTGTCTTCCTGTCGATGATTGTTCAGCAGTTAGTTGTGATTCTGGTGGTCTTGCAAGAGGGAGTGAGAGTACATCCTTCTACTCCGCTGTCTTGAACCAATCTCTCTGTAAGGGCTTCCATTAGTGCTGACAAGTTACTATACTTAGGAAAACGACCTTGAGTATATTTAATGATAAACTTTTAACCAGTGTTCACAGTATTTATGTAGGTATTCAAGTAAGAGTGTAGTTGCAAGCTGGTAAAAACTAGTGAATTTA
The DNA here is from genome assembly GCF_949987535.1 of Balaenoptera acutorostrata. Taxonomy (NCBI): domain Eukaryota; kingdom Metazoa; phylum Chordata; class Mammalia; order Artiodactyla; family Balaenopteridae; genus Balaenoptera; species Balaenoptera acutorostrata. Next base: position 26,030,847 of record NC_080068.1, on the reverse strand, counting down.
AATGACTTCTCCAGGATGACACAGCGAGAGGCTATGATTTCATTCTTGGTCAGATGTTCTTTCCTCTTGCTACACAATCTCTTGAAATGTATGACATCCACCCTCACCTGCCTCCCCCATATAAATTGCATTCTACTGCAATGATTAAAGATATGTTCTCCTTGTCTCTTAGAAGAGTATGCCACAGTGGATTGGACCTACTCTAACCAGGCAGGGAAATTCATGGAAAACCTTGGGCTGGCTTGCTGCAAAGAGCTTCTGCAGGATTGCTTTACTACTGGTGATGTGCCGGAAGCCAGCTTTAACCAGAGGAGAGTTAGCTCAGGGCAGCTATTTTTAACTCTTGCATAAACTCACCTCACAGGATTATTGTGGATCCCAGGGTTACACTGAGAATTTAAATCACTAAGGTGATCTATCTTCCCAAGATTTTTCTTCTAAACTTTAACAAACCCCATGCATCTGTGTTTGTGCCTGGGTATTTAGGGGAATGCAGTTGGAGAACTGATGTGAGTGTGGGCATGGATTTCTCTCACTCCAGTCTAATATCAGCCAGAGTGTTTCCAAGAGCCCCACAGGCTCTAACATGCTTCCAGAATGCCAGGGGTCTGCAGAGTGAGGAACAGCACAGAAATATAGAGTGCCTCAGAATGAACAAATGAAAAAAGTGCGGGCATGTCTGTGTGCACTTCGTGTATGTTACAGTGAACTCTCTCTGCCGGAGACAATTAAGGGCATTGACCCCTAAGTCAAGGGCTCAAGTTATGTAACACATTTGTGTTTTAAATTCAGTTGTGTCAGCGTGTCTCACTGGAAGTAGAAATCAGAAATGATCATTTTTGGTGAGCAAGCTGAATCTGGCTAGCTTCCATGTCTACACAGTTGGCCATGTGTTCTGAAAAATTTTGAAATGGTTTATGTTCCACCATTGGCTAAGACTGTGTTACCTTGTCTTAACTGTCCCTACGTGTGACTGATTCATATTTGAATGGACACAAAGTCAGAGCTGCCCCAGTGTTCCAGTTTAGCAGGGCACCCATAACAAAATTCACTTAATATAATATCTGACAAAAAGGACTGTGCAATCTGCCTACCTCTGTCAATGTGTAGAAAACAGAAACAATCAAATATCACACGTGTGGGGTCAGCTTGACAGTGACTTTCAAGTGAATTTTCCTAATATAGAATGAACTTTAAAAATCACTCACAGCAGTGACCACAATGAGATCCACTGTGAACATTTAAAAAAATACAAAATTAATTGAAAATATAGAACCCAGTCATCTGAAAATACTGTTGTGAATGCTCAAATGGACACATTTCTCAATCTTGACCACATGCCATTGTGATATATTTGTGTAAAAAGGCATTCATGGTAATGATTTTAAATAAATTATATGACGTTATACATTTTCTCTGTTTTCAAAGTTGGAAATCAATATGCAAAAATATCAAAAGGGATCCATGCACCAAACTTCAACTGGTTTTCCAGCTTGTTGAAGGACTGAGGTCTCCTGCTACCATGGCCCTGAGATGAAATGGAGAATATTGCAGAATGCAGTTAAAAATGTTTGAGAAGATGTGTATGCTTTGTAGCTCACAGCAAAAAATAATTTTTTACCACAATGTCTTTATTCATGAAAAATATGTTAGGTTCATACTGTGTTCTTGAAAAGATAACTAGATGCTGTGTCCTGGCTCAGAAGGCTCTTATAGTCTGTGTGTGTGTGCGCACGTGCATGTGTGTGTGTGTGTGTGTGTGCGCGCATGCATGTGCACAAGATGGGGAGCAGTACAAAATAAAATAAGAAATAAGAAATGTCAAGACAGTGTGCTTTGTGCTATGTTAGGGGACAGTACAGAGTGCTAGGGCTAGTGATTATTTTGGCAGAAACACACAACCCAGCTTTGAGGGAGATGTTCAGGGAAGAATCTTGAAGAACTTGTCATCTGAAACTTAAAGAGTGAGTGCAATTCAGGAAGAGGAGAAGAAGTAGGAGTGGAGAGTGGTAATTGTTAATGATGTTCTGAGCTGTGGTAACACCATTGCTAGGCCAAAGGCAAAAGAGTGAGCATGGTTTGTTCAAGAAACACTTTCCTTCAAAACACGTATTTTCAGTGGTTTTTACACCAAATTTATTATAAGAACAGTTGGAACAATTAAAATCACAAACTTTTATTTTTTACAATTGGCTGTTTTTATATATTGGGATTCTTTTTTTTTTTTTTATAAATTTATTTATTTATTTTTGGCTGTGTTGGGTCTTCATTTCTGTGCGAGGGCTTTCTCTAGTTGCGGCAAGCGGGGGCCACTCTTCATCGCGGTGCGCGGGCCTCTCACCATCGCGGCCTCTCTTGTTGCGGAGCACAGGCTCCAGACGCGCAGGCTCAGCAGTTGTGGCTCACGGGTCCAGTTGCTCCACGGCATGTGGGATCTTCCCAGACCAGAGTTCGAACCCGTGTCCCCTGCATTGGCAGGCAGATTCTTAACCACTGTGCCACCAGGTAAGTATTGGGCTTCTTTATAACATGACTATGTCATTTTTTTAAGTCAATCGTTGACAATATTTTCAGCATAATTTACTGCTTCTTCAGAGTATCTTGGCTCTTCAACCATAATTGGTTTCCTCTCTGGAATCGGCTGTGAGGGCCTTTATAAATGCTGACACTAACTTCGAGTATACTGCTGGTCATTCATGTAAATTGCCAATTTGTTTAAAACAATAACCTTTCACAATAATTTACATATTTTGCTATGTTTTTCTACCAAGTTCTCTGATTTTACATTCTTTTCTGTGTAACTCTTTTGTGAGTTGAAAGACATTTTCTTTGTCTTTTCCATGTGTGACATGGCAGAGAAGCTGTTAAAATGATTTATTGCCATTCCTTAATATGATGGCATAAGAAGAGCATTTTCCAGATTTATTTGTTCAGGGACTGTGTTCTCAAATCCACGATACTATCTACTTAATTAGAAATGTAGGTTTCTGGATCTTTGTGAGTTTTGGCAGTTGAATATTTAGTGACTGCACTGACAGATCTCCATTCGAGGTACTTGAGCTTGGCTTTCATTATTTAAGTTGAAATATCATTCAAAAACATGAAAACAAACAGATTTTCTGGTTTTTTTTTTTCTAGAAAAGATAACAAAGGGCTTTTCCTAAAAATGTTTGCCTGCATTTTTTTTTTCTGCCCCTTGGAAAGCTGGATCAAGAGTGTACGTGTTCTTTTCTAGTTGCTAGTTAACTAAGTTTGTAGCAGAATTGCTTCATGGTATAATTAAATTATAATGATAAGTAATTATTAACAATAATTAATAATAAAAAATAAATAATACTTAAACTAATAATAATAATAAAACCCTATAGAAATGTTGGCTCAGGTTTTGGTAGAAATTACTTTTGGGATCCTGGGCAAATCACTTAAATTCTTTGTGGCTGGCTGGAGTTTTTTTTTTTTTTCTTTCCATTCATTTATTTAATGGAAAGGTATTAACCATTTACCATGTGCATGGTGGTACATTCAATTCTGGAGGAATTTTAGAAATTAGTAGGAAAATATAGACAAATACAAAAATTGTTATAATGTAAACCATACACACATGCACACATACATGCTTAATAAATGCAAAGCAGAAAGTGTTAATACTGCAAGAGAGCTAGCATAGAATGCAGTGGTGCTTCTAGGGATGGAAAACTTACTTCAAACCGAGGAGGAAGGAGACTCAAATATGCCGTATTTGAACTGGTCCTTGAATTTGAGTTTAGAGATGTGGAGAATAGAAGAAATGGTATTAGAAATGGTGTTGGAAATGAAGGAACAGCTTTAATATAAGGCTGAGAGTCTGGAGACCTTGTGCTTAGAAGAAAACAAGTAGTTCAATTTAACTGGATCATAAGGTGAATTAAGGGTAATGAGGAAAAACAATGTTGAAAATATAGGTTGGCAAAAGATCATAGAAGTTCTTGAGTACAAAACAGGGAGTTTAGTGTTCATTTTATAGATCTTGAGACATCATTGGGGGTTGTAAAGAGAAAAGGAGAGACTTTGTCAAGACTTGGTTTTAAGTCCTAACTCTTGCACTTCCTATTTAAATATTTGTTACATAATTTCTCAGAAAGTTGGCTTCCTTACCTGTGAAATATCAGTGAAACTAACAAGATGATCTTTCTGGTTTGTTGTAAGAACTGGGGATAATGTGTATATAGTAGTTGTTAGCAATTGTTATCCACAGAATGAAGGATCTTTAACAGGTGAATTCCAAGTTTGCTTTTTGTGCTGTGTTTCTGTGATCTTTATGTGATGTATTTGCTCTGAGTATCATAGAATCTTGGAGTCAAAGGTAACCTCAAAGGTGTTCTAGTCCACTTCCTATTGAGGGCAGGTGTCTCCACTATAGCCTTCCTAATTGTGTTCCACAATGTCAGTCATCTGACCTCTTGAGGGAATTTACAATTATGAGAAAATTGTTATATTTTAAAGCAGTCCTTTCCATTGTTGACTGTTTAATGGCTTGAAAAGTTTTCTTTATATTGATCTGGAATCGGTCATTTTCTAACTTCATGTATTAGTTCTCTAATCCTTTATTTCAGAGCTATCAAACAGTGAACCTCTTCCATAGGTCAAATCTGAAATATCCCACATGTGTATGTAGTTTCCTTTCGTGGGTTTCTTCTGAGTACTTCCACTTCTAGATTAAATATCCTTGGGTCTTTCATCTACTCATCATATGACATAGTTACAAGACTCCTTACCCTCTGGTTGGCTTTCTCTGTGTGCATTCCAACTTTTAAATGTCTCTTTGAAACTGTGGTTCCAGAACTATATAAAGTCCCACTGATGAGACCTGTATAGAGATCAGTTCAGCGGATCTTGCTTGATCTGGAGTCTAGACTAGTTCATCGACTGTTGCTTATGGAATTTTACAAAATGCACAAAGCCAGAGCCAACTCCAAAATATTCTGATTCACTAGGTCTGGAGTTGGGCCCAGATATTTGCATTTTTAAAAAGACCCAGATAATTTTGATATCTCGCTGGGGCTACAAATCACCTATCTAGACACCATACTCAATGGTGTCTAGAAGGAAGATTGCATGATGTTTATGGTGGCCACGTAGCATTATCTGTGTGTGCCGAGCTTGGGAACAGCTAAAACCATGAGGGCTTCTTTTTAGCTCTTTTCCTAGATGTGTACACTGCTTTTTCTAGGACCTAGATCTAAGACTTTACATTTATCCCTGCTACACCTCATCTTGGGCATTTCTACCCATCATTCTGTTTATCCATATTGTTTTCAATCTCACATACCTTATTCAGATAACCTTTAAGGATTCATTTGCTCTGAGTAGGCACTGCAGAATGATAAATATAACAAAAGCTACAGATTTGGATCTGTCCTTATTTATCACTACTCTTCTCTGGTGAGTGTTATATATTGCTCTCACTTTTTCATATTTGACATATTTATTATTTTGCCTAATGCTTTGAGTCACCTTTCCTTTCTAAGTAATGATAACACATGCCTATAGAGTTGAAAGCTGATGGAGAATAGGTCTTGGAATGCTATAAATTCAGGGCACAACCCCCAGCCTAGCACTAGAGTGATGGACATCTTTTAGCCCTTGGCAAGCATCTCATAAAATATTATTGCTTTAGCTTCGTTAGGCTGATTTTGGCTGCAAGTATCAGGAACCCCAACTTAAAATATCTAAAATAATGAGGGCATTCATTATCTTACATAGCAAGAACTCCAGAGGCAGGACAGTCCCAAGGTTAGTTAATTCAGCAGTTTTCTAATGTCATCAAAATTCGACTTTAATCTTTGTACTCTGCCATCCTCAGCATTTCCTTTCAGGCTAACTTTCTTCATGGTCCCAAGATGGGGGCTGCAGTTTTATAACAATATGGAGACATGACAGTATCCAGGAGCAGAGAGGAGCCCTTTCTTCTCCATCATGTCTCTTTGGAATCCTCTCATCATACATCCTCTCCTGTCTCACATTCCTGAACTCTATCACCTGTCCCAGTGTAAAACAGACATTGGCAAAGGGAACTGGATGAATTGTGATTCACCCCCAGGTCTAGGGCTGGGACTGGATCCAGAAAGGGGGTCACCTCCCCTGAAGCTGATGGAGGGTTTGAGACCGGGTAAAAATTGAGATTTAATAAGCAGGACCTGAACAAAATTGGTATTCGGTGAGTGAGGAAGAAGGTGGATGTGGAAAATGATTTCTGGGTGAGCAAGTACTAGTGTCTATTATACTCCCCAAGTTCAACAGCATTTTCTTTCTTCATAGAGTAGATATTGTTATTGTGCCACTGAAAATGTTATTAAAATAGTGAGATGCTGTGGGTGTTGGCTTGTTGCTAAAGATCAAGAGACCATTTTACAGGTCAAAGGTAACAGGACAAATCATTCTGCTGACCACATGGTAACATTTTCTTTTTCCCTAAAGCAAATTGATTAAAGCCTAATTAAAAAAACAATTTGTGCAGGACTCCAGATTAATCCTCTCTTTGTGATTGTCAGTCCTATGTACATGTGCTCCATCCTTGCTGAGAAGTGAGGACCTCAGCTCTTAGAAGCAACAGCTCTTCTAGTTTTTATTTTTTCCTTCAGTCTGACAGCCTTAGAACAACTCTTTTAAAAGGAGTTAAAAATTGTAGCTTTCCAATTGGGAAGTAATGGAAAAAAAAGGACTAATTGAGATCCCTGACAGAGGAAAAGAATCTGGGAGAGGAAAATATAATCATCAAAGAGCTAAATAATTAAATGCAAATTAAAAATTTATTTCAAAAAGTTTACAAAAAGCCAATGTAATATTACTTCTAATTGATCCTCGTGAAATCTAGAGTCAGGAAACGGAGAAATTTGTGTAGACTTATAGTCTGAAGAATTCATGTACTATGCATTACTCAATGCCATTTGGAAAGAAAACCCTAGGTGAGTGAAAGTCTGGGGCTATTACTTGATTTCAATGCTAACTTGAAGGAAAGACTCATAGATTTATGAGAAGAGATAGAAGAGAAACATGTGTCATCCACAGAAGAAAATGAAATAAGTAACAGGAACAAGAGTTTCCATTGACTGTGACCTAGTACCTGTCAGGAACTTACTTACATTGTTTCATTGAATCTTCGTAACCCTTTGAGGCAGGTGCAGTATGAGACAGGTACAATTATGAAGAATTATGTAATTTTAAATTGTAATGTACCATACAAATGCAAGATATTTTTAGTCCATGTTTTTCTGCACCCATGTCAGTCTACTGTTGGGCTAACTGACTCTCCTCCATTCTAAGGTGAATGCACAAAAGCCCATGCATGGGTCAGAGTTTAGCTATATGAGAATCATTATGCAATTTTACCCAATACATAGCCTCAAAATGTCATTGTACTGAATCAATCCAGTATGGCAGGAATGAGTTACAAAATCAAATTCACAAGCCACACCGCACCTTGAGACTGAATCCTTTCATATTGCAGATAGACATATATTTTTAAATTGGCAAATAGTAGATGAACCCCCTAGATCACTTCAGTATTTTTGAAGTATTTAAAAATTCTTTTTTGGTTGTGGAAAATGATACACCTTGCTGATTAGCATAGAGCAGCATTTAAAATACTGCCGCAAGTGTACTTAAGCCTGGATGTGGCATAACTGTGGAAAAAGACACAGCTCAATAGTAAATATTGGTGTGGATTGGGGGAATGGATAAAGAAGGAGAGACAAAGCAGTTATATATTTCAAAGTGCACTTGTCCTGTTCACAAACAAATGTGGTATTTGGGTTCCAAGAAATTATTTTCACTGCTTGTCAGCACTCAGGGCTGAAGCACTCATTGCTTCAGCCCAAAAAAAGAAGCTCATTAGTAGAAGATGTCCCAGAAAACAGCATGACTCATTTACTTGAGAACTCACATGCAAAAGAAACCCCTAGCTAATAATATTTTGGAGTTACTTTTGAGAAAAGAAGAGATACAGGGGAATGATTAGAGGTATGAAGGGAAATTCCCAGTGAAAAATTCACACTAGTCTTCATTCCACATCAGCTATTTTGGAAATAAGCACAATTTCCACATAAGCCATTAACTATGACCTTACTTGGACTTGTACCATTGCTATTCTTATTTTTCAGTTGCCGAAGGTGGAAATCAGTCGCCAAGGTAGTGCCTTCTAGGGTTTTCTTAGGAATCAGTAAGACCTGGACTGGGCAGGTTTTCAGTAACATTACACATAAAAAGCAGCCTAGATTCTTTTTTTTTTTTTGGTAGCAATTTGCTCAAACAGAAGATGATGCTGATATAGTTCTTAAATATTTTCTTGGTCATAAATATACTGACCTAAAGCTCATCTCTTTTTTTTCCATGGGGGAAACAATTTATTGAAAAATGTTTGATTTTCGTCCCTGAGAAGCATATTCTACCCTAGAGGAGCTTTCAACAGTAAAATTCACTGGGAAAACAAATTTGTGAAAGATTTGAGCTTTTCTCTCTTCGAAAAGATATCTACTCTCAAGTGTCCCTAGATCACAGCAAGCCTCAGAGTCAGAAAGGGTTAGGGAGAGAGAAGAATCAATATGTAAATTTGTTTTGAGAGGTTCTCCTGGGCTGACCCGGTCTGCATCACGCCAACTCGACTGCTGATGTCAAGATGGTAACCAGCAAGTTGACAACAAATCGATTTGGCTTCACTATAAAGTGAAACTTCACAAATAATCTAACAACCTCAAGGTGGCTACCAAGTAGTGCTGGATACACTTAAATATTTTATGACAACAAGAACAACAAAGATACACCACATCATCATTGTTGCCCTCCCATGTACAGTTAAAAGTTTAATCCTGAGAAAAGTAGATTTGAAAGAAAATTTACGTCACTATTAGCGCAAGGGATGACCAATTTTATAACCAGATGTTAGGCCAACTCTGATTGTTGTAATCATGGCCTTATAAAACTCGTGCTGAGAGTGTTTTGGAACTATTACCTCTTAGTAGAATGTTTATTCTGACTAATAAATTCCTGATTTAGACATTTATGGGTATGTCAGAATAAAGGCTTTATCGCATGTCTTGAGGCTTAGGGCTCTCCTCTGCACAGAACTGTTTCCACCTGGGCAGGGCATGCCAGGAATTATTTACATTATTCGGAACCAGATCTATGAACCCTAACTCAGTGCCTGGCCCAAAGGAGATACTTAGGAAACGCTTCCTGGATCACTGAATTCTAGTAACTTAACATTATGACATGTTGTTCCTTCCCTTCTTCATAGAAGAAAAAAGAAAATTTGCTTTTCTTCAAAGACTCTCAGAATATGCAGGAGAATGTGGCCAATAAAGAAGACACACCTGGGCCTCCTTTGTTGGGGAATTTACGGGAGGTAGAATCTCAGCTCTCTGGCCATCGGGAAATGATAATGTGAAATATGATGTCATCTGAAGAATTACAGAGGATCTGTAAGATTCCTGTACAACTCTTGCTGCCTGACAGCTGCATTCTGTGACTCTTCCAAGGACAGAAGAAGGGCTCATTAAGTTCAGTATTTCCCCATCTACTTGCTTAAAATCAAACAGTGAAGCTGGGAAAGGACAAAGCCTCTTTCTCCTGCAGCAACCAGCAGGGAGTTTCACTCTGACACATTAAAAGACAGAGAGTTCCAAGCCTTAGGAATAGGGGCTTGGGCAGAAATTCAGGCTGTGATTCTTGACCCTAGACAAGCTACAGCTGGGAAAGATCTATAGATGGGGAAACTGAGGACACGCCTGGCCCCTGGACTCTCTCTACACGTGAGATTTAATGCTGATCTTCAGGAGAAGATTACCCAGACAGCCTGCTCCTGGATCAGAATTTCTTTTCCCAGGCCTGCATCCCTCTGACTACAAGGCAACTTTGGCCTCCTAAATCTCAGCTCTCCGCATGGAACAATTTAATGTTCTTTTTCAGCCGCATGTGATGCGATTCACTGATCTTTACCTTACATGGCTGGCTTCCATTCTACAGCTCTGAAAAATGTCTATTTCCTTAAGCAGGTCTTATAAGAAACCTCAACTTGGATGTCTCAAGGCTTGCGGTGTTTGTGTCTTAGCCTTCTATGTTACAAGGCAGGCCTCCAGGTAGGAATAGAATAGAATTCCATATCCTAAAAACTTTAAGTTGCTTAAAATGGAAATTTTCTTTTTTAAGATGTGTCTCAGCTGTGCCTTGGTCGGTTTGGGTTGTTATGACAAAGTACCGTGGAATGAGTGGCTTATAAACCACAGAAATTTATTTCTCACACTTCTGGAGGCTAGAAGTCTGAGATCAGGGTGCCAACATGGTTGGGTCCTGGGTTCCAGGTCACCTACCACTGACTTCTCATTGCATCTTCATGTGGGAGAAGGAGAGTGAGCTAGCTCTCTGGCCTCTTCTTATAAGGGCACTAATCCCATTCATGAGGGCTCTACCATTATGACATAATCACCTCCCCAAAGCCCCACCTCCTAATACCATCACGTTGGGGATTAGATTTCAACACTGAATTTTGGAAGGAAACAAACACTCAGCCCCAAGCAGGATGTATACGGGATATGACATGGTTTGGGGAGAGCAAAATAAATAACTCCTGAAGTACATGGAAAAGTATTAAAGTGAAAACAATAGAAAATAGAAAACATGCTCAGTGAAGCAGTGCCTAGTAAAGGAATGAGACAACCCCAGGTTCTAATTGTCTTTTTTGTGCACCTAACCCTCCAGGCCTGAGGACACTTCTGTGAAAATGAGGTCAGCTGTTTAATGATTTTTAAAAATTGGAGTCAAATATGGAATAAGTGATGAGCCCATAATATCTATCACACCTTTAACTACTGATCACTGGTTCATTATGTTTAAGCTGGCTTCAAGGAGTTCTCTCTCCTCCCAGATTCATGTACCACAGGCAGAAGCCATGTGCTTAGAAACTTACTGGATGGTGCAGGATAGAGAGTCACAGAATCATGGGATTAGAAGCATCTTGAGGAGGCCTTTGAAGAATGTGACTTTACAAAGGACTTAGGGTGATACTGATTCTTAAAGGTGTTCATGGAATTGGGGTGAAAGAGAGAGAAGGAACAGAAGGTATGTGTTGAGACATGCTTTATTACTTCCAGGGAAAATACATATTGTTTTCATATTTAAGCCAATTTTTAAAAATTGCACTGTGCTCTGCAGATTTATTGCAGAGATCAACTAATCAGCATCTTGCTCCCTAGCTCCCTCTATATACGTGAAGGCCATTGTCATTATTGGGCTTATTTTTTGAGTCTGTTAGCCCCCAGTACTGTAAAAATTACAAACACAACAACAACAAAACTTCTATTTTTACCCTGTTATTATGCTATTCCTGTATCTCCCTTTTAACACTTGGTGAATGAAACTACCCCACAAAGTTCTGATTATATAGCATTTACTGGCTCTTTTTTTTTATCACATTTCTTTTCGATATTTCTCAACATCATGTTATTTTTACAGTTGTACTCCAAATACTGCATGTGTCTACAGGATATCTAGGTTTTTCTACAGTATTAGCACTTAGTCTTTTGCATACTGTATTCATTCCTGACTCTTCTATTTTTTAAGCACTTTTCCTCATTAAGTTCTCTCCTCTGATATTTTGCATTTTATCTCCCTGTTTCTAGACTCTCCCATGGGTTTCACAAATTAAATTTCTAAAAGGCAATAGCATAGGTCATAACCCTTCCCTCCTCAGGAACCTCCAAAGCTTCCCACTACCTATAAGGATCATGTTTTTTGTTTTTGGTTTTTTTCTTTTTAAGATTTTTTTTTTGATGTGGACCATTCTTAAAGTCTTTATTGAATTTGTTACAATATTGCTTCTGTTTTATGTTTTGGTTTCTTGGCCGTGAGGCATGTGGTATCTTAGCTCCCCGACCAGGGATTGAACCTGCACCCCCTGCATTGGAAGGCCAAGTCTTAACCACTGGACCACCAGGGAAGTCCCTAGGATAACGTTTAAATTCCCTATTGTGGCATCCATGCTCATCAGATGACCTAAGAGACGACTCCTCCCTCATTCACTCGTTCCTCTAAGGAACCTGACAATATGATCAGACCCATCTGCCCAGGGCCCCTCATAAACGATCCTTCTGCCTGTCCTCTGTGTCTGTGCCGCTCTCACCACTGCTCTCAGACCCCTTCCCATTGCTTCCCAGTGATCTGAAGCCCACCCTGACTTTGGCCCAGCTTATCTCCTGTGACTCCCGTCAGGGGCTTCATCCTAACCCTGTCGCCTAGTGTAGGAGACGCCTGCTTCTCCCAGCCCTGCATCTGTCCTACATTGCCATAGCCGTTTGGTAGGTATCATAAAGCGGTGCAGAGCAAGATTTTTGCCTCTTTTCATCATTTTCCTACTGAAATGTATTCTTTTTTAAAAAATAGGACTCATGTTGTTTTGTCAAGGTCATTTTAAAACGAGTTTCATTTTTCCTGAGGGGTGCAACTGAGTGACTAATTTTCTTCTCTGTACACTTTTGTATTTTCCAAATATTCTTTACTAAAAAATATTGCAGTTAGTATTTACAGCAATAACAACAGAACCTTACTATGTGGCAATGACCATATAGAGTAGGTATTACTGTCCCCATTTTGCATGACGAGTAATTTATTTGAAATTTACCCAGGTCTGTCTGACTCCAAAGTTGAAGCTCTTAACTGTTATACTCCTTTCAATAATCATGAAAAAGAGAGCTTTAATCTTTTTTTTTTTCATTTTTGAGGGCATTAGTAATCCCTCTTAATTTAATATCAACTACAAGATTAGGTATTTGCCATTCCTTTGTTCAGGGTTCATGACAGATTGTATTTTGACCACATCAATATATAGATATCTCATCACACATGTTTTTCTCGTGTTACTAACATGCCTCCCACTGAATATGGGATCTGTCATTTCCCTTGAATCTGTGAGTAGGGGCTTATGACTGTTCCAACTAATAGACTGTGACTGAAGTGATACTCTGTGCCTTCTGAAGCTGGGTCACAAAAAGCATAGGACTTCTGCCTGATTTCCTCTCTCTCTCTCAGCCCTGTCACAATGCTGTGAGATGGATAAACACTAGTATATAATAAACAGGAAGACGATTCATTCTGGGAGTCAGAGCAGAAAAGGTTTTAAGAAAGAAGTAGACTGTATAATTACATGTAAAGAAAAGACATTTATTTTGAGGAAACAAAGGGAAAGAAAATGTTTAAAAAGTAGGCATGAGAAAAAGCTGAAGCAAGAAAAGAGATAGAGGGTACTCTTTAAGACATGTTTATTTAGGCAGCACACAAATACACTCTGGTTGTAACTTCATTGGCAAATGAGAGTAAGAGTTAATGATGGGTATAAGTGCTAAGAAGACAGATGCATTGTTCCTGACACTCGTCATTTTCAAAAACAATATAGTCGACCCTCGGGGAGATTGGTTCCAGGACGCCCGGGGGATATGAAAATCGCGGATGCTCAAGTCCCTGTACAATCAGCTCAGTATCCGCGGGTTCCACACCTGCAGACTCACCACCAGGACTCAGAACCAATGGAAACAGAGCACCAACTCTATTCCGTCAACTAGACAAATGACCGCTTCCTTAATCATTCCCCATTCATTGGGCAGCTGGGTTGTTTCTGAATACTTTCAATTTTAATGGGGTTACTTACGTACATGATTTACAGCCTGTGAGGTGATTTCTTTTTTGTATTTTTCAGTCTGTTTACTACTAGTTCATCTGCTTTGTCACTTTTCTGGAGAAATCTGGCCATTGGTCACTTACAAATTCCCTAAATAATTTGCAAAATGATTTTTTCCACTTGTGTCTTGGCATTCTATTTGTTATAGCTTTATTACATTCTAGTATGCACTTTTAACGTGTACTTAATTAATCTGTGTCTAATAATTTTTCTTCATCTTTTTTTTGAATTTTTGAATTTTATTTAATTTACTTTTTTATACAGCAGGTTCTTATTAGTTATCTATTTTATACCTATTAGCGTATATATGGCAATCCCAATCTCCCAGTTCATCCCACACCCCCCCCACCCCCCCGCCACTTTCCCCCCTTGGTGTCCATACGTTTGTTCTCTACATCTGTGTCTCTATTTCGGCCCTACAAACCAGTTCATGTGTACCATTTTTCTAGGTTCCACATATATGCGTTAATATACAATATTTGTTTTTCTCTTTCTGACTTACTTCACTCTGTATGACAGTCTCTAGGTCCATCCACGTCTCTACAAATGACCCAACTTCCTTCCTTTTTATGGCTGAATAATATTCCATTGTGTATATGTATCACATCTTCTTTATCCATTCATCTCTCGATGGGCATGTACGTTGCTTCCATGACCTGGCTATTGTAAATAGTGCTGCAATGAACATTGGGGTGCATGTGCCTTTTTGAATTACAGTTTTCTCTGGGTATATGCCCAGTAGTGGGATTGCCGGGTCATATGGTAATTCTATTTTTAGTTTTTTTAGGAACTTCCATACTGTTCTCTATAGTGGATGTATCAATTTACATTCCCACCAACAGTGCAAGAGGGTTCCCTTTTCTCCACACCTCTACAGCATTTGTTGTTTGTAGATTTTCTGATGATGCCCATCCTAACTGGTGTGAGGTGATACCTCATGGTAGTTTTGATTTGCATTTCTCTAATAATTAGTGATGTTAAGCAGCTTTTCATGTGCTTCTTGGCCATCTGTATATCTTCTTTGGAGAAATGTCTATTTAGGTCTTCTGCCCATTTTTTGATTGGGTTGTTTGTTTTTATAATATTGGGCTGCATGAGCCTATTTATATATTTTGGAGATTAATCCTTTGTCCGTTGATTCACTTGCAAATATTTTCTCCCATTCTGAGGCTTGTCTTTTTGTCTTTTTTGTAGTTTCCTTTGCTTTGCAAAAGCTTTTAAGTTTCATTAGGTCCCATTTATTTTTGTTTTTATTTCCATTACTCTAGGAGGTGGATCAAAAAAAGATCTTGCTGTGATTTATGTCAAAGTGTTCTTCCTAGTTTTCCTCTAAGAGTTTTATAGTGTCCAGTCTCACATTTAGTTCTCTAATCCATCTGGAGTTTATTTTTGTGTATGGTGTTAGGAAGTGTTCTAATTTCATTCTTTTACATGTAGCTGTCCAGTTTTCCCAGCACCACTTATTGAAGAGACTGTCTTTTCTCCATTGTATATCCTTGCCTCCTTTGTCATAGATTAGTGAACCATAGGTGCATGGGTTTATCTCTGGGCTTTCTATCCTGTTCCATTGATGTATATTTCTGTTTCTGTGCCAGTACCATATTTTCTTGATTACTATAGCTTTGTAGTATAGGCTGAAGCCAGGGAGTCTGATTCCTCCAGCTCCATTTTTTTCCCTCAAGACCGCTTCAGCTCTTTGGGGTCATTTGTGTCTCCATACAAATTTTAAGATTTTTTGTTCTAGTTCTGTAAAACATGCCATTAGTAATTTGATAGGGATTGCATTGAATCTGTAGATTGCTTTGGGTAGTATAGTCATTTTCACAATATTGCTTCTTCCAATCCAAGAACATGGTATATCTCTCCATCTGTTGGTATCATCTTTAATTTCTCTCATCAGTGTCTTACAGTTTTTTGCACACAGGTCTTTTGTCTCCCTAGGTAGGATTATTCCTAGGCATTTTATTCTTTTTATTGTGATGGTAAATGGGAGTGTTTCCTTAATTTCTCTTTCAGATTTTTCATCATTGGTGTATAGGAATGCAAGAGATTTCTGTGCATTAATTTTGTATACTGCAACTTTACCAAATTCATTGATTAGCTCTAGTAGTTTTCTGGTGGCATCTTTAGGATTCTCTATGTATAGTATCATGTTATCTGCAAACAGTGACAGTTTTACTTCTTCTCTTCCAATTTGGATTCCTTTTATTTCTTTTTCTTTTCTGATTGCTGTGGCTAAAACTTCCAAAACTATGTTGAATAATAGTGGTGAGAGTGGACATCCTTATCTTGTTCCTGATCTTAGAGGAAATGCTTTCACTTTTTCACCATTGAGAATGATGTTTGCTGTGGGTTTGTCATATATGGTCTTTATTATGTTGAGGTAAGTTCCCTCTATGCCCACTTTTGGAGAATTATTATCATAAATGGGTGTTGAATTTTGTCAAAAGCTTTTTCTGAATCTATTGAGATGATCATATGGGTTTTCTTCTTCAATTTGTTAATATGGTGTTTCACGGTGATTGATTTGCATATATTCAAGAATCCTTGCATCCCTGGGATAAATCCCACTTGATCATGCTGTATGATCCTTTTAATGTGTTGTTGCATTCTGTGTGCATGTATTTTGTTGAGGAATTTTGCATCTATATTCATCAGTGACATTGGTCTGTAATTTTCTTTTTTTGTAGTATCTTTGTCTGATTTTGGTATCAGGGTGATGGTGGCCTCATAGAATGAGTTTGGGAGTGTTCCTTCCTGTGCAATTTTTTGGAAGAGTTTGAGAAGGATGGTGTTAGCTCCTCTCTAAATGTGTGATAGAATTCACCTGTGAAGCCATCTGGTCCTGGACTTTTGTTTGTTGGAAGATTTTTAATCACAGGTTCAATTTCATCACTTGTGATTGGTCTGTTCATATTTTCTGTTTCGTCCTGGTTCAGTCTTGGAAGGTCATACCTTTCTAAGAATTTGTCCATTTCTTCGTGCTTGTCCATTTTATTGGCATAGAGTTACTTGTAGTACTCTCCTAGGATGCTTTGTATTTCTGTGGTGTCTGTTGTAACTTCTCCTTTTTCATTTCTAATTTTATTGATTTGAGGCCTCTCCCTCTTTTTCTTGATGAGTCTGGCTAATGGTTTATCCATTTTGTTTATCTTCTCAAAGAACCAGCTTTTAGTTTTATTGATCTTTGCTATTGTTTTCTTTGTTTCTGTTTCATTTATTTCTGCTCTGATCTTTATGATTTCTTTCCTCCTGCTAACTTTGGGTTTTGTTTGTTCTTCTTTCTCTAGTTCCTTTAGGTGTAATGTTAGATTGTTTATTTGAGACTTTTCTTGTTTACTGAGGTAGGCTTTTATTGCTATAAACTTCCCTCTTAGAACTGATTTTGCTGCATCCCATAGGTTTTGGATCATCATGTTTTCATTGTCATTTGTCTCTAGGTGTTTTTTGATTTCCTCTTTGATTTCTTCAGTGAACTCCTGGTTATTTAGGAACATATTGTTTAGTCTCCGTGTGTTTGTGTTTTTTACGTTTTTTTCCCTGTAATTGATTTCTAATCTCATCGCGTTGTGGTCAGAAAAGATGTTTGATATGATTTCAATTTTCTTTAATTTACTGAGACTTGATTTGTGACCCAAGATGTCATCTATCCTGGAGAATGTTCCATGCACACTTGAGAGAAAGTGAAATCTGCTGTTTTGGGTTGGAATGTCCTATAAATATCAATTAAATCTATCTGGTCTATTGTGTCATTTAAAGCTTGTGTTTCCTTATTAATTTTCTGTTTGGATGATCTGTCCATTGATGTTAAGTGAGGTGTTAAAATCCCCCGCTACTGTCGATTTCCCCTTTTATAGCTATTAGCAGTTGCCTTATGTATTGAGGTGCTCCTATGTTGTGTGCATATATATTTATAATTGTTATATCTTCCTCTTGGATTGATCCCTTGATCATTATGTAGTGTCCTTCCTTGTCTCTTGTAACATTCTTTATTTTAAAGTCTATCTTATCTGATATGAGTTTTGCTGCTCCAGCTTTCTTTTGATTTCCATTTGAATGGAATATCTTTTCCCATCCCCTCACTTTCAGTCTGTATGTGTGCCTAGGTCTGAAGTGGGTCTCTTGTAGATAGCATATATATGTATTCTAGTATTGTCTTTGTATCCATTCAGCGAGCCTGTGTCTTATGGTTGGAACATTTAATCCATTCACATTTAAGGTAATTATCGATATGTATGTTCTTGTTACCATTTTCTTAATTGTTCTGGGTTTGTTTTTGTAGGTCCTTTTCTTCTCTTGTGTTTCCCACTTGGCAAAGTTCCTTTAGCATTTGTTGTTGATCTGGTTCAGTGGTGCTGAATTGTCTCAACTTTTGCTTGTCTGTAAAGCTTTTGATTTCTCTGTCGAATCTGAATGAGATCTTTGCCAGGTAGAGTAATCTTGGTGTAGGGTCTTCCCTTTCATCACTTTAAATATATTGTGCCACTCCCTTCTAACTTGTAAAGTTTCTGCTGAGAAATCAGCTGTTAACCTTATGGGAGTTCCCTTGTAAGTTTTTTGTCATTTTCCCCTTGTTGCTTGTAATAACTTTTCTTTCTCTTTAATTTTTATCAATTTGCTTACCATATGTCTTGGCATGTTTCTCCTAGGGTTTATCCTCCCTGTGACTCTCTGTGCTTCCTGGACTTGGGTGGCTATTTCCTTTCCCATGTTAGGGACGTTTTTGACTATAATCTCTTCAAATATTTTCTCAGGTCCTTTCTTTGTCTCTTCTCCTTCTGGGATCCCTTTAATGTGAATGTTGTTGCATTTAATGTTGTCCCAGAGGTCTCTTATGCCGTCTTCATTTATTTTCATTCTTTTTTCTTTATTCTGTTCCACAGCAGTGAATTCCAGCACTCTGTCTTCTAGGTTGCTTATCTGTTTTTCTGCCTCAGTTATTCTGCTATTGAGTCCTTCTAGTGTATTTTTCATTTCAGTTATTGTATTGTTCATCTCTGTTTGTTTGTTCTTTAATTCTTCTAGGTGTTTGTTCTTTAATTCTTCTAGGTGTTTGTTAAACATTTCTTGCATCTTCTCGATCTTTGCCTCCATTCTTTTTCCGAGGTCCTGAATTATCTTCACTATCATTATTCTGAATTGTTTTTCTCGAACGTTCCCTCTCTCCACCTCGTTTAGTTGTTTTCCTGGGGTTTTATCTTTTTCCTTCATGTGATACATAGCCCTCTGCCTTTTCATCTTGTCTATCTTCTGTGAATGTGGTTTTTGTTCCACTGGCTGTAGGACTGTAGTTCTTCTTGCTTCTGCTGTCTGCCCTCTGGTGGATGAGGCTATCTCTCTTCATCTCTTTAATAGTCAAACGTTTTAATCTCCTTCTCAGATGGGAAAAAAAACTATATTTTATATTAAAATGATTTTAAATTATTTGGCCATTTTGAAATGTATGGCCATGAAGTTTTAAATTATGGATGCAACTCTTTTCCACACTATCTTCATTAATAGTTATTAATAATGATTCTTTTCTTCATTATTTTGTTACTTTAATTTGGCATTTATTAAGGTCTGATAATGATTTAGTTCCTTTTCTTGATTATCTTCTGTATTCTATTAATTTATTTTTCTGTGTTAGATACTTTGTGGTTTCAATAATTTTCACTTTGTAGCATAGGTTAGCATTTCATCAGGTAAGTGTATCAGGGCTTTAATACTATCCTTATATAATTTCATCTTCCTTATTCTTCCAAATGAGTTGTATCACCACTGTCTTTGTGGGATTGTCTGAGGTATGACATTAAATGTTTGCTTAGGGATAAATGTACATTTTAAGTTAATAATCTTAACTAGGACAATGCTAGTTTTACATTTATTTCTGTCTTCCTATATTTTCTTGTTATGATTTTTCCTTCTACTTCAATAACTTTTGTATTATGAACAGAATTAACAGCCGTAGCCTGAATACATTGGTGTTGTAAGTGGAATCATTCTTTTATTGTACATTTCTAGCTGTGTCATTACTTTATGATAATGGCAGCTGCCATATCTGAAGTGTTTAATTTACGTTAAGTGCTTTACATTATGTTTAATCCTCACAACAATGTTGCAGAGTAGGCCCATTGTTGCCAAGATATAGATGAAGCCACTAAAGCTCAGAGATTAAGAAAATTACTTAAGGACACATGAGTGGTCAACACCAGATCTGGTATTCAAGTCCATGTCTGTGTGCCTCCAAAGATAAATTCCTTACGCTGTCTCTCTTGATAGTTCTGCTTTGTCTCATATATTACAACTCTTCTGAACTCAGTTACAATTAGAGGATAATATCTATATTTTCTATGTGTAAAATTTATGAATTTAAATTTCCTCTATGTTTTTAAATGACAAAATCCTTTTTTATTGAATTAATGTCACGCACTTTCATGTAATGTGTTAAGTTGAAGTGGTGGTGAAGAAAGCTAATTTATCTGGTTCTGTCTTTAAATATGTTTTATTTTGAAATAATTTCATATTTATAGAAGAGTTGCCCCCAAAAGTAAAAAATATGCATACAACTAGGCTCTTTTACTTAGAATCATTTTTCTGAACATTTCATTTTTTATTTAATTTTTTAAACATTTTGCCACATTGCTTGATTATTACGCACACACACAGAGTTGTGCATGTGCATGTATGTGCACACACACAACATGTCTTATTTTCTGAACTGTTTGAAAGTAGGTTGCCTACATCATGGCCCTTCCCTTCACAGTGCTTCCATGAGTACTTCCTAAGAACAAGAATATTCTGTTACAAATCTATAATGTAGTTTTCAAATCCAGGAAATTTAGTATCGATACAGTATTTTTCTTTAATGTGCAGTCCTTATTCCAATTCCATTAATTGTCCCAATAATGGTATTTAAAACATTTTTTCCTTTTGTGAAACAAGATTAATTTCAGAATCACATTCTAGGCTTCATGTTCCTGTCTTCTCGGCCTTCTTTCTATCTTCTCATTCTTTATTGCTATATCATCCTTTTATTATTAATTTTTTTAGTACATGCAAAACATTTTAGTATGATGCCTAGAAGAGATCAGTATTAAACCACTTGATCAAAGGATGCATTTTAAAATGATGGTACAAAAATCAGAAACTGTTTTGGAGACTTTTCTTAATTGCTTGGATGTTTTTGTGATTGATCTCTAATTTTTTTATTGTGATTAGAGCAAGAGTCTAAAAAGAACTTAATATTTAGTCAGTTTGGGTAAATATTCCATGTATACTTGAGAAGAATATGTTTTATCTTTTGATAGGTACAGAATTTTATTATTTCCATCATTCATGTATTATTAAATGTATAAAATATATTTCTATCATTTGTGTTCAAATATTTGGCATATTTATTAATTTTTCTTTCCTTGTTATAGTGAGTACTCAAAGACATTTTAAAATATGTTAAGTGTGTTCAAATCTCCCATTATGATGGTGCGATGATAAATATTTCATTTTGTCCTTGTAATTCTGTCAATTTTTATTTTATATAGCAAGGTGAACACAATTTTAGAATTGTTCATTGTTATATTTTCAGGTGAATTGGATATTTTATCATTAAGTAGAGATCTCATTTTCCCCAATACTGTTTTTTGGCTTAAAATGTATTTTGTCTGATATTTTGTAGTAATATAGCTACACCACTTTTATTCTTTTTACTCATTTAGTCTATTTTTATGTATTGTCTTTCCTAACATATTTGAAATTCCTACTGCTATTATTTTGTGCTTCTTATTTGTCGTTTTTTTCCTCTTACACTTCTACTTTTTTTTCTGTTTTTATGTCTTCTCTTTGTGGGAAAGTTTCCGATTATGAATTCAAATTATTTAATAGAAGGAGGAATACCATTCAGTTTTCTATTTCTCCTTGATTCAGTTTTGGTAAGTTGAGTTGTTCAGAGAATATGTGAATTTCCTCTAAGTTAGTTATTTAATAGGCATAAAGTTGTGCATATTTCCTTTTTTCCTTCAATGTCTGTAGGACCTCTAGCAATATCTATTATTTTGTCACTAATTTTCTTAATTTGTTTCCCCTCTTTTATTCCTGACTAGTTTGCTAGGGGTTTATTAGTTTCATGAAAGTTTTCAAAAAATCAACTTGTGTTTTTAAAAATTTTTCTCTATTTGTCTATTTAATGTTTCTTGGTTTCTTTGTTTCTTTGGTTTTGTCTCTTTAATGTTCTCTATTGTTTATCTATTTAATATTTCCTTGGTTTGATGTTTGATTTTTAATATTTCTTTCCTTCTCCTTCCTTTGAGTTTAGTTTGTTCTTCCGTTTTCAGGTTCTTAAGTCAGAAATTTAGATCTTATTTTCTAATCTGGGCCCTTAAAGCTATAAATCTGTTTCTAATTACTTCTTTTAGTTATGTCCCATAAATATTGCTATGTTGTATTCTTGTTGTCATACAGTATGGACATTTTCTAATTTTCTTTACAATTTTTTTCTTTGGCCCATGTGTTATTTAGACATGGGTTATTTAATTTTTAATTGTTTCTTTTTCTATACTAAATAATTGTTATATATTTTTAATTTAATTTCACTTTGAAAAGTGTATGTGCACTGTGAGATTTCCATCTTTTAAAATATATTGAGGTTTATTTTCTGGCTGGCATAGATTCTATCATGGTGAATATTCCATATATTCTTTAAAAGAATGTCTGTACTGCGGCTGTTGGATATAGGATTCTATAATTGTCAACTAGGTCAAGATGGTTGAGTCATGTTGTTAAGATTATCTTTTTCTTTATTGACTTGTTTGTCTTTTTATTATATATATCAGTTATTGAGAGAAGAATATTAAAAATCAACAATGATTATGGATTTGCTTATTTCTCCCTTTAGTTCTATCAGTTTTTGCTTCATGAACTTTGAACCTTTATTATAAGGTGGATACATATTTAAGGTAATCTATCTTCTTGATGGACTGACCCTTTTATCATTGTGAAATATCCATCTTTATGTATTGGAATATATTTTTGTCTTGAAATCTACTTTGTCTCGTACTAATATAATGACACCAGCTTTCTTATGCTTCCTATTTACATTGTAGATCTTTCCCCATTCTTTCACTTTCAGCTTATTTGTCTTCTTTAAATTTAAACTGAGTTTTTTGTTGGCAGTATATAGTTGGATCTGGCTTTTTAATTCAGTCTTGTAAAATTTGCTGTATAATTAAAATGTTTAGTCCAAGGGTTGGCAAACATTTTCTGTTAAGGGCCAGACAGTAAACATTTTAGGCTTTGCAAGTTGTATAGTCTCTGTTGCAACTACTGAACCCTGCCATTGTAGCACAAAAGCAACGACAGACAATATGTAAGTGGATAGAGATTGGTGTAAGGCGGTGGCGTAGAAGGACGTGAGCTCACTCCCTATTGTGAGAGCACTGGAATCACAAGTAACTACTGAACAATCATCTACAGGAAGACACTGGAACTCACCAAAAAAGATACCCCACATCCAGAGACAAAGGAGAGGCTACAGTGAGATGGTAGGAGGGGCCCAATCACAGTAAAATCAAATCCCATAACTGCTGGGTGGGTGACTCACGGACTAGAGAACAATTATACCACAGAAATCCCGCCACTGGAATGAAGGTTCTGAGCCCCACATCAGGCTTCCCAACCTGGGGGTCCAGCAACGGGAGGGGGAATTCCCAGAGAATCAGACTTTGAAGGCTAGCAGGATTTGATTGCAGGACTTCAACAGGACTGGGGGAAACAGAGACTCCACTCTTGGAGGGCACACACAAAGTAGTGTGCACAACAGGACCCAGGGGGAAGGAACAATGACCCATAAGAGACTGAACCAGACCTACCTGCTAGTGTAGGAGGGTCTCCAGCAGAGGTGGGGATGGCTGTGGCTCACTGAGGGGACAAGAACAGAAGCAGCAGAAGTTCTGGGAAGTACTCCATGGTGTGAGCCCTCCTAGAGTCCTCCAACAGCCCCACCAAAGAGCCTGTAGCCTCTAGTGCTGGGTTGCCTCAGACCAAACAACCAACAGGGAGGGAACTCAGCCCAACCCATCAGCAGGTAAGCATATTAAGTTTTACTGAGCTCTGCCCACCAGAGCAACACCCAGCTCTACCCACCACCAGTCCCTCCCATCAGGAAGCTTGCACAAGCCTCTTAGATAGCCTCATCCACCAGAGGACCGATGGCAGAAGCAAGAAGAACTACATTCCTGCAGCCTGTGGAACGAAAACCACACTTGTAGAAAGACAGACAAAATGAAAAGGCCGAAGACTATGTACCAGATGAAGGAATAAGATAAAACGCCGGAAAAAAACTAAATGAAGAGAAGATAGGCAACCACAACCTTCCAGAAAAAGAATTCAGTATAATGATAGTGAAAATGATCCAGGACCTCGGAAAAAGAATGGAGGCAAAGATCAAGAAGATGCAAGAAATGTTTAACAAACACCTAGAAGAATTAAGGAACAAACACCTAGAAGAATTAAAGAACAAACAAACAGAGATGAACAATACAATAACTGAAATGCAAAATACACTAAAGGAATCAATAGCAGAATAACTGAGGCAGAAGAATGGATAAGTGACCTGGAAGACAGAATGGTGGAATTCACTGCCTTGGAACAGAATAAAGAAAAAGGAATGAAAATAAATGAAGACAGCCTAAGAGACCTCTAGGACAATATTAAATGCACCACCATTCGCATTATAGGGGTCCCAGAAGGAGAAGAGACAAAGAAAGGACCCGAGAGAATATTTGAAGAGATTATAGTCGAACACATCCCTAACATGGGAAAGGAAATAGCCACCCAAGTCCAGGAAGCGCAGAGTCCCTGGGAAAATAAACCCTAGGAGAAACATGCCAAGACATATAGTAATCAAACTGACAAAAATTAAAGAGAAAGAAAAATCATTACAAGCAACGAGGGAAAAATGACAAATAATGTACAAGAGAACTCCCATAAGGTTAACAGCTTACTTCTCAGCAGAAACTTTACAAGCCAGACGGGAGTGGCACGATATATTTAAAGTGATGAAAGGGAAGACCCTACACCAAGATTACTCTACCTGGCAAGGATCTCATTCAGATTCGACAGAGAAATCAAAAGCTTTACAGACAAGCAAAAGTTGAGACAATTCAGCACCACTGAACCAGATTAACAACAAATGCTAAAGGAACATTGCCAAGTGGGAAACACAAGAGAAGAAAAGGACCTACAAAAACAAACCCAGAACAATTAAGAAAATGGTAATAAGAACATACATATCGATAATTACCTTAAATGTGAATGGATTAAATGCTCCAACCATAAGACACAGGCTCGCTAAATGGATACAAAAACAAGACCAGCATACATATATGTGCTGTCTACAAGAGAACCACTTCAGACCTAGGGACACATACAGACTGAAAGTGAGGGGATGGGAAGATATTCCATTCAAATGGAAATCAAAAGAAAGCTGGAGTAGCAAAACTCATATCAGATAAGATAGACTTTAAAATAAAGAATGTTACAAGAGACAAGGAAGGACACTGCATAATGATCAAGGGATCAATCCAAGAAGAAGATATAACAATTAAAAATATATATGCACACAACATAGGAGCACCTCAATACATAAGGCAAATGCTAACAGTTCTAAAAGAGGAAATTGACAATAACACAATAAGAGTGGGGGACTTTAACACCTCACTTAACACCAATGGACAGATCATCCAAACAGAAAATTAATAAGGAAACACAAGCTTTAAATGACACAACAGACCAGATAGATTTAATTGATATTTATAGGACATTCCATCCCCAAACAGCAGATTACACTTTCTTCTCAGGGGAACATGGAACATTCTCCAGGATAGATCACATCTTGGGCCACACATGAAGCCTTGGCAACGTTAAGATTGTAATCATATCAAGCATGTTTTCCAAACACAATGCTATGAGATTAGAAATAAATTACAGGGAAAAAAATGTAAAAAACACAAACACATGGAGGCTAAACAGTACGTTACTACGTTACCAAAAGATCACTGAAGAAATCAAAGAGGAAATCAAAAAATAGCTAGAGATAAATGACAATGAAAACATGACGATCCAAAACCTATGGGATGCAGCAAAAGCAGTTCTAACAGGGAAGTTTATAGTAGTACAAGCCTACCTCAAGAAACAAGAAAAATCTCAAATAAACAGTCTAACCTTACACCTAAAGGAACTAGAGAAAGACGAACAAACAAAATCCAAAGTTAGTAGAAAGAAAGAAATCATAAAGATCAGACAAAAATACATGAAATAGAAACAAAGAAAACAATAGCAAAGATCAATAAAACTAAAAGCTGGTTCTTTGAGAAGATAAAGTCGATAAACCTTTAGCCAGACTTATGAAGAAAAAGAGAGAGAGGCCTCAAATCAATAAAATTACAAATGAAAAAGGAAAAGTTACAATGTACACCACAGAAATACAAAGCATCATATGATACTACTACAAGCAACTCTATGCCAATAAAATGGACAACCTGGAAGAAATGGACAAATTCTTAGAAAGGTATAACCTTCCAAGACTGAACCAGGAAGAATGGAAAATATGAACAGACCAATCACAAGTAATGAAATTGAAACTGTGATTAAAAATCTTCCAACAAACAATAGTTCAAGACCAGATGGCTTCACAGGTGAGTTCTATCAAACATTTAGAGAAGAGCTAACACCCATTCTTCTCAAACTCTTCCAAAAAATTGCAGACTAAGGAACACTCCCAAACTCATTCTATGAGGCCACCATCACCCTGATACCAAAACCAGTGATACTACAAAACGAAAATTACAGACCAATATCATTGATAAATATAGACACAGAACTCCTCAACAAAATACTAGCAAACAAAATGCAACAACACATTAAAAGGATCATACACCATGGTCAAGTGGGATTTATCTCAGGGGTGCAAGGATTCTTCAATATATGCAAATCAATCAATGTGATACGCTATATTAACAAATTGAAGAATAAAAACCATATGATCATCTCAGTAGATGCAGAAAAAGCTTTTGACAAAACTCAACACCCATTTATGATGTGGCATAGAGGGAACTTATCTCAACATAGAGGGCATAGAGAGAACTTATCTCAACATCATAAAGGCCGTATATGACAAACCCACAGAAAACATCATTCTCAATGGTGAACAATGAAAGCATTTCCTCTAAGTCATTAACAAGACAAGGATGTCCACTCTTGCCACTATTATTCAACATAGCTTTGGAAGTCCTAGCCATGGCAACCAGAGAAGAAAAAGAAATAAAAGGAATACAAATTGGAAAAGAAGAAGTAAAACTGTCACTGTTTGCAGATGACATGATACTATACATAAAGAATCCTAAAGATGCCTCCAGAAAACTACTATAGCTAATTAATGAATTTGGTAAAGTTACAGGATACAAAATGCACAGAAATCTCTTGCATTCATAAACATTAACAAAGAAAGATCAGAAAGAGAAATTAAGGAAACAATCCCATTCACCATTGCAACAAAAATAATAATATACCTAGGAATAAACCTACCTAAGGAGGTAAAAGACCTGTACTCAGAAAACTATAAGACACTGTTGAAAGAAATCAAAGATGACACAGACAAATGGAGAGATATACCATGTTCTTGGATTGGAAAAATCAATATTGTGAAAATGACTGTACTACCCAAAGCAATCCACAGATTCAATGCAATCCCTATCAAATTACCAATGGCATGTTTTACAGAACTAGAACAAAAAATCTTAAAATTTGTATGGAGACACAAAAGACCCCGAATAGCCAAAGCAATCTTGAGGGGAGAAAACAGAGCTGGAGGAATCAGACTCCCTGACTTCAGACTATACTACAAAGCTACAGTAATCAAGACAATATGGTACTGGCACAGAAACAGAAATATAGATCAATGGAACAGGATAGAAAGCCCAGAGATAAACCCAGGCACCTATGGTCCACTAATCTATGACAAAGGAAGCAAGGATATACAATGGAGAAAAGACAGTCTCTTCAATAAGTGGTGCTGGGAAAACTGGACTGCTACATGTAAAAGAATGAAATTAGAACCCTTCCTAATATCATACACAAAAATGAACTCAAAATGGATTAAAGACCTAAATATAAGACGAGACAGCATAAAACTCTTAGAGGAAAACATAGGAAGAACACTTTTGACATAAATCACAGCAAGATGTTTTTTTTGTTTGTTTGTTTTAAATTTTATTTATTTATTTTTGGCTGTGTTGGGTCTTTGTTTCTGTGCGAGGGCTTTCTCTAGTTGTGGCGAGTGGGGGCCACTCTTCATCGCGGTGCACGGGCCTCTCACTATCGTGGTCTCTCTTGTTGCGGAGCACAGGCTCCAGACGCGCAGGCTCAGTAGTTGTGGCGCACAGGCCCAGTTGCTCCACGGCATGTGGGATCTTCCCAGACCAGGGCTCGAACCAGTGTCCCCTGCATCGGCAGGCAGATTCTCAACCACTGCACCACCAGGGAAGCTCCACAGCAAGATGTTTTTTGATGCACCTCCTAGAGTTATGGAAATAAAAACAAAAATAAACAAATAGGACTTAATGAAACTTGAAAGTTTTTGCACAGCATAGGAAACTGTAAACAAGATAGAAAGACAACCCTCAGAATGGGAGAAAATATTTGCAAATGAATCAACGGACAAAGGATTAATCTCCAAGATATGTGAACGGCTCATTCAGGTCAATATTTTAAAAACAAAGAATCCAATCGAAAAATGGGCAGAAGACCTAAATAGACATTTCTCCAAAGAAGAGATACAGATGGCCAAGAGGCACATGAAAAGCTGCTCAATGTCACTAATTATTAGAGAAATGTGAGTCAAAACTACAATGAGGTATCCTCTCGCACCAGTCAGAGTGGCCAACATCAGAAAATCTACAAACTGCAAATGCTTAGAGTGTGTGGAGAAATGGGAACCCTCTTGCACTGTTGGTGGGAATGTAGATTGATACAGTTACTATGGAGAACAGTATGGAGGTTCCTTAAAAAACTAAAAATAGAATTACCATGTGACCCAGCAGTACCACTACTGGGCATTTACGCAGAGAAAACCATAATTAAAAAAGACACATGCACCCCAATGTTCTTTGCAGCACTATTTACGATAGTCAGGTCATGGAAGCAGCCTAAATGCCCATCAACAGATGAATGGATAAAGATGTGGTACGTATATACAATGGAATATTACTCAGACTTAAAGAAGAACAAAATAGTGCCATTTGCAGAGACGTGGAAGGACCTTGAGATTGTCATACAGAGTGAAGTAAGTCAGAAAGAGAAAAACAGATATTGTATATTAACGCATATATATGCAATCTAGAAAATGGTACAGATGAACTGGTTTGCAAGGCAGAAATAGAGACACAGATGTAGAGAACAAACGTATCAACACCAAGGCGGGTACGCTGGGGGTTGTGGTGGTGGTGGGATGAATTGGGAGATTGGGATTGACATATATGCACTAATATGTATAAAATAAATAGGTAATAAAAAAAAGTAAATGGATAAACAAGGCTATTTTTCAAAAATTATATACAAAATAAGCGAGTAAGATTTGGCCTGCAGGTCATAGTTTCTCAACCCGTCATTTAGTCTGTTTGCTTTTCTTTCTTTCTCTCTGTTTACGTTTCATATAATTATTTATACTGTTGTTTTTAATTTTGTCTTCATATTTTTTCCATTATTTCGTTATTTTTTTTGGTTTGATTTTTGTTGCTTCTTTCCTGACTCCTTTGGGCTGATTGAATATTTTTTAATACTCTGTTTATATCCTTTCTTGCTTGTTATTTCTTTTGTTTTTAAAATTTATATATTATTTGTTCTAGTATTAACAATATTCTATCCCTCCCAAATTCTAAATATTTAACTATCCTTGAATTCTATTTTGAGTCAATATTATTCTGTTTAACACCTGATTCTTCACAATTCCACCTTATTATTTCACATTTGATGCTTCTTACTTCCCAGTTCCTACTTCCCATTTTCAAAATATTATACCATTCAACAGTAGAATTCCATTAATTTGTCCCTTATGTATTGTGCTGTTGTTTACATATCCTCGATTTCTTTCATATGTTATAAACTCTACCTTATAATTTTATTATTCTTGCTTTTGAGAAATCAGTTATCTTTTAAAGAAGTAAAGAGAATATTATAGTCTCTTATATAACCCACTATTTATTTTTTCCAGTGTTCACCTTTTTTTCTTGTAGATCTGCCTTTTCATGTGGCATAATTTCCCTTCTTTCTTTAAAATTTCTTGTAGTTTATGTTTGCTGCAAATAGTTTTTCACTTTTCTTTATAATAAGATGCATTTATTTTACCTTATTTTTGAAGTATATTTTTTATTAGATATAAAATTTTTAAATAGCAATTTGTTTCAGAATGTTAAAGATGATATTCCATTGTTGTCTAGACTACCTTGTTTAAATGAGTAGTCAGCAGTTATCTTTACCACTTTTCTTACAGTTATATGTCTTTTTCTCTGACTGCTTTATCTTTTGTTTTCAGCAATTTGAGTATGATGTACTTTGGTGTAATTGTCTTTGATTTTATCATTTTGGAGGTTTCCTCAGATTCTTGACTCTGTAAATTAATTTTTTTTCCCCATCAGATTGAGCTTACTTTTAGACATTATTTCTTTAAATATCTATACGTCCTATTCTTTTCTGCCTGAGACTTCTAGTGTACATATGTTTGATTATTTGACATTGCACTGTAGGTCTCTGGAATACTGTTCATTTTTCTTCAAACACTTTTTCCTCAGATTGCATAATTTCTATAGATTTCTCTTCACTGACTGTTCTATCATCTCCAACTTGCTGTTAATCCCATCCAGTAATTTTTAAAAATTTTATTTATTTATTCATTTCTTTTTGGCTGCAGTGGGTCTTCGTTGCTGCATGTGGGCTTTCTCTAGTTGCGGCGAGTGGGGGTTACTCCTCATTGCAATGCGTGGGGTTCTCATTTCAGTGGCTTCTTTTGTTGCAGAGCACGGGCTCTAGGCATGCAGGCTTCAGTAATTGTGGTGTGTGGGCTCTGTAGTTGTGGCTCACAGGCTCTAGAGTGCAGGGTCAGTAGTTGTGGCGCATGGGCTTAGTTGCTCCACAGCATGTGGGGTCTTGCCGGACCAGGGTTCGAACCTGTGTCCCCTGCATTGACAGGCGGATTCTTAACCACTGCACCATCAGGGAAGTCCCCATCCAGTAATTTTTAAAGTTCATTTATTATTCTCTTTAGTTCTAGAGTTTCTATTTGGCTTTTTAAATAGCTTTCATTTCTCATCTGTGAATATCTGTTCTCTCATTAAGGCCATGTTTTCCTTTAATTCTCTGAACATATTTTTCTTTGGTTCTTGAACATCTATTTATTAGCTGCTTTAAAGTCATTATCTACTATATGCAAGAATTATGTCATCTCTCTGTTAGTTTATTTTGATATATTTTCTCTACTATATGTCATATTTTTCTCTTTCTTTGTACATCTAGTAATTAATGTATACGGACATTATTAAAACGTTACAATATTAGGAGGTGTTAATGAGCTACCTCCACTCTGGTTGGCATGGATGCCAATATCCACTATCACTGCTTGACCTCTTAACATCTCTGTTTCATTCTCAACCAGTAGCAGTGAGTCCCTGAAAAGTCTCATGTATTTTTGTCCTGCACTTGTATAGCTCAGTCCTTGCCTGAGAACTTACAGGGAATACTACTCAGACATCTGAGACCTCTCTTCTACACAGCTTCTTCCTTTCTGACTCCTTGTCTTCCATATTCCATCTACTTCAGCTTCCTTGAACTCTAATTATTGCATTCTAAGTGCAGTAGGGTCATGTGCTTTGCTTGGATCTCAGCTTGCTTTACTGAGGTTGGAAAATTGTTCCTAAGGAGAGTGTTGGGGAAATGATGGAGCTTTCCCTTAACTCATAAAGTGCAGTTTTGTGCTGCATGTATAATGCCCAGAAAGATTTACCTTATATAGTTTGCCCAATTTTATGGCTGTTTATAGTGAGTGGACTAATCCAGGGATGGTTACACTATTGTTGCCAGAAATAGAAGTTTCTCAAGCTTCCTTTCTGATTGAGGTTTTTCTATTCTTTTATTCCCTCTTTGCTGGTTTGAAGTTAATATATTTGATTTCTGTTTTTTAGAGATTGACCATAAAATCTTTGCTTGCACACTTAAGTCTAAATTTAATCTCTGTTGTCTACTCCTCAGCAATGCAAGATATTACAACTTAAATTCAATTACCTCTCTTCTTTTTCTGTAAAATAATTAGTTCAACATTTTTTTGTTATTCACTGAATTAAGCATTATTATTAATATTATTTTAAATACAGTCACTATTGATTAAGTTTACCAACATATTCACTAATTACTTTTCTCTTTTTTTCTAGTTCCTTTTGTGTCTCAGACTTCCCATCTATGATTATTTTCTTTCTGCCCCAAATCCTTTCTTTAAAAATTTTTTGGTATGGATCTGTTGGTAGTAAACTCTGTTTTGATACATCTGAATATTTACTTCACTTCTGCCTCAAATTATAGTTTGGGAATAGAAGTCTTAACTGACAGCTATTTTTTTTGAGTATTAGAATGTATTATTTTCTAGTCTTCTGGCATCCACTGTTGTTTCGAGAATCTGCTGTTGATCTATTTATCACTTGCTTGTTGGTAATTGTACTTCCTAGAGTCAATTGGGCATTCTTGATTTTGTTTGTTGAAATAAGAAAAAGAAAATTAGGAAAGCCGTACAAGACAGGAAAAGCAGCTAGCCAAAAAAGTGGATTTAGTGGAAGATCAGCCTGATTCCACATGAAGCTCTGCATCCTAAGGGTACCAGAGAGATGTCCCACATTTGGGTCTTTGGTATCCCTTGATTAGTCATTCTTTGGCAGTGGCCTGTCCCCAGAAGGAGTGTGGAAACTGAGGTATTTCCAGTAAGCTGAAGACAATTATCAAAGAAGGGTAGGTGTGAGTCCACTGGCTGATATGGCCAGCGAACCAACAGAGTCTACGAAAGTAGTCAATCTTTTATTTCTGGCTATTTTTAAGTCCTCTTTGTCTTTGATGGTATTCAGCAGTTTCACTGTTGTCTACAGGTATGAATTTCTTTTTATTTATCCTGCTTGGAAAACATTGTTTCCTGGATACCAAGTTTCAATTCTGAAAAACCTTTAGCCAGTTGTCTTTCTGGGTATTGCCTGTGCCAGGTTGCAAAATTTAAGAAGAGTAAATGCCTCCTTAAATTTTTTGCCCTAGCTGCCTCACTTGCCTCACCCTAGGTCTGGCCCTGGCCTCTCTTCCATTCTCTCTTATTTTCCTTTCAGGGAAGATGATTGGTCACATATTCTCTCCTTCATCTTACGTATGTTTCATCGCCTTTCCTTTCTTTGTTGTATTTTATATATTTGTTCAAGTGTATCTTTCAGTTTATTAACTCTCTCTAAAGTTGTACCCAATTTTCTGTTCAAAGCATCTATTGAGATTGTAATTTTATTTATTTTTTCCTGAAGTTTTCTTTTGCCTTTTAAAATTCCAGTTGGTATTTGTACTCTTTTTCCTTTCTCATGTTTTTGTTCCCTGTTTTATATGTTTAGTAGTATATTCATTCTATGTTATGTATGTGACAATTACAAAGTCTGAAGTCCTTGGCAGTCTAATTCTGCTGTTTGATGCTTCTTTGGACTCTCCTTTATGAAGGCCCATTTTCTTGTTGGTTGTGTTACTTTGGAGCTCATTTTTGGCTTTTTAAAAATTCTGGGAATCCTAAGAGGTTTGAAATGAGGTTATATTACTTTGGAGGGGATTTAATTTGCTTCTTTAAGTTAGTTTCTCTGCTTGAAGTTTGTCAGGATTTGTAATCAATGTAATCCAAGCCCAAAAGCCATAGGGGAAGAACTATGAGTTATGCATTTTTAGAAGAATGATTTTCTTCTCTACTCCAAGCTAGGGATGTCACAGATCATTTTCCCCTTGTCACTTTCCCTTAGTAGAAGGCATTTAAAAAATTTCATACCCTTTTGGGCTTTTTGATATTCTTAATTCCAACTCCCCCATCATTTTCTTTCTTTCTTTCTTTCTTTTTTTTTTTTTAGTATTTATTTATTTATTTATTTTTGGCTGCATTGGATCTTTGTTGCTGCGCAGGGGCTTTCTCCAGTTGCGGCGAGTGGGGACTACTCTTTGTTGTGGTGTGTGGGCTTCTCATAGCAGTGGCTTCTCTTGTTGTGGAGCACAGGATCTAGGTGCAGGGGCTTCAGTAGTTGTGGCTCCCAGGCTCTAGAGCACAGGCTCAGAAGATCCCACATGCCCTAGTTTCTTCGCGGCATGTGGAATCTTCCTGGACCAGGGATCCAACCTGTGTCCCCTGCATTGGCAGGCAGATTCTTAACAACTGCGCCACCAGGGAAGTCCCTCCCCGATCATTTTCAAACCTAAAGTCTTGTCCACTATTTCCTGTCAGACTATTAAAATCCAAGGCTTCAAGATCCTACTATTAGTAAAGCACTAGCAGGGCACTCATGATTTTTGCATGTGGATGCTACTATTGTTTCAGCTCTGTCTTCATTTTGGCACTGTAAGGTCATTCTTATTTCATTATGAGTTGAACAATGCATTTTAAAATATGTTTGTTGTATCCTAGTAAGCATTCTAGATGTTTTGAAGCAGGGGCCTTTTAAAAATTACTAGTGTCTGTGTTACCAGAAGCAGAAATCTCCTGATTGAGCACCATACAGTTTTTATTTTTGTTCCCCTTTTTTTTCTGTAGTACTTTGGTAGTGGAATATGGAGACATTCAACTGTAATTTCCTTTTTATAGATTACTTCTTTTTCTTGCATTTAGATATTGTTTGGGTTTTCTGTGCACAAATACTTTCAGCATCATAAAATTGTCTTTTGCTGTGTTAGTTTTGTTGTTTATATACTCCACCAAATTTGTTGACTCCTAGAACAAGGGTGAAAGTAAGAGTTAATTTAATTAAAAATTTTTTTAATGGGTTAGTTAATTTCCAAATTTTTGGACAAAGTTTTATGCTTGCTTTAATGCATTTAGGCACAGAACCCACCTATAAATAAAATATGGCTATCTGACTAATCAAATTATCTTTCATTATCCTATAGGGGTAGATAATATCAAATAGAAAGACTGTAAAGAGGTGCAAAACTTCTCTCCCTGGGCCAAGTCAGTATGAAAGTGGGCAAAGGGTTCGTCAGTTCTTTCCTAAATTGTTATTTTAAAGATTAAGAGTAATGATATATATTAAAAACTTATCATAGTAATTAGCTTGAGAAAGAGGCCAATAAAATGTGCTCATAGCATTTTTCAAATATAAGGTGTTAGTTCAGTGATATTATGAATTTTTTTTTAATTATCTTTTCTTTCATCACTTTTAATCCAATGGACTAATAATAGCTTATTTAAGCCTCCTGCATTGATATTAAAATTTATTTTTGATGTCTTCTGGATTCCTAATTTCCCTCTTTCTCTTTTTGTTAGTGGTACTTTTATTTCATTCTTACTGGTGGTGGTGTGTACTAGTATGTCCTGATTGGCAATTTTTTTGACATTTCAACCCAATTTACTTCAGTGTACATTTCTGAAAGATAAGGATATTTATCTTATGTAACCAATTTATGGTTATCACAGCTGACGCATTAAAATTATTTCCTTTTTACTATCTAATAAGCAGGTCATACTCCTTTATTTTCCTATTGGCA
This sequence comes from Balaenoptera acutorostrata, assembly GCF_949987535.1. Lineage (NCBI taxonomy): Eukaryota > Metazoa > Chordata > Mammalia > Artiodactyla > Balaenopteridae > Balaenoptera > Balaenoptera acutorostrata. The sequence goes on along the minus strand of NC_080068.1, from coordinate 25,995,374 downwards.
GAATTTTAAAGAATGATCTTCCTTGATGCTATATAGTCAAGCAAATTAACCTTGTCTCAGCTAGCTCGTATGTTGGAAATCCGTTCAAGAACCAACAGCAAGAGATAAGGTGGTAAAGAAATTTGATAATTTTTTTCACGATATGGGTACTGGTGCTTCATTAAAATAGTAAAAAAGCACTTACTAGCCCAGAATTTTATATTACAAAATTTGTCTTATTTTAAGGTTTATGTTTTTTGCATTAATTTACTGTTTTTGAAACGTATTTTGATGGTTTTCCATATGGATATTTCTCTTTGAGGGTTTTATTAATTATTACGTTTGATTTTGGTTGTGTTGATGGTGGTTGCTTCAGCCAGAAGCAAAATCCTGTATTGCTACTAAGATATTTTTCTGGAACCTTTTCAGGACAACTTATATACAAAAACAGGAAACCCTAGGGCAGTTTATAAGTGAATACCTGAAAACTAAGGAAATCTGAGAAGAATTCACAAAGGAACTGAGATCAACGTTGTGCTATAATATAGCATAAAATCTCCCAGGATTTAGAGAAAACAGTAGCTACTCTGCTATTGATCGTTTAATTTAGGAGCTCTCTTAGACATTTACAAGGCTATACACCAGAGCTCAAGCATGTCAGCTCTGCCTGTCTGTTTCCAGTTGATGGCATTTGTAGTCACTTGGGGTGGGGGGGGATAGAGCACGTTGCAAGCAAATAGCTTTACAGACAACCCTAGAAAGGAAGCTTCTGTTTTACGTCCTCAAGAGTTAATTCAGTAAAATTCAGTAACACTGCAGGCAGTAAAGCTGATAGAGACAGTGAAGCCCTCAATAATAATTTTAACAGACCAAAACACTTAGTGGTAAAATTGATAAGAATACCTTTCACAAAACCTACTGAAATAAATTAGCTGAAGCAAGGATTAAGAAAACCTTTAGTTTAGAGGAATATATTATCTAAAGCAAGTTTCTTAAACTTTAATATTCCTAGAGATCACTTGTTGGTCTACCATTGGTCTAGGGTGGTACCTGGAATTCTGTATTTCTAAACAAGCTCTGAGGACATGGTGAGGCTGCTTGTTTATGAACCACCCTTTGATAATAAAGGGCCTGGAGTCTGAGAATTTGACTTTGGCAATAGCATGAGATAAAGGGTGAGAAAAATATACAATAAAATGTATAAAAATCAATTCAGAGACAAGTACTGAATGTATATGTGTGTTTAAATGTAAGTGGCATGATATATGTAAATTGCTTTAAAATCTTAGGGGATAGTACCCCCTCTAAATTCAAAGTATAGTGTGTATGCAATTCTAATGAATACATGAAAAATATAAAAAATAACAAAGATATACATAGAATAGAAAAATTTTATACAACGTACATTTAGAGTACAATGGGAAGCTTTGCAGTAAGAATAAATATTAATATATTTAAATAATAAGACCACAGGACAGACTATGTACCATAGTAATGGGAACTCGCATGGAAATAGCAGAGGTACAGTATCAGTGGAAGAGTTAAGGGAGTGGGATTGGTGATAGCTACCTGCCTTCAGATCCTCCTGCCTTTGCTCACTAGCTCTGTGGCTCAGGTAACTTCCAGTAATCAACCTGTCCTTCACTTTCCTCATCTATAAAATGGGATAATAGCGTACACAGCAGTTAAGATTGTTATGAGTATTAAGTGTATAAGACAGCAACTCAGAACAATGTCTGGTTTATATTTGATAGCACTAAATGTTTATTTTTTATTATCACAATAATAATAATAAGGTACTTCTAATTCAGACCTAGAATTTTAAAAATAGTGTTCAAAAAGTAGAAGTTTTCTTGGGTCCATTTTCTTGCTAAATTGCCTGTGGGAAAATATTTTCATTATTTATTTGAATAAACAATAGAAAGTGAAAAATTTAAGATTAAGTAAATAAAATTATCGTGAAATTAGAGTATATCATTTAGAGAAGACTGTTTTCATCAACTGAGAAAAGGTCTAAATATTAAAAAACAAAAGGATAGATTTAAATTATTCCCAGTATTCATTTTTTTGTATGTTTTAAACATGGAATGTGGCTTTTTTGTTGCTATTTTATTTCTGCCTTTCCTCTGGCAGGAAATGCCTGGGCCTGATTATTACCTTTGTGGTTTATCCATTATTGATGCTTAATCTAGGTATAATTATAATAAAGAGATGAAAAATTTTTTTGTATCTTATTGCTTGCAGACAGAGATAAATGTTAATTGTATTTCTTCTTTTATATGTATATTTTCTTTCCAAAGTTTAAATGCAGACGCTTCTAAAAACCTACAGTTCTAAACCTTTGTTTTGTGTTTTTCTTCCCTGAAATAATTGTTTCATAAAATAATAAGCGGGGGGAAATTAGAAAGGTATCCAGTTGACAGCAATTTTAGTATTTGCAAAAGGAAATAATGTCAAAGGTCAGGTATAATACTTAAAATCTGTCTCTAGGTATTTCCTGGCTAATGTAGCCCAAATTAAAAAAATTTCTCAAGCATATGTACTGCTAAATATGCAAATATGCTTTAAAATGGCATATACATATATTTTATGCTAGATTCCCTTTTATTAAACAAAATCAACGAGTTGTTCAATTTGGGAGGAACGTTATATGTTAAAAATATGAAAAGTGGCTTGTGTTCCAGGGAAAACACTAATGTTCTGTCTCCAGCTGCTGTCTTGAGTCACTGAACTTGTAGATGCTGAGGAAAAACATTTACAGATTGAGATCTGCTCTTTTATTTCTTCCCAATCATCTTTAAAATCAGGGATCATCTTAAAATGTATTTGTGCCTCTTTTTCAAGTGGTTCAGACAGATGGGTGGAGATTCCAATGCCACTTAAAAAAACTTATTGAAGTATAACATGCATATGGAAAAGTGGGCAAATCTTAAGTGTACAACTTGATAAATTTTTGCACAGTGAACACAGCTGAAGATCCAAAAGGCAGGTCAAGAAAGAGACTAATATCAGTACCTCAAAAGCTCCCCTTATGTCCGCTTCCCAGTCACTATATAACCCACAAGAGGTCCCTCCCACATTTTATATAAATGCTGTCATGTTGTATGTACTTTTTTGCGCATGACTTCTTACCCTAAACGTTGTTTGTGATATTCATCCATGTTGTTCATGTTACTGTGGTTTGTTCATTCTCATTAGTGTATAGCATTTCATTGTATGAATAGATCTTAATTTGTTCACCTGTTCTACTGTTAATGGAGATTTGGGCTGTTTCCAGTTTTTTCCTACTGTAAAGAGTCCTACTATGAACATTCTTGTACATAATTTTTGGCAACCATAGTACGCCTTTAGAGTGGTTATAAACCCAGTAGTGGAATTTGCCCAGCCATAAGGTATTGTATATGTCCACCTTTAGTAGATACTACCAAACTGTTTTCTAAAATTACTCCAGTTTCTACTCTCTGCCCACATCAAGTGGATGTGACAGTATCATTGTTCCATATTCTTGTCCACTCTTGATATTTTCTGTCCTTTTAATTTTAGTCACATTTGTCTGTGTGTCGTGATTTTTAATTTGCATTTACAAAGGACTAGAGTTGAGGAAATTTTAATATGTTTATTGAAAATTTGAATGTCCTCTTTTGTGCAATTTCTGTTTATGTCTTTTGTCCACTTTTCTACTGAGTTGTCTGCCTTGTTCTTATTGATTTATAGGAGTTTATTTAAATATCGTGAATATGAGTCATTATCTGATATATGTATTTCAAAGTTTCTTCTTGCACTCTGTGGCTTACCATTTCATTGTCTACTTGGCATCATTTGATGAGCATTAGTGGTTTTTTTTTTAACCATGTTTTCTGGGTGAGAATGAAACTTTATTTTTCTCCTAGTTTTACTAAGATATAATTGACACACAGCACTGTATAAGTTTAAGGTGTACAGCCTAATGATCTGGCTTACATACATTATGAAATGATGACCACGGTAGGTTTAGTGAACATCCATCCTCTCACATAGATACAAAATTAAAAAAAAATATTTTTTCCTTGTAATGAGAACTCTTAGGTCTTACTCTCTTAACAACTCTCACACATAACATACAGCAGTGTTAATTATATCTATCATGTGCATCACATTCTAGTATCTAGTTATCGCATACTTGGACGTTTGTACCTTTTGACCACCTACATCCAATCCCCCCTCCCATGCTCCACCTCTGGTAACCACAAATCTGATCTCTTTTGCTATGAGTTTGTTTGTTTCTTTGTTTTTGAAGTATAGTTGACCTGTAGCACTAAGTTAGTTTCTGTTACATAACATAGTGATTCGATATTTCTGTACCCAAGTTCTTAATTGAAATGTAGTCAAACTTACTGTGTTTTCCATTTATGGTTACCACTTCTGTTCTCTTTAAGAAATCATTGTCTACCCCAAAGAGAAAGATACCCTCTTCTAAAAGCTTTATTGTTTTATCAACCACATTTAGATATATAACCTTCTGAAACATATTTTTGTATGTGTAGGAGTTAAGATTCACTTTTTATCACAAATGGTTGTACAATTCAGTCGGTATGATTTAGTAGAGCGGTTGCCCTCTTCCCACTGCTCGACATTGTCACACTTGCCGTAATTTACTTGTATAATTAGTTGTCATAATTCGTATAGGTTTGTTTCCGGACTCTCTTTCATTCCGTATATCTGTTTGTCTGCTTTTGTACCAATTACACACTTGTTAATGACAAGAGCTTTCCAATAAGTTTGATATCTGGTAACTGAAGACCTCCAGTTTTATTTTTCTTTAATATCACCTTGACTAATCTTGGCCCTTTGCATTCCTGTATAAATTTTAGCTTGTAAAATTAAAACCAAAAAACTACTGTGATTTTGATTGTGAGTACACTGAATACATGGATTAATTTGGGGAGAATTGATAACCTTATTATACTGAGTCTTTCAATCTATGAGCATGATATATCTCTTTTTGTCTGCTTTATTTTCTCTAAGTAATGTTTTATGGTTTTTTGGTGCAGAAGTCATAAACATCTTTTGTTAGGTTTATTCCAGGGTATGTGAGGTTTTAAATTCTATTTTAATAATGTATAATTTCTATGTTTTGTTTGTTTGTTGTTATATGGTAGCACAATTGATTTTTGTACAATGACCCTAATTCAGTAACCTTGCTAATTAAAAAAAACTAATAATTTTTCTGCAGACTCAATATTTGTTAGTTTAATTTTAAATCTATTTCATTACTCATTAAAAGAAAGGGATTTAAACTTATTGTCTCCATTGTTATTTTTATTTAAAAATATTATTGGAATTTTTGTTTTAAAATATTAACTGAATGGTAGCATTAATTGATATTCATAATAAAAAGAAAAGCTGGACTCTAGGTGAGAGAGTAGGAAGGCGTGTTAGCATTTCAGTAGGTGCTAGTAAAATTGGAATTACTGCCTCTGGTCTGTCCTCATTTGCATCACACTCTTGAGTAAATGAGTCTGGCCTTTAGTTTTCTCATCTGAAAAATGATGACACTGGACTAGATACCTTTTAGTTCCTTTTTACCTTTTTAGTACCTTTTAGGGCTGGATGACTCAGACAACTTTTGGGTGAATGGTTGTGCTTTCAGATTTTTTTTCCTTTCTTCTACTCTTCCCCTATGGCATTGTGACTTGGAGTGGGGGGCAGTGGGCCTCTTATGATCTCATTTTGGGGGAGGGGAGTAGGGGGGCCATGCCCACCCAGGACTCTTGTGTCCCCTACTCAGGGCCCTTGGGAACTTATGTCTCCTTGAGATGCCACACATTGGCTATGGGATAATGGGGTTCTGTCTCAGGTTCATGTCTGTAGAAGCTTCCCTCCCTCCTCTAATGCCCCCTGATTGCTTCTATGTCATGTTAAATGCTGAATGCTGGTTTTTCTCAGAGTTCTCTCCAGTCTGTGCCCTGGAAGGTAGTCTGTTAGTCCTAATGCTCCTATTGCCATGTTCATGTGGGGTTTAAACTTAGAGAATGAAAATAATGACTCGATGTTTGACCCTTTCCTCTTCTATGTTCTCCATACAACTCTTGAACCCAGGGCAGTTTTCCATATCCTTTACATCATACCCTACATTTTCTGCACTCTTGACATTGCAGAACTCTGTGATCTGGTTCTCTAGGTCCGACTTCCAATATGTTAATGACAGCAAAGATTGTGTTCTTTAAAATCCTGTTTTCTCTAAGGAAAGCTTGATCTACAAGTCTATAGTCTTGCTCTGGACCAAGAATTCTTGCTGGATGTCAAGCTCTAAACACCTTTCTTATTTTATTTATCTTGTAACAATCCTAATCCTTCTTGAGGCAAGTGCTACCCCTGGCAGACAGGTGAGGTCAGATATAGAAAAATGCAAAAGTGTTAAATGTAGATATACTTCCAAATAATAGCATCCTTGTTATCTGATGGCCTATCTTCTCTCTCATTTATCATTTCCCTCTGCCTCCTTCCTATCTGACATATTTGTTCAAACATTCTTTATATTTTTCACAACAATAGGGATTTGTTATGCAATTTCTATCACAGAACATGGTGAGATATTTATGCTGCATGTTAGCTCTGTCTTATATTGGTTAATAGATATTTAATACATAGCAAGTGGCTATGTTCTTATTAGGACTCTCCTTCCCATGTGCTGAGTATTGAATTGAGCACTGACGGGGATGGGTGAGAAGCACAAGATACAATAACAGTCTTTTAGGAACTTAAAATATAGTTGGGAAGACATGACAGCACAAGACAACCCAAAAAGGCAATATAAATTATAGGCATTGATTATAATTGGTGTACAAGGTCAGAGAATGATAAAATCAACAGAGTCCAAAGTACCCCAGGGATCACCTGGGGAGAAGTTGGCATTAAAGCTTTGATAAGGCAGTAAATTTGAAGGTGCTGAAAAGTAAGAATTGAACCACAAGCAGAAGGAATAGACATGGAGAAAAGGAACTGGGAGAGAAGAACATGGGAGCCATTGAGCACCTTCCTGACTGAAAACAAGTTATATTGAAGAACAATGTAAAATTCATGGAATGTTCAGGAAACTTAAAAAAAAATCCAGTAGACATATTTTACAATCTGTAGCTGCTTCCCCCATGGGTCTTTTAAAGCTCAAATTATGAAAACTAATATCACAGGCTGTAAAATTGGAAAATTTTCACCTCTTAAGGCAATAGCTATCAGACACCAAAGTGATATATGAGATACATTACCTTCTAGAAATTCCCTAGTAGGAGCATGAGAGCTAGTTGGATGACCCCTACATTCCCAATACAAAAGGGGTGGGGGATCTGGAAATTAAAGGCAGATTTCTTTTTAGTGAACTGAGGCTTCACTAGCCATGTCCACAAGGAGGTAGGTTGTGTAGCACTTCCACTTTTCCCCTCTAAGTGCTAGAAAGAGGTGCATCAATGAGACTCAGTGAGAGTTTAATATGTATTCCTTGAAGTCTTGGAGGTGGCAGTAGAGACAGTGTTGGTTTCTAATTAATGTAAAGGCCAGGAGATGAGCTAGTGAGCAGCTCATGGTAGAACAAAGGAAAGAGGCTGAATTGGGATTAGCCCATTTTCCCAGGGTTTGCTGGAGAGTTCCCTGTGGAGCAGATGTGTGCAGTGAACGTGGACATCATCATGAGGCTGTCTAGGTCCTGTCCCCAAAGGCTGCCCTGAGGCTGAGCTGGTCTCAGCAGAGAGAAGCTGAAGGTGTCACTAGGAGCTGAGGATGTAGTAAGTGATAAAGTGAGATGTATGACTCCCATCAAGGGTTGTACAGATGAAAGGTCCCCAGTGATTGGAGAAGAGGGAGCAATCACTGAAGAACCTGGAAAAGCATCCATTGGTTAAGAATCAGCGTTAAATATATAGCAGCCCACTTAGATCAGTGACCAGAAAGTCACCTTTCCTTCTCCATTGACCACTTCTGTCCCCACCTCCCCTCTTTCACTCCACTCCCATATTCCAGAGGCATTGGAACCAAGGTTAACTGGCTGGGGAGGAAGGACCTGGAGAAACAAAAGGGGACCTTCTTCACTGGCTGCTGGTTTCCACTGCAGCAGATCCTAGGTATGGAGGGTAGACAATTTGAAGTTCAAGTCAGCTTTTTATATGTAGCTGGGCATTCTAATTTCTAAATTGAGACTATGGTGAATCAACGTAACTATAAGTTTATTGTTTTTTTTTTTAAGCGTCAAGTGTTCAGGGTATGGGTAAAGGCCTAATTCTTATTGGCTCAAAAGATGTTGCATTAGTTTCCTCGGGCTGCTGTAACAAACTACCACAACCTGGGTAGCTTAGAACAGGAGACATTTATTCTCTCACGGTTCTGGAGGCTAGAAGTGCAAAGTCAAGATGTCAACAGGGCCATGTTCTCTCTGAAAGGGCTAGGGGATCATGACTTTCTCAGCTTCTGGTGTTGCCAGCAATCCTTGCATTCCTTGGCTTGTAAGCACATCTCTGCCTCCCTAGTTACATGGACATCTCCCTCTGTGTCTTTTTCTTCACGTGGTATTCTCCTGTCTGTGTGTATGTTTGTATTTGTGTCTCATCTTATGAGGACACCAGTCATATTAGATTAAGGGTCTACGCTTACTCCATGTAATGTCATCTTAACTTCCATCCCTACTTACCTGCCTGACAGACTTAGTCTTTCCAAGTCCTTCCCTCCTGTGAAATTTTCTTAGAACAAACAGGACTGATGGTCAGTGAGTGTACATCAGTTCAGTTATTCTGATTGAATTTTTTGTAAAGATTATTTATTTATTATTATTTTTAAAAAAAATTTATTTTATATTGGAGCATAATTGATTTACAATGTTGTGTTAGTTTCAGGTGTACAGCACCAAAGTGATTCAGTTATGCATATACATATGTCTATTCTTTTTCAGATTCTTTTCCCATATAACTTATCACAGAGCAGTGAGTAGAGTTCCCTGTGCTATACAGTAGGTCCTTGTTGGTTATCTATTTTATATACGGTAGTGTGTGTATGTTAATCCCAAACTCCTAATTTACCCCTACCCCCACCCCCCTTTCCCCTTTGGTAACAGTAAGTTTGTTTTCTATGTCTGTGGGTACGTTTATATTTTGTAAATAAGTTCATTTGTATCATTTTTTAGATTTCACGTATAAGTGATGTCATATGATTATTTTTTAAATGACCCTTTCCTAACTGCAGAATATTCTTTCAATTTGTTCTGTTGCTTCAACACATTGTATGTTGTTGTTGTTGTTGTTGTTTTAACATCTTTATTGGAGTATAATTGCTTTACAATGGTGTGTTAGTTTCTGCTTTATAACAAAGTGAATCAGTTATACATATACATATGTCCCCATATCTCTTCCCTCTTGCATCTCCTTCCCTCCCACCCTCCCTATCCCACCCCTCTAGGTGGTCACAAAGCACTGAGCTGATCTCCCTGTGCTATGCGGCTGCTTCCCACTAGCTATCTATTTTACATTTGGTAGTGTATATATGTCCATGCCACTCTCTCACTTTGTCCCAGCTTACCCTTCCACCTCCCCGTATCCTCAAGTCTATTCTCTAGTAGGTCTGCATCTTTATTCCTGTCTTGCCCCTAGGTTCTTCTGACCATTTTTTTTTCTTTTTTTCTTTTTTTTTAGATTCCATATATATGTGTTAGCATATGGTATTTGTTTTTCTCTTTCTGACTTACTTCACTCTGTATGACAGTCTCTAGGTCCATCCACCTCACTACAAATAACTCAGTTTCATTCCTTTTTATGGCTGAGTAATATTCCATTGTATATATGTGCCACATCTTCTTTATCCATTCATCTGTTGATGGACACTTAGGTTGCTTCCATGTCCTGACTATTGTAAATAGTGCTGCAATGAACATTTGGGTACATGACTCTTTTGAATTATTATTTTCTCAGGGTATATGCCCAGTAGTGGGATTGCTGGGTCGTATGGTAGTTCTATTTTTAGATTTTCAAGGAACCTCCATACTGTTCTCCAGAGTGGCTGTATCAATTTACATTCCCACCAACAGTGAAAGAGGGTTCCCTTTTCTCCACACCCTCTCCAGCATTTATTATTTATTTGTACATATTTTGATGATGGCCATTCTGACCGGTGTGAGATGATATCTCATTGCAGTTTTGATTTGCATTTCTCTAATGATTAGTGATGTTATACAATCTTTCATGTGTTTGTTGGCAATCTATATATCTTCTTTGGAGAAATGTCTATATAGGTCTTCTGCCCATTTTTGGATTGGGTTGTTTTTTTGGTATTGAGCTGCATGAGTTGCTTGTATGTTTTGGAGATTAATCCTTTGTCAGTTGCTTCATTTGCAAATATTTTCTCCCATTCTGAGGGTTGTCTTTTCATCTTGTTTATGGTTCCTTTGCTGTGCAAAAGCTTTTAAGTTTCACTAGGTCCCATTTGTTTATTTTTGTTTTTATTTCCATTTCTCTAGAAGGTGGGTCAAAAAGGATCTTGCTGTGATTTATGTCATAGAGTGTTCTGCCTATGTTTTCCTCTAAGCGTTTGATGGTGTCTGGCCTTACATTTAGGTCTTTAATCCATTTTGAGTTTATTTTTGTGTATGGTGTTAGGGAGTGTTCTAATTTCATTATTTTACATGTAGCTGTCCAGTTTTCCCAGCACCACTTATTGAAGAGGCTGTCTTTTCTCCATTGTATATTCTTGCCTCCTTTATCAAAGATAAGGTGACCATATGTGCGTGGGTTTATCTCTGGGCTTTCTATCCTGTTCCATTGATCTATATTTCTGTTTCTGTGCCAGTACCATATTGTCTTGATTACTGTAGCTTTGTAGTATAGACTGAAGTCAGGGAGCCTGATTCCTCCAGCTCCGTTTTTCTTTCTGAAGATTGCTTTGGGTATTCGGGGTCTTTTGTGTTTTCATACAAATTGTGAAATTTTTTGTTCTAGTTCTGTGAAAAATGCCATTGGTAGTTTGATAGGGGTTTCATTGAATCTGTAGATTGCTTTGGGTAGTATAGTCATTTTCACAATGTTGATTCTTCCAATCCAGGAACATGGTATATCTCTCCAACTGTTTGTATCATCTTTAATTTCTTTCATCAGTGTCTTATAATTTTCTGCATACAGGTCTTTTGTCTCCTTAGGTAGGTTTATTCCTAGATATTTTATTATTTTTGTTGCAGTGGTAAATGGGAGTGTTTTCTTAATTTCACTTTCAGATTTTTCATCATTAGTGTATAGGAATGCAAGATATTTCTGTGCATTAATTTTGTATCCTGCTACTTTACCAAATTCATTGCTTAGCTCCAGTAGTTTTCTGGTAGCATCTTTAGGATTCTCTATGTATAGTATCATGTCATCTGCAAACAGTGACAGCTTTAAGTCTTCTCTTCTGATTTGGATTCCTTTTATTTCTTTTTCTTCTCTGATGGCTGTGGCTAAAACTTCCAAAACTATGTTGAATAATAGTGGTGAGAGTGGGCAACCTTGTCTTGTTCCTTATCTCAGTGGAAATGGTTTCAGTTTTTCACCATTGAGGACGATGTTGGCTCTGGGTTTGTCATATATGGCCTTTATTATGTTGAGGTAAGTTCCCTGTATGCCTACTTTCTGGAGAGTTTTTATCATAAATTGGTGTTGAATTTTGGTGAAAGCTTTCTCTGCATCTATTGAGATGATCATATGGTTTTTATCCTTCAGTTTGTTAATATGGTGTATCATGTTGATTGATTTGCGTATACTGAAGAATCCTTATATTCCTGGGATAAACCCCACTTGATAATAGTGTATGGTCCTTTTAATGTGTTGTTGGATTCTGTTTGCTAGTAGTTTGTTGAGGATCTTTGCATCTATGTTCATCAGTGATATTGGCTTTTAATTTTCTTTCTTTGTGACATCTTTGTCTGGTTTTGGTATCAGAGTGATGGTGGCCTCATAGAATGAGTTTGGGGGTGTTCCTCCGTCTGCTATATTTTGGAAGAGTTTGAGAAGGATAGGTGTTAGTTCTTCTGTAAACGTTTGATAGAATTCACCTGTGAAGCCATCTGGTCCTGGGCTTTTGTTTGTTGGAAGATTCTTAATCACAGTCTCAATTTCAGTGCTTGCGATTGGTCTGTTTATATTTTCTATTTCTTCCTGGTTCAGTCTTGGAAGGTTGTGCATTTCTAAGAATTTGTCCATTTCTTCCAGGTTGTCCATTTTATTGGCATATAGTTGCTGTAGTAATCTCATGATCCTTTGTATTTCTGCAGTGTCAGTTGTTACTTCTCCTTTTTCATTTCTAATTCTATTGATTTGAGTCTTCTCCCTTTTTTCTTGATAAGTCTGGCTAATGGTTTATCAATTTTGTTTATCTTCTCAAAGAAACAGCTTTTAGTTTTATTGATCTTTGCTATTGTTTCCTTCATTTCTTTTTCATTTATTTGTGATCTGATCTTTATGATTTCTTTCCTTCTGCTAACTTTGGGTTTTTATTGTTCTTTTTTCTCTAATTGCTTTAGGTGTAAGGTTAGGTTGTTTATTTGAGATGTTTCTTGTTTCTTAAGGTAAGATTGTATTGCTATAAACTTCCCTCTTAGAACTGCTTTTGCTGCATCCCATAGGTTTTGGGCCATTGTGTTTTCACTGTCATTTGTTTCTAGGTATTTTTTGATATCCTCTTTGATTTCTTCAGTGATCTCTTGGTTATGAAGTAGTGTGTTGTTTAGCCTCCATGTGTTTGTATTTCTTACCGAGTTTTTCCTGTAATTGATATCTAGTCTCATAGCGTTGTGGTCAGAAAAGATACTTGATACGTTTTCAATTTTCTTAAATTTACCAAGGCTTGATTTGTGACCCAAGATATGATCTATTCTAGAGATGTTCCATTAGCGCTTGAGAAGAAAGTGTAATCTGTTGTTTTTGGATGGAATGTCCTATAAATATCAATTAAGTCCATCTTGTTTAATATGTCATTTAAAGCTTGTGTTTCCTTATTTATTTTCATTATGGATGATCTGTCCATTGGTGAAAGTGGGGTGTTAAAGTCCCCTACTATGATTGTGTTACTGTCGATTTCCCCTTTTATGGCTGTTAGTATTTGCCTTATGTATTAAAGTGCTCCTATGTTGGGTGCATAAATATTTACAATTGTTATATCTTCTTCTTGGATTGATACATTGATCCTTATGTAGTGTCCTTCTTTGTCTCTTGTAATAGTCTTTGTTTTAAAGTCTATTTTGTCTGATATGAGAATTGCTACTCCAGCTTTCTTTTGATTTCCATTTGCATGGAATATCTTTTTCCATCCCCTCACTTTCAGTCTGTATGTGTCCTTAGGTCTGAAGTGGGTCTCTTGTAGACAGCATATATATGGGTCTTGTATGTTGTTTAATGATGGTTTTTTCATGAATTACTTACAAACCTTTCTTCCACTAAACTGTTTTTCTTGAGTCCTTTCTATTTATAATGGTTTCTCTAAAGTCTGTTGTATACCCTTCCTTGCAATCAGAGCTCAGTAGATGTTTTCTGAATTTGATTGAATATTTACAAGAGCAGACAGGGGTCATTTGCTTTAAGTGAATCTTGACGTATCCCAATTTCTTGGAGGACATCTTTAAATTAAAATCTCCAGCAAAGTCAAAGGAAGCTACTGCAGTGGAGTGACAGGTTACTTATTCTCCTGAAATGCTGTTTAATCTTTTTCCCTTGCCTGCCCAAAGACCTAAAACAACTCTTTATTTCCTTTGCCATCACAGAGTGTGACTAATAAATCAGCAAATTAAATAACATCCAGTATGGTAGGATTTTAATCATTCTACCATGTGGCTCACCAGGGCAGTGATTTTCAAAGGGGTTGCAAGATTTTTTTTTTTAAAAGGAGAACAATGATAAGAATAGTAATAGTGAGGTTCATAATTATATTGGCTAACATTCATTAATTCTGTGTCCTTTCTGTGTATTTATCTCACCTATTTATCCTATCAGTTCTATGAAGTAGAAAGAATTAGCTTTCCGATATTACAGGTGAGAAAGGAAGGTTTACAGAGTTTAATTTCCTTGCCTACGTTCACACAGCTAGTAAGATGTTTTGGTGATTGCAGTTATATGACTGTTCTTATAATGACTGTTACAGTCAAGTAATCAACATTGCTTTTAACTGTTAACATTTCTTCAGTCAAATAACTTTCTTAAGGGGTGAATTTAAAATTCTTACCTATCTATGTGATAGTCCTTCCTGGAGAGCTATGGCTTAGACTTGAATTTCTTATCCTGCAATCTGAACATTCAGATAATGATGCAATAAAATCCTTCCTGGGACACTCCTCAAGATGGTTATATGCTAAGGGAAGGAATAAGATATATTTTCATAACTTTTGTCTCCTATAAAGTACTTTTCTCCTCACTGCAGCTTAGAAAAGCTCTAAAATTGCAGCTCCTAAGGAGGGTAATCTGCAATTATTTACCATGTCAATCCACAGTATCTCATTTTATCAATTTTGTGGAAAGACAGAATAGAAAAACACCCAAACTTGCACAAATATTTTAAAAGCCATACTCACTGGGGGAGGGAGGAAACTAAGTTAGATAATTGCAAATTCCATTTCAGTCTGTTGCATTCCAAGTAAATGTTCTGTCCCAACATGGATTACATCTTATCTTTTGAAATGATTGAAGCTAATTCTTTTCCTTGCTCGAGTGCTAGTCTTGTTCCCATGTGAGAAAAGAGAGAGAAGCAAAGAAAACAGGGCTGAGGATCTGTGGCAGTCACTCTTGTTTTCAGCTGCGGGCGAGAGGGGAGTTTTTGGGAAGTTATTTGTCATTTAAAGCAAGTGGTTCCCAAGGCAGCTGCTGAATGGAGCTGAATATTTTGTTAAATGATTTTCTTCTCTGACCTTTATTACTAATAAATCTTTTTAAAGAAGCATTTAAAGGGTGAAAAGAAAGGTTTTTATTAATCTCTTTTCTTTTTACCCACAGAACCCAAAGAAATGGTGTCACCTGGCAAGAGATCTGCTATCCTTTATGAAAAATCAGACCAAGGTATGCTTATTTTAATATATATATTAGTCTGTTTAACTCTGATACATTCAACTGGTTGGTTTTTTTTGATTACTGGTTTTAACTATTGAATAATCCATCAAAAAAGTAAATCACTATCTGAAAAGTAAAAGGAATGATTTTTGATGACCATCATATTTAGGAAGTGACCAGTAAATTTTAAAATATATATTAGCTTGAAGCACTGTGGTTAATGATTAATTTTCCGACACTACTCTTGCATTTATGTTAATGTGTGGATAGGATCTTGACTAGAAGATTGTACTCTCTTTGTTTGGAAATAGGTCCAATTAGTGTATTACATTTACAAATGGTAGACAATAAGAGAATCAGATTCTTTTAATTAAAATTTTCCTCTTATTTAAGCATCAGTCAGATGGCTTTACATATTATTTTCTTAATAGACAAAAAAGTTCAGTATAAATTCCTAGAAAAACTTCATCGAGTTTGACGAAGACACTCTTACACAAAACATATATTTTCTTTGGAAAGATTGAATTATATCATACAGTTGTTGAATAGCATGCCTGATTATACTCAATGATTGCATATTTAGTTGCTAAATTTTCCAATTGCTATGTGTTTTGTTTATATATGTTAGCCTAAGAATATGAACAATCATGCAAATATTCTAATGGCATATACGTGTAAGCAAAGTGGAGCGTAGATGCAGATATAAAATGTGTGTATGATTTATGAATAAAGGTGATGTCTCAAAAGAGTTTTTAATAGAAAAGTTTCTGAAAAGTTAGAATTGTGGTGGGAACTAAGCCCATCTATCAATATTATCTGCTTATATAGCTATGAAGATATGATGTCGCTTTGTATATATCAACACACATACTGGATTTGTTGAAATGTGTACTAGGTCACATACTAATTGGAACTAAGTGGGTTCTATTTTTGACAAATTGTTGAATTCCTATAAAACACATGAGTGCTGTAACAAAGGAAGCATTTGAATTTAATGGACATCAGCAGAAAACTGGTTTATGAACTTTAATTTGCAGTGGAGCAAAAATAAATTGTTAGGTTGAATTACAAACTGGGGTGTTTCTACTTATTTTTGGCTTTTAGTTAATGCTTCAAGGGAGGAGTAAACCCCTTAAAGAAGTAGCTTCTCTCCTGTAATGGTGATTTTCAGTTGTAGGCACACTATACTAAAATGTTAAGTCAAACTGTAAGGTATTTTTCAAATGGTTAATGAAATCAATGGAGGGTTTCCTTTAGCTTAGAACTATTAACTGTGACTCCCTAAAGAGAGGCATTATAATGAGAACTAATACCTAGACAGTATGTGGAAGGGGTTGAAGCTGAGTGCTGTGAAACAAGCATAGGGAGATGTATGGTAGAAAAATGCTGGCTGAGGCGGAATCAGTAGAAGATGACACAGTAAAGACAGAGAAGGAAACACACTGAGTGAGATGGAGCTAATGAAGAGGGTCAAGGATCCATGCCCTTTAGAATGAAAATAAGGATGAAGAGAGGAAGCACAGACTATCCAGGATGCATTCATGTGAAATTTTTCTTTTTTCGGAGGTATGTATATACGAATACATTCAATTTTGTTAGGCTTTGATTTCATTTATTTAAGATAGGGATAAACTTACTTCGAACTGAATGTAGTAAAGAAAGGGTTGGGGTGTAGGAGGGAAATTCCCATTAATGTGGCAGAATGTCCAGCATCATGTACCCGGGAGTAACAAAGTTTGCTTCTCCCCAATGTGCCAATAAAGAACCAGTTCTGTATATTGGCAGTCCAAGCCCTTTGGTCTGATAACACTCCCAAAGACATTATACTCTAGGATGCTGGCTTTTGTGTGGAGGTTGGGAGTGGGGTGTGAAGGAGTAACTGGGGTGGGAGAAACGGTGTTCATGTCATCACCTCTTTAGGTTGGTCCTTTGGACTCATTGAAATAGGGGTGTTTGCAGCTTTATAAAATATTCCTGTTAATAAGACAAAGAGTGCTAATGTTCTGATGCTCTGTCTCTATTATCCTAAACGGGATATATGCATTTAAATTTCAGTGTTTAAATAGTAGAAGTTCAAGGCATATTAGTGAAGGTGCTATTTTTGGACAAATGGGACCATTCAGCCTTTCTCAGTTGCACGTGATGACTAACACACTCATTTTGTGTACCATTAACTCTGGCAATGGGGCTCGGAGAGCAATCTTTTGGGTTAACAGGTACTTTTGTGTGTGCAGATACCTGAAAGTTCTACATTTGACTTTTTCAAAAAGGGTCTAAAATAAGTTTTCATGTAGTGTTTCGTTATGTAAAGTTATTGATGTCTGTTGGTCACAATATTCTTAATTTTGTCACCCCAAAATAGAGGCAACTTTACCTAGTTGGGTTAAAATATCCTTCTCTGTACCTAGTAAGATTATGCATAAAAATAGAGACCATTATTCTGTTCTGTTTTTACACAGGTTTATATGTCCTGGAACTAAGTTGAATTTCAATTAAGAAAATTTCATGTTTGTAATTTATTTGTATTATGTAGGAATATTAAGTATCATTCTCATAAATATTTAACTTCCCTGTAGGAAAATGAAATGGGATATTAAGGGTTGAGCAGTTTTTTGATGTACTCTAAATACATTTTTGAGAACTGAAAATAAACTGTCATAAGGCTAGTTAGTATACAGTGTTCTTTATGTTCTAGGGCACTAAGAAATAAGGTATAAATATATTGTTTAGAGGTTGGTTTCATTGTGGTTTATTATTATTGGCTGTAGAATATTTTGTAGATGTAGCACA
This sequence comes from Balaenoptera acutorostrata, assembly GCF_949987535.1. NCBI lineage: Eukaryota > Metazoa > Chordata > Mammalia > Artiodactyla > Balaenopteridae > Balaenoptera > Balaenoptera acutorostrata. The sequence continues at coordinate 25,977,591 of NC_080068.1, read as the reverse complement.
CGTTGAAAATTTTTTAAAGGATAAAATTCTTCTGATATTTTAAGAGCTTATTACAAATTATATTTTATATTATTTTTTATAAACTACTATAAAGTAACAATGGAAAGTAAAGCATCAGATTTTCAGGTTGATTAATAAGTTAATGACCATGAATTACAATGAGAGTTACAAATACCTCTGCACATGTGATGAAAGGGGTGATGTAATTGTCACGAAGCTTGGACTAATTCACATAGGATAGACACAATGCTTTACAGAAATAGAGCTATAACATCAGGCATACATGCTCCCAAAGAGAATTTAAACTGAAAGTCAGAGAACAAATCATTGAACACTTTCACTGAGAAGTAATTAAAAAGTAATTCTTAAAGAGGACTTTATATGAGGAAGAGTTATTATGAGCATTTTTATGAATTTGCCTTTTTTGTTTTTTTATGATTTTCATCATTTGCCAAAGTTCTTGGTACTCTTTACTCTTCTGAGTATTAGATTCTGTGGGATACTCCATCTTTTTAAAACTTTAAAGAAAACTCCCAAGAATAGTCTTAATGGAATAGTCATATAGAAGCCATAGCATTGTCTAGAATTGTCTCCTGCTAATGTTCAAGTTCTTGCGTCGACTCCCCACATCTGTTTCTTACCGTATTGGCTTCTGTCTTACTACACTGTATACCCTAAACATTCTTGTCTTTCCTTATGCTGATAACTCCACTCGGAATGCCCAGTCTTCTTTCTTCCTTATTCCAAAGCCTACATAACCTTAAAACTGTTCTTTAGGGGGCTTTCTGAGTTCCTCATCATGCTACAACTATTTCTCTTCCTTAACCCATATTTAGTCCGTAAAGTAATCTAGATACGCTATCTGTCACACTGTCACTGATTTGCGTATACAGAGCTACTGTAGTAGCTCTCTTGTGTACGTGTGTTTAAATATGTATGTGTATGTACATATAGAACTTTATTATGTGTAAAGATACACACACAGACATGGGACTTCTTTTCCTTCAGTGTGAATGTAAGGAAGATCCTTCTGTCATCTACTTTTACTCCCACTTGTGAGTGAAATAGACCTTGAATGAATGAGGTCCTTGCATCTCTAAGATTTCCACCGAAGGAATATTTAAAAGGCTAGAAGATTCCTTTGTACTATGAGAATTATAATTTAGCAATGTTTTGTATTAATTAGGACTAACTTGAGAACCTTCTCTCCCTTTATCATATCTTTTCAATGTGAATAAAATCTAAATTCAAACATACTAATTTATAAGGCAAATAATTTTCAACTCTTGAGATACACTCCCGGACTTCTCTGGTGGCGCAGTGGTTGGGAGTCCGCCTGCCAATGCCCGGACTTCTCTGGTGGCGCAGTGGTTGGGAGTCCGCCTGCCAATGCAGGGGACACGGTTCGATCCCTGGTCCGGGAGGATCCCACATGCCGCGGAGCAGCTAAGCCCATTCGCCACAGCTGCTGTGCCTGCGCTCTGGAGCCCGCGTGCCGAGACTGCTGAGGCCCGCGTGCCTGGAGCCTGTGCTCCATGGCAGGAGAAGCCACCGCAATGAGAAGCCCGCGCATCGCATAGAAGAATAGCCCCCGCTTGCCGCAACTAGAGAAAGCCCGCGCGCAGCAACGAAGACCCAATGCAGCCACACACACACAAAAAAGTAATTAATTAAAAAAGAAAAAGTACACTCCCTTTACCAAAGGGACATTGCCTAATTCGATCACCCATTGGCTTTGTACCACTCTGCACATGTGATGGGAGGAAAATCTAACTTGAGCTACTCCACAAAGACACTTTTGCCTAAGAGTAAAACACTACCTATTTCATATCTTACATTAGAATCAATAGGGGGAAAATGTTATATTGTAATTTGCCACCTCATTCATCAATTCAGTGTTTACCTGCTATACTCACAAGTGCTTTAGGGGGAATGGGGTATGGGTAGAACTTGAGTCTTTCTCTTGTTTTACACACACACATATACACCCCTTATACACACATACATACAGACATATAGAGGCTACAGAATAAATCTTTTTACTTGCTTGTAGAAGTTCTCTCTATGCTCCTTACCATTTTTCACATCAATATCAATTTCATCATTCATGTGGATGGTTGGAAACGTTAAAGCAGTCCCTGAGAGCTATTTTTAAGTTTTCAATAATTATTGAATCTCACGCATAGGGATTTCATGGCCATTTTGAATGTGCAGGTATGTTTGTGGACATGCAGTCTGAAATAACATATGCTCAGCTCTACAGTCAAATCTCTTTAGGCTGGTACCCTAAAAGTACCTAAATGCTAATAGGTGTGGAAATTGGGAACCGACTGTGGTTATTTGGGAAATTGAGATAAAATTAGGACTGTTAGGGTCGGGACAGGGCTTTTGGGAATTGGGGCTTCCAGGGAGCTGGCAATTCCCAGTAAAAGACACAGGACTGTGAGGGTAAACGGTTCCTTTAAGGCTTTAGCAGATGTGTTGGTTTTCCTTTCTTCAGTTTTGCGGTAGTAGCCTTACTTTGGAAGGGGAAGCACGTCACTGGAGGCAGAGTGGTGTGAGCAGAGGCAAATAATTCGTAACATGGGCTGTCCACTAGACTTTGCAGGCGCATACGTATGCATGTCTGTCCCTTTCTCTCTCTAGATTTATGTTTTTAATGCGTTTAACGTTTAAAAACGTATGCCACTAGATGTCAGCAGCAGCCTCCTAGGGTTCCTGGGGCCTTAATTAGTAAAAAAATTGGTACTTCATTAGAACATCTTACCTGGGGATAGTAAGTACCTGTTTTGCAGGTTAAAAAAATATTTTTTGAGATATAAGGAGGAAGACTACAAGCATCATAAAATATTTAAATATTTTTTCAACTTGTTTTTGTTCACATGTGACAGGTTACTTTTACTCCCACTATTCTCTCTACCAATGAGATGCCATGAAGAATATGTGTGAGGCTGAGGAATTGCTCAGAAATTGGACCTGCTGCCAAAGCTTGAAATTTTGGTTTTAATGCTTTATGATTCATTTATGCTGCGATGGCACGAATATTTGTGCTTTGGGCTTGTTTCATTCTGCTTCTGTAGAAGCATTTTTCGAGCTACAGCCTATCAGAAGATGGTGTGGTATTAATCTTTCAGCATCCACATCTGTGCACTGTCTCCTTAGTAATGTCTAAACTCTCTCGGATCTGTGCTATCTTGTCACAAGATACTCAGAACATTTTGATAGATGCCAAAGAGTATTATGGGTGTTTGCTCACCAGTTGACAAAGAAAACAATCTAGAACTACAAAAAGAACGCGATTTTTCATGAAATATAATACACGTAATTGTCGAGTCCTTAAAATGGCAGGTAAAATTAAAGCAAATGCTTTTTTTCCCCAGAAATTAATAAAAAATCGTAGTATTGGTCAATGTTCAATAGATACTAGTAATGTTATTTTAAATAATGCAGTTAATATTTGGTCAAATCTGACTCACATTACCAGGAAGATTCAGACTAATCTGCTGGATTTTAGCTATCAGTTGAAACTCAGTCTTAGGTGATTAGTTATGAGTTGGCTAAGCACCAAGCAGATTTTTAAATGGTTATGAAAAAGGTATGAAAAAAGGTTCCCATTTGGAACAACTCTTCTGGAAAAATTCTGCTTTCAATGCATTTTTAAAAATACCTTAGCAAAAGTTGGAAAAGAGAATTGTGGAAGCATTTCCTTTCCTGAAACCAGTTTCACCAAGGAATATACTAATTGTAGATGTTACACCCTTATCACTTTTAAGATTTTCAAAAAATTGTTTTAGTTGGTTCGGGGAGGGAGCTAAGGAAATAATTCCTTTCACATTGAACTTGTTATATTTGAGAATTATTGGTTTACGAGATTATCAGCAAGTTTCTTATCTTCTGCCTTTCTGTTTTAGAACTGCTAGTGAAAAAGACTTACCAAGATTTTCCCCAAGACTGTGGTTGTTATTCTTTGATTATGTTTGTAGGTGATGAGGCAAACATTTGAAATCATGCTGCCGTTACTTGACCCACGTAATTTCCTCAGATGGAGCAGGTGCAGTGAATAAGTGCCATGAATACATGGAAGGTACATTATTAGCCAGATGTTCAGTTAAGGCACTCTCAGCATTGAACCTGGTGCGGAAGCACACAGCTTGCTCGAGCTATTACAGTCCCGGTGCTTCCAGAACTTAACCCTCCAGAAGGGGGTCAGGACTGGGATGTGACCAGGGCATCTGTCTTCAGTCTGTCCCTCTTTTCATCATTTGCAGATAGTTCAATGACACAGATGTATGTGAAGTCTTTTGAGTGAGAGATGCTGCCAGTTTCAAAGTGTTTTAGCTCCACATTAAGAAACTTACTCCCACTTCCATATGCACCAGTGCCTTCTCTTCAACCTGTTCTTTTGCCTGCGTGTTGACACGGATTAAGTTAAAGCAGACAGAGGGTCAGGTTCCTTTTGGGTGGTTCCAGAAGTCCAAACAACTCAGCCTGACGTTCAAAGACCGCTTCTCTGTTGCTGCATCTCAAATCCTCCCAACCTCATTTCCACCCAATTCCTCACCCAGGTGTGGCTTCGTAGCCCATACAACCTGGTTGAGTCCCACGCCTGTGTATGATTGACTTATTTCTACCTTGTTGACTTTGCATTTGCTGTTACTTTTTTCTCCCCTCCCCAACTTCTTATTCTTCATTTCAGAAAGCAGAGTGTGGTAGGGACACTTCTCAGGAGCCAGACGGTCTGCATTCAAATTCCAGATTGCTGATTTATTAGCTTACTGCCGCCTGACCTAATGCAGGCTGTTTAACCCAGGGGAATCTCATATTGGTTTATTGTACAAAACTGTTAAAGAAAAATACATAAATAATTGAGTTAATGTTAATATTAACTTAGCATATTAATATTAACTTGTAATAGTTACTGGCACATAGTAAGTGCTTAATATATGTTAGCTACTATTAATTATTTCAAGTCAGTCTCAAAATCACTTCCATAGAATTTAGCCTCAACTCTTCTCCTTCTTCATACAATGATTATTAATCTCATCAGTGTGTATTTGCAGCTCTACCTGCCCACCCACCAATACTTTTATATTTGACGATCTATACAACTGGGTGTATTATTTTCCTCTTCAATAAAGTAGGATAATAATACTTGCCATAGCCATACCTAGGGTATGAAGACAAAACTGGAGAACAGGAGTAATAACAGAATTGGTGAGAATTATCACTCACCCTGCTTTTGTTATGTGTAAGGAACTGAATTAGGAGATTTCCTTCCCTTGTCTGATCACATAACACCATACACGTGTTTGGTGGGTGATGGCCAGAGAGGCAATGAATTCACATTTTTTGAGGATGAGGAGATGGCAGAACATCCAAATACAAAAGTCAAACAGCAACGGAAATGTGGAGTTGAGTTCAAAAGAGAAGTTATAGCGTGAGTTTGGAAACTTATGGAATTTGCCCAAAGCTGTTTAAGTGGGTGAATGACTTATCTGAGGGAGAGAGAGGGTAGACAGAGAAGAGTAGTCATGAAGCAAACCCCAGCTCCCCACACACACACCATATGCACACAGTGATCAGCGAGTTGAACCTCAGTCATGTGCTTCTCCAGTTTTTGTAAAGGTAAGGTGTATAATAATGTTTTCTTGGAACCAATGCATGTATTCTTTTAAAGTCTGCAGCTGAAAATAGCATCAGACATAAAACTATTATGTCGGAAAATACTAGAGCAGATAAAGTTACTCTTGTCCCAACTTTTGATTCAATATAAATATCATTAACAACAGTTAATCATGTAATAAAAATGTTACTGTCCATTTTTTTCCTGGGAGAAGTTTGATATTTGATCTAATTGGTGATATGTTAGCTGTGCATAGGTCAGATATTAGATGTTTGTACAGGACGTGTGAAGGGCTTTGGAGATCATGTACTTTTACTACATTGGCAATAAATATCTTACTTTCCATTATTAGAATATGCTTAGCTTTTGATACTTTTCTTACTAATTTATTAAAACTGCAAAAAATTTGATAGATCAGTATTCTCTGTTAGCTCTCACGACACTTGTGGTAGACATCTCCATTTTCTTCAGGAAGCTGGGAAACACATTCTGTGTGGTGCTGTCATGGATAATAATAATAGCAAATATTTATTGACTGCTTATTTGATGCCAGGAACTGTTCTAAACACAGTACAAAGCATTAGGGCCTACTGTTATCTCTGTTTCAGTTTTGTCATTAATACTGTGGAACAAACACCCAATGAGCAAAACTCATTGGCACAAGTCTGCAGATTATGTGGGTGGTTTACCCTGGTCTTAGCAGGTTTGCTCATGTCTCTGCAGTCAGCTGGAATGTCAGCTGTGGGTTTGTCTTGCTGATCTTGGCTGAATTCTCTCATGTGTCTGTGATTTTGGCTGGGACAACTAGGCTGATTTGGCTTTGCTCTGTGGAATCTCTGTTCCCCCAACAGTTAAACTGAGCTTGTCCTCATGGTGGTATCAGAGTTCGGAGAGAAAAAGAGCAGAAATGCTAAAGAGTCAGAACTAGCACAGCGCCATTGCAACCACATTCTGTTGGCCAAGCAAATCTCAAGTCTAGCTTGGAATAAAGGGATGGGAAAATAGACTCTGCCATTGGATGAAAGGAGCTACAAAATCACACTGCAATTTGTTGGATACAGAAGAGTGGAGGCTTAGGGTCATTTTTACAGTCAATCTACCAGAATCTTTATTCTACACGTGAGAAAACTGAAATGCATTGAGGTTAAATAACTTATTGCTAGGGTGGACTGGGGACCTTCACCTGACCTATTATGGAACGTTATTTCCCAGGACCCAGTGATTGGACAGGGGGTGGGTTTGTGACCTGAACAAAATTAATCACTGTTCTTCCATGAACTTGTTATACAAGAGAAAGATTCTTCCTTTAGGATCAAAAATTATCAGGATATTGACTTAGAGTTGCCAGTAATCTTTTGTTCTGCCAGTTGGAGAGGATAATGGGACAGTTAGGGGTGGGGAAAGAGAGAGAGACCGACAGACAGACAGACACACAAGAAAGAGACAAGAAACATAGAATGAATGAACAAGTATGAGAAAGTTGCAATTATATCATTTGAGCCACTGGATCCAGCCATACTTGAAACTTTAAGCTTACTGGTTTCTTAAAACAATAAATTTCTATTTTGTTATTAGTTTGGTTTGACTAAGGTTTCTATCATTGGAAGCCTAAACTATGTTATCTAACAGTGATGGATTATTTTGCAAAAATGGCTACAGCAATATTTCTAATCCATGTGCTCCTCCTGAACCTCCTTGGCACTCCCCACCAAGAGGTGAAGACTATTTTCCCTTCCTTTGAACCTGAGTGGATTCGTGTCTGTTCTAATGAGCAGAGCAGTACTGCCAAAGTGATGCTATGGGACTTTCAAAGTGAGGTCATAAAGAGTTTACAGAATCCTCCTGACTTTCTTTCTTTCTAGACACTTTCCCTTGGAGCTCAGTCACCATGTTGTGAGACACGCCTCATGGAGTAGCCATTTGTAAGTTGTTTTGGCTGATAGCCTAACAGCCAAAGACCAGCATCATCCAAGTAAACAAGCCCAGATGATCCCAGCACCCAGCCTTGGGACAATTCAGGTGATGATGAGTGGAACAGAGATGCACTCTTCCCTCCATGGGTCCTGCCCAAGTTGTTGCAGATTCATGAGCAAAACAAATGTCATAGATTTAAGTGACTAAATTTTGGGGTAATTTGTTATGCAGCCATAGACAACTGCAACACTATCATTACATTCTTACCCTGTAGTTCCTCCTCAGGACTCCCTTTACTTACTAAAACATATGTCAGACCCTGCTCCCACCCAGTGACTGCCATTCCGCTTTGACCCGTGCCTTTACTTAAACTTACTTCAATTTACCAAGTAGTTGTGGACATTTTTTTTCAACGCTTGTTCCCCACTCCTCCCCCAACCCCCATTGGCTTTGTGATGTAGCTTTGCAGGGATGGAAATGGTTAGGGAACATGGGTTGGGATATGCATATTGCTCTGTGCCCCTATTAAAAGGCTGGGAATCCTGACTTGATGAATTCACACTTCCATTTTCTAGCCCTATGCTGTTAAATATGGTGACCACGAGGCATATGCGCTTATTTATATTTGAATTCATTAAAATTAAATAAAATTGGCAATTCAGTTCTTTAACGACACTAGCTACATTTCAAGTGCTCAGTATTTATATGTAACTACTGGCCATCATATTGAACAGTGCAAAGTTGTAGAACATTTCCACCATCTTACTATGTTCTTTTGAATGGTGCTGCTCTAATTTGCCACATGTTGTCCAAGGCTAACTCCTTTAAACACTGGCATGCAATGACAAAAATCTTTTGACCCAGAGCAGAACTCTAAAGGATGTGGTGTCTATCTCCTAGGTATGAGCTCCAGGAGAGGACAGAGATGAGAATCTCTGCTCTAGTTAATAGGGTTATGTTTCATTTCCATTCACATGAAAAGGCTGTCTTTTGTAGCCTTTCCTGCATTCTTTTCTAGGCCCTGGACATGTGGATAATGGTTTATTTTCTTGGCTACATTAGTTCCCTTTCTTTAGTCCTGTCTGACTTTCAGAAAAATTCAATTCACAGAAGTTATCCCAGTTACAAATGCTATCCCTCTGAAAATACTTGGGGGCCCCGTTCTCCCAGCAGAGAGTCCTCATGAGCACACTGGGCTTCTGTTGACTTGAAAGTGAACTCTGGCTGTGGAGTGGATATTACTCCCTTAGAAAAGAAAAAGAATAACTTCCAGGCAAAAGGGCCTTTCTTCTCCCTAGGTGTAAATTTTCTTGAAAGCTCGTTTATTGATTTTCCTGGTAACAACTGAGCTTACAAGCTATAAAAGAAAGAAAAAAAAAAAAGGCAGGGAAATAATATCAACGATCAACAAGTTTATTCACCAGATTTATCTCACGTGTAGTCAGTCACACAGGGCTGTGAAATGAAATGTACTATATGCCCTAATCCCAGTTTTATTATGGAGTCCGTAGAATTTAGTTCATCAAAAGGGAAAGCAAATATTTAAACATTCAAGCAAGGGTCCATCCCCATTATAAAAGGGACTGTGCCCGAATTAATGTCATCATGTGAAGAGAGTGCTAAAAGTGGGGTGAACCGAAGCAAACATGGCTGCTCAATGGGATGGTACTTGGTACAATTAAAATGGTGTTGATTTTGATCTCTGATCAGTCAGTCACATTGCCTGAAATAACCTCCTCTAGCATTGGTCCTATGGGAAGGCATCTTCTTAAATTTCTGATCCATGTGATAACACTTTTAAAAAGTCTCATAATCAGGTAATTTTGGAAAATGCTGAATTTTATATCTCCCTCCTGTGGTTTTATGACGCACATTAGAATATTAGTCTCTGAAAATCCTGCTGTAAAGAAACCTGTTTAACTTTGTTTAACCCAGCATTTCCTAAAATTCGTGGACCATGGAACCTTTCCTACTTTAGTATATTTCAATGTAATACTCACTGCATCCAGAGGCTAGGTTTCAAGAAAGCAAACTTTGTGAAATGTTGCTTTAGAACACAATATGAATTCCCAAGAGGGCTTGCTTTATAACACAAAAGTTACCTAATAACACTGTAAGCCATTAGCATCCATCCAGTACAGATTAACTTTCCTCAATGAGCAGGATCCTAGGACCCTGATGGCGTGGGAGAGGCCATAACATGGAATGTTTTCTAAGGAGGGCTGTTTCAGGAGGGTTCCTGGGAAGTCAGATGATGGCTAACCATCTCCAGGAAGGTCTTTCCTGGGACATGAGACTTTCAGAGCTATGTTTCTAGGAAGGTCAATTTTAGAAGGCATCAAAAGTAGATGATTAGCAAAGAAACTTTTAATAGCTCCTGTGACTTCCAGATAGTGTTCAATCACTTCCTCCTCCTGTGCAAATAGCCATTTCTCAGAGGAGTAGGTCACTATCACCGTTTCTGCTTTCTCACTAACCATTCACTCTTTGACCTGTAACAATCTTTCATTCAATCTCTCATTCCAGTAAAACTCTTCTTTCACAGATAACCAGCTTTTTTTTTTCTATTTGCCAAATGTAGGGAACTCTTTGTGGGTGAACGTATTGCCCTCTAGGATTTTGGATTCTACCTAACTGCTTTTAAGCTCCACATTTATATCTCTAGCCCAGGGCACCATTCTGAGCTTCAAAATTCATTCCCACAGGCATCTTATACTTACATCCAAAATTGATTTTACAAACTTGTACGCTAAACCTCTTTCTCCTATAGATCATTGGAAGAACCATTATTTACCTGGTCACCCTAGCCATGTAGGAGTTGCTCTTACCCTTACCCCAATCAATCACATTTCTCAAGATAATCTCCTCTATCTTGTCATCCACATCTCCTTCCATGCCTTAGGCTCCAGAGTCAAATCATAGCACTTCTACCTGACATCTGAGTGATCCTGAACAAGCTTTCTAGTCTCTTATGCCTCAATTTCTCATTTATTGACGGGGATAATAGTAATGCCTAAGTGAGTTATTGTGAGCTTGTGAAAATTAAATGGAGATAAATTAAGGGAGTAGAGAGAAGATTAAGTTGATTAAATTGACTTTTTTTTGTCTCCCTAATGGAGGGAAAAAGTACTTATTTATTAATAGGGGAAAATTCTTAATGGGTTAGTTAGTGTTTTTACAGGAGCAAATGTCTCTTAAAATGCTATAGTAGTAAATAAACAAAAAAACTAAGGTTGTGATTTGGTTGGAATTCAGGGGAAAATAAGTTACTAATATTTTTCTCCTCTCATTACACAATTATGGGCTATTGTCAGGAAAATAAAGGAAAGGAATCGAATTATCTTTACCACCCATTAGGCCAACAGAATTGATTGTATGATGAAGTAGATAAAAAAGAAGGACCCCAGAGTAGCATCCCTAGGACATTTTGTATTATCTGTACAACCAGGCCAATGTGAAGATACCTGCATCTTGTAGGGTCAGCCAGCAGGAACACTGCTAACACAAGATTAAGCCCTGGTTATGAATTTCAGACAATTTCCTGTAAGTGTCCCTTATATTTTGCTTAATAGCTAAAAGCCCTATTAAAAATCATATTACACATATAATAGTGCATAGAATAGTGTAGGAGAGTTACAGGGCCATGTGTACTCAGGCCTACCACCATCAAAAGAAGAATACATGATTGACGATAGTCATTCGTTCTTTTTTTTTTTTTTTTTTTAATTTTAGAGACTTTTATTATAACTCAAATCCACAATCTTGTTGTAAAATAATTCAAGAAATATCTAAGAATATAAAGACAAAATTAAAAGGTCCCTTCATACTCATACCCTCAAGCCACTTGCATTGTATCTCTTATTTTTAAGCTAAATTGTGCATTCTTCCAATTGGCTTTTGTATTTATATACTTTATATATAAAATTATGCTGTCTTTTAAAATACTTTGTGGAATAATATTTATATTGTCCAAAATATTGCTGGTAGAGCCTTTCAAGTTACCTTGGAAATATTAACATTGCACCATATATAAATATACATCATTACTTTTTTTTTTTTTTTTTTTTTTTTTGAGAGTTGTTAGTTAAGTTTTATTTGGAGAAAAATGAGGACTATAACATAAGAGACAGCATCTCAGATAGCTCTGAGGAACTGCTCCCAAGAGGTAGGTGGGAGAGGTCAGTATATGTGTGATTTTGGTGAAGGGGGGTACATACAATCAAGCACATATTTTTGCAGAAGGTTGCTGCCGGTCTCTTGAAGGTTACTACTAGTCACAAGGAACAGGTGTCACAACTTATGATTTTAGTGCTTTTCTAGATATGAGGAGATGCAAGAACTGGGCTCATAAAATCTCATGAAAATATCTAACTATCTGAAGGCCTGTTCTGCCAGTTTTTTTCCAAGTGTACACAGTGCCTCATTCCTGATCTCCACCCTACACTCCTTTCAGGGTGTGTTGAAGGTCAGTGACTGGAGTAGCTTGTGACTTAATCATTGTAGAGGCAGTCAGCAAGTGCTAGTTTTTAGTTGGTGCTCTCTACATTCACAGAGTATTTTCTCCGTCTTCCTAGTTTCCCCTGGGATCCATCACTTCCTCTGGAGAGATGAGGGATGTACATTCTTCTAAATCCATGTGTTTTGAATTGGGTGTTCCTCCAGTTTTCCCTTCCACTTCATTACTCTACCATCTTCATATAAGGTCCCGTTTCTTCTGAGTTTCATATCCAGCTCTACCACCGTGTAGGCTCCCTCTCCTACTGAGTGTAATATACTAACCTCCTAAATGTCTTCTTCTTATCGCAACACCTGTATCACCTTGGTGACATTATTTTCCACTTGGATGATCTGCACAATACCATAGTCATCTGCTTAAGTAGATATTCCGCCCTCTACTGTACTTCTGCTACATCATTCTATTCCCACAAACTAGGATTTTGTCATTTTTCTTTTTTTTTTTTTTCCACACACACACACTGTATTTTATTTTTACAAGAGATAAATAGACTGACACCAAGCATTGTACATGGATGACCACAACAAAAGCAACAATGATTGCAATTACCAAACATGAAACACACTTATACTATGTCATAATATTGACATTCAGTCCAGTAATCCTCCACTGTAACAGCTCCTTTACTTTGCAGTGAAAATTGATTTGTATATTCTTTTCCTCTGAGTCCTTGTGGGATTTTTTTTTTTTTAATTCAGACAGAAAGTCACAAAAATTATACTCATCCTCATCAGTTCACTCAGTCCCATGTAATTCATTTCTTTTTTTTCATCTTGATCTTTTGTTAGCACTTTTATGAGTTCATCAGTTTTTCATTAGAGTTCTGAAAATGCTTATTCATTCAGTTCAGCAGTACAGTCAGTTACCAGAAACCTGTACTTGTCAGAGTCTTTTCCATGAATTTCTTGAAGATGAAACCCTTTTATAGGAACATATTTGCAAAATCATCAGAGTACACCCAGAACTGTCTGTAAATGACAAAAGACTTAAAAATGACCATGGTTAAAGATTTGATGAAAGTTCATAATAATGCAGTTGACAAGAAAATTAGTTATTTCTGAGATATACATTTTAAAGTAATAACTAGGATTATTACTTATAACATTATACCAGAACATATAAGATTTTTAGACGTTTCCTGTAATGTCTGAAACATTTATATTAACATATTTCCATACATATTTCCATACAAATACAAATATAAGAGTTTTAGAAATTTCATGTAATGTCTGAAACATTTATATTAACATATTTCCATACATATTTCCATACAAATACAAATATAAGATTTTTAGAAATTTCATGTAATGTCTGAAACATTTATATTAACATATTTCCATACATATTTCCATACAAATACAAATATAAGATTTTTAGAAATTTCATGTAATGTCTGAAACATTTATATTAACATATTTCCATACAAATAACCCAATGAAAGTTTAGTATTAGTTGTTTTGTTTGTTTTTTTATACTGCAGGTTCTTATTAGGCATCAGTTTTATACACATCAGTGTATACATGTCAATCCCAATCGCCCAATTCAGCACACCACCATCCCCACCTCATCGCAGTTTTCCCCCCTTGGTGTCCATATGTCCATTCTCTACATCTGTGTCTCAACTTCTGCCCTGCAAACTGGCTCATCTGTACCATTTTTCTAGGTTCCACATACATGCATTAATATACGATATTTGTTTTTCTCTTTCTGACTTACTTCACTCTGTATGACAGTCTCTAGATCCATCCACTTCTCAACAAATGACTCAATTTCGTTCCTTTTTATGGCTGAGTAATATTCCATTGTATATATGTACCACAACTTCTTTATCCATTCGTCTGTTGATGGGCATTTAGGTTGCTTCCATGACCTGGCTATTGTAAATAGTGCTGCAATGAACATTCGGGTGCACGTGTCTTTTTGAATTACGGTTTTCTCTGGGTATATGCCCAGTAGTGGGATTGCTGGGTCATATGGTAATTCTATTTTTAGTTTTTTAAGGAACCTCCATATTGTTCTCCATAGTGGCTGTATCAATTTACATTCCCACCAACAGTGCAAGAGGGTTCCCTTTTTTCCACACCCTCTCCAGCATTTGTTGTTTGTAGATTTTCTGATGATGCCCATTCTAACAGGAGTGAGGTGATACCTCATTGTAGTTTTGATTTGCATTTCTCTAATAATTAGTGATGTTGAGCATCTTTTCATGTGCTTCGTGGCCGTCTGTATGTCTTCTTTGGAGAAATGTCTATTTAGGTCTTCTGCCCATTTTTGGATTGGGGTGTTTGTTTCTTTGATATTGAGCTGAATGAGCTGTTTATATATTTTGGAGATTAATCCTTTGTCCGTTGATTCATTTGCAAATATTTTCTCCCATTCTGAGGGTTGTCTTTTCGTCTTGTTTATGGTTTCCTTTGCTGTGCAAAAGCTTTGAAGTTTCATTAGGTCCCACTTGTTTATTTTTGTTTTTATTTCCATTACTCTAGGAGGTGGATCGAAAAAGATCTTGCTGTGATTTATGTCGAAGAGTGTTCTTCCTATGTTTTCCTCTAAGAGTTTTATAGTGGCCAGTCTTATATTTAGGTCTCTAATCCATTTTGAGTTTATTTTTGTGTATGGTGTTAGGGAGTATTCTAATTTCATTCTTTTACATGTGGCTGTCCAGTTTTCCCAGCACCACTTATTGAAGAGACTGTCTTTTCTCCATTGTATATCTTTGCCTCCTTTGTCATAGATTAGTTGACCATAGGTGCGTGGGTTAATCTCTGGGCTTTCTATCTTGTTCCATTGATCTATGTTTCTGTTTTTGTGCCAGTACCATATTGTCTTGATTACTGTAGCTTTGTAGTATAGTCTGAAGTCAGGGAGTCTGATTCCTCCAGCTCCATTTTTTTGCCTCAAGACTGCTTTGGCTATTCGGGGTCTTTTGTGTCTCCATACAAATTTTAAGATGATTTGTTCTAGCTCCGTAAAAAATGCCATTGGTAATTTGATAGGGATTGCATTGAATCTGTAGATTGCTTTGGGTAGTATACTCATTTTCACAATGTTGATTCTTCCAATCCAAGAACATGGTATATCTCTCCATCTGTTGGTATCATCTTTAATTTCTTTCATCAGTGTCTTATAGTTTTCTGCATACAGGTCTTTTGTCTCCCTAGGTAGGTTTATTCCTAGGTATTTTATTCTTTTTGTTGCAATGGTAAATGGGAGTGTTTCCATAATTTCTCTTTCAGATTTTTCATCATTAGTGTATAGGAATGCAAGAGATTTCTGTGCATTAATTTTGTAACCTGCAA